>NW_027361690.1:84725000-85972000 GCF_039654945.1 Dendrobates tinctorius
GGGGTTAATAATGGGACTTGGGCTTACCCAACATCATAAATGTTACTATTCATCCAAATTTTAGTTGCAAAGCAGAACACTCTCCTACAAGAAACAGAACAACAAGTGCCCTTCAGGTATAGTCTGTAGTATCAGACCACTGATTTAGGATTTTTAAAAATTTCCAGACAGCCCATGAACTGTAAAAGGCTGTGTGCACATGCTGCGGATTTTGCTGCGGTTCCGCAGCGGTTTTGGCCGCTGCGGACCCGCAGCAGTTTTTGCTGCGGTGTACAGTACCATGATTCCCTATGGGAATCAAAAACCGCAGTGCAGACGGTGCCGAATTTTCCGCGCGGATTATCTGCGGTTTTCAATCCGCAGAAAGAATTGACATGTCAATTCTTTCTGCGGATTCTCCTGCGGTTTGCCATCTCCTCTATTGAGGAGATGAAAAACCGCAGGGCAAAACCGCAGAGCAATCCGCAGGTAAAACCGCAGGTCTTTTGACCTGCGGTTTCACCTGCGGATTTTACAAAATCCGAGCGGATGAATCCGCACCTAATCCGCAGCGTGTGCACACAGCCTAAATGTCCAACAGAGTCGACTGCCCAAAGAGAAGACAGATGGTTTATTACCATCTGTGACTTCCTTATTGCAGAATAATCCATGCAGAACAAGTACTATATAGACACAATATAGGAAGTACAGCCAGCATTTCCTCCTTCAATGCAAGCTGTCATTTGATCGCTAGGTACTAGAGAAAGTAGGGGCTTCTGGATCACGGGAGACTCAGTCAGCTTGATTATGTATGAAGGAGGTGGAGTTTCCCCTGTAACTGGGGCTAATATGCTAACCCCAGTTACAGGAGAAATCAGCAATACACAGAAAGTATTAATATGTTGAGATGGCCAATCCCGGAAAATACCACAAAGATCTTTTAAGACCTTATGTGGGGGACAGTGTGTGGAAAAAACAACAACTCTAAATGGGCCAGTCAGTTCGAACTGCAGTTTCTAGTCCCACCCCCTTTGGGAAAAAAAAAAAAAGTATTCAATAGCGGTCCTTTAACCCCTTAACGACCGCCGATACGCCTTTTAACGGCGGTAATTAAGGGTACTTAAACCACGCCAAGTGAATAGCGCCCCCCAGTTTCGGATTTTCTACGGGGTCTCAGCTGCCGGGGGTAGCCGAAACCGCAGAGAACATGAATCGGTCGGTTTTTACCGACCCCGCTTTTGAGATCACCGTTATTAACCCTATAACGGCAACCGCAAAAAAAAAGCAGCGATTTTACATTTAATTTCTCTTTCCTCTGATGTGATCGCACATCAGAGAAGAGAAAGAGGGTCCCCGATCCCCCCCTGGTACCTCTCCGTGGTCCTCTGTCCCCTCCCGGTGGTCCTGTGTCCCGCCGATGTCCTCCGGTGGGCGCCGCCATCTTGGATCCGGGGAAAATGGCGGGCGCATGCGCAGTGCGCCCGCCGGGAATCTGCCGGCTCCGGCTGGCAGATTCCATTAATTCATTTTGATCACGATGATAAACTATCATCGTGATCAAAATAAACAAAATAGTACATAACCCCCCCCCCGTTTATCAACCCCTTAGTTAGGCCAACATAACGAAACAAAGAAAATATTTTTTTTTTTCAGTTTTCCGCTAGGGTTAGGGCTAGGGTTAGGGCTAGGGTTAGGGTTAGGGTTAGGGTTAGGGTTAGGGTTAGGGTTAGGGTTAGGGTTAGGGTTAGGGTTAGGGTTAGGGTTAGAATTAGGGTTAGAATTAGGGTTAGAATTAGGGTTAGGGCGAACTAGGATTAGGGTTAGAATTAGGATTAGGGATGGGATTAGGGTTAGGGTTGGGATTAGGGGTGTGTTAGGGTTGGAGCAAGAATTGAGGGGTTTCCACTATTTACCAACTTTGGGGGTCTAAAAATTGGGTCTAAAAAATCACTTTTGTGTAAATAAAAAAGACTTCATTTTCACAGCTCTGCGTTTATCAACTTCTGTGAAGCGCTTGGGGGTTCAAAGTGCTCACCACATATCTAGATAAGTTCCTTAGGGGGTCTAATTTCCAAAATGGGGTCACTTGTGGGGGGTTTCCACTGTTTAGGCCCATCAGGGGCTCTGCAAACTCAACATGACACCCGCAGACCATTCCATCAAAGTCTGCATTCCAAAATGGCACTGCTTCCCTTCCAAGCTCTCCCATGTGCCCAAACAGTGGTTCCCCCCCCACATAAGGGGTATCAGCGTACTCAGGACAAATCGCACAACTGTGTGGGTATGATTTCTCCTTTTATCCTTGTAAAAATAAAAATTTGGGGGTCGAAAAGATCATTTTTGTGGAAAAAAATGGATTTCTTATTTTCACGGCTCTACGTTATAAACTTCTGTGAAGCACTTGAAGGTTCAAAGTGCTCACTACACATCTAGATAAGTTCCTTGGGGGGGTCTAGTTTCCAAAATGGGGTCACTTGTTGGAGGTTTCCACTGTTTAGGCACATTAAGGGCTCTCCTAACGCAACATGGCATCCGATCTCAATTCCAGCCAATTCTGCGTTGAAAAAGTCAAACGGTGGTCCATCCCTTGCGAGCTCTGTTGTGTGCTGAAAAAGTGGTTTACCCCCACATATGGGGTATCGGCGTATTCAGGAGAAATTGTACAACAAATTTTTTGGTTGATTTTCTCTTTTAATACTTGTGAAAATAAAAAAAAATTGGTTCTGAAGTAAATTTTTTGCAAAAAAAAGTTAAATGTTAATTTTTTCCTTCCACATTGCTTTAGTTCCTGTGAAGCACTTAAAGGGTTAATAAACTTCTTGAATGTGGTTTTGAGCACCTTGAGGGGTCTAGTTTTTAGAATGGTGCCACTTTTGGGTATTTTCTGTCATGTACACCCCTCAAAATGACTTGAAATATGATGTGGTCCCTAAAAAAAATGGTTTTGTAAATTTTGTTGTAAAAATGAGAAATCGCTGGTCAACTTTTAACCCTTATAACTTCCAACAAAAAAAAATTTTGCTTCCAAAATTGTGGTGATGTAAAGTAGACATGTGGGAAATGTTATTTATTAAGAAATTTTTGTGACACATCTCTCTGATTTAAGGGCATAAAAATGTAAAGTTTTAGAATTGCAAAATTTTCAAAATGTTCGCCATATTTCCGTTTCTTCATAAATAAACAAGACTTATCGAATAAATTTTACCACTAACATGAAGTACAATATGTCACGAAAAAACAGTCTCAAAATCAGCGGGATCCATTGAAGCGTTCCAGAGTTATAACCTCATAAAGTGACAGTGGTCAGAATTGTAAAAATTGGCCTGGTCATTAAGCTGCAAACGGCTCTGTCGCTAAGGGGTTAAGGTCTTAAAGGAAAATAAAGCAAAATGTGAAAAAAAGCCATACATTTCCTATTTTGCTTTACATATGCCCACAATATCAGGAGAAGAAAAAAAAAAAAAAAAGGAAAATTATACTTTATAATGGTCTGGTCTTGAAGGTTTTTTTTTACATTATCTATGTGGGTCAATTTTACAAAAATAATTTTAACATACCAGTGTATACATTTATTATAAAGGTCAAATAAAATAACTATAATAAAAAGTTCAGATTATTCATAAACCAGGACAGCCTCACACGGTTTCAATTACTGAAGACTTTCATTACTTACATCTGGATCCATTTGCAGAAAATTGTGTGTTCCTCTGCTGCTGTAGGTAGACCTCTTAATGGTCTTGCTGTGATAAAAATGGTAGTAATGTTCAAGGTTTCCAATCTGGAAAAAAAAAAATGCTAAAAGGTTACTAAAAACATAACATTTCTGTATACATGTACGGAAACAGAAGAACAATGTTTGATGTATTTATTGGCTTGATTCACACTTACTGGAGACTGGAAACAGATCTACAGCATGGATTGCAATTAATTCATTTTAAGAGCGTCTTTACTTACAGAAGTTTACCTATAGTAGGTGAAGGGTAGAGATGGGCGAACCTGAACAGTAAAGTTCGTGTTCCGTAACGAACACCCACTGTTCGGGTACAGAACCGAACATGGACTTCACTAGGAAGTCTGTGTTACTGTTCAGATTACACAAACCCGAACTCCGAGTGTTTCTCATGCTGTCATCTGCGTGACATTGCGAGAAACACTGGCGGCTCTGATTGGCAGTAAGATCATTAGCACCGGTCAGAGCGCTGCGGTTCTCACACTGTCAGATGACAGTGTGAGCCCGCAGCTGTGACTGGAGGTAAAAAGTTAACCTCCAGTCTCTGGTGTCGACTGATGGGACTACTACTCCCATCAGCCTACACCTGCTACCGCTAGTAACAGCAAGAGCAGGCGGCGGATGGGAGTATTCATCAGCTGATGCCTGCACTATAAATAAATAAAAAAATTATCAGCAAGTATAGAGGATGTTTAACAAACAATCCCGCATGTGCGGGTGTCCAACAGCTGCAAATCATGCAGCCGCGGGGACTCGAACATATTACTCGAGCATGCCCAAGATACTCTGATAACATGATATCTGACCATGCTCACTCATCACTAGTGACCCCTATACAAGAATGTTATCATGTTAACCTGTTAGTATACATTTTCCAAATTATTTTTAAAGCAGGGGTCTGAAGGCAAATCACTTTTCTCCTAAATTCCTATTTAGTCCCATAATCTAAGCTATTTTCTAATATACTTGGTTTAAAAAATTTCCTACTGTTCCCCAGCTACAGTGACAGCTTTTGCATTTTTTTTTTTTTTTTTTTTTGCTGGGATACCTAAAGAAAGCATCATCAAAGCAGGAGGCAGAGGCTGTGATCACCTGCCGCCTCCCTGAAAGCAGTGTAATCAGTGATGCTTGTTTCAGGGGCAGTGCTGTCCCTGCCCTGGCCCCAAGTGTCTCCCCCCAATGCTCCCTCAGTGCCCTGTGCAAGGAGTGCAGCGTCCGGTCTGTTGTCAGTATAGATGAAAAATAGGACAACAGAGCGGTATCACTATGGCCAACAGAGGCCAGTGACTTCATTTGCGAGGGCGACGCTAGTCCTCCTGCACATCAGGGATAGTGACACCGCTGACTGCTTATTACTATTCTTATAAGCAAACAGACTGAACGCTGCACTCATCACAGAGAGCACGGGCAACAATCCTGGACCAGCACCTGAAACGAAGGTCACTGATGACATTTCGTTTCAGGGAGGAGGCAGGGGCTGCCCCCTGATGATGCTTCGTTTCGATTATCCCAGCATGCACTGGTGATACTCAAACTAATCATCAGACAGGAAGTAGGAAAAAAATTCACTAGTTTTTATACAGGAGTTGTAGGACATTTTTAAAGTATATTAAAAAATCACTTAGATTATGGGACTAAATAGTGTTAGGGAAAAAAATGCTTTAATCTCATTTTTCTAGGAGTTCAATCCAGCATGATACAGACTTTAAGAGCTTGAGTCGAGAACAACTTTGCCTATTTGCTAATTATGAACGGTTATCAACACTATTATTGGGCGGTAAATAAGTTTGTTAGTCATTTATAATTTTACCCCCCTATAATTTGGATTAAAAGGAGCTTGTCAGAAAAAAGAAAGTGGAAATCAGAATGTAAATGTATAAACATGTGCAGCACTGTAAGGGTATGTTCACACAGTGCGGATTCTCCCTCGGATTTTTCCGCACGAAAAACGCAGCTCTTGGCAGAAAACGCAGGTGCATTTTTCATGCGTTTTTGCAGCAGTTTTGATGCGTTTTTCCGCGGATTAGCTGCAGTTTTTCAGTGCGGCTTTGCCTGTGGATTTGTATGCGTTTTTATAAGCTAAATAAAGATGTGTCATTTAACAAAAAAAAAAAAAAAATGATTTGTGAAGTCATTTCTGTCCAACCTCCTCTTTTACATTTGTCCAAACCACACTCTATTACACACACAGATAGATAGATAATAGATGGATATATAATAGATAGTAGAGATGAGCGACTTTTCCTTTTTTCGGGTCGAGTCAGGTTTCATGAAACCCGACTTACTAAAAAGTCGGGTCAAACGAAATCGACCGACTATAGGGAAAAGTCGGGGTCCGACTAAAAGATGAAACCGAATGGAAGTCAATGGGGAAGCAAAGTCGGCAGGGAGTGGACGACAGTAAACACACCTACAGAGCCCATTTCAATGCCAACGACATCAATTCTTATTACTTAAGCATGTCAACCTTAATTTACTTTATAATAATAGTTATGCATTGAAAACTGGGGGTTATTTGGCTAAAGTTGGGGGGGTAGGGCTGGCGCCAGGTTTTCGTGTGCCCTGGGCCAAAGAGTGTCAGTGCGCCCTTTTAACACATACCACAATTAATAATGCTCCGATACGGCACAGAAATATAGGTGTAGTACAATGAAAAATACTTCACTGCTTACATGACATGACTGATCTATTTTAAATTCTACAATAGCTCAAAAAACGGACAGTATATTACTCCATACAGTATTATGGCCACCACCTAGTGCGCCATACAGAATAATGAGCCCCATATATTTCTCCATACAGAATCATTGGTCCCATATAATGTTCCATACAGTATATGATGAGCTCCACATAATGCTACAGTATATGTTGGCCCCCATGGACGATGCTCCAGTGTGTTATGGGCCCAAATAATATTCCATATATAATGGGCCCCATTTCTAATGCTCCAGTGTACATTGGGCCCCGTAAATGCTGCTCCAGTGTCTGATGCCCCCCATTTGGAATGCTCCAGTATATGATGTGCCAAATGGATGATGCTCCAGTGTATGATAGGCCCCATAGAATCATTCTCCAGTGTATATTGCTCCCCAAAAATTGCTCCCAACATTTATAAAAATTAAATACCTCTCCTCGCTGGGCACTGCTCTACTCTGGACTCCTCAGCATTGCCATTTTAAAGCTCTCTGCACTTGTACTGTGTTGGGGTAATTGTAAATCTCAGTAGATATTTCTAGAGTCAGAAACAGACTCTCACTGGCCCAGTATGGATTAGACCACTATATAAAAAGCAATAAATGGGTAAGGTATCACAAGCGTACAGCTGTATACAGTGTTGGGTTAATCTTAAATCTACAACTATATTTCTGGAGTTACAGACAGACTTTCACAGGCTCAGTATGGATTACACAAGAATATAAAAACTTGAAAAAGGGTAATGTTTTACTATCGGTCAGCTGCATACAGTGTTGGTGTCATTTTAAATCTCCTTATATTTTACCACAGTATGACAAACTCTCACAGGCTCAGTATGGATTACACCCGAATATAAAAGTGAGAAAAAGGGAAATGTATTTGAAACTTACACCAGTGTACAGTGTTGGAGTACTTTGAAATCTTCGTTTATATTTCAGTGTCAGTCTGCCAGTCCAGACCCTCCGCTAGAGGAAGGTAGATGGATAAAAGTACAGACATAAAGTTGAGTGATTTTAGATGTTGTTGAATTTGTAATCACGGGTAAACCTCCTGGGAGAATTCGCAGAGGCGATGCTGACCCTCAATAACTAACTGTGGATACAGCTAAAACGCAAATTAGTGAAGAAAGGGTTGCTGTATCGCAGTTGCGTCGATCCCATCACCGTAACTAGTCTCCATCAAATTGTGATCACAGGGAGAGCTGTAGACATGGTACTCACTGCCTATCATGATCTGTCTGGTCACTTTGGAGTGCAAAACACACAAGCCACAGGCCGTAGGGGATTCTATTGGATTGCCATGACAGGACACATTAAAAAACGGTGGCAGGAATGACACAAGTCTGTGACTATGAAAAATGTGAAAGGTGATCATAAAGCACCATTGCATCCTATTGGGAGTTGACGTCCATTACAAATGGTAGCCATTGGTAATCTGAAGGTAGAGGCCAGCAGGACAGGACATAGCTACATCTTAACCATCATCGATCAGTACACCAAATTTGTAGTGGCCGTCCCTGTGACGGATTTTATTGGCCAGACTGCACAGCGGTGGAGCAGGGAGAGGTAAGTATTGCAAGTGCTGTTTCCCTGAGCAAGCAGGGAGGACCCACTCGTGGGCGCCGATACTGGCACAGGGCCCCTCATAGTACGCCAGTGTGTCTGACGGCGAGTGGGCCCCCCCACCGTCAGAGACACTTTATTGTACTATGAGAGGCCCTGTGTCAGTGCAGTCACCCAAGGGTTGGGCCACACACCTGTTCAGGGCAACAGCACTTGAACGGATACGGCAGATGTTGACAACGGGCCTGGGGGGGACAGCCCATTTCGGGTGGTTTAAAAAATGGCATATGTTGATGTGTAGGCTGGACTTTCAGCTGCTGCAAATTGAGGAATTGGAGAAGTCAGAGGAAGAGGAGGACAAAAGCGAACCTTTTTTCTGGCAACCTATGTGTTATCAGGGGAGGGTGGGACAAAATCTTTTGAAACCCTTGCATGGTTCATTTTAATGAAGTTAGATCATCAACATTTTGGGTCAACAGATGGGTCCTTTTTTCTGTCAGGATTGATCCAGCAGCACTAAAGACTCTATCAGATAGCACACTAGCAGCAGGGCAAGTGAGCTCCTGTAGGGCATATTGTGCCAATTCAGGCCATGTGTCCAGTTTTGAGGCCCAATAATGAAAGGGGAATGACCTGTGAGGGAGAACCTCGATATGGGAGTAGTTTGTAACCATAGTTGACAACTGCTGTCTCCTGTCACTTGCAATCGATTCTGTAATAGCTGTCGTGTGTGCGGGACTTGAGAAATCAGACCACAACATGGTCAGGAAACCCCTGTCTCCAACGCCAGTTCGGCTATGTGCACCACGAACACCTCTTCCATTTTGCCCACTACGGCTCGTGGGAGAACCAGCTCCGCTGCTGTGTGCTGTGAATGCCTCAAACAACCGGTTTACCAGAGTTGCTTGTTTGTTAGCCAATATTAACTCTAGGTTCTCCTGTGGCATGATGTTGTATAATTTGCCTTTATAGCGTGGATCGAGGATGCTGGCCAACCAGTAGTCATCATCCCTCATCATTTTGGCAATGCAGGGGTCCCTTTTTAGGAACCGCAAGGCATAATCACACATGTGGGCCAATGTTCCAGGAGTCAATGCTGCACTGCCAGTGGTGGGTGGAGGAGCACTTTCTGGCAAATCCACATCCCTCCAGTCACGCACAAACCCTGTACCTGACCTTGGCACACCCACATGTTCTCTGGTCCCCTGAGAAGCATCCTCCTCCCCAAAATAATCATCCCCCTCATCTTCCTCCACCTCGTCCACGCCAGTTCCCTGACCAGACAATGGCTGACTGTCATCAAGGCTTCCCTCCTCCTCCTGTTGCTCCTCAGCTGCAGATGCCTGATCCTTGATGTGCGTCAAAGTTTGCATGAGCAGACAAATAAGTGGTATGCTCATGCTTATGATGGCATCGTCTGCGCTTACCAGCCGTGTGCATTCCTCAAAACACTGAAGGACTTTACAGAGGTCTTTCAGCTTTGACCACTGCACACCCGACAATTCCATGTCTGCCCTCAAACTGCCTGCCCATGTATCCTCCCACAAATGCATTACAGCCTGCCTCTGTTCGCACAGCCTCTCAACCATGTGCATGGTGGAGTTCCATTTTGTAGCAACGTCTATGAATAGGTGGTGCTTGGGGAGGTTGAGTGATCGCTGCAGCTTCTGCATACGACTGGAGTGGACGTTTGCGCAACGGATGTGCGAGCACAGTCTTCGCACCTTATGGAGCAGGGCTGGTAACTCCGGATAATTATTTAGGAAGCACTGCACCACCAGGTTCAAGGTGTGAGCCAGGCAAGGTATACGTGTGTTTTGAAAGGGCTATGGCTGCCACAAAATTACACCCATTATCACTGATTACCTTGCCTGGCTCAAGATGTAGACGGCCCAGCCATGACTCAGTTTGTCGATGCAGTACTTCCGCGGCCAGTACTTCCGCGGTATGTCTACTGTCGCCCAAAGACATCATTTTTAAAACAGCCTGCTGCCGCTTACCACTAGCTGTTCGATAGTGGGACACCTCGTGTGCAACACTGACAGATGTGGATGGAGTGCTCGTGCGACTGCGCTCTGTCGACGAGCTTTTGCTTCTGGAGGAGGGTCGAACGCCTACACCCAACTGTTTCCTATACCGTGGGCTAGGCAGCACTGTTCCACCGCCGCTGTCCCCTGAGGAGCCTGCATCCACATTAACCCAGTGCGCAGTGATTGACACATAACGGCCCTGGCCATGCCTACTGGTCCATGCATCTGTTGTGAGGTGCACCTTTCCACTCACTGATTGTCCATGCACTAAAACAATGCGGTCTTTCACATGCCGGTGGAGGGCAGGGATGGCTTTTCGAGAAAAGAAGTGCCGACTGGAAAGGTCATAGCATGGGACAGCATAGGCCATGAGCTCTCGGAAAGCTTCGCTTTCTACCAAACGGAAGGGCATCATCTCTAATGAAATCAGTTTGGCAATGTAGGCGTTCAAAGCCAGTGTACACGGATGAGAGGATGAGTACTTTCTTGTCCTACTCAGTGTCTGGTAGGGTGAGCTGGACTTGAGAGCTGCATATGGGGGATCTGGCATTGGACAAGACAGACTGAGAAGGGGTTGGTGATGGTGAGGGTGTTGATGGCCTAGATTCAGTATTTCCTAGTGAAAATATTGTGTTTGCGTGACTGGTTTGGCCTAGCGACGACACCTCAACATTACTTGATGGTGGTGTGCTTAGCAGTGGCTTTACAGTGGGGGAAGCGATGGAGTGTTGCCGGCTAACTTGAGTCAGAGCAGGTGCTACCTGAGCTTTTGTAGACCGCCCATGCTTGCAAGTGCATGTTGGTTAAATGTCTAAGCATGCAACTATATCAATACAAAAAATGGTGGTGGGGGGGGAAACAAGAGGCGCAATAGTGCCCTATCACTAGTGACACTTGAAGTATGAGCGGTATAATGCAGTTCCACTCACCTATTCCAGTTGTGTAACCCACAACTGGCTTGAGAGGATAACACAGAATCAGCTGCTGCAGGACCTCCACCAACCACTCGCACGTGGAAAAACCTTCAGAAAGTTGTGGGAAGCAGGGTGTGTTGCAGTCCGCGCTGCCGAGATTAACAAATCACCTGGGATGCAAGATGTTGTAGCAGTGTACTCCTTTATTTTCTCCTACGCGTTTCGGCGCCCTTCCTGGCACCTTCCTCAGGGATATTACATCAGCCATAGGAGCAGGGAATTTATATCCCCTTACATTAGCAATTATGGGTGTGTTCTGTTTACATGTGATGTCATAATGGTCATCACTGGGGGAGGGGCCAGCATTTTTGTCAGAATTTCACATAAATAGCATAATAAAACAAGAAAATGGTCCAAAACACTTGCTAAAATGTACATAAAAATATTACAAACAGAATGATGTAAAAATTTCCATGAAAAATGCAGCAGAAACATTGCAACTTCCTAAGCATGCAACTGGTATTCAAATTTCTTAGACACTTCTTACAGATAACCTTTGCGTCATCAGTAGGATTTTGTTAAAAAAAGTGCCATACTGTACTCTTCCTACTATTGTACAAATTTTCAGGGCTTGCACGCTGTGCTAATTTTACCGTCTGGCCAAGCTGTCCTGCAACTTAGTTTTCTTGCCAAGTTTTTTGACAGCTATGGGCCTGCCGGATAACCGCTGCTGCGATGACGATGCCTGCTGCGGATCCTTCTCCTGTTCTGACCTATTGTCACCAGCACCCTCTTCCCCCAATTGATGCCATTCCGGGTCAACTGGGTCATCCATGACCTAGTCTTCAATGTCATCTGCACCTTCCTCTGTACCTTCCTCTGTGTCACCGTGTAAGGTGGTATAATATGTGGGAAGGGGGCAAATGAGTTTCATCAGGGTCTGATTCGGGCTCAGTAGACTGCGAGGGCAATGTAGTGCTGTGGGTGAATGTACCAGTAGATTCATCTAGCAGTGGCTGTGCATCAGTGCACTCCATGTCAGATTCATCTTGGACTGGGGCTCAGGATTTGACTTGATTACCCAGGAATGGTATGTGAAAAGAGCTCCATGGAGTAATCTGAAGTGTGTGCTGCAGAATCCTTCACTTTTGGTGTGGGTGAAGGACACAATGAAAGGTGTTGTTCCTGACCAGAGGCCTGCACTGACTACTCTGTGCTTGCAGTTTTTGTAACTTCAGAAGAGGAGGCAATAAGAGCTGGAGGCTGTTTCGGCAATGTAAGCCAAAACCTGTTCCTGATGCTCTGGCTTTAAAAGCGGTTTACCTACTCCCAGAAAAGGGAATCTTAAAGGCCTTATTGTGCCAGACGATGACGCAGGCTCAACACCTCCTGCCTTTGCTGCTATTGTGCTTTTGCCAGAACCAGCCGATGTACCACCACCATCAGTACCAGCTGCGCCCCCCCCCACCCACGTCTGCAGACTCTTCCACCAGATTTCCTCATGTTTGGGAAAATGTACCAAAAATACCAGCAGAGAAATGGTACTGTATGAGTAGCATACAGCTGTGTAAGGTGTATGTAAGAAGTGAAATCTTATATATATATTTTGTGAGTCACAGACGCTCACCCACTATGTATTTCACCGTAATCCAACAAGCAGATATACGGTACTGTATCAGAGGTGTACAGCTGTATACGTTGTTGGTGAAACGGTCAATCTCCGTATATGTATTTACGGAGTGTCACACACACAGGCTGACTCTGTGTAGATGTGACAGTAATAAGAACACCAGATATCCGATACTGTTTGACAATCGGACTGCTCAATACGGTGTATAAAGAAATGGAAATGTCCGTATATGTATTTAAGGAGTGTCACAAACACACGCTGACTGTGTAGATGGGACAGTAATAAAAACACCAGATATCCGATACGGTTTGATAATTGGACACCTCTATATGGTGTATGTATGGAAAAATGTTAATCTCTGTGTATTTTTTTACGGAGCCACACACATAGCATGTATTTGTCCGTGATACCAGCCGGTACACGGTAGTGTGTGAGGAGCGTACACCTCTATAAATTTGTATGTTATGTATGTCTTTTGGCTACTTAATAAAGGTTTATATTTTTATTAATTCTTTGGGTTCTTTTGTGCTCTTTCCTTCAGATTAACTTATTGTTATCTGAACCCAATATTGTGCCCAATATTTAGTAGGGGGCTACTTAATACTCTTCACTTGAATAAGTGTTAAAAATGCCTCATTTCTTGGCTTTAACAACTCTGTTAATATGTTGTATGTTCTGTATGTTACATTTTTTTTTTTTTTTACATTCAACACATCAGCCGGATGATGGGACTACTACTGTCCCATCATTGGCTAATGTGTCACTCACTGTCAGGGTAGCAGGCAAAGCCCGTTGGGATGATGCCTGCCTACACACACACAGCCCCGCAGCCCCCCTGCACGCCCGCCGGACTAACTTATGACCCACGGACAGGCCCGCAGCCCCCCCCCCCCCAACAGCCCGATGAGCCACGCACAGACCCCCGACAGCCCGATGAGCCACGCACAGGCCCCGCCAGACCCCCCCTCCGACAGCCCAATGAGCCCCGCAGACCACTGCACACACAGATACACACCAAGTCACCACCCACACAGACAGTCACCGCCCACACTCCCCTCCCCCCTCCCAATCTGCGTTTCATCCGCAGCAAAGCCGCAGATCTTTTTGAGACCTGCGGTTTTGCTGCGGATCAATGCAAGTAAATGGGTGCAGAAACGCTGCAGATCCGCCCAAAGAATTGACATGCTGTGGAAATAAACCCGCAGCTAATCCATGGGGATTTTTCCGCAGCATGTGCACAGCAGTTTTTGATTTCCATTGCCTAACATTGTACTGTACATGACTTGCGGATCTGCAGAGGACCCACAGCAGTAAATCCGCTGTGGATCCGTGGGAGAATCCGCACTGTGTGAACGTGGCCTTAAATCCACTACTCCGAAACTCCTTCTCAATCACATTTCCCCAAGCAAAAAACAGTGGCATCGGCGACAGACGCTACTGCCTTCAGACAGAAAATCCAGAGGCAGTCAATGTAAGATCTAACTTCTTCCAGGTGTCCATTTTGGATGAAGGAGGAGACTGCAAAGCCCAGGGAGAGTAAGCAGAAAAATCACTGGACCTTGCTAACTTGCTGTGACTGCCGTTATTGAATAACATGGGAGAACTGTGACGTATGCTGTGATAACAAATAGGTTACGTCCGAGAGTGGACCCTCTGGATCACGGCACTGGAGCTCCCAGGGGTGAGCGTGCCAGGTGGTGCCGACCCCTATACAGGGGCTGTTAGGGGCAGACCCTAGGGAGACAGATGCCGCGACTGCTAGAACCAAGAGGGGCGGCTCGAAGGACTGAGTGGAGGGTGCCGGACTGAGAACTGGAGTATAGGACTGGGCACTGGAATACAGGACGGAGACACGAAGCACAGGACTGGGCACTGGAGTACAGGAGAGAGACACGGCGTACAGGACTGGGCAGAGGAGTGTAGGACTGGGCACTGGAGTACAGGACGGAGGCACGGAGTACAGGACGGAGGCACGGAGTACAGGACGGAGGCACGGAGTACAGGACGGAGGCACGGAGTACAGGACGGAGGCACGGAGTACAGGACGGAGGCACGGAGTACAGGACGGAGGCACGGAGTACAGGACGGAGGCACGGAGTACAGGACGGAGGCACGGAGTACAGGACGGAGACACGGAGTACAGGACGGAGACACGGAGTACAGGACGGAGACACGGAGTACAGGACGGAGACACGGAGTACAGGACGGAGACACGGAGTACAGGACGGAGACACGGAGTACAGGACGGAGGCACGGAGTACAGGACGGAGACACGAAGCACAGGACTGGGCAGTGGAGTGTAGGACTGGGCACTGGAGCACAGGACGGAGGCACGGAGTACAGGAGAGAGACACGGCGTACAGGACTGGGCAGAGGAGCGTAGGACTGGGCACTGGAGCACAGGACGGAAGCACGGAGTACAGGAGGGAGACACGGAGTACAGGACTGGGCAGAGGAGTGTAGGACTGGGCACTGGAGCACAGGACGGAGGCACGGAGTACAGGAGGGAGACACGGCGTACAGGACTGGGCAGAGGAGTGTAAGGAGTGAGAAGGGGAGAAACCCCTCAACACCCAGGCCAGGATACCGTACGGGAAGTCCACACGATAATCAGGCGTCTCCACCATGTTGACGGACGGAGGAGAAGGAAGAGGAGGCGGGCACAGAGCGGCGTGGTGAGCGCAGGTAAGTAAAGGCGGCGGCGGGCCCCGCTGTTGCTGGGACGGCGGCGGCTACCGCCGCCGACGTGACAAGTACTATGGCGATTGGGAAGTAGAAGTGTGACCGCAGGGGAAAATTTAGTAAATTGAGTCCTTAGTCGTCTCAACAGAAAAAGAAAAGAAAAACAAATATGAAAAGGTTGAGAATCTTTCCTATCAGCCTATGAAAAATGGAAAGCATACAGATTTTTTCAGACCCATATACATGCATTCGTAAAATTTATCTGAGACTTAGATCAAAATTGGACACGCCGCAAATGATCCTCAAAAATTCAAATGTGTGAACAGCCCTATAGACTAAAATTGGTACTAGTTCTAATCAGTGAAAACCAGGTAGGAAATTGCAAGCAAAAAAAACCTGATGATTGAGCCCTTATGCCATGTTCACACCTTGCTTTTTTGCTGCAACCAAAACCTGATCTCTTGGCAATAAAAAAAAGCTGCAGACAGAAAGTAGATTTTCCTGTATTTCTTGCTGCATTTTGTTATTTTTTTCAGGTTTTTTATCAAACAAGCATGGCTCAGTAGTTAGCACTGAAGCCTTGCAGCACTGGAGTCCTGGGTTTGAATCCCACCAAGGACAACATCTGCAAGGATTTTGGATGTTCTCCTCGTGTTTGCGTGGGTTTCCTCCCACATTTCAAAGACATACTGATAGGGAATTTAGATTGTGAGCCCCATCAGGGACAGTGATGATATTGTGTGCAAACTGTAAAGCGCTATATAAAAATTATTATTATGAATACAGGGTGATATTCCAACAGTGCAAAAAAAAAAAAAAAAAAGAGGCAATTTGATCAATTTAGAGGAAAAAGATTTTTATGAGTTTAAAAAAGTAGTGCCTATTCTGAACAAAAAAAGTTCATGAGTTCAAGAAAAAATACACAATTGCAAATGTAAAAACAGCAGGGGGAGTTGATTTGGTCAGGAATAGTTTACCTAATGTATTAATAGAGTATTTGCAGGTCGGACACCGTTTACTTTTATATATTTGTCGGCCATTGAGTCAGCTATTGGTAAATGTCACACATAGATCAGGCAATGCTTACTTCAACATGTATCATGAATTTAATTAAACTGTAGTAATCATAACTGCCATTATCAGGTGAGGAGACCAGGACAACTTGGTTTAAACTTGGGGGGGGGGAGAAATCACAAAAACATACCTGCTTATTTCACTAAAACTGCAGCAAAAACTGATGCCAAGATTTTCGCTGAATTCTTGAACTTACTCATTGCTTTTTATGGATGAAAACAAGCTGCAAAAACACTAAAGACATGCTGCAGTTTTCCAATCCAGTCAAGGAAAAAAAAAACAAAACAATGTGCGTACATGAGATTTCTGAAATCTCAGCTTTTGCTGGCACTGTGAAAAGAAGCTTTTAATTTGCATAAAAGCGCAATGAGTGATCATAGCTTTAGGAGACTGATGCACATTTAAAACTGTATTGATCTGCAGATTACCATTAGGATTGCAGGTAAACTGTACAGTTTTATTTTGCTGGCGCCCTTTAAGATGAGCGTTTAAAACACCAAAGTATCTTGTTCCTCATCTCATCTCAACCCAATTATGCCAGTCACACTTCTGCACTGTCCAGTCCGGGTGATGTATGACCTGGTTGCGGGTCTCCTGCCACGAACTTGACAGCCTCATACATGTATTCAGAAACATGGACCTACATGTATTCAGAAACATGGACCTGTGAATCCAGCCCAAGTCTCTCCTACATACACACAATTACTAGACTCAAAATGTAATACCCAAGATATTGCCACCTGCACCCTCAAATAGCTAACATCTTTTTATTCCTTCATTTGAAAAGACTTTTGAACATTTCAAGGAAACACACACCGCTAATTGTATGAAAGGACAAATCATCATCCTTGGAAAACACGTTACAGCAAGCAACATGTAGGCAACCAATTAATTAGCACTCATTGCTGGAAAACATTCCACCGCCATTGGAAAAAATAATGTATTTTTCTTGGCAGTAGTCATCTTTAAAACCAAGGATCAGAGACATCTGAGGCAACACTCCTATCTAATTAGTCTGGTAATACTTAATGAAAGAACAGAAACATATCATAATAAAGAAAGAAACAGATTTCTTGTGATAAAACCACTTGTAAGTAGTGTAGACTGGGATCCTGAAATGATCTGAAAGTGTACGACTGTGATATAAATATAATACTTTGGTATTTTTATTTCATCAGTATTGGGGAAAAAGCGGAAATAATCCACATCTAGGCTTATTTAACTTTTACCTAGTTCTCCGCAAAAGAGACTTACTCTAAACGGAATCCATTATTACAAAGTGAGACACCGTTCATATGCACCATTAGGACATATGGATATTATAGAGGGATGGGGGCCAAAGGCTTAATGGACACTTTCTAAAAAGCAGCCGCCCCCAGAGTATGTTAGGAAAGGGGTTTTCTGAGGACTCCTCTGCTCAAAATCTATTCCAACATGTAAAGAGTGAATTCTGGCCTCACACATGGAAATATGTTGCTTTAGTTTCCAAGTTTTACATCACGGATATAAAGGTATTCTTTAATTTATCAACCAGTTGTGAAGGAGACCTTCTAATGTGATGCATTGGAAAGATACACTTACCGTACATCTCCGCTTATGCTAAAGATCCCAGTTTAAGAACATGAGAGCTCTAGAATCTACAGCGCATCCCATACTAAAGCAGGTTAGGCATAATTGGTATTAGTGTGAGCCATTAGCACATTCATATACTCATTAAAAATAACGAATACTGAATTTTCTGGATACATTTGAATACGATTTTCTTTCCATTTTAAAAGCGGACGTTTGTTTTCATTTATCGTGTATACGGGAAATGGCATATATGCAAGAACAAACCATCATCCGTATATAGAATGTGTATACATAGTGTAACTCACGAGTGGGCGTCATTTTATTTTAAAGAAACACTAGCTTGGCCCGTGCGAAATTTTCACACATTGGTGGTCGGGGGCGCAGGCATTTTCAGAAAAAGCAAGCTGGTCAAATGTAAATGCATTTCATGAGCTGATGAACACAGACAGGCTTTTATATATGTAGATTGGTAATACAATAAATAGTTTGGATAATTAGAGGCCAAAAAAATGTTTTCCGGTTGAGGTGCCACCTGCAGGTCATGGTGTCTTTCTGCAGGTTTATGAAAACGAATGTTTAAACTGTATTTAGTGATAAAATCGTGGATGTGTGGGTTCTTTGGCTGTTTTCTTGCGGAAGGGAGCAAGTTTACTTTTCAAATGGTGTTTCATGTGTGTGTGGGGGCAAAGTAATCCCTGAAAAAGCAATGCATATATACAAATGTGTTGGTAGTGTGCTTTGGGGTACTGTGGTGCCACCTGCAGGTCATTTTTCATTACTGCAGGCTTATGAAAATTAATGTTTAAACTGTATTTTGCGATCAAATCGTGGATGTGTGGCTTGTTTGGCTATTTTCTTGTTGAAGGGGGCAAGTTTACCTTTCAAATGGTGTATCATTTGTGTGTGTGGGTGCAGTATGAACGGGGATACAAAGGAATCACCGAAAAACAGTGTTTAGAAATAATAGAATAGAGTCTCTTCTTTTGTGGTCAGGAGTGTACTACTCCACTACTTTCAGGTTGCTGGGAACAGTGGGCTCCTGATCACAGACCATTCGGACCAGTGGCTTGGCTCTGCCACTGGTTCAAATTGAGTGCTTATCCAAGCTGTTAGAGGCAGTTTTTCCTCTGCAAATAGGAAGAAAACCAGAAGTCACTTAAAGGAAACCCGTCAAGTCATTTCAAGCATCTAAACTGTCCCCAGTGGGTTGCTAGTGACGCAATGTACATCACTTAGGCTACTTTCACACTAGCGTTTCCTGGAGCTGTGGAGGGATGCGCACGGCCGCTGTGAAGCTCTGCCCATGGCCGCACCTCCTCCGGTCAGCTCCGCCTATGGGCGCATGACACTGCATATGACCTTCATATTGGGTATGCAGGCCGTGCGCAGGTATGCGTTTGCCGGCGCATGTGTCCCTTTGACGGTGTGCCGTGTGCACCAAAATGCAACATGGTGCATTTGGCGCAGGACAGCGCATCGTCAAAAGAACGCATTTGCCAGCAAACGCATACCTGCGCATGGCCTGCGTACGGCCTGCGTACCCAATGCCAAAGATAGGGTATTCAGGTCGTATGCAGCGTCATGCGCCCATAGGCGGAGCTGACCGATGCCGTGGAGGTCCTGCCATGGGCGGAGCTTCACAGCGGCCGTGCGCATTCCTCCACAGCTCCAGGAAACACTAGTGTGAAAGTAGCCCAACTCTAATTTAAAAAAAAAAAATAGCACTATAAAGATGATTCCCTATCAGTATGTCTTTGGAGTGTGGGAGGAAACCGGAAAACCCAAAGGAAACCCACCCAAACATGGGGAAAACATACAAACTCCTTGCAGATGTCCTTGGTGGGAATTGAACCCAGGACCCCAGTGCTGCAGAGTGGCAATGCTAACCACTCAGCCACTGAATAGTAAAGCTGAATTGTCAATGTATTCAATCTCTCAGTGGGGCATGTCCCTACACTGTTTAATTTAGGCTGACCTGAAATAAAAACATTAAGTAGGATGGATCTGCTAAACATGACTAGCAAGTAAAAAAATTAATATAAGTTCTGCCCTAGGTGTAAGAAAATGGGTTGTAGGAAAGTTTTCCTGCTATATATGCTGGTGTTCCCTCACTTGAGGCTGCCCAAAATCTTGCCATTTTTTATGTTTTTAACCGAAGTTCATTCAGCTCTACCAAACGAGGTAGCGCTAGGGCATGATTGAGACATTATTCATACCAGTCTTGATGAAGCGGTGCCAATATCTGTAAAATTGCTTAGAGTTAATATAATTACTTATATGTACGATGACGCAGGAAAGTGCATTGTTGGCCCGTGCGATCCTCTTGCGATCTCCTGAGCTGTGTGACCAATCTGATCACAGCAGCAGTTCCTAAATCCCTGTTCCAGCGCTCCCTATCCCCTCATCCCAATAACCGCCACTCCAAATTGTATTTTTGCCGCACTTTTTTTGCGCCTTTTCTGTGTGTGCAGTGTTTGGCGCTGAGCAGTCAGGCTCTTCCCATGACCGCATCTCTCTGATCAGTAACGCTACGCCAAGGGTCTTTTTAATTTTTCAGATATAGTTAAGAGCAACGGACGTCACAGTTTAAGTAGCGTCCGATTTTCTTTTAGAAAAAAGTTAGTACAGAGTAGATTAGCTAGGTAGAGGTAGCACATTAGGGGAGCAAACGTTGCAGTACAAGCAATGTCCTATTTTCTTTTGCAAAAAAAAAAAAAAGTTAGTGCAGAGTAAATTTTCAGCTAGTGCATTAGGGTAGCGTACATCGCAGTGACTGTGCCTTCCATTTTTCTTTTGCAAAAAAAGTAAGCGTCGAGTAAATTTTCAGCTAGCACATTAGGGGAGCGAACGTCGCAGTGTTAGCGGAATCAGTTTTTTGTTTGTTACAAAAAAAATAAAATTAGCACAGAAAAATTTTATAGGAAGGGCATTAGTGTTATGAATGTCACCGTAACTTTTTTAATACAAACTTTTTTTTTTTTTTTTACATCTACTGATTTTTCTAATCATTTTTTGCTTTTCTTCTAAGTGTTTCTTCTACATTATTCCCACTTAACTTTTTTCTGTACTTTTTCTTTATAGTAAAAAGTACCCTTTACACAATCCCCACATAATACATTGATCAAAGCACAACTTACACACACATCCCCAGTCTTTTGAAAAACAAAAACCGGATTACTTACCGGTAATACTCTTTTGTAGAGTCCACGACAGCACCCACTGAGAGAGGGGATCCGCCCCAGGAACAGGAAACCTACAGAGAGATAAATGGGGCGGTCCCCCTCGCTCCCTCAGTTTGTATTACCGAGAACAACGGAGGAACCGCCATACATGTTTTAGTCATTTTGCTTGGGCGATTCATATATCTTACCCCTATGCAGTTTTAAGCTTACTAAGTTTAATCACATATCCAACTTAAATTATAATCTCCACCACCAAGGAGACCCATGTGTGAAAAAATTCTTACGGGAGGGAAGTGAGCGGGTGCTGTCGTGGACTCTACAAAAGAGTATTACCGGTAAGTAATCCGGTTTTTCCTCTTCGCCACGACAGCACCCACTGAGAGATTTTCAGAGATAATCACTAGGGCGGGCACACCGTGTTAAGGACTGATCTACCAAAAGTTAGATCCTCGGTAGAGGACAAATCTAGTCTATAGTGACTATAAAAGGTAGATGGAGAAGACCAGGTTGCAGCCTTACATATTTGTTCAATTGGGACGTTCGCCCTCTCGGCCCAGGAGGATGATATGGCTCTAGTAGAGTGCGCCTTAATCCCCAGTGGAGGGTCTTCTCCTTTTGTCAGATACGCCATTGTGATCGCATCTCTAATCCATCTGGATATCGTGCCTGATGTAACTGCAGACCCCTTCCTGCTGCCCTGGAATGAGACAAACAGAGACCTACTCTGCCTCCAGGGACTGGTCCTATCAAGGTAGGCTAGCACAGCTCTTTTCACATCTAAGGTGTGATATTTCTCCTCGTCCTGTGTTGACGGGTTCTCATAGAATGAAGGTAGGCATATCTCTTGAGACCTATGAAATTTAGTTGCCCGTTTGGGCAGGTAGGACGGGTCCGTCTTTAAAATGAGACTGTCTCGTGTTGTTAACAGGAACGGTGGGTCTACTGACAGAGCATGAAGATCACTCACTCTCCTGGCCGATACTAAGGCCACCAGCATAGCCGTTTTCAATGAGAGGCACTTTACTGATGCTGAGCTTATGGGCTCAAATGGTGCCTGAGTGAAGGCATCCAAAACCAGAGTAAGGTTCCACTCTGGAAGTCGAGGCACATGCACCGGTTCTGCTCGTTGACAGGCCGAGATAAACCGAGTCACCCATCTATTTGCTGCCACGTTATAGTTAAACAGGGCTCCTAGGGCTGACACGTGGACCTTAAGAGTGCTTACTGAGAGTCTAAGTTCTCGGCCTCTTTGTAGAAACTCTAGAATGGCCGTAATGGGTACTTCACCAGCTAGTTTTGTTGGGTGAAAGGCCAGGAACTTCCTCCACACCTTAGCATAAATTTTTGTCGTGGACTCCTTCCTGCTTTGTAGCAGGGTATTGATTAGGTTCCTTGAGAAACCCTTCTGCCTCAGTAGCTCCCTTTCAAATTCCAGGCCGCTAGGTGCAGGGCTTTGGCCTGTGGATGGTAGCAGGGTCCCTGCGAGAGAAGATTCTGGTGCAGCGGCAGGATCCACGGGTCGGTTACCGACATGGCTCTCAGCCATGAAAACCACGGTCTTTTTGGCCAAAACGGGGCTATCAAGATGACCCTCGCCCTCTCCTGTCTTATTTTCCTGACTACTGTTGGTAGTAGCACCATCGGAGGAAAGGCATAGGCTAGTTGGAATGCCCAGGGTGCTTGGAGGGCATCTTGAATATCTGGGTTGTCCGACCTGTAGAGAGAAGCAAACCTTTTTACGCGCCTGCTGGCTCTGGTTGCGAAAAGGTCTATCTCCGGTCTGCCCCATTCTGACGCTATCATTTCGAAGACGTCTCTGCTGAGGACCCACTCTCCCTGGTATAGGGCCTGGCGACTGAGATAGTCTGCTCGGGAGTTGTCCACTCCTCTTATATGGAGCGCTGACAAGGAGAGAAGATGGACCTCGGCCATCTCCAGAATCTTTCCTGCGATAGACATCAGTGGCATTGACCGCGTGCCTCCTTGCCGGTTTATATAGGCCACTGCGGTGGTATTGTCTGTCTGGATCCTTACGTGGGCGCCTCTTAACTGCGGGAGGAAGCGAGATATCGCATAAAAAATTGCTGTTAGCTCCTTTACATTAGAGGAGGCCTCTATTTCATTCTCCCGCCACCAGCCTTGTACCATGTGCTCCTCTAGGTGGGCTCCCCAACCTAAGGGGCTGGCATCTGTGGTGAGTATCTTGGAGTACTGGTGAGTACTTTGTCGATTATGGCCATTACTTTGGCGTTTGGCAGAAAGCACTCCTCAGTTACGGAGTCTACTTGCAGGCCCAAAAACCTTTGACAGGTCACAGGCTCTAGTCTGGATTTCTCCCAGTTAATTAGCCAACCCACTGTTTGTAGGGATGAGATAATTCTAGCTATTCTTGCTTCACACTGTGAAACAGAATTCCCCACTATGAGTAGGTCGTCTAAATAAGGGACAACTAGGGTGTCATTCAGCCTTACATATGACATTACTTCCAGCATTAATTTGGTAAATACCCGAGGAGCCATGGATAGCCCGAATGGCATTGCCGCAAACTGGAAATGCTGAATCCGACCTCTGAACCAGACTGCTACCCGCAGGAACCTTTGGTGCCCTTGATATATGGGGAGATGGTAGTAGGCGTCCTTTAGGTCCAAGACCGCCATATAACACCTGGGAAACAAAAGCTTTATTGCAGACTTAATCGACTCCATTTTAAACGACCTCAGTCTTAGGAAGGTATTAAGTTTTTTTAAATTTATTATAGCCCTGTAAGAGCCATCTGGTTTTGGGACTAAGAATAGAGGAGAATAAAAGCCCATCCCTGTTTCGTCGTCTGGGACCTCCACTAGAACCTGTTTAGATAGCAGTACCGCAATCTCCATCTCCAGTGCTTCCTGCTGAGAACGGGACTTCATAGAAGTCAATAAGAAGGAGTTCGGTGGATACCGAACAAATTCTAATTTTAGGCCTGATGATACAATACTTAGGGCCCACGGGTTTGATGTCACCTTCATCCATTGGCGGCTGAATCTTAATAGCCTGCCACCTACTGGTATAACGGTTTTATCGGGATCTGTCTCCTCTGAAGGGACGTTTCCCGAATAGGTTGCCTCTTTGCTTGGGGTCCTTATTTCCCCAGCGATCCTGGGGTCTAAAGTCTTTCTTTTTTCCCGAACGGCGGCTTCCTGTAGGCCCTCCTGTTGAACGGAACATACGGGTTAGGGAACCCCTTTTTCCTCTCCCCCGCTTTTGTCAAAATTTCATCCAGTTCTGTACCAAACAGGTACTTACCCTGGCAGGGTATAGCACACAATCTAGTTTTTGTTTGTGTGTCTCCTTTCCACCCCTTCAACCATAAGGCCCGCCTGCCTGCATTGGTCAGTCCCGCGGCTCTAGCCGACAACCGGAGAGAATCCGCAGAGGAGTCGGAGAGGAAGGCCGCTGCTCCCTTAATGAGGGGCATAGAGGAAAGAAGCCTACTCCTGGCTACTCCACTTTTAATATTGTCCTCCAAGTCGTTCAGCCACACCAACATAGATCTTGCCGTACATGTGGCTGCTATTGCGGGCTTCAAGGCTGCCGTACAAGCTTCCCAAGATCTTTTGAGGAATGTATCGGTCTTACGATCCGAAGAATCAGCCAAAGTTCCCGAATCCTCCACCGGCAAGGATCTACGGGAGGTAGAGGCCACTGCCGCATCCACCTTGGGGGCTCTCGACCAAGCCGTTAACTCCTCATCGTCAAAGGGATACTTACGCTTTGACGTTAAGGGGAGGAAGGTCCTCTGACCTTGTTTCTCCCATTCCCTCTTAACTAGGTCTTTAACAGCTGGGACCACTGGGAATGCTCGGACCTTTTTACGGGAGATACCCGCAAACATTATGTCCTGAGGGGTTTTAGGGTCCTTACTCTCCGGCAACCCCATGGTATTTCGGACAGACTTCACAAGATTACTGACACTGTCCGTGGGGAAACACGTCTGATCCTCGTCCTCTGAGGAAAGGTATTCCTGGGACTTATCGGAATCTAGTTCTCCGGTATCTGACGGCGACCTGGACGCCAGCGAGACTCCTCCTTTAGGTGAACGTATTTCTCTCATGGAGGAGTGACCCCCTAGACTACTGGAACCGCCTAAGGCCCGTAGTTCCTCTCTTATCAGTGCCCGGATATCCTCCTTCTTCCGTGAGGATTCCTCCTGCAAGGCCTCCTCAAGACATGATTGGCATAATCTCTTTGGGTGGCCATCCGGGAGGGGCTGCGAACATAAGGCACACTCACTATGTTTCGCCTTCTCTGTTCTTTTAGCCTAAAAGGGGTATGGACCAGAAGGAGAAGGCTATCAATTATCTAACCTGACCAAAAAACACTCACCCGTGAATTTCGTCAGCAACTACCGGCTGCGGTGTCCGGGACCCAGGCTGAGGCGAGGCATGGGACGACCTCTTTTCCTTACGTTTCTTCTCTAACGGCTCATCTTGTCTGGAAGGCCCAATGGATTCCTTCCTAGAGCTGCCACTTCTTCTGGTGCTATTGGATCTCCTCGTAGCACTGCTCTCTCTACTGCCAAGTGGGGATACCACTAGCTGACCTAATGGGAGCGCTGAGTCATCTAAGGACGACATGACTGCGCACTAGCGCTGTGTCTGTGGCTTCCTTTTAAAGCCTTTGCTATAGCTGCTCCTCTTCTTTTTTTTTTTTGTCCACCATTTTTTTTTTTTTTCAGCCCCTACTGCGCATGCGCGGGCGTTGTCCCGCGGTCTCTGCCTTCAGCCTGAACCCGGAAGTCCTCCTCCACTTCCAGGTTGCCTCTCCTGGAGCGCTGGGTCACTGCAAATAGTGATGCGGCCAGCGACACCGCGCGTCTGCGCCCCCCTCCACGCACGGGGTCCTTCTCCTGCCAGGTATGACTCCCAGCAGCGCCGCTCAGCACACACCGCACAAGCCCTTCTGCCACACTGGGAGAGGGGGGGGGGGCGCCGGTCTCCGTACGCCCGATGGCGTTTGTAATGCGTCCACCCCCTCGGGGGGGGGGGAGTATAGCCATAACCCCAGCGAGCTTTGGCACCACTTTCGCCTCCAGCCTCACCTGCATTACACCAGCTCTGGGGGGGGAAATACACCTCTCCGCCCGACGCTGCCTCCGGTCCTGGGGCCCCTGCTGCTCATATTATGCAGGCAGGCGGCTACCAGACCAGGTATCCTCTTCTGCGGGTTCCTTCCTAGGAACAGGAAACCAAACTGAGGGAGCGAGGGGGACCGCCCCATTTATCTCTCTGTAGGTTTCCTGTTCCTGGGGCGGATCCCCTCTCTCAGTGGGTGCTGTCGTGGCGAAGAGGAAAATAAAAATTACCCATTCATCAAGACGCTATTCACTAATTTAGATTGTGAGCCACAATGGGGACAGTGATGATAAAGCGCCGTGGAAAATGATGGTACTTTATAAGTGAGTACACTAACAAAAACATTTTAACATTGCCAGGTTTAATAGGAGCGACCGTTAAAAAAAAAAAAAAAAAAAAAAAAAAAAAGTTTAACCCCTTAATGTCCAATGATGGGCAGAGTCAGCCATTCGACACCTCCCCGTTTGCGCGGGCTCCGGCGATGAGCCCGCACCTTTTCAGGCACATGTCAGCTGATCTGACAGCTGTGGGTGGAACTGCGATTCACTCGCAGCTGCTACCATGTTAAATGCCGCTGTCTTACTGACAGCAGTATTTAACATGCACACGGAGGAAGCACCTCATTACCTCCTCCAATTGGCGCCCGTGTCACATGACTCGTAGCAAGTAAGCATTTCTGCTGCATAGAGCAGGGCTGCAGCCGTTCAGAATCAAACGATCTATCAATATACAGAAAGAATTAATCCAATCGCTAAACGGCGTAGCAAGAAAAAAATTCAACGCCATAATTAAATTTTTTTGGCCGCTACAACATGGCAATAAAATGCAATAACGGGCAATCAAAACATCATCTTCCCACCAAAATAGCATCAATAAAAATGGCAGATTGGCACGCAAAAACTAAGCCCTCACATGGCCACAGTTCCGGAAAAATGGAGACACTACGGGTTTCAGAAAATAGCAATTTTTTTTTTTTTAACGCAAAAGTTTGGAATTTTTTTTCACCACTTAAAGAACCTAGACATGTTTGGTGTCTGTGAACTCGTAATGACCTAGATAAAATCATAATGGCAGGTCAGTTTTAGCGTTTAGTGAACATGGTAAGAAAAAAAAAAAAAATCCCCACAAAAAAATTGTGGAATTGCACTTTATTTGCAATTTTAATGCATTTGGATTTTTTTCCCCCATTTTCTAGTACATGATATGGTAAAATCAATGGTGTCATTGAAAACTACAACTCGTCCCGCAAAAACAAGCCCTCACATGGCCATATTGCCGGAAAAAAAAAAAAAAAAAAAGTTTTGACCATGGGAAGAAGGGGAGCAAAAAATGAAAACACAAAACTAGAAATACCACTGGTCCTTAAGGGGTTACGCAAAAAAATGCTCCAGAAATTTTTAGTTTATGGAGAAAACAAGTCTATAGCAAAGCTGCGTTCATACCTGTCACAAATGCTTAGTGCTTTTGGCACAAACAACGTCTTACTTGGACAGAAGAACGTTGCACATACCATATTCTGACCTTCAAAACGAAGGACACCATACTGTAAGGCCATGTTCCCACATGCGGAAAAGCTATTTTTAAGTTATTTTTCTACATGTTTTCAGCACGTGTCCACACCAAAACATGCAATAGCAATCTGCCATGTTTATTGTATTTTTGTGACTTTTTAATGTAACATGAATGTATTAATTTTTTAATGCATTCACTACAGATTTTTAATACCTTTTTAGTACAGAAAGACCATGTCTACACACTTAAAAGGTCAAAAGCAATCATAAAAGTGTATTTTTTGGAATGGGGAGACCCTCAGGCACCGTCGGGGAGACCCTCAGGCACCGTCGGGGAGACCCTCAGGCACCGTCGGGGAGACATTTTTAAATTTAGTAGGTAAATCACATCCACTATGATTTAACTGTTAAAATCAGCTGATTTTCCTTAGATAAAAAATTAAGTGGTAAAAATGTTTACAATACGTGGAAACATGGCCTCAAAGAACCAGCTTAAACTTCTAAACAAAATCGCATCTCACTATTTTTACGCCCTGTACCATGGATCAAGTGTTTACTGGTTGGCGGTCGATTACGTAGATCAACCAGCGGTACTAAACATTTACCAATCAGCTCAATAGTCTATTTAGACAGACAGACTGTGGTGCGCATTGGCTGACATTATTCTAGAACGGCAACAGGAGTCCTGTTTACACAGGAGGATGCACTGCCAACAAACGATCTTTTGCACTTTATAAAAAGTGAAAGTTTATCGTGAAACAAGCTTTCTTATAAACAACGAACACCATAGATCCACGTTCCCACACGCGGAAAAGCAAAATTATTTTTCTGCAAGATTTTCAGTTGTTCTAAATGACAATTTCTCTATCTTTTATTGCAAATGTAGTTTAAAGGGAACCGGTCATCATAATTTAGTATGTTAAAATAAAGCTATGGCCATAATGGTGCTTTTAAACTGATTAGATGTAGGGAAGAAATCCACTCCTTGGTCTTGTTTAATTCACATTAGACGTTTTGGTGCAATATCCTTTCTTGCTTTGGGGCAGCGCTATAGGCAGGGTTTTCAGCTTTGTATGAGCCTCCTTTTTTAAAGTTTAAGTTAGATTTGCTCTAGCCGCTGGCAACACTTGCGCACATTTGTATCCTGGTGGTTTTCAGCAAAATGGCACCAGTGGCGGCACATGCTCAGACTTGCATCCTAATTAGTGATGAGCGAGTATACTCATTGCTCGGGTTTTTCCGAGCATGCTCGGGTGATCTCCGAGTATTTTGACGTGCTCGGAGATTTAGTTTCTGTCGATGCAGCTGCATGATTTATGGCTGCTGGACAGGCTGAATACATGTGAGGAATGCCTGTTAGGGAATGCCCACATGTATTCAGGCTGTCCGGCAGCCATAAATCATGCAGCTGAGGCGACAAACTAAATCTCCGAGCACGTCAAAATACTCGGAGATCACCCGAGCATGCTCTGGAAAACCCGAGCAACAAGTATACACGTTCATCACTAATCCTAATGTCTTTAGCAAAACTGTGCCGGTGGCAGTGCATGCGCACAGCGAGATCTCGGCTTGTCATTGAGCAGAGGTCAGAAACTGCGATCGCGCTGCCACTGGAGACATTCTGCTGAAGACCACTGTTAGATGAAAGAAGCGCAAGTGCCACCAGCGGCTATAATGGAGATAGCGCAGACTTTAAAAACAGGGGCTCGTAAAAACGCAGAGACTGCTGCGGCCGAGCCCAAAACCCTACCCACACTCCCACCTCAAAGCACAAAAGATATTTCACCAAAACTTCTAACGTCAATTAATCAAGAACCTAGGTGCAGTTTTATTCCCTACAGGTATCTATAAAATCAGTCTAAAAGTGCCATTATGGTCATACCTTTATTTTAACATACTAAATCGTAATGATCGGTTCCCTTTCAGGGCATTATGAGACAAGTCAGTGGATTCTAGAAAATGCTTGCTTTCTGATCAGTATTTCTAAAGAGATCAGCAATCACCTGACGAACATGCAACACCCTCGTTTGCGAGATGAGAATTTTCCAAACGCTTGAAAATAAAAAAAAAAAGTCATCAGTTCTCTGCAGCACATAGTCTTGTGTACAGTGGACATCTACTGAAAAACAATGCTCTTCTATAAGCACAAAACTGAACTCATTATCTCTGAGCATCAGTGTGGTTGGCTTGGTTCAACAAGCCTTTAATCCGCCGATCAACTTGCAAGTACCTGATCCGAGGCGGTTGAATAGCCTCGGGCAGCACATATAAAGCTACCATGAAATTACAAAACAAAGAGAGAAGGGACTTATGGAAGACAGTCAGGAGATCCTGAATGTCACATTCTCTACTAGTTTACCTCTGTTTCTCACCTTGACCGGTACCTGCAAAGAAAACAATTCTTTCAACTTCAACAACAGATATATAGCACCTGTTCAGTCCAATTAGCATATGCGAGCATTGCTTCCTGCTGTCTTCCCATTTGTGCGATGAGCTATTAAGCAAGAGCGCAATCTGGAAATTACCCAACTACGCAGACACTAAGGTTGACTCACTATAATAAATTGTATCCATCACCTTTTAGTGACTCCATATTCTCCAAGATGCAGCTCTTGCGATGCAGAATAATCAGCCACTTATTTTGTGAAAGCAATAGCTTGGGGGTTTTACTGCTGGAGATAATCTGGTTCTTATTAAGGATTCTGGTGCAGGGCTGTCTCGCAGCCCACAACTCACTATATTTTTAGCTCTACTTTTCAGATATAAGAGTAACGACGCACTTTGATCACCTTCCTATCATTTCTTTCTGCTGCTTGGGTGAGCTAAATAGCATGCTTCATCTTCAGAGGCGACACCTGCATTTCTAGCATCCTAATGGAAATAAATAAAAACAGCAGCCCAAATCCGTTTTTGTCTAATAATCTATGGCAGTTCTCTGATAAAACCGGGAGGCTTAATAAAAAATAACCACGGTTGAGTAACCTCTAGCTAGACCTTCTGCTTGATGCTATAAAGCAAAATTAAAACACAGCGCTCACAACTCCCTGGAATACAAATCTATGTATAATATTTAACACAACCCAGACATCCCCATTACCCAAGATGACACTGTCACGATACGGCACTACCACCCACCATCATGGTATTTAATTGCATTCACTTTGTGTTCAGGGAAAACTCATACACTGCTATTGAAAAGCAAAGCTTTCGATAATTCAGTGCTACAAGGATGTATTTTATGATGTAGGATCGTCGCAGCATGTACTTCTGACTCAAATTTCACATCAGATTAATTTTTGCTGCAATATTACTAGTTACCTATTACTAGTTACCTTCAAAGTCAGGCAGTGATTGGAGAGAGGATAATGAGAAAATTACTACTAGTACTACAAATAAAGTGGAAGCCCCAGTTTCAGAGACTTATTTGGGGGGGATGGCTTTTAAGTGTCCCCTCTGTGGTGAATAAAATAAGAAACCCTTACCTCCCAAACCTGTACTACTGTTCAAGCATTCTCATCATATTATTGAAGAGAGCGCTGTAGGCAATCAGCCGCCGCCGGTCGGGTGACGGGAGAGCAGCAGCCGCCGCCGGTCGGGTGACGGGAGAGCAGCAGCCGCCGCCGGTCGGGTGACGGGAGAGCAGCAGCCGCCGCCGGTCGGGTGACGGGAGAGCAGCAGCCGCCGCCGGTCGGGTGACGGGAGAGCAGCAGCCGCCGCCGGTCGGGTGACGGGAGAGCAGCAGCCGCCGCCGGTCGGGTGACGGGAGAGCAGCAGCCGCCGCCGGTCGGGTGACGGGAGAGCAGCAGCCGCCGCCGGTCGGGTGACGGGAGAGCAGCAGCCGCCAATCAACGGAGTGCAGGAGCCCATCTGTAGCTACCAATTGTTTATGTCTCTTGAGCGATGGATGCAGTGCTTCAGTGACAAACAATGTCACAAGATGGCTGGAGGAGGCATCTAGGTCTCTGGTATGCATGCTTTTCTTATTTAAATCACCACATTGAGGACATTCAAAAAGTGTTGTCCAGTAGTGAACAAACACTTTAAAAGGCAGCCAGACTGGAAAGCCCTGAAAATAACTACATCCTCTTACCATGTAACTAGGCACATTTTAGATTAGGATGAAGCGGTTCTACAGACAACTGTCTGTAATTAGAAATTAGTTTGTAGATTTTTACTGGAGACCGACAGACACGTCATCTTTAAGGGCTACTCATTGATATGGTATCCTAAGGAGTAGGACGTGATCAATGAGTTTCTATGACATCTAGAAAAGTCATTAACACTCTAAAATGGATCCAATATATACAATATTAATCCTAAAGAGGATCTGCCAGAATACATAGTACAAATTTTATTAAGTAGATCTCTAATACGGTTTCAATATTTTCTTGCAAAACCCCTCCAAAATGTTAATTAGCTACAGTAGTAGAATTTTTTCCCAAATATTTGACTAATATGGTACATACTTTTTATTTGGCTTCCATAAGGGAAAACCTATGCAAAAGGATTGTGAAAATTGCATACATTATGAAATTGACCAGATGAGGATAGGATTTTTACTTTGAAAACCTAAGTGAGAACGGTGGTGTAACCCTTTTTTGAATGGTTGATTAATATTAATTGTGAATATTAAGATTTCAAGATTTTGAATTTGCGTCTTTTTAGCGAGTTTTTCACGCTGCGGTTTTTGTCTCTTCTTGGTGTGTCATGCTTTAAATAAAGCCACTCTGTTTTTGACACTTCCCGGAGTTTGGCTTTGAATACTTGGGCACGGATTACACGGGTTTTTGATGCACTTCCGCTGTAGAAACACTTATTATAAGTGCTTTCTTCTACCTGCGGAATTTCCACAAGTACTGCAAGTCTAAGGCTAGGTTCACACTTGGCGTTTATGCTGCGTTTTACAGTACCAGCAAAGCCTGCGGGAATTCAGAAAACTCACATCCAATATGATTGAACTGTTAAAATCAGCTGATTTTCCTCAGATAAAAAATGAAAATGTAAAAACATGGCCTCAAAGAACCAGCTTAACCTTAACGACTGTTGATACACCTTTTAACGGCGGCAGTTAAGGGTGCTTATTCCTCAGTGCTGAGAAATAACTGTATAGCGCGCCCCTCAGCGTAGGATAGTCTCCGGGGTCTCTGCCACCCTCGGCACCTGGCAACAATAGATCTTTCCTATTGGTTCATTTTGATGACTGTGATAGGGTCTATTACAGCAATCAAAATAAAAAAAATAGTAACTCAAACCCCCTTTTATTACCCCCTTAGGTAAAAATAATAAAAATGTATTTATTTCCATTTTTCTGTTGGGACTAGGGGGGTGGTTAGGGTTATGGTTGCAGCTATGGTTGGGATTACTGTTAGGGTTGGGATTAGGGATGTGTTGGGGTTAGTGTTCGGATTAGGGTTGGAGTTAGAATTGGGGGGTTCCACTGTTTTGGTACATCAGGGGGTCTCAAAACGCAACATGGTGCCACCAATGATTCCAGCCAATTTTGCGTTCAAAAAGTCATACGGTGCTCCCTCCCTTCTGAGCCCTGCCATGTGCCCAAACAGTGGCTTTCCCCCCCATATGGGGTATCAGCGTAATCAGGAGGAATTGCACAACAAATTTTGTGGTCTATTTTCTCCTGATATCCTTGTGAAAATAAAAAAAAAATGCAGTTGAAAAAGTAAATTTTTTGTGAAAAGTAAAATGTTCCATTTTTTCCTTCAACATTGCTTTAGTTCTCATGAAGCACCTGAAGGGTTAATAAACTTAAATGTGGTTTTGCGCACCTTAAGGAGAGCAGTTTTTAGAATGGTGTCACTTTTGGGTATTTTCTGTTATACTGACCCCCCAAACGCAATTCAAATGTGATGTGGTCCCTAAAAATATGGTTTTGTAAATTTTATTGGAAAAAAGAGAAATTGCTGGTCAAATTATAACTCTTAGAACGTCCTAAGATATATATTTCCAAAATTGTGCTGATGTAAAGTTGACATGTGGGAAATATGGATTTTTGTGATAAACTCACCGTAAAATCCTTTTCACCGAGACGCTCATTGGGGGACACAGATACTATGGGGTGTATGCTTCTGCTGCTTGGAGGCTGACACTAAGTGAAAGAGGTTAGCTCCTCCTCCGCCGTATACACCCTCGCCCCTATTGCGGGCGGAAATCAGTTTGGTGCCAAAGCAGTAGGATGACAACAAAATCAGCCTTAATACAGGTACAACATGTCCAGAAAAAAGACCACACTTATATCACATAAATGCGTATAAATTAAACAAAATAGAAGCCAACTTGGCTAATAGGGTGGGTGCTGTGTCCCCCAATGAGAGTCTCGGAGAAAAGGATTTTACGGTGAGTTTATCACAAAAATCCCTGTTTCTCCTTCGCCTCATAGGGGGACACAGATACTGTGGGACGTCCTAAAGCAGTCCCTGGGTGGGAGATTGACTCACCGATCCAAGCTACATGCACCTCTTGTTTAAAGGTGCGCCACAGCTGCTAAGAGAATCCTTTTACCCAGGCTCGTATCCGCCGAGGCCTGAGTATGGATATTTTTAATGTTTGGCAAATGTGTGCAGGCTGCACCAGGTTGTTGCCTTGCAAACCTGTTCCGTCGAAGCCTGGTGCCGAAGCGCCCAAGAGGTGCCCACTTCCTGAGTAGAGTGTGCTCTGATCCCTGCTGGAGTCGGCGTTCCTCTAATGCGGTAGGACTCCTGAATAGTCAAACGAATCCATCTGGCTATGGTAGATTTTGAGGCAGCGAGTCCCTTCCTGCGCCCTTCGGGGAGCACGAACAGAGTGTACGTCTGGCGAAAGGGTGCCGTCCTCCACACGTACTTCCGGAGGGCTCTTACCAGGTCTAACGTGTGAAGAGCTTTTTCCACACGGTGCACCGGTGCTGGACAAAATGAAGGCAAGACTATATCCTCATTAATGTGAAATGAGGACATGACTTTCGGCAGAAAAGGAGGGGCTGGTCTGAGCACCACCTTATCCTTATGGAAAGTGAGGAACGGAGCTCGGCAGGATAGGGCCGCCAGCTCTGAAACCCGCCTGATAGAAGTGATGGCCACTACGAACACCACTTTACAGAAAAGGTACCTCACAGAGACATCCTGAAGTGGTTCAAATGGAGCTTCCTGCAGAACACTTAGGACAAGGTTAAGGTCCCAGGCGTACATAGGCGCCTATTAGGGAGGTACCAAGTGGGAGACTCCCTGGATGAAAGTCTTAACCTGCAAATTGGTAGCAATTCTGTGCTGGAACAGGACGGATAAGGCCGATATTTGTCTCCTGAGGGAACAGGGGGCCAAGCCAGAGTCTAGGCCCGACTGGAGAAAGGCCAAGATGTTGGGAATAGAGAATCTCAGTGGAGAAACACTCCGGCCTCGACACCAAACAAAGAACACCTCCCAGGTGTGGTGGTAAATTCGTGCTGAAGCAAGCTTCCGGGCGCTAACCATTGTAGCGACCACCTTGCTCCCAAACCCTGCCTGGGTTAGAATCCAAGATTCAACGGCCATGCCATCAAACACAGGGCCCCCGAGTTCGGGTGGCAAATCGGCCCTTGAGAAAGTAGAACTGGGCGCTCTGGCAGACGCCAAGGAACGTCGGCGAGCAGCTGCATTAGATCTGCGTACCACGCTCGACGGTGCCAGTAGAATCACCGGAACCCCTTCCGTCTTGATCTTTTGATGACTCTCGGGAGTAGTGGCAGTGGGGGAAAATAGATATGGGAGGCAGAACTGGTTCCATGGCAGAACCAATGCATCCACAGCGACTGCTTGCGGGTCCCTGGCCCAAGCAACATATGTGGGCACCTTGGCGTTCACTCTGGACGTCATCAGGTCCACATCCGGAGTTCCCCACAGTTGACAAATGTAGTGACCACTCTCCGGACACAAGACCCTGCCGGCTGAGAAAGTCTGACACCAAGTTTTCCACGCCCGGGATGTGGACTGCCGAAATCACTGAGTGGTTTGCTTCGGCCCACTGAAGAACGTGCCCCTCCTCGCGCATGGTTGCTCTGCTGCGGGTGCCCCCTTGGTGATTTATGTAAGCCACCGCTGTGGCGTTGTCCGATTGGATCCGGACGGGGCGGCCTGATAAGAAGTGATGAAACTGCTGCAGAGCCAGCCGAATTGCTCGTATCTCCAATAAGTTGATTGGGAGGCGTGCCTCCTGTGGCGACCACCGTCCCTGGACCGTGTGGTGGCGAAACACCGCTCCCCAGCCGAGAAGACTGGCGTCTGTTGTCATCACCAACCAATGGTCTGGGGGGGAAGGGTTTCCCCTGGGTCAGAGAGGAACTGGTTATCCACCATCCGAGCGACTGCTTGACTTGAGAGGACAGTCGGCACCGCCGATTGAGCGTGAAAGGATTTTTGTCCCAGGCGGACAAGAGAGCGTGCTGCAGGGGGTGAAAATGGAACTGGGCGAACGATATTGCTTCCATTGCTGCCACCATTCTTCCTAGAATCCTCATCCCGAAACAAATGGTATAAGGGACTGGTTGGCGAAGAGTCCAAACTCCCTGCCAGAGTGTTAGGGCTTTTTCCTGAGGGAGAATTACCAACCCTCGGCAAGTGTCAAAGACCATTCCTAATGGAGGAATTCCTCTGAGCTGGCACAAGGGATTACTTCTTCGCATTGACCAACCACCCTAAGCGGGCAAGAGTATCTAGCGTGATGTTGACATTTTCCTCGCATGCCCGTCTTGAAGGGCCCTTGACCAATAGGTCGTCCAAGTAAGGCAAGACGACTATGCCTCGAGAATGCAATATGGCCATGACAACTGCCATAACCTTTGTGAACACTCTGGGAGCCATGGCTAACCCGAAAGGTAGCGCCACGGACTGAAAATGTCGACCGTTGATGGCGAAACGCAGGAACCTTTGATGAGGAGGAAAGATGGGAATATGCAGATATGCGTCCTGGATGTCAACCGAGGCCAAGTATTCTCCCTTCTCCATGGCCGATATGACTGAACGGAGAGACTCCATCCGGAAATGTCTGATCCTGATGAATTTGTTCAGAAGTTTGAGGTCCAAAACAGGTCTGACAGGCGTCCTTTTTGGGAACCGCAAACAGGTTGGAATAGAAGCCCTAAGCCCTTTCGTGCTTTGGCACGGGAAGAATGACCCCGTTGCGCTGGAGCGATTCGATGGCTCCCAACAGAGCTCTTGCCTGGGTATCCACCCTGGGAAGACGAGAAAAAAAAAAACATTTTGGAGGGTTTCTGACAAACTCCATCTTGTAACCTGAGGCCACCAACTCCTTTACCCATGCGTCACCTGCGACACTGAACCAGACGTGGCGAAACCAGCGTAGTCGGCCGCCCACCTTGCTGGTGTCGTCTGGTAAACACCTCGAGTCATTTGGCTGACGATCTTTGGGATCTGGATCCCCTCGATCTGGGCTGTTGAGTACGCATTCTCCCCTATGGGTTGGTTCTATACGAGACCTGCCGCTCCCTATCCTGGTTGGGGCGGCCTGAAGCGGTGGCATTGGCCGCTGTGGTCCACCCGGGGTTGCGAAAGGCCCGAAAACGTGCCTGAAAAGGGTGGCGAAAAGGTGGTTTGACCTTTTGTTGAGGGAGAAAACCGCTCTTCCCTGCTGTGGAGTCGGAGATAAGTTGATCTAACTTCTCCCCAAATAGACGACCGCACTGATAGGGCAGGGAAGTCAAGGACTTCTTGGAAGTAGAATTGGCCCGCCATGTCCTTAACCATAGAGCTCTTCTGATAGAAATTGCGTTAGCGGCAGCAAGTGCCGAGCAATTGGCCGCATCCAAAGATGCATTGATTACGTAGTCTCCGGCCATCGCGATCTGACTCGCGATCTCCGATATCTCTGCAGGTAGCTCTTGCTCCTGCGCAACCTTGTTTAATAATTCTGACCATGAGATCATGGCCTTGGCTACCCAAGTTGCTGCGAACGAGGAAGAGAACGCTGATACTGACACCTCATATACTGAGCGAGCCAAGCTCTCTATGAGGCGATCCGTGGGATCCTTAATAGAGGAACCACTAGGTACGCATAACCGTTTTAGTGGCTAGGCGTGACACCGGTGGATCCACCATCGGAGATTCCGTCCATTGTTTACGGAGGTCCTGGGCAAATTGATACCTTGCTTCGAGTGCCTTTTGACCCGAGAAACGCCTGTCTGGTCGTTCCCTGTGTCGCTGCACTTTGTCCTCAAACTCCGGGTGAGGAAAAAATTCTGTGCGGCCGCTTCACTCGCTTAAAATGCCACCTTATGCCCTGTAGCTGCTGTGGGATCATCCTCAATCGCCAAGGTCTGATTGACGGCTTCTATGAGGCTGTCCACTGTCTCACGTGACCCTGGAGCATCCAGGTCAAAGGGGCTTGTCTAAGTCGAAATCTGAGGTCTGCTCGCTATCAACCACTGGTGACGGGGAGCGAGAAGCAGAACTTACGGATGCCAAAGCACCGGATGGATTGGGCGACACCGCGTGGATTCTCTTCCCCGGGTCTGCCTGGAATGAGAGCGGCCCCTGCAGGCCGAAGGCTCTAGTGAGGTGGCGGTTCCCTCTAAGGCCGGCGAGCCACTGTCCCTGCCCCTATCTGGGGCCTGAAGGGACTCGATTGCCCTTGTAAGAGACGCCATGGACTGACAGCGGTAGGGCCCACTCTGGTGGGTTCGGGACCTCGGTCGCAGTCGCAGGGGAGGGCTCCTGGGCACGTTCGGACTCGCATAATCGCTTGCTCTGTGCCCGCGGAAACGCAGCCCGACTAGAGATGCATGCAGCGTAAAAAAACGTGTGTGTCTTTGCTTTTTCGGACATCCTGTATCTGTCCGCTGCTGGGGATGGGGGAGGAGGTAGCACCTCGCTTTTCCTGTAGCGTGGCCTCTCGGGTAGCACTTATCCCAGTCCAGTGCCCCCACGTTCCTGGATGCCTCCACACCAAAATCACGCCCCACAAGCATATAAACCGCTCCAGGGGTGGTACATCTGGTTCTGCGGCCTAGCCACGCTCCGAAGCTGGGGACTAAATTTATCCACCGCCGCCCAGGCCTGGGGGGCGGGCCGCCGGAAGTGATGCGCGGCCCGGAGACGGAACTTCCGGCCGCAGCCTAGCTCCGGCTAAAGCCGCGGCCTCAAATTATCCCCTGTCCGCGACGAGGGGGAACGGGGGGTGGGGGTGGGCGGACCTTCCATGGCGCCGCAAAAACTGGCGCGGGCTGCTTCGCACCGCGCTCTCCATCTGCAGCCACGCTCAGCCAAGAATGGCCGGTGGCATCCGCCGGCTAATGGCTCCAGCCCCGAATCTTCTCCGCGGGAGCCCTCCCAGGCCCTCCCTCACCGACGATCCTTTTCGGCTTCCCAGCTCAGGTATGTGAGGGGGCCTTGAAAAATAGGACGGTGCAGGCACCCTAGCTCCATCTAACCCCTTCAGGGGGTGAGGGGAGGGACCGTCCGACGCCTTGCAGCACTGCAGTCTAAGCATTGGTGGAGCAGTGGGGGCCGCACGGACTAGTCTTGTGCCTCTGTACAGCCCATGGTTTCAATACCTAGGGGTGGTCAGGGCTAAGTCCGGCATCGTGTCCCACGTCGCGGGAGAGGATACGTGGAGGGACACTCGCACGTGCTCGACCGTTGTTGGTTTGGGGAAATCAGACCCTTTCAATAGGATCCGTTGCCCCTGTCTAATCTTCATGGAAAAAGTCTGGAGCAAAAAAACAGACGTGTGCCTCCATGGACACTAAGCAAAAAAACTGATTTCCGCCTGCAATAGGGGCGAGGGTGTATACTGCAGAGGAGGCGCTAACCTCTCTTTCACTTAGTGTCAGCCTCCAAGCGGCAGAAGCATACACCCCACAGTATCTGTGTCCCCCAATGAGGCGAAGGAGAAATGTTATTTATTAACCATTTTGTGTGTGTTTGGGTTCCCACTGTAAAGACTCTCAGCAGTCATTAAGATATTCATTATCTATTGGAAATGGAGCATTTCTGAATACTGGGAATACCCCTTTAAGCTTGTTCACATGGTATACGGTGGCACAGTTGTTAGCACTGCAGCCTTGCAGCTCTGGGGTTCAGGGTTTAAATCCTACCAAGGACGACTTCTGCAAGGAGTTTGTATGTTCTCCCCTTATTTGCATCCTCACTCCCAAAAAACAAACTGATAGGGCAATTAGATTTTGAGTCCCAATTGGGGCAGAGATCATTATGTGTGTAAAGTGCTATATAAGTGAGCCAAATAAAAATAATGGCCAAGCAATCCAGCTATAACAGCATTAACATTAAGAGGGAAGTGAAGATTGTTTTTCCAACTCCTTATAAAATCACACATAGGGAAAGGGAATGTAAGTGAGCAGCAAGTGAGTGATCCTTATTTAACTTTTACAACACCGCCCTATATAAAACTGTCTCCCTTCACTTCATTAAGTCAATGGCACATCAGGATTACTAAAAATGAAACTTCAAAACTGTGGCATAAAAAGCAATTCTATAATAAAGTGTTTTCATTGGAATCACACCCATACACCATGGGAGCACTCACACTGCACGGCTTTCACACTCTGCAAAATGAACTCCATACTGGAAGCAGTCATATAAAACCCAGGATTCTGATGACTGATCTGCAGGGCAACCACTGGGTATTCGATATTCCCACTGTCTTGAATGCTAGTGGGCTATTGATATAGAGCTAAATGGGACATTCCTTACACAGTATAAGAAACATTGTGATTCATGTGCTTCCCTAATTTGCTTTTAAAAAGTGGATTCAAAGGTGACGCTTTAGTTTAATTACTCATGGTTACCAATGTAATAAAAGTAAGTGCTGTAGGCTCTACAAGAAAACAAAGTTTCTTCTACAGGTTAAAGAGATAGTCCTGTCTTATGTAAAGAAGGCTTAATTGTTGCAGAATGAAAAGTTGTGCAATGATGATTTATGTTCTTTCTTGATAAGTCACTAAAAGCAAGCAGATTGGTAACGTGGCGTGGGGCGGTAGCCGTGGAACCAAGTACACGTCTCCCTCTCCCCTGCACAAACATGAAAGTGTGGAACCTGGCTGGATGTGTGGACTTGTGCTGAGTGCGCTATGCCGGTGTAGGCTGCATTGAACCCATGTTGCTGGTTTGCCAGGACCAGATGTTTTACAGTTCAATGAGACCCCAAATTAAAAATAAACTTCCTTTTACTGAAGAATACCTTGGTATGAACTATTTACAACAGATAGGCATTTATCTTCAAGGACACGTCTTAAAGAAGTGACATCACACATTTCCTTCTGTCCTTGAGAGAGAATCTTCCTCGGTTACTTCCTCTACTCTTTGTACAGCCCTGCACACTACCTTGAGAGGTTCTGTTTTCATCTGTGGGGACTGCACTGGCCTTACTCTACCACCTGGCAATGTGAGGAGGACTTCCCCTGTACTTTCCTTTGGGGTCAGCATGGATTTGGACCCGTAAGGCTTCCAGCAGCTTGGCCCTTCCATGGCCTATGAGCCAGGCCAGAGAGGCTCAGGCTTCTGCACACAAGTGACATCGGGCTCCATCAAGCCGCCCAGCTTCACTTCCTTTTCGCCATAGCCAGAAACTGTTGCAACCATCCTCTGCCAATCTTCCCTTTGGGCGACTCACTCTGTGCCAGCAATATCTCCCACTCCACCATATTCTCACATTGATTCCTCTCCCACTCACAACCTACAAATTGTGCAGTCTCTTCTGCCCGTTCTCAAGTCACAACCTTCCTGGGGGAACCTTTTCCTTCCACTTTGTTCTCCTATGGCAGCCACTCTCCTCACTGTAGTCTAGCACTTCCAGTTCCGACATTCTCTGGTAGGCGTAATCTCTTGGCGGCTGGGAAACACTTTGCGCCATTTCACCCCTTATACGCCCACAATAGGTGGGACTTTTTTGTTGTTCTGCGCCAATAACCGTCTTTTTAAGGTTCATACTCAGCGCAATTTTAGGCTGCATAACGGTCACCATGCTCCACGTAACTCGAATCTTCACCACATCACTCTGCTCTTCAAGCTGCAAAACTCGATCTTGCTGAACAAGGCAAGTGAGCAAGTTACTAGTCTCTCATGCTCCAGCACAATACATGAAAGTGGGGGAAACTGGCTGGGTGTGTGGATTTGAGCTATGAGGGCGCAATGCCTGTCTAGCCGCATGCAACAAATGTTGCTGGTTTGCCAGGACCAGATGTCTTACAGCTCAAAGAGAGACCACCATTTAAAAATAAACTTCCCTTTACAGAAGAATAACTTTGTATTTACTATATATAGCTCTGGCAAAAATTAAGAGACCACTGCAAAATTTCCAGTTTGCCTGATTTCTCTCTTTATAGGTATATTTGAGTAAAATGTAAATTGCTCTTTTATTCAATAAACTACTAACATGTCTCTGAATTTCCAAGCACTTCCAATTTTGTATTTGTTTTCAGAAAATGAGAAATGGTCAAAAAAATAAAAAGCAGTGCAGACCTCAAATAATGCTAAGAAAACAAGTTCATAATCCTTAAGAAACAATACTAATGTTTTAACTCAGGAAGAGTTCAGAAATCAATATATTGTGGAATAACAATGATTTTTAATCACAGCTTTCATGCGTCTTGACATGCTTTGCACCAGTGTTTCACACTGCTTTTGGGTGACCTTATGTCACTCCTGGTACAAAAATTTAAGCAGTTCTTTGATGGCTGTGACTATCCATCTTCCTCCTGATTACATTCCAGAGGTTTTCAATGGGGTTCAGGTCTGAAGATTGAGCTGGTCATGACAGGGATTTCATGTGGTGGTCCTTCATCCACACACTGATTGACCTAGCTGTGTGGAATGGCGCATTGTCCTGCTGGAAACACTAGTCCTCAGAGTTGGGGAACATTGCCTGAGCAGAAGGATTCAACTGTTTCTCCAGGATAACCTTGTATGCGGCTTGATTCATACGTCCTTCGAAGATTAACCTGCCCAAGTCCAGCCTTGCTGAAGCATCCCCAGATCATCACCGATCCACTACCAAATTTCACAGTGGGTGCAAGACACTGTGGCTTGCACGCCTCTCCAGGTCTCCGTCTAACCATTAGACGACCAGGTGTTGGACAAAGCTGTAAATTAGACTCAGAGAAGATTACCTTACTCCAGTCCTCTATGGTCCAGTCCTTATGGTCTTTGGCAAACTTCAGCCTGGCTCTCCTTTGCTTCTCATTGATGAAAGGCTTTTTTTCTACCTTTACATGACTTGAGCCCTGCCTCTAGGAGCCTGTTACGAACTGTTCTTGCCATGCACTTCACCCCAGCTGCCATTTCCAATTTATTTTGTAGATAATTTGATGTCGTCCTGCGGTGGAGTCGTTTTTAGCCCTCTGTCGGTCTGTAGCTTTGTTGTCCCCAGTGTTTGCTGCTTGACCTTGTAATGGACTGGCATCTTAGAAAATTTAAGGATGGCGGCAACATGACGCTCACTGTATCCCTCTACTAGTAAAGAAAGAATTGAGCCCTTCTTTTCCTCACTCAAGACTTTTCTTTTCAACTCCTTTGGCATGGTTAAAAGTTATTTTGTTATTCCTATAACTTTTGGGATATTACTAGCACTTGTATTGCCATCCAGCTTGTCCTATTGAAAGAGGATTGTGAACACCACAGCAGGTTTTTTTTTATTCTTTCCTTCGTTAAAGATTTGGTTCAGGTGATCACCTAATTTAAAGCATATTAAGTAGAATGAGGTGTACCTCTGGTTGGAATTCAACTGACACTGGAATTGAATGACTGTCTGACATGGAGAAGCTGATTTTTATAAAACTGTGCAGTGGTCTCAATTTTTTGCCAGAGATGTATAAAAGATAGTAGGCATTTATCTACAAGGATGTTTCTTTAACAAGGGACATCACACACATTTCCTTCTGTCATGGAAACACCATCTTCCTTGCTTACATCCTCAACACTATATACAGCCCATCACGCTATCTTGGGGGCTTCAGTTTTCTTGAATGGGGCTGCACAGGTCGAGGTGTAACACCATGGGTCCCCCCCCCAGCCATTTTCCTCTGTGGGGACTGAACGAGCTGAAAATGTAATGATACGGCGCCTCAGTTTTACTCTGTGAGGACCGCACGAGTCGAGGTGTAACTCTATAGCCCCTGGCCCCTCACAGCTACTCTAACTTCCCATCTGACTAATGAGGACTCCAGAAAGTGGTGTTCGTCGATACGACTCCTCAACAGCAACTTCCATAGTCCAGTCCACAAGAGTCAGACTTCATATATTTCTTCTCTTCATCTTGCTTCCCTTTACTTTTGTCTTCCAGTACCTCTTTGACACTCCGTACTGAACTGCAAGGCTTACAACCACATGCCCTGATATTTTCTTTCACCCTCTCTGTCCCGATTCTGGACTGCTGCTCATCTGCTATGGTAGTACCGCTCTTGCCACAGGGATACCTGCATACAGCACTGCTCACACTAGACCTTAGGTCTTTTTTTCTGCATATTCTGAGCTTTGACTCAGTACTATGAAACAGTTGTCCCTTTAGCTTGACGCCTCCCACTCTAGGCTGGTCCCAACCATTAACTGTCCCTGTCAACTATCTGTTGTCCGGCAGAACACCACTTCATCAGCAATGCAAATCATTCAAGGCACAAACATAACGATACACGTGTCTTCAAGGAGGAATATGGGCAGCAATTCCATTTCCTTACAGATTATGCAAATGGAAAGGAATTTTGATATAGTCTCAGTTTACCTTCAGAAGCCCAATTCTCTCGTGATCTAGCCCTGAGTACAGTTTCTTTATTTTACATATTAAAAGGGGTAGATGAAAGCAAACCTGGCCTTCAGGTTGGTAGAGATTACTGCAGCATTTAGCTTGAAAGTCACTACATGGACTAAAACTAACAGTTTATTAGCTGTACCTACAAGAAGGCCCATTTAGATGGGCCAATAATTGTCAAATGCACATTCATAATAAGGCTTGTTCCCAATTAGCAGACGGTGTAAAAATGCTGCCAATTACGCAATGAGCAAGCTAAATGCTTCTTTATAATGTTTCCTGATACATACGCACATCTGTGCCAGTAAACGAGTGCCAATCAACAAAGGTGGTGAATACACGTCTAATAGAAATGGCTGGCAATTTTTTAACCCGAGTCAATTAAAATCATCAGTACTAGTCTAACGGTTCATGAACATCACAGAACACACACAGATGCCATATGTCTGTGACATGAGTTTTTAACATTGCGATGAGATGGAGAGCCTTTGTAGTCTTATTTTTTGACATATGAGAAAATAACCCTTGATTCTGATCTCTCCTTCAAACCACATACCCAAGCCCTTTCCACTTCCAGATGACTCCAACTCAAAGATAATTCCCGGATCCATACATTCTTTAGTCAAGAATCTGCAAAAACACTAGTGCATGCTCACATCTCTCGTCTTGACTACTGCAACCTCCTGCTCAGTGGCCACCCTTCTAACACTATCGCAACCCTCCAATCTATCCTAAACTCTACTGCCCGATTAAATCCACAAACACATGCCCCCCCACTATTGTCCAGCCTATCAATCCATTCACTGGCTCCTCATTGACCAGAGACTCCAGTTCAGAACCCTAACCATGACATAAAAAGCCATCCACAACCTGTGTGCTCCATATGTGTGACCTAGTCTCCTGGAAATTACCTACATGCAACCTCCGATCCTCAAATTACCTTCTCTACTCCTTACCTCTCCCTTCCCCTAATCAAATACTAGATTTTTCCCCCGCGTACCCCACTACTCGAACTCTCTACCCCAACATATCAGACTCTGGCCTACCATGGAAACCTTCAAAAGGAACCTGGAGGAGACCTAACTCTTCCGACAAACCTACAACCTGCAGTAACCCTTGTTCCACCATACTGCTGCACGACCAGCTCTGCTCTCAACAACTGTATCCATATCAGTCTCTTGTAGATTGTGAGCCCTCACGGGCAGAGTCAGCACTCCTCCTGTACCAGTCGATGACTTGAATTACTGTACTTGTTTTTATTATACACAAAAAGAAGCCCAACACTCTAACAAAAGAAAAAAGGTGGTAACCTAATCAAATAAACCGCCATAATGGTGCAGTTTCCACTCCATAAATCTCATAGAAAAAGGGAAAAAATGGGAGTAATGGATTCAAAAAAAGTCATTATAAAAGTATAAATTTTATTCGACAGTAACATCAATAATTACCATATAAATAGCACGGTAGCAACAAATACAAAAGACGCAAACAGGACAACATTAAAGGGGAGACTGAGGTATAATCCTGTGCATCAAAACCAATCGCACAAAAATTGCCATAAAAACGTGTCAAAAAATAATGACACAAAAAGTACCCTTAACCAAAAATATCAGCAGGCAAAAATATACATCATATGCTGTAAATAGGGGCAGGATACAAAGTAGAATGGCAATGTGCTAGCGGCAAGAATTGGCAAGCAATGTCCATAAAACATCTCATAGTGGCCATAATAGGCAATAACAAAAGTAAAGCTTACCAACGTGTGCACAGCAGCCAAATCCAGTAGGGCGACCCCCAGCTCTGCTCTCAACAACTGTATCCATATCAGTCTCTTGTGGATTGTGAGCCCTCACGGGCAGAGTCGGCACTCCTCCTGTACCAGTCGATGAATTATTGTACTTGTTTTTATTATGTATACCCCCCACATGTAAAGCTCCATGGAATAAATGGTGCTATAACAATAAATAATGGTAAACCATAAACTTTGACCAAATACTCACGAAAATCTTATCAAGACCAATGTTTTTTTCTCATACATGAGAAAAGAAAAACTGACATCTGAAGGAGGCTTAATAATTTACCCACCCTACCCCTCCAATAAAGACTGAATATCAGAAAACACACTAATTAAAATTGACCCTTTTTTTCCACAAACAAAAAAACAAAAGGAACTCTGAGAGACCTAATGGTATATAAAGACTCAGGACCATCAACTCATGAGTGCAAAAATCCTGTCAAGCAACTCCACATTTGTCAGCTTCCTAAATTCAGCACAAATTCTGGTTTGTTCTTTTTCCTCACAAGGAGAGTGAGACAGTGGGGTTAGCCCCACATACTTGAAGAAAGTTTTTGAGGAGAGTTGTTTTGAGGTAATCACTGCTACAAAAAAAATGACCGTTCAGCAGGGCAGCTTCTCCAAAACTCTAGGTGGAGCAGGAAAGTTCGACTTCTCCAGAGCATCCAAAAAGCACAGGATATGAAAGACAATAAGAGTGCCGTTTATCAGCATGTTAAATGCCATTATCACTTTATGTAAGGCACTGATGGGCCAGTCTCCATGGAAACAGGTATCAGCCAATTTACTTCAGAACAGCGTTAACATCTACACAGCTGCACAGACCCGGTGTACACAGCCATTTATCATCTTTCCGGAAATTGGACAATGACGTGCCTGTTTATTACCACCTCTTCATATACATTCCCTGTCAAATGGGTTAACAAAAATATAATCTCAGTTCTATTTTATTGATTAAAAAAAACCTTTTAACTGAAGGACATACGCCTAGCGAGAGTGCAGAAGGAAGAGCGACATTGTTCAGTTTCATTAGTCCACCGGTTAACAGCCGATTAGGGCTTGTAATTTGACAGTTTTAAAACAGACACGCAATGAGTTTACATGGGACTGCTAATAAAGCTCTACATCTTGCTCGTTCCCTCAGTGAACTAACTACGAAGCCCTTAGGCCACATGTACACATTCAGTATTAGGTCAGTATTTGTAAGTCAAAACCAGGAGTGGGTGAGAAATACAGAAGTGGTGATGTGCTTCTATTATAAGTTTATAAAACACGTTTAGGCTCTTTGAGATCATGCTCTGACAATACGAATCCAAATTTTCCTCACACCTACATGACGTGCATGTATTCAGTCTGCGTCTGCCAAACTCTGCAGTAAAGAAAGATTCATTAACGTTCTGGAAAGTCTCAGAAATAAATAATTACGGGAAGCCTCAGTTTTAACTGGAGTTGTCCTTTTAATTAAGAAATTTTGGTAAAATTACCTTTTGCAAAGCTTTTCTAAATTTCTATCAAAACATGCAAAATGCATTGCAGATAAAAAAAATGATAAAGTATCACAAAATCAATCCTCCAGCTCTGATGTGGAGGAACTCGTACTACATAGGTGAACGAAGTCTGCCCATATTACAAAAAGGAAAATGGGCCGATTAAAAAGTTTGGCACACTTGGGGATTTGTGTGTTCACATAACTTTGTCCAAGGTTTCAGACATTAAATGGCCTGTTTCCTAGCTTTACAAAAACCCAGCCTCCTCTAATTTTGTGCCAAATAACAGCAGCCATGGGTTCTTCTAAGCAGCTGCCTAGCACTCAAAGTGAAAATGGTGGAGGCCCACAAAGCAGGAGAAGGCTATAAGAACCTAGCAAAGTTTTCAAGTTGCCCTTTCATAGAATCATAGAATGTTAAGAGTTGGATGAGACCTCAAAGGTCATCATGTCCAACAACCTGTGAAATGCAGCACAGGATTTACTAAACCATCTCAGACAGATATCTGTCCAGCCTCTGTTGGAAGACTTCCATTGAAGGAGAACTCACCACCTCTCTTGGCAGCCTGTTCCACTCACTGATTACCCTCACTGTTAAAGTTTTTTTTTTTTTTAAATAATCTTTATCCTCTCTCTTTTAGTTTCATTCCAATGCTTCTCATGTTTCTGTAGGGGGGGACAACAAGACAGTCGGCACCTGCATGCCAGGTCCAGAACTTGATAGGCTGCATCCACTGTTCTCGGAGGGGGGGGGGGGGAGCCTGAGAGAGGCGGACCTTCCCCTGCTGCCAGATGGAAGGATGAGTGAGACGGGACTTCTTGCTGACAGGAGGGGGCAGGGAGAGCCAGAAATGAGAGATAAAAGGAGAAAGTGCGCGAAAGAGGGGAGTTTGACGCCAGGTCATAGCAGCGTGCAGTTAAGTGAGCAGTGCGCTCCACCTCCCATCCTGACACAGACTACCAGTGCTGTGACAGGCTGTGCTGCAGTCGACCAGAAGGGGAAGGACTGCTGTGCTGAGGGAAGCAGTGTGCACATATACATATATAACTTTCGTGCTGTTCAGGGAGATTTTCAGGTGTGGGGTTATCATTGCCTTTATTATAGGGCATGATTTTGAACAGGATTTCTCTTTTTTAAATGTTTTTAATATGTGTTTTTTTTGCTGTTGTACTATAGCTGTTTAATAAAGTGTCATTTTTTTTATACATGTTTGAGGTGCTCCTTGATTATGGGCGTGATCTTTTTCTTGGATTCCAGGTCCAGAACTTGATAGGCTGCATCCACTGTTCTCGGAGGGGGGGGGGGGGGGGGGGGGGAGCCTGAGAGAGGCAGACCTTCCCCTGCTGCCAGATGGAAGGATGAGTGAGACGGGACTTCTTGCTGACAGGAGGGGGCAGGGAGAGCCAGAAAAGGTCGCGCAGCAGCAGAGAGATAAAAGGAGAAAGTGCGCGGAAGAGGGGAGTTTGATGCCAGGTCATAGCAGCGTGCAGTCAAGTGAGCAGTGCGCTCCACCTCCCATCCTGACACAGACTACCAGTGCTGTGACAGGCTGTGCTGCAGTCGACCAGAAGGGGAAGGACTGCTGTGCTGAGGGAAGCAGTGTGCTCAGCAGCAGTCCCGAGAGCCAGAGCCGTGCACACAGAGCCGAGCCGGTGTTACAGCTGCCACAGAGAGGAGTGCTTCAGCTGGGAGCACCAGCAGCGTGCAAGCCAGTGCCCATCATCACCCACCGCCAACAGTGGGGACCAGAGAGAAAGTACAGTGTAAGCCCGGTGACTGCCAGAAAGAAAGGTGCAGAACGCTTCATGTCCATGAGTACAATACACGTGCCCCATAAGAGTGACCCGGGGACAGGATAGACACCTTCACCCTGACCGTGCCAGTGAACACTTGCTGAGCCACGTTGGGCTCATACAGAACCGTGACCCGTGTTACCGTCAGCAACTTTGGGCTCGCTTGACAGAGACTGAGGAGAGTTTTACAAGAGTCACGTCAGGATTAGACTGTACTTTGGCCCGTACCCTTGTAGGCCACTGCAGTATATGGACTAGGGACAATGGGAGGTACCGGAGACCGACCACTGCCACCAAAATACAGACCATCGTGCTACAATGTTTTCCTGGAAAGGACACCACACCAGCCGTTGTCGGCGCTAATGAGTTCGCAGCAAGAGCTGCGGTTTAAGGACTTCCTGACAAGTTCTAACAAACTGCCTTTATGTGAAATGTTATTCTTCACCTCGCCATATCCTTTGCCACTTATACGGTGTTATCCACTGTTTAACCCTTCACCTCCCTAGGTGGAGTATTCCCTGTTAATAAACCGGTTTAAACCTTGCTGTGCCGCATGCGTACCATCACTGCATCCTGCGTTCTTGCTAGAACCTTACATTTCCATGTGCAAATAAGAATAAAGATGATCCCTCTACACGGACATCCCTCTACACGGACATCCCTCTACACGGACATCCCTCTACATGGACATCCCTTCAGATATTTGTAGACAGCTAGCAAGTCTTCCCTTGGCCTCCTTTTATGCAAGCCTAACATTCCCAAATCCTTTAACAGTTCCTCGCAGGGCACACTTTGCAGTCCATTTACCATCCTGGTAGCCCTTCTCTGAACTTGCTCCAGTTTTTCAATGTCTTTTTTAAAATGTGGTGCCCAGAACTGGACACAGTATTCCAGATGTGGCCTAACTAAGGAGTAGAGGGGGATAATTACTTCACGGGATCTAGACTCTATGCTTCTCTTAATACATCCTAGAACTGTGTTTGCCTTTTTTGCTGTTGCATCACACTGTAGATCTTTGTGTAGTTTGTGATATAATCGTATACGCATTTTCTCACACTTGAAACACTTCCAATTGGATGTGAAGCTATTTGTTACCACTCTGCGCACGATCACTGAGCCAGTTATGAATCCACCTAACCGTAGCCCTGTCAATCGAATACTTGGTCATTTTTTCAATAAGGATAGTATGAAATACTTTGGCAAATGCTTTGCTGAAGTCGAGATATAGCATATCTACCGCATTTCACTGATCCACCTAGTCAGTGATTCCACCATAGAATGAAATTAGATTAGGTTGGCATGACTTGTTTGCTACAAACCCATGCTGGCTCTGGTTAATTACGGTATTCTTATCCAAGTACTTACATACATGCCATTTAATAATTTGTTCAAAGCTTTTTCCTGGTATAGAAGCAAGGCTCAGTGGCCTGTAATTTCCTGACTCCAACTTTTGTTATTTTAAAGATAGGGACATTTACCCTTTCCTCGGGGTTTAGAATATGCCTCACAGTCCCCTGATGAAAACATCATTGAAAATCTGTGGCTGAACCTCAAAAGAGCAATGCTTGCAAAACGGGCCAAGAATCTCACAGAAATGGAAGAATTTGCCAAGAAAGAATGGATGAAAATCCCTCAAACAAGAATTGAAAGACTCTTGGATAGCCACAAAAAGTGTTAACAAGCTGTGATACTTTCAAAAAAAAGGGGGTCCTACTATATACCAGCCATGCAGGGTGCCCAAACTTTAACTGTTGGCCTTTTAGAGATCATTTCATCTTCAACTTACTTAACTGTTCACAATAACAGTAATTTTGACCAGGGGTGCACAAACTTTCACATGCTACTGTATATGGATGATGCAGGACGTTATCCACATCAGAGCCAGAGGACAGCTTTTACTAGCAGTGAGGAGGAACAGACGCCACAAGGGCGACAGACTGAACCACACTCATTTAAATTCAGCGTGTGTTCACTGAAGGTTCTCCACAGGACATATCTTGTTCCAACTAAACTTCACAGTATATACCCAAATATCTCAGCTCTGTTATCGGGGCTGTGGTCTACCAGGGGATATCAAACACATCTGGTGGACTTCTCTGGCAGTCTCAGACCTCTGGCATAGAGTGAAACGCATAGTAGATCAATTCACAGGCAGGAAAATTCCTCTAGAACCTCCGTTATTCTTCTTGGGGTCTCCATAGATTGGTAAACTTTTTCATGGCTACAAAAATTCATATAGCAGCAAAATGGAAATCCCCAACATTATTACTTGTTAAAGAAAGGATGAACAATATTATGCTCTATGCTCTATGAACGCATGGAAGCTACTAGAAATGACACGTGGGATCAGTTCTTTAAGATTTGGGGGCCATGGATGGATTTGGAATCAAATACACAAACGGACCAGATCTTGCGCATATCACTGTAATATCTCCTGACTGTGGAGGTGGAGAGTTGGATCTAGACTTAGAACTAAAGTATATAATTATACGTTTGTCCTTGGTTCATGGTGCAGTTGAAGTCGGACTGAAACAACCATTAAAACTAGGCTATCGAAAAAATACTAAAAAAGTTAATATAATGTACACTGTGGATTTAATGTTCCTTTTCCCTACTGTTTTATCCTCTTTTGTAGTTGTCTTGTCTTTCCCTCTATAGGTTATATGTTTGTCATAAGTTAAAAATACCCCTGTGAGGGAATATGTTTCTAGGTGCAGCATACAAGCATCCCCCATAAGCAAAGCATCACAGAAGCTAAGCATCAGGAAAACGGCAGTTATACATGGCAGTTAATCAGGGCAGGAATCAGGTAACCCACACTTTTCTCTCCCCTTTAACTATGTGCTTTATTTTTATCCTCCTGTGTTCCCTTGCCATCCACATTCACCACCCTATCCCCCCATCACTACTCATACACATCAGCCCCTCTATACTTCCCTCTCCCATGTACAGCTCCAATGCACTCCTCACCTTCCTGAGAAACCTCAGCCCATCTTGCCCAAACACATCACAGAAAAAAAACTACTTACAATTCCAACAACTATTTTCTCTTTATCTTCCTACCCCTACTGATTTCAGGGGACATCTCCCCCAACCTCAACCCCTACCTTACCTCATATCTAAACCATAATAATGTTATTAATATTACTTGCACTCCCTCATCTCCACCTTTTAATTGTGCCCTCTGGAATCCACGGTCTGCTTGTAACAAGCTTCCTTTCCTACCTAACTACTTTCTGAACAACTCTCTTAATCTGTTGGCCCTCACTGAAACCTGGATTCAGGATTCTGACACCGTCTCTCCTGCTGCCATTTCCTACAGTGGCTTACAATTCTCTCACTCCCCGAGACCCACAGACAGACAAGGTGGTGGCGTCGGCATACTCCTGTCCCCATAATGCACTTTCCAGGTCATCCCCCCAGTTCCATCACTCTTATTCCCTTCTTTTGAGGTCCACACTATCAGGCTCTTCCGTCCCCTCTCCCTCAGACTAGCAGTCATATACCGGCCCCCAGGCTCACCCACCCACTTCCTTGACCACTTTTCAGCCTGGCTGCTGCACTTCATGTCCTCAGAACTTCCAACCCTTATCCTGGGAGACTTCAACATCCCCATTAACAGCCCTACTTCCACATCTGCATCCCAGATTCTATCACTAACCACCTCTCTAGGTCTCTCGCAGCTTTCAACCTCTGAGACACACAAGGACGGAAACACCCTTGATCTGGTCTTCGGCCGGCTCTGTTCAATCTCCCACCTAAATAACTCACCGCTTCCACTCTCTGATCACAACCTTCTCTCCTTCACGCTCACAAATCCTCGCCCACCCCAGCTCACACCTATCTACCACACAGTCCGAAATCTACAAGCCATTAACCCTCAGACACTTTCAGATTCCCTACACTCATCACTGTCCCCAATCTCCTTTTTTCCTGTCCTAATCTGGCTGTTCATCACTACAATGACACTCTTAGAAGCACCCTTAACCAAGTAGCTCCCCTCACCCTCAGAACCTCCAAGCACAGAATAAAACAGCCCTGGCTCACATCACGAACTCAACTTCTCCAGCGATGCTCTAGGAGTGCTGAACGTCTATGGAGAAAAACCCGCACACCAGAAGACTTCATCCACTTAAAATTTATGTTAAGAACCTATAACGCTGCCCTTCACCTCGCCAAACAGACCTACTTCACCACCCTGATCTCCTCAATAGCCAACAACCCCAAGAAACTTTTTGACACTTTTCACTCTCTCAGGCCAAAAGTACAAGCCCCTATCACAGACATTTGTGCTGATGACCTGGCCTCCCACTTTACAGAAAAAATAGATAATATCTGTCAGGAAATCTGCTCCCAACCACCAAGTGCTGTGACTCCCATCCCTTCCTGCATCTCCCCTGGCTCACTTTCCACATTTGATCCCATCACAGAAGTCTCCAGACTCCTTCTCGCCCGACTACATGCACTACCGACCCCATTCCCTCACATCTCCTCCAGTCTCTCTCTCCAGTCGTCACAACCCACTTAACTACAATCTTTAATCTCTCCCTCTCCTCTGGCATTTTCCCATCCTCCTTCAAACACGCCATCATTACTTCATTACTAAAGAAACCCGCTCTCGACCCATCCTGCACTAACAACTACAGACCAGTCTCCAATCTCCCCTTCATCTCTAAACTTTTGGAGCACCTAGTTTACTCCCACGTTACCTCTCCACTCACTCCCTTCTAGACCCTTCACAGTCCTGCTTCCGCCCCCTACATTCGACTGAAACTGCACTCAAAGTGACCAATGACCTTCTGACAGCAAAACGTAACAGTGACCACTCTCTGCTCATTCTTCTTGACCTATCTGCAGCTTTCGACACTGTTGACCACCATCTCCTACTCTCTAGGCTCCAGTCACTAGGCATTAAGGACACTGATCTCTCCTGGTTCTCTTCCCATCTCTCTGACTGCTCCTTCAGTGTTTTGTTCTCTAGCTCCACATCATCTCTTCCTCTTGCTGTCGGGGTACCTCAGGGCTCAGTCTTTGGCCCCCTTCTTTTCTCTCTACACGGCCCCAATTGGACATACCATCAGCAGATTTGGCTTTTGGTACCATCTTTATGCTGATGACACAACTATATAAGTCTTCCCCCGACCTTACCCCCGCTGTACTACAGAACGCCAGTGACTGACTGTCCGCAGTCTCCAATATCATGTCCACTCTCCATCTGAAACTCAACCTCTCCAAAACTGAACTTCTTCTGCTCCCGCCGTCTACTAACCTCCCTAAATCTGACATTTCCCTCTCCGTGGGTGGAACCACAACAACACCCAGGCAGCAGGTGCGCTGTCTGGGTGTTAAGTTTGACACCAATCTCTCCTTCACATCCCATATACAATCTCTTGCCCACTCTTGCCGCTTACACCTAAAGAACATCTCTAGAATCCGCCCTTTTCTCACCATGGAAACAAAAACCCTCACTGTAGCATTGATCCACTCCCGCCTGGATTACGGCAACGCTCTATTAATTGGCCTCCCTGTCACTCGACTATCCCCTCTCCAGCCCATACTTAATGCAGCAGCCAGGGTCGTCCATCTGGCTAAGGCCTGTTTCACACTTCCGTTTTTTCAAATCCGTCAAAATCCGTTGTTTTCCGTAAAAAAACGGATCCGCCATTTTTTGCAGGATCCGTTTTTTGTCCCATAGACTTCCATTACGGTTACCGCGGATCCGTCAAAAAAACGGATCCGTTTTTAAAAAAACGGATCCGTTTGCATCAGTTTCCGTCAAAAAAACGGAAACGGATCCGTTTGGCGGACACAAAAACGGAAGTGTGAAACAGGCCTAATCGGTACTCGGACGTGTCCGCTCTTCGTCAATCATTACACTGGCTGCCCATTCATTATAGGATCCAATTCAAAGTACTTGTTCTCACCCACAAAGCTCTCCACAGTGCAGCACCCCCGTACATTTCCTCCCTCATTTCTGTCTATCGGCCTAGCCAATCACTGCACTCTGCAAACGACTTTCGACTAACCTCAGCACTAATCCGTACCTCCCACTCCCGAGTTCAAGACTTCTCCCATGCTGCTCCTATCCTCTGGAATGCTCTACCCCAAGAAATTAGGACTAACCACAATTTGCATAGTTGTAGGCGCTCCCTCAAAACACTTTTGTTCAGAGCGGCCTATCACGTTCACTAATCAAAGTCATTCTATGTGTAAAGGTACTGTCACACTTAGCGATGTACCAGCGATCCCGACCAGCGATATGACGCGGTCAGGATCGCTGGTACATCGCTAAGTGGTCGCTAATGAGCTGCCACACAGGCAGATCTCACCAGCGACATCGCAGGGCTCGGGGGTCGCTACTTACCTGTCACACTAGGCGATCCTGTGTCCTCCCACCCGGCTCCACGCTCGTCACTCATCTCTACACAGGAAGAACCGCAGGAAGCTGACGACGAGAAACAGTCCTGGACGTTCTCGCGCGATCAGCGATAACAAGCGGGGGAGCAGGTCGTAGGTAAGTATCACACACAGCGATATCGCTAGCAATATCGCTATAACGTCACAAGCGATATCGCTTAGTGTGACAGTACCTTAAGTGTGCGTGTGTAGCCCATTTACTATCTCCATCCATCCTTCACTCCCTCACGATGGCTAGACCTTCATTGTAAATACACTACTGTACTCTATCTCCCCCACCTCATTGTAGATTGTAAGCTCTCACAAGCAGGGTTGTCTTATTTCGTCTTATTTTGCTTTAATTATTGTATTGTTACTGTTGTTACTTATGACTTGTGTTTTGAAACGGTTAAACTGTAAAGCGCTGCGGAATATGTTGGCGCTATATAAATATTATTATTATACTGTTTTCTAAAGTTATAAATTTCAATACAACCATTTTGAAATTAAATTCAGCGTGTGACCAAATCAAATGTTATTTTTGAGGTGTACAGGGTGAGTCAGGTTGTAATCATTTGTCAAATGCAGAAAAACAGAAAAAAAGGGATTATTTTAAAATCATCATCAGTTATCAAGAGGTTTCAGGGCAGATTTCAGCCAAAGCCCAAAGTTAATAGCAGTGCACATATTGAATGAAGCTAAACTCAGTGTGGACTTGTGAAACAAAGTTACATGTATTCACTACAGTAATACAGTCTTTGGCAAATTTCACATGTCAGTATTCTGCTTCATTATTTATGAGCTAAATTTAGGAGTTGATCAAAAACATGGAAGAGCTAATCTTTCTAGAATAGTTTTTCGTGGTGTAGACTCTCATACACCAAGTGGTTTTAGCTTAAAAATACTGAAACTAACAAGAATACAGACATGTAAAAAGAGGCCTTAGGCTGCATTACAAAATGCAAGCTGCATTATAGCTCCATGGAGGAATAAATATCTTCTGGACAAAGAATATAGAGATAGGGCTGCAAACAAAGCACATACATCTGGGATATCCTTAAGGTAACCAAATGCCGCTCTGCCATTCCTGTGATGAGCCTGACACATTGCAGTCTTGAGAAGTGCAAACATTTTGGACATAATACACAGTTCTTGAACATTGAGATTGAAAAACATCAACAAGTTAAACTCGTGGAAATATTAAAATCACAGGATTGATAGTCATGTTCATGATATGGAAATAAAAAAAGAAAAAGGAAATAAATTTCCAAATACCTATTTACTCAATATCAAAGTATGAGCACTGCGTGCAGAAATACACGCATTTATACACCTTGGCTTGATAACGTTAACAATGCAATAACCTAAGGAATTTTCTGCCACACTGAATGCTCCTGGGATTATGGTGTATCATGTGGCAAAATGTAAGGTAGGCAACCCCTCGTCTTCATTGCAGATACACAAACAGATCGGTGTTACATTGATTTGGTTGTTGAACCAGTGGTACGGCTAATTCTCCAAAAGTGTCTCCCAGGAGACGATTTTTAACAAAACACCAGGCCACATGTTGCTTGTGCTACTATGAGCAGCCTGCATGGCCTAAATGTGCTACCTTGACCTGCAGCATCATCCATCGAGCACATCTTGGACACCATCTGTTGGCAATTGCAAAGGGAGCTGCCAGCAGCGGATCTTGATGATTTTCATACCCAAATGCATTCAGCGTGGCAGACCATAGCGATGGTATACCAAGGAATGTAAGGTGTATTTCTGTGAGTATTGTTACTGCATAAATCAAGCTTTCCTTCATATGCTGCGTAAAAATTATACCTGCCAGTATACGCTGCTGGCAGGTGTGTGCAAAAACATTGTATTGGTGAGATAACTACAGACCATAGAGAGTCTAAAAAGCCTAAAAGACTCATGGATGAAGCAAAGGAATAAGGGCACAAGGGACAGGTTTTAACCATGTATCACACCTTACACTGTGTACACTCCTGCACCAGAATAATAAGTGACAAATGGTGGTTTGGGGACACAGATACCAGATTTTCTTACCGTAAAGATTTTGGTCAATTTTTGCAGGATTTCTTTTTTCAATGACTAAGGAATCATGTCACTTAATCAAAATCAGAATGGTTCTATAAAGAGGAAATTAAATGGGTTTCTCTTCAGTGCATGTGCGCCGAAAATGCCAGCTACCATTTAAAAGACTTTATTTTAATTCTGCACATCTTGAAGGATTAATCACACTCTTAACTTCAGACTCCCTATGGTGAAAATTGCCGAAAGTTGTTTGACACAGATGAAAGTGAACACTTATTAGGGCTGTCCAGCATGAAAATTAATTTTTTAGATTCAGAATTGCAAAAAGCATCACAGAACCATTCTTGTACTACACTTTCATTATAAATATTTTAAGCAAAAATTACTGTTTTCTTCTAGAAGTTTTCAATAAAATTTCGATAAAGCAGGACAAAAGCCAAGTCAGTCAGTTCAGCCCCAATTCCCACTTCCACACGGTACACAGATTACAATGCACAAAAGTTCTAGCATGAGATAGTGCTTTGGGTTTTTAGTACCACAATATCTAAAAACGTAAAAGATTTAGCCCTCTCGTTCCCTTCTTCCAAGAGCCAGTTTTTATTTTTCGTTCGACGTGACTATATGAGAGTTATTTTGCAGGTATTATTGTAGCTTTCATCTACTCCATTCATTTTGCAGTGTAATGTACTGAAAAACAGCTAAACCATTGTTTTTGGGTTTCGTTTTTAGGTTTACCATACGGTAAAAATCACCTGGAAAGTTATTCTTCACGTCAGAACAATTACAACAATCCCAAACTTAAATTTTCTTTTTTGTTATATCTTCGCTTTACATACAACATTTTGAACACTATTGGCTTTACTTTTTGAGAGGCCTGGGGAAAGAGCAAGAACTGAAAAGCTGTAATTTTGGAATTCCCATTTTCTTTTTTTACATTTAACAGTTTAAATTTTATACTTTGATAGATCCATCTTTTACAGATCATACCAGATATTATGGTCTATTTTTTATTACTATAATGGGTTTATTTAAACTTTAATAGTATAATTTTGAAATTAAATTTCACTTTATTTTTTTTAGTCCTCTTAGGAGAATACAACCAGCGCTTGTACTATATACTGTACTATATATTGCAAGTATATGGTAGAACGGATCAATCCCTTCTGGACCCGACATAGCTCGTACCTACGGTATATGTCCTATACGGGGGAGGGACAATTCCAAAGAATTTACCATTAGATCTGGTTGGAATTTAAGAATGCTTCTTCTTTTGCACTCTAGTCAATTCCACACAAAGAATTGCATCACTTGCAGAAATAATGAAGAAAAAAAAAAAAAAAGCGAAATTGCAATATATGAACATAGGGTAATACGGAGCATGCTATAAGTCCTAAATCACATTTATTCATGTTGCAGAACAATCATGTTCTCATCCTCTGAATCTAAGCAACGTATATATATATTTCTATTCACTGAGTACAGGGATATCATGAATATTGTGAGGATTTGAGACAATATATTAGAACAAAGACACAGAAAGAACACAGTATAACAAACGTGCATGAATATTCTGTTGAAAAATATATGTACCAGTAAGTAGCAAGTGCTAGTAAAAGATGTTAACAAAACCAGGGTATTTAGGTGATACATTTTTTGCAAAAATGTACGCTAAGCCACTCCACCACGTCACGGTAACCCGTTTCGGAGCAGTCCTATCTAATATATTTAAAACCTGATCATGTGAACAATACCTACATGAGCAGGGTTCAGAAAGGTGCTTCCCGGTATGGGCACACAGGGCAAAATGGCTTTTTATGTGTGTCCCAAAAGAGAGAGGCGGGGATCTCCCAAAGCTTGCATAAGCAAGAAATCAATAGATTCAGAACACATGAGACACGCACAAAAATGAACAGGTCACTAAGACCCTGTTCACACCACCCAAAGACTAAGACACAGAAAGAACACAGTATGACAAACGTGTATGAATACTCTGTTGTAAAATATATGTACCAGTAAGCAGCAAGTGCTAGTAAAAGCTGTTAACAAAACCACCTTTGGGAGAACCCCGCCTCTCTTTTGGGACACGCACATAAAAAGCCATATTGCCCAGTGTGCCCATACCGGGCAGCACCTTTCTGAACCCTGCTCATGAAGGTATTGTTCACATGATCAGGTTTTAAATATATTAGATAGGACTGCTCCGAAAAGGGTTACCGTGACGTGGTGGAGTGGCTTTGCGTACATTTTTTGCAAAAAAACAAATCAACTAAATACCTTGGTTTTGTTAACATCTTTTACTAGCACTTGCTACTTATTGGTACATATATTTTACAACAGAGTATTCATGCACGTTTGTCATACTGTGTACTTTCTGTGTCTTAGTCTTTGGGCGGTGTGAGCAGGGTCTTGCTGACCTGTTCATTTTTGTGCGTGTCTCATGTGTTCTGAATATATTAGAACAAAGCAGAAATATGCATGTAGTACAATGACTTAGTGGATTTTTATGAAACATAGGTGTTGGCTGTGTGTTATTGTGACATTCTAATAATCTGGTATAATCACATAAGTGGCAGAACAGCAGTAATACATCATGATAATTATAGACTAATCTACATTTCAAGGGAAACTGAAGGAAGACTACATAAAGGTCGGCTCACTGAATTATCCCTTAGTAAAGCCACATTAATAAACAATATAAAAAGGTGATATCCACAAAGTGCACCAAATTCCGTTGAGATTTTATAATATTTTTCAGAACATACATGGATGCCGGCAACATATTTCTACCACTGTTCAGTGGGTTCATGGTCTGCATTTAGAACAGAATTTTGGATTTATAATATAATATAGAATATAACTAAACTTTAAACATATTTCACATTATGCAGTTTTACAATAGGGAACACTATCAAAATATTCAAGAACAAAAGAAGTGTTTTATTCACTTCATACATTTCTAAATCTGATTAGCAGAATTTAGTACAGTATCAAATTACTGACACGCCATAATTTTATAAAATCAAGACTTGATATTCTAAGGGACAATCATGAGACGACCTTTATCCTTAGTATGGAACATTGAGTAAACGCTTGCTTCCAGGACTGCAATCTTATTTTATACAGACTTTGATTATTTAAAAAAAAAAAAAAAAAAAAAAAAATCTCGCTCAAGTATTTTGCAAACTAAACTACAGGCATTGTACGGCTGGCGCTGTTACTTTGATTAAAATCATACCTAGGGTGAAGAAATCAGTCTTGTGGTTCTTGTGTAATAAGTGTTATAAGTTTTCAGTTTGATATGCTCATGCTTCGGGGCTAAACTGTAGGCAGTCTATAGGGCCTGTCACACTAAGCGATATCGCTAGCAATATCGCTATAACGTCACTGGTTTTTGTGACGTTATAGCGATATTGCTAGCGATATCGCTATGTCTGATACTTACCTCCGACCGCTCCCCGGCTGGTTATCGCTGATCGCGCGAGAACGTCCTGGACAGTTTCTAGTCGGCTTCATGCTGGGCTTCCTGCTCTGGAGACAAGCGACGCGTGGAGGCGGGCGGGAGGACGTCAGGATCGCCTCGTCTGACAGGTAAGTAGCGACCCACGACCCCTGCGATGTTGCTGGTGAGATCTGCCTGTGTAGCAGCTCACTAACGACCACTTAGCGATGTACCAGCGATCCTGACAGCGTCATATCGCTGGTCGGGATCGCTGATACATCGCTAAGTGTGAAAGTACCTTTATCCTCCTGCTCTAAGCTAGAGAAACCATGGAAAGACCTGCCCACAGGTCGCCCCAAAGCACAAACATGTTCCTCATCACAGAGACAGACTGTGCTTCTGGGGGCCTGTGGGCAGGGCCCTTCCTTGGTGTCTCTGGCTTAGAGCAGGAAGATAAAACACTGCCTACAGTTCCACCCCGAAGTAGGAGGAGCTCATTAACTGAAAACTTGTAACACGAATTACACAAGAACCACAAGACTGATTTCTTCACCCCAGCTATCATTTTAATCAGTTTAACACTGCCAACCTGATAATGCCTGTAGTTTACTTGGCACAATCCTGCTGACAGGTTCTCTAAGGCTACTTTCAGACTTGCGTTACCAGGCGCAGCGCTTGGCTGCCGCTAAGCTCCGCCCCCACCACGCCCCCTCGGGTCACCTCCTCCTATTCGCGAATGACGCTGCGTCCGATCAACGTACCCTATATTTAGCGTTGGGTACACTGGCAATGCGCTGGTACGTTTTTGCCGGCGCATGCGCCCTTTTTGTGCTGCGATGACATGTGCCAAACGCACCTTGTTGCATTTTTGTGTGCTTGGCGCAGCGCAAAAAGGGTGCATGCGCCAGCAAAAACATACCAGCGCACGGCAAGCGTACCCAACGCTAAATATAGGGTACGCTGACCACATGCAGCGTCATGCTCCCATAGGAGGCGCTGACTGGAGGGGGCATGGAGCTTAGCGGTGGCCGAGCGCTGCGACTGGTAACGCAAGTCTGAAAGTAGCCCAAGTCTGGCAGGAAAAACTTAATTCAGATCTAAATCAAATTACATAAACCATCGACGTATCATGACAGATCATTGACATCACATGATCCAATATCCACAATTTTTAACGTAATGGGTGCCTTTCCCACTTCTGGTAAGAGGGATGGTCAAATATAATTTAAACTCATTTACTATATAACAGTTAAAACTAATAATAAACGATGTTATCAGAACACTTATGTAATCGTCAACAGAAATATAAGACGACATTTCTCCAATTCCACAAAAACCAAGAAAATGTCATGATGACAAGAAGGGTTATCTTCAAAATGAAGACCATTAAATGAAAGCTTGTGAAGGTCATTCAATAGCATGTCAGGACTACAGTTAGAAGACATTTGTTACATTGGGACTGAATACAAGAAAGAATTCAGATTTGATGACCACAGCTAGCTACAGGCATAGAGGATAGCCTTTTACACTTCGCACAGAGTTTTTAGACATTTATAAACTGAACTATTTAGCAGGTATAATATCCACACTTTTAGATTACTGTTTCGAATCAACTTGAAAGTGGAGATGACAACCTAATTAACTATTCATTGGATGTTCATTTTATTCTTTCAGAGGTATTATCTGGGTTTCTACTGTTAAAATATACGTACAGTATTGCCTATAATTATCTTAAGGGAACCTGCCACATGATTAAAGGCACATGAAGCAGACCCAAGCTCCTGCATTACAAACATACACATTTTAGGTCTCATTCAGACTTCGATGACCCTGTTACCAAGGTTTTGTCCCTCGGACAATATTGAGTGTTCCGGATAGATTTTTTTTATGCGGATTTCAGAAAAGACTTCAGATTTTTCCTATCACGTAAGGTTTTTGAGAAACGATACTAAATATAATATTCTGCTATAATTCTAAAAACTCATACAAACTTTTTCTGAAACAGAATATTCTGAATTTTCCACTGAAATAACAAATCCATGATCTACACATATGCAAGCACTTATGTGAATTCCACGCAGGCTCAGTGAATCATTCGGCTGACCATGTATGGAGCATACCACATCTCCTGGGCAGGGGAGGAATAAAAAGTCAATACTGAGAGCATGGCTGAATAGATTACGACCATCAACGCCATTCGTTGTCCCAATGATATGGAGAGAGCAGAGAGATCATGTAACAGATTGCTACTTCTGCCTTACAAATGTAACAAGATATTCAGCAAAGAACAAGAAATCAATAGAATATCCTAATCCTCCTTCACCCATAAGTCCAGTGCCACATGATGAAAGTCTTTGTGTTCCAAAGCATGGACAATGGAGGATGACAAAGATTAACTAACAAGATCAGTGGAAAATGAAACTGCTGCAGACCCAGACTTTGAGCCTTCTACATCTAATTCACATGTGTTCAGTCAAGCTGATCTGAGTGACTTGGTCAGAGATTTGAAATTGTCAAAGAGGCAGGCAGAAATATTGGGATCAAGGCTACAAGAACGGAATCTCTTATTACCAGGAACAAGAGTTTGTTTTCGCAGTCGTCAAGCAGACAAGACTACCTTAATTTTTCAACCATGTCGACAGTTTAGCCGTTTGCAATGACATCTTGGGGTTGTTTGGCTCTCTTGGATGCGAACATGACCCGAAGGAATGGCGACTGTTCATTGACTCAACAGTTTTAAGTCTGAAGGCTGTTTTACTACACAACGGAAATATCTATCCTTCTATACCCATTATATATGCCGTACACATGAAACAAACGTATGAGAATATGGAGTTACTGTTGACCCACATTAATAGAAATTATAACAAACATATGTGGTGATCTAAAAGTTGTTGCACTTCTTCTTGAACTGCAGTTTGGATATGGCAAGTATTGTGGTTTTATTTGTGAGTGGGACAGTCGTGCACGAAAAATGCACTATTTCAGAAAGGACAGGCCACTCCACGAAAACCTGGTTGCTGGACAGAAGAATGTTAAACATAATCCTCTCGTTGATGCAGCAAAGTTATTTCTCCCTTCTTTGCATATTAAACTTGCTGTTTTTAACAGCTGACATGTGCCCGCAATAGGCACAAGTGGAATCGCGATCCGCCCGCGCCTATTAAGCAGTTAAATGCTGCTGTCAAACTGACAGCAGGCATTTAAATGCACTTCCGGACGCCGTTCCAGAAATAGGCACAGCGACGACCCAGTCACGTGATCGGGAGTTATCGCTGCATTGCCATCACAACCAGAGGCCTCCTCGAGACCTCTACAGTTGTTGATAGCAGATTGCTATGAGCGCCACCCTGTGGGAGGCGCTCATAAGCAAGCCTGTAATTCTGCTGTATAGAGGTGATTTGAGCATCACCTCTATGTAGCAGAGGCAATCACGCTATGGAGGCTATTGAAACATTCCAAAAGTAAAAAAAAAAAAAAATGTTTAAAAATATAAAAAACTAGCTGAAGAGCCCAGCGTTGCCTGGGCATAGTAACCAACTGTGGTTAGCTATAACAAATTATAATGATTATATTGCACATAAAAACCATGCATCTAATCCTATCCTGTTTGATACTGACTGCTGAGCTGTGTATCTAATCCTCTCCTGTGTGATACTGACTGCTGAGCTGTGTATCTAATCCTATCCTGTGTGATACTGATTGCTGAGCGTATATCTAATCCTATCCTGTGTGATACTGGGCTCCCCCTGCAGTCTGTGTCAGAGGGTGGTCTGTGTTGGCACGGTAATAAATTGTGTTATGTCCAGCTTTACAGGAGGACGATAACGCCATAGAAATGATAAGAATAATAGGCCTCAGTTACCACAACTGTCTACAAAGAAAACTGTTGCTGATAACAACCAATCACAGCTCATTTTTCATCTTTTTAACAGCTCTGGGACAGCGTGGCGAGTTTTGAGTGGCGACTTTTGTGTTTCGACTTTTATGTGGCGAGGTTGGTATATGTGTGGTGAAATGTCTGCTGAGGGTGGAATATGTGTTGAAGCACATGGTAGTGTGTGGCGCATTTTGTGTGTGTTCATATCCCCCGTGTGTGGCGAGTATCCCATGTCAGGGCCCCACCTTAGCAACTGTACGGTATATACTCTTTGGCGCCATCGCGCTCATTCTTTAAGTCCCCCTTGTTCACATCTGGCAGCTGTCAATTTGCCTCCAACACTTTTCCTTTCACTTTTTCCCCATTATGTATATAGGGGCAAAATGGTTTGGTGAATTGGAATGCGTGGGGTTAAAATTTCGCCTCACAACATAGCCTATGACGCTCTCTGGGTCCAGACGTGTGACTGTGCCAAATTTTGTGGCTGTAGCTGCCACGGTGCGAATGCCAATCCTGGACATACATACATACATACATACCCACATTGAGCTTTAGATATTAAAAAAAAAAAGTTCAAATCGCCCCCCCTTTCACCCCAATCAAAATAAAATTAAAAAAAACAATTCAAACCTACACATTTGGTATCGCCATGTTCAGAAGCGCCCGATCAATAAAAAAAAATAATCTGATCGCTAAATGGCGCAGTGATAAAAAATTCAAAACGCCAGAATTACGCATTTTTAGTCGGCGTGACATTGCATTAACCCCTTCACCCCCAAGGGTGGTTTGCACGTTCATGACCGGGCCAATTTTTACAATTCTGACCACTGTACCTTTATGAGGTCATAACTCTGGAACGCTTCCATGGATCCCGGTGATTCTGACAATGTTTTCTCGTGACATATTGTACTTCATGTTAGTGGTAAAATTTCATTCAAATAACTTGCGTTTATTTGTGGGAAAAACGGAAATTTGGCGAAAATTTTGAAAATTTCGCAATTTTCCAACTTTGAATTTTTATGCCCTTAAATCACAGAGATACAGCACACAAAAAACTTGATAACTAACATTTCCCACATGTTTACTTTACATCAGCACAATTTTGGAACCAAAATTTTTTTTTGTTAGGAAGTTATAAGGGTTAAAAGTTGACCAGCGATTTCTCATTTTTAAAACACCATTTTATTTTTAGGACCACATCACATTTGAGGTCACTTTGAGGGGTCTATATGATAGAAAATACCCAAAAGTGACACCATTCTAAAAACTGCACCCCTTAAGGTGCTCAAAACCACATTCAAGAAGTTTATTAACCCTTTAGGTGCATCACAGGAATTTTTTTGAATATTCAAAAAAAAATGAACATCTAACTTTTTTTCACAAAAAAAATACTTCAGGTTCAATTTTTTTTATTTTACCAAGGGTAACAGGAGAAATTGGACTGCAAAAGTTATTGTGCAATTTGTCCTGAGTACGCTGATACCTGATATGTGGGGGGGGGGGGAACGACTGTTTCGGCACATGGCAGAGCTCAGAATGGAAGGAGCGCCGTTTGACTCTTTCAATGCAAAATTGGCTGGAATTCAGATCGGACGCCATGTCACGTTTGAGAGGCCCTGATGTACCTAAACAGTGGAAACCACCTACAAGTGACCCCATTTTGGAAACTAGACCCCTCAAGGAACTTATCTAGATATGTGGTGAGAACTTTGAACCCACAAGGGCTTTACAGAATTTTATAACGTACAGCGGTACAATTAAAAAAATCATATTTTTTCCAAAAAAATGATCTTTTCACCCCAATTTTTATTTTCCCAAGGGTAACAGGACCCTAAAAGTTATTGTGCAATTTGTCCTGAGTATGCCGATACCCCACATGTGGGGGTAAACCACTATTTGGGCGCATGGCAGAGCTCGGAAGGGAAGCAGCGCCATTTGACGTTTTCGGCTGGAATTGAGATCGGACATCATGTCGCGATTGGAAAACCCCTGATGTACCAAAACAGTGGAAACCCCCCACAAATGACACCATTTTGGAAACTAGACCCCCTAATGAACTTATCTAGATGTGTGGTGAGCACTTTGAACCCCCCAGTGCTTCACAGAAGTTTATAACGCCCGGGCGTGAAAAAAAATTCATATTTTTTCCACAAACATGATCTTTTAGTCACCATTTTTTTTATTTTCCCAAGGGTACCAGGAGAAATTGGACCCCAAAAGTCGTTGTCCAATTTGTCCTGCGTATGCTGATACCCCATATGTGGGAGAAAACTACTGTATGGACACACGTCGGGGCTTGGAAGGGAAGTAGTGACGTTTTGGAATGCAGACTTTGATGGAATGGTCTGCGGGTGTCATGTTGCCTTTGGAGAGCCCCTAATGTACCTAAACAGTGGAAACCCCCCACAAATGACCCCATTTTGAAAACTAGAGCCCCTAAGGAACTTATCTAGATGTGAGGTGAGCACTTTGAACGCCCAAAGGCTTCACAGAAGTTTTTAATGCCAGGGCATGAAAATAAAAAAAATCGTATTTTTTCCACAAACATGATCAATTAGTCCCCAATTTTTTTATTTTCCCAAGGGTAACAGGAGAAATTGAACACCAAAAGTTGTTGTCCAATTTGTCCTGAATACGCTGACACCCCATATGTGGGAGAAAACTACTGTATGGACACACGTCAGGGCTCAAAAGGGAAGTAGTGACGTTTTGGAATGCAGACTTTGATGGAATGGTCTGCGGGTGTCATGTTGCCTTTGGAGAGCCCCTGATGTACCTAAACTATTGAAACTCCCCACAAGTGACCCCATTTTGGACACTAAGCCCCCCACGGAACTTATCTAGATGTGTGGTGAGCACTTTGAACCCCAAGTGCTTCACAGAAGTTTATAACGCTCGGACGTGAAAATAAAAAAATCATTTTTTCCACAAAAATGATATTTTTGCCCCCAATTTTTTATTTTCCTAAGGGTAATAGGAGAAATTGGACCCCAAAAATTGTTTGGCAATTTGACCTGAGTAGGCAGATACCCTACATGTGGGGGTAAAACAATGTTTGGGCGCATGGCAGAGCTTGGAAGGGAAGGAGCACCATTTGACTTTTTCAACTCAGAATTGGCTGGAATTGAGATCAGACGCCATGTTGCATTTGGAGCGACCCTGATGTGCCCAAACAGTGGAAACCCCCAATTCTAACTCCAACCCGAACCCCAACACACCCCTAACCCTAATCTCAGCCCTAACCCTAACCCTACCCTAATGGAAAAATGGAAATAAATAAAAAAAAATTATTTTATTTTTCCCTAACTAAGGGGAAATAATAATGGGGGGTGATAATGGGGGGTTTGATTTACTATTTATGGCGGTTTTTATGTTTGGCGGCTGTCACACGCTAAAAGACGCTTTTTATTGTAAAAATAGTTTTTGCATCACCACATATTGAGAGCTATAATTTTTCCGTATTTTGACCCACCGAGTCATGTGAGGTCTTATTTTTTGCGGGACAAGTTGACGTTTTTATTGGTACCATTTTTGGGCACGTGACATTTTTTGATCACTTTTTATTCCGATTTTTGGGACGCAGAATGAACAAAAACCAGCGTTTCATGAATTTCTTTTGGGAGGGTGCGTTTACACCGTTCCGCGTGCGATAAAATTGATAAAGCGGTTTTATTCTTCGGGTCAGTATGCTTACAGAGATACCTTATTTGTTTTTTTATGTTTTGTCGGTTTTATGCAATGAAAACTATTTTATATAAAAAATAATTATTTTTGCATCGCTTTATTCTGCGAGCTATAACTTTTTTATTTTTTCGCTGATGATGCTGTGTGGCGGCTCGTTTTTTGCGGGACAAGATGACGTTTTCAGCGGTACCATGGATATTTATATGCGTCTTTTTGATCGCGCGTTATTACACTTTTTGCTTGGCGGTATGATAATAAATCATTATTTTTTGCTTCGTTTTTTATTTTTATTTTTTAAGGGGTTCGCTAAAGGGGTTAACTAATGGGACAGTTTTATAGGGCGGGTCGTTACAGACGCGGCGATACCCAATATGTGTACTTTTATTGTTTTTTTTTTTTATTTCTAAAAAATGGATTTATTTGGGGGAATATTTTTTTTTTTTCTAATTTATTTAGAGATTTTTTTTAATTTATTTTAACATTTTTTTTTATTTTTTTTTTTACTTTATTAAATAGCCCCAGGTGGGACATCACTGTCCAGTGACAGATCGCTGATCTGTCACATCACAGATCACTGTGACAGATCAGCAATCTGTCACAGGCACTGCAGAAGGCTTCCTCATGCCTGCGCTTTGCAGGCACTGAGGAAGCCAGCTTCCTGCAGGCCCCCGAAGGCCCCCGTCGCCATCTTGGATTCGGGGGCCTGCAGGAAAGGAGCCCCCCCGCAGCAGCGCTGCACATTGCGCTGCCGTGGGGGGCTCAGGGAAGCAAGGAGGGAGCCCCCTCCCTGCCGATGCTTCCCTTTAACCCCCGGTACACCGCGATCATGTTTGATCGCGGTGTGCAAGGGGTTAACGTGTCGGGGGCGGTCCGTGACCGCCCCTGACACATTGTGCCGGGTGTCAGCTGTGATAATCAGCTGACACCCGGCCGCGATCAGCGGCGCTCACCACGTGGGCGCCGCTGATCGCGGTAGATGTACTATCCCGTCCATGGGCATAGGGGCCCGGGTCCCATGGACGGGATAGTACGTCTCATGTCAGGAAGGGGTTAAAATGCAATAACGGGCGATCAAAAGAACGAATCTGCACAAAAGTGGTATCATTAAAAACGTCAGCTCGGCACGCTGAAAAAAAGCCTGCACCTAATCCGAGATCACGAAAAATGGAGACGCTACGGGACTCTGAAAACTGCGCAATTTTTTTTTTTTTTTAGCAAACTTTGGATTTTTTTCACCAATTCGATAAAAGAGAACCTAGACATGTTTGGTGTCTATGAACTTGTAATGACCTGGAGAATCATAATGGCAGGTCAGTTTTAGCATTTAGTGAACCTAGCAAAAAAGCCAAACAAAAAACAGTATGGGATTGTACTTTTTTTGCAATTTAACCGCACTTGGAATTTTTTTTTCCTGGTTTCGAGTACACAATATGGTAAAACCAATGGTATCATTCAAAAGTACAATTCGTCCTGCAAAAAATAAGCCTTCACACGGCCATATTGATGGAAAGAAGGGGAGCGGAAAAAAAAGCTCCGGTCATTAAGGGGTTAAAAACCACACGCGATAGAGATTTGGAGCACATATTAGAGTTCAGCATATCAAAATCTAGAAGATACAATAAAATTTTCTCAGGGGACAAGAACTTCCCTGAAATTTGTTGTGCAGTGTGATTTTTCTCATATTTTCAGTATTTCTCAGAGTTTCATCATAGTTAGGTCAGCATTTCATCAGTTTTTCTCGAGCAAAACAAAAAAATATATGAACTGATGGAGGTTTCTCAAGCTTCTATCAAACATTCCATGAAAAACAGACAGCACACAGATGACATCCAAGCGTTGTCTGATTGTTTTCTCTCAGACCCAAACATTTGCATTGGTAAGTTTGATCCAAGACTAATGTCTTCAGGATTTTGTGTGAACCCTCCGACTGCAAAAACACAGACACGTGAACAGCTCCACAAACTAACTCGTACAAAAAGACAAAAAAAAAAATGGCATTCTGAACAAGCCTTACAGGATTTTCAATAAAAAAAAATATAGGATTTTCAAAGAAATACATAGGTGAAAACGTGGACAGGTAAAAAGATTTTTTTTTTTTTACAGCTAAAGCGTCACCGATACCTGCTGGATATCGCTGATCGCGCTGGAACGGTCTGGGCCATTTTTTCATCGTTGGCGTCCCGCTGGCGCCGACAAGCGACGTATGGACGGAGGCGGAAGTCGTCATCATCACTGCGGTGTGACAGGTAACAGTGACCGCTGACGGATCGCTTATCGCTGGTGCGTCGCTGGTGAGATCTGCCTGTTTGGCAGCTCACTAGCGACCATTTAGCGATGCACCAGTGATCCTGACCAGGTCGTATCGTTGTCAGGATCGCTGGTGCATCGCTAAATGTAACGGGACCCTTACTATGAAATGCAGCAGCGGTTTCAGAGTATGACAGTTGTTTGCAGTGAGGGAGACCATCTCCAAATTGTCTGTGGTGCACGCAATGTGATCATGTGGCAGGATCTCTATCTTGTAATTTTTTTTTTTTATTTTTTTTTTTACTATTGCATTGTGACTAACATTTGGTGTACCTGTCCGTTCGATAACCTAAAACATTAACCTAGAAATAAAGCCATGTCAGCTTCAGAAGCAATCCTAAAAAGGACGTCTACAGTTCAGTTTTTTTCGTGACATTTAGATCGGAGATGCCGCGGGGTCTCGATCGCTGCCATGGAGACCCGACGTCGTCATGACGACATCCGGGTCTCCAGACTTGAGAGACTTCCTGTCATGCACAGTGATCATCAGGAAGTCTCAGGTCAGTGTAAAATCCATGCAGCGTTGACAGATTCTATAGCATGCAGATCTGCGTGCTATAGAAGCGATCAGCCTGTACAAAATGAGTGTCCCATAGTGAGACAAAGTGGAAAAGTAAGAGTGAAAAAAAATGTAAATTGTATAAATATTTAAAAAAAATTAAAAAAAAATATTGATTTAATGATAAAATATTTATTTGAATTAAAAAAATTAGAAATAAAAGTACACATTTAGTATCGCCGCATCTGTAGTGAGCCGACCTATAAAACTGTCCCACTAGTTAACCCTTTTGGTGAACACCATAAAAAAAGGCAAAAAACAATGCTTTATCATCATACCACCTAACAAAAAGTGGTATAAACACGCGATCAAAAAGACGAATATAAACAAACATGTTACCGCTGAAAACGTAATCTTGTCCCACAAACAAGCCGCCATATAGCTCCATCACATGAAAAATAAAGTTATAGCTCTCAGAATAAAGCGATGCAAAAAATATTTTTTATATAAAATAGTTTTTGTATATAAGCGCCAAAACAAACAAAAAAAAAATATATATATATAAATGAGGTATCGCTGTCATCGTACTGACCCAAAGAATAAAACTGCTTTATTAATTTTACCACACGCAGAACAGTATAAACACCCCCCAAAAGAAATTCATGAATTCCTTTTTTATGTTCATTCTGCCTCCCAAAAGTCAGAATAAAAAACAATCAAAAAATGTCATGTGCCTGAAAATGGTACCATTAAAAACGTCAACTCGTCCCGCAAAAAACAAGACCTTACATGACTCTGTGGGCCAAAATATGGAAAAATTATAGCTCTCAAAATGTGGTGATGCAAAAACTATTTTTTACAAAAAAAAAAAGCATCTTTTAGTGTGTGACAGATGCCATACAAAAACTGGCTATAAATAGTAAATAAAACCCTCCTTAGTTAGGGAAAAATAAAATATAAAAATGCATTTATTTCCATTTTCCCGTTAGGGCTAAAGTTAGGGATGGGATTAGGGTTAGGTTTGTGGTTAGGGTTATGGCTGAGATTAGGGTTAGGGGTGTGTTGGGGTTAGGGTTGGAGTTAGAATTGGGGGGTTTCCACTGTTTAGGCACATCAGGGGCTCTCCAAATGCGACATGGCATTCAATCTTAATTCCAGACAATTTTTCATTTAAAAGTCAAATGGCGCTCCTTCCCTTCTGAGCTCTGCCATGGGCCCAAACAGTGGTTTACCCCCACATATGGGGTATCGGCGTACTCAGAACAAATTGCAAAACAACTTTTGGGGTCCAATTTCTCCTGTTACCCTTGGTAAAATAAAACAAATTGGATCTGAAGCAAATTGTGAAAAAAAAGTTAAATGTTCATTTTTTTTAATCATTCCAAAAATTCCTGTGAAGCACCTGAAGGGTTAATAAACTTCTTGACTGTGGTTTTTAGCACCTTGAGGGGTGCAGGTTTTAGAATGGTGTCACTTTTGGGTATTTTCTATTTTATAGACCCCTTAAAGTGACTTCAAATATGATGTGGTCCTTAAAAAAAAAAAAAAAAAATGGTGCCGTAAAAATGAGAAGTCGCTGGTCAACTTTTAACCTTAACTTCCTAACCAAAAAAAAAATTTGGTTCCAAAATTGTGCTGATGTAAAGTAAACATGTGGGAAATGTTACTTATTAACTATTTTGTGTGACATTTCTCTGTTTTAAAGGCATGAAAATTCAAAGTTGGAAAACTGCGAAATTGTCAAAATTGTCACCAAATTTCCATTTTTTTTTCCACAAGTAAACTCAAGTCATATCAAAGAAAATTTACCACTATCACGAAGTACAATATGTCACGAGAAAACTGTCAGAATCACGGGGATCCATGGAAGCGTTCCAGCGTTATTACCTCATAAAGGGACAATGGTCAGGATTGTAAAAATTGGCCTGGTGATCAACATGCAAACCACCCTTGGGGATAAAGGGGCTAATACTTATTTCACCCCCTGTATATACCAGTATGGGGCCTAGGATAAGGGACATGCATACCCGGATGGGTGAGAGATAGATATATATATATATATATATATATATATATATATATATATATATATATATATATATATATATATATATATATATATATATATATACACACACACCATGAGGCAGAACATACATACTAGAGTGGGTCAAGGATGGGCAACACATATCAAGAAAATATATATACTAGGATGGAGGACATGTATACCAGGAAGGAGCCCAAGATGGGGGACATTACTACATTATGGTAGAGGACAGCAACCCATATACCCTTATAGCATGTAAAATGCTACAAGGGCCCATACATCTCACCAACATGCATGGGCGTGAGGGTGGTAAGGTCCAAGTTTCACAATGGGACCCCAGACCCTAGTTATGCCACTGGGTTTATATAGCTGTAAAAGTGGTTTTCCTGATTTTTATATATATAAAAATAGTTAGGGTAATGAGTTAAGTTGATTTGATTGAGGTTAACCTTTGAAATATTTTTTTTCCAGTGTTAAAGAGCTTTGTTATTTTGGTGTGAGAATCAAATATTTAAGGTTGAACTCACTGGTCCATTCTAGTAGTCAGCTTTTAGCAGTGTTTGACGAGAGATTTTCTCATATGCAAAAAGAAAAAAAAGGTAGCGCTTTTTCCTACCCAGTGTACTGTTGAAAATAGCAGAAAACTGCGGTTTGTGTCCAATCTGTGAGGTCAGAGATAATCACAGACCCACAGACTTTTAAGGATGATCTGGATTAGTAATTTGGACACGTTTCTGAATAGCCTATAGAGTTTAATGAGCACATGCTCCAGTCATAAAAGATCACATACATGAAAAAGACGTCTAAATGACACCCAAGATAATTCTGGCTAGTGTCATGGAAAAAGCTAAAAAGAAAGCAAAGTGCTATTCTCCTAAACATTACAGAAAAAAAAAAAAGGGGACAAAAATAAGAGACCGAAAGTTAAAGAAGAGCTTATGCCGGCAATTCGGGGTAATGTAATCTGAACCAGATGTTGTAAAAATGATGAGGTTACATGAGCTAGACTCTAAAGGGCCTTTTACACATAGCGATATCGCTAAAGTGTCACCGATTTTGTGACGCAACAGCGATACCGATAGCGATCTCTCTACATGTGACACTTACCTGCGACCGGCCCCCCACTGGATATCGCTGATCGCGCTCGAATGTCCTGGGCCATTTTTTCCTCGCTGGCGTCCCGCTGCCGCCGACTAGCGACGCATGGACGCAGGTGGAAGTCATCATCGCTGAGGTGTGACAGGTAAGAGCGACCGCCGACGAATCGCTTATCGCTTCTTCGTCGCTGGTGAGATCTGCCTGTTTGGCAGCTCACTAGCGACCTTTTAGCGATGCACCAACGATCCTGACCGGGTCGTATCATTGTCGGGATCGCTGGTGCATCGCTAAATGTAACAGGACCCCAAGATGTTCAGTAAGTGACTGATTACAGACAAACGAAAGGGCACTACAGCCCTAGGACACAATAGGCTAGATCAATAAAACATAAGTACCATAATACAATGTATTTACAAAATTACTCAACTTTAAATAGGTTATTGAAGTATAAACTCTTTGGAGTAGCTACAAAGAATTTGGAACCTATCCGAACTACTCCAATGTATTCAGAGTATAAATATTCTGACATCTAGAAACAGAAAAAAGCTATACTTTGCCATAAAAAGATAGTTTGCATTTTCCACTCTCCACGTTCCTATTTGACTCCAATTTTCTATAATGCGCCTCTTAAACTTGGATGTGACAGGCCATCACTAGAACCTTTTCTTTCATGTCCTGTTTACTTGGGAACATCATGATAAGAATTATGACAAAATAAACACCGGCAGTTAAATGTGTCAGCGGAGAAGTGTCCAGGGAAATCAAAGTGACAGTCAAGTTATGATATTGTTCAGTATGAAACGCCTGGAAGAGCAGCTTCTGGATGACTGGAGAATTTACTTATTCCACCGCTAACTCTTCAGCAACTTTTAAACATTCAATATTTAAAAAAAAAAAAAGTGGATTGAAAATATTAACATTTTAAAACTCTGCAGCAGAAAAGAAAGTTTATTGGAAGTTAAAAAAATGGATTTGTTCCATGTTTGAAATTAGAGATGAGAAAATTTACTTGATCTAGAAACCTGGAAATTCATATAAGAGGCTTCAGGGATTACAAATTTGCTTTGGATTTTATATCAGATGTACGAGGATCAATTACCAAACCATGTAATACAAATGTAACACCTCATCCTAAGATTGCTATAGGCCAGATGAAGCCACTTTGGAGTCTTTGATATGAAGACAAACCCCTGCCATAGACTGCAGCAATTAGCATAGTGACAGTGCGCTCCATTGCCTGCTCCTTCTGATGAGAGCCAGCAACAGAGCGCACTGTCACTGTGCGTATTGCTCAGTGACTAGATTCTACTTAGGTTTTGTTTTTTTTGTTTTTTTCAGAAGCTTTTGCAGCAGATCAAACTTTACCATCCAAAAACTATGAACATACAGCAAGATGAAGGGTCTCATGTAAAGCAATCACTCTGATTCTGCTTTGATTATGTCTGATCGGTAACAAAATGGAAATTGTGTGGGGGGGTAATGTTTTGAAAGCAAGTATAAGACAAGTGCATCCTTGATCCATGTGGTGTGCGTTTGCGCAACAGAACGCACACAGACCGTTGTTAACCTAGGTGTTCATGCATATGGGCCATATAATCCTTGGGTCTGTCTGAAATATAGCATTTGTCTGATCCTTAGCCTATGGCAACACTGCCTAGCAGGAGCATAGGACTCCCAGAGTGGTCATGTAATCAGGACCAGAGCAATAGCTCTCAGAACAATGAAGCTTTGTTGAATATGGGAGCAATTTATAACATTTTCCCTTCAGTTAGGAATCAGTTAAAAGGGGTGGTAAAAAAATAAAATTATAATCCTAAATGCATATTCAATGTCGTCTTATATACCTTAATTAAAAAGACTTTACGGTACTCTCACTATTCTTTTCATTACTTAATCTTTGATAATGCTTTGTTTGAGAATCTCCAGTGCACTTTAGGATGGTCCAACGAATAGTTATCAGGGGGCAGAGGCTATGGTTACTGCCTCAGCCACCTCCACCAAAACAAAGAATCATCACTGACGTCTATGTCAGGGGCTGGGCAAGTCCCTGTTCTACTGAGCTGCATCAATTGTCAATACCGATGTATGCTCAGTAAATTCTAGTGACTAAGCAATACGCTCAGACAGTGACAGTGCGCTCTGTTGCTGGCTCTCATCAGAAGGAGCAGGCAAGGGAGCGCACGGTCACTATGCTAAGTGCACAGTGACAAGAATTTACTGAGCATATGTCAGACTTGACAACAAGTGCAAATGCTCAGTAGAGCAGGCATTAGTCCATCCCCTGAAACGGAGGTCACATATATAGCTTTGTTTGTGGGTGGGGGCAGAGGCTGAAGTAGTAACCACAGCCTCTGCCCCCTGACGATTTGGTTGATCATCTCAGCATGCACTGAGATTGTCAAATGAAGCATCAAAGAAGAAACAGTAAAAAATAATAGGAGAGTAGTGAGGAAATGCTAAGGACTTTTTAATTAAAGTATATTAGTTAAGTGATTAGATTAAGACATTAAATAGACATGCATTTAGGATTGAAATACATTTTAGTTTAGGACCACCCCTTTAAACCTTTTCAGACTTTAGTGGACAAGAACCTAAATAATCACAAACTGGCTGATGTAGGGCATTGGTTGCCTACGGCAAAACCGCAAGAGCCCACATAAAAAGCTGTTTGGAATGATGCCGAACAAGCAGAAATAAAGTCCTAAAATGTCACTAGAGTCACATAAATCATAAGGCACTCTGTAGGTTTATTACTACAGGGCTCCAAAATTAGCTCACAGATCACCAGCACAGCAAGGGTTATTTCCCAGCGCAGCACACTGGGAAACAATACTAAGTGGATTTCAATGTCAGCAGATTTTATGCCCAAGACACCGGGATTATTTGATCCGCTATTTCCAGCCCCACCCTTCACAAAACAGATCAGCATGGTGTGACTTGAAAATGAACGTTTTTAAATTAAATATTGATTGAACGTAGGTTGCAGTTTTGCGGAGGTCCCAGATCTGACATTTCACATAATAATCACAAAATCCAACTTGGAGCCTTAAGCTTCATAAGCAGCATGGAAAATGCTATTCAGCAAGTGTGACAAGCTGATGTAGTGCCTCTAGGGAAGAGACCATTCTATCAATACTGGACCTTAAAGCACGCCGTCTAACCTCCAACGCCACTCAACAGCTGGTCCAACCACACTGTCTTATGCATTTATTCTGACTATGAATTATGAGGAGAGATCAGATTTAAGGCTGCAGAGAAAAACACTTAAGCGGTAGTCCATATTTAGTTATTATAATGTATATATCCTCTAAGCATCCTTCATGGATCACAGGGGCTCAACTCACTCAGCGTCCATAACTACTGCTCGACAAAAAAATAAATTCTGTAAAGTCTGCAGATTCTGACCGATGACACATGGTCAACCAACCAAGGGAGAGTCATAAATGTACATCACTTGATCTGTTATGACACCCCATTCACAAGACGTACAGAAAAAAAAAATTGATTATCTGAGTATGATCACATGAAGCTTTTTGTGCGTTGTGAATGAAAACGGCAGGCTACAGTCATAAAACCACAGTGAGGCTGGGTTCACACGTAGCGGAACTCTCGCAGAAATTACCGCGAGAATTCCGGAATTCCATTCCGCGGGAAAATCGCATTTTAAATTCCCGCGATTTTCCCGCAGAAAAACTAGCATTTTGCAAGCGTAATTAGCTTGCAGAATTGTAGCGTTTTCCAAGCGATCTGTAGCATCACTTGGAGAACTGATTGACAGGTAGGTCACACTCGTCAAACATAGTGTTTGACGAGTGTGACCAACCATTTACTATTGAGGCCGCCTATGCGGCATCAATAGTAAAAGATAGAATGTAAATAATAAAAAAAGAAAATATTGTTATTCTCACCTTCCGACGTCCTGCGCAGCATTCCCGCCTCTCTCCACGCTCCCGGTTCCAGTAATCCTTTGCGACAATTACCGCGATGACGTCCATTCTCGCGGGATCGCGACGTCTTGCAGTCATTCGCGATGACATCGCGCGAATGTCCGCGAGACTTCGCGATCCCGCGAGAACGGACGTCATCGCTCACAAAGGCTTACTGGGACCGGGAGCGTGGATAGAGGCGGGAAGGCTGCACGGGACGCCGGAAGGTGAGAATAACAATATTTTTTATTTGAAATTCTATTTTTTACAGGGATATGGTACCCAAAGCCCAGAGGACAGTCTCCTCTCCTCCGGACCGTGGGTACCATCCGCAAATGTTCTGCTTACTTTTCGCATGGTGTGCACATCCACATGCGGAAAGTAAGCAGAACAATGCATTCCTATGGGTGCGGGATCGCCGCGATTCCGCAAAATTAATGAGCATGCTGCGTTTTTTACCGCGAAGCAATTCCGCCGCGGTAAAAAACGCAGCATTAGCACAGCATTGCGGAATCCCATAGGAATGCATGAGATGCTTATTTCTTGCGGCAAAATAAAACCGCTGCGGAAACGCGAAAAAAACGCCACGTGTGAACTCAGCCTGAAAAACACACAAGTGAATGAGATTTAAAAAAAACAAAACATCATTTTGCTGTTACTGTGGCTTTTTTCCATACAAAACAAATAACGAGTGAAAACATACGCATTGTTTGCTAAAAGAGCAAGCACTTTGGGTGAATGCACACATTTCACATTAGCTGCACATTTGCCGTGGACCAGTAGCAGCATGATACAGTAACATCAAAGTAGGAAAGAATAAATAGACCTGATCTAAATTTTACGGCTCTTTTCCGCATGTACATTGAGGCAAATATTTACCGTACTTTTTCTTTAAGGAGTGTAGATTTCAACCTTGCAACGCTTTTTGCATTATTTACTGGCTTAAAATCAACAATGGTTGATGGTAAGAGGCAAGAAAAGTTGCAAATGATCGCAAAAATAAGTTATCCTATGATCTGAAAAAATTTGTCACGCTAATTCCTATACCAAATTGCACCTCGGTCTGGGTGCAGATGGACACTTCTGGTAAATCATAGATGGGTAAACCTTTCAACGCACATATAAATTGGGTTTAGAAAAAATATGAATATATATAGCGACTGATAAAGTACCAAAAATAGGATTGGGTACTGTACTCTGTGTCCACCAGGATAATAGTTCTAGCCATCTGTATTCAAGTTCAAAGCCACTCAAAAAAAGATATACAAATGCTTCTCATAAAATTAGATAATCAAAAAGTTAAGTTATTCAATACAAGAAGTGAAACTCATATTATATAGAGTCATTACAAACAGAGTGATGTATTCCAAGTGTTTATTTCTGTTAATGTTGATGATTATGGCTTACAGCCAATAGAAACCCAAAAGTCATTATCTCAGTAAATTAGAATACTTTATAACATCAGCATGAAAAAATTATTTTAAAATCAGAAATGTTGGCCTACGGAAATGTATGTTCAGTAAATGCACTCAATACTTGGTCGGGGCTCCTTTTGCATCAATTACTGCATCAATGCGGCGTGGCATGTAGGTGATCAGCCTGTGGCACTGCTGAGGGGTTATGGAAGCCCAGGTTGCTTTGATAGCATCCTTCAGCTTGATTGCATTGTTGGGTCTGGTGTCTCATCTTCCTCTTGACAATACCCCATAGATTCTCTATGGGGTTAAGGTCAGGCGAGTTTGATGGACAATCAAGCACAGTGATACTGTTGTTTTTAAACCAGGTATTGGTTCTTTTGGCAGTGTGGACAGGTGACAAGTAGCGACGAGCAACTGCCTTTTTTTAGGGTCGAGTCGGGTTTCATGCAACAAGACTTTCTCAAAAGTCGAGTCGAAAGAAATCGGCCGACTATCGGGAAAAGTCGAAGGTCCGACTGAAACACGAAACCCAATGCAAGTCAATGGGGAAGCAAAGTCGGGGCAGGGAGTGGAGGACACTTAACACACCTACATGCCGGACCGCTTTTTTAAAGTGAGCTCACACACTCACTCCAGACGCTGCACATGTCATCTCATTGCCCACAGTGTACGTCCTTGCTCAGTGCCTGAAAAAAGTCACGTGAAAGCATTCTGGGAAATCAGACTTTGGCCCTCGTTTTGCCGACGCTATGGTCGGGTTTCAGTCGGCGAAACCAGACTTTGTTATAAGTCGGCGACTTATCAATCTGGCCGACCTGTTTTGCTCAACTCTAGTGACAAGTCCTGCTAGAGAATGAAATTTCCATCTCCAAAAAGCTTGTTGGCAGAGGGAAGCATGAAGTGCTCTAAAATTTCCCAGTAGACGGCTGTGCTGACTTTGGTCTTGATAAAACACAGTGGACCTACACCAGCAGATGACATGGCTCCCCAAACCATCACTGATTGTGGAAACTTCACACTAAACCTCAAGCTGCTTGGATTGTGGCCTCTCCACTCTTCTTCCAAATTCTGGGCCCTTGGTTTCCAAATGAAATGTAAAATTTACTTTCCTTGTGGAGTGTGTCAATGACTGCCTTATGAACATCTTTTAAGTCATCAGTCTTCCCCATGATTGTGGAGCCTACTGAAACAGACTAAGGGATCTTTTTAAAGGTAATGGAAGCCTTTGCAGGTGTTATTTATTATTCTAACTTACTGAGATAATGACTTTTGGGTTATCATTGGCTGTAAGCCATAATCATCAACATTAACAGAAATAAACACATGAAATAGATCACTGTTCGTAAGGACTCTATATAACACGAGTTTCAATTTTTGTATTGATGTTCTCGGCTAAGGCTAGGCAGCGACATGTACTGCGCAGCCCTCAAATCGCAGCAACGTATTGCAACACTGAATGTAATTATTTCCTATTGTGTTTCATTGCAACGATCAACGACAACGCAGAGTCGCAAAGGTGTCCAAATAAGTCGGATTTAGGGTGTGTTCCCATGTTCAGGATTTGCCGCAGTTATGAAACTGCGTATTCATGCAGCATCAAACTATTCCAGATGTTACAGAATAGTGGATGGAATTTCTAGAAATTCCATGTCCACTGTGCGTCCAAGTGCGCCTGCAGCTCACCCGTGGAAACTGACATGTGAGGTGTCTTTCAGGAACACAACAGGTCAATCTCTCTTCTGGAGATGGTAGAAATTTCTACAGTATAATGTATTGGATGCAGTAAACCCATATGGTTCAATGAACACATGCGGATTTGCATGCGTGAATAGAATGCAGCATTTTGGAAGCAGCGAACATACACGGCATCCAAAACACTGCCACTTTCTGATTTTGGGCACAGAGCCTTACTGTTGCTGATTACAAGTTGCATGCCACACACTTGCCACAGACTTTAATTCAAGTCACGCAAGACATGTACCTGTTGTGCATTATTGTAGTTTTATTTCAAGCAAATCTAGAGCTCTAGAATAGTTGCGCGCACCAACATATTGAACAATCTGGAGGTTCCCACCTTACACCCATTCACAATTCTCAAATCAAGCATTCCCACCACACATCACATCTAGATGCAAACACCTCCTCTGACTGGCAGCATCATCCCATCAGCAGCTTAACATAATCTCTCCTGCCAGTATACACGCATCCAGATCTGCTCTTCTATAAGGGATCACCCAATAGTCACCCTCTGGAGACCTTCTCTTCAAAGCAGTTTGCTAGCCCTGATACTAATGAGTCATCTGCTAGCCACATATCACAGGCCTGGTGGCTCCTAAACTGCAGATTGGCGTCCCCTGCTTTAACCCATGGGATTATGAGAGGTGTAAAATACTGTTAAGAAGCATGTGCAAGTAATACTCGGAAAAAGGGAACATGTACTTTTGATGCATCTTCCATGTGTATGATTTTTGGGGTTGGTAGAGATTGCCTTCAATCAGATATATGCTAGAATTACAACTTCAGTGTAAAAAATGTGACAGGTATACTAATAAGAACATCACAGGCAGCTGGTGAAGTAAAAAAAGGTCTCTTGTTGATCCTACTAAGCAGAGTTTTAACAGACTTCTAACTAGAAAAACGCTGCGCTTACAAGAGCTGAATCGCTCCCACAGTGACATTAAAATTCAGGCTGAGCACTCCTCGCCCATCACACGAGAGCACTTCAATAACCATGGATCGGAGGCTCTTTTAATGGAGAATTGCTGCCCCTTCGCTGCTAGATGGAGCCACGCAGCTCGTCACATTTGTTTTGGTAACCAGGATAGCGCACCGTTCAATCTCTGCAGCGCAACGCCTGTCAAAGTCAATCAGTTTATCCTGGAATTGTGCAATAGTTTTTACTCCTACTTTGATTGCCTGCTCGCTCATTACAGGACATCAAAAGGAATCCAGCACTTTTAACTATGCGCTGAAAACAGCAAAAACAAAAAAGAATTGTAAGAAAAGACGCTTACAAACATAAAAGCTGAGCAGGGACCATTCAAAAATATTACAAGACTAAATTAATTTTACAAAAAAATGTCAGGAGGTAAAAAAAAAAAAAATTCTGCTTTCTTAGATTTAACAATAGGTCATATACAACCAAGAAATCATGACAACTGCTTTTGGTGGGACACGTTCAGAGATTCAGAAGTTAGTAAATCCTGACAAACTGCAGCCCACACAACCGTTAAAGGGGTAGTCCGGTCCAAATTGATAAGTCTGCAGTCACTCTGTGACTGCAGACTTATGGATCCCCCCGGCTAAAAGCAATGTGCGCTTCGGACATTTGATGGTTTCAAAATCATCAGAACCAGAACTGGAGGGTATGTATGCTTTATACATACTCCCGGGCGTGGCCTCGCTCCATACACTTGCATGGATTGAGGCTGTTCCCTCTACTGAGAAGCACCCACTAGACAGAGTGCAGGCTTGCTTAACCTCTTTACCCCCCCAAGATGGCTTGCACGTTGACAGTCAATTTTTAATTCTGAACAGTGTCAACTATGAGGTAATAACTCTGGAATGTTTCAAGGCATCCCACAGATTCTGAGATTGTTTTTTAGTGACATACTGTACTTCACGATAGGGGTAAAATTTCTTCGATAGGACTTGCGTTTGTGAAAAAAAAAAATAAATACAGAAATTTGGGAAGTTTTGCAATTTTCAAACACTGAATTCTTATGGCCTTAAATCAGAGTTATGTCACAATAGTTAATAAAATTTTCCACATGTCTACTTTACAGGAGCAAATTTTTAAAACTATTTTTTGTTAGGAAGTTATAAGGGTTAAAAGTCAACCAGCGATTTTTCAGTTTTACAACAAAATTTACAAAACTATTTTTTAGGGCCCACCTCACATTTGAAGTCACTTTGAAAGGTCTATATGAAAGAAGATACCCAAAAGTGACACCATTCTAAAAACTGCACCCCTCAAGGTGTTCAAAATCACATTCAAGAAGTTTATTAACCCCTACCCAACCAGTGACAGCGTATGGGTCATGAAAGTCGATGCCAATCCGACCAATGACGCATACCCTGTGTCATGACTTTAAAGCCCCCCTGCGGGTTGGGTGACCGGGGTCAATGAAAGGTCACCCGACCCGCAGATACAGGGGACTTTGTACTTCACCACAGGGGGCGTGGCTTCGATCGCTCTGATCGGCTGTTAAAAGTGAAACAGGAAATCAGAGCGATAGTAATATTTCATCAATGAAAATTGATGAAATATTACAAACCAGCCATGGCCAATGCTGCAGTAGCATTGGTCATGGCTGGAAACTGTTATCTGCCCCCCCCACACACCGGCTGGCTGGGGCGATCGGCCCCTGCCACTGAATGACAGTGGCGATGTGCCGCCGCTGTCACCGATCTGCTCCCCCGCCTTCCCTCCGCTCCCCCCGGTACCTGCCGAGTGCTGCTGTCACTCCCGGTGTCCCGCGGTCCCGGATCATGGGCGCCACCATCTTGGCAATTGGCGGGCGCATGCGCAGTGCGCCCGCCGCTGCAGATTCCATTCATTCATTTTGATCACTGTGAAACTCTCACAGTGATCAAAATGAAATAAAAAGTTAAACCCCCCTCTATCACCCCCATAGGTAGGCACAAATAATAAAAAAGAAAATATTTTTATTTTTCCATTAGGGCTAGGGTTGGAATTAGGGCTAGGGGTGTGTTGAGGTTAGGGATGGAGTTAGAATTGAGGGGTTTCCACTGTTTAGGCACATCAGGGGGTCTCCAAATGCGACATGGTGCCACCATTGATTCCCGCCAAATTGCGTTCAAAAAGTCAAACGGTGCTCCCTCCCTTCCAAGCCCCGCCGTGTGCCCAAACAGTGGTTTACCCCAACATATGGGGTATCAGCGTACTCAGGACAAACTGCACAACAACTTTGGGGGTCTAATTTCTTCTGTTACCCTTGGGAAAATAAAAAATTGTCTAAAAAATTATTTTTAAGGAAAAAAAATGATTTTTTTTATTTTCACTGCTCTGCATTATAAACTTCTGTGAAGCACTTGGGGGTTCAAAGTGCTCACCAGACATCTAGACAAGTTCCTTGGGGGTCTAGTTTCCAAAATGTGGTCACTTGTGGGGGGTTTCTACTGTTTAGGCACATCAGGGGCTCTGCAAACGTAACAAAGACCGCAGACCATTCCATCAAAGTCTGCATTTCAAAATGTCACTACTTCCATTCCGAGCCCTGACGTGTGCCCAAACAATGGTTCCCCCCCACATATGGGGTACCAGCGTACTCAGGACAAACTGGACAACAACTTTTGGGGTCCAATTTCTCCTCTTACCCTTGTGAAAATAAAAAATTGCGAGCTAAAATATCATTTTTTGAAGATAAATTGTTTTTTATTTTCACAGCTTTGCGTTATAAACTTCTGTGAAGCACTTAGGGGTTCAAAGTGCTCACCACACATCTAGATAAGTTCCTGGGGGGGGGGGGGGTCTACTTTCCAAAATGGGGTCACTTGTGGGGGGTTTCCACAGTTTAGTCACATCAGAGGCTCTGCAAAGGCAACGTGACGCCCGCAGACATTCCATCAAGTTGGCATTTCAAAACCTCACTACTTCCCTTCCAAGCCCCGATGTGTGCCCAAACAGTGGTTCCCTCCCACATATGGGGTACCAGCGCACTCAGGACAAACTGGACAACAACTTTTGGAGTCCAATTTATCCTGTTATCCTTGTGAAAAAAAAAAATTGCGGGTTAAAAATGATTTTTTTGGAGGAAAAAAATGATTTTTATTTTCACGGCTCTGCGTTATAAACTTCTGTGAAGCACCTGGGGGTTCAAAGTGCTCACTATGCATCTAGATAAGTTCCTTACGGGGTCTAGTTTCCAAAATGGTGTCATTTGTGGGGGAGATCCAAAGTTTAGGCACACAGGGACTCTCCAAACAAGACATGGTGTCCGCTAACTATTTAAAAAAAAATGGCACTCCTTCCCTTCTTAGCCCTGCCGTGCGCCCAAACAGTGGTTTCCCCCCACATATGGGGTACCAGCGTAGTCAGGACAAACTGGACAACAACCTTTGTGGTCCAATTTCTCATGTTAGCCATGTGAAGATAAAAAATAGCGTGCTAAAAAATCATTTGAGGAAAAAAATGTTTTTTTTTAATTTTCACTGCTCTGCATTATAAACTTTTGTGAAGCACTTGGAGGTTCAAAGTGCTCACTACACATCTAGATAAGTTCCTTAAGGGGTCTAGTTTCCTTAAGGGGGTTTTCACTGTTTAGGCACACAGGGGCTCTCCAAACGCGACATGGTGTCCGATAACGATTGGAGCTAATTTTCCATTCAAAAAGTCAAATGGCGCTCCTTACCTTCCGGACCCTGACGTGAGCCCAAACAGTGGTTTATGACCACATATGAGGTATCGTGTACTCAGGAGAAATTGCCCCACACATTTTAGTATCCATTTTATCCTGTTGCCCATGTGAAAATGAAAAGAAAGGCTAAAAGAAAATTTTGTGAAAAAAAAAGTACTTTTTTTTACGGATCAATTTGTGAAGCACTTGGGGGTTCAAAGTGATCACTATCATCTAGATAAGTTCCTTGGGGGGGTCTAGTTTCTAAAATGGGGTCACTTGTGGGGGAGCTCCAATGTTTAGGCACACAGGGACTCTCCAAACGCGACATGGCTACCGCTAAATATTCCAGCATATTTTCCATTCAAAAAGTCAAATGGTGCTCCTTCCCTTCCGAGCTGTGCGCCCAAACAGTGGTTTATGACCACATATGAGGTATTGGTGTACTCAAGAGAAATTGCTCAACAAATGTTAGGATCCATTTTATCCTGTTGCCCATGTGAAAATGAAAAATTGATGAGAAAAGAAAATTTTTGTTGGAAAAATTAAAATGTCCATTTTTTCCTTCCACGCTGCTTTAGTTCCTGTGAAGCACCTGAAGGGTTAATAATCTTCTTGAATGTAGTTTTGAGTAGCTTGAGGGGGGCAGTTTTTAGAATGGTGTCACTTTTGGGTATTTTCTGCCATATAGACCCCTCAAAGTGACTTCAAATGTGATTTAATGCCTAAAAAAAATGGTTTGGTACATTTTGTTGTAAAAATGAGAAATCACTGGTCAAATTTTAACCCTTATAGCTTCCTAACAAGAAAAAATTTTGTTTCCAAAATTGTGCTGATGTAAAGTAGACATGTGGGAAATGTTATTTAGTAACTATTTTGTGTCACATAACTCTCTGGTTTAATGGAACACAAATTCAAAATTTGAAAATTGTGAAATTTTCAAAATTTTCGCCAAATTTCTGATTTTCTCACAAATAAAAGCAAAAATTATCGACCTAAATTTACCACTAACATGAAGCCCAATATGTCTCGAAAAAACAATCTCAGAATCGCTAGGATGCGTTGAAGCATTCTAGAGTTATTACCTCATAAAGGGACACTGGTCAGAATTGCAAAAAAATGGCCTGGTCATTAAGGTCAAAATAGGCTGGGTCATGAAGGGGTTAACCCTTCAAGTGCTTCACAGGGATTTTTGAAATGTGGAAAAAAATGAACATTAAACTTTCACAAAAAATTTACTTTTAGATCCAATTTTTTTTTTTTTTTTAAATATTTTGCAAGGCTAACCTGAAACGATGGAACCCAAAATTTGTTGTGCAATTTATGTTAAGCATTCAGATATCCTAATCGACATTTTAAATGCTTAGGAAGCCTTTGCAGGTGTTTTTTGTTAATATTCTAGTTTACTGAGATAATGACTTTTGGGTTTTCATTGGCTGTAAGCCATAATCATCAACATTAACAGAAATAAACACTTGAAATACAGTTAGGTCCATATATATTTGGACAGAGACAACATTTTTCTAATTTTGGATCTACACATTAGCACAATGAATTTTAAACAAAACAATTCAGATACAGTTGAAGTTGAGACTTTCAGCTTTCATTTGAGGTTATCCACATTAAAATTGGATGAAGGGTTTAGGAGTTTCAGCTCCTTAACATGTGCCACCCTGTTTTTAAAGGGACCAAAAGTAATTGGACAGATTAAATAATTGTAAATAAAATGTTCATTTCTTCTAGTACTTGGTTGAAAACCCTTTGATGGCAATGACTGCCTGAAGTCTTGATCTCATGGACATCACCAGACGCTGTGTTTCCTCCTTTTGTTTAAAATTCATTGTGGTAATGTCTAGAACCAAAATTAGAAAAATGTTGTCTCTGTCCAAATATATATGGACCTAACTGTAGATCACTCTGTGTGTAATAGCTCTATATAATATAGGAGTTTCACTTATTGTATTGAAGAACTGAAATAAATTAACTCTTTGATGATATTCTAATTTAGTGAGCACTTGTATCTTATCTTCTTTCTCTGCCAGAATTGATCAGTCATTATCAAAAGTCTTAACTGAGGTAAAATCTGTATTCAGGGAAGACTTTCCCATTACCGAGATACAATCTTTTCAGTAGCCGCTGCCATCTCCTATGTCCTGCTCGGCTTTACACAATACATTTGGTGCAGTATTAGTATTGCACTTTGTTTCATCTTTCATACTATTCTTTTTGCATAGTAGGTATGAAACGTATGGGTCCGGCATGTCCATAACAGTGTGAAGGAATGCATGCATGTCTAATTTCAGAGTTTGGAGGAGAAATGATAGGTGAGGCATCTTCTGTGCCTATATCCATACATGTGTTTATTCAAAGTCATCTGTGCGCATAGCCTTCAATAACGCTGGGAAAGTTAAAAGCATCAGATTAATTCCTCAATGTGCTGAGGTTTAGGGACACACAGGGGAGAGCTGTAGTGCAACAAAGTCCGCTTTGCTTGGACTCTTCTCGGCACAGATACAGCCATTCATGACAACTGGAACATTTCAAAATTTTCCTCACCACAGAAAATTCAGCACGTTAAAGTCTAAAAGTTATTTTCAGCTAAGGAAAAAATGGCAGAAAACCCTCTACAATATTTGTTTTTGCATTAAAGAGCCATTTCCAACATTTAATATTCTCACCTATTCATAGGATAGGTAATAACTTGAAGGTCTTTGGGGGTGACCTCAGAAACCCCACCGATCCCACTCATAGGAACATGGAAGGAAAGACAATCCTGGGAAGAGTAAGGGTACCGTTACACCTAGCGATGCACCAGCGATCCCGACTAGCGATATGACGCGGTCAGGATCGCTGGTGCATCGCTAGGTGGTCGCTAGTGAGCTGCCACACAGGCAGATCTCACCAGCGACATCGCAGGGGACAGGGATCGCTACTTACCTGTCAGACGCGGCGATCCTGCGTCCTCCCGCCCGGCTCCACGCGTCGCTCGTCGGCGCCACAGGAAGCGCCGCAGGAAGTGACTGACGAGGAATGGTCCAGGAGCTTCTCGCGCGATCAGCGATAGCCAGCGGGGCAGCGGTCGGAGGTATCACATGCAGCGATATCGCTAGCAATATCGCTGCAACGTCACAAAATCGGTGACTTTATAGCGATACTGCTAGCGATATCGCAGTGTGTAACAGGGGCTTACGGCTCTGAAATGCTTCCTCAGATTGGATCGGTGGCCACTGCTCCATGAAAAGCTATGGAATTGCAAGTGTCCCCTCATGGTAGTTCCCTTTGCACCACTCCACAGACTCTCTGCTGCCTTGGGGCAACTTCCCACCAAGTTACCAGCATATTCAGAGTAATTGTTTCCAATGCATCAGACAGATGATTCAACTCGTTTATTCTTCCAAAGTGCATCATAAAAGCAGGAACTTCACAGCTTTTCACAGACGCTGGAGACAGATTCAAGGAACGTGGACGACATCAGACCTGTGTGGCAACATTTCACGTAATATTGGTGTCTTGCCTTTATATCTGCCTTTTTAGGTCTTTCAGGAATCCTATTCTGGACTACTACGGATTTGTCCGATTACCTCGGACCTGACTGAAATTTTTATTTTTTTCTTTCAATAAATTGGTGGACAAGGGATAATGTGGCAGCAAAGTCTTTATTCAAAAAAAGTATTTTTTTGCAGGGGAGGGGGGGGGCGGTTCTTTTATTACCAGGTTAGTAATAGGGGCATTTGATAAAACACCTCTCCATTACTGATGGCAACGGTGTTTTCTGACAAATCAAATCTCATCAACACCAACTACCATAACCCCCCGATTGCCACCAGACCAGGGCAAATCAGTAAAAGCTGGGCAAAGCACCAGAATTGGTGTGTCTAATGTGATGCGCCAATTCTGGGGTGGCTGCAGGCTGTATTTTTAGGCTAGGAAGGGCCCAATAACAAGGGACCTTCCCAGCCTGTTACCAGACCCCAAGCTGTCTGCTTTAATTTGGGAAATATTTCAGTCTCAAAATACTGTTGCAAGGGTGACTTGTACAGCTAAATCACAGAAAAAACCTTTACAAAAACCATTAAAATTACACAAATTTTATTATATCATGTTACAATTCCTAAATAGGCCAAACTATATAAATATTGCATCATACCACCACCAAAAAGAGATAAAGCACCGTAGGGGGGTGTCTGCCCCTACACTGACCTACTTGCCACTACCTAACATCTATTGCCTCACATGGCCGATTAAGCCAAGTGCTCTCTATGGTTTAACTTTACTCCTGATGAACCTTGGAAAAGGGGAAACGCGTTGAGTTGCAAGGATACCTGGAGTTGTATCGGCTTGTATTTTTAGGTTCCCTTGAGCAATATTATGGCTGGGAATATTTGTGTATATCTTTGTTATCTGATACCATGACCTCACATATGCTGTTTTTTGGGATTTGCTAAAGCGGTTGGGGATATCATCTGTCGCTATTGAGGGATAACCTGGATATTTGATTAATAAGACCTCTGACACTTGATATTTTTCAGTTTACATCACATGATAGCATCTATGTTCTAAATATAAGGAGGCTTGAGACTCTATACATAACATTATGAAGAGTTAATATGACTTTGTTTGCTATTTATGTGATTTTCTATAGACTCCTTTCTGTCTCACAGAAACCCACTAGGGATTGTTAAAGCCTCTATATATGGTCCCAGGAGGCTATCTTACTCATGATACACTTTTCTTGAGAATAACTCTGTTAAGGCCCTTTTCACATTTAGCGATGCACCAGCGATCCCGACCACGATATGACGCTGTCAGGATCGCTGGTGCATCGCTAAATGATCACTAGTGAGCTACCACACAGGCAGATCTCACAGCGATGCAGCAGCGATACAGCGGACGATACTTACCTTTCAGACGTGGCAATCCTGACGACCTCCCGCCTGCGTACACTCGTCGCTCGTCGGCACCAGCAGGAAGCGCCCGACGAGAAATGGAGCTGCGCGATCAGCGATGGACAGCGGGGGAGCCGGTCGGAGGTAAGTATCACACATAGCGATATCGCTATAAAGTCACCAAATCGGTGATGTTATAGCGATATTGCTAGCGACATAGCTATGTGTAAAACCCCCTTAAGACAGGTTTATTCCTACTGATAGGAGCTTTATCATCAGCACCCATTGTCATCAAAACACTAGCATTGATTGTCATCTACTTAGTGTAGTATCTCAAGATAAAGAACTGGTCAGAAAGGAGCTTATATAGGTTTAACATCAAGAACCACTAAAGCAACATTGATGTATCTGATTCCATCTATGTGGATTATATAGCAACCTCTTATTCTTTCTCACCTACTTGTTCACACCCGTGTCATCATAAGGGTCCTATAGGGTGAGCAGGGAGAGCCGCCGAGGAGCGGGGGGGCCAAGGCTCAGGTTATAGGGTTCCAACCTCTGCTGTTAGGTAGTGGCAAGTAGGTCAGTGTAGGGGCAGGCACCCCCCTACGGTGCTTTATCTCTTTTTGGTGGTGGTATGATGCAATATTTATATAGTGTTTGGCCTATTTAGATATTTTAAAATGATATAATAAAATTTGTGGAATTGTAATGGTTTTTGTAAAGGTTTTTTTCTGTGATTCTGCTTTAATTTGGCTAGTTATCAAAAATAGGAGGAACCCCATGTCATTTTCATTTTTCAATTTATTAAAACAAGACTAAGAATACCTGGGTAAATGCACTTACAAAGCATGTGTTTTTTTTCCAACTCCACATAACCACCCTCTAAAAATTATGAGCAAGGGCTGCAAGATGATACTTATGTGATGGTGGAGGATGTATGAAGCCCTGAAAAGGGAACCTGCGGCCCGTGGTGACCTTTCATGCGGTCCGCGGGCAGGTCCCCTGAGTCCCCAATGCTTGGGCAGCAGCCGTATCCTGCCGACTGCCGTCCCTTTAACCCCCAAGTGCACGGCACGCAGCGTTTATCCCCCAGATGATCCATGAGCTTCCCCGGCGATGCATGTCCCCCCAGTGCTGTATATTCCCCCACCTGTGACACATATAGCCCCCAGTGATGTATGCGACCCCACCAATGATGTACGTATATTCCCCCCAGGGACATATATACCCACAGTGTTTTCTGTGCTTCCTAGTTATGTATATAGCCCCTCAGTGATGTCTATTGCCCCAGCCTCCCCAATGATGAATATGTCCCAGCATCTCCTGTTATGTCTATGCCCCTCAGCCCCTCTTGTAATTTATATGACCCCAGAGTCTCTTGTGATGCATATACAGCAGTCCCGGCGTCTCCTGCGTGATGCATATACAGCAGTCCCGACGTCTCCTGTGTGATGCATATACAGCAGTCCCGGCATCTCCAGTGTGAAGTTCAGTACAGGCCAAAAGTTTGGACACACCTTCTCATTCAAAGTTTTCTTTATTTTCATGACTATGAAAATTGTAGATTCACTCTGAAGGCATCAAAACTATGAATTAACACATGTGGAATTATATAATGAACAAAAAAAAGTGTTAAACAACTGAAAATATGTCATATTCTAGGTTCTTCAAAGAAGCCACCTTTTGCTTTGATTACTGCTTTGCACACTCTTGGCATTCTCTTGATGAGCTTCAAGAGGTAGCCACCAGAAATGGTCTTCCAACAGTCTTGAAGGAGTTCCCAGAGGTGCTTAGCACTTGTTGGCCCTTTTGCCTTCACTCCGCGGTCCAGCTCACCCCAAACCATCTCGATTGGGTTCAGATCTGGTGACTGTGGAGGCCAGGTCATCTGGCGTAGCACCCCATCACTCTCCTTCCTGGTAAAATAGCCCTTACACAGCCTGGAGGTGTTTGGGGTCATTGTCCTGTTGAAAAATAAATGATGGTCCAAATAATCGCAAACCGGATGGAATAGCATGCCGCTGCAAGATGCTGTGGTAGCCATGCTGGTTCAGTATGCCTTCAATTTTAAATAAATCCCCAACAGTGTCACCAGCAAAGCACCATCACACCTCCTCCTCCATGCTTCACGGTGGGAACCAGGCATGTAGAGACCATCCGTTCACCTTTTCTGTGTCGCACAAAGACACGGTGGTTGGAACAAAAGATCTCAAATTTGGACTCCTCAGACCAAAGCACAGATTTCCACTGGTCTAATGTCTAATCCTTGTGGTCTTTAGCCCAAACAAGTCTCTTCTGCTTGTTGCCTGTCCTTAACAGTGGTTTCCTAGCAGCTACTTTACCATGAAGGCCTGCTGCACAAAGTCTCCTCTTAACAGTTGTTGTAGAGATGTGTCTGCTGCTAGAACTCTGTGTGGCATTGACCTGGTCTCTAATCTGAGCTGCTATTAACCTGCGATTTCTGAGGCTAGTGACTCGGATGAACTTATCCTCCGCAGCAGAGGTGACTCTTGGTCTTCCTTTCCTGGGGAGGTCCTCATGTGAGCCAGTTTCTTTGTAGCGCTTGATTGAAAGTGTCCCCAAGAGCAGTGGCAAAAACAATCAAGCGCTACAAAGAAACTGGCTCACATGAGGACCTCCCCAGGAAAGGAAGACCAAGAGTCACCTCTGCTGCGGAGGATAAGTTCATCCGAGTCACCAGCCTCAGAAATCGCAGGTTAACAGCACCTCAGATTAGAGACCAGGTCAATGCCACACAGAGTTCTAGCAGCAGACACATCTCTACAACAACTGTTAAGAGGAGACTTTGTGCAGCAGGCCTTCATGGTAAAGTAGCTGCTAGGAAACCACTGCTAAGGACAGGCAACAAGCAGAAGAGACTTGTTTGGGCTAAAGACCACAAGGATTAGACATTAGACCAGTGGAAATCTGTGCTTTGGTCTGAGGAGTCCAAATTTGAGATCTTTTGTTCCAACCACCGTGTCTTTGTGCGACACAGAAAAGGTGAACGGATGGTCTCTACATGCCTGGTTCCCACCGTGAAGCATGGAGGAGGAGGTGTGATGGTGCTTTGCTGGTGACACTGTTGGGGATTTATTTAAAACTGAAGGCATACTGAACCAGCATGGCTACCACAGCATCTTGCAGCGGCATGCTATTCCATCCGGTTTGCGATTATTTGGACCATCATTTATTTTTCAACAGGACAATGACCCCAAACACACCTCCAGGCTGTGTAAGGGCTATTTGACCAAGAAGGAGAGTGATGGGGTGCTACGCCATATGACCTGGCCTCCACAGTCACCAGATCTGAACTCAATCGAGATGGTTTGGGGTGAGCTGGACCACGGAGTGAAGGCAAAAGGGCCAACAAGTGCTAAGCACCTCTGGGAACTCCTTCAAGACTGTTGGAAGACCATTTCTGGTGGCTACCTCTTGAAGCTCATCAAGAGAATGCCAAGAGTGTGCAAAGCAGTAATCAAAGCAAAAGGTGGCTTCTTTGAAGAACCTAGAATATAAGACATATTTTCAGTTGTTTCACACTTTTTTGTTAATTATATAATTCCACATGTGTTAATTCATAGCTTTGATGCCTTCAGAGTGAATCTACAATTTTCATAGTCATGAAAATAAAGAAAACTCTTTGAATAAGAAGGTGTGTCCAAACTCTTGGTCTGTACTGTATATACAGCAGTCCCGGCGTCTCCTGTGTGATGTTTATACAGCAGTCCCGGCGTCTCCTGTGTGATGTTTATACAGCAGTCCCGGCGCCTCCTGTGTGATGTTTATACAGCAGTCCCGGCGTCTCCTGTGTGATGTTTATACAGCAGTCCCGGCGTCTCCTGTGTGATGTTTATACAGCAGTCCCTGCGTCTCCTGTGAGATGTATATACAGCAGTCCCTGCGTCTCCTGTGAGATGTATATACAGCAGTCCCTGCGTCTCCTGTGAGATGTATATACAGCAGTCCCTGCGTCTCCTGTGAGATGTATATACAGCAGTCCCTGCGTCTCCTGTGAGATGTATATACAGCAGTCCCTGCGTCTCCTGTGAGATGTATATACAGCAGTCCCTGCGTCTCCTGTGAGATGTATATACAGCAGTCCCTGCGTCTCCTGTGAGATGTATATACAGCAGTCCCTGCGTCTCCTGTGAGATGTATATACAGCAGTCCCTGCGTCTCCTGTGAGATGTATATACAGCAGTCCCTGCGTCTCCTGTGAGATGTATATACAGCAGTCCCTGCGTCTCCTGTGAGATGTATATACAGCAGTCCCTGCGTCTCCTGTGAGATGTATATACAGCAGTCCCTGCGTCTCCTGTGAGATGTATATACAGCAGTCCCTGCATCTCCTATGTGATGCATATACAGTTGTCTCAGGATCCTCTGTGATGCTTATACAGCAGTCTCATTGTCTCCTATGTAATGTATATGATTTACAAAACTTATGACAAAAAGTTGACTGTTCTCCAGGCCGACACAAACCTGGAAAAGCAGCTGTGAGAAGCAACATGATCAGATCACCTAACATCACACTTACACCAAAGAGAAGTAGCTCCAGATGTCACATTAAGGGTGAGTTACCATAATTAATTGCTTGACTAAATATACCGAGGTAATATTCAAGGTGATCATTTTTGTGTGGCCCCGAATGATAGTAGAAATTTCCAAATGGCCCTCGGCTGGAAAAAGGTTCCCCACCCCTGAATTAAACACTGCCTATATGCTTTCTCCAATCTAAACTCTCACGCCAAGATCAATTTTCCCTAAATGGCTTCCAGAGGAGAGTGTGCTGACCATTGAGTCACTGGGCCTTATATAAGACCCAATGACGTGGTGCGGCAGGCCAAGCACAGTAATGCCAGTAGCCAACATGGCTACGGCATTACTGTATGGCAGGCGATCACTGCATGTTTATCGAGCTGCAAAACATGGGGCCAGGGACTCTAGCATAGCGCTCGAGCACCCACGAACCTCACTTGAGAAATGAGCGTACCCGAGCACCCAGATACTCGACCGAATATTGAGTAGTAGTGAGCACATTCACTCATCACTATTTTTAATCACAGAATAAGGTTTTTCATTCACTCTCATTGCCACAGGTGTAATAAAAACCAGTCCTAGCAATGCAGTCTGTTTAAATGAATATTTGTGAAATGGCTTATTCCAAAGAGCTCACTGAATTCAATCATGGTAATTTAATAAAATACCACTATTGTAACAAGTCAGATCATGAAATTTCTTATTCCTATCTCTTAAACTTTCCATAATTAACTATAAGTGTTTTATTTACAGAATGCAAGTTTATGCCACTTTAAAACTAAAAATCTTCTCCAAAAACCTGGAATGATTCTATGATTTTTATAAATGTGTTGAAAATGCTAACTGATGTGCAACCAGCCATTCACAAACATATATGATCCAGCATAAACCACAGCAGAGTCTCTGAATGGAGTATATACAAAAATGTACAGCTTGTTATTGCATTCAGACAGTAAACTCAAAAATGGTTGCGCACAAGAACCACCCTTTAAGAACGAATGCATTCAACATTATTGGAAAGTCATTCAAGGTGACTACCTGAAGAAGCTGCTTGAGATAATGCCAAGGGGTGTACAGCTGTCAGAGTAAAGGGGGATACGGAAAAGAAATCTAAGGTTTACCGCATTAAGGTTCGTTTCACACATGTTTCCTTACTCCTTGTTTCATAGATTTTCTTCTTTCAGTCTGAATCTACAATGTGCACATTCCAAAAAGAAAAACCATTGCATAGAAAGGCATCTCCAAACTTTTGAATTAAAGTATCCATTAAAGGGAATCTGTCATCTATTTTTTAGTATATAAGCTACAGCCACCGACATCGGGGGCTTATCTACAGCATTCTGTAATGCTGTAGATAAGCCCCCGATGTAACCTGAATGAGAAGAAAAAGGCGTTAGTTTATACTCACCGGGGGGGGGGGGGGGGGGTCCGGGTCCGATGGGTGTCGCAGTCCGGTGCCTCCCATCTTCTAGCGATGACGTCCTCTGCTTCCCGTCGTGGCTCCGGCGCACTGCTCTGCCCCTGTTGAGGGCAGAGCAGAGTACTGCAGTGCGCAGGTGCCGGCCCTCTCTGTCCTATCCTATCCTAGCCTGCGCACTGCAGTACTCTGCCCTCAACAAAGCAAAGAAGAGGACGTCATTGTTAGAAGATGGGTGGCACCGGACCGCGACACCCACTGGACCCGAACCGTCCCTGGGTGAATATACTGTATATACTTGTGTAAGCCGACCCGCGTATAAGCCGATCCCCCCTAATTTTGCCACAAAAAAACTGGGAAAACTTATTGACTTGTGTATAAGCTGAGGGTGGAATCCATTGATTATGCCCCCATATGCTGCTCCATAGAATATGCCCCCATATGCTGCTCCACAGACTATGCCCCCCATATGCTGCCCCATAGACTATGCCCCCATATGCTGCAAAAAAAAAATGCCACACTCACCTTCTCCTGGGTCCATCGCCGCTGTCTGCCGCTTCTTGAGTCAATGACTGTTCAGCCAGCAGAGGAGCGGCGCGCACTAACCACGTCACCGCGCCCCCTGCCGTCTAAACGTCACTGACACAGGATGCAGCAGAGACAGTGGTGAGCAGCGATGGACTGGGGGACAGGTGAATATCGCTATACTCATCCATCCTGCCGCGGTCTCTGCAGCTTCGCTTCTCCACCGTCTCCCTTCCTGTCTGCAGCTGTCACGTGGTACCGCTCATTACACTCATGAATATGCGCATGTTCATGACTGTAATGAGCGGTACCACGTGACCGCTGAAGACAGGAAGGGAGACAGTGGAGAAGCGAGGCTGCAGAGACCGCAGTAGGACAGGTAAGTAGGATCTCTGACACCCCTGCTCTCCCTCCAACCTCCAGGTATATGACTCATGTATAAGCCGAGAGGGGGACTTTCAGCCCAAAAAAAGGGCTGAAAATCTCGGCTTATACATGAGTATATACAGTAATCTAACTCGTTTTTGTTCTCTTTCAGGTTACATCGGGGGCTAATCTACAGCATTACAGAATGCTGTAGATAAGCCCCTGATGGCGGTGGCCGCATCTTATATATGAAAAAATAGGTGACAGATTCCCTTTATGCTAATTATGCAAATTGTCTCTTCAGAGAGGAAGAGGACTAGAACTCTAGTGCCACCTATTGGAGGTAGCAATCCTAAAAGTCAAAGTTGACCCTTTAACGAGCCTAGTTACATGACTTAGGATAAAAGCCAAACCAGAATCTCCATTTGCAGACACTGTTTCGGGGTACTGCCCCTCATCAGTGCAAAGTGGGAGATCTGGTTTGGCTGTGAGAGAGGCGTCTGACCGATATCCAAGAAGTATCATTCCTCCTTGCGGAGAATGACATGCTAAGCATGTCGAGGTGAGGAGACTTAAAGCCGCAATGCTCCTCTGGGAAATATGCTAATTATGCAAATTGTCTCTTCAGAGGAAGAGGACTAGAACTCTAGTGCAGACGGTCAGACGCCTCTCTCACAGCCAAACCAGATCTCCCACTTTGCACTGATGAGGGGCAGTACCCGAAACACAGTGTCTGCAAAGGGAGATTCTGGTTTGGCTTTTATCCTAAGTCATGTAACTATGCTCGTTAAAGGGTCATCATTGACTTTTAGGATTGCTACCTCCAATAGGTGGCACTAGAGTTCTAGTCCTCTTCCTCTCTGAAGAGACAATTTGCATAATTAGCATATTTCCCAGAGGAGCATTGTGGCTTTAAGTCTCCTCACCTCGACATGCTTAGCATGTCATTCTCCGCAAGGAGGAATGATACTTCTTGGATATCGGTCAGACGCCTCTCTCACAGCCAAACCAGATCTCCCACTTTGCACTGATGAGGGGCAGTACCCCGAAACACAGTGTCTGCAAAGGGAGATTCTGGTTTGGCTTTTATCCTAAGTCATGTAACTATGCTCGTTAAAGGGTCATCATTGACTTTTAGGATTGCTACCTCCAATAGGTGGCACTAGAGTTCTAGTCCTCTTCCTCTCTGAAGAGACAATTTGCATAATTAGCATATTTCCCAAAGGAGCATTGCGGCTTTAAGTCTGCTCACCTCGACATGCTTAGCATGCCATTCTCCGCAAGGAGGAATGATACTTCTTGGATATAGATTCCCTTTAAAGACACAAAGTTCTATGGACGTCATACTACAAAGTCATGGAAGGCAGAGTTTATACAGAGCTGTAAAATAACCGTGTGCAGTTGCCCAAAGCTGTGTGAAATAAAACAAGCAACTATCGACGTAACTGAATCAGCAGGATGAAAGGTCTCACAACTTGGCACATGTATCTATATTAGATGGGATCTGACAAGTTGTGAATTCAGAGCAATTGCTGTAAACTGGTTATATACCACTCCCAATACAAGGGTGAGAGGTTCACTTGGGTATTGAGAACCACAGAACCCGAATATAGATTGGTGTATATCTGGGTGCAAATCCGTACAAGACAGCGCTACGATACAATCATACAATGGTTCTGAACGTAGCAAATTTCTAAGACTATGTTCACACAGGTTTTTTGAAGAGTTCAAACCCCACAAGTTTCTCACACAGAAGCCACTTCAGGTAATGCACATTCCCTGTGACTTATTTTAAAAGTTATAATTTTCCTGAAGAGTTTCCTGATGTGGTTTTGTAGAGTATTGAAAAAAAAAAAAAAAGTTTTCTTGAAGTATTCTTTGCAACTTTTTGAAAGTGCCTAATTCGTGGAGGTTTCCTTCAGGATCCACTTTGAAGAAGTAGTATTCCATTTCTTTTTTTCTGACAGTTTTTCAAAAAATTTTAACGAAAAAAATAAATAAAAAGCTCAAAAACTCCTCCAATGTACAGCAAGTGGATTTCCTGTACAAAAGTATAGAAAGAAATGGCCACGTGCTTTTAAAGCAGATTTATTCTATATTTATCTATCAGGGGCAGTGTAGGGTGTCCGAGGGACAGATGCCGTGGAGCGGTGGCAGCATTTTCGTGGCATTACACACATCTATATAAGGGTAATTATGTGTGATGCTACATTTTGATATTCAAAGTAGCACTGATGAGGGCGTACTAGGGAATTAAGGTATAGTTGCCAAGGAGCAGGTGCGCTATTATCGCATTTTCAGGGTGCCAACCTCTGCTGTCAGGCAGGGGTACACAAAAGGTACGAAATGTGAACGATTCAGGATTTAGCTTTGTCACAGTGTGTCTTATATGCTGTTAGTCCTTTATAAATGATTAGTACAGGTTATATTTTAAGTAGGGGTCTTTACATGTGAGCATTTCACAAACTAGATTTGTCCAGTAGCAGGCAAGCCCTTTCATTGCTCACTCTTCCAATATATTTACCAGCAGAAAAATTTGTTGCAGGAATTTCTTTTACATCTATATTGAATCTCCTGAAATCTGTGCACATAATCACTCCCATACATGTATGGAAATGGAGCCGTGTCACCGAAACTGCAATTCTGTCCCAAACATCTAGATCATAGACTGGGGTATAAACATACACAGGAGCAGATACTGCGATGCCCAAAACAACAATAGACGCCACTTCCTAAACTGAAACCTGCAGCATTTCTGCATCAAAAATCTACAGATACTTTCCACATTTATTCATGTGCTTTTTTGCCCCAAGGACACTTTAAAAAACAAATTGCACTCACATATTTATATTATATATATATACACATATATACACACACCACGGCAATGCCAGGCTCATTCTCCCCAGATTTAGGGTGCCCAATGAAATTAATTTTACTAAATCCTCACCAAAGAGAGTAACTTCCACAGCATAAAGTAATGCCCAGTGCCCGTCACAGATCGCTCCTGTGGCATCCGGTGACGTCGCATCGGCAGCAGCTTCTTTTCCACTCTTTTTATGCTGAGGTTTCTCTGCCGATGTCCTACTGATTGACAAAGCTCCCTGCTGCCTAACTGCGGGGAGCCAACCATCAATCAGCACGACATCGGCAGTGATACTCTGACAGAAGTGAAAGAACTGCTCAACTGAGGTGAGGTCAAATGAAGCGGCAGAATCTGTGACTGCACCGAGCCAGCAGACAACCTGCTCATAAAGTCCGCAGCAAATCTGCAACGTGTGAACCTGGTCTATAGGTTCTATCACAGAATTTCAACGATTTCTGCATCAGACACTATCACAATCTGCAATCAATACATGCACAGGGAACAAAAACTAAGTATGTGCACACGTTAAATGTTTGTAGCAGAGATGTCTGCATCTCTTGGTAGGAAAAACTCTACATTAAAAAATTTTTTTCCTCAGGATTCTCACTCATTTTGCTGTTACTAGGGAATCCTGAAAGATTTTGTAACAAATCTGCACTGAAAAAACAAAACTGCAATGTGTGCACAGACCCCAAGTAGTATGCGCCATAGAATCAGAGTTGGAAGGGACCTCCTGGGCCATCTGGTCCAACCGCCTGCTCAAAAGCAGGATTCGCTAAATCATCCCAGACAGATACCTGTCCAGCCACTGTTTGAAGACTTCTATTGAAGGAGAACTCACCACCTCTCGTGGCAGCCTGTTCCACTCATTGATCACTCTGTCAAAAAGTTTTTCTAATATCTAATCTGTGTCTCCTCCCATTCAGTTTCATCCCATTGCTTCTAGTCTTTCCTTGTGCAAATGAGAATAAAGTTGATCCTTCTACAATGTGACAGCCCTTTAGATATTTGTAGACAGCTATTAAGTCTCCTCTCAGTCTTCTCTTCTGCAAGCTAAACATTCCCAAATCCTGCAACCTTTCCTCATAAGACAGGGTTTGCAGACCGGTCACCATTCTGGTCGCTCTTTTCTGAACTTGCTCCAGTTTGTTGATGTCTTTTTTAAAATGTGGTGCCCAAAACTGGACACAATATTCCAGATGAGGTCTGACCAAAGAGGAGTAGAGGGAAATAATGACTTCACATGATCTAGACTGTATGCTTCTGTTAATACATCCCAGAAATGCATTTGTCTTTTTTGCTGCTGCATCACACTGTTGACTCATATTCAGCCTGTGATCTATTAGTATACCCAAGTCTTTTTCACATGTGCTGTTGCTTAGCCCTATTCCTCCCATTCTATATATGCTTTTTTCATTTTTATTGCCCAGATGTAGTACTTTGCATTTTTCCCTGTTAAAAACTATTGCCCACTGCTCCAGTTTATTCTTATATTCTTTTCCATATTCTTGTGGAAAAGCCCCAAAACAATCAGCCCGTGAGAAAAGGATCACTGAATCAAAAAGCTGCAGCAGAAATCAAAGTCAGACTGCGATCTTACAAGAAATCCCACATAACCTATGCCGTCATATATACAACCAGACGGCGCCATCACAGGACAATAACCGTCCCCATGATGGACAGCGGCAGGCGCTCCGCTACCATGTGTGACATAGGGGCTGCGGTCACCGGCGGCGGGGGGGGGGGGGGGGGGGATCACATTCATTGGGAGTCATTTCTTGCTGCTACTCCAAACCCTTATACAAGTGGAGAATTAAGAGTCACTTAGAATTTGTGTTGTTCTTACAGAATATTAATATTTTAGACATTTATTGAGACCTTCATGACACCAATGTCTCTGTGCCTGCACTGTATAGAAAATCTGCCCGACTGTAATAAACAACTTTAAACACAGACCCTCATCATCATGATGACCCAGATCACAGCCACAGACCCCTCATATCATCCCCACACAGGGTTATTAAAAACATGACAGCTACAAGAAGACCCAAACAAGCGCCCCGAAAAGTGATGGAAAGCAGAGCGGAGGCTGCAGGAGCAGATCGGGCAGATCCGGTCAGCTCGCCGACATCCCCCACACACGACTGTCGCACACCGAACTCTGCGACATTTCCCAGCGCCGAGAATACAGGTCCTGTGCGACATCTCCATCAGGCGCAGAGGTCGCAGCGCGGAGACATTTCACCTGCGGTCAGCACACAGAGGAGCGGGGAAAGTTACACGCCGCCCGCCCGCCCGCCATCCCTCCTGCCCCGGACGATGCCCACCTGCCCCATGTTCAGGTAGCCGTATCTCGTAGCCAGTTCAGCCGCTTTCTCGGGTCCTCCGGGCACTCGCACAGCCCAATGGTTGGAGTAGACGTTGCGGGGAATGGGAGCCAGACAGCCGGGCAGCAGCAGCAGTAAGAGCGGACCTGTGACGGAGAGCATGTTGGGAGTTACCGGGAAGTCGCAGGGTCCGGTGCCCGCTCACAAGGAGCACTAGGCGGACGTACACAGGGTAAATCCCCGGCTCTGCACATCTGCTGGACGCCGCGCTCCGCCACCTACTATTTGTCAACTCGTCAGCCAATCAGGATGCAGACCTGTAACACGGTGCGAATAGGGGGCGGGATTATGACCGAGGGCGTGTCTTGGACTGCGTGAGTGGGCGGATACCTGTGGCTGAGCTGAGGTTGGCGGGAGAACGTGACTTCATTCATAAAAGTTTATGGGAGCGCGCACGCGGGAGCGAGGAGAAAGGCGGCGGCGCTGCACGGTGCGACAGTGCTGGGGTGTGCGTGGGGCAGGTGCACATGGAGTTTTCTCAGGCGTGGGTCCACATGAAAGAAAATGCCTAAAAACTGCATAGAAGAGCTCGAATGAAAGACATTTCCTGCTGATTTCTATTGTAAATCCACCTTGCTGGTCACAGGTTCAGGGTGAGTGCACATGCTGCGGATTTGCAGGTAAAGTGACCTGCGGATTAGCCAGCGGTTTACCCCTGCGGATTGAGTGACACCTGGACAATGGAAGGCTGTGTGCACACGCTGCGGATTTTGCTGCGGGTCCGCAGCGGTTTTGGTGTACAGTACAATGATTCCCTATGGGAATCAAAAACCGCAGTGCAGACGGTGCGGAATTTTCCGCGTGGATTATCTGCGGTTTTCAATCTGCAGAAAGAATTGACATGTCAATTCTTTCTGCGGATTCTCCTGCGGTTTGCCATCTCCTCCATTGAGGAGATGAAAAACCGCAGGGCAAAACCGCAGAGCAATCCGCAGGTAAAACCGCAGGTCTTTTGACCTGCGGTTTCACCTGCGGATTGTACAAAATCCGCGCGGATGAATCCGCACCTTTTCCGCAGCGTGTGCACACAGCCGAACAGGTGTGAAACCGCTGCGGCATCCGCAGAAAGAATTGACGTGCTGCAGATTTACAACCGCATCAGATCCGCGGCCTGTGCACTGCAGATTTGAAGTCTCATTGGCTAACATTGTACTGTACAATGTCTGCGGATCCGCAGCAGAATCCACAGCGCGTGCACGTCCCCTCAGGGTTCTGAAAACCGCCTGTCACTCACTATACGGCGTCACAGTAGCGAGGAGTATAGACGAGTGCTATGCGATCAGACATCACTGCACTCGGACCAGTGTTAATCTATGGGGCAGCTCACATCAGCTGCTTTTTTCTCTCCCGTATTATACGCGCAAGTGAAACCTCCGCATGCTGCGAATGTACGCGTGTATTGGCTGAGACTCGCCAATGCAAGTCTATGGGGGCGAGAAAAAAAACAGATTACACACGAACCATGTGCGTGACTTGCGAGAAATATGCACAGGTGTCCTTAAGAAAAGCCGGCAACTCAGTGCGTGATACTGTGAAATCACACAGGATAAAATAGATATATACACATAGGGCTGGCATCTGCCTAGGGCCCCCAGCTAGCAGCACATCACACAGCCCCTTTGCGACCCCTGTGAGGCAGGAGGACCCACCTGCACTGACTCCCTCCAGCACCACATTGAACTATACCAGCATCTATGACACTGGTACAGTTCAAAGCAATGATGGAGGAGAGAGCATCAGCTGACGCTCTGCCTGACACTGCAGGTGCGTGATGACATCATCACACACTCACTGTTAGGCGAATGGAGATTCGGGGCATGATTGGAGACACGGGGCAGAATGGAGATACGGGCATGATTGGAGACACGGGGCATGATTGGAGATGCGGGGCATGATTGGAGACACGGGACAGAATGGAGATACGGGGCATGATTGGAGACGCGGGGCATGATTGGAGACACAGGGCAGAATGGAGATGGGGGTCATGATTGGAGACACAGGGCAGAATGGAGATGGGGGTCATGATTGGAGACACAGGGCAGAATGGAGATACGGGGCAGAAGAATGGAGATACGGGGCAGGATTGAATACACTGGGGGCAGGGTTGGAGACAGATGGGGCAGGATCATGGAGACAGATGGGGCAAGATGGAGAGATCATATGGGGCAGAATGGATACTCATGAGGGCAGGATGAGAGAACATATGGCTGAAGCCAGGAATGAGACACACGGGGGTCAGGATGGGGGATAATATTACCATAGGGGCTAATTAAAGAATATTATTACTGCAGTGATGTATTTATTTTAGTTTTTGAGGATACTGTTTTAAATGGGGGGCTTTCCTGTTACTGTGCAGAGTGATACTATGTCACCTTTTTTTCTTCATGTGGTGTAATGTAGAAGTTGGGAAATAAATAAGTAATGTGTTCTGTAAGTGGAGCTCTAGATAACTGTTATTTCCTGCAGAGATGAGCCCTGGCTGGAAGACATGATGGCGATCTGTGCTGGATTAAAGATGAAAAGCGAAGCTGAAGGACTTCACCTAGAGACATCACTGGTGAGTTAGTGTGTTACCTATATACTGTAGTGTATACTATATACAGAGCTCCTGTGTATAATGTCATGGATCACTGTATTACCTGTATGCAAATTGCCTCTTCAGAGAAAAAGAGGACTTGAACTCTATAGCGCCACCTGTTGGTGGTAGCGATCCTACAAGTCACAATCAGCCCTTTAACGAGTCTGGATATTATTTTCCCAGAGGAGCACTGCACGGCGAATAAGCCTCCTTACATTGACAAGCCAAAGCTGGCATGTCACTCTCCACAAGGAGAAACCTTACCCCTTAGACCTGTATTACCTGTACACAGACACTGCATACTAAGTACAGGTCTCCTGTGTATAATGGCACTTATGGTGAAAGTATTGTGTTATTTTAATACTGATCAGTATTGTAGTATTCAGTCATCATGTGGTTGTAATATGTGGTCTGGACATGATGTAGCGGTATTTGTTCCTTGTATGTGGTATTATTCGGTCACTGTGGTGGTAAAATGTGGTCTGGTCATTGTGTGGCAGCATTTTTTCCTTGTATGTGATATTATTTTGTCACTGTGGTAGTAATATGTGGTCTGGACATGGTGCGGTGGTATTTGTCCCTTGTATGTGCTATTATTTGGTCACTTTGTGGTGGCAATATGTGGTCTGGACATGGTGTATTTGTTCCTTGTATGTGATATTATTGATCATTTTAAATATTGAAAAATAAATAAAAATATATCTAAACTGTATTGCATATTTTAACAAATATTTAATACAATAGAGTAGAGCTCGGCCAAAAGTGTCTACCCTGTTATGGTGGTGGCTTAAAAAATCTTTTGGCCAAAACAAAAGCTGCTGGCTATATGTGTGATCTCTTGATGGAAACTGTTAATGTGTGATTGGTGGGAAGTGGAGTTTTTCCAAGAGAGAGCAGTGGGACTGTGGACAGTTCAAGGGGTGGAGGGCGGGGCTGGGGTGGAGCCTGGGCGGAGTCTCAAGGGGGCCCCGAAAATTTTGCCAGTATGGGGCCCCGAAATTCCTAGTGGCAACCCTGGGTGTCTGGCTTTACTCCTACACGCCTTTCCCTCATTGTTTAGCAGCAGTTGGTCACCTCTGCACGGTGGGCCCTGGGCTGCGAACGCACCTCATATATTATTTCATCTTTATTATTTGGTGCATTGCGCCAGCCCCGTAACACTTACTGTGTGCCAGGCAGAGCAGGAGCCGGGAGCAGCGTGGGCACGAGGAGAAGGTGAGGAGTGTGGGTTTTTTTTTTAATATATCACTGTGGGGCTATTCTGGGGCCAACTATATATCATGCTGGGCTATATACTATTCTGGGTTATATACTATGTGGTGCTGGACTATATACCATGCTTGGCTATATACCATGTGTTGCTGGGCTATATACCATGCTGGGCTATATCCCATGCTGCACAATATACCATTTGGTGCTGGGCTATATACCATTTGGTGCTGGGCTTTATACCATGGTGGGGCTGTGCTATATACCACGTGGGGCTGTGCTATATACCACGTGGGGCTGTGCTATATACCATGATGGGATATATACCATGTAGGGCTGAGCTATGTACCATGTGGGGCTGGGCTATGTACCACGTGGGGCAGTGCTATATACCATGTGGTGCTGGGCTATATACTATGCGGCTGTGTTATATACCAAGGGGGGTACATTTTACATTATATTCTATGGGGGAGGCTGTGTTATATAATATGGGGGGGTTACATTATAGTCTATGGGGAGGTGGGCGCTATTATATTCTATTTGGGGCTACAATATATTCAATTGGGGGGTTACATTATATTCTGTGGAGTGGCTGCATTATACTCTGTGGGGTAGCTGCATTATGCTTTAAGGGGTGTCTGCATTATACTATAAGAGGGGGGCTGCATTATATTCTATGGGGGTTACATTATATTGTATGGCGGGGCTGCATTATACTCTGTTCGGTGGCTGCATTATGCTCTATGTGGTGGCTGCATTATACTTTGTGGGCTGCATTATACTATATGTGGGCTGCATTATACTGTATCAATGACTATGGGGAATACATTATATGAAGAACTATGGGGTGCATTATACTATGGGAAGTGAATTGTACTACATGGATGAGACTATGGTGGTGCATTATACTATATGGAACACTATGAGGAGTGTATTATATTATATGGAGGACTATGGGGAGTGTATTACATTATATGGAGGACTATAGGGAGTGTATTATACAATATGGAGGACTATGGGGGGCATTATATTATATGGAGGACTATGGTGTGTAAACTGTAGATGTGCAGCTGATAACATGATACTGTATGGTGATCTGTTAGTGATCCATTAGTGATTGTTCTGTTCCCATCATACTTTCTCAGATGGTAGAAAAAGGTCGGGAAACAAGTGTTGAACGACTTCAATATTGTCGATCACACTTATTTAGCGGCCTGAACTCATTGCATGTAAATACAACCGAAATGCTTCTGAGCGATGTGCAATATGTTAGCATTTGGGGCCCCATTTTAAACTTCGCACCTTTACCTAGGGACCCACTTTGCCTAAACCCGGCCCTGTATGTGTGTGTGTGTGTGTATATATATATATATATGATAGAAGAATAGCCAGTAACTCATTTGTCGGCTTCTGTAAAATCACTGCAGGAGCCGACAGGATAGAAGAGATGGATTTCATAGAGTAAATCCATATAGAATAGGTAGATATATACAGGGTGGGCCATTATATGGATACACCTAAATAAAATTGGGATGGTTGGTGATATCAACTTCCTGTTTGTGGCACATTAGTATATGGGAGGGGGGAAACTTTTCATGATGAGTGGTGACCATGGTGGCCATTTTGAAGTTGGCCATTTTGGATGCAACTTTATTTTTTCCAATTGGAAGAGGGGCATGTGACACATCATACTTATTGAGAATTTGACAAGAAAAACAATGGTGTGCTTGGTTTTAACACAGCTTTATTCTTTCATGAGTTATTTACAAGTTTATGACCACTTGTACAATGTGTTCAAAGTGCTGCCCATTGTGTTGGATTGTCAATGCAACCCTCTTCTTCCACTCTTGACACACTGATAGCAACACCGCAGAAGAAATGCTAGTCTAAGGGGGTCAGATTCCTTGTAGGAATGCTCGGACCTGACACCCATAATGTGGTGGTGCACCATCTTGCTGGAAAAACTCAGGGAACGTGCCATCTTCAGTGTATAAAGAGGCAACACATCATCATCTAGCAATTTCAGATATCCAGTGACATTGAGGTTTCCATTGATAAAGAATGGCCCCATTATCTTTGTACCCCATATAGCACACCATACCATCAATTATATGGGTGTCAGGTCCGAGCATTCGTACATGATCAGTTTCCTGGAAAGTGGATTGGTCGTCGTGGGCCAGTTGAATGGCCACCAAGGTCTCCCGATCTGACCCCCTTAGACTTTTATCTTTGGGGTCATCTGAAGGCAGTTGTCTATGCTGTGAAGATACGAGATGTGCAGCATCTGAAACAATGGATACTGGAAGCCTGTGCTAGCATTTCTTCTGCGGTGTTGCTATCAGTGTGTCAAGAGTGGGAGAAGAGAGTTGCATTGACAATCCAACACAATGGGCAGCACTTTGAACACATTTTATAAGTGGTCATAAACTTGTAAATAACTCATGAAAGAATAAAGTTACGTTAAAACGAAGCACATCATTGTTTGTTTTTCTTGAGAAATTCTCAATCAGTTTGATGTGTCACGGGTCCCTCTTCCCATTGAAAAAAATAAAGTTTTATCCAAAATGGCCAACTTCAAAATGGCCGTCATGGTCAACACCCATCTTGAAAAGTTTCCACCCTCCCAGATACTAATGTTCAACAAACAGGAAGTTGATATCCCCAACTATTCCCATTTTATGTAGGTGTATACATAAAAGATGCGTCAATTCTGGCACATAGCCTTGCTCTTCCCACTGCCCTGTAGCTGTGGCATATGGGGTTTAATAGTTGGGGGGCTAATGTGACCTTTCAGGTGACATCAAGCCCCAAGGTTAGTTATGGAGAGACGTCAATAAGATGCCCCTATTACTAACCCCATAGTCAAATTGTAAAGAAAACTAATGAAATAGACACAGACTCCTTTATTATTCTTAATTAAACCATACTTACAACTATGCCTAATCCATGCGAAGCCCTCATTCTCCTGTAATAAAAATAAAAAATCAACAATATACTATACCTGTCCATTGTTGTGTCCCACGCCGTAATCCATATCTGGGGGATATATATTTTTCAACCTTGATAAGATGTGACCGTCCCGGCTGAAAAACCACTGGTGAATGATAGGTGCCAGCGCAGCCTCAGTGACTAGCGCTGACGTCACGGAGTCTGCGCTCCCTCACAGCCTGAACTGCGTTGACTTCTGGACCGTGGGAAAATGCCAGTTCATTTTCCCACGCTCCAGACTTCAGCGCTGGTCAGCCTGTGAGGGAGCACAGACTCAGTGACATCACTGCTATTCACTGAAGCTGTTCTAGCAGTCGGGCTGAACTGCTGTGACCTCAGGACCGATGGAAAATGCCAGTGATGAGGTCACGGCCGTTCAGCCGTTTTCCAGTATTTTTCAGCCTGGGCAGTTGTCTCTTAGCACTGTCCAGGTTGAAAAATGTATATCCCCAGATATGGATTATGGTGTGGGACACAACGACGGACAGGTATGGTATATTGTTGCTTTTTAATTTTATAGGCGTCTTATTGATGCCTCTCCATTACTAACCTCGGGGCCTGAAAGGTAACATCAACCCCCCAACTATTACCTCATATGCCACTGCATCAGGGCAGTGGGAAGAGCAAGGCTATGTGCCAGAATTGGCGCATCTTAGAGATGCACCTTTTCTGGGTGGCTGAGAGCAGATGTTTTTGGATCCATGGCCCCTTTCTAGGCTATTAACATAAGCCCTCAGCTGTCTACATAGCTGTTGCTGGCTATTAATTATAGGGGGACCCCACGCCATTTGTTTCCGTAAAAGAATCTTATTCATTAAATACATGTACAGTAGTTTGCACACACACTTTACTAATTGTATTTGTCAATGAAATCTATATACCTATTCTACATGGATTTACTGTATGTAATCCATCTCTCCTATTCTGTCGGCTCCTGCAGTGATTTTACAGAAATGAATTACCAGCTATCCTTCTATCTATCTCTCACTGCAATATAAAGACATATATTCAGTATATATATGCGTGTGTCACTGACATATATATACACAGTATATATATATATATATATATATATATATATATATATATATATATATATATATATATATATATATACATATACACACCTTTGTGATTATGCTGTATGCGGCAGATCATTTGCTGGATTTTAATCTATCTATATAGCTTTCTATCGATCTAATAAATACAGCTGTGGCAAAAATTAAGAGACCTCTTTCAAATTTTCAGTTTGATTTTTCTCTTTATAGGTATATTTTTGAGTAAAATGTAAACTGTAAAATAAATTTCTGACAAAGAAAAATGGTCAAAATTTAAAAAAAACAGTGCTTTCAGACCTCAAATAATGCAAACAAAACACGTTTATAATCATTTAGAAACAACACTAATGTTTTAACTCAGGAAGAGGTCTGAAATCAATATTTTGTGGAATTACCATGGTTTTTAAAAACAGCTTTCATGCGTCTTGGCATGCTTGCCATCAGTCTTTCACACTGCTTCTGGCACAAAAATTTAAGCAGTTCTTTTTTGATGGCTTGTGACTATCCATCATCCTCTTGATTACATTCCACAGGTTTTCAATGGGGCTCAGGTCTGGAGATTGGGCTGCCCATGGCAGGGTTTTTATGGGGTGGCCATTCATCCACACATTGATTGACCTAGCTGTGTGGCATGGCACATTGCCCTGCTGGAAACACCAGTCCCCAGAGTGTTGGGGAACATTGCCTGAGCAGAAGGAATCAGCTGGAGAATAGGCTGCCCATGACAGGTTTCTGATGTGGTGGTCTCTTAATTTTTTTAATTTTTGCCAGAGCTAGCTATATATATATATATATATATATATATATATATATATATATATATATATATATATATATATATATATATATATATATATATATATATATATATACACACACACTCACTGGCCACTTTATTAGGTACACCTGTCCAACTGTGTGTTAAGACTTAATTTCTAATCAGCCAATCACATGGCGGCAACTCAGTGCATTTAGGCATGTAGACATGGTCAGGACAATCTCCTGCAGTTCAAACCGAGCATCAGTATGGGGAAGAAAGGTGATTTGAGTGCCTTTGAACGTGGCATGATTGTTGGTGCCAGAAGGGCTGGTCTGAGTATTTCAGAAACTGCTGATCTACTGGGATTTTCACGCACAACCATCTCTAGGGTTTACAGAGAATGGTCCAAAAAAGAAAAAAAATCCAGTGAGCGGCAGTTCTGTGGCCGGAAATGCCTTGTTGATGCCAGAGGTCAGAGGAGAATGGGCATACTGGTTCGAGCTGATAGAAAGGCAACAGTGACTCAAATTGCCACCCGTTACAACCAAGGTAGGCAGAAGAGCATCTCTGAACGCACAGTGCGTCGAACTTTGAGGCAGATGGGCTACAGCAGCAGAAGACCACACTGGGTACCACTCCTCTCAGCTAAGAACAGGCATCTGATGGCTACTTTCAGCAGGATAATGCGCCATGTCATAAAGCTCGAATCATCTCAGATTGGTTTCTTGAACATGACAATGAGTTCACTGTACTCAAATGGCCTCCTCAGTCACCAGATCTCAATCCAATAGAGCATCTTTGGGATGTGGTGGAACGGGAGATTCGCATCAGGGATGTGCAGCCGACAAATCTGCGCCAACTGTGTGATGCCATCATGTCAATATGGTCCAAAATCTCTGAGGAATGCTTCCAGCACCTTGTTGAATCTCTGCCACGAAGAATTGAGGCAGTTCTGAAGGCAAAAGGGGGTCCAACCCGTTACTAGCATGGTGTACCTAATAAAGTGGCCAGTGAGTGTATATATACTGTGTGTATATAGTATATATACTGCTCAAAAAATAAAGGGAACACTTAAACAACGAAATGTAACTCCAACTCGGTCACACTTCTGTGAAATCAACACCTGTGATTCAATTTCTCCTGCTGTTGTGCCAATGGAATAAACAACAGGTAGAAATGATAGGAAGGTCACTAACAGCCATGTATTTGCTCAGTAGTAAGAGTGGCTAGTGTTCCCTTTATTTTTTGAGCAATATATATATATATATATATATATATATATATATATATATATATATATATATATATATATATACTGTATACCCATACACCAGAAGACTTCATCCACTTCAAATTTATGCTAAGAACCTACAACTCTGCCCTTCACCTCGCCAAACAGACCTACTTCACCACCCTGATCTCCTCACTAGCCAACAACCCCAAGAAACTTTTTGACACCTTTCACTCCCTCAGACCAAAAGCACAAGCTCCTATCTCGGACATTTGTGCAAATGACCTTGCCTCCCTTTTTATAGAGAAAATAGATAATATCCGTCAGGAAATCCGCTCCCAACCACCAAGTGCTGTGACTCACATCCCTTCCTGCATCTCCCCTGGCTCACTTTCCACATCTGATCCCATCACAGAAGAAGTTTCCAGACTCCCCTCTTCTCGCCCAACTACATGCACTACCGACCCCATTCCCTCACAACTCCTCCAGTCTCTCTCTCCAGTCATCACAACTCTCCTAACTACAATCTTTAATCTCTCCCTCTCCTCAGGCATTTTCCCATCCTCCTTCAAACACTCTATCATTACTCCATTATTAAAGAAACCTGCTCTCGACCCATCCTGCACAAACAACTACAGACCAGTCTCCAATCTCCCCTTCATCTCTAAACTCTTGGAGCTCCTAGTCTACTGCCGCCTTACCCGTTACCTCTCCACTCACTCCCTCCTAGACCCTTCACAGTCTTGCTTCCGACCCCTACATTTGACTGAAACTGCACTCATCAAAGTGACCAATGACCTTCTGACAGCAAAACGTAACGGTGAACACTCTCTGCTCATTCTTCTCGACCTTTCTGCAGCTTTCGACACTGTTGACCACCGTCACCTACTCCATAGGCTCCACACACACGGGCATTAAGGACACTGCTCTCTCCTGATTCTCTTTCTAGCTCTCTGACCGCGCCTTCAGTGTTTTGTTCGCTGGCTCCACGTCATCCCCTCTTTCTTTCGCGGTCGGGGTACCTCAGGGCTCAGTCCTTGGCCCCCTTCTCTCTCTACACGGCCCCAATTGGACAGACCATCAGCAGATTTGGCTTTCAGTACCATCTTTATGCTGATGATACACAACTACAGTATATACGTCATCCCCCGACCTTACCCCCGCTGTACTACAGAACGCCAGTGACTGTCCGCAGTCTCCAACGTCATGTCTGCTCTCTATCTAAAACTTAACCTCTCAAAAACTGAACTTCTTCTGCTCCTGCCATCTACTAACCTCCCTATATCTGACATTTCCCTCTTCGTGGGTGGCACAATAATAGCACCCCGGTAGCAGGCACGCTGTCTGGGTGTTATGTTTGACACCAACCTCTCCTTCACATCCCATATACAATGTCTTGCCCGCTCTTGCCGCCTACACCTAAAGAACATCTCCAGAATTCGCCCTTTTCTCACCATGGAAACAAAAACCCTCACTGTAGCATAGATCCACTCCCGCCTGGATTACTGCAACGCTCTATTAATTGGCCTCCCCGCTACTCGACTTTCCCCTCTCCAGTCCATACTTAATGCAGCAGCCAGGGACATCTACCTGGCTAATCGGTACTCGGACGCGTCTGCTCTTCGCCAGTTCTTACACTGGCTGCCCATTCATTATAGGGTCCAATTCTAAGTACTTGTTCTCACCCACAAAGCTCTCCACAGTGCAGCACCCCGCTACATCTCCTCCCTCATTTCTGTCTATCGGCCTAGCCGACCGCTGCGCTCTGCAAAAGACTTTCGACTAACCTCTGCACTAATCCGCACCTCCCACTCCCGACTCCAAGACTTTTCCTGCACTGCGCCAATACTCTGGAATGTTCTACCCCAAGAAATTAGGACTAACCACACTTTGCACAGTTTTAGGCACTCTCTCAAAACACATCTATTCAGAGCAGCCTATCACGTTCACTAATCAGTAATTTTATGTGCAAGTGTGAGTATGTAGCCCATTCACTATCTCTGTCCCCCACCTTCTCAAGATGGCTGGACCATCATTGTAAATACACACCTGTACTCTGTATCTCCCCCACCTCATTGTAGATTGTAAGCTCTCATGAGCAGGGTCGTCTTATTTTACTTTAATTACTGTATTGTTAGAGTTGTTACTTATGACTTGTGTTTTGAAACTTAAACTGTAAAGCGCTGTGGAATATGTTGGCGCTATATAAATAAAGATTTATTGTTATTATATATGTTTTGAAGAATATTTTGTTTTAAAGCGATGTGTCAATAACAGAGTACTGCTGTATGTAAAAGCTCATGTTAAAATCGCATTGCCTACGGATTGCATAAGGATGTCATACGGATACTAGATGAGAGGAAATCGCATTGCAAACGGATTACATACCGCTCACTATACGAAGAACACTCCTGCGATTCTAGGCCGAGAAAATCAGACAGATTTTTCATACAGCAAGTGTGACGCCGGGTTCCTGCTAGAAAACGCTCCAAACCAGGCACAGTGCAGTCAGAAGGCAGCAGTATAAGGCACTTCAGGAAACAAATGGAAAAAACTCTTAGAAATTGCTATAGGAAGTGGAAAAACTCTCCAAAAAAGAGACTTTCCTGAAGCGACATTCTCTACAAAATAATCAGTTTTTAAAACCTCAAAAACTAACAAACCTGGGTACACATACTCTTTCTTGGGGCATGTTCACATGCTGCATTTTTTGCAGCATTTATTTGTCGAAAAAAAAATGGCATTTTACATTAGCAGCAAACTAAATAAGATTTCTATAATCTCATTCACACTCGTGACCAGTGTCACTTTATGAGGTAATAACTCTGGAACGCTTCAAGGTATCCCACTGAATCAGAGAATGTTTTTTCATGACATATTGTACTTCATGATAGTGGTGAAATTTATTCGATATAACTTGCGTTTATTTGGTAAAATATCGGAAATTTGGCAAAAATTTGGAAAATATTGCATTTTTAAACTTTTATTTTTTGCCCTTAAATTGGAGAGTTATATCACACAAAAGAGTAAAAAAGTAACATTTCCCATGTCTACTTTGCATCAGCACAATTTTTGAAACATAATTTTTTTGTTAGGACGTTATAAGCAGCAGAATTTCACAAGCGATTTCTAATTTTTCAAGCAAAATTTACAAATTTACATTTTTTTTAGGGACTACATCACATTTGAAGTGACTTTGAGGGGTCTATATGATAGAAAATACCCAAAAGTGACACCATTCTTAAAGCTGCACCACTCAAGGTACTCAAAGCAGCATTCGATAAGATTATTAACCCTTCAGGTGCTTCACAGGAACTGAAACAATGTTGAAGGAAAAAAATTAACATTTAACTTTTTTCTCCAAAAATTTGCTTTACACCTAAAGTTTTTTATTTTTGCAAGGCTAACAGGAAAAAATGGAACCCGATCTTTGTTATCCAATTTCTTCTGAGCATACTGATACCCAATATATGTAGGAAAACCACTGTTTGGGTGCATGACAAGGCTCGGAAGGGATGGAGTACCATTTGACTCTTGGAATGTAAAATTTGCTGGAATAATTATCGGACACCATGTCACATTTGGAGATCCCCGATGTGCCTAACCAGTGGATACCCCCTGCAAGTGACCCAGTTTTGGAAACTAGACCCCTCAGGGAACTTATCTAGATGTATGATGAGCAATTAAACCCACATGTGCTTCACAGAAGTTTATTACGTTGAGCTATAAAAAATCAAATTTTTCCACAAAAATGTTTTTTTAGCCCCCAATTTTTTTATTTTCACAATGGTAGCAGGAGAAAATGCATCATATAATTTGATGTGTAATTTCTCCTGATCATGCAGATGCAAAATATTTTGAGAGAGAACTACTGTTTGGGCACATGACAGGGGTCAGAAGGGAAGGAGTGCCATTTGACTTTTTGAATTCAGAATTTGTTGTGAAATTTTTCCTGAGTACGCTGATACTCCATATGTGGGGGAAAACTACTGTTTGGGCACATGGCAGGGCTCAGAAAGGATGAAGTGAAATTTTGTAACGCAGATTTTGATGGAGTGTTCTGCGAATGTTATGTGACGTATTGATAGCCCATGATGTGCCTAAACCAGGGGTGGGGAATCTTTTTTCTGCCAAGGGCCATTTGGATATTTATACCATCCTTCGGGGGTCGTACAAACTCCGCCTACAAAGTACATCCTGACTCTGGCACTGGTTTCATGACTTAATCTTTCATTGCATGCCCTTCAGTGTTCAGTAGTGGACACTGCGTGTGTGTGCTAAGAGGAAGAAGAAATTAATTTCACAATTTTCCAACTTTGAATTTTTATGCCCTTAAGTCACAGAGATATAGCACACAAAAAACTTAAGTAACATTTCCCACATGTTTACTTTACATCAGCCCAATTTTGGAACCAAAAATTTTTTTTGTTAGGAAGTTATAAGGGTTAAACCAGCGATTTCTCATTTTTGCAACACCATTTTATTTTTATGGACCACATCACATTTGAAGTCACTTTGAGGGGTCTATATGGTAGAAAATCCCCAAAAGTGACACCATTCTAAAAACTGCACCCTTCAAGGTGCTCAAAACCACATTCAAGAAGTTTATTAACCCTTCAGGTGCTTCACAGGAATTTTTTGAATGTTTAAAAAAAAAATGAACATTTAACTTTTTTTCACAAAAATAATTACTTCAGGTCCAATTTTTTTTATTTTACCAAGGGTAACAGGAGAAATTAGACTGCAAAAGTTATTGTGCAATTTGTCCTGAGTACACTGATACCTGATATGTGGGGGGGAACCACTGTTTCGGCGCATGGCAGAGCTTAGAGGGGAAGGAGCGCCGTTTGACTTTTTCAATGCAAAATTGGCTGGAATTCAGATCGGACGCCATGTCACGTTTGGAGAGCCCCTGATGTACCTAAACAGTGGATCCCCCCACAAGTGACCCTATTTTGGAAACTAGACCCTCCAAGGAACTTATCTAGATATGTGGTGAGAACTTTGAGCCCCCAAGGGCTTCACAGACGTTTTATAACGTACAGCCTTATAATTAAAAAATCATATTTTTTCCACAAAAATGATCTTTTCACCCTCAATTTTTATTTTTCCAAGGGTAACAGGACCCCAAAAGTTATTGTGCAACTTGTCCCGAGTACGCTGATACCCCACATGTGGGTGTAAACGACTATTTAGGCGCATGGCAGAGCTCGGAAGGGAAGCAGCGCCATTTCACTTTTTTGGCTGGAATTGAGATCGGACACCATGTCGCGTTTGGAAAGCCCCTGATGTACCAAAACATGGAAACCCCCCACAAATGACACCTTTTTGGAAACTAGACCCCCCAAGGAACTTATCTAGATGTGTGGTGAGAACTTTGAACCCCCAAGGGCTTCACAGAACTTTATAAAGTACAGCCCCCAGTGCTTCATAGAAGCTTATAACGCGCAGGCATGAAAATTAAAAAAATCATATTTTTTCCACAAACATGATCTTTTAGTCCCCAATTTTTTTATTTTTCCAAGGGTAACAGGAGAAATTGGACCCTAAAAGTTGTTGTCCAATTTGTCCTGAGTACCCTGATACCCCATATGTGGGAGAAAACTACTGTATGGGCACACGTCGGGGCTCGGAAGGGAAGTTGTGACGTTTTGGAATGCAGACTTTGATGGAATGGTCTGCTGGTGTCATGTTGCCTTTGGAGAGCCCCTGATGTACCTAAACAGTGGAAACCGCCCACAAGTGACCCCATTTTGGAAAATAGACCACCTAAGGAACTTATCTAGATGTGTGGTGAGCACTTTGAACCCCCCAGTGCTTCACAGAAGTTTTTAACGCCCGGGCGTGAAAATAAAAAAATCATATTTTTTCCACAAACATGATCTTTTATTCCCCAATTTCTTTATTTTCCCAAGGGTAACAGGAGGAATTGGCCCCCAAAAAGTTGTTGTCCAATTTGTCCTGAGTCCGCTGATACCCCATGTGTGGGAGAAAACTACTGTATGGGCACACGTCGGGGCTCGGAAGGGAAGTAGTGACGTTTTGGAATGCAGACTTTGATGGAATGGTTTGCTGGTGTCATGTCGCGTTTGGAGAGTGTTAGCGTGGGTGGTATGGAGCAGGAGACTCCGAGAGAGGACCCTCTGGACCGTGGCACCGAGGGACCCCGGGCGAGCTGCCAGGTGGAGCCGACCCCTATACAAGGACCGTTAGGAGCAGGCCCAGGGGTTCGAGTACCACGGTAGCCGGTACCGAGAGGGGCGGCTCAGGATGGACCGGAGTAAGACTGAGACTGGAGTAAAGAGTGACAGGAGTAGGAACACTGGAGACAGGAGTGGAGTAGGACGGCAGGAACACTGAAAGCAGGATTGGAGTAGGACGGCAGGAACACTGGAGGCTGGACTGGAGTAGGATGGCAGGAGTACTGGAGGCAGGACTGGAGTAGGACGGCAGGAACACTGGAGACAGGACTGGAGTAGGACGGCAGGGACACTGGAGGCTGGACTGGAGCAGGACGGCAGGAGCACTGGAGGCTGGACTGGAGCAGGACGGCAGGAGTACTGGAGGCAGGACTGCGGAAGAGAACAAGGAACACGAGTAGCAGGACTGAGAAGCTGCTGCGGGGAGCAGCCGAGAACGAAACTGCAGGAGCAGAGTGCACACGATGGAGCGAGGCCATAGTGCTAGGAAACAATGATCAGGGGTCTCCCTCAGGGGGAAGCGGCCTGATATGGCCCCGTCTGGTCAGTCATTGGTCCAAAGGTGCTTCCGGGCACAGCCGGAGCATAATAAGCGGGAGGGAGGTGCGGCCTATGGCGCATGCTCATAGCATGCAGGGAAGGCATCGGTCGCAAGCCCGTCTCAGGTGACCGCCGCGGTCTTCGGGGGGAGAGAGGCTGCGGCGTGGGAGCGGAGGCCGACTGTGGCGTGGGAGCGGAGGCCGGGTGAGTATAGCGGAGCGGTGTAACAGAGAGCCTCTGATGTGCCTAAACTGTTGAAACTCCCCACAAGTGACCCCATTTTTGGAAACTAGACCCCCCCACGGAACTTATCTAGATGTGTGTTGAGCACTTTGAACCTCCCAGTGCTTCACAGAAGTTTATAACGCCTGGGCGTGAAAATAAAAAAATCATATTTTTTCCACAAACATGATCTTTTAGTCCCCAATTTTTTTATTTTCCCAAGGGTAACAGGAGAAATTGGACCCCAACAGTTGTCCAATTTGTCCTGAATACGCTGATACCCCATATGTGGGAGAAAACTACTGTATGGGGACACGTCGGGGCTCGGAAGGGAAGTAGTGACGTTTTGGAATGCAGACTTTGATGGAATGGTTTGCGGGTGTCATGTCGCGTTTGGAGAGTGTTAGCGTGGGTGGTATGGAGCAGGAGACTCCGAGAGAGGACCCTCTGGACCGTGGCACCGAGGGACCCCGGGCGAGCTGCCAGGTGGAGCCGACCCCTATACAGGGACCGTTAGGAGCAGGCCCAGGGGTTCGAGTACCACGGTAGCTGGTACCGAGAGGGGCGGCTCAGGATGGACCGGAGTAAGACTGAGACTGGAGTATGTGCCTAAACTGTTGAAACTCCCACAAGTGACCCCATTTTGGAAACTAGACCCCCCCCCATGGAACTTATCTAGATGTGTGGTGAGCACTTTGAACCCCCAAGTGCTTCACAGAAGTTTATAACGTCCGGGCGTGAAAATAAAAAAATCTTATTTTTTTCCACAGAAATGATATTTTTGCCCCCAATTTTTTTTATTTTCCTAAGGGTAACAGGAGAAATTGGACCCCAAAAGTTGTTTTGCAATTTGTCCTGAGTAGGCTGATACCCCATATGTGGGGGTAAACCACTGTTTGGGCGCATGACAGAGGTTGGAAGGGAAGGAGCACCATTTGACTTTTTCAACACAGAATTGGCTGGAATTGAGATCAGACGCCATGTTGCATTTGGAGAGCACCTGATGTGCCCAAACAGTGGAACCCCCCAAATTCTAACTCCAACCCTAACCCCAACACACCCTAACCCTAGCCCTAATGGGAAAATGGAAAGAAATACATTTTTTTTTAAATTATATTATTTTTCCTTAACTAATGGGGTGATAACGGGGGGTTTGATTTACTATTTATAGCAGGTTTTTATGTTTGGCAGCTGTCACACGCTAAAAGACGCTTTTTATTGTAAAAATAGTTTTTGCATCACCACATTTTGAGACCTATAATTTTTCCGTATTTTGACCCACAGTGTCATGTGAGGTCTTATTTTTTGCGGGACGAGTTGACGTTTTTATTGGTACCATTTTCCAGTGCGTGACATTTTTTGATCGCTTTTTATTCCGATTTTTGGGACGCAGAATGAGCAAAAACCAGCATTTCAAGAATTTCTTTTGGGGGGTACGTTTACACCGTTCCGCGTGCAGTAAAATTGATAAGGAGGTGTTATTCTTCGGGTCAGTACGGTTACAGTGATACCTCATTTATGTCGTTTTTTATGTTTTGGCACTTTTATGCAATGAAAACAAATTTATATATAAAAGTTATTTTTGCATCGCTTTATTCTGCGAGCTATAACTTTTTTATTTTTTCACTGATGATGCTGTATGGTGGCTCGTTTTTTGCGGGACAAGATGACGTTTTCAGTGGTACCATGGTTATTTATATGCGTCTTTTTGATCGCGCGTTATTGCACTTTTTGTTCGGCGGTATGATAATAAATCATTATTTTTTGCTTCATTTTTTATATTTATTTTTTAAGGGGTTCGCTAAAGGGGTAAACTAATGGGACAGATTTATAGGGCGGGTCGTTACGGACGCGGGGATACCAAATATGTGCACTTTTATTGTTTGTTTGTTTTTTATTTCCAAAAAATGAATTTATTAGGAAATATTTTATTTTTTTAAATTTTAACACTTTTTTTTTAAACTTTATTACATTGTCCCATGGGGGACATAGCTGTCATGTGACAGATCACTGTGACAGATCAGCGATCTGTCTCAGTGTCACAGGCATAGAATCAGACTTCCTCATGCCTGCGCTTTGCAGGCACTGAGGAAGCCAGCTCCCTGCAGGCCCCCGAAGGTCCCCGTCGCCATCTTGGATTCGGGGACCTGCAGGGAAGGAGACCCCCGCAGCATCGCTGCACATTGCGCTGCTGTGGGGGGCTCAGGGAAGCACGGCGGGAGCCCCCTCCCTGCCGATGCTTCCCTTTAACCCCCGGTACACCGCGATCGTGTTTGATCGCGGTGTGCAAGGGGTTAACGTGTCGGGGGCGGTCCGTGACCGCCCCTGACACATAGTGCCGGGTGTCAGCTGTGATAATCAGCTGACACCCGGCTGCGATCATCTGCGCTCCCCCGTGAGCGCAGCTGATCGCGCTAGCTGTACTATCCCATCCATGGGCATATTGGGTCCCGGGTCCCATGGACGGGATAGTACGTCTGATGTCAGAAAGGGGTTAAGGAACCAAGAGGAGAGAAAGGTCTACCTATTGAAAAGTGCACATTCTAATATAAAAAAATATGAATCAACTTTATTAATACTGACACAGTAAACACGTGAATATAAAAACATTTTAAAAGATATGACGATGAGGTCCCAGATCCGAATGCCAATAAGACATTTGAGTGTGATAAGATACCAAAAAATGAAGTATACAGCCATAAATGAGACAATAAAGGCGCACCATATGGCGGTATAGTGAGCGTGCAACAAGCAAACTCAGCAGTATTATTATTTATTATTATTATAGCGCCATTTGATCCATGGCGCTTTACATGTGAGGAGGGGTATACATAATAAAAACAAGTACAGTATTCTTAAACAGTACAAGTCATGACTGGTACAGGATGAGAGAGGACCCTGCCCGCGAGGGCTCACAATCTACAAGGGATGGGTGAGGATACAGTAGGTGAGGGTAGAGTTGGTTGATCGGTGGTTACTGCATTTTGTAGGCTTGTCAGAAGAGGTAGGTCTTCAGGTTCTTTTCGAAGGTTTCAATGGTAGGTGAGAGTCTGATATGTTGTGGTAGAGAGTTCCAGAATAGGGGGCATGCACAGGGGAAATCTTGTATGCGACTGTGGGAAGAGGAGATAAGAGGGGAGTAGAGAAGGAGATCTTGTGAGGATCGGAGGTTGCGTTCAGGTAAGTACCGGAAGACGAGGTCACAGATGTAAGGAGGACATAGGTTGTATGTCATGGTTAGATTTTTGAACTGGAGTCTTTGGGTAATGGGGAGCCAGATCAGGGATTGACAGAGGGGAGGGGCCAGGGAATAGCGGGGGGACAGGTGGATTAGTCGGGCAGCAGAGATTAGAATGGATTGAAGGGTTGTGAGAGTGTTAGAGGGGACGCCACAGAGCAGGAGATTACAGTATTCAAGGCAGGAGATGATGAGGGCATGGACTAAGGTTTTTTGCAGATTCTTGGTTAATGGATGTACGGATTCGGGAAATATTTTAGAGTTGAAGTCAGCAGGAAGTGGAAAGGGCTTGTTTATGTGGTTTGAAAGAGATCATTGTCAAGGATAACCCAGAGGCAGCAAGCTTGTGGGACTGGGGAGAGTGGGCTGCCATTTACTTTAATGGATAGGTCCGTTGGGGGGTCGAGTGTGATGGGGGGAAGATGATGAGTTCTGTTTTGTCCATATTAAGTTTTAGAAATCTAGCGGAGAAGAAGGATGAAATAGTGGACAGACGCTGAGGGATTCTGGTTAGTAGGGTGGTGATATCTGGTCCAGAGATGTAGATCTGTGTGTCATCCGCATAGAGGTGATACTGAAAGCCATGAGATTCTGTGAGCTTCCCCAGGCCGAAGGTAATAGCAGCAGTAATAAAGATCTATTAATAGCAAGTAAATAAATCAAGAACTGAGCTGACCATAGGTAAAGCGAACAATAAGGAAAGAGTACCTGAAATACCAATAGTAAAAGACTGTTACCAATAATAGTAATAGTAAAAGGCTGTTACCAAAATAGGAGAGACAGCCTGATATGAACACAGAAAGTATGCCAAGAGGAAGGATTGGTGGCAGTGATCAATAAGAAATGCCGTAATTCCCCTGACGAAACTACGGTTCATGCAGCGATACTCGTGGTTTCGGCTCCCAAAACCCTGTGCTTGTGCAACTCTGACTGGCATTCCCCTGATCCTTAGGCGTATCCCTTCAGGTGATATGTACCTCTCCAGATAGGCACTTCTCCACAGTTCCTCCCTCTGCCTCATTATAGGGAATCTTCTGTCGAGGGTTCTATCAGAATCATGTATTTCAGAGATTTACACGGAAACCCCGATGTAAGCGCTTAGCACATAGCTCAGGATAAATGTGAGTTAAGCTTTATTGCGATCTTTGGGAGAATTTGGGAGACAGAATGAAAGAAATCAACAACAGATGAAGAATTGGTTTTATTTATGTCAGCCTGCTATCACACACTAAAAGACTAGAGTTAGGTCAGGGTCAGACTTGGAAGTGTGATGCGAGAAACTCGGGCAAGTCTCTCGCATCAATACCCGGCACTGCCACCGGCACTCGGACCAGAGCGCTCAGCTGCATAGAAATATATGCCGCCTCACATTCCGGTCCAGAGTGCTGGCGGCAGTGCCGGGTATTGATGCGCGAGTTTCTCGCATCACACTCGCAAGTCTGACCCCGGCCTTAGGCGGATCACTGGATGTGCTGGTCCGACGAGTTCGGCTGAACAGTTACAAAAAGTTTGGGTTCGGGTACCAGGACAGTACCCGGACCCTATTCACTTGATTGGGGGGACCAAACATCCAGTGTTTGCCACGCTGTCATGTGCATGACAGTGTGAGCCCGCAGCTGTGATCGGAGGTATAAAGATTATTTAGTCTGGTTAACTAGTAGGTCACAGGTTTACCGTGACCGAGAGGAGCCAGAAGACAGCAGTGTCTGATTTCTCCTACTCTAACCTGATTAGAACCAATTGACCTTTATATTAAGCGGTGTTTCTTTTAGCAGTACAGGGTTAATCTGCTCACTTGAGAGCTCTTGGAAGCTTTCCTGCCTCAAGGCTCTCAGCTGTGCACTGTTAGCCACTCCCATCTCCTACATCATCTGGGCTCTCGCTAATACTCATTGTCAGAGTAGCTTATGCTGCATGGCTGGAGGTTGTTAGTATCAGGATCCTGTTCAGCGCCGGCGAACGGCAACGGCTGAGCAGGGTGACTCACCCACACTGCGGGGAAAGCTCAGGCAGACGGAACCTGGGACGCTGAAGGTAGTAGGAAGCACAAGGACCTACGATCATGTGACCACAAGGGGCGGGGCATAGCATCCTACTGCTGAAGATGAGTGTAGGATGATTACTACAGAGATCCTGTAGTAGAGAAGAGGAGAACTCAGGTCAGACAAACGGGGGTCATACACGGAGAGGGTGGCGTGGTACCAGAGGGGCGAGCAGAGAATAGTCAGAACGTAGGCAATGAGTCATACACAGAGATAGCAGCGCAGTACAGGAGAGACAGGCAGAACTTGTAACAGGGACAGAACCAGATCAAAACCAAACAAGCATAAAGTGGCACAGACACACCAGAGTCACACACTCGGCTAAGGGTCAGAGTATAAGCGACGAGGAATGACTCCACAATGAGGGTATAAGAAGCCTCCCAGAATCCCAGAGTGAGGCCATCCAGATTAACCTCTGAACTACCTAATCCCACAAACTAGGCAGATCATGATAGTGGTTGTTATTTGAGAAGGTGTTTGGTAGATTTATGTGTGACTGTTGCTAGGCTTTTAGTGTGTAATAATTCCCATTCTTCTACTTGGTTTAACCCCATCCTCCACTCCCCGATGTTTACCTCTGGTTTTTATGTGTGTATATTTGTATGATTTGTATTTTCCTTTATCCTTGTTCTTATTACCTTATCAGTCTGGTTGGTGTTTTACGGTACATTACTACTCCCCTCTTCCCTGGCTGGGGAAACGCTACAGACTGAGGGTGGATTCAGGAGCTAAGACAAGGTACGTGGCCCCGATGTTTTTATCATCAGAGGTAATCCGGGGAACAGGCTGAGCTAGGGCGTCCCTAGCATTAGGAACAGGGAAGGAGCTTCTGGTACTGGGACCCCGCCAACAGAGTCGTGACAGTGGGACAGTTTTATAGGGTGGGTTGTTCCGGATGCAGCGATACCAAATATGTATACTTTTCTTTATTTCTTTTTGCTTTTACATAAATAAATGTATTTATTGGATTACTACATTTTTTTGTTCTTTATTTTGTGATTTTTTTTTAAAAAAATATTTTTACAATTTTTAGTAACTTTTTTTTTTTTTTTTTTACTTTTTTACATTGTACCACGCAGGGATATCAACTATGTACTGACAAATTTCTGATCCAATACTCTGCACTGCTGCATTGCAAAGTATTAGATCAGTGTCTCACATACAGAGAGTAGGCGTGTAAGGAGCTTACAGACCATTGTCCCTGGGTGACCCTGCGGCAATCTTTGGCATCGGGGTCACCATGGAGACAGTCAGCCCAACGTGATTGCAATTGCGTTGTGCCGATGGGAGCACAGAGGAAGCTCTCTCCCTCTGCGATCCCCCGCGATGTCACTGTCACTATTGACAGCGGTATCAGAGGGGTTAAATGCTAGCACTGATCGTGGACGTTGCTGCAGGGTGTCAGCTCTCATATACAGCTGACACCCGCATTTGATCGCAGCGGCGCTTAGTATGAGCCCACGCGATCATGACTTTGTACAGCGATTTGCAGGAACGAAGCTCCCGCAGCGTCGTATATATACTGCGCATGTCAGGAAGGGGTTGAAGAAGCACTACCATCAAAGTTTTTATTTTCTTAATATATTGCAGTCATCATATTATATAGTTCTTTGTACTTACAATTGCTAATTTTGCCTTTCTACCCTGCTAATTCTTCTCTTTTCTTTGCTCTATGTAGAAACAGGAAGTTTTTTTTTCCCTGCATTTATCATCCCCCTCTTCATCTCCTGACCCAGCTGCTCCCTTCTCCCCCTGTCAGACTATTGTAGTGACTCATAACTTGAGCAGAGAAAATTGACCTACTGTTTCTACATAGAACTTAGAAAGATTCAGCTAGTCAGTTTTTTTAATCATGTGAGGTCAAAAACCTAATGGAAAAGAGAAGAATTAACTGGGTATGAAGGCAAAATGAGCAATTGTAAGTACACAGTGCCATATAATATGATGATTGCAATATATTAAGAGTATAAAAATGTTGATGAGAATGCCTTTTTAATGTGCGTTTAGAGCTAACAACCTGCAGCAGTATAAGGGCTTGTGCACACAACTGTAATATTCGGATGAGTGCTATCCATCTCGGATGAGAGAATATCGGTCATGTGACCCTAACCTAAGACTCCCAATCAGCTGCTTGTTTAATGATCAGGGGTTTTTTAATATCCTGTTTGCTCAGACAGACCACACTACTGATGTGATTTGTAATAGATCATCCAGTGCACATAAGCTGCCAATGTTCTCAGCAGCGCAGGGTGTTTACACAGGATGATGCACTACTGAGAATGATGATCATTTGAGCAGCACAATAGATCATTTTATTTGATAAACGAACGCTTTGCTTCTCCATGGTGTGAATGGCAGCTTGCTTACACTCCATGAATATCATAAAACAAGTGTCCCTCATTCACGATAATCTTTCAGTGTAAAAACCTCATACACCGGCCCCATGATTTTTGCAGACAGCAGCTAGGCTGAGGCAGACGTATTGTGCTGCGACAGCCCTACATCTAAATACTCATGCCAAGACAGAGTGAGTAGTTGGTGGCCCCTTTGCACACAGCACCTGGTGCTTTTCCGGTAGGTACTGTTCTGTCCTCACTAAATGAAGCAGAATTCATGTAGCTCTACAGTCAGCTAAACCACTATACCGGGGGTCCAATAAGGAGACTGTAGGTGGAATCTGTGCTTTATTGAACGTGATGGTATATTGGCGCGGTGAAACTACAAGTAAAACATATATATACACTGAGTCAGTACAGGGTACATTGGAATACATATATACATTATAAATCATCATCTGCACTACTAGCTGAGCAGGGGAAAACTAACTAGGCAGGATAATATAAGACAGAAATTGGAAACAGGAAACATAAGTACAGTGCTGTGCAATTTAATTGGGACAAAGCATTTTTTTAAGTAAAATCGTAAGTTGGTTACCAGTCAGTGATTCAAACCAGTTTTAACTGCTTTGAACAGGCACTCACACCTGTTCAAAGCAGTTAAAACTGGTTTGAATCACTGACTGGTAATCAACTTACGATTTTACTTAAAAAAAAATGCTTTGTCCCAATTAATTTGCACAGCACTGTGTATACCAGCGATGCTGTCACAAGGGGAGAAGAGAAATGAGATGCTTCCTGAATGCAGGCTGAGGGAAAATGGGGGCTGGACTAACCATAATCCTTTGCAAAACTTACCAGGGTGCATTGCGACGAAGGGAAAAAGAGATTCAGGAAGTGAAAGTAAAATAACACAATAACACTGAAGTTATGACTCTGGTCACTAGAGGGAGCCAGAAACAATGAAAACATTTAACAAGCAGATAATCAGGGATTATGAATTGAATGTCGGAGACAGAACAGGTACACCACTACAGTTGCTACGAAGAAGCACACAAGGATTGCTGATTTGTCATAGCAATTCGACTGAAATTGATTTTTCTTCAAACTTTTACAAATTTGTTAAAGTTTGTGATCAGAAAATTTGCAATTCAATTTTTAATGAATCGTCTTTAATAGCCACCAAAGTATTACTGATAACATCAGACAGGAAAGATAGATCTCAGGATCCCGACAAGTATTCTCAAAATTGCCTTGCAGGCATCACATCTAATAACACAGCCAGCCAATCACAGGGACAATAGATCAGCAGTTATTGATGACTTATATTCACTATAAGGGCTCATACTCATCTGCGTTTAAAACGGAAGAGTGTAATCTGATAAAAAAATAAATTGCACTCTGGCTAATGTTATTCAATCATTCCCTGCTCATCTGCAATTTTTTTTTCTCAGCTCAGATCAGACTGAGAAAAGAATTGCAGCATGTGGCCGCGTATATCGGACGAGACTCACTAAGGCCGGTTTCACATTTGCGCTTTTGAGCGCAGCGACGGCCTGCGCACGGCCGCCGCTAAGCCCCGCCCCCTGCCCCGCCTCCACCGGTATCTCCGCCTCCGGGCGCATGACGTTGCATGCGTCGTGCGTCCCCTATCTTCATCATAGAGGGCGCAGGCCGTGCGCAGTCTGCGCACAGTCTGCGTTTGGCGGCGCATGCGTCCTTTTGACAGTGCGCCGAGCAGCGCCAAACGCAACCTGTTGCATTTTGGTCGTGCTCGGCGCACCGTCAAAAGGACGCATGCGCCGCCAAACGCAGACTGTGCGCAGACTGCGCACGGCCTGCGCCCTCTGTGATGAAGATAGGGGACGCATGACGCATGCAACGTCATGCGCCCGGTGGCAGAGATACCGGTGGAGGCGGGGCTTAGCGGCAGCCGTGCGCAGGCCGTCGCTGCGCTCAAAAGCGCGAATGTGAAACCGGCCTAATGCAAGTTAATGGGTGCGAGAAAAAAATTTCACGACACACAGACCATGTATGTGCCATGCGATTTTTGCTCACCCATCTCATAGGAAACCCGTCATTTCATCTGCCGAGTACAGTAAATTCACAGCGTGAACAATCAGAATACAATTTAAAGTAAATAGTGTGGGGTCCCTATAATTTTTAATAACCAGCTGAGGGATGTTAGGCGTCGGGTTCCTGCAGCAGTTCAACAGGAATCCAGAGCCTCACATTCTGCGGTCTCCCATTATCTTTCAACCACAGAGGACCTTGCTCAGCAATCCAGGCTTCCCAGATGCTCTGCCCAGACCTGCTCTGTGGGGTTGGCTATTGCTGCCACCTTTGGGTCGGCAATGGCAATGCAGGCTGCTCAGCAGCAAATCTCTCCAGAGGCTAAGTCCCTCCGTAGCTCTACTGAGCGTGCGCAGGAGACGATCTCCCATTGGAGATCGAGAGCCACATGTCCAGGTCCTTCTCGTGATCTGATTGGTCCATCTCAGGGATCTGGAAGCTTCCGAAAGGTCCCGGCTATAAAAGGTTCGCATGGCAGCTCGGCCATGCGCTAGTATAGTCTCTAGTTGCTACTATGTGAATGATGATGGATGCATGAACCTGCGAATGACTCATTAAGATCTCCTCCCTCTGATATTACGAGTGTGTATAGGGACTTAGCAGCTTTAGAGTCAGCGCCAAGCCAGTGGCAAGCTATAGCCACAATAAGCATCTACACAGTACTAGCGTCCGACAGTGCGCCCCCTCTTGGGCATTGTCGACTAGCGGCAGTGTCTGTCGCCGCGCTGCAGTCTGCAGCTCCTTTTGGCGTCCGCAGTGGCGACACCGCAGGCACGGTAGGTCTAGACGGACGCTGACCCTCTGCCTAGGGCCCAGCTCCTGTGACCATATACTGTGTGTGCACTCCTTTGAGACCTGTGACGCTAACAGGCTTAGCCTTTTTGTGTTTTGCACTTAAGGCATCTCTGTGAGTAAAACAGAGATCGCTCAGCGCACCTGGGTGACGTTCAATCCGCGTGCGTTAACACCTTCTGCACGGTGGACCCCGGGCGGCGAACGCACTTTACGTTATTTTATATTTAGTGCGTTCCGCCGTCCCTAACATTATACTAGCGCCAGGGTCTGGTTAGTAATGGCGGACCAGCAGCAGCAGCTATTGCAGTACATTTGGCAGCTGGAGGGCAGGTTTGCGACTCTCGAGCGTTCCACCTCAGCTGTGAAGGTTACTGAGGCTGCTGCGCAGGCAGTCGCTGAGGCTGTCTCGCGTGTGTCCACGTCCACACCTGCGCCGACAGTTTCCGCCTCCCGTTGCCCGATAAATTTTCTGGTGACAGCGCCTCCTGCAGGGGTTTCGTGAGCCAGTGCTCTATCCAGCTTGAGTTACTGGCCACGCGATTCCCTACAGAATGGGCTAAGGTGGGGTTTATCGTTTTCCTTCTGTCGGGCAGGGCGTTGGAGTGGGCCACGCCACTGTGGGAGCGTGGTGACCCTGTGGTTCGGACCACTGCTCAGTTGCTAACATCTCTGAAGCAGGTCTTTTTGGGGCCACGGGTCACTCACGACACCTCTCTCCAGTTACTAGCATTAACACAGGGATCCCTCTCGGTCAGCCAGTACGCCGTCTGTTTCCGGACACTGGCTTCCGAGCTGGAATGGCCTGATAAAACCCTCATCCCTGTGTTCTGGAGAGGTTTGGCGGAGCATGTTACGGAAGCTCTATCTACCAGGGAGGTTCCCGTAAGTCTGGAAGAGCTGATTGCTATTTCCACCCGCATCGATCTCCGTTTTTCGGAGAGCGGGCTGGAGCATGCTCAATCCAGAAGGAAGGTTAGCTTGGCTTCCAAACTCTTTGAACCTCTAGAACCTCCCGAGCCAGAGAGTTTAACTCCAGTGCCCATGGACGTGTCCCGCGCCGGTCTCAAAACGCGTCCGGCACAAAGCTCTACACGCTGTTACCAGTGTCGACAGTCTAGTCACCTGGCTAACAGGTGTTCGCAGCGGCCGAAAAAACTAACGCGTCCACTGGTAATTGGTGAGGGTCTATTCGCTATAGAGACCTTCTCCCCCAAACCGGCTCTCTAAGGGACGTTAGATAGCGGTGATTCCTCCTGGGAGGTACAGGTCACAGTGGATTCCGGGGCAGAAGGGAACTTTATGTCCTTGTCCTTCGCCCAACAGCACGCTATCCCGCTGATACCACTTCCTCACCCAGTGCCCATCAGGGTGGTAAACGGGCCAACCTTGTCATCCCAGATTACCACCAAACAGCACCCCTTAGGCTCTCAATTCCACCATCTCATCAGGAGACGCTGTCCCTGCTCATTATGCCAGAGGGCATCGATCAGGTGCTCCTCGGGGTTCCCTGGCTCCGTTGCCATTCCCCTCATATAGAGTGGTCCTCTGGGAAAATATTGGGATGGAGCAAGGACTGTGTGGGAAGGTGCATGGGGGACAGCGTCCAGGTTGCCTCTGTGGAGGTGCCTGCGGATCTTTCCGCGCCCACTACTGGGAATCTGAAGACCGTGGCTCCGGTCGTCCTTGAGTCAATGCCGCCAGGCAAGACCATTGTCCCGCCTCACCTGCGGTCCAAGGTTCTTGCGTGGGCACACACGTCCAAGGTGGATGGTCACTTTGGCTTCAAGCAGACCACAAAACTCCCGGCAAGGTCATATTGATGGGCGCACAGGGCTCGGGACACTAAAAAATACATTCAGGCATGCGCCTCTTGTGCTCGGAGCAGCTCTTCTAAACTGAGGCCGGCTGGGTTACTGAATCCCTTGCCGGTGGCAGACTGGGCAATGGAGGTTTGCGACAGTCTGAGTCGCACCCCGCATGTCACTCTTTCCTCTAAAGAGAGAGTGATGATGCCCGCCGACACACAACTGTGCCCGGCTCCAACTTCTGCTCCTGGTGACTTAGCCATCCCTGACACCTTCCACGTGTCCCCTCTCAAACCTGTTCACATGTCCCGATTTTCTGAGTAATCTGCCGGGACATCAGACTTGTCTTCGGACGAGCCTGAGGCCTATGCCTCTGTGGGACACAAGGTGGTACGTGGTAAAAACTTTATTTGGTGGATTAGAAGGCTCAGGAGGGAGGGGGCCCTAGGGGGGTAATGTTAGGCGTCGGGCTCCTGCAGCGGTTCAACAGGAATCCAGAGCCTCATATTCTGCGGTCTCCCATTATCTTTCGCCAGCAGAGCTCAGCCCAGACCTGCTCTGTGGGGTTGGCTATTGCTGCCACCTTTGGTTCGGCAGTGGCAATGCAGGCTGCTCAGCAGCAAATCTCTCCAGAGGCTAAGTCCCTCTGTAGCTCTACTGTGCGTGCTCAGGAGACGATCTCCCATTGGAGATCGGGAGCCACATGTCCAGGTCCTTCTCGTGATCTGATTGGTCCATCTCAGGGATCTGGAAGCTTCCGGAAGGTCCCGGCTATAAAAGGTTCGCATGGCCGCTCAGCCATGCGCTAGTATAGTCTCTAGTTGCTACTGTGTGAATGATGATGGATGCATGAACCTGCGAATGACTCATTAAGATCCCATCCCTCTGATGTTACGAGTGTGTATAGGGACTTAGCTTTAGAGTCAGCGCCAGCCAGTGGCAAGCTATAGCCACAATAAGCATCTACACAGTACTAGCGTCCGACAGTGTGCCCCCTCTTGGGCATTGTCGACTAGCGGCAGTGTCTGTCGCCGCGCTGCAGTCTGCAGCTCCTTTTGGCGTCCGCAGTGGCGATGCTGCAGGCACGGTAGGTCTAGCTGGACGCTGACCCTCTGCCTAGGGCCCAGCTCCTGTGACCATATACTGTGCATGCACTCCTCTGAGACCTGTGACGCTAACAGGCTCAGCCTTTTTGTGTTTTGCACTTAAGGCATCTCTGTGAGTAAAACAGAGATCGCTCAGCGCACCTGGATGACGTTCAACCCGTGTGTGTTATACCGCCATATTGTACGTCCGCCATCAGCTAGCAGCAGTGTTAACACCTTCTGCACGGTGGACCCCGGGCGATGAACACACGTTATTTTATATTTAGTGCGTTCCACCGTCTCTAACAAGGGAAAGATCCTCCTGTCAGCCCCAGAGATTTCTTGTCCAGCCCCACAGCACTTCCATGATCCGTTACATTTCCTTCCCATGTTTCCCCGTTTTGCTTCCTCCATATAGAAGGGAATAAGGCACATTTCCCAGTGCCTAGTTCGAGCCGTAGGCTCGGACATTACAGGAATGTCCGCAGGAAATTCAGTGTGACCTTATGCTGCCAGAATGCTATGTACTCCATGTGCCCCCAGTGCACTGCCATTTCAACCTGAACTTCACATGAACCTTCTACTAAATCAGAATGAATACACCGGGAAGGGATTCCCCTTTTTCCTTGATCTCACTTTCCATGCTGTGCTGGCCCCAAACATTTCATAGAATCATAGAATGGTAGAGTTGAAAAAGACCTCCTGGGCAGTAGCGTAGCTACCGGGGGGGCAGAGGGGGCGGTGGCCCCGGGCCCCGCGCTCTGATGGGGCCCACCCGAGCTATGCTATGTAACTATATCGGCGTGCAGATTGCGCCAATACAATTACATGCTGCAGCAGGGAGTGAGTCATGTGACCGCTCTTCTGCAGAGGAGAGGGGGAGGGGAGGTCACACCCAATCCTGGCTAAGCGCGCGCTCCTTGAAAGCTCCCTGCTGCAGAGAAGTCATCATCTCCAGCAGCAGCCTGGATGCAGGGGGCTCTGCCTGTGAGCTGAGTTCCCTGTCTGCTCTGCACTTGATTTCTTCTGACTGAGAGGAGCCTGAAAGCTGAGGCGCGTGCTGCTCCAGGACCAGTGGACACTGCACACAGCATGGGAATTGATGAGTATCTATGTTATTTACTATTTGAAGTGTCTAATCTGTTGCTTTGGATATATACATACAACTTACTGCTATTTGGGTGTAATATTCATTACATGATGCTCTCCTTACGTGTTACATAGTTTGCAGGCACTTTGCAGCGGTCACTGATGCGCTATATGGCGATGCTTTGTCTTGGCCTGGGAATTTACTGCACTTTAGGACTGAGAGAAAACCAGGAAAAGTGCAAACTAGAGATCGCACTGATGATGGCTGCAGTCATTGAGCTGTGCAGAGAAAGCGGCGCATCCTCCCTGGCAGGCAGAGGGAGGGTTAAACCAGTGTATCGATCACCTTATCTCGGCTGTTTGTGCTGGCATGTAATTATTAACCTACCCATTACCAGGTTGACAGCAAGTCCTAGAGGATTAGGGTATGTGCACACGTTGTAGATAACTCTGCGGATTTGGCCAAATCCACAGGTAAATCCGTAGGTTAAATGACCTGCGTTTTACCTGCGGATTTAGTGCAGATTTTGTGCGGATTTCCCCTGCGTTTTTACACCTGCGGATTCCTATAATGGAGCAGGTGTCAAAACGCTGCGGATTCCGCACAAAGAATTGACATACTGCAGATTTAAATCTGCAGAAAATCCGCAGCATGTGCACTGTTTTTTTCATTTCTCATAGACTGTACTGTACAACGCAGCAGAAACTGCTGTGGATCCGCAGGACCAAATCCACTGTGGATCCGCAGCAGAATCCGCAACGTGTGCACCCACCCTAACTAGTGTTTGCTGCTCCCAGAGTGCTCCTACTGGGAAGTTAAGTCTGGCACTTGTAGTTCCACAGCAGCAGTTAGTTCTTCTATACAGCGATTGTTAGTGGCATGGACATTTTACTAGTGTGATATAATATATTAGTATCAGTAATGCAGGTGACTTATTGTTGGAGTGAATCCTACAATGTGGTGAGCTACAGGGGGGTGGGAGGTCACCCCGGGACCAGCGCTTTAAGGGTACCCACCCACAGCACGCCGATAGTGTTACATTCTGCGGCAAATCAGGCAGAATCGATCTCCCTGATCTGCCACCCGGCCGCTATGGGGCCCCTGAGCAGGCGCAGGGGCCCTGCGCCATCAGTGGGTCCCCACCTGTCATTGCAAAATCAACTGTGTTGGCTGGATGCCATTTCAGTTGACTACATTGATGAGAGAAGGAGCATTACGCTCCCTCTCCCATCATCCCCCTCTCATCAGCTTCGGATGTCACTAACGCCAACACTGACAGTGGGTCGCAATGACGTCACTACTCGGAGCCTACAGTCCGGAGATGTGTGGGAGTTCGCAGCAGTGAAGAAACCAGGAGGAAAGGTGAGTTTTGGATTTATTTTTTATGAGGCTGCCTATGGGGTGCATTATATAAAGGGCTGCATTATTCTATAGGGTCTGCCTATGGGGAGTGCATTATACTATATTGAGGACTATAGTGAACTTGTCTGGCGCATTATACTATATGGAGGCTATCTAGCGGGCCATCATACAGTGTGGAGATTACAGTGTTGGAGCTATCAAACAATTTGGGGAATACTAAGCGGTCAGTGTATATACAGTGAGGGGGGATTAGACTGTATAAGAGAGCATCATACTGTGTATAGGGGGCATCATACAGTGTATAGGGGAGCTGTACAGGGGGGAGACTCATGACATTATTAAATGTAAAGTGGGCACTTATTGTTATAGGGAACTCGGGTAACTGTGACTGTCAAAGGGGCACAAATGGCACTATTACTTTCTAGGGGACAAAATATGGGCACTGTTTTCGAGAGTTGCTTTAGAATTTAGAGGGCACAGAGAACCACACAGCAGGTACAGTTAACGGGACACATACAGCAGCAGCGGCTCAGCATTGGGGTATCAGCAGGGTAAGGAGTTTGTGCAGGTAGGGAGTAGTCCCATTGGTGACGGTGCTGAAAATATGAGACATGAAATGTATCTTTGTTGTAATCTCTGCAGAGGAGTCCTGGCTGGAAGAAGTTGTCATGTTGGTCTGGGCCAGATGGAAAAGTGAACGATTCCATCAGAAAGAACGTCAGCTGTAAGTTACCATCTGTAACTGTGCTGTGATCTCTTATACGGTATGTTGTGTAGGACGGGTATCTACCACTCACTATATGGCGGTAATATCAATATTGGTCTTTATTTAGAAATTATATTCAGCAACAGCGCGGTCCTCTGCTGAGGTTCTCCTCCACTATTATTGTGCGTCACCGAGTTGTAATCAAAGTTACCTGGTTGGGGGCCCACTCAGAAGTTTCGACCCCCCTGAATCAAAACCCTAGCTACGCCTCTGCTCCTGGGTCATCTGGTCCAACCTCCTGTTCAAAGCAGGATTCACTAAATCATCCCAGACAGATGTCTGTCCAGCCTCTGTTTGAAGACTTCCATGGAAGGAGAACTTACCACCTCTCGTGGCAGCCTGTTCCACTCATTGATCACCCTAATTGTCAAAAGGGTTTTTCTAATATCTAATCTGTGTTTCCTCCAATTCTGTTTCATCCCATTGCTTCTAGTCTTTCCTTGTGCAAATGAGAATAAAGATGATCCTTCTACAATGTGACAGCCCTTGAGATATTTGTAGGCGGCTGTTACAGAACCCCCCAGCACCCCGAATAGGAGATGCATGTATGATAGGTGCAATGTGCGCTGCATACCCCTAATGCAGCAACTGACCGGCTGCGACCCCTGGGCAGAGGTAATGAGATATCCCACTTCTGACCTCCCCCCACCTTTGAAAATCCCATGGTAAATGATCGGGGGTCGCCGACCACCTGCGGCTATTGTAATGTACGTCTGGCATCTTAATTGGAGCCTGTTATCTACTGGCCTGCCACATATTGATTGTCCTGTCCTCTGTATGTATATATATTCTCAGACCGGTGAGTAAAATGTTGTCACACTGGAAATACGTGGAGAAGCAGTGATCTTTTATATGTTCCCATGTTACAAAGCCTTTCAAGCCAGCGTCCTTCATCCAGAAGTGAGGAAAAGCAGAGTAGACCTCCTGAAACACGGGGTGGTAATGTAAGAGGTATTACAGCACAGAAGACCCCGTTACAACAGCTATTAAGTCTCCTCCCAGTCTCCTTTTTTGCAAGCTAATCCTGTAACCGTTCCTCATAGGACATGATTTCCAGACCGGTCACCATTCTGGTTGCTCTTCTCTGAACTTGCTTCAGTTTGTTGATGTCTTTTTTAAAATGTGGTGCCCAAAACTGGACACAATATTCCAGATGAGGTCTGACCAAAGAGGAGTAGAGGGCAATAACGACTTCACGTGATCTAGACTGTATGCTTCTGCTAATACATCCCAGAATTGCATTTGCCTTTTTTGCTGCTGCATCACACTGTTGACTCACGTTGAGTTTATGATCTATTAGTATACCCAAGTCTTTTTCACATGTGCTGCTGCTTAGACCTATTCCTCCCATTTCTGTATATGCTTTTTCATTTTTATTGCCCAAATGTAGTACTTTGCATTTTTCCTGTTAAAAACCATTTTGTTAGTTTCTGCCCACTGCTCCAGTTTATTTATATCTTTTTGAATCCTCTCTCTACTCTAGTATTAGCTATCCATCCTAGCTTTGTGTCATCATCAAATTTAATCAGTGTACCCTCAATTCCTTCATCTAAATCATTGATAAAGATGTTGAACAATACAGGGCCCAGGACAGAGCCCTGTGGTACCCCACTTGAGACATTCTTCCAACTGGATGTGCAGCCATTTACGACCACTCTTTGGGTCCGATCACTAAGTCAGTTATGAATCCACCTAACAGTTGCTTTGTCCATTCCATACTCATTTTTTTCAATAAGGATTGTGTGAGATACTGTCCAGGTACTTACATACATGTTGTTTAATAATTTGTTCAAAGATGTTTCCTGGTATAGAAGTCAGACTCACCGGCCTATAGTTCCCTGGGTCCAACTTCTTCCTCTTTTTGAAGATAGGAACAACATTTGCTCTTCTCCAGTCTTCTGGGATTTCTCCTGTTCTCCAAGAATTTTCAAAGATTATGGAGAGTGGTTCAAAAATTTCTTCTGCTATCTCCTTCAGTACTCTGGGGTGTAATTCATCTGGACCTGGAGACATGAATTCATTTATGTTAGCCAAGTGTTTGATCTCTATCTTTCTGCTTATAGATATCCTGGATTCTTCTATTCCTTTAATAGGAAAGTGAAGATCAGTTGATGTTACTTTTCCTTTCTGAGAGAAAACAGATGCAAAATAGGAATTTAAAAGTTCGGCCTTCTCAACCTCCTTTCTTACCATTACATCATTTTCATCCTGTAAATATCCTATATCATCTTTGACTTTTCTTTTACTTTTGACATATTCCCAAAATCCTTTTTAATTGCTTTTGATGTCTCTTGCAAGTCTTAATTCATTGTCAGCTTTAGTAATCTGATTCATGCCCTGCAGGTTCTGCAGACAGCATGATATTCTTCTTTAGATATGCTTCCCTCTTTCCATTTGACAAACATTTCTTTCTTTCTTTTTAGCATGTGTTTAAGTTCTGTGTTCATCCATCCTGGTTTCCTTAAATGCTTTGTATCCTTCCCTCTTTTTGAAACTAATGAATGTGCTTTGAGAAACTCATTTTTCAAGATTTCCCATCCTTCCTGGACATTTTTGTCCTTAAGGATATCCAGCTATTGGATCCCTCCGGTTCTTTTTCTGAGTCCCTTAAAATCTGCCTTTCTGAAATCTAACCTTGAAGTCTGGGTCTTCACAGGTCTTCCTCCTCTAGTTATCCAAAATTCTAAAATAGCATGGTCGCTACATCCTTGGGTCCCAGCCACTCTTACCTCCTCAACCATTTCCTCCCTGTTTATAAGGATTAGATCCAAAATGGCAGATCCCCTTGTTTTCTCCCCTACCTTTTGGAAGATAAAGTTGTCAGCAAGAGAGGATAAGAATTTCCTTGACCTGTTAGTTTTGCCTGAGAGAAATTCCCAACAAATGTCTGGATAGTTGAAATCTCCCATGACCACTATGTAATATTTTTTGGAGAACTTGGCCATTTGATGCATAAAGAGTTCTTCCATATCTTCAGCTTTCATATCTTCATATTTAACTGTAAACTACACTATTCCTATTACTGTACACTAATAAGGCCCACTACTGCCTTATCTATCACTACCTAAGTACTAGCCTATATTCTATACTTTCCCTACCCCTGAGATGAGTTTACCAGTTTACCTTAAGCATTACCAATACAGTACCGACACTGCAGCATCAGTGTCTATAACACTCTATGCATTTTACATTACATTTTACACATTTCACATCTTACAATAAAACACACTAAAACCCAAGCCAGTATTCCCACTACAATTGTTGTCTGCAGGGGCAGGTATATGACAGACTCGGTCACACGCTTACAACTGTGGCATCTATACTACCATGGTTGGGTTTTATTACATAGTGGCAGCGCTTCTTGAAAAGATTACTGAACCCTCATGTATATGGTTCTTCAGAGTCTAATGTATAGGTTCATAATATACGGGTCACACAGTGCCTGAATCAATCGCCCTTATCCTCCATTGATTGATGCAGGAGATATATGAAGTGTTAGGATGTGTGCACACGATCAGGAATGGCTCAGTGCTTGCTCAGGATTTGACACAGGAGAAATCTGCACCAAATCTGCATCTGAGGTCACTGGCAGGTCACCTGCGTTTTTGATGCATTTTTTACATGCGTTTTTGATGTGGTTCTTCCGCATGCGCTTTTGATGCATTTTTTCAGTGCGTCCATTTTTTTGTCACTTGAAATAAAGCTAATTGAAAGTTGGCTTCTGAGAAGGGAAAAAAAGTGATTTCCTGCTTGCAGATATATTGGGGTATGTTTCCAAGGTCAGTAAACCCTGCAGGTTGGATGCTGCATACATCTGCAATGTCCAACCCGCAGGATCCAGCTGTTACAGCATAGTGGATGGTATTTCAAGAAATCTCATGCCCACTATGCACCGATGCCCGCGGCTCACCCGCAAAGACGGACATGCGGCGGTTCTCACTAGACCGCAGCATGTCAATTTATGTAGCTGCGTAAATTACCCATTCACTTATTAGATGTGGTAAAACCGCATGATCTTCCTAGTCACATGCATATTTAGTGCGGGAACGCAGCTTACTACGCATGAGTACTAATTTAAATAATGGTGAATCTAAAGACTCAGCCAGAAGTACATGACACAGGAAGTGGAGGAAAGCACAGAGAGAGCTCCCCTACTTTTTAATAAATAAATAATAATTAGAAAAAAAAATAGCATAGGGTCCCCCTATACAGTCATATGTAAAAGTTTGGGCACCCCTATTAATGTTAACCTTTTTTCTTTATAACAATTTTGTTTTTTGCAACAGCTATTTCAGTTTCATATATCTAATAACTGATGGACTCAGTTATATTTCTGGATTCAAATGAGGTTTATTGTACTAACAGAAAATGTGCAATCTGCATTTAAACAAAATTTGACCGGTGCAAAAGTATGGGCACCCTTATCATTTTCTTGATTTGAACACTCCTAACTACTTTTCACTGACTTCCTGAAGCACTAAATTGGTTTTGTAACCTCATTAAGCTTTGAACTTCATAGCCAGGTGTATCAAATCATGAGAAAAGGTATTTAAAGTGGCCACTTGCAAGTAGTTCTCCTATTAGATTCTCCTATGAAGAGTGGCATCATGGGCTCCTCAAAACAACTCTCAAATGATCTGAAAACAAAGATTATTCAACATAGCTTTTCAGGGGAAGGATACAAAAAGTTGTCTCAGAGATTTAATCTGTCAGTTTCCACTGTGAGGAACATAATAAGGAAATGGAAGAACACAGGTACAGTTCTTGTTAAGCCCAGAAGTGGCAGGCCAAGAAAAATATCAGAAAGGCAGAGAAGAAGAATGGTGAGAACAGTCAAGGACAATCCACAGACCACCTCCAAAGACCTGCAGCATCATCTTGCTGCAGATGGTGTCACTGTGCACCTATGCCAAAACATGGTATCCATCCACAGACAGCTGTTTCGGGGTATTGCCCCTCATCAGTGTGGAGTAGGAAACTGGCTAGTAGGAGCAATGCCTAGTAAAAGACTAAGAAAAAATGAGGATGATTGACCTCATGGAGATCAACATCCGACACTGCGGAGACACCATCACGTGTTTCTCAACGCAGTGATTCTAGAGCACTGCCCCCATCCCTTATGGGAAATATGTAAAACATGCAAAATATATAAGCCGTGGAGACACCATCACATGTTTCTCAACGCAAGCAATGACTAGCCAGGTCTTTCACCGGGAAGAAACAACCACGGGAAGGGCAGTCTCCAATGAAGGAAACCACCTATGCCAAAACATGGTATCCATCCACAGACAGCTGTTTCGGGGTATTGCCCCTCATCAGTGTGGAGTAGGAAACTGGCTAGTAGGAGCAATGCCTAGTAAAAGACTAAGAAAAAATAAGGATGATTGACCTCATGGAGATCAACATCCGACACTGCGGAGACACCATCACGTGTTTCTCAACGCAGTGATTCTAGAGCACTGCCCCCATCCCTTATGGGCAATATGTAAAACATGCAAACTATATAAGCCGCGGAGACACCATCACATGTTTCTCAACGCAAGCAATGACTAGCCAGGTCTTTCACCGGGAAGGGACAACCACGGGAAGGGCAGTCTCCAATGAAGGAAACCACCTATGCCAAAACATGGTATCCATCCACAGACAGCTGTTTCGGGGTATTGCCCCTCATCAGTGTGGAGTAGGAAACTGGCTAGTAGGAGCAATGCCTAGTAAAAGACTAAGAAAAAATGAGGATGATTGACCTCATGGAGATCAACATCCGACACTGCGGAGACACCATCACGTGTTTCTCAACGCAGTGATTCTAGAGCACTGCCCCCATCCCTTATGGGAAATATGTAAAACATGCAAAATATATAAGCCGTGGAGACACCATCACATGTTTCTCAACGCAAGCAATGACTAGCCAGGTCTTTCACCGGGAAGAAACAACCACGGGAAGGGCAGTCTCCAATGAAGGAAACCACCTATGCCAAAACATGGTATCCATCCACAGACAGCTGTTTCGGGGTATTGCCCCTCATCAGTGTGGAGTAGGAAACTGGCTAGTAGGAGCAATGCCTAGTAAAAGACTAAGAAAAAATAAGGATGATTGACCTCATGGAGATCAACATCCGACACTGCGGAGACACCATCACGTGTTTCTCAACGCAGTGATTCTAGAGCACTGCCCCCATCCCTTATGGGCAATATGTAAAACATGCAAACTATATAAGCCGCGGAGACACCATCACATGTTTCTCAACGCAAGCAATGACTAGCCAGGTCTTTCACCGGGAAGGGACAACCACGGGAAGGGCAGTCTCCAATGAAGGAAACCACCTATGCCAAAACATGGTATCCATCCACAGACAGCTGTTTCGGGGTATTGCCCCTCATCAGTGTGGAGTAGGAAACTGGCTAGTAGGAGCAATGCCTAGTAAAAGACTAAGAAAAAATGAGGATGATTGACCTCATGGAGATCAACATCCGACACTGCGGAGACACCATCACGTGTTTCTCAACGCAGTGATTCTAGAGCACTGCCCCATCCCTTATGGGAAATATGTAAAACATGCAAAATATATAAGCCGCGGAGACACCATCACATGTTTCTCAACGCAAGCAATGACTAGCCTGGTCTTTCACTGGGAAGGAACAACCACGGGAAGGGCAGTCTCCAATGAAGGAAACCACCTATGCCAAAACATGGTATCCATCCACAGACAGCTGTTTCAGGGTATTGCCCCTCATCAGTGTGGAGATCACTGTGGCATCACAAAATCACTGTGGCATCACAAAATCAGCGATCTCGCTGGCGAGATCGCTGTGTGTGATGGGGCCTTAATTCTGGAGGACAATGAAAAGAACACAGCCATTGTTAAAGTGCCTCAGCCCCTTGTATCGGCAAGTCGGTCATGGAATCATAGAATCATAGAGTTGGAAGGGACCTCCTGGGCCATCTGGTCCAACCCCCTGCTCAAAGCAGGATTCGCTAAATCATCCCAGACAGATGTCTGTCCAGCCTTTGTTTGAAGACTTCAATTGAAGGAGAACTCGCCACTTCTCGTGGCAGCCTGTTCGACTCATTGATCACTCTAACTGTCAAAAAGTTTTTTCTAATATCTAATCTGTGTCTCCTCCCATTCAGTTTCATCCCATTGCTTCTAGTCTTGCCTTGTGCAAATGAGAATAAAGATGATCCTTCTACAATGTGACAACCCTTGAGATATTTGTAGACAGCTATTAAGTCTCCTCTCAGTCTTCTCTTCTGCAAGCTAAACATTCCCAAATCCTGCAACCTTTCCTCATAAGACAGGGTTTGCAGACCGGTCACCATTCTGGTTGCTCTTTTCTGAACTTGCTCCAGTTTGTTGATGTCTATTTAAAGTGTGGCGCCCAAAACTGGACACAGTATTCCAGATGAGGTCTGACCAAAGAGGAGTAGAGGGCAATAATGACTTCACGTGATCTAGACTGTATGCTTCTGTTAATACATCCTAGAACTGCATTTGCCTTTTTTGCAGCTGCATCACACTGTTGACTCATATTCAGTCTGTGATCTATTAGTATATCCAAGTCTTTTTTTTTGTGCTGTTGCTTAGCCCTATTCCTCCCATTCTGTATATGCTTTTTTCATTTTTATTGCCCAGATCTAGTACTTTGCATGTTTCGCTGTTAAAAACCATTCTGTTAGTTGCTGCCCACTGCTCCAGTTTATTTATATCTTTTTGAATCCTCTGTCTTCTCTAGTATTAGCTATCCCTCCTAGCTTTGTGTCATCAGAAAATGTAATCAATTTACCCTCAATTCCTTCATCTAAATCGTTGATAAAGATGTTGAACAATACAGGGCCCAGGACAGAGCCCCGTGGTACCCCACTTGAGACATTCTTCCAACTGGATGTGCAGCCATTCACGACCACTCTTTGGGTCCGATCACTAAGCCAGATATGAATTCACCTAACATTTGCCTTGTCCATTCCATACCTAGTCATTTTTTAAATAAGGATTGTGTGAGATACTTTGTCAAATGCTTTGCTGAAGTCAAGATATACTATATCTACAGCATTTCCCTGATCCACCTAATCAGTGATTCCGTCATAGAAGGAAATTAAGTTAGTCTGACATGACTTATTAGTTACAAACCCATGCTGACTCTGTTTAATCACTTCATTCTTATCCAGGTACTGACATACATGTTGTTTAATAATTTGTTCAAAGATCTTTCCTGGTATAGAAGTCAGACTCACCGGCCTATAGTTGCCTGGGTCCACCTTCTTCCCCTTTTTGAAGATAGGAACAACATTTGCTCTTCTCCAGTATTCTGGGACTTCTCCTGTTCTCCAAGAATTTTCAAAGATTATGGAGAGGGGTTCAAAAATTTCTTCTATCTCCTTCAGTACTCTGGGGTGTAATTCATCTGGACCTGGAGACTTGAATTCATTTAGGTTAACTAAGTGTTTCCTCACTATCTTTCTGTATATAGATATCCTGGATTCTTCTATTCCCTTAATAGGACAGTGAAGAACAGTTGACGTTACATTTCCTTTCTGAGAGAAAACAGATGCAAAATAGGAATTTAAAAGTTCGGGCTTCTCAACATCCTGTCTTACCATTTCATCATTTTCATCCTGTAAAAATCCTATAGCATCTTTGACTTTTCTTTTACTTTTGACATATCCCCAAAATCCTTTATTATTGCTTTTGACGTCTCTTGCAAGCCTCAATTCATTGTCAGCTTTAGAAAATCTGATTTGTGCCCTGCAGGTTCTGCAGACAGCATTATATTCTTCTTTAGATATGCCTCCCTCTTTCCATTTTATAAACATTTCTTTCTTCCTTTTTAGCATGTGCTTAAGTTCTGTGTTCATCCATTCTGGTTTCCTTAAATGCTTCCTATTCTTCCCTCTTTTTGGAATTGTTAACAATTGTGCTTTGAAAATTTCATTTTTCAAGATTTCCCATCCTTCCTGGACATTTTTGTCTTTAAGGATATCCAGCCATTGGATCCCTCCAATTCTCTTTCTGAATCCCTTAAAATCTGCCTTTCTGAAATCTAACCTTGACGTCTGAGTCTTCACAGGTCTTCCGCCTCTAGTTATCCAAAAATCTAAAATAGCATGGTCGCTACTTCCTAGGGTCCCAGCAGCCACTTTTACCTCCTCAACCATTTCCTCCCTGTTTATAAGGATTAGATCCAAGGTAGCAGTTCCCCTTGTTTTCTCCCCTACATTTTGGAAGATAAAGTTGTCAGCAAGAGAGGATAAGAATTTTCTTTGACCTGTTAGTTTTGCCTGAGAGAGATTCCCAACAAATGTCTGGATAGATGAAATCTCCCATGACAACTATGTCAAATTTTTTGGAGAACTTGGCCATTTGATGCATAAAGAGTTCATCCATATCTTCAGCTTGCACAGGCGGCCTGTAGTAAATGCCTACACTGGTGTCCTTTCCATTGTTCTGTCCTTGTATTCTTACCCAAACAGTTTCCACAGAACTCCCAGTCTCTGAAGCTTCAATCTCTGTGCAGATATACGCATTTCTAACATATAATGCAACACCTCCTCCTCGTTTATCAAGTCTGTTTCTTGCAAATAAGTTGTATCCTTCTAGCCTTGTATTCCAATCATGTGTATCGTCCCACCAAGTTTCAGTGATTCCAATGACATCATATTTCGTTTCCTGTGTTAGTAGTTCCAGTTCTCCTTGATTGTTGCCCATGCTTTGTGCGTCAGTATAGAAACATTTTAGTTTGTGATTGGTTTCTCTTTCTCCAATATTTTTATTTAGATTTTTTTGTCTTTGTTCTTTCCTCCCACTTCGAATAGCAGAGTTCTCAATAGCATTTGCCAGGTGTATGGCTTTTTCTGGCCTTTTGCTTCCCTTCCCACATTGTTCTAGTTTAAAGCTCTCCTGATGAGTGTAGCAAGGCGACTTCCAAATACATGTTTTCCAGTCTTCGTAAGGTGCACCCCATCTCTAGTAGTCCATCGTATAGGCAATTCACTCCGTGATCCAGAAATCCAAATCCTTGCTGACCGCACCATCAACGTAGCCAGTTGTTCACCTTCAGAATCTTATTCCACCTCCTTGTTCCACTGGAAGGATGGAAGAGAAGACCACCTGCGCTCCCAGTTCTTTCACTTTCTTGCCTAAGTTTTCAAAGTCTCTGCAGATGGTTTCCTGGTCATTTCTTGCTGTGTCATTTGTCCCCACATGTATTAGCAGGAATGGGTAGTCATCTGTAGGTCTGAAGAGTCCTGATATCCTGTCAGACACATCTTTAATTTTTGCACCTGGAAGACAGCACATTTCTCTTGAAGATGTATCCGGTCTGCAGATAGCGGCCTCTGTTCCTCTCAGCAGGGAATCCCCCATGACCACCACCCTCCGTTTCTTCTTCACAACATTTTTCTTTCTCCATCCACGAGGATTCTGAAGGCGTACAAGGTTGCTGTTTGTGGGCAAAGTCTTATCCTGATGTATTTCTTCATCGTTCTCCTGCGTGAGAGCCTGGTACTGGTTCTTGAGCAGTATGGGTGCTGACTGCCTCCCGATCCGCCTGCTTCTCTGGGTCACATGCTTCCATTTCTCTCTTTCTTCAGGTGCACTTCGAATTTCTTCTCTTTCTGTAACATGAAGAGATAATTCTGCTCTGTCTAAGAACTCTTCACCTTCCTTAATGATCTTCAACGTAGCTAACCTCTCTTTGAGATTTTGCAACTTTTCCTCCAACAGGGACACAAGCTTGCATTTGTGGCATGTGAAGTTTGGCTTTTCCACTGGTAAGTCTGTGAACATGTAGCAAGAAATGCAGCTCACCAAATGGCTCCTGGCCTCTTCCATATTGAGATTTCAAAACGATGAAAAATGAGCCAAAATTTGCGCGCCGATTTACTGATTTCCTCTTTTCAGCTGCAACGGCCAAAACCCAGGGATCGTTGAGCTCGCGGAGACTCTTCACTTATCCCAGAAGGCACTGGGAATATTCAAATGATCTCCTCAGGACTCTTCCCCTGGTTTTTAGGTGCTGCAAGCTCTAACAATCCATATCAAATTCCCATATTTGGCATATCAAGGGATGTATAGTAAGTGGGTATCCCACCAATAAGACCAGCATCTTTCTTGAAGACAGGGCTCTGTAGCACTCGGCTGTACAGGTAGCGGTGCTCTGAATACCTGTACAAATGAATGTGAATATTGACCACCTCTCTAGTTATAGAGGCATGCATAAGGGAACCATGCTTGAGACAGCTACAGGTCTTATTGGTGAGACCCACATATAGTATGCATTTATGGCATATCCTGTCAATATGCCATAAATATGCAAGATAGAAATACCATTAATAGTTCCCGTCAAAACTTTAATGCCTTCTTCTGCCGGCAAAACTTCTTTTGAAAATGGCTCAGACTGGTATAAAATAAAATAATTTATACACTCCCTCACCAATCACCTCAAACTCGTATTCTGTTGCTTACCTAGGTCTTGCTGCTTATACAGTAGTTTTCTGATCCAATATATAGCTTGTGAAGAGGGCTCCATAGCACTCTGCTGTCCAGGATCAAGGTGCTGTGAGCTGAAAATATCTTGAACCTTCCCTATAAACTCTCAAAGGTTGTCCAACTGATAAAAAATATATATTTTAAGAAAAGCTTAGACTTATATAAGTAAAAGAATCAATATTCACCCTCCCCAAGCTCCCATTCTGCTGCTTAGCTGGTTACAAATGGTCTCTGCTTTCTGATACAGTCCTTGACACCACGAAATGTCACACAGCTAATCACCGACTAAGTTGAGTCACTGATTAGCCGACTGGGAAATTTCAAGTAATTTCTAGGAACCAGAAACCAGTGAGATCTGCGTAAACAACAGAATGAGAGCAATAGGTAATTGTGTCAAGTGCGTATCAATTATTTTCTTATTTTAAACCAGTTTCAGCTTTCAGAAGCAGCTATCCTCTCCTACCTCAATAATGTAAAATTCTGTCTTTATTGAGTACAGATTTTACCCTTGAATTAAGAATTTTTAAAATGAATATCAGTCTAGTAGGAGTAAGAAGCGGATTTCTCGGATAAATTGCAAAGTTGATTCTTTTGATGTGTACTATTGATTTATAAAATAAAAATTAAAACGTCTGTTACTCTTTAAGTGATGAAAGCCTCATAGAACAAGGCAAGATATTTTTTTTGATAGTAGAAAAGACAGCATGGTCCATCCATATTGTTTAGTTTTTATACATATTTTAGGATAGATTATAGTTATCCTGGGTGTGGTTCCCACTTACAGGTGGTGCTCAGAGTAATAATGCAGAGCAGCCAAAATCCACGCCTCCAAACAAATCTGTGAGCCATGCCCCCTTGTGAAGACCATAAAAATTAGCATTACATAAAATACCAATATCTCCAGAACCAAGTGGCGGATTTCAAAAATGAAAAAAGGCAGAATACTCACTGAGAAGCAGAAATAAAATAAAATCAAAAACTGGATACTTTTGATCTGTGGCAAATCCTCTTTAACATTCACTTGCTTAGCTACTTGCACTTTTTCTTTTTTTCTAGTGTCTGCATAAGATTAACCCACGTCATGCTAGACTTTTGGCTAAGGCCATTTTTAAATCACATAGTTGCAGTACTATGTGGTGGTCCCTGTTGGTGCTGTGCTAGTGAAAGTATATTGGCAAGAGCAAAGCGGGCATATCAAAAAAGCAATGATGCTGTTAAACTACCCGCCTTGAAGATGGATTGCATTAGGGCTCATTCCCATTTGCGATGTAATCGGACAAAAGCAATCCGATAAAAAAATCGGATTGAATTCGGACCAATGTTATTCTAAGATTGTGTGATCTCATTGAATGAGTCCCTGACCCGACTTTTCCCAGGGTAGACAATGACTCCTCAATTCTTGGTAGGGGATAAGAGTCCCGCACTGTACAGGCGTTTACCCGCCAGTAGTCAACACAGAAACGCAGGGTTCCATCCTTCTTCCGAACTAAAACAATGGGGCTACCCATGGGCTCTGGCTCTCCCATATGACTCCACTCTGCAACATGTGTGCCAACATTTCTTTCACTTCCTGGTACATTTATGCCTGGATCTGTTGATAGCGCTCCCAAATCGGTGCAGCATTTCCTGTGGGAATCCCGTGAGTTATGGCTGTGATGCACCCGAAATCATCATCATGACGGGCAAAGACATCCTAGTAACGTCCCAGCATAGCTTCTACCTGCTGCACCTGTTGTGATGAGAGTCCCATCAGTTCAGCCCGCATCTGTTCCAGGATCCAGCGCCCTTCTTTCATGGTGCTGGACGGAGGTTCTGTGGACACAGTCCAGGGATCTCCTTGTTTCATCACTAACTGAACGACTTCTGGTGGTATCAGGTCTTCTGGCATTCCCAATACTTGCGCCACTTCACTTTTGTGCGAGAGAGTGAGATTAAATACATGTACAGTAAGCTGCACACACACTGTACTAATTGCATTTGTCACAGACATCTATATATCTATTCTATTCTATTTGTATTTACTGTATGTAATCCATCTCTTCTATCCTGTCGGCTCCTGCAGTGATTTTACAGTACAGGGCAGATGAATTGCCGGCCTTTCTTGTACCTTTCTTTCGTATATGTGTGTGTCATTGACATCTATATATGTATGTATTCTATGTGTATATACTGTATCAATTCTTTCTATTCTATTCTAACCTGTCAGTGTGATTACTGTATGCGGCACATGAATTGATGGCTTTTCAAATGTGATCAGTGTGTAAAAATCGGACATCACTCGCATGGTCCGAGTGCTGTGTGATTTTTTTTTTTTTTTCTCGCACCCATTGACTTCTATTGCATGATGCGATCCGATTAAAATCACCGCATGCTGCATCTTTTTCCAGTCCGATCGTGATCTGATCCAAGCTGGAAAAAACGCAGATGAACACTGACTGCCTAGTGTGAACACTTACCTCTGGCTAATAACATGGTAAAGCCTGTATTTATAGGAAGGTCAGAACCAAATGTGATTGGATGGAATGAGATCACCTTGACGGTGAATGGGCTCCCATTTTTTGGCCAAATTTTGTGCTAAGTATCTCATGTGTTTTTCCTAAATTTCAAAAGGTATTACGCTATTGACACTTCTTGTATTTCACATTGATATGCCTTAATGCAATTGAGTGCAACCATTTCTTCATTTTGATATGTCAGTTGCTTTTTGGTATGCACCTGTTCCGATTAATTCTAGATGTGCCGTCAGTTTTCTGTAATTTGTAAAGTGGTTGAACTGATCAATGCAGAAAGAAAAGAAGTGTGCAAAGAAGTCGGGATTACCAAATGTACTGTATATAAGATAATGGGTTCCTGCTCCACACATCATGCAGCCATATACAGGTCCTACTAATGCATTATTTCTACGCATACATTGTTAGGAATTTGACTGCTCTCCCTGATAACACGCAATTTTTCAATCTTCATACTTGTTGGTATGGTCTGTTATGAATGAGTCACCGTAGGAGGCAAAAACAGAAATACTAGCTAAGTCCAGAAAACCTGAGAAGTTGGCAGCTATCGGATTGCAGACCCCTGAACATAACAACAACAACTAGCAGTAGCCGTGGGGGGTTCCTACGGTGCCCTAGACCCCTCGATCACAGCCGGAGAACTACATAGCCTAAAGACAGAAAGGGAAATCTAAACTGCCCCAGAGCAGACCCCAAAGCAATAGGCAGCCCCCAACATATAATGACGGTGAAGCAAGATGAAAAAACACTCACACAGATAGAAAGATAGGCTGAGCAAATGATGGGGCCCAAGCTAACTAAATAGGACAGAATAGAAAAGCTACTGTCTGCAATCCGCCAAAACCCTCTCAAAACCAAGAGCCAACAGACTGATAAGGAAAAAAGCCCTGAAGATGCTAGGCTTCAAAAAGACTATATCAGTACTCAGGTATTTTCTGAAGACAGAGCAAAAAGGAATTCAGCTCACCCAGCAGGGAAAGGCAGAAATCCAGAAAAACAAGGCAAAACAAAACCAAAACACAAATGCAAAAAGTAGAGCAGAAAACTTAGCTTTTGAGGAGCAGGAATCAGACTGGTCTCCAAGAATCCCTCAGAGTAATCACCCGCAAGGCAGAAGGGCGTCGGCTGCCTTATATCCAGTCAGCAATTCCAGTCACCCAGTCATCATCATTCTGCTCAGGTGCTTTGTAATCAGCCTCACTACCTTCCTTCACCAGAAGAGGGAGTTCATCAGACCTCAATGGTGAAGGGGAAAATGAACTCACAACAATGGTCATTTTGGGCCGCATTCGCAGAGGGATCTGACTGTTTGTAGCTTATTTTTGTATCTTTCTGTAGGAGGAGAGGCCTCCGCCGAGTACCTGGGCCGGAACCGAGGGGACCGTCTTCCAGGTTCCTGGGGTATCTGTTTCCGGGGAGCAGAGCTAGGGGATGGACTGCTGATACTGACAGGGCAGTTGGGGGAGGAGTCCAGAGAAGAGGGGCGGAGAGTGCCAGACTGTGGGAGTCAGCAGAGCGAGGGAGAAGGAAGTAGAGACTTGGGGAGGGCCAGAGAGCGAGAGCCATGAGCAGCTTCCAGAGAGGAGGACAGCGACAGGAGGGAGACTCTCGGTGGACCGCAGGAAGACGGCGCCGAGCTTACCGAAAAAAGAAGACTGCTGCCTCACTCCAAGCTCTCGGCTGTGGCCAACTCGCAGCCGTCCACGGCCGACGCCGCCTCACTCCAGCTCGCAGCTGTGGCCTCCTCACTGCTGCCCGCAGCCACCGATGCTTCACTCCTGACCACGGCGGTGACTCCTCCTTTGCCGCCCGCAGCTGCCACCACCCCGCTCCAGTCCGCGGTAGAGACTCGGCCTGTGCCCGCTGCGGATCCTCCAGTGCGGCCTCAGACTGCGCCTGTGGCTTATCAACCGCCACTTATCACCGCCGCTGCCAGTCCCTGCAGGGAGTTGCGCCCTCCACTCTCCCACTCCCAGGCGGTATCCCGCTGCCTCCGCTGGGGAACATCCCACCAAAGAGCTCTCCGCGGGCCTGTTGTGCCCCTACTCCTCCTGGGCGTCGGAACGCCCGAAGACTACGCCAGATCTTCAGCGGCTGGGCCCAGTGGCTGCGACGCAGACACACCTTGGAACAGAACGCCGAGGGACGTCAGGACAGATAAGTGATACATAGTGACTAAGGACCCGTAGTCGGCCATTCCGCGGCCATATACTGACCGGTCTTTGCCAGATTAGTTGTGTTCTCCCAATCCTTGTTTATGTGTATTGGCTCCCTGCGAGGACAACTACTGTTATTCTATTGGTTGCGTAACAATAGCCCTAACGGCATTTATCTATCTATAAAAGTTAACGTTTAAAGTCATTTCTGTCTCGCGTCTCGTCACTGCATTCTGCGTACCTGCTATTACCACATTTCTGTCATTTTGTCTATCTATTGATCTGTGTTCTAGATATTCACATAGCTGGGTATGTTTATCTTATATACATTTGGTGATCCCAACTTCTTTGCACACTTCTTTTCTTTCTGCATTCATGTCTAGCTCAGGTGTGTAGTTGGTGATCCAATTATATTAGTTGTGCCCTTAGTTTTCCCATTTTTTAGGGGTTGAACTATTGCACCCATTGTAAAGATACTGAGCTGTGATAAATATGGTTGATTCGGCACTTTTCTCTAGTACTGTACATTGCACGCAGTGGGTACACATGGTGGCAGTACACAGGCTTCATTTATCTCGATGGTCCAGATTATAGAATTAGGGGATGTACAACGTTTTCAGTGCACTTTCTTTTCTTCAACCAGGTGTTTTTAAAAACATGAAGCGTAAGAAAAAAGGTTGAGAAGACTGAACATATGACCAGCAAGTAGTTTTACAATAGCAATGAATAGGAAGAGTAATTAATTTTTAGACTATGTTCACACTTTGTATTTTTGCTGAGGTTTTTTTTCTGCAGCAAAACCTGCTCCCTTGGCAGTGAAGAAGCTGCTTACCAAAAAACCGGTTTTTCATGTGTTATTTTCTAAGTATTTGCTGGGCTTTTTTTTTTTGCTGCGTTTTTATCACGTACATTTACAGTGTCGGAATTTTCACCTGTATACAAATATTACATTACCCTCGTTCACAAATTTACCTATATGTCTAGATAATAATAAGCTGCGTAGTTTGGATAATGAATGATGAAGAGGTTGCTTTTTTCTGTACAGAGTGAATCAAGTGAATTATGCCAAGTACTCCCCATACAGTGGGCTTGGGGGCCCAGATCTGCACAGGGGCCTAGCGGGGATTCCCCTGTTACCCTATGGGCCAGTCCAAGTCTGTAGATTTGTCTCTTGTGCATGCTCATAAAATTTAGTGCCCTCAAGAAACCATGATGCAACTTCCTGAATTTTCTGCACCAAAAGCGGAACAAAACCTGGTACCTGAATACCAGTTTTCAAACACGCAGCAGTTTTCCATTTCAGTCAGGAAAAAAAACAATGTGTTTGCGTGAGATTTCTGAAGTCTCATAGCTTTTGTTGGTACTGTAAAACGCAGCTTAAAATTTTCATTAAAAAAGCAGCCGCTAATACGCAACATGTGAACATTGTTTTAAGTGGGTATTTTCATGCATTTTTATGGCGAGAAAATGCTCCTAAAGACTCCCCAAAAACGCTGTTTGCGCATTTACTCTTATAGAATGTAGGACAGGAGAAGGTGACTGCACCTTGTAAGAAACTGGTAGGACTTAGTAAGCCAGGCAAGGGGGCACCTATCAGAAGCTCACAGACTGCTAGCTACCCCTGCAATTATATAGCCTGCAGGGAGAGAGACATGGCTTCATACATGGCAAATATAAAAATGTAATATGTGTTGGACAGGTTTTTAATTTATGACATTTATAATTCCAATACTCTGGACTTTCCTATAGTGAGCGCTCATGTCATGACCTGCAATGGAAATAATTACACACCATCCTCTACTATCCAATTTAGAAGATATTACAGCAAGAAATTGTTCCCACTTATCCTCATAACAAGGTCATTATTCTACCAGTATGACGATGGAATGGCTCCACAATGACAAATAAAAGACACAATAAAATGGACTAGTTGAACACATAATTATACAACTAAAATGCTATTACTTCCCCAGTTGGAGTTTCCATTTCCCTGGGAAATACAAAAATTACTATTTTTTATGCAAAGTTATTTTAGAATATTACTTTCCCTGGACAGTGGTGTCTTTGACAGATCTCAGTAATTCATTCTATTGGACCAAGGGTGATATTAAATATTCAAGGAAACACATTGAAGCTTTCCTAGTGAGTGCTTCCATTAGAAAACAAAAGTAAATCAGAAAGCATGAATATTTTTAACTTGAAGGCAGGACCGGTTTCTAACCACAGCCATCTACACGCCTTTGTATTTTCCACTGGGCATCTGAATCCTGTATGTGAATTAGGCCGCACGCTTGAAGAGTGTAGCAGATTACATTGAATGTGTTTGTTCCTAATTTCACATAAGGTCACTGTAAAAAAAAAACCATGGCAGCTAATGGGTAAATGGAACGCCCTGCAGAATTACATAGGAGCCCTGTTCCAAGACCATGCTGGCAGCCGAGGTTACTGCTATCACAGCTCCGTTTGTTCTGACCCTTGTACTTTTTCACATCCACAAATAGCTTCCGTGGAGACAGTGAAAGCCACAGAGGTTTCTGCTTCTCCAGAAAGTGGCAGTGTTCACAGGGAAGTCCAAGCATGCAAGCCTTGACGCACGCCGTGCATGGTTACAGCTTCTTACTGTGCTGGCTGTGCAGCGCAATTCTTAGGACATCAAAGTCATGGGGCATCCCAAAAAGTATTAAAAAAATAAATCTCAGCAAAAGTTCAGTTTGCAATGAAATAAATGATATATTTCTATCAAGTAAATTATAATTTGCCTATTCTAGTTATGCATGCACAGTACGAAATCATGTCATGTTTGTACATGGTAATAAAAAGATTCGACCCCCAACAATTTAAGGGATTGTCAGACATGCATAATTCTTTTTACAAAATGCCCAGAATAATCTCAGGTTGCAGTTAAGGAAAATCGTATTCAATTTTTACGACTCAGCTATTAGATCAGCAAAATGCAAACATTACTTATCTATAAATCGCTCTTCAAAATACATGTCAAACAGAATTAAGAATATACGGAAACGGAATAGAATTGACAGTATAACTTCCTCTAATGGTACATCCCTGGTCCACCCTAAAGATATTGTAGGAGCTTTTGCCGATTATTACAAAAATCTGTACAATATCAACCAAGATAACCACAATATGCAGCCATCTACCTCAGTGATTGGATCATTTCTTTCCAGCATGAACCTTCCAAAGCTTAACCCTGAAGACATCATTTTTGTCTTCTCCCTTCAATGAACAAGAAGTCCTAGATACCATAAACAAACTTAAAACATTCAAATCACCCGGCCCACACAGGTTTAGTAATGATTATTTCAAGTCTTTTAGTAATTATTAACCCCCCACCTTGTCAAAGTATTTAACTCAGCTTTCCAAACAGGTCAATTTCCTAAAGAGTTGCTGGAAGCGACAATTATCGTAATCCCAAAACCAAATTCTGACACTAGCCAAATTTTTAATTATAGACCTATATCCCTCATCAATACAGACGTAAAAATTTATGCAAAGATCCTGGCCAATAGACTAAAGGCCCCGTCACACTAAGCGACTTACCAGCGATCCCGACACCGATATGAAGGTGTCAGGATCGCTAGTAAGTCGCTATGTGATCGCTGGTGAGCTGTCACACAGACAGCTTCACCAGCGATCAGCACAGCGATGCCGAGCGCCCGGCATCACTTGCCATCGCTGTAAAAAATAGAATCAAAATAAAAAATATAGTTATTCTCACCTTCCGACATCCCGTTCAGCCATCCTGCCTCTCTCCACGCTCTGGTCCCAGTGAGCCTTTGCACGAATGACCGCGAGATGTCACGGTCTCGAGGGATAATAAGGCCCTGGGGTTATTCATGCAAAGGATCACTGGGACCGGAGCGTGGAGAGAGGCAGGATGGCTGAACGGGACATCGGAAGGTGAGAATAACTATATTTTTTATTTTTTTTATTATTTTTTTACACCTGATCGCTGGTCTCCCGCTGTCACACACAGCGATGCGTGCTGGCCAGCGGGAGACCAGCGACCAAAGAAATGTCCAGAGGTTTCTTGCAGCAATCAGCGATACCGGCAGGGGGTCCGCTCGCTGATCGCTGTCACACACAGCGATCTCGCTGGTGAGATTGCTGTTACGTCACAAAAGTTGTGACTCAGCAGCGATCTCACTACCGAGATCGCTTAGTGAGACGGGGCCTTAAATCAATTCCTCCCAAGTTTAATTTCCAATGATCAGATAGGCTTCATCAAAGGAAGACAATCCATAGATGGTACTAAAAGAATCATTAACATAATTAAGCTTATTTCCTCTAACAAACTCAGGGCCATTGTTATCTCTCTTGATGCTGAGAAAGCGTTCGGCCACCTTAATTGGTCATATCTCGAAGCAACTCTCAAAAAATTTGGAATGGCTTCTCAGATCACGAGAGGTATTATGGCTTTGTACTCCGGCCCTGGTGCGAGGGTTTATTCCAACAATCATCTTTCCTCTACGTTTAATATAGCTAATGGGACCAGACTGGGTTGTCCATTGTCACCATTGCTTTTTGCATTAGCTATTGAACCTCTGGCCCAACTAATCAGGAACAGCACAAAGATCTCGGGAATCAAAACTTTTCACAGAGATTTTAAAATAGCATTGTATGCAGACGATATTTTTCCTACCTTCACACATCCAAGCAACTCTATCTCTGCCTTACAAACCTTAATCCAGACTTTTGCTAAAATCTCTTATTTTAAAATAAACCTAGGATCAGACCAAGAGGAAATTGAGGGCCTCTCACCTTGGGGGTGGGCCACTGATGGGCTGACATATCTAGGCCTAAAATTCGTCAAAAACGTAAACTCTCTAATAAAAATAAACTTAGAGCTGCTTACTGAAAAGCTTTTTAATGAATTCCGTACATCTAGAGATGATGGTCTTTCTTGGTTGGGAAGAATCATGATGGTCAAGCCGTATATTTTCCCAAAAATCCTATACCTACTTCGCTCACTGCCTTTAAAAATACCCACTTCCTCTCTCACAAACCTTCAAGCCTCATTAAACTCCTTTATATGGAATAACAAAACACCCAAAACAGCAAAAAATATTCTATACAACCATAAATCTTATGGTGGAGCTGGCTCCCCAAATATTACGGCCTATTACATTGCAAATTTAGTCAAACAAAGCTCATACTTGTGGCCTCATGATACGACACCAGCTTGGTATGAACTAGATCTGTTCTTTAATAATTATAAACCTCTTCACCTACTAATTCTGAACCAACTCCTTCATAAAAAATTAATTACAAATTCTCATCCGATTTTTCAAGCTATGTCTGAAGCTTGGAAAAAATTTTCTGCTCCAAAAAGAGGCTCTAACAAAGAAGTCACAATAAAAAATCTGGCTCTATCAGTTATCTTTCAAGCGTCTAATCAGACCATTGACCCCATTTGGTCTGAACTTGGACTTAAAAAAAAATTAAAGATTTATACAATGGCGTTACTTGTACACCTTACAATAAACTCAAGGAAAGATTTCAATCTACTACCCCTGCTTTCTTACAATATGTTTTCCTCAAAGACATAATCCATGAGTTCCTTACTATCTACCCTAGAATCTCGGAACCAGCAGTTAACTTTATTTGTAATATAGATCATAATATTTTTTTGAGTTTTGAATACACATACAAATGGTGTAACAATAGCTTTGAAGCGGTAAAGACTCAAAATATTGACAAATGGGAAACCGAATTGCACACGACAATTGATCCTTCTGACCTTGAACAGGCATGTACCCTCTCGTATGCCTCTTCCATTTCCTTATCACTACAAGAGACCCACTTCAAGCTTTTAACGAGATGGTATTATACCCCTGTTAGACTTCATAGAATCAACCCTGACAATTCTCCGCTCTGTTGGAGGGGTTGTGGAAGGCCAGGAAATATCTTGCATATATTTTGGCAATGTCCCAAAATTGTTCCCTTGTGGAGAAAGATGTCTAACCTTATTGATTTTATCCTAGGAACACGACTTATTTTGTCTCCCCGTCTGGCCCTTCTTTCTCTGGACGCAGACAAAATTGATACTTCTAACAGGCTATTGATTATGCACATTTTACTAGTCTCCAAACATAGTATTGCCTTTCTTTGGAAAAACCCCAAACCCCCACAAATTAATGAAATTATAGACAAATTTAGACTTCATCATTCTTTTGAACTGAAATTTGCGAATTTGCATGATCAATTTGCTAAATATTCTAGGAAATGGTCTAGATGGCTCGAGTTGTTCTCTTAATTCTTCACCCAGAGTGCACCTGCCTAAGGCCCCTTGTGTTTGGGTCTTTGAAACATATATATTAATATATTATAAGCTTAAATACCTACCTTTGTAATAATTCACTGCATAATATGCTTCTGCATTAACTTGTTTCATTTTATGTCTTCTTTATATTTGGACTTTATTGTCCTTCCTTTTTCCTTCTTTCCCTTTTACGTTTTTCCCTCCCCCCCCCTTTTTTTTCCCCATCTTTCCTCCCATCCTCCCCATTTATTGAAACTCAAATAAAACATTTGCAGAACAAAATGCCCAGAATTAAAAAATCCAGCACGTCTGGGCAGATATTGTAAAACTTCAAACTTTATTTCAATTAAGCATATGGTTTAACGGAATATTCTGCCACCCGGTCCCCTCAGGAGATGCACTTTGAACATACTGTTCTTTTTCAAGTCTAGTGCATAGTGGGAGATTAACTTCTTAACATCTATGTACATATAGGCATAACCGTACATCCTGTGCTGGGATTGACTATCTAAGCCCCAGACCACACCATGGGGTGGAGATAAGGTGGACAACCTCCCTCTTGCTCTATGGTTGTCCGAAAAACCCAGCTCTTAAACAATTTGGCTAGTTAACCCCTTGCAACACTTTATGTGCTGGAGGAAAAACTTCTGGGTTTTAAATCACTGAAGCCATTAGCCTCAGCGAAACATATCTCCCTTCCAGCACCTTGACAATGACTTTGTCACACTAGTTTCTTGGTAAATAAATAATGACATGGTGTAATTAGTCATGCATTGTTCATCTGAGGGTTGTAATCAAGTCATTTTAAGACTTTGAATGTCTTCAAAGAGGGTGTACTTAGTTTTTCTCATGGCTATTTTTATGTACTCCTCTTTGGCCTCTCAAACCCTTGACAAAATGTTTTCCTGGTAACAATAACATCTTCCTTTTAACCATTAACTTACTGATATATTGATTTTTCAAATTCCATAGCCATTTTCCTCACTGGCTCATCTTTGAAGCTACATTCAGAAGAACATTGTTTCAGTCAAGGTGCTCTCTGTGCACAAAGGACTGCAGATGGACAAGACACTGTCAGTGTTGGTCTCTGTACTAGTGTGCATGAGCTATAATTGCAGCAAGTGCTAAAGAAGTTCCTGCTTTTCTGACTTAGTGCTAAAAGAAATTTATGTCCTTTCCTCCATTAATCTAAAGAAAAAAAAAGGTTGATATGATTCCCAAGTGGCTGAACCCCACATGACACTAAAAACAGACATATTTAGAAAAGGTAGACAGCGTCTAAAAGTAGGTTGTGAAAAAAAATCAATTTGTATTCTGTCATACGAAATGCAACGTTTTGACCTGTAAGAGGAAGTGATGGTACCACTGAAGAGCTCCGGCATGATGTGGCATTAGTGAGGATTGCCTTCGAACTACTGGCTGGATGAAACCATGCAGAACCCACCGGCACCGGAAGAGTTTCTGGGGGAAAGAGTTCATGTGCAGGGCCCGGTCTGATGCCTGGGATGACGGTGTTCCCAGTTATAAAAGTTCTGCGTGACAAACTGCTGATGGATTTTGTGCCAAGGAGGAGCAATGCACACGTGGGCCGTAGACAACGCTGAAGCCAGCATGACAGCACCGAATTTGTTTCTGAGTTGATGTGGGTCTACAACAATTGAGTCCACGAGACTACTAGTTACGCCCCCTATATGTTGCTGTTTGGGCAAAGTGGACAGGTGATTACTGAACTGTAGCTTGACTCGAAAGATCCCTGCCCAAGCATTAGTTCGAGTACCTAGATCCAAGGACACCAACACCTACTCCAGACAGTGAAGCAGTTGGTCAAGCAGAAGTTTCTGGAGGTGAAACACTCATTTCTTCCCCCAACGTCGGGCGAACGGCTCCAGTCAGGAGACCGTGTGCGTGTATGGGCCAAGATGCCCAAGAATTAGCTGGATCACTGCTGGAAAGCAGTACCCTACCGAGTAGTGAGGAAGATTCACCTGGATAATCCAGTCTATGGGGTCAGACCTGAGGGCGCTGAGGGAGCACCACACCCAGTGTTACACCGCAATATGATGCGGTCCTGTTCCTGTGAAGCAGAAGAGCCCACTGAAACAAGGTCCCCAAAGGGATTGGCTGAGGCAACCCAAAGAGAAGTCCTAAGAGATGAGGAAGGCTGAAACATGGTGTTGTTGTGATCACCGGCGGAGTTGCCGATGCCGCTCTCGAATGGGAGAATGAGCCAAGGGTCAACCTGCGGTCCCAGGTGACTAGGTCTTCAAGTGCTCCAGAAAATGAATCCACAGAAATAACACCACAGGACCGACCATGCCAACACCAGGATTCCCCCTCAACCAGTACGTACAAGATGAATTTGTTTGGAAGCAAATGCAGCAGAAAACCCGAGTGCACCCTATTGGCTGAAATTGGATTACCCTTGGGAAAACTTCGGATCCTCAAGGATCCACCTGTCCAAGAACTGGGGAGCTAAAAGGGGGAGAAATATAAGAGGAGGGGGTGATATCCCTGAAGACCCCCTGCATGATGTTGGATTAGTGAGGAAAGAGTGCATAACAGGCCTCAGAGGAGAGCATGCGCCAGCAGGGTGCTGGCCACCATTGGACAGAGCCCGGACATTGCTCAGAGAGATCCAACTACGGCGGTCAAGACCCTAGGACTCGACCTGTGCCGGTCGAAATTCAAAGCCCAGATTGCGCCGGTCAAGGTCAGAATCTTCGCTGTATGCCCATCAAGATCCAGAGTCAAGATGACACCTGTCGAGAGTCGGGACCCAGCCCTCCTTCCCTCAGGCTTAGGAGATACCCAGAGGCCTGCAGGCACCGAAGATCGGTGAGGAGACATTGACCAGAGTAGGATGTCTGTGGTTACAGAAGGACGACAAGAGTGAGCCGAGTCATCACTTCCAGTAATAACGTACTGTACAAGGGTCGGTCTGGGTTAGGACAACAGGTGGGGTGAGGGCCGATTGGAATGCAAGAAACTCAATGGTCCTTGATAGACTTTGTTAGAAGGACTGTGGCATAGCAGGAAAACCTGGTGATCCCTGCAACCCTGCTAGGGCTATTGCTGCAGAAGGAGCTACAGTAGAAACGCCCCAGGAATGGGTGTACCATCCTTGTAAGATGGACACAACTATAATCCCTGAGAGACTTTTCCATTATTCAAATTACTGTATATTCTAAAATCTATTGTATATTTACTGTTGAATGGTTCACTGCTGTTTACACTGTTTAATATTGTTAACTGTTCCCTGACCACTGTACATTCCCGCCATATCGGAAGAAAGAAATAGTTCACTGTTCCCACCTTGTGCCTTCTGTACGTTGCATTCAGTCACGTGCTATAGTTATTTTTCAAGTATACTTAAAAAAGTCATGTAACAGGTCAAATAGTTGCACTTTGTATTGCAGAATAAAGACTTTTTCATTTTTTCATCACCTACATTTGGATGCTGTTTAACTTTAACTAAGTGCTGTTTTCAAGTGGGTTCCTTAGGACTTTGGAATATATGTCCTTTGATGGGTTAACCAGGGCCGCCATCAGGGCTTGACAGCCCTTACATGTGTATGGGGCCCGGTGATTAGGGGGGCCCGACCACGCTGGCAGCCCGGTCTGCGCTAGGGCCCCCCTGCATTTTATTCACGCCTCTGCAGCTTTTTTTAAAATGAAGAACCAGCGCCTGCCGGGCCCCCCCCCCCCCCAGCACCATGGTCCAGCCAGCGCCGCAATACCCCCCCTGAACAATGGTTCAGCCACAGCGCCGCCCTCACCTGACATCACACACTGCTCTGCTCCTCCACTTCCTCATTCAGTCAGTGAGTGTGCCACGTGGGACTGGGAGAGGGACGGAGCCTCGCTGCTGAAGCGTGGTCAGATAACAAGGTAAGAAGACATTTTTTTTTTCTTGAGAGTGGCGATCCGGAGGGCAAAGGCCGACTGTGGGATGGGGGCAGAATGCTGGACGCTGGGGGCAGAATGCTGGACGTGAGGGCAGACTGTGAGACGGGGCAGAATGCTGGACATGGGGCGAAAGAATGCTGGACGCTGGGGCAGAATGCTGGAGACTGAGGCAGGATGCTGGGGCAGAATGCTGGACATGGGGCAGAATGCTCGAAGCTGGGGCAGAATGCTGGAGACTGAGGCAGAATGCAGACATGGGGGCTGGATGCTGGGGGCAGAATGCTGGAAGCTGGGGCATAATGCTGGAAGCTGGGGCACAATGCTGGACATGAGGGCAGACTGTTAGATGGGGCAGAATGCTGGACATGGAGCAGAAGAATGCTGGACGCTGGGGCAGAATGCTGGAGACTGGGGCAGGATGCTGAGGCAGAATTCTGGACATGGGGCAGAATGCTCGAAGCTGGGGCAGAATGCTGGAGCCTGAGGCAGAATGCAGACATGGGGCAGGATGCTGGGGGCAGATTGCTGGATGCTGGGGGCAGAATGCTGGACATGGGGGCAGACTGTGAGATGGGGCAGAATGCTGGAAGCTGGGGCAGAATGGATGCTGTGGGCAGAATGCTGGACGCTGGGGGCAGAATGCTGGACATGGGGCAGAAGAATGCTGGATGCTGGGGCAGAATGCTCGAAGCTGGGGCAGAATGCTGGAGACTGAGGCAGAATGCAGATATGGGGCAGAATTCTGGATGCTGGGGGCAGAAGAATGCTGGACGCTGGGGCAGAATGCTGGAGACTGGGGCAGGATGCTGGGGCAGAATTCTGGACATGGGGAAGAATGTTCGAAGCTGGGGCAGAATGCTAGAGACTGAGGCACAATGCAGACATAGGGGCAGAATGCTGGACGCTGGGGGCAGACTGTGAGATGGGGCAGAATGCTGGACATGGGGCAGAATGCAGACACGGGGGCAGAATGCTGGACGCTGCAGGCAGAATGCTGGACGCTGGGGGCAGACTGAGACGGGGCAGAATGCTGGACGCTGGGGGCAGAATGCTGGACGCTGGGGGCAGGATGCTGGACGCTGGGGGCAGGATGCTGGACGCTGGGGGCAGGATGCTGGACGCTGGGGGCAGAATGCTGGGGGCAGAATGCTGGACTCTGGGGGCAGAATGCTGGGGGCAGAATGCTGGACATGGGGGCAGAATGTGACAGTGAGACACAGGAGGGGGCATAATGTGACAGTAAGACACAGGAGGGGCAGAATGTGAGACACGGGGCATGATTAAAGACAGATGGGGCAGGGTCATGGGGCAGGATGGATACTATTTAGACAGATGGGGCAGGAGGGAAGATCATATGGGGCACAATGGATACTCATGAGGGTGGGATGAGAGAACATATGGCTGAAGCCAGGAATGAGACACACGGGGGTCAGAATTAGGGGCTAATTAAGGGATATTATTACTGCAGTGATGTATTTATTTTATTTTTTTGAGTTTACTGTTTTAAATGGGGGGGCGGTCCTGTTACTGTGTAGAGTGAGGGTGTGTGCACACGCTGCGGATTCTGCTGCGGTTCCGCAGCAGATTTGGCCTCTGCGGAACCGCAGCAGTTTTTGCTGCGGTCTACAGTACCATAATATCCTATGGATATTGAAATCCGCAGTGCAGACGGTGCGGATTTTTCCGCGCGGTTTTCCTGCAGTTTCTAAACCGCAGAAAGAATTGACATGTCAATCCTTTCTGTGGATTCCGCTGTGGTTTGCCATCTCCTCCATTGTGGAGATGAAAAACCGCAGGGCAGAACCGCAGGCTAATCTGCAGGTAAAACCGCAGGTCTTTTGACCTGCAGATTTTACAAAATCCACGCCGCCAAATCCGCACCCCAATCCGCAGCGTGTGCACGTACCCTGATGCTATGTTGCCTTTTTTTTCTTCATGTGGTTTAATGTAGAAGTTGGGAAAAAATAAGTAATGTGTTCTGCAAGCGGAGCTCTAGATAACTGTTATTTCCTGCAGAGACTAGTCCTGGATGGAAGATGTGATGGCAGTCTGTGCTGGATGAAAGATGAAAAGCAAGGATGAAGGACTTCACCTAGAGGCATCACTGGTGAGTTAGTGTGTTACCTGTACACTGATACTATACATTGTATACTATATACAGAGGTCCTGTGTATAATGTCACCAGTGATCACTGTGTTACATGTACATTATATACAGAGCTCCTGTGTATAATGTCATTGATCACTATACTACCTGTACACAGACCTGCATACTAAATACAGATCTCCTGTGTATAATGTCACTTATGGTCATAGTATTGTTTTTTTATTAATGGTCAGTATTGTAGTATTCGGTCACCATGTGCTGGTAATATGTGGTCTGGGCATGGTGCGGTGGTATTTGTCTCTTGTATGTGCTATTATTTCGGCACGGTAATATGTGGTCTGGACATGGTGTTGTGGTATTTGTTCCTTGTATGTGATATTATTCGGTCACTATGGTAGTAATATGTGGTCTGGTCATGGTATGGCGGTATTTGTTCCTTGTATGTGTTATTATAGGTCACTATGTGGTGGTAATATGTGGTCTGGACATGGTGTAGCGGTATTTGTTCCTTGTATGTGGTATTATAGGTCACTATTTGGTGGTAATATGTGGTCTGGACATGGTGTAGCGGTATTTGCTCCTGTATGTGGTATTATAGGTCACTATGGTAGTGGTAATATGTGGTCTGGACATGGTGACATGGTATTTGTCCCTTGTATGTGATATTATTGGTCATTTTTAAAAATTGAAAAATAAATAAAAATATACCTAAAGTGTATTGCATATTTTAACAAATATTTAATAGGTTACAGTAGAGTAGGACCCGGCCAAAAGTGTTTACCCTGTTATGGTTGCGGCTTAAAATAATCTTTTGGCCAAAGCAAAAACTGCTGGCTATATGTGTGACCTGGTGATGGGAACTGTTAATGTGTGATAGGTGAGAAGTGGAGTTTTTCCAAGAGAGAGGCGTGGGACTGTGGACAGTTCGAGGGGTGGAGGCGGGGCTGGGTGGAGCCTGGGCGGAGTCTCAAGGGGGCCCCGAAAATGTTGCCAGTATGGGGCCCTGAAATTTCTAGTGGCAGCCCTGGGGTTAACACTGTAAGAAAAAGAGAGTCCTGATTTGGAGAGTTGGAAGAGCCGGACAAAATTGCAGACAATTCCGCTTGAAGCTGAGGTTGTAGTTTATTCAGAGATACATGGCAAAACAGAACAGATAGTCAGAGAAGTTGAAATATGCAGGCAAAAACAGGGATTCAGACGGGCAGAGATTCGCTATGAAGTCTGGCGATGATAAGGCTCTGTGCCCTGGCCATGGTGAGGCACAGCGGCATGATGGCGATGGAATGGCTCTGTGCCCTGGCCATGGTGAGGCACAGCGGCATGATGGCGATGGAATGGCTCTGTGCCCTGGCCATGGTGAGGCACAGCGGCATGATGGCGATGGAATGGCCCTGAGCAACAGTAACAGGGGCTTTTTATACATTATGCAAACAAGCTGTATACATATTATAGCAAAGGGCGTATATGGTTACATCATATCTTTTTGGACAAAGGAAAAAGTAACACTATTACATCAGTAATTAACTTTTTACCAGACCACATTAAGAAACACATAAATCCAATATTATCTCTAACTACTGTCATTAATCTTATTACTGCTTTTAGACTAAACCCATAAATTCATATATTTGACAATTTCAGAAGTCTGTTTTCTACTAACCCTATCATGAATACACATATTCACCATATATTCGTTGGTTTTAGTTTCTCATTGCCCTGAGGCTGATCCAATTTACCTGTATGCACATCTACTAAATTGGTTAATGGGCATGATCTCATTTTACATCCTCCATCTGCTTTTACAGAGTACATTATATTATTTCTATTGTAAAAGTTGAATATATTCTTTCCTAACTTTCCTAAGATGGCTGCCTCGTTTCTCATGGCAGCTCAGTATATTATGGCTGACCATTCTCTTACAAATCCCCCTCTTGTACTCTGGACAGAGTACAACATACAGTACTGTAATATTCATAGGTAAATTATTGAAAATAAGAATATTGAAGTAATTCAGCACTTTATGCACGTGTGTGTGTGGGCAAAAGTCCCTAAAAATAGCACAAACACATAATAAAAAAAAATAATTCAAATAGTCCGGAAAAAGATAAGTTGCACAATAGTCAAGTCTTTTGGTCTTTTTCTTCTCATTCTTTGGCTTCTGGATTTTCCTGATCTTCTCCCCCTCTCACACTATCAGAGTCCCACTGTATAGTGTGAAGCATTTTCTCCCGAACATCCAATAAATCCATGGTAAATCTTCGGCTGACCTGGAGAAAATAGAAAAAAAAAAAAAAGTGGAGTATCAGTCCTTACCAGAAATCTCAGTAAGATAATTAAGAAGTCTACACTGATCAATATGAACAATTTTAACACCTTTGTAGCTTGAAATTTGAGCAAAGACTTAATCATTGTTGTTGGGATGTAAGGCACTAGCCTGTCCCCTTCAATGGGCAGGGACTCAAGGGAATTGAACAGAGATGAGTCTCCATCCTTCTCTTGTGCCTTTACAAGATCTTGAAGGAGAAAAAACAAGGGGGGGCTCGTCCGGGATTTTTTAGTGACTGCAGCGATGACTTCTTGAGGATATTTGTCATCGCCCGTGAGTGCAGCTTCCTTGGCTGCGTGGTCTACATATGCATTGCCAAGGATGTGGGGGTCTGGAATCAACCTCTGGTGCCCTTTAATTTTACAGAAAGACCATAAATTCGGGAATTCTTTGCCCCATTGCTCAATTTGTTTTAGAATGTCTGCATGCTGCAAGGGCTTATTCTGGGAATCAACCATCCCCCTCAGGGCCCATACATTGAGATACAGGGTGAGTGATGAAACAACACTGGAAATATTCATTGGCTCTGTACACACAAGAATGACCTGTAAAGCTGCTTCCAATTCAGCTCTTTGAGCGGAGAAATAACCTGGGAGTTTATACTGCAGCAGCAATGGCTTAGCTGGAAGTCACACAGCGAAGCAGGTGACGTAATGCCCCTCATGCCAGTATCAAGCTCCGTCGATATAGGCACAAGAAATTCCTTCTTGGAAATCTGCTCGGAAGGGGGAGGGAGTGACATTAGCCTGTTCAGTTTGACAATTGTGACTTTTTCCTGCATATTGCATCATCTGAGCTAAATGATATTTCTCACCCACTTCAACTTGTAAGTCTCTAGTCTCAAAATCAATGATCCATTGGGCCATTCTCTGTGAATTAATACCTGAAGCTTTTCCTTTCAGCAAAGTTTTTAAAGTGACATATGGGGTTTGTAAAATTAAAGGAGCAAACCCCACTATATGTCTCACTTGGTTCATAGTCCAGTGCAAGACCAATAGGTGCTTCATGCACTGAGTGAATCCTTTTTCCACGGGGGTAAGCAACCTAGAGTAGTAACCTAGGGCATACAACTGACTAGATACTTCTGGGCTTTCTTTGGGCCATTTTTGTAGAAGCACAGAAGAAATAGAGACATCACCGGTATAAGTCTGAATGTAAAAAGGCTGGGAAGGGTCAGGGTTAACCAATGCAGCAGCTGCCATAAGGGCGCGCTTCAATCCCTCAAAAGCCTGTAAGGCGGCTCCCTCCACATTGACAGGTGCAAAATCATCATTAACATCTTTCAATAAATCTTACAGCGGTTTAGCCAGATAAGCAAATTCTTCAATAAATTCTCTGGAAAAGTTGATAAGACCCAAAAAATTTTCTGAGCTCAGTGATATTGGTTGGTATGGGAACAGCCTGAATAGCTTTAACCCTATCATGCATGGATTTCTTTCCTTCTGCCGAGACAGACACACCCAGAAATTTAACCTCTGATTTCATCAATTGTACTTTATCTAGACTCATTTTGAGTCCTGCATCTTGTAAAACCTGACAAACATTTTCAAGGGTCTCTTTGTGTTCACATTCATCGACAGTTTGAATCAATAAACCATCCACATACTGTAAGACTTTGTCTCCGTAGTCAAGGGGTTCTAACACCTGAGCTAATGCCTGATGGAAGTACACAGGAGAACTGTGAAATCCCATGGGCAGCCGCGTGAAGAAGAATTGCACATTCTCAAAAGTGAATGCGAAGCGGAGTGCAGATTCAGGTGTTAGGGGTACTGAGAAAAAGCCATTTGCAATGTCTAAACAAGAAAACACTTAACAATCACTCCTCAGCTGTGACATAACTTCAGGGACAGATGCAACAAGGTGGGCTGCTGAGGGAGTGTACTTATTTACAAGTCTCAGGTCTACCACCATTCGAAAACTGCCATCTTCCTTTTTTACAGGTAGTATCGGACTGTTACATGGGGAATTTCCTTTCACAACAACATCTTGCTTTTCTAATTCACTGACTGCAACCCTTATGTAAGGGATTGCGTCCTCAGGAATACGGTACTGACGCTGGAAAGGTGGCAGTTTTTCACCATCAATTTTAACCTGAGTTTGCATTAACCCACAATCAGTTTTCTTTGAGAGCCACAATTCAGGGAACCTTTGCTTCAATTCATTTTTCAAAGCATCATTGTCAGTATTGTCAACATTTTCATTAGCACCTAATCCGAAGCTAGCAATGGGTAATTTATGACTCTCCTCCTCCTCCTCCACAGGGACAATTACAGAACAGATTGTGGCTTCTTTGTTCCGCCACAGAACTTTGTTACATAAATCAACAACAATTCCCATTGCTCCCAAAACATCAGTTCCCAAAATAGTGGACCGTAACTGTGGGTTTACCCAAAAAGCGCATCGAAGACCCCTTTGCTTCGATCCCCTGTGTCCTGAAATCTCAGGTTCACTGTACGACTTTTTACTGCTTGAATACCGGAGCCCCCCAAAATCCTACCAAAATGGTAGTCTCAGGCAGTCCAGGGGGTGACTGCAATTTGTGTCGTGTTACTGAAACTGAGGCTCCTGTATCGATGAGGATGTCTTCCCAAGGCAGCCCCTCTATTCTCACTCTGACATAAAGTCTACCGTCCCCGCCCAGGGAAAGGGGGGCAAGGAGGGTAAGGGGAACAGGGGGGGCACTCCATCAATCAGTGTTACCTGCCGTGGGAAGCCCGAAAAATCCATCATCCCCATCTGAACACGGCTTCCGTCCAACAGCTGCCACCTCCGCCCCAAAGAGATCCTTAGGGTCCGGTCCTCATGTTCCCGTAGCTCCTTGATCAGGGGAGCACAGGGACGAGGAGGAGTGACCCCTCCCTGAATAGCATGGACCTCCGGGCGCGGATGAGTGAAAGCTATTGGGGAGGGAGCAGAAGCAGAAGGCTCCTGTGAGACTGGGTTAACCATTTGAAGACCGTTGTACTGCTGATACTGCCTAGGGTCATTCACTGCTGGATACGGAGGTCTAACTCCGAAAGGTGGTCTAGAGAACTCCCGGGGCTGTTGGGGATTAAATGGTGCCCGGGGTTCTAGGGGTACAATCCCTGGCACAAGGTTGGGACAAAAACGTCTAACATGTCCTAGATGTCCACAAAAATAACACAAGGGGGGGGCCTCTCATGGGATCCCGTGGGGGCTCTGCCGAACGGGACCTACCCATTCTCTGCAGCTGCGCATACCCCCCGGAACTCCTGGCCTCCCTGATTCATCAGATACACCCCGAGGAGAATGGTACGCAAAAACATTAGGCTCATCACCCTTCACCTCGGATTGCATCGTTCTAACAAAACACTTACTTTCCTCCCAATTAGGCAACATGTTTTTTAATAAATTTAAGATGGACCAGGAACATTTGGCCTGGGATATTTTTCTCGGGATTAAAGCAGCATCACACCTAACCTAGGGTCTGCGTGTGCTGGAGCTGTCGGGACAATATATCTTTCCTCAACTGTGTCTGCATAAGCTGGAGCTGTTGGGACACTATATCTTGTTATGTACTACTTCACTCATTCTCCTAACTCTCTACTCCAGTCTACAACTGTATTTACATCAGCACTGTGTCTCGAAGCTGCAGTGTCCATCTGTGACATAACTGCTCTCAGCTGCTGCTGCTGCTCGCACCCCTCCTCTCTGTGCTTCCGTGCTAGCTCCAGCATCTCACTCAGCTTTTCTAATCTCTCCCTATACGCTGCCCCTCCCCGGGTGATCATGTTAACATATTGTTGTGTAAGCTGCCTATCAAGAGCATGATCAAAAGTTATGACTGTCTTACACAAAGCCGCTACTTGACTATAATCTTACCCTAGCAAATTTTTTCTATCTAGTTCCCTGTTCTTTGTGGTAAACCAACGCATACAATTTAACCACGTGGTTTCCACATTAACCCCCTCCAGCTGGGGTGTGCCAGCATATTTCTCTGCCTGCTTCCGTAACCACTCCATATTTACAGTGGTCTACAAGGACGAATTTTACTCTGTTCTAGTATCAACAAATGCAATTTAAGCAAAGTTAGATACTCACACCTCTCTCGAATGGAAGACCTCCTGCCGGCTGTTTGGGGTCGACCAGATATCAAAAGAGGTGCAGCCGTGATTCCAGCCTCACTCGTTAGCTTGCCAGGCGTCTCCCCACGCCCTTTTAAAGCTTCTTGCTATCGGGCACAAAAAAATTCTCACGTCCTTGTAGATAGCTTCTTCTTAGTTACTCATCTTTTTATAGTCTTTTTCTTTGTCCGTGGTTTTCTTATAAAAAATCAGGCAGGCGGTCTCGGAGCGATCACGAGAGGTTCTCCTTCAGGCTGGCTTCCTTTGATCGGTTTCACGTGTGGCCACATGCGTTTTTTTTATTTTTTTCTTCACTCTTCCAACCTCAAACTCTCATCTGCAACTTTTTCCAAAGGTTCTTCTGGAGGCCGCTCTCCGGAGCCGCTCCTCCTGGCTGGCAATCGCCACTTGTAAGAAAAAGAGAGAGTCCTGATTTGGAGAGTTGGAAGAGCCGGACAAAATTGCAGACAATTCCGCTTGAAGCTGAGGTTGTAGTTTATTCAGAGATACACGGCAAAACAGAACAGATAGTCAGAAAAGTTGAAATATGCGGGCAAAAACAGGGATTCAGACGGGCAGAGATTCGCTATGAAGTCTGGCGATAAGGCTCTGTGCCCTGGCCATGGTGAGGCACAGCGGCATGATGGTGATGGAATGGCTCTGTGCCCTGGCCATGGTGAGGCACAGCGGCATGATGGCGATGGAATGGCTCTGTGCCCTGGCCATGGTGAGGCACAGCGGCATGATGGCGATGGAATGGCCCCGAGCAACAGTAACAGGGGCTTTTTATACATTATGCAAACAAGCTGTATACATATTATAGCAAAGGGCGTATATGGTTACATCATATCTTTTTGGACAAAGGAAAAATTAACACAATATTACATCAGTAATTAACTTTTTACCAGACCACATTAAGAAACACATAAATCCAATATTATCTCTAACTACTGTCATTAATCTTATTACTGCTTTTAGACTAAACCCATAAATTCATATATTTGACAATTTCAGAAGTCTGTTTTCTACTAACCCTATCATGAATACACATATTCACTATATATTCGTTGGTTTTAGTTTCTCATTGCCCTGAGGCTGATCCAATTTACCTGTATGCACATCTACTAAATTGGTTAATGGGCATGATCTCATTTTACATCCTCCATCTGCTTTTACAGAGTACATCATATTATTTCTATTGTAAAAGTTGAATATATTCTTTCCTAACTTTCCTAAGATGGCTGCCTCGTTTCTCATGGCAGTTCAGTATATTATGGCTGACCATTCTCTTACAAACACCCGAGAATCCATAGATGTCCATCTAGGATTGTAGCAAGCAGTCTTTGCTATTACTGAAAACTGACAGTCACAAGTGCTCTGAACATTATAAGTGTGTGTTCCAATAATCTGCAGAAAATCCCAAATCTGCACCACAGATAATTTTACATTCTTAAAGGGAACCTGTCAATAGGATTGTGCTGAGTATCATACATACAGTGGCAGGTTGGCGCCGTTATACTGATTAAAATGATACCTTGGTTGATGAAGCCTGTTTTGTGGTTGTTCTTTAATCTTTTTATCAGTTTTGAGTTAATGATATGCTCATACAGTGGGGCAAAAAAGTATTTAGTCAGTCAGCAATAGTGCAAGTTCCACCACTTAAAAAGATGAGAGGCGTCTGTAATTTACATCATAGGTAGACCTCAACTATGGGAGACAAACTGAGAAAAAAAAAATCCAGAAAATCACATTGTCTGTTTTTTTTCATTTTATTTGCATATTATGGTGGAAAATAAGTATTTGGTCAGGAACAAGCAATCAAGATTTCTGGCTCTCACAGACCTGTAACTTCTTCTTTAAGAGTCTCCTCTTTCCTCCACTCATTACCTGTAGTAATGGCACCTGTTTAAACTGTTATCAGTATAAAAAGACACCTGTGCACACCCTCAAACAGTCTGACTCCAAACTCCACTATGGTGAAGACCAAAGAGCTGTCAAAGGACACCAGAAACAAAATTGTAGCCCTGCACCAGGCTGGGAAGACTGAATCTGCAATAGCCAACCAGCTTGGAGTGAAGAAATCAACTGTGGGAGCAATAATTAGAAAATGGAAGACATACAAGACCACTGATGATCTCCCTCGATCTGGTGCTCCATGCAAAATCCCACCCCGTGGGGTCAGAGAATGATCACAAGAACGGTGAGCAAAAATCCCAGAACCACGCGGGGGGACCTAGTGAATGAACTGCAGAGAGCTGGGACCAATGTAACAAGGCCTACCATAAGTAACACACTACGCCACCATGGACTCAGATCCTGCAGTGCCAGACGTGTCCCACTGCTTAAGCCTGTACATGTCCGGGCCCGTCTGAAGTTTGCTAGAGAGCATTTGGATGATCCAGAGGAGTTTTGGGAGAATGTCCTATGGTCTGATGAAACCAAACTGGAACTGTTTGGTAGAAACACAACTTGTCGTGTTTGGAGGAAAAAGAATACTGAGTTGCATCCATCAAACACCATACCTACTGTAAAGCATGGTGGTGGAAACATCATGCTTTGGGGCTGTTTCTCTGCAAAGGGGCCAGGACGACTGATCCGGGTACATGAAAGAATGAATGGGGCCATGTATCGTGAGATTTTGAGTGCAAACCTCCTTCCATCAGCAAGGGCATTGAAGATGAAACGTGGCTGGGTCTTTCAACATGACAATGATCCAAAGCACACCGCCAGGGCAACGAAGGAGTGGCTTCGTAAGAAGCATTTCAAGGTCCTGGAGTGGCCTAGCCAGTCTCCAGATCTCAACCCTATAGAAAACCTTTGGAGGGAGTTGAAAGTCCGTGTTGCCAAGCGAAAAGCCAAAAACATCACTGCTCTAGAGGAGATCTGCATGGAGGAATGGGCCAACATACCAACAACAGTGTGTGGCAACCTTGTGAAGACTTACAGAAAACGTTTGACCTCTGTCATTGCCAACAAAGGATATATCACAAAGTATTGAGATGAAATTTTGTTTCTGACCAAATACTTATTTTCCTCCATAATATGCAAATAAAATGAAAAACAAAAACAGACAATGTGATTTTCTGGATTTTTTTTTCTCAGTTTGTCTCCCATAGTTGAGGTCTACCTATGATGTAAATTACAGACGCCTCTCATCTTTTTAAGTGGTGGAACTTGCACTATTGCTGACTGACTAAATACTTTTTTGCCCCACTGTATATATTAAAAAAAAATCACCTTCCGCAGGCAGGCGCCGGCGCCTGCGCTGCCGCATGATCACATCTATAATGTGTATTTAATTATATTATTTTGATGGTATATGTTAACCCCTTTACCCCAGAAGGTGGTTTGCACGTTAACAATCAGGCAAATTTTTACAATTCTGACCACTGTCGTTTAATGAGGTAATAACTCTGGAACGCTTCAACAGATCCCGCTGGTTCTGAGGTTCTTTTTCGTGACATATTGTACTTCATGATAGTGGTAAAATTTCTTTGGTATGGCTTGATTATATTTATGAAAAATTGGAAATTTGGCAAACATTTTGAAAATTTTGCAATTATCCAACTTTGAATTGTTATGCCTTTAAATCATAGAAATATGTCACACAAAATAGTTAACAAGTAACATTTCCCACATGTTTACTCTATATCAGAACACCACATGTGCCACACAGAATTTTATACCACTGAGCGGTGAAGAAAGAATAAATTACATTTTTCCCACTAAAATGTTGTTTTAGCTTTAGTTTTTATTTTTTCTAAGGGCTAATAGGAGATTGTGTTTACAACAAACTGAGGTCCATTTTTTCCTGAGTGCGCTAATACCCTACAGTCATGGCCAAAAGTTTAGAGAATGACACAAATATTATATTTTCACATGATCTGCTGCCCTCTGGTTTTTATGTGTTTGTCAGATTTTTTTTATCACATACAGAAATATAATTGCAATCATATTATGAGTAACAAAAGGTTATATTGACAGTTAGAATGAGTTAATGCAGCAAGTCAATATTTGCATTGTTGACCCTTCTTCTTCAGGACCTCAGCAATTCTCCCTGGCATGCTCTCAATCAACTTCTGGATCAAATCCTGACTGATAGCAGTCCATTCTTGCAAAATCAATGCTTTTATATTGTCTGAATTTGAAGGTTTTTGTTTGTCCACCCATCTCTTGATGATTGGCCACAAGATTAAGATTAAGGGATTAAGATCTGGGGAGTTTCCAGGCCATGGTCCCAAAATCTCTATGTTTTGTTCCCTGAGCCATTTAGTTATCACCTTTGCTTTATGGCAAGGTGCTCCATCATGTTGAAAAAGGCATTGTTGATCACCAAACTGCTCTTGGACAGTTGAGAGAAGTTGCTCTTGGAGGACATTCTGGTATCATTCTTTATTCATGGCTGTGTTTTTAGGCAAGACTGAGAGAGAGCCCATTTCCTTGGCTGAGAAGCGACCCCACACATGAATGGTTTCAGGATGCTTGACAGTTGGCATGAGACAAGACTGGTGGTAGCGCTCACCTGGTCTTCTCCGAATAAGCCGTTTTCCAGATGTCCCAAACAATCGAAAAGGGGATTCATCAGAGAAAATGACTTTACCCCAGTCCTCAGCAGTCCACTCCCTGTACCTCTTGCAGAATATCAGTCTGTCCATGATGTTTTTTCTGGAGAGAAGTGGCTTCTTTGCTGCCCTCCTTGAGACCAGGCCTTGCTCCAAGAGTCTCCGCCTCACAGTGCGTGCAGATGCACTCACACCTGCCTGCTGCCATTCCTGAGCAAGCTCTGCACTGCTGGTAGCCCGATCAAGCAGCAGAAAAACTTTTAAGAGACGGTCCTGGAGCTTGCTGGTCTTTCTTGGGCGCCCTGGAGCCTTTTTGGCAACAAGGGAACCTCTCTCCTTGAAGTTCTTGATGATGCGATAGATTGTTGACTGAGGTGCAATCTTTCTAGCTGGGATACTCTTCCCTGTTAGGCCATTTTTGTGCAGTGCAATGATGACTGCACGTGTTTCTTTAGAGATAACCATGGTTAACAGAAGAGAAACAATGATGCCAAGCACCAGCCTCCTTTTAAAGTGTCCAGTGGTGTCATTCTTACTTAATCATGACAGATTGCTCCATTAACACAGGTGTGGGTGTTGATGAGGACAGGGCTGGAGATCAATCACTGAAACTATATTAGCTGGTCCTTTTAAGGCAGGGCTGCAATGATGTTGAAATGTGTTTTGGGGGATAAAGTTAATTTTCTAGGCAAATATTGACTTTGCAAGTAATTGCTGTTAAGTTGATCACTCTTTATAACATTCTGGAGTATATGCAAATTGCCATTAGAAAAAATGAAGCAGTAGACTTTGTAAAAATTAATATTTGTGTCATTCTCTAAACTTTTGGCCATGACTGTACATGTAATTGGGAAATATTTTCCAGGCCCAATGCAAAGCTCAGAAGGCAAGAAGCACCAGACTTCACTGTTATTGTTTGCAGGTGCCGTGACCCACTGAGAGAGCCATGAGATGCCAACTCAGAAGAATACCACTTTAAAAGCTACACTTCTCAATAAATTCATATAGTGGTGCAGTGATCATATTGACACCATGGGTGTGTCACAGAATTTTATACCATTGGGCAGTGAAGAAAAAATAACTACATCTTTACCACAAATTTTGTTTTAGCCCCATATTTTACATTTTCACACAATAAGTGGGTAAAAATGGCACCAAAAATTGTCCCACAATTTCTACTGAACATGGCAATACCCCATATGGGGCTGTACAGTACTACTTAGCCATACGGAGAGAATCGGGTGGATCGGAGCGCTATCTGCCTCCTGGAGCGCAGAGTTTCCTAGAACAGTGTGCAGATCGTACAGAGCCCCTAATTGCTAGAAGAGCAGAATCCCCCCTCACGTGACCCCATTTTGGAAACTCTACCCCTTGGCGAATTTAACTACAGATGTAGTGACAATTTTTACTCCATGGGTATTTTCCAGAAGCAAGCAGCAATGAATGTTCAGAGAAAAGAGAAATGTCCAGCTCAACTAATTCCGTGAAGATCAACTTTTATTTACAAAAATTGTTACATAGAGGATAAAATCTTCAGTGCAATAAATGACAGAAGCTGACATCAACGCGTTTGTGGAGACTAGGCTCCCTTAATCATGATATCCAGTGCAGAGAATGTGCTTTACTTTTATACTCAAATCCGGTGAGCACACTGGTAGAATGAATAATTAGAGTAATTGTGCTAAAGTGCAAGCACAAAACACATGTCAATAGACAAATACAAAAACAAAGAATTGCAAAGAGTTTCTATACACACCAATAACCCCTTCATGACCCAGCCTATTTTGACCCTAATGACCTGGCCATTTTTTGCAATTCTGACCAGTGTCCCTTTATGAGGTAATAACTCTGGAACGCTTCAACGCATCCTAGTGTTTCTAAGATTGTTTTTTCGTGACATATCGGGCTTCATGTTAGTGGTAAATTTAGGCTGATAATTTTTGCGTTTATTTGTGAAAAAAATGGAAATTTGGTGAAAATTTTGAAAATTTCACAATTTTCACATTTTGAATTTTTATTCTGTTAAACCAGAGAGGTATGTGACACAAAATAGTTAACAAAATAACATTTCCAACATGTCTACTTTACATCAGCACAATTTTGGAAACAAAATTTTTGTTAGGAAGTTATAAGGGTTAAAAGTTGACCAGTGATTTCTCATTTTTGCAACAAAATTTAGCAAACCAATTTTGTTAGGGATCATCTCACATTTGAAGTCACTTTGAGGGGTCTATATGGCAGAAAATACCCAAAAGTGACACAATTCTAAGAACTGCACCCCTCAAGCTACTCAACTACATTCAAGAAGATTATTAACCCTTCAGGTGCTTCACAGGAACTAAAGCAACGTGGAAGGAAAAAATGGACATTTTAATTTTCCCAACAAAAATTTTCTTTTAGTATCAATTTTTTCATTTTCACATGCGTAACAGGATAAAATGGATCCTAAAATTTGTTGTGCAATTTCTCCTGAGTACAACGATACCTTCATTTGTGGTTATAAACTACTGTTTGGGTGCATGGCAGGACTCAGAAGGGAAGGAGCACCATTTGACTTTTTGAATGGAAATATGCTGGACGATTTAGCGGTTGCCATGTCGCGTTTGGAGAGTCCCTGTGTGCCTAAACATTGGAGCTTCCCCATAAATGACCCCATTTTGGAAACTAGACCCTCCATGGAACTTATCTAGATCCATAGTGAGCACTTTGAACCCCCAGGTGCATCACAAATTGATCCATAAATAAAAAAAGGAATTATTTTCACAAAAATTTTCTTTCAGCCTCAGTTTTTTCATTTTCTCATGGGTAACAGGATAAAATGGATCCTAAAATTTGTTGGGCAATTTCTCCTGAGTACTCCGATACCTCAAATGTGGTCATAAACCACTGTTTGTGCACATGGCAGGGCCCGGAAGGAAAAGAGCACCATTTGACTTTTTAAATGGAAAATTAGCTCCAATCGTTAGCGGACACCATGTCGCGTTTGGAGAGCCCCTGTGCACCTAAACATTGGAACTCCCCCACAAGTGATCCCATTTTGGAAACTAGACCCCCAAGGAACTTATCTAGATGTGTGGTGAGCACTTTGAACCCCCAAGTGCTTCACAGAAATTTATAACGCAGAGCAGTGAAAATAATCATTTTTTTCCTCAAAAATGATTTTTTTAGCCTGCTATTTTTAATTTTCACAAGGCTAACAGGAGAAATTGGACCACAAAAGTTGTTGTGCAATTTGTCCTGAGTACACCGATACCCCATATGTGGGGGGGAACCACTGTTTGGGTGCATGGGAGAGCTCAGAAGGGAAGGAGCGCAATTTTGGAATGCAGACTTTGATGGAATGTTCTGCGGGCATCATGTTGCGTTTGCAGAGCCCCTGATGTGCCTAAACAGTAGAAACTCCCCACAAGTGACCCCATTTTTGAAACTAGACCCCCCAAGGAGCTTATCTAGATATGTAGTGAGCACTTTGAACCCCCAAGTGCTTCACAGAAGTTTATAGATTCAGAGCCATGAAAATAAAAAATATTTTTTTTTCTTGAAAAATGATTTTTTTAGCCCCTTATTTTTTATTTTCACAAGGGTAACAGGATAATTTGGACCCCTAAAGTTGTTGTTCAGTTTGTCCTGAGCACGATGGTACCCCATATGTGGGGGGGAACCACTGTTCGGGCACACGTCGGGGCTCGGAAGGGAAGTAGTGACGTTTTGAAATGCCGACTTGATGGAATGATCTACGGGCGTCATGTTACGTTTGCAGAGCCTCTGATGTGCCTAAACAGTGGAAACCCCCCCACAAGTGACCCCATTTTGCAAACTAGACCCCCAAGGAACTTATCTAGATGTGTGGTGAGCACTTCAAAACCCCAAGTACTTCACACAAGTTTATAACAGAGCTGTGAAAATAAAAAATATTTTTTTTACCTCAAAAAATTATTTTTTAGTCCGCAATTTTTTATTTTCACAAGGGTAACAGGATAAATTGGACCGCAAAGTTGTTGTACAGTTTGTCCTGAGTACACTGGTACACCAGATGTGGGGGGAACCACTGTTCGGGCACACATCGGGGCTCGGAAGGGAAGTAGTGACATTTTGAAATGCCGACTTGATGGAATGGTCTGCGGGCGTCATGTTATGTTTGCAGAGCCTCTGATGTGCCTAAACAGTGGAAACCCCCCCAATTGACCCCATTTTGGAAACTAGACCACCCAAGGAACTTATCTAGATGTGTGGTGAGCACTTTGAACCCCCAAGTGCTTCACAGAAGTTTATAACGCAGAGCTGTGAAAATAAAGAATCTTTTTTTTCCACAAAAATCATTTTCTTAGCCCCAAATGTTTTATTTTCCTAAGGATAACAGAAGAAATTAGACAACCAAAGTTGTTGTGCAATTTTTCCTGAGTACGCTGATACCCCATATGTGGGGGTAAACCACTATTTGGGCACCCGTCGGGGCTTGGAATGGAGGGAGCGCTGTTTGACTTTTTGAACACAAAATTGGCTGGAATAAATCGTGGAGCCATGTCTCGTTTGGAGACCCCGTGATGTGCCTAAACAGTCGAAACCCCTCAATTTTAACTCCAACTCTAACCCCAACACACCCCAAACCCAACCCTAATCATAACCCTAACCACAACCCTGACCCCAAAACACCCCTAACCCTAATCCCAACTCTAACCCTAACCACAAGCCTAACCCTAATCCCAACCCACCCCTAACCCTAATCTTAACCCTAATTCCAACCCTAACCCTAACTCCAACCCTAACCCTAATTCTAACCCTAATTCCAACCCTAACCCTATTTCTAACCCTATTTCTAACCCTAACCCTATCTCTAACCCTAGCCCTAATTCCAACCCTAACCCTAATAGAACCCTAACCCTAATTCTAACTCTAATGGAAAAATATTTTTTATTTTATTTTATTATGTGTGCCTATCTATGGGGGTGATAAACGGGGGTGTATTTACTTTTTACTTTGAAAAATTAATGGGAAGCCAGCAAATTCATGGGCGCCGCCATCTTGGAAATGGCAGGCACACTGTGCATGCGCCCGCCAGTTTCCAAGATGGCGGCGCCCATGATCGAGGACGGCGGGACCCCAGGAGTCACAGCAGGACATCGGAGGTACTGGGGGGGTGAGGGGGGGGTCGGAAAGTGGGGGGGAGCGGAGGAAAGGGGAGGGGGAGTAGATGGTGACGGCAGCAACCGATCGCCGCCGTCCGTCGGTGGCGGGGGCCAATTGCCCCCGCCAATCAGTGTGGAGGGCTTGTGTCTCGGTGTCTAGCCATGTCCGATGCTATTGCAGCATCGGCCATGGCTGGATTGTAATATTTCACCAAATATGATTGGTGAAATATTACAAATCACTCTGGCTGTTAAAAGTGAAACAGCCAATCAGAGCGATCGTAGGCACGTGGGGGCTAAGCCACGCCCCCTGGGGTAAACTGTTAAGTGTCCTTTGTGTGCGGGTCAGGTGACCTTTCAGTGACCCCGGTCACCCGACCCGCAGGGGGGCAATCAATTCATGACGCCACATAGGCGTCATGGGTCGTATTGGCACGACTTTTCATGACGCCTATGTTGGGTCAAAGGTCGGGAAGGGGATAAAACAAAAAAAAAAATCATGAATATAATTAAAAGCTGTAACAGCTAGAAACAAGTAAGGCCGGAGTCACACTGGCGAGGAATACGGGTGCGTGAGAGGCGCAAAAAGCACGCATTAGACACGGACCAATGATTCTCTATGGGGTCACTCGCACCAGGCGTATATTTCTCCTCCGTATCCTCCGCTCCGTGCCACTCGCAGCATGCTGCGATTGTCAGCGTACTACGCCCGTAGCACGCCAATGCAAGTCTATGGGTGCGCAAAAAATACAGATTACACACTGAACACACGTGTGACCTGCGAGCAATACGCAGGTCTTTTGGCTGGTGAACAGGAAATGGGCCAATCCATCATCAGGAAGCGTAGGCATGCAAATGAGCTCAAAAAGCGCTCCAGACATCCAGGAAGTCAGCCTCCACGGAGTACAGCAGCAGCATGGCGTCCACATATATTAATGTAGAGATGCTAATTGTGCTGGTGCAGGAGCGTCCAGAAATATGGGACCCACGCGACGCAAACCGCACAAGAAAGGAGGCGTCATGGAGGCGCATCTGTCACCAGATGTACCATGACTTTGGTGACAGACCACGTGATGAGCAGCAGAAAATTCGTAAGTGCAGCCATAAAAATATTATTAACGTTAGCGCGTGCTATAAAATGACTCTACAATCAGCCCCCCCCCCTTCCTGTGCATGTACTTTTATTAGCCTCATGAGGCCGTTACATTAGGATGTGACACGTGGCTTCACACAGCCATAATTAGGGGTTAGGCCACAAGCTCCTCATCCTCCTAGCCACTAAAATTAGTTTCAGGGGAGCTAATGATACCCTGGGTATCGGCCCAATTACATATGCCACCATGGGTAGAACGCACACCCCCATAAGGCCCCATGCCTAGACTACTGTTTGAAAATGTGACCTCTCAAATATGTGATTTTGACAATCTTTCCTGTCACATTGCAGTGGAAGATGTGATGAAACGGTGGAGAAGCATCCGGGACCAGTACCGCCGGGAACGCCAGCAGCGGTCCAGGAGTGGGGATGCTGGCCATGTCAAACGCAAATACATCTACTATGAACGGCTGAACTTCCTCGCCCCAATTCTGGCTCTGAGACCGTAAGTACATACCTCACACCACATGACACAAAAACATTACACAAATACTTTACAGGGACAAAAATATTGATGTATTTTTGCCTCTGTTCTATTTCATAACAGAACTCAATCCAACCTTACGGATCGAGGAACGGCCTCAGAGGCAGAGCCCATTATTGATCCTGTAGGGGATGAGGTGGCTGGCCCATCTTCTCCCCCTACAAGAAGGATGTCTGAAGAGGAGGCATCACAAGACCACACAATGGCTGCCCTACACAACACACCACCAGGACGGTCTGCTGCTGCAAACTCACCCATCCTGGAAGAGCCGGGCAACTTGAGCAGCAGCCCAACTGCCCAGATCAGGCCCTCCCCACAGGCTGCTCTTGCATCACGGCGAATAAGAAGAAGGCGCCAGGTCGCCATTCAAGAGAGCCGGACCCATGTGGACACTGGGGTGCTGAATTACTTGTCCAGAGTCACTACAGATGATGGTGAGGAGGCCTATGCACGTAGCCTCACCCTTTATCTCCGTGCCCTTACCCGTGAGGTCAGGCTCTGTATTAGGGGGTGTATTCAGATCCTGCTTGATGCAAGCACCCCCCCAATACCCCATATGAGGTGTTTGAATTTCTGGAGAGGTGGCAGCTCTCACCAAGAAATTTAATGCGCATGAGACCATCCACACAGATGCTTGCTCAAGCAGGGTCTGAACAGCCCCTAATACGTGGGCCAACACCTCAACCCCTTCCTCCCCCTACCCATCCTTCTATTCCGCAGCCCCAAATGTCTTCATCAAGCCAACCCCACCAATATGGCCACTTGTACCCACCCAGTGTTGGAGGCTGGTCCCAACCTGGTTGGGGATGATCTGGCTATCTTGGTGGGTATGAGCCACGGGCCTACCAGAGCCAACAAGAAGCCCCTCACCATCATCATTATTACTCTGGGCAGTATCACCAACAGGCCCAGGAGGCTGGACAACAACAGCATCATGGGCAACAGTATGGCCCCACACAGGGCGATGTTGGCCACAATGTCCAGCAGCACCCACAGGCTGTTCCTCCCCGTTCCCCTTCATATGAGGATTTATGACTTAAAAATTTGGAGATGTCCAGTTACATGTAACTGATGCTTCTAATCTAGACAAAAAAACAGGTGTTTTCCTTCACCAACATTTAGAACATAATTTAACACTCACATTTTTAAACAATGTTTTCCAAACATATGAAACGATCCATCATAACAGGCAACGCTACCTCACGCCTTTCACACAGATATTACATGTGTGTATAAAAGAGAATATTTAAATGCGCTATACTGTTTTACCTGAAAAGATGAAAATCCACTATTCACTTGCTAACGCATAGGAAAGGCGTGCTTGCCTTTAGTTAAGTAGTCAACTTTGTTATTGGCATTCTCTAGTAAACCAATTTGAGGCGACCAGCATTCACAATATCACGCTCTCTCAATGTCTTAACAAGTGAGTTTTGTATTTTCATCCTTTCCAGTATAGCATGCTTAAATATTGTCTGTTCTACAGACAGGTAATATCTGTGTGAAAGATGTGAGGTAGCCTTGCCTGTCATGGTGGAATCTTTCTATGATTGGATAACATTATGAGGAAATGTGAGTGTTATCTTATTGACTTTATGTAGGTGATGGAGCTCACCCTTTGTTGCCTAATCAAGGTTAATGTAGGCATGCAGCAATGTTGTAATTGCATAATGTTTGGTGCATTTTTTTTCCGTAATGTTACACCAAGTTAAAGAAGGCCCAAAAGGTCATTTTGGCCATTGCCAAATTTGTGTTCTGGCAAAATTATGTTTGCCTTCAAGCAAAACAAAAAAAAAAAAAAGGCAAAACTAAAAATTTGTCTACTCTAGTTAACGTCTGTGTGATTTCTCACTATCCATCACAACATACTTACAGACACCAACCAATGCAAAGAAACACTCATAGAATCATAAAAAGGCTTGAGTAATATATATTTAGACACACTTTGAAAAAAAGAAATTATAACATAGACACAGCATTCTCTTGCCAAGACTTTGCCCCCTCAGGTGAGATAAAGTAATTCGTGAATATATCACGCACTTTGAGGCCAGAGAGCGGTCTACGTTGAGGGATGATAGGTGGTCTCACCCTGCGCACATTGTCTGGCCTACGCACAACACCATCAGAGGAGGAACAATCATGGATCTTGGTGAAGTTATGCAGAACAACACAGGCTTTCACAACTTCATTCACATTTTGCTCACTCAACTGAATGGCAGACTGGAGTACCCGCCATTTGGCACAAAGAATCCCAAAGGAACACTCCACCAGTCGCCTAGCACGTGATAGGCGCAAGTTAAAAATTCTGCGCCTGTGGTCAAGGTTGCGCCGGGGATATGGCCTCATGATATTACGTGATAACTGAAAGGCCTCATCTGCCACAAGGACATAAGGGACTGATTGTTCGGGGGAGCCTGGTAGCTGGTGTGGTGGTGGTAGATCCAACTGGTTGGTGCGTAGCCGCCGACCCATTATGGAAGTATTGAAGACTCTAGAGTCTCCCGTCCTTCCATAGGCCCCAATGTCAACAATTATAAACTTGTATTGAGGGTCTACCAGAGCCAACAATACAACAGAAAAGTATTGCTTATAATTGAAGAATTGGGACCCCGAGTTCGGCGGCTTACGCACCCTGATATGTTTGCCATCCAGGGCCCCAATACAATTTGGAAACTGGCAGTCCTCCTCAAAGTCCCTTGAAATCCTTAACCAGTCTTCCATCCTGGGCTCGGGTAGGACCACCTGATGGAGTCTTGTCCAGATTTCTGCACATGTAGACCTCACTATGCCTGAAATGGTGGACTTTCCAATGATAAACTCATGGTGGAGGGCGGCATAAGACAGGCCAGTGGACAGAAAGCTGTAGAACAACAGAAATAGTACAGGTTAGAATGGCTAAAGTAAAAAAAAATCAGTTACATGCCGACCAAACTTGGTAGGAAATGAGAGATAACATCACACACATATTTGGTGGCACAATGACTAAGTGATATGCAGTACATATTAGATGTAACATTCTGCTGTGTCAGGTGAAACATTTTGAGTAAGATGAGGGTATTAAACATTGTCCAAGAAGGCCAAAAAACAAATTAACACACACATTATGAACATAGAGAATGTGGTTGTGGAGTACATACCGTATTGTGAGTAGAAGTCGCTCCTCTGCAGATATGGCTTTGCGCATCCTAGTGTCCTGAAAGGTGATCCCAGGGCGCACTGTCTCCAAGAGGCGATCAAATGTGGAAATGCTCATTCGACAGTACTGGTAAAATTTGTCCGGATGCTCCCGCAGAGACGAATAGAGGCGGTGAAAATGCCCTCTTGTGAGTCGTTGCCTCAAAAGTGGATGTACCCACATGCGTCTCCTCCTCCGCGGATCCACTATCACAGGATATGGTTGCCCAAAGCGCCGTGACAAAAGCCAGGTAAAGAGAACCTGCTCGGTTGTATTGAATGTCAGACCCTCTGCCATGCTGCACAAAGAACACCAACACACCTCGTGAAAGCAAGGTGAGAAATGTACAGAATGTAGGCAGCCACCTGTTTCTGAGTGTCTAAATAGGGTGCAGGCTAATGATTTAAATTGTTTGCAGGCCTCAAAACCGTTAAATGTCCATTTTGCAAGGCTGCGAGAAAATCTCGCCATACGGATTGCATACGGATTACATACGGAGACACACATGCGCAAAATACGCAACCTCACCTTGCTTACGGATGACCTACGGAGCACTATTTAGTGGTCATTGATCCGTATTACGCCCTGTAAAATACTGACCGTATTTTGCGCAGGTTAGTGTGACTCCAGCCTTATATATAATGCAGGTGAATGATTATGAAAACTCGAAAAAATAAATTTTTCCTTTAGTTGAAGCAGACAGTTCAACATGAACATGAGAAAAGTGGTAAGGAGTGGTAATTCAAATATAAGGGCTGATTGTTTATAACAAAATTTATGTGGGTTTCCTGAAAAACAGACAATGAGATTTGTTTCAGAATTGTTTTATACTTTTTATAACAATTTTTAAATATAGGAAACTCAACATATATTTTAACAACTCCAGCTGTTGATTTAGCGGAAAATTGTGAAATGCTATCTTAGAATACTCATATATGAGCATGGGGACTAGAAAAAACCTACATTTAATTGGCAAAAACAGTTTCATGAACACGAGAGCTCAAAGTCACATACAGACTATGGTATTATGGTATTTAATTATAATGATATTTTGTGGACTACACTTTACTGGCAATTAGAATACATGCAATTTGTGCCACTAGTGGAGTAGTTAATGAATACCCTGAGTATATTTGTTTAAATGGACTTTTAGGTGCGTTTTTTAAAAATTTTTCACAAATGTGAAAAAACGAAGTATAAAATTCTGAAGCAAATCTTAGGCTAGTTTCACACTAGCTTATTTTCCACGCAGCGCTCGGCGCCGCTAAGCCCCGCCCCCTGCCGCCTCCCTGCCTGCCCCATCCAGTCATCGCTGCCTACTATCGCACACGGCTGCATGCGATCTGCGCACACTATCTTTAGCATAAGGTGCGCAGACCGTGCGCTGGCCGTGCGCTAGTAGGATTTTAGCGTGCGCTGCGCACTTTTGAAGGTGCGCTGAGCGCGCCAAAATGCAAGATGGTGCGTTCAGTGCACACCGGCGCACCTTCAAAAGTGTGCAGCGCACGCTAAAATCCTACTAGCGCATGGCCAGCGCACGGTCTGTGCACCCTATGCTAAAGATAGGGTGCGCAGATCGCATGCAGCCGTGTGCGATAGTAGGCGGCGATGACCGGATGGGGCGGGCAGGGAGCCGGCAGGGGGAGGGGCTTAGCGGCGCCGAGTGCTGCGTGGAAAATAAGCTAGTGTGAAACTAGCCTTATTGTCTGTTTTTCAGGAAATCCACTTACATTTTAGTTATTATTAGTCACATCCGTCTTTTTGATCGCATTTTATTATACTTTTTGTTTGGCAGTATGATGATAAAGCATTATTTTTTGCTTTGTTTTTATTTATTTTTTATAGTGTTCACTAAAGGGTTTAACTTGTGGGACAGTTTTAGGCTATGTGCACACGTAGTTTTTTGGGTGTGCGGATTTTGGAGAGAAAACCGCAGGTAAATCCGCAGGACAAAAGTCCTGCGGTTTAGCCTGCGGTTTTGCCCTGCGGTTTTACACCTCATAATGGATGAGGTGTAAAACTGCAGCGTTTCTGCACCAAACAATTGACATGCTGCAGATTGTAAACCGCAGCAAAACCGCGCGGAAAAATCAGCAGCATGTGCGCTGCGTTTTTTTTTCCATTGAAAATAAAGGTACTGTACAACGCAGCAGAATCTGGTGCGTTTCCGCAGAGCCAAAACCGCTGCGGAAACGCAGCAGATTTCACTACGTGTGCACATACCCTTATAGGTTGGTTCGTTGCGGACCCGGCAATACCAAATATGTGTACTTTTATTGTTTTTTTTCCATGCAAATATTTATAGATACAATATCTTTTCATTTTTTATTATTATTGAGTTTGTTTTTTAATATTTTTCCAATTATGTAAAAAAAATTTTGTAACATTTTTTTTACTTTGACCTACTATGGGACTATCATTTTTTGCAGGCTGATTGTATAACATGGGGATGCAGTAGCATCCCCATGCTGTAGAAACTGTCAGCTCTGCACTGACAGGGAAACTTGCTGATCATGCACTGCGGATGATCAGCAACTTTCCTAGCCCTGGTGACCTGGATGTCGTCTTGAAGACATCAGGTCACCATGGCACCAATCGGGACCCTGTGTCACGCCGCTGGGTCTTCGATACAAAGGCAGAAGGGCTGTCATCCCTTTGCTGTCTCCCAGAGTGCTGGATCGCAGCATTTAGGTTGTTAAAGTGCAGGGAGTGGTGCTTGAATGCTATTGGCACTGAGTGGCGGGTGTCAGCTGTCAGATTCAGCTGACACCCGGCGGTGATCGCCTGCGCACTGCCCATGTGCATGGGCAATCGCGATGACGTAATAATCCGTCTATGGTCAAATAGGCCCAGGGCACAGGGACATATTATTACAACATATGTCAGAAAGGTGTTAATTAATTAATTAAAAAAATCAATCCGAAAATGGGGATCCGATAGCTAGCTGCTACTGAGCAGGCGCCAGCGGTGCCATCTTGCTAGAGAAAAAAACTGATCTCCATTGGCACTGGCCACGCCTGAGCAGTAGCAGCTATGTTGCAAGCTTCCATATTTTGGTCATAATATCAACTAATACCTCACATATATAGATATGTGTTTTTTGCACTTTATTTTTCAGGGTGCAGTTGGGCCCAGATGGCGCTGTAAACTGTGGCCTCTGTTCACACAGGATGCATTTTGGCTAGCACTGGGCAGCCTGCCTGATCTAAGAGTATGGGTGTCACTAATAAGCTGTAAGCTAGATGCTCTGCATCACCTGTATGTAAATAACGCCGCATACAGATTATTATCTTTTGTGCACTAATATAGTAGGTTGGTAGGTTGAGAGTGATTGTCTCATCGGTATTACTGCACCTGTGCTGCTGCCATCTTTAATCAGGTCCACTGCACCCTCATAGTGCATTTGTTTGGAGGCCTTGGAAGGTAAGCATCTCTGCCTTTTTTCTGGTGTTTTTTGAAAAATTTTTGGAGGATTTCTAAGTCCTCTTTTAGTGTTGGTGAACTCTGTTTTCATGTTTAGTGATAGGATTCGCAAACGTGGGGACCCTTGATGTGTATTGCGAGCTTCCATATTTTGGCCATAATATCTAATACCTCACATATATTGATATGTGTTTTTTGCGCTTTATTTTTCAGGGTGCAGTTGGGCCCAGATGGCTCTGTACACTGTGGCCTCTGTTCACACAGGATGCATTTTGGCTAGCACTGGGCAGCCTGCCTGATCTAAGAGTATGGGTGTCACTAATAAGCTGTAAGCTAGATGCTCTGCATCACCTGTATGTGAATAACGCCACATACTGATTATTATCTTTTGTGCACTAATATACCAAACAACCACCCCCTCCATGGATTGGTAGGTTGAGAGTGATTGTCTCATCGGTATTACTGCACCTGTGTTGCCGCCATCTTTAATCGGGTCCACTGCACCCTGGTAGTGCATTTGTTTGGAGGCCTTGGCAGGTAAGCATCTCTGCCTTTTTTTTCTGGTGTTTTTGGAGGATTTCTAAGTCCTGTTTTAGTGTCGGTGAGCTCTGCCTGCGCAGGAGCAGCTGTCGAATCGCCGATAGCTGCTACTGCACTGTCGAGGCCGGTGCCATTTTCAGACTGATTTTTTCTTAGGAATTAATTTATATCATAAAAAATATTTAAATACACATTATAGATGTGATCATGCCTGCAGAAGGTAATTTTTTTTTTTTTTTTAAATATATGTACTATTAATTATGTGAAATAGGGGGCAGGTCAGTGAGATATCAGTAACCTGTCAGAATCCATACTCATGAATACCTAAGCAGAGCACCACATGAAGACCCCCCACAGGCCAAGCCGGAGCACAAGCATATCGTTAACTGAAAACTGAAAATAAGGATTATACCACAACCACGAGACGGATTTCATCATCAAAGATATCATTTTAATCAGTATAATGGCGCCAACCTGACAGTGCCTGTAGGTTACTGTGCACATTCCTGCTGACAGGTTCACTTAAAAATTTTATCTACTTAGATGGTACTCTAGTGCAGGGTTCCCCAACTCCAGTCCTCAAGGCCCACCAACAGGTCATGTTTTCAGGATTTCCTTAGTATTGCCTAGGTGATAATTGCATCACTTGCACAATACAAGGGAAATCCTGAAAACATGACCTGTTGGTGGACCTTGAGGACTGGAGTTGGGGAACCCTGCTCTAGTGGAAACAGACAGAAGAAGATCCCTGTGCAAGAACAGTTTATGGATTCCTCTTTGTATCTGAAAAAATCTGCTTGCTGCTATGGAAGTGGAAGTGCGCCCATTAACTCTTGGGCCCTTGTGTACGGGTTGCACCAATGGTATGTCCACCCCTGCTGATGCTGCATTACTCCATGGATTTTTTTGTTTGCAACTCCGCTTGCAAAATCATGTGCATTAACAGATAGAGCGACTTTAATGCTGACCTAACAAGTAGCATTATAGAAACAGCATTTTTCTTCTTGAAGAACTTATTTGTATAGCTTTTCCCCATGGAGTTCTGCATGGCCTATAAGTCTCCTTATGCTAGCTGGTGACCTCCATTAGGGAAAACAGTACCCTCTGCAATTCTAATAAAAATAATAATAATGCGAAGATTAAAATGCTGAATGCGTTGTGTAAAAAGTGCATTATAGTACTGGGGGAAAATGTCAAACCAACCTCATTTAGCAGCACATAACTGGTCGCTAACCTGGTCTTTATTAGATTTAGCTAAAACTTAGAATGGTTCCCATGAGAAAGGTTTATACAGCTACCTTGAATTATGTTCCTGATGTTATACTGTAATCATGTGTGTCTTATTGATAAAAAGGAGAACGATTGTCAGCAGTGGACAGATACCGTACAGAAATTAATTCAAATTAATTATTACTCCCCACTATTTGTATTGAGCCTATTCAGCAGGGCTACACAAAGACTGTAATCATAATCACTCACAGCAGTCCTGTCCCAAGTGGGGGTGTCACAATTTATTTGCTTTATCACATATACACAGAAGTTCTCATGTTAAGTCCATACCCAGGGCTGGACTGGCCATCTGGCAATTCTGGCAAATCCCAGAAGGGCCTGTCTGGTCATGGGCTTCCTTGTCTGCTACGTTGTTAACAGAATTTATGTTCTCAAGATTCCCATACCGTTAAGTGTGATAGAGCACAAAGTCGCTTGCTCCGTCACTTACCCCAGAAGGCCATGGATATCGTTAGAAATATTGGTCTTGTAGAAAATCTTCCTTTCCTCCATCCAGGGTAATATTAGTAATATATCCCTTCTGGTTCATGGGGACGAGGACAACATGGGCCTGTGTGATTTCAAATGCCAGGACTGAATTTCAGCCCCAATCCGTACCTGGTCCATACACATACTTACAAAATGAAAACTAATTGCAGTGAATCTGATTTTAAAGGTCTGCTAGTGCAGAAAATGTGAGCAGTGATTGTTCAGAAGCAGTCTGTCCACCTAATGACAGTTTTGATGGTTATGAACAAATTTGGTATAAAAAAAATTCTTTTAGCTATGGTAGTTGTCTCAGTCAGACCTTCACTCAACCTCCGTGATGTCATGTGGGGTGAGGGTGATTATAAGGGGTCCACGCCACTCTACAACTCAATCTCATACTCGCCCCTCAGGCTTCAGATTGAACACCGTACGTATCTCCAACCAGTTCACACAGCCAAGACCTTCTATGCTGCCACCACTTACCGAAAGGGCAGTAAGTCCCAATGTCATGTACACAATATACTCACTTGCCTGCTGGCCATACACAGGTCACTGCACAAACTACCAATTAGTCTTCACAGAAACACATAGGTTATTTAGGGCAACAAGACAAAGTGATTAAAGTTTTAGGTTTTAATACACAAAAAGGTACAGTGCTTTAATTTTTATAAAAACATGACAATCACAGACAGTTAAAATGTGCATAAAAGTTATAAAAACGGGGGTCGCCATCACACACGCACACCACCCCCTTCAACTATTGTATATGATATATTATACATGCTAGATGACTATTGCTTGAAACATGTCAGTCACAGGATTCCAGGATGTCGATCATTTGATTTAGCAGCCATATGCTTCCTCTAGCTTACACTAGGAAATTACCATAGTAAAGGTAATGTGTCAAGTGTAAGAATTGGAAGCCACTTGCTAATTGTGTTCCAATAAGCAGGATGAAGGAGACATCTACATTTCACAGGATCATTAGACATTCTTATTTATATGTGATATATAAAATGTCATGTCTAAGTCGCCTATCTCCACTACAGCAGTGCTTACCTTTAGTTAATAAAATTGCAGCCCGCGCTTTCTTTTCATTAATTTTCAGCCTCTTTGATATGTAGTTTGTAGCCTGATACACGTTTTACTGACTCAGTTTTCTTCTCTTTTTTAGAGTGCCCCTCCCAGTAATATAGGCTGGATGAGAGATCTGTGTGTATCCAGAGTACTGCTGTATCCATTATGGCATATATCAGCACAGCCTTGGTCTTGCACTTATTTCATCTTTATGTGGTTTCCTTCTTTTCTGTATCCTGTTTTCTCGACTCTCTCTGAGACTGTAACGGGAATTATAAAGCCTACAACACAAAGAAGCCACACCATTCTAGTCCCTGAACAGACTAGTCAATCCTTAGCCGCACATCTATGAACACCACATCAGACCTGGTTCCATAAAACGCTGTTGAGGGGTTTCTCATACCTCCTGAGGAACCAGAAGGGAGGTCGCTGTGCACAGCCAATGAGGAGTTCTAAAGTGTGCAGAGGAATACAAGGACTTATAATGAGAAAACTTAAAGGACGTGCACAAATGGAAAATAAGGAGAACTAAGAACAATAATAAATGAAACAAGAATAATCTCCCACAAAGCTAACTGATGAGAAAGGTATTTAGAAGGTAGACCCACAGCAGAAATACAAAGGGGTTTTGTCTAGCAGGGAAAAGCCCTTCACAGAAGACCTTTAACTCGTTAACACTAATCCACTTACAACTATAGCCAGCAAGGGCATGTAGTGAAGGGAGAATATATGTAGCCCAACCCAGAATGTGATAGGGAAACGCCTAAAGAGGGGCAAACCCAGAAAGGAAAAATAAAGGCAATAGGAACCATAGTTGTAAGGGCAAAAAAAGTGCACTAGCTCAGTAGACAGGAGAACCGAGCAAGGAGCAAGAGATCAATTGATCGAATCCCCAAACCGAGCCATGGCCCTGTAATTGCGTTCTCCCCATCTACATTGTTAAAGAAGTACTTCCATAAAAAATTTGAATGGCTAAACCCATGTAAATACATATGTAGTGTGGAGTAGTAAATAACTTAGCAATCACCGTCTTCTCTGGAGTCTAGTGCCACTCTGGCCCTCTACTAGGCCACATGATTGCTAAGAGATTCCAACTTGTCTGCTTAAACTATAGTTCATGTGTGAGCCCAAAGTCGGTTTTATAATATTGGCCTATGGAGTCTCGTTCTGACACTGTCACGTGTGTGTCAGAAGCTACAGACAGTCGCACAACATCTGGCTGCAAAAGATCTCTGTGGTTGGCTTTGCAGACACCTTCCTAGTCCTTCTGACTCATGGACCCATGCTCTAATTCACACACATGCATTGGGTGTTTATTAGTGTTGAGCATTCCGATACCGCAAGTATCGGGTATCGGCCGATACTTGCTGTATCGGAATTCCGATACCGACTTCCGATATTTTTTCAATATCGGAATTCGGCATCGGAATCGGAAGTTCAGTTGATTGACGGCCTGACGTCATCATGATGCGCGGTGTGTGCGCATCATGATGCGCCGTCATTTCGGGCCTTCCGGGGGTCTCTGCCGGCCTGCCGGGGGGCTGTGCCGGCCTGCCGGGGGGCTGTGTGGACTGCCCGGGGTCTCTGCCGGCCTGCCGGGGGGCTGTGCCGGCCTGCCGGGGGGCTGTGCACCCTGTGGGGGTCTGTACCGGCCTGCCGGGGGGCTGTGCCGGCCTGCCGGGGGGCTGTGCTGATGTCCGGGGGTCTGTGCAAGCATCGTCCGATGGGACTACAAGTCCCATCGGGCGATGCCTGCTACCATGACAGTGATTGACACATTAGCCAATGATGGGACAGTAGTAGTCCCATCATCCGGCTAATGTGTTAAATGTTAAAAAAAAAAAAAAAAAAAAATACTACATACATACTACATGCTACATACATACTACATATATACTACATACATACTACATACATGCTACATACATACTACATGCATGCTACATACATACTACATATATACTACATACATACTACATACATACTGCATGCTACATACATACTACATACATACTACATACATACTACATGCATGCTACATATATACTACATGCTACATACATACCACATACATACTACATGCATGCTACATATATACTACATGCATGCTACATACATACTACATATATACTACATGCATGCTACATACATACTACATGCTACATGCATGCTACATACATACTACATACATGCTACATATATACTACATACATACTACATATATACTACATGCATGCTACATATATACTACATACATACTACATATATACTACATGCATGCTACATATATACTACATACATACTACATATATACTACATACATGCTACATACATACTACATACATACTACATATATACTACATGCATGCTACATATATACTACATGCTACATACATACCACATACATACTACATACATGCTACATATATACTACATGCATGCTACATACATACTACATATATACTACATGCATGCTACATACATACTACATGCTACATGCATGCTACATACATACTACATACATACTACATGCTACATACATACCACATATATACTACATACATACAATACATTCATACAATACATACATAGACATACAGTACATATAACATAGAGTAACATACTTACCAATACTTGTCACATTGTTCCCCGAAGCCATTGTCTTTCCGGAATAAATATTAACATAACAAACCACAAAAATACTCACCCACGATCCGAAGCAGTCCACGAGTGTGTCCCACGACGATCTTGGGTAGAGAACTGCAGCATCAGATGATGCTGCCGTTCTCTACGGGCTGCAGGAATCCAATGACGGAAGGTAGGTATCCTTCCGCACTGTATTCCTCCGCCACTTAAAAAAAAAAAAAAGTCCCTAGTCTCACTTTATGCCATTGCTGTGTGGGAAATTCCCACACAGCAATGGCATAAAGTGAGACTAGGGACTTTTTTTTTTTTTAAGTGGCGGAGGAATACAGTGCGGAAGGATACCTACCTTCCGTCATTGGATTCCTGCAGCCCGTAGAGAACGGCAGCATCAGCTGATGCTGCAGTTCTCTACCCAAGATCGTCGTGGGACACACTCGTGGACTGCTTCGGATCGTGGGTGAGTATTTTTGTGGTTTGTTATGTTAATATTTATTCCGTAGACGACAATGGCTTCGGGGAACAATGTGACAAGTATTGGTAAGTATGTTACTCTATGTTATATGTACTGTATGTCTATGTATGTATTGTATGAATGTATTGTATGTATGTAGTATATATGTGGTATGTATGTAGCATGTAGTATGTATGTAGTATGTATGTAGCATGCATGTAGCATGTAGTATGTATGTAGCATGCATGTAGTATATATGTAGTATGTATGTAGCATGCATGTAGTATATATGTAGCATGTATGTAGTATGTATGTGGTATGTATGTAGCATGTAGTATATATGTAGCATGCATGTAGTATATATGTAGTATGTATGTAGCATGTATGTAGTATATATGTAGTATGTATGTAGTATATATGTAGCATGCATGTAGTATATATGTAGCATGTATGTAGTATATATGTAGTATGTATGTAGTATGTATGTAGCATGCATGTAGCATGTAGTATGTATGTAGCATGCATGTAGTATATATGTAGTATGTATGTAGCATGCATGTAGTATATATGTAGCATGCATGTAGTATATATGTAGTATGTATGTAGTATATATGTAGCATGTATGTAGTATGTAGCATGCATGTAGCATGTAGTATGTATGTAGCATGCATGTAGTATATATGTAGTATGTATGTAGTATGTATGTGGTATGTATGTAGCATGTAGTATATATGTAGCATGCATGTAGTATATATGTAGTATGTATGTAGCATGTATGTAGTATATATGTAGTATGTATGTAGTATATATGTAGCATGCATGTAGTATATATGTAGTATGTATGTTGCATGTAGTATGAATGTAGCATGTATGTAGTATGTAGTATGAATGTAGCATGTAATTTTTTTTTTTTACATTTAACACATTAGCCGGATGATGGGACTACTACTGTCCCATCATTGGCTAATGTGTCAATCACTGTCATGGTAGCAGGCATCGCCCGATGGGACTTGTAGTCCCATCGGACGATGCCTGCACAGACCCCCGGAGCCTGCACAGACCACCGGCAGGCCGGCACAGCCCCCCGGCAGGCCGGCACAGCCCCCCGGCAGGCCGGCACAGCCCCCCGGAGCCTGCACAGACCACCGGCAGGCCGGCACAGACCACCGGAGCCTGCACAGACCCCCTGGCAGGCCGGCACAGCCCCCCGGCAGGCCGGCACAGCCCCCCGGCAGGCCGGCACAGCCCCCCGGAGCCTGCACAGCCCCCCGGCAGGCCGGCACAGACCACCGGAGCCTGCACAGACCCCCTGGCAGGCCGGCACAGCCCCCCGAAAGGCCCGTACAGACCCCAGAGAGGCTGTACAAGGGCAGGAAAGGGTTTTTCTTATTCCGATACCGGAAGTCCCATAGACTTGAATGGGACTTCCGGTATCGGAATCGGCGATACCGATACTTTTTTTAAAGATCGGCCGATACCATCCGATACGATACTTTGAAGTATCGGATGGTATCGCTCAACTCTAGTGTTTATAGACTTCCTGTCTGCTTCTGAGAATCACCTGCGATATTTCCACTCTCTTATTGAGGCTTGGAGCTACAGCAGTCAGCTATCTTTCTCTTTGGTGCTGCTTTAGGACGTCTGTATTATCTCTCTGGGTCTACTCAAAATAAGTGTTCCCCTTGTTTATCTATCTCATCTGTCTTTAGTTGTAGAAGGGATTGACTAGTGCCAACCCCGTCCTTGCCTAAGCAGGGCCCATTGCTATGGTCAGGCAGGGATTAAGTCCCTGCTCAGCGATAGATGCAGAACCTATATAGGGATGTTTTATTTTTTTTCCGTGTTTTTTTTTTTTTTTTTCCTTTTCTCCCTTGGAATGGATCTGCTTACAGGGCTGACAGAGTAGCTACGCTGTCTGTCTCTGGAGGTGAATGACCTACAATATGAGGTTCAGCAGTGACAGCGGCTGCAGGTTGATGATGTTGGCGTCTCTGCAGGTAGGCCGGTCCAACCTGAACCCAAGGTTGCCCTTCCAGACAGATTTTCCGAGGGAAGAGCAAGTTTTTTTTGTGTTTAAGGAAGCTTGCAAACTTTATTTTAAACTTCATCCTTACTCCTCCGGAAATGAAGATCTCTCTACTACAGGGAGATCCGCAGTCCTGGGCTTTCTCTTTACCGCAGGATTCGGTTTGTCTCCAGTCTGTGGAGGGATTTTTGGGGACTCTGGCCCTTAACTATGATGACCCTGACCAAGTCGCCTTGGCTAAGTCCAGATTGCGTCACCTTCTGCAAGGGAATCGGTCAGTGGAGACGTATAGCTCCGAATTCCGCAGGTGGGCAACTGATACTAAGTGGAATGACCTGGCTCTCAGAAGCCAATTTCTTCAGGGTCTCACTGAAAGGTTGAAAGATGATTTGGTGGTATATGAAACCCCTGAGTCCTTGGAGGTCGCTATGTCGCTGGCTATATGTTTTGACAGACGCTTTCGAGATAGGTGGGTAAGACCACCTTCTCCGGAGCCTCTTTTTTGGGGTAATTGCCCCTTTACCAGGGGAGCAGTCTAGTGGTGGCGGTACCTCAACATCGTACATTTGATGTTCACAAAAAAAGGGTGGTATTTTTTGTGGAAAAAAGGGACATTTTATTGGGGCCGGTCCTTTGATGCCTAAACAAAAGGAAACTTGTTTAACCTTTGGTAGTCTAGAGTGGAATAAGTAAGGGGTGCATCTATTGTCAACCTGCAGTTCCCGGTTTGTTCTGACAGCAGAGGTGGTGCTGGAGAGCAAAACCGAGGAGATTTCTGTTTGACAGTGAAGCTGAAGTCAGCATGGTTGATGCTCAGTTTGCCAGAATTCACAAGCTTTTTCACTGTGCTTTAGCTAAGCCCATTCCCATCTTCGCCATTGACTCAGCACCACATTCACAGAAATCTCTCATTGAAATTATACAGAATGTAAGACTGAGCGTGGAGTCAGTTCATTCTGAAATAATTCCTTGCTATGTCCTGGACTGTCTTCCCACCGCAATTGTTTTGGTCTTCCCTGATTGGTGAAACATAATCCGTTGGTGGATTGACAAACCAGGGAGATCATTGAGTGGGAGGATTACTGCCATGAGAACTGTTTAAATATTTCCCTTTCTACAATCTCTATACAAACCTTCCCTGCATTTTTGTTGGGGTTTGTAGATGTTTTCTCTGAAAGGGGGTGTCAGGATCTGCCTCCTCATTATGAATATGACTGCCCTATTAATCTGACCCCCAGAGCTAAACTTAAGAAGTCCAGACTGTATAATCTTTCTGGTCCTGAGAGACAAGTCATGAAGGATTTCAATGAGGAAGGAGAAGGGACACATCAGACCCTCATTTTTGCCCGTTGAGGCAGCGTTCTTCGTGAAGTAAAAAGTTGGTGGTCTACATCCCTGTTTAGATTTCCGCAAATTTAATCAAATTACTGTCCAAGATCCATATCCTCTTCCTCTGATTCCTGATCTATTCAGCCAGGTTATAGGAGCTAAGTTGGATTTAAGGGGGGCCTACAACCTGGTTAGAATCAGAGAAGGGGATGAATGGAAAACTGCGTTCAGTACCTCTGAAAGTCATTTCGAGAGTCTGGTCATGCCTTTTGGTTTGACCAATGCACCTGCGGTATTTCAGCATTTCATCAATGATATTTTCCAGCATTTGGTGGGCAGGGTGCTGGTCTATCCAAATGATATTTTGGTTTACTCTCTTGATTTGGAGACACATCGGGGGCATGTTAACCTCTTCACTACCAAGGGTGGTTTGCACGTTAACTCCCGGGCCAATTTTTACAATTCTGACCATTGTCCTTTTATGAGGCCATAACTCTGGAATGCTTCCATGGATCCCAGTGATTCTGACATTGTTTTCTCGTGACATATTGTACTTCATGTCAGTGGTAACATTTCATTCATATAACTTGCGTTTATTTGTGAAAAAAAATGGAAATTTGGCAAAAATTTTGCAATTTTCCACCTTTGAATTTTTATGCCCTTAAATCACAGAGATATGTCACACAAAAAACTTAAGTAGCATTTCCCACATATTTACTTTACATCAGCACATTTTTTAAACCAAAATTTTTTTTTGTTAGGAAGTTATAAGGGTTAAAAGTTGACCAGCGATTTCTCATTTTTGCAACACCATTTTATTTTTACGGACTACATCACATTTGAAGCCACTTTGAGGGGTCTATATAATAGAAAATACCCAAAAGTGACACCATTCTAAAAACTGCACCCCCTTAAGGTGCTCAAAACCACATTCAAGGAGTTTATTAACCCTTCAAGTGCTTCACAGGAATTTTTTGAATATTTTAAAAAAAATGAACATTTACCTTTTTTTCACACAAAAAATACTTCAGGTTCAATTTTACCAAGGGTAACAGGAGAAATTGGACTGCAAAAATTATTGTGCAATTTGTCCTGAGTACGCTGATACCTGATATGTGGGGGGAACCACTGTTTCGGCGCATGGCAGAGCTCAGAAGGGAAGGAGCGACGTTTGACTTTTACAATGCAAAATTGGCTGGAATTCAGATCGGACACCATGTCACGTTTGGAGAGCCCCTGATGTACCTAAACAGTGGAAACTCCCCACAAGTGACCCCATTTTGGAAACTAGACCCCCCCCAAGGAACTTATCTAGATATGTGGTGAGAACTTTGAACCCACAAGGGCTTCACAGAAGTTTATAACGTACAGCGGTACAATTAAAAAATCATATTTTTTCCACAAAAATGATCTTTTCACCCCCAATTTTTATTTTCCCAAGGGTAACAGGACCCTAAAAGTTATTGTGCAATTTGTCCTGAGTACGCTGATACCCCATATGTGGGGGTAAACCACTATTTGGGCGTATGGCAGAGCTCGGAAGGGAAGCAACGCCATTTGACGATTTTGGCTGGAATTGAGATCGGACACCATGTCGCGTTTGGAAAGCCCCTGATGTACCAAAACAGTGGAAACCCCCCACAAATGACACGCTAGGGTTGTAAATCCAAAAGTTAGGAAAGAAAAATTAAAAGAGGTAGGAAGTAACCGACTTTAACGACCTTCTGACAAAAGATGAAGAACAAAGCAATATGTCCTGCAAGTTGTAAGCAAATGCCGAGCATTATATTCTGACGTTTCAAAAACTACTTTAACAAAAGCTCTAGAATAGATTAGATAACTATGTAAAATTATCAACTCATGTAGGTTAGCATGCTCTGATGGTTCATCTGTGCTACTGAGCAATTTATTAGCCATTAACAACTTTTCATTGTCTGTAATGGTGGGATCAAAAAACGATAATCCCACCAACTCTGCATTCAAATACCACAAATGGTTCAAAAATTTGGTCAGGGCTATTTCTGCAATGTTGTTGTCACATTCTTTATAGTCTAACAGACTATGCAAAATACCTAAATCTTAAAATACCTCAATTTGGATTTTTTCAAACTTTGAGCGACGAGCGGCACGGGTTAACGTCGTTTGATCGAGCTTAAATTTTGGCTATCTCAATATCTGGAAAGGGGAATCGTTTTGTGGGGTCCAGACGAACAAGATTCCGACATTTTTTTCCTCCCCATATGAGATCCGGTCACCCTAGCGCAGGTTTCCTCCTTGCCTGCGCTTTGCAGGGACTGAGGAGCTTCCTGCAGGCCCCCGGAGGTCCCCGCCGCCATATTGGATCCGGGGACCTGCAGGAAAGGAGACCCCCGCAGCAGCGCTGCACATTGCGCTGCTGTGGGGGGCTCAGGGAAGCACGGAGGGAGCCCCCTCCCTGCCGGTGCTTCCCTTTAACCCCCGGTACACCGCGATCGTGTTTGATCGCGGTGTACAAGGGGTTAACGTGTCGGGGCGGTCCATGACCACCCCTGACACATTGTGCCGGGTGTCAGCTATGATAATTAGCTGACACCCGGCTGCCATAAGCGGCGCTCACCACGTGGGCGCCGCTTATCGCTATGATGTAATATTCCGTCCATGGTAACTAGGGCCCAGGGCACATGGATGGAATATTACGTCCAATGAAGGAAAGGGGTTAAACAGGTGCTGCAAATATTAAGTCATAACAAATTATATGCCAATCTAGAAAAATGTGTTTTCGCCATCCAGGAGGAGCAGTTTTTGGGGTACCTGTTGTTTTCAGGTTTTTGGATGGATCTGGATAACGTCCGTGCTGCCCTTGATTGGGACAGTCCCGAGAACTTGAAGGCCCACAACGTTTTGGGGTTTTACTAATTCTTACTGGAAATTCATCAGGAAAAATCAGTATTTGTGAAACCCCTTAGGCTAGGTTCACATAACGTTTGCATAGCGTTGACTGGCTGCTAATGGTATAGCATAACGCGATCGCGTTATGCTATACCCGCTAGCGCAGATGAATCATCTGTGCTAGCACAAATGATTCATCTGCGCTAGCGGTGATGGAGCCTCAGACGCTGCAGGCCGCGTCTGAGTCTCTGTCAGCGAATGACGGCACATCGCGAACGCGTGCCGCTTTACGGCATGTGTTGCGATGCGCCTGACAATGGGACTCAATGGCGGCGTTAACGGACCGCGTTATACCGCGGTGTAACGCAGTCCATCAACAGACTGCCCAAAACGCAGTGTGACCCCGGTCTTACTGACATGACAAGGAAGGGGTTGATCTTTTCCAAATGGTCGGGGGATGCTTTTCCCTCCTTTAAGAGCTGCTTTTCCACGGCTCCTATATTTAGTCAACCCAATGTTTCCCAGTCCTTTGTTGTGGAGATTGATGCATCGGAGGTGGGGATTGGGGCTGTTTTGTCTCAGGGTCCATCCCCTGGTAAATGGCACACATGCGCCTTCTTTTCTAAAAAAAATTTTCTTTGGCTAAGAAAAATTATGATGTGGTTAATAGAGAGCTGTTGGCAATTAAATTGGCATTTTAAGAACGGTGACATTGGTTGGAGGTGGCTGTCCATCCTTTTACTGTTATCACTGACCATAAGAAGTTGTCAATCTTGAATCGGCTAAACATCTCAACCCTAGGAAAGCTAAATCGTCCCTGTTTTTACTAGGTTCAATTTTGTGGTCACTTTCCGCCCAGGGGTCAAAAATGTCAAGGCTAATGCTTTGTCCTGGAGGTTCCCTGGTGGTGGTGACCATAAGGATCCGGTCCCGATTTTGCAGAAGGGGGTAGTCATTTCTGCATTGTACCCTAAGCTGGAGAGTGAGGTGTTGGAAGCTCAGAGGGACGCTCTCGCCTCTTGCCCTCCAGGAGAGTTATTTGTGCCACCTAATCTGCACCGCAAAGTAATTGGGTAACATCACAACTCTGTGCTTGCTGGTCATCCACGTGGTAAGGCAACTGCAGACCTCCTTTCTCGTCATTTTTGGTGGCCAGGGCTGCATTGGGATGTGGTTGAACAAGTACGTGAATGCTCCCAGGCCGGTTCGTTTATTTCACACCTCTTGTCCCAACAAGCCTGGTCCTTCTGACTCTTGGCAACCCACCCCCCTGTGGTAGTGGTGATTGACTAGTGTCAAACCCATCCTTCCCTAAGCAGGGTCTATTTCCAGTGTCAGGCAGGAGTAAAGGGGGTTTTACACATAGCGATATCGCTAGCAATATCGCTAAAGCGTCACCGATTTTGTGACGCAGCAGTGATATTGCTAGCGATATCGCTACATGTGATACTTGCCTCCGACCGGCTCCCCCGCTGGCTATCGCAGATCATGCGAGATCGTCCACGTCCATTTCTCGTCGGCTGCTTCCTGCTGGCGCCGATGAGCGACGCGTGGACGTGGGCGGGAGGACGTCATCATCGCCGCGTCTGTAAGGTAAGTAACGACCGCTGCTGCATCGCTGTGAGATCTGCCTGTTTGGCAGCTCACTAGCGACCATTTAGCGATGCACCAGCGATCCTGACCGGGTCATATCGTGGTCGGGATCGCTGGTGCATCGCTAAATGTAAAGGGGGCTTAAGGTTCCTGCTCAGCGATAGGTGCAGAACCTATATAGTGACGTTTAGGGCAGAGAGGGTGACTTTAGATCTGCCTAGGGGTCCCCAGTGCCGCGTTCCTTAGTGTTGGGCTCCCTTCCCCTCATCCCTTCGTGTTGCACTTAGTCTTTCCTACATTGTGCGTGACAGACATGCCATAGTTTTTACATTACAAAAGCAACTTCTGTCTCACTCAGAGTGCTGTGTGAGCCAGCAAGTTGGGATAGCTTTCACATGATCCCGAAGAGGACTGGTGCAGCGCTGAAACCAGGGAATACAACGATTGGAGAGTATATTAATGCACCTACACTACATATTCAGTACATTTACTCAGATTTAGCTAATAAACATTTTTCATTGAAGTGCTTCTTTGAAAGCTGTGTACAGCTCCATAACCACCCATGTTGCTATCTCTAACACTGAAAGAAGGGAGGGAGAAAGAGAGAGCTTTCAAACTACCCTGTTTCCCCGAAAGTAGGACCCCCCCGAAAGTAAGACAGGGTGGGGGTTACGGGGGGGTCCTTCAATGTAAGGCCTCCCCCGAATGTAAGGCAGGGTTGGGGGCCGCTGTGAAATGTAAGGCCCTTACCTTTGGGCCGCCGCTGTCCCCCATTGGGTCCCCAGGCTCCAGAGGTGTCCTCAGGTGCAGCTGGGCGGGTCCAGCGCTCATGGGGTTAACTCGCCGTGTTAACCCCGCAATCCGCCCAGCTCAACAGCTCATTGGCCGCCCCTGTTCCCCACGTCACCGCCGGCCCCCGGCTCGAGCACTGATTGGTCCAGCAGCTTGGGCTGTAATTGGCCGCCCCAGCCCCACGTCACCGCTGTTTCCCTGCTGATTGGCACAGCGTTCCCTGCAGCACAGGCCTTCCGCACCCACAGCCGCACCGCAGAGGAAAACGTCCAGCATTTAAAAACCAAGTAGGGAAACATGTACTGTATAGGATATGGGGCTGTGTGCAGTGGGATACGGCACTGTTATGGGGTGTGGGGCTGTGTGCAGTGGGATACGGCACTGTTATGGGGTGTGGGGCTGTGTGCAGTGGGATACGGCACTGTTATGGGGTGTGGGGCTGTGTGCAGTGGGATACGGCACTGTTATGGGGTGTGGGGCTGTGTGCAGTGGGATACGGCACTGTTATGGGGTATAACAGCATGTTAATAAATGTTAATTTATTGGTTAAAAAGAAATTGTCATTTTTTTTCGGCTAATGTAAGACCTCCCCCGAAAGTAAGACAGGGTGGGACTTTTTGGGGTAAAATTAATGTAAGACAGGGTCTTACTTTCGGGGAAACACGGTAGGAGCTCTGATGGATTTGTAAGATTTTTGCAAAGCAATGAGATGCAGAAAGGACTTATAGAAACTCCGTAGCTGAAAAATAGTAGCACATTTTTAATGAAAAGTACTTAGAAAGTTGTCTTTGTACGTAGGAAGCAAAAAATATAAAACCAAAAGAGTTTGAATGAAGATGTACAGTCTATAAGAATAATTGGTAAGTTTGACTCCTATAGACATTTTATGAGGTTGTAAGACTGGAGATACAAAATTGCAATTGACTTTATTATTATTCTTAGCATGGGAAACAAATCCCATATGACCACAATGAAAATATCCGTATATGTTGGAAGTTGATGTGATACAACCCTCTCAGCACAAAAATCAATTGGGCCATTCTGCTTCAGTTTGCATCCATTTGTAACATCCGTTTGCCAAATGAATTATATTTCTCTTTTCCTCAAATTGAACAGAAAAACAACTCACAAATACAAGTTTGAACAGAGCCATACCGTCAGCAAACCGAGAACTTTCATGATGCAGCAGTTTACTTTTTTTTGACCAACCAATTTTTTTTTTACAGTATTTAGGTATGCAGTGCTTAACAAAAATCTAAAAATTGTTGCAACAACGGGGGTGTATCTCTATATATAAAAATGAAAGTGTGTGTGTGTGTGTGTGTATGTGTGTATCACCAACCAATCACAAAGTATCTTTCATTTCACCAGAGCTGTTCAAAAGAAGCTGAGCTGTGATTGGCTGCTATGACCAACAGTTTTCCTACTTGACAACACCTCAACAGACACTGACATGGTGGGAGAAATCTAGCATCCCTGGGAACATAAGCTCATTTGTAGCAAATTGGTATAGATTTGATTATTAAAACTTAACTTTTAATCAGTCATTAAAAACAATTAAAGTGCCAAAAAAGTGCTTGTGCATATGTGCAAATACAACAGCAACCTGTGCTATGCCACCTATGCTTCCCTTTATGAAGGACAAAAGATGACAAACAGTATATCCAGCTGTATATTAGTGTACCTTGGTGTTTGCATCCAAGTATCAAAAACACACTAGCTCATCTTATTCAACCAGAAAATATTAATCATAAACCATCCATGGTGGGCTTATATCCATTGCCAGCAGCCAAGCGCCACAATATTAGCCTCAAGTTCAGCAATAAGCATGTCCTTCAAGGATAAGGCGGACTTTTATGTTCCTGGCATGTCTAAGAACATTAATATATGCGTCTCTTAATGAGTCAGTGTGATATAAAAACATAAGCTCCCAGCACTTGTCTGCCCCCCTGAAAGGAGCAGAGAGCACATGACAGAAATGAATCCCCCCTCCCGTGCCCATATACCCATCACACATCCTCCGTCCCATAGGCACATCTTCCTTCTTAAAGGGATTATTGGTATGCAAGTCAGAGCAAATCCATCCAGCTCTTTGGTTTTGACCCCAGGCCTCTCTTAAAGTGATCCCGGTATGGAAGTTAGGACCGTTCCACTCAGCTCTGTGGTTCTGACCCCAGGGTCTCTTAAAGGGATCATTGGTATGGAATTTAGGGCAAATCCACTCTGCGCTTTGGTACTGACTCCAGGCCCTTCTTAAAGGGATCTCCAGTTTGGAAGTCAGGGCAAATCCATCCAGCAATTTAATTCTGACCCCAGGCCTCTCTTAAAGGGATCTCCTGTATGAAAGTCAGGGCACTTGCCTTCAAATGCTCTGGTACTGACCCAGGCTCTCTTAAAGGGATCTCCTGTATGGAAGTTAGGGCAAATCCCTCGGTGTTCTGATTCTGACTCCAGGGTTCTATTAAAGGGATCATTGATATGAAAGTCAGGGCAAATCCACTCAGTGCTCTGGTTCTGATGCCAGGCCTCTCTTAAAGGGATCCCCAGTATGGAAGATAGGACTATTCTACTCAGCGCTCTGGTTCTGACTCCAGGCTGATGGGATGATGTGGGATATTATGGGTAGTAGTCCGGTAGTTCTGGCTGACGGGATGATGTGGGATATTAGTGTTAGTTGTCCTGTGACTCTGGCGGATGGGATGATGTGAGATATTAGGGGTAGTAGTCCAGTGGCTCTGGATGACGGGATGATGTGGGATATTAGGGGTAGTAGTCCGGTAGCTCTGGCTGACGGAATGATGTGGGATATTAGTGGTAGTTGTCCTGTGACTCTGGCGGATGGGATGATGTGGGATATTAGGGGTAGTAGTCCAGTGGCTCTGGATGACGGGATGATGTGGGATATTAGGGGTAGTAGTCCGGTAGCTCTGGCTGACAGAATGATGTGGGATATTAGTGGTAGTTGTCCTGTGACTCTGGCGGATGGGATGATGTGGGATATTAGGGGTAGTAGTCCGGTAGCTCTGGCTGACGGGTTGACGTGGGATATTATAGTGAATGTGGCTATGTGGAATGGGCAGGGCTATACACTCAGCTTTATATATATATATATATATATATATAATCATTATAATTTGTTATAACTAACCGTAGTTAGTTACTATGCCCGGGCAGCGCCGGGCTCTTCAGCTAGTAGAAAATAAAATTGCTCTGATAATATTGTTCAGAAGTTACGTTCAGCCTTTTTCAGAGTATGTGGCCAGCAAGGCCCCACGTCTTGTGCTCTATTTTCATTCTCATTTCAGCTTTCCGTTTGATGGCTTGTATGATGATACCCCCTGGGGCACTGGACCCGGACCACAACTTTTTATATGGCCCATAGAATGCAAGTCCGCAAGGACAGGGTCCTCTCTCCTCTGCACCAGTCTGTCATTGTAAATTTGTTTACTGTTAACGATATCTATAACTTTGTATGTAACGCCCCATCTCATGTACAGCACCATGGCATTAATGGCGCTATATAAATAAATAATAATTGGGGTCCTAGCTGTGAGACTTTCTCCTCGTGCTTCTCATGTAGGTATGCCGCTCATACTTGTTGCTGTCTGAATATCTGACTTATGTAACTTGGCTGAAGAAGAAACAAACAAATAAACAAACATGAAAAAGGCCCATTTATAGGACTGATTCTAGCAGATATCCTGCTGTGCTTGAGTAAACAGTATGTGCAGGGCAACATTCCCTACTGATGCTAAAAGGTTTCATTTTCTAACTTCCTAACTTTCTGTCCATTTAAGTCAAGCTACTTTTCTTCTCAGCGGTGCAACTTAAAGGGTTATACATAATATTTTGAGATAGGGATGTTTAGATAGTGGCAAGTGCTTGTTTAAACAAGCAAGTTTGTATTTTATTTTATATTTAAAGGCGTTGGTCCGAAGCTAAAATTTATTTGAATCCTAAATCTCCATGTATTTTACAGTAATGTCATAATTTATAGTCTAATTTTTTTTAACATACTTTAATTAACAATTCTCTATAGTTCCCACACTACTCTAACTGCTTTATTTTGATGTCACTTGCAGGGGTGTGGCTGGTCTCTGCTCGCTCATTTTTGGCCTCCTTACAGCGTGCACTGACAGTGCGCTCTGTTGAAAACTCTTCACTTATCAGAGCCGGTGAGGGAGCGCACTGTCACTGTGCACTTAGAAGAATAGTGCACAATGACAAGATCCTACTGAGCATCTGTCAGACGCATACTCAGTAAAGCAGGGACTAGCACAGCCCCTGAAATGGACATCACATTTCAGGGTGGAGGCTCTGCCCCCTCATAACAACTCGTTTGAGCATCCCAGCAAGCACTAGGATTCTCACATGAAATGTCATCACACAGGAAGTAGTTAAAAAAATCAAAGTATATTAGAAAAAAAAGATTAGATTAAATAGACATTTAGGATTAAAATAAATGTTAGTTTCCCACTGTAGGATCGGTGAGAGAGTGTTCAACCAACAGGGATGGGGGGTGACCCACTTCTTGCCGCCGACCAGTGGCATAGCAACTGTTTGTGGCGCCCGGGGCGGTCGAAAAATTTGCCGCCCCTTTGGTTGTTGATAATTCGGAAGCATCCGAAGAGCCCACGCTCCACTCAAAGATCTAATTTTTAGTCTGCTACTAACTCTGCTGTTATTATTTCTAGACTTTCATCTTCTTGCAGTTCTCTCTCTCTCTCTCTCTCTCTATATATATATATGTATTAGCTTGATGATGCTGGATGAAGACCTAATGGCTTTTTTAATAATAATTTTTAATAATGTGACAGACCTTACAAATTGCATTATATAGAGCCCTGTTTTTTATTACATACCGTCCTGTCTTGTTAGCTGTATAATGCAATGATGGCTGATGGAGCATGGGAAAGCTTCCTTTCTAATGGAGGAGCTGATGGACTGGTAGTTTGGTCACCGGCTCCTTGATCAGCAGTCATTTTATATCTAAAAAGAGAGGGGACTATGTAATAAAAGAGGGCACTGTAAATAACAAAATTAACAAGAATACACTATGTAAGAGACAGCACTATACATGACAGCAGAGGAAGCTATATAATAAGGGACGGAATCATATATAACTAGAGAGGATGGTACGTAATAAGGGATGGTGTTATACATAAGAAAAGAGGAAACTATGTAACTAAGGATGGTGTTATACAGAATTAGTGAGTACACTATATACTAAGGGACTGTGTTAGACATAGTGAGTACACTATATACTAAGGGACTGTGTTAGACATAATAAACGATAATGTCTTCCTCCACCTCTCCCTGTTCCTAAGGCCATTATAAGTCCCCCTTCCTCCCATCCCAATCCCCCACACCCCTCATTGTCCTCCTCCCCTCACATCCCATTATTGTCCTCTTCCCCCACCCCATCATTGCCCTCTTCACCACCTCCATCATTTTCTTCTCCCCCACCACTATCTTTGCTTTCTCCCCCACCACTCCCATCATTGCCCATTCCACCACCTCCATCATTTCCTCCTCCACCCCCATTTATTGCCCTTTCCACCACCACCGTCATTGCATTCTCCCCCACCACCCCATCATTGCCCTCTCCTTCACCCTATCACTGCCTTCTCCCCATCACTCCCATCATTGCCTGCTCCATCACCCCATCATTGTCTTCTCCCCATCACTCCCATCATTGCCTTCTCCATCGCCCCATCACTCCCATCATTGCCTGCTCCATCACCCCATCACCCCCATCATTGTCTGCTCCATCACCCCCATCATTGTCTGCTCCATCACCCCCATCATTGCCTGCTCCATCACTCCCATCATTGCCTTCTCCTTCACCCCATCACTGCCTTCTCCCCATCACTCCCATCATTGCCTTCTCCATCACCCCATCACTGCCTTCTCCCCATGACCCCCATCATTGCCTGCTCCATCACTCCCATCATTGCCTTCTCCTTCACCTGTTATGATAGAGTCACCGTAGGAGGCAGACACAAAAATAGAAGCTACGTCCAGAAAACCAGAGAAGTTGGCAACTATCAGATTGCAGACCCCTGAACCTATCAACACAACTAGCAGTAGCCGTGGGGGGTTCCTACGGAGCCCTAGACCCCTCGATCACAGCCGGAGAGATAAATAGCCTAAAGACAGAAAAGGAAATCTAAACTGCCCCAGAGCAGACCCCAAAGCAAAAGGCAGCCCCCAACATATGACGACGGTGAAGCAAGATGAAAAAACAATCACAAAGATAGAAAGATAGGCTGAGCAAACGATGGGGCCCAAGCTAACTAAACAGGAAAGGAAGGTTGCTGTCTGCAATCTGCCAAAACCCTATCAAAGACATAAGCCAACAGGCTGATATGGAAAAAGACCCTGAAGCAGCTAGGCTTCAAAAACTATATCAGCACTCAGGTATTTTCTGAAGACAGAGCTAAAGGAATTCAGCTCACCCCAGCAGGGAATGGCAGAAATCCAGAAAAACAAAGCAAAAACAAAGTCAAAGCACAAATGCAAAAGGCTGAGCAGAAAACTTAGCTTTAGAAGAGCAGGAATTCAGACTGGGCTCCAAGGATCCCTCAGAGAAATCACCCGCAGGGCAGAAGGGCGTCGGCGGCCTTATATCCAGTCAGTAACTCCACTCAGTCAGTCATCATCAATAGTCTCAGGTGCTTGATAATCAGGCTCACTACCTTTCTCCACCAGAAGAGGGAGTTCCTCAGGCCTCTGGTGGAGGGGAAAATGAACTCACAACATTTACCCCATCACTGCCTTCTCCCCATCACTCCCATCATTGCTTGCTCCATCACCCCATCATTGTCTTCTCCCCATCATTGCCTTCTCCATCACCCCATCACTGCCTTCTCCCCATCACTCCCATCATTGCCTGCTCCATCACCCCATCACTCCCATCATTGTCTGCTCCATCACCCCCATCATGGCCTCCCATTACCCCCTCATGGCCTCCCATCACCCCAGGCCCAGGCATTATGGCCTTCTCTCCCCATCACAGTCTTCTCATGTCCCCATCTCCTCCAGGGCCAGGCTAACCTACACAGACATATACACACACAGACAGACATACATGCACACAACAGACATACACACAGACACCACCTCTCTCTCACCTGTCCGCAGCATCGCCCGCGCTTCCTCGCTCACACAGCAGCGGCCGCTGAATGATGACGTCATTCAGCGGCACTCCTCAAACAGGAAGCGTGGCCTCCGGGCAGGAAGCAGGACGGACCCTTGCAGCTCCGCTCCTGCTATTCCCGCTTTCAGGCAGCGGAGCTGCTGTGATTGCTCCCTGCCCGCCACTGCACTGCACTGTGCCTCACTGCCTCCGCGCTTCTCCCACAGAGAGAAATTGCTGCTGCCGCGCCGCCCCCACACATGTGCCGCCTGGGGCGGACCGCCTCCCCTGCCCCCCCACGCTATGCCACTGCCGCCGTCAGACACGAGAGTGAGACGGGTAGTATTCAACAGGTCCGTTTTTATTGGTCGCCTCACTGACGACCACCGCAATTCACCACAGGAATTTCACACTTCTTTTATTCACATACCCGGGTACCTTCACTTCGTATATACATCTTCATGGCTTCCTTTGTGGCTCTTCTCACTGTGGCTGCCCTAGGCCTATCCACCACTGCGCTTCACCATTCCAAGTACACCGTCCGCTTGGTACCCTCAGACCGTCTACGTCTGCGGCTACTGTCCTTTGGGCCACCCCCCGTGACCGTCTCAATTGTCAGTTCCTCTGTGGAGCCTTTCTACCGTCTCTCTCTCTACAACAGAAACCTCCTTACTAGTGAGCTCCTCTGGCTGACTGGACTTTCCAGAACCTTCCCTCCACCTCTTATACTCCCAGGCCTGGTAGTTCTGCCTACTATCACCTGACAGTTTATTTGACCAATGGCAGTTACACAGTCAAATCCCTACACTTCCCACTGCCCTCTAATGGTCAAACTACAACGCAGCACCCCTTTCTCTTTATCTCAGCGCTTTTGTACCTACACTGCGCTACCCCTCTGCCTCTTCCTACACGCAGATCTATCCATCAGTTCTACCTCCCTACACTCTCCCTTCCTTTGTCCATTGTCATCCTCGACAATCTTGTCTTACTCGTCTGGTGGTACGTTGTACTGGGGGCCTGACTCAAGGACCACTGTCTGTCTACATTCCTCCTGTCTCGTCATCCTGCTAACTTAAATATGTCATGGTCAGCGTACTTCAAGTACCCGGGACCTGTTGAACACACACATTTTTTTTTTATAACACTTCAACATGTCAAATTCACTACACACCTTACCACGTTTACTGCAATACGTTTTTCTCAAAACATTTTTTTTAGCCTTTTACTTTTTTTTAACCAAAACAATTCACTCTTAAAAAAAAATATTAACCAAATGAGGACAGGGTGCTCCCCCTTCCTTTGACAAAAACACTCCCTTTAGGCATCCCTACTGCATCAGGAGGAGGGTCTCCTTTCCCATGGGGATGCGGAACAGTCCCCTTATTGTGCAACAGTGCATGACAGTCCATTGTAATAGGTGCTCCGGGCCACCTCCTGGTAGCCGATGTTCCGCCAAACAGGAGACTCCACAGTCGTGGGGTCTCTGGGATGCTTGTAGTATCCCTGGGCCTCGAGTGTCCCTGATGCTCGAGACCCAGGAGTCCTGGTCTCTTTATGGGGGCTTGTACCCCTCAGGGTAGGCGATGACGGCCACCACATAGTAACCACGGGGCAATATTCTTTGTAATAGGAGACTAGGTCTCCCTCCCGCCGAACCCGGCCGTGCTTGATGGAGGCCACGTTAAAATAAATTTTATAGCCGGTGGTGAGATCTTTAATAAAACCGTAGCCCTTGCCGGTGTCCATATATACCAGCCGCCCGTATGACCGAGGAACAGACATGGCGACCTCCCCCTTCTCGTGGAGTAATGCCCACACCTCCTGATCCTTAGCCTTATTCTTTTCAATGATCTCCGCAAATCAAGCCGAGGGTCCGGTATAGGCTGCAGAGTTCGGTGGGCGGGTCGCAACCGAGGTTGGAGCAGAGGCGGTCGCAGATACTGGGGAGCAGGCCACAACCGGAGTAGCAGACGGGGCAGAAACGGCCACAGGTGTCATCGGGTAGGCTGTGGAGTTGGCAGCAGCCGGGATCAAGGCTGCCGTGGGCTTCGGTGAGTAGGCCGAAGCCGAGGCCACGGATGGAACAGCGGCGGCTGCGGGTACTGGTAAATAGGCCGCGGTGACCTGCGGCGGGCCTGAAGTGATGGCATGCTCAGATGAACAGGCCGGTGCCGGAAGACAGATCACGGCAGGGACAGCCGCAGGTTGGCTCCGCACCGGCGCCACCGGGCGGGGCAGATCGGGATGGTTCTCAAGAGCCGCAAAGTCATCCAGGGCCGTCACTGGAGAGCGGGAGGTCAGCCAGGGAGGTCGAGGGCCAGCGTCAGGGACCGGAGGCCTGTTTTATGCACTAGGCATGGGGGCGGGATCTGCTTGCGATGCCGCCGGCTGGGCCGGGGGAACGCTCACCATCCCCGGCGTTGCGGCTCCCAGCAGGCTTTCCCGCAGCTCCTCCAATAGCCATGGATCTTCACCCTGCCGTCCGGCAGGGCCGGCCTCCAGGCCCGATGCCTCCGCGGAAGGTACTTGTGCAGCTTCTTCCAACGGCTGTTGCAACAGGGGACGGGGTACCGAGAATGGCTCCCAGGGGCAGGTCTCCCGGCGGGTTTCAACCTCCTGACACCATTTCCACTCCAGGCATCCGAGGACACGGCAAATGCAGCGTCGCATATCTCCCGAGTTCCCGTAGCTCAATGGCGCCAAACAGCTACACCCAGTTTCTTCACCAGGGCCACTCCCGCTCGGGGGTGGAGCGTTGGTCGGCCTCTCCACCCATCTTCCAAGGTCCAGCATGGGAGGGCGGCTGTCTCCTGTTGTAGGCCGCTCCCCCAGGGGCGGATGTGACCTAGTCTTAGATTTTCCATTACGGCTGCAAACTCCTGTGTCTCTTCCTGACGCTGTAATGCCACAGTCATTTTTAACAGAACACTCCTCTCCTCTGGTTTCACTTATTGACAGCCAGCAATCTGAAGCACGGCCCCAAATTTTAATCCACAGGAGAAGGGAAAAAAATAAAATTCTTCGCCCCGTATAGCTTGGGGGCATTTGTTACTTGGTGGCAGGCTTGTCGCTGAAGGTGTTGTATTTGCAGCAATTATCCTGCCGACTACGCCAAATGTAGGATCGGTAAGAGAGTGTTCAGCCAACAGGGATGGGGGTGACCCACTTCTTGCCGCCGACAGACACGAGACTGAGACGGGTTGTATTCAACAGGTCTGTTTTTATTGGCCGCCTCACTGATGACCACCGCAATTCACCACAGGAATTTCACACTTCTTTTATTCACATACCCGGGTACCTTCACTTCTTATTTACATTGTCATGGCGTCCTTTGTGGCTCTTCTCACTGTGGCTGCCCTAGGCCTATCCACCACAGCGCTTCACCATTCCAAGTACGCCGTCCGCTTGGTACCCTCAGACCGTCTATGTCTGCGGCTACTGTCCTTTGGGCCACCCCCCCGTGACCGTCTCAACTGTCAGTTCCTCAGTGGAGCCTTTCTACCGTCTCTCTCTCTACAGCAGAACCTCCTTACTAGTGAGCTCCCCTGGCTGACTGGACTTTCCAGGACCTTCCCTCAACCTCTTATACTCCCAGTCCTGGTAGCTCCGCCCACTATCACCTGACAGTTTCTTTGACCAATGGCAGTTACACAGTCAAACTCCTACACTCCCCACTGCCCTCTAATGGTCAAACTACAACACAGCACCCCTTTCTCTTTATCTCAGCGCTTTTGTACCTACACTGCGCTACCCCTCTGCCTCTTCCTACACGCAGATCTATCAATCAGTTCAACCTCCCTACACCACCACCCCTCATTCTCTAGACAAATTTACTGTTTACTGTCCGTTACTGTCTAGTATTGGTGGCCATATGTTTATTGCTTACAAGCTTTTCCCTATTGAACTTGTAAGCACTGCTTCAGAGCTGTCTGGGATAGGCAGGGTGTATTTAAGTCTTAATCCCAGCCACATCTCCGCAGCCCCACTGTGCTCCACTGTAGCAAGGCTGTATCATACAGTAACATCGGAGCACACACAGTTGAAACAAGCAGAGCATGATATGCTATCCTGAACTGTCATTCAAACAGGAACACTCAAGAATCAGTAGGTCAGGATGCTGGGAAATGGTGCACTCCAGAAATAAGGAGATTTATCAAACCCTCTAAGGCCAAATGTATGCAAGATACATTGGCAACTGTATGCCCAGTGTCGGACTGGAACACCTTGTGCCGACCAGAGAAAATCATTCTTGGGGCCCACTATGCATCTACATAGAAATAAATGCAAGACCGCCAATTGTGCGTTAAAACATGCTAATATCCAGGTATAATATAAGGTAGTACAAATCTTAATTATGTAGCAGGAGTTGGGGTAGCCTGCCTCATAGAATATAAAGCAGCCCCCTCATTGGTATAATGCAGCCATCTCATAGAGATATAAAAAAAACCCCACAATACTCACCTCTCCTCCTCGCTCCCATGCTGATCTCGGCTTCAGTGTCAGGAGCTGCCCCGTCTGCCAGACACACAGCGGGTGCGCAATGAAGTGACGTCATCGCGCATCGGCTGTGAGTCAGAAGCAGAGGGGACTGATGGGAGAGAGAGCGTCATCTGACACTTTCTCTCCCATTACAATTGAAGGCGGTGCCGACCCTCACTTACTGCCGCACTCCCCCAGGCTGGGTGGTGGGGCCCCTGGGGGAGTGCGGCGTGGAGACCGAAAGTGAAATGGTATTCACTGCTTCCCACACCCATGTGGGCGTGGGTAGCAGTGAATATTCATTTCTCTTTAGCAGTGGGGACAGGGGCTCCTGCCTCCTGTCACCCGCTGCTGCTCAGCTGGCAGGGCGCCAATAGCAGCTGCGTGGTGTGCCGCTATTAGCGACACACCACTGTCTGGGGGCCCCTGGAGCAGCGGGGGCCCTAGGCAACTGTTGACCCTGTATGCCAGCAGGTGCCAGGGCCCACCGGAGAATCCTCCGGTTCTTCGGTGGGCCAGTCCAACCCTGTGTATGCCTATACAAATGCATACTTTTATTGTTTCCCATTCAAAAGTATACTGTTAACACTGCATTTTTAATATTTCATGCATTTGTTTAAACCCCTTAAAGGCACAGCAAATTTGTATTCTTGCGCTTTATTTATTTATTTTTTTACTTCGCTTCTTTTTAATTTTTTCTGACAACATAACTGAATGAGGGCTTGTTTTTTTGCAGGATGAGTTGTAGTTTTGATTGGTACTATTTGTGCAGGATAATTGATGGTGAAAAAAAAACAATTCTGAATTTGGGTATAGTTTATAAGGTGTTGAATGTGTGCTAACAATGACCTGGAAATATAATTCTCCAGGTCAGTATCATGACAGTTATACCAAACATGCACAGAACTTAGTAAAAGAACTTTGTGTAATTATGATTTTTGCAAAACAAAATTGGTTTCTTTCGCTATTTTCTGAGACTCATAACTTTTTATTTTTCCATCTAAGAAGCTATATGAAAAGGTGTTCTTTGTGCACTGGCAGATTTTATTATTATCGTTTTAAGGTACATACATACAGCAGTTTGATCACCTTTCATTGCATTGTTTATGACTTAAAAATGACAATTTTGGAATTTTAAGGGTTTTTCTTTATGACATTTCCCATACAGGTTAAACAACTTAACATTTTGATAGATCACACTTTTCCGGATACAGCAAAACCAAATATGCATCTTTTTTTTTTTTTTTTTTTAATACTGTTTATTTTTAATGTGGAAAAAGGTGGTGATTTAAATTTTTATGTTTTTTTTTAAATCATTTTAAAAACTGTAATACTTTTTTTTTGTTTTACTTTTCACTTTTGTTTTTAGTTCCCAAACAGGCTTGAACCTATAGGATTGTTTGAACTGTTTGATTACTTATTCTATATCCTGCAATATTGTAATATGTTGGAAACATCAAACTCTCTATAAAGTCCAGCCTGAGGCTGGTCTTCACAGGAGTAAGAGAATGGCAGTGCTCTGTCCTCACTAATTGAAGCAGACTTCATGTAGCTTATACAGGCAGCTAAACCGCTATACCGGGGTCCAATAAGGAGACTGTAGGTTGAATCTGTATTTTATTGAACGTGGTGTTATATTGATGCAGTGAAACTACAAGTAAAACATATACATACACGGAGTCAATACAGGGTACATCAGGCATACATAATACATTATGAATCAACATCTGCACTACTAGCTGAGCAGGGGAAAACTAACTAGGGTAGGCTAATATGGGATAGAAATTAGATACAGGAAGCGTGATTACATACCAGCGATGCTGTCACAAAGGGAGAAGAGAAATGAGATGCTTGCAGGATGAGGTAAAATGGAGAACTGGAGGGAAAATGGGGGCTGAACTAACCATAATCCTTTGAAAACTTACCAGGGTGCCTTGCAACCTTCCCAGAATACATTGTGAATGGAGGGAAAAGATTCAGGAAGTAAAACACACAATAACACTGCGGTTATGACTCTGGTCACTAGATGGAGCCAGAAACAAGGAAAACAATAGAATCTATGGAGAAAACTGAACATTCTGCATATTCACTAGTAATATTATCAGATAGACAATCAAAGATTATGAATTAAATGTCGGAGACAGAACACTCCCCGTCTGGCATCAAACTGATGTCACTAATTTTATTCTCTGAAGACAACAATAGGACCAGCTCAGTTACTGGTCTGGAGAATGTCTTAAGTTCATTCCCTTTGGCTATTCCAAGTTCAACTTTGCGGACGTTGCCATCCTTACTCGGGAATGTTGCAGTCACTAGTCCAAGTGGCCACTGGTTCCGATGGGCCTGACAGTCTTTCACAAGGACGAGGTCACCAAGCCTCAGATTAGGTCTGGTCTTCGTCCGTGGCTGCAGGGTAGACAAGTATTATTTGCGCCACCTGTCCCAGAATGTGTTTGCAAGACTTTGTACCTGTCTCCATTGGCGCTTGTAGAGGTCTTTAGCGTCGAATCCTCCTGGAGGGGCACTGGATAGTCCTGTTTTCTAGGTGAGGAGAGTAGCTGGAGTCAATGCATGAAGTGTAGACACCTGAGGGCGGAATTCAGCATCTGAATCCTCTCCTACTAGTTCAAAGGTGTCTGGACAATGTTCCTCAGTGTACAATAGTTTTGGTCCTGAGAGCCATGTTGTGCTTCCTAGTCGACTTACGTCAACTGCTCTAGTTGCGTGATCTGCAGGATTTTGGTCCGTCGGGATGTAATGCCACTGTTTTTGGATGAACTGATCTCCTAATTTGTAGCACTCGGTTGTTGACCTAAACGTAGAATCGTCTAGTTTCATTGAGAATGTATCCAAGGACTACTTTGCTGTCTCAGTAGAACTTGGTTTGTGTCAAGTTGATATCCATCTCAGATGCGATGAACTCTGCTAACTCGACGGCTAAGACTGCAGCACAAAGCTCTAACCTGGGTATAGTGTGCTCTGGCTGTGAAGCAAGTTTGGCCTTCCCCATAATGAATCCAATGTGGTTCTGACATTTGGAGTCCACAGTTTTGAGATAGGCAACAGCAGCAATTGCTTTGACAGAAGCATCTGCAAATACATACATTCTTTACCTTTTTATTTCTGTAGACGGCACAGGGGTTTATGGTCTTGGCACATTCAGATTGGAGAGGGCTGCTAAAGAGTTCTTCCATACTTCCCACTGGATTCTCTTATCAGGTGGCAGAGGTGCATCCCAATCAGATGTTTCCTTAGTTAAGTCTGTTAGTAAGGCTTTGCCTTGTATGGTAACAGGAGCTGCAAACCCCAGGGGATCGTACAGACTGTTGATGGTAGACAGGACACCTCTGCGTGTAAAAGGCTTTTCTTCCTGGCTGACCTGAAAGGTTAAAGTGTCTGACTGTAGATTCCAGAGAAGCCCGAGGCTGCGTTGCATTGGTGTGGGGTCTGACCCCAGGTCCAAGTCTAAGAGATCGTTACACAAGTCTTGTGAAGGGAATGCTTTCATGAGTTCTTGGCTGTTTGAGGCTATTTTGTGAAGCCTGAGGTTGGAGCAAGCAAGCATCTCTTGGGCTCTCCTGAGAAGACTGATGGCAGTCTCATTTGAAGGCATGGCTTTCAGACAGTCGTCAACATAAAAGTCTTTCTATGAATTGTCTGATATCTGATCCGTATTCTGTTTCTCCTTCTTGAGCTGACCGTTTGAGTCCATAAATGGCGACTGCAGGTGAAGGACTATTGCCATTCCTCTATGATCAACTTGTCCTCTACCGACATTGCTACTTGGTTGTCTTGCTTAGTTCTCTGGAAGACTGTGCACCCCAACTGATCCTCATTGCTCATGACAGCAGTACGGTGTCAGGAAGCTAAGTCTATTAAATGATTGGGTAGTTAGATGCTGTGTGGTAGGTCCTTGACATGGAACTCGTTGTTGCAAGGTTGAAACAGAGATGGGGGTCCTTTCTCCAATGTATTTGTTAGCATACTTGTCACATAAGATGGGGCGTGCATATGTCCCAAGCATACGTTTCCTATTATGACCCATCCTAGGTCTAGCCTTTCGGCATAGGGAGCATTGTGGAGTCCATTGATGTGACTTCTCACTTTATGAACCTGTAGGATATCTCTTCCCAACAGCAGTATTATCTGTGCCTGATGGTCGAGTTCAGGTATAAGATGTGCTATGTGTTTTAAGTGAGAATGATGGATTGCCACATCTGGTGTAGGGATTTCAGATCTGTTGTCTGGGATCTGATTACACTCGATGATTGTAGGTAGTAGTAGGCAGAATCGTCCGTCTAAAGACTCAATTTGGTAGTCAGTAGCTTTCCTGCCTGCTGTTGTCACAGTACCTGCACATGTCTTTAATGAGTAGGGAGTGTTTGGCCCTTTGATGTTGAATAGGTCAAAGAATGTTAATCTAGCCAAGGATCGATTACTTTGATCATCCAAGATAGCATACAGTCTCACAGCTTTTTCTCTATGGCCCTTTGGGTACACTCTGATGAGGTATATTTTAGAACAGGACCTACTGTCTATTGTCCCTTTACAGACTTCAGTACATTGTGAAGTGATCTCTGGCGTAGCTGCATCAGTGTTCCTTTCCTCCCCGCTATGCTCACTGTCAGCTGGCGTGTTTTGTGCACTCCATGAAGCTGGGCCAGGGTGTAGGGCAGTGTTATAATCTGTGGTGCCACATTCTGTGCATCTTACACTAACCTTACAATCCTTGGCGAGATGAGTGGTGGATGAGCAGCACTTGTAGCAGATACCGTTCTCTTTCAGGAAGCTTCTGCGACCTGGCATAGATTTCCCCCTGAAGGCTCTGCATTTCAGGAGAGGATGAGGCTTCTGATGGAGTGGGCACTGCTTGTCAGGGTCCTGTACCTTTGTCTGATTGAGAGCTGCCAGCAGACCTGTAATTGGAACTTGGAGAAGACACATAAGTCTTGTGCCCTGTCACAGATGTTCTGCGTCGGTTTGCAGCCGGTGACTGTGTGGCATATGACATTGCAAAATCAAAGCTGGGATCATTTGTGATTGTCGCTTGTTCATGTATAAAGTCTACAAAAATGGAGAAGGGAGGGAATGAGACGCTGTTTGTATTTGTACATGGAACCACATGTGAGCCACCTCTCCTGTAGATTGTAGGGCAACTTTAGGACTATAGGGTTAACACCTTTGGCTGTGTCAAGAAATGCAAGTCCTTGTAGGTCACCTTCACATTTGGCAACTAGGACCTCCTTTAGCAGATCACCTAGTTCTCTAAGTTTCTGGAGACCTTTGTTAGATATTTTAGGAAAGTCACCGATTCTTTTGAACAAGGCTCTCTCTATTACCTCTGCTGAGCACTAACACTCATCCAGCCTCTTCTAGTTCTCTTTGAGGCCAATTTGAGGGTAATTTATGTTAATGACTCTGATCCTTACTACGTGTTTGTCTGACTCTTCTCCTAGGTATTTGACTAAGAGGTCTATCTTTTCCCTGTGTTGTGGCCCCAAGTCTATAGTGACATTTTGGAAGGAAGCTTTCCAAGCTCTGTAACCTTCAGCGTGGTTAGTGAATTTCATGAGTCCCTTGGCAACCAGATCACGTTGTGTGAAGAACTTATCAAATTCTGTGTGGACCCGTTGTCAGAAGAGTATACTGGTGATGGGTCACCCTGATAGTGATGTGAGGTGCGTTCATACCTGTTAGTATCCTCAGGGTGGCGCCAGCCGGTGTCATATTGCTTCGGTCTGACCTGCGGTGTGTCAGCAAGGCGATTCACGTTGGTTACCTGGTGAGGGGCAAGGTAGTCATTAGCAGAATTGTTTTGCTCGTTTTCCTCAAGCTGAGCATCATGATGACTCTCACTCACTTCACTGGACTTGTCGTGATCTTAGTTATAGTTTGGATCAGGAAGTTCAGTTACATACTGAGATGTGCGTTGTGGAGAATCTTACAGTGGCAACTTCAGACTTGACGCACTGCTTCGGCGATGCAGCTCAGGGTTGTGCGCGGCTTCCAGTGATTTTGCTTCGGGTAATGCTGCAGCAGACTCGCTTTTTACTGCTAGGCTCTCTAAGGTGGCATCCACACGTGCCTTCTCTGACTGCGTCTTTCTCTCTTGATCATCTCTTTCTAAACATAACCTTCTCTCTTGATCCTCTCTCTCTATGTGTGACCTTCTCTGTTGATCTTCTAGGCGTGCTTTCTCTAATTTAAGATGCATCTCTTCTTCAGCATAGCTTGCTCGCATTTTGGCGGCTTCAGCATTTGCGTGGACAATGGCGACCGCACTGCTGATGGATACAGTCTTTGAGGAGACGGATGTAGTGGATTTTGTCCTGTGATTTGTGGGACATGGTGTCTTGGAGGGATGCTTGGCTGTGCAGAGATTGCTGTAGCTGTATTAGTCTCTGTGTAGCCGGTGACTTGAATCTCAATAGATGGATTACTGCAGTTTCACTAGTTCCTGCAAGCTGGATGAAGGGCTGTCCTTTCCCTGAATTGCACTAGCTGGATGGCGCTGTGTAACTGGCCTCTGCAGGATGGAATACTCTTCTATCTCTGAGTTCACACTAGCTGGATAGCCGCTGTTTCACTGCGGTCCTGCCCTCACTAATTGAAGCAGTCTTCATGTAGCTTATAAAAGCAGCTAAACTGCTATACCAGGGTCCAATAAGGAGACTGTAGATTGAATCTGTATTTTATTGAACGTGGTGGTATTTTGATGCGGTGAAACTACAAGTAAAACATATACATACACTGAGTCAATACAGGGTACATCAGGGATACATATTATACATAATACATTATGAATCAACATCTGCACTACTAGCTGAGCTGGGGAAACTAACTAGGGCAAGCTAATATGGGACAGAAATACAGGAAGCGTGATTACATACCAGCGATGCTGTCACAAATGGAGAAAAGAAATGAGATGCTTCCAGGATGCAGGCTGAGGAAAATGGAGAACTGGAAAGAAAATGGGGGCTGAACTAACCATAATCCTTTGCAAAACTTACCAGGGTGCCTTGCAATTCCCAGAATACATTGTGAACAGAGGGAAAAGATTCAGGAAGTAAAACACACAATAACACTGCGGTTATGACTCTGGTCATTAGATGAAGCCAGAAACAATGAAAACAATAGTCTATGGAGAAAACTGAACTTTCTGCATATTCACTAGTAATATTATCAGACAATCAAAGATTATGAATTAAATGTCGGAGACAGAACAGGCAGCGTTGCGATGAGGCTGGTGGGATGCAGGAATGGATACCCGGCAGGATCACTTGGCTTAAATGCCACTGTTAGAGGTTAACAGCTGAGATGGGAGTTAGTTGTATAACACAACCTGCGTCTACTTTGTATGGAATGGACTCAGACCTAGAGGAATCGCTATATACCTACACCCCCTCAATGAGGTAATGGTATGGTATATAAGTGTTAATAGATGCAGTTGACAGCACTTTTTATAACCAAAAGTTATACATAGAAGTATACAACCAAACTTCTAATAAAAAAAACACTCTTTTCATACATCTGATAATTGATAGCCTGTGAGCTCAACAGATGTGTGTATGTATGTGTGTGTGTGTATATATATATATATATATATATATATATATAAATACCTTGACCTGCCTCTGATCTATGAATGACAGGTCACTGCTGAGATTTCAAGCAGAGGAAGTAGGTCATTCACAGAGCGGAGGCAGGTGGAGGGGCCGGGAAATCCCAGACAGAGTATAAGAACCAGTTCACAGTTCGGCCCCTGTGCACCAAAAGCTAATTAACAGGAAACACAACTCTACTACTACTACTACTACTGTATTTATCAGTTAACACTAGTGAAAAAAACTGCAAATTTAATAGGATACTTTACTTTCTGTACTTCATGATTCTCAACATCATCTGAGAAATCTAACTATCCCACAACCTACAAAAAGGCTATAATTGGTCTGATCTGACACACCTGATATTGGCAACCTATTGCAAGGATATATAATTATCATAGTGGAGGACAACCCCTATAAAACAAGTAAGATTACTGTTTAAAGAAATGTTTTAAGAAGTTCTAAGATTTGATACATAAAAATGTTATAAATAATTGTTTTTTTTACATTAGCCTTTGTTTATAGGGATTGTCCACTACTGGCACTTTCTGCTTAAGGGAATCTGTCAGCAGATTTTCGCTATGAAATCTGAAAGCAGCATGAGATAAGGACAGAGACCCTGATTCCAGAGATGTAACAGTTTACTGGGTGTAGCAGATAGATGATAGTGACAGTTTTCTCTGTTGCAGATCTAGCAGAGCACAGTTGCTGAGTTGTGTATGACCTCGCTCACACCACTGTTTGGCAGCTTCCTGTGTACATAGTAACAGAGAGCTGCTAATCAGTGCTGAGGGCAGAACTGGACCCGGAGGCAGAAGACAGTTGTCTTGTAGTGATAATCTCTTGCTGATAAAACACTCATGTATTGAAACAGCAAAACACAGCCTAGTAAGTGACACAGTGGCCTCTTCCTCTATATCATGCTGTTCTCAGATTATGTAGCAAAATCCTGCTGACAGTTACCTTTATTAAAACCAATGAAAATCAAAACAATATACAGTGGGGAAAAAAAGTATTTAGTCAGTCAGCAATAGTGCAAGTTCCACCACTTAAAAAGATGAGAGGCGTCTGTAATTTACATCATAGGTAGACCTCAACTATGGGAGACAAACTGAGAAAAAAAAATCCAGAAAATCACATTGTCTGGTTTTTTTTTCATTTTATTTGCATATTATGGTGGAAAATAAGTATTTGGTCAGAAACAAAATTTCATCTCAATACTTTGTGATATATCCTTTGTTGGCAATGACAGAGGTCAAACTTTTTCTGTAAGTCTTCACAAGGTTGCCACACACTGTTGTTGGTATGTTGGCCCATTCCTCCATGCAGATCTCCTCTAGAGCAGTGATGTTTTTGGCTTTTCGCTTGGCAACACGGACTTTCAACTCCCTCCAAAGGTTTTCTATAGGGTTGAGATCTGGAGACTGGCTAGGCTACTCCAGGACCTTGAAATGCTTCTTACGAAGCCACTCCTTCGTTGCCCTGGCGGTGTGCTTTGGATCATTGTCATGTTGAAAGACCCAGCCACGTTTCATCTTCAATGCCCTTGCTGATGGAAGGAGGTTTGCACTCAAAATCTCACGATACATGGCCCCATTCATTCTTTCATGTACCCGGATCAGTCGTCCTGGCGCCTTTGCAGAGAAACAGCCCCAAAGCATGATGTTTCCACCACCATGCTTTACAGTAGGTATGGTGTTTGATGGATGCAACTCAGTATTCTATTTCCTCCAAACACGACAAGTTGTGTTTCTACCAAACAGTTCCAGTTTGGTTTCATCAGACCATAGGACATTCTCCCAAAACTCCTCTGGATCATCCAAATGCTCTCTAGCAAACTTCAGACGGGCCCGGACATGTACAGGCTTAAGCAGTGGGACACGTCTGGCACTGCAGGATCTGAGTCCATGGTGGCGTAGTGTGTTACTTATGGTAGGCCTTGTTACATTGGTCCCAGCTCTCTGCAGTTCATTCACTAGGTCCCCCCGCGTGGTTCTGGGATTTTTGCTCACCGTTCTTGTGATCATTCTGACCCCACGGGGTGGGATTTTGCGTGGAGCACCAGATCGAGGAAGATTATCAGTGGTCTTGTATGTCTTCCATTTTCTAATTATTGCTCCCACAGTTGATTTCTTCACTCCAAGCTGGTTGGCTATTGCAGATTCAGTCTTCCCAGCCTGGTGCAGGGCTACAATTTTGTTTCTGGTGTCCTTTGACAGCTCTTTGGTCATCACCATAGTGGAGTTTGGAGTCAGACTGTTTGAGGGTGTGCACAGGTGTCTTTTTATACTGATAACAAGTTTAAACAGGTGCCATTACTACAGGTAATGAGTGGAGGAGACTCTTAAAGAAGAAGTTACAGGTCTGTGAGAGCCAGAAATCTTGATTGCTTGTTTCTGACCAAATACTTATTTTCCACCATAATATGCAAATAAAATGAAAAAAAAACAGACAATGTGATTTTCTGGATTTTTTTTTCTCAGTTTGTCTCCCATAGTTGAGGTCTACCTATGATGTAAATTACAGACGCCTCTCATCTTTTTAAGTGGTGGAACTTGCACTATTGCTGACTGACTAAATACTTTTTTTCCCCACTGTATATTCACCCCCTGCAGTGGTGACGTTCCACTGCCGGTGCTGCTGGGTTATGTGACATCACTTGACTGATGCAGCCTTTTAACAGTTACTGATTGGCTGCTGCATAACAATATTCCATCACGGCGGATGTCCACTCTAATGGAAAGGTAAAGGTTGTTTGGCTGCAGCGCTTATGGGACCTAACAATGTCAGACGAGCAGCGTCGGACTGGCCCACCGGAGAACCGGTGGATTCTCCGGTGGGCCCTGGCATCTGGTGGGCCCTGGCACCTGCAGGCATACAGGGCCAGCAGTTGCCTAGGGCCCCCGCTGCTCCAGGGGCCCCCAGCCAGTGGTGTGTCGCACACCATGCAGCTGCTATGGGGGCCCCTGCCAGCGGAGCAGCAGTGGGTGTCAGGAGGCAGGAGCCCCTGTCCCCGCTGCTAAAGAGAAATGAATATTCACTGCGGAGCAGTGAATATCATTTCAGGTCTCCACCCCCCAGAGGCCCCGCCCCCAGCCCAGTAAGCCGCTCTGCATCAGGGCCGGCGCCGCCCTCAGTCCTCTCTGCTCCTGGCTCACAGCCAGTGCGCGATGACGTCACTACATCGCGCACCCGCTGTGTGTCTGGCAGAGGGGGCAGCTCCTGACACTGAAGCCGGGATCAGCGTGGGAGCGAGGAGGAGAGGTGAGTATTGTGTTTTGTATTTTTTTTTATATCTCTCTCGCTCTCGCTATCTGTCTCTCTCTCTATCTATCTATCTCTATATATCTCTCTATCTCTCTTATATCTATCTATCTTTCTATCTCTATCTATTATCTATATCTATCTATTTCTATATCTATATCTATCGCTCTATCTTTCTATCTCTACATCTATCTATCTCTATATATATCTCTATATCTATCTATTATGTCTATCTATCTATCTCTATATCTATTATCTCTATATTTATTATCTATCTAGCTACCATCTATATCTATCTATCTTTATCTATATATATCTCTATCTAATATCTATATCTATCTATCTCTATACCTATCTATCTATTTATCTATCCGTTATCTATCTCTATATCTTTTCTCTGTATCTATCTATCTCTATATCTATATCTCTCGCTATCTATCGCTCTATCTCTATATCTATCTTTATATCTATATATCTATCTCTATCTATCTCTATATCTATTTCTCTCTATATCTATCTCTATATCTCTCTCTATAGCTATCTATCTATATATCTCTATCTATCTCTATATCTATCTCTCTGTATATCTATCTATCGCTCTATCTCTATATCTATCTTTCTATCTCTTTATCTATATATCTATCTATCTTTCTCTATCTATTTATCTCTATATCTTTTCTCTGTATCTATCTCTCTCTATATCTATATCTATCTATCTCTATATATATCTATTATCTCTATATCTATATCTATTTCTCTCTATATCTCTCTCTATATCTATCTATTTATCTCTATCTCTATATCTATCTCTCTGTATATCTATCTTTCTATCTCTATATCTATCTTTCTCTATCTATCTATTTATCTCTATCTATTATCTATCTCTATCTATCTATCGCTCTATATCTATCTTTCTATCTCTACATCTATCTCTATATCTATCTTTCTATCTATCTCTATATCTATCTATATCTATATCTATCTATTATGTCTATATCTAGCTATCTCTATTATCTATATCTCCCTCTCTCTATATCTTTCTATCTTACTCTATCTCTATATCTATCTGTTATCTCTATATTTATTATCTATCTTTATCTATCTATCTCTATCTATTATCTATATATATATATCTATCTCTCTATCTATTTATCGATCTCTGTGTCTATCTCTCTCTATATCTATCTCTCTATCTACCGCTCTCTCTATCTCTATCTATCTTTATATCTATATCTATCTATCTCTATATCTATCTATTATCTCTATATCTATCTACCTATCTATCTCTATATCTATCTATTATCTCTATATCTATCTACCTATCTATCTCTATATCTATCTCTATATCTCTCTATAGCTATCTATATATTATTTCTATATCTATCTATATATTATCTCTATATCTATCTATCTCTATATCTATCTATCTATCTATCTATCCATCTATCTATCTCTATATCTATCTGTTATCTCTATATCCATATCTATCTCTATATCTATCTATCTCTATATCTATCTTTCTATCTAACACTATATCTCTATATCTATCTCTATATCTCATTATCTATCTCTATCTCTCTCTCTTTATCTATCTATTGATCTATCCATCTATCTCTATATCTATCTCTAGATCTATTATATCTATCTATTATCTCTATTATCTATATCTATCTATCCATCTATCTATCTAGCTATCTCTATCTATCTCTATATCTCTCTCTATATCTATCTATCTATCTTTCTAACTCTATATCTATCTATCTCTATACATATCTCTATATCTAGCTATTATCTCTATATCTATCTCTATATCTATCTTTCTATATCTAATGGATGTCTCAGCCACAGCGCTAGCGCTATAGTCTACTCAGCTGCAAAATATTAGGATAATACCACAAAATTCCTCCAAATGAATAAATAATTAAACGTTTTAATATATGCGCTCAGAGAGAGACTTTTAAATAAACTAAACTCACTCTATAAATAATTATAGAAAACTAAGTAGCCAACCTGAATTGCAACCTCCAAGCAGCGATGAGGGTCAGGCACCGCCTACTTGACTCTTTAGAAAAGACTTCAATAATAGAAAATCAAATAATAGAGGAATTTATACTTCAGATTTTGCCACATACAGCATTAACCATGGGGCTAGGAAGAGGAAATTGTCCGTAAAGAGAGGAAAAAGTTACCTTGAGGTAGACTTCTTTGAACTAATGGTACTTAGCAGTCCAGGTCCTGTGCATGGAAGATCCAAATGGAGCGGCAGCGATAATAATAATAAAATCCAAAGTATTGCCACCAAGTTAGGAGGAGGGTGGTTTAGTGCTGTAGGTTGCGGACGCTCGTCCCGGCCGGAGACGTGCGTCCTCTCTGCAGTGCGCCCTCCTGGGCTTGAAGCGGTAGCGGCGCACGCCGAGAAAAGCTAACAAGGTCCGCAGGACCTTGTGTGACGTCACAGTCACGTGATCGCTCACGTGACTAGCTATGGAGAGCGGTGAAGCTCAAAAACATCCGACGCGTTTCTGAATCAGCGGATTCCTTCCTCAGGGATACTCCATAGCGGATAAGCAGCACTTATATACCCTCAACCTTCCAAGGTTCTAATTCAAACATTAAAAGCAAAAAGTTCAATTTCACTGTTGAGCCCATTAGGCATCAGAGTGTCCATCATAAAGATCCATCTACTCTCTTCTTTTGACATCTGATGGATAAAATTGCCTCCCCTCCAACATCTATTCACCACTTTGATGCCTTTCACTAATGTGCCTTTTATAAGACCCCCATGATTATTTAAAAAATGATTGGAGAGGGGGTGATCACTAAATTTATTCTTAATATTCCTCAGGTGTTCTGCTATCCTTATATGTAGTGGACGTATAGTCCGGCCAATATATAGTTTGCCACAAGGGCAAGTAATTCCATATATAACCCCCTTAGTTTCACAAGTTATGAAGTCTTTAATTTTGACCTCCCTAGAATTATTTAAAATGCAAAATTGCTTTCTAAGACCTAATTTTCTACAAGGTTGAAAGTCTTTTCTAAAGAGTCAAGTAGGCGGTGCCTGACCCTCATCGCTGCTTGGAGGTTGCAATTCAGGTTGGCTACTTAGTTTTCTATAATTATTTATAGAGTGAGTTTAGTTTATTTAAAAGTCTATCTCTGAGCGCATATATTAAAACGTTTAATTATCTTTCTATATCTATCTGTCTCTATATCTATCTATCTCTATATCTATTATCTCTATATCTATCTCTATATATCTCTATATCTATTTTTATTTATAGCCATCTATCTATATATATTTATCTCTATATCTATCTATATATGTCTATATTATTATTATTATTATTATTATTATTATTATTATATCTGTATATCTCTATCTATTATCTATCTCTATCTATATATCTATCTATCTCTATATCTTTCTATCTATAGCTATCTATCTCATCTATCTATCCATTATCTATTTTCTATCTATCTCTATATCTATCTATCTATCTATATTTCTTTCTATATCTATCTTTATATCTATCTCTATCTATCTCTATGAATCTTTCTATCTATATCTATCCATTATCTACTTTCTATCCATTATCTACTATCTATCTCTATATCTATCTATTTCTACATCTATCTTTCTATCTATATCTATCTAACTATATCTATATATCTATATAGCATTATACCCTATGAGGCGGGTGCATTATTCCCTATGAGGGGGGCAGCATTATACCCTATGAGGGGGCAGCATTATACCCTATGAGGGGGCAGCATTATACCCTATGAGGAGGCAGCATTATACCCTATGAGGAGGCAGCATTATACCCTATGAGGAGGCAGCATTATTCCCTATGAGGGGGGCAGTATTATACCCTATGAGGGGGGCAGTATTATACCCTGTGAGGGGGCAGCATTATACCCTATGAGGGGGCAGCATTATTCCCTATGAGGGGGTGCATTATTCCCTATGAGGGGGGCAGTATTATACCCTATGAGGGGGCAGCATTATACCCTATGAGGAGGCAGCATTATACCCTATGAGGAGGCAGCATTATACCCTATGAGGAGGCAGCATTATACCCTATGAGGAGGCAGCATTATTCCCTATGAGGGGGGCAGTATTATACCCTATGAGGCGGGTGCATTATTCCCTATGAGGGGGGCAGTATTATACCCTATGAGGGGGCAGTATTATACCCTATGAGGGGGCAGCATTATACCCTATGAGGAGGCAGCATTATACCCTATGAGGAGGCAGCATTATACCCTATGAGGAGGCAGCATTATACCCTATGAGGAGGCAGCATTATTCCCTATGAGGGGGGCAGTATTATACCCTATGAGGGGGGCAGTATTATACCCTGTGAGGGGGCAGCATTATTCCCTATGAGGGGGTGCATTATTCCCTATGAGGGGGGCAGTATTATACCCTATGAGGGGGGCAGTATTATACCCTATGAGGGGGTGCATTATTCCCTATGAGGGGGGCAGTATTATACCCTATGAGGGGGGCAGTATTATACCCTATGAGGGGGGCAGTATTATACCCTATGAGGGGGGCAGTATTATACCCTATGAGGGGGTGCATTATACCCTATGAGGGGGGCAGTATTATATTCTATGAGATGGCTGCATTATATTCTATGAGGGGTCTACATTATATTCTATGAGGGGGCTGCTTTATATTCTATGAGGGGGCTACCCCAACTCCTGCTACATAATTAAGACATGTACAACCTTATATTATACCCGGATATTAGCGTGTTTTACCGCACAATTGGTGGTCTGGTATTTAACTCTATGCAGCTACATAGTGGGCCCCAAGAATGATTTTCTCTGGTGGGCCCAAGGTGTTCCAGTCCGACGCTGCAGACGAGCATCGGTACACAAGGCGTCAACGTTGCTGAAATGGCACCAGGGCGGCAGGAGAGCATAAACTTTTCCTATGTTACTCAGGGGGCTTGTACATTTAAGAAGAAGTCGTATCCTTCTGAAATATATACGAGTATGGATATAGATAGATAGATAGAAAGATAATGTGATCTAGGAGTTTTATGTATTCTTTCATCTAGAAGTTTTGTGTGACAATCAAAAATGTCTTTTTTGTTATGCAAATGTCCGCAACTGCTAGAGAAATAAGTGGCATAGTGTGTTTTGGATTTCTTTTGGGTCAGATATCCAATTTTGCGAGGGTTTGAACTCAATAACTACAGATGCTGCAGTAGTGAGGCTGCTGGTACGGCCGCAGGCTGCGAACTCTTGATGCAAACAAAAAAGCACTGGAACTAATCAGGAGATAGACAAACGGTCTCACATGTTATCCAGCTAGACAGCTCTGCCTAGGGATAAATCCTGTCTAGTAAATAACTGCTTGCTCTCTCCGCCACATTCAGCTGTCATGCTCAGCAGAGACATATTTTTTTTTGTCCCAACAATCCAATATTATTTCATTATTGAAACAACCGTTGTAACGTATACTTGGATAGATTTTGCCTACAAGTAGAATGATTTTCCCACAGAGAGATTTGTTTTTGAGGCATATTATATATTGTCTATACTGGCAATAATGTAATAACTGCATCTGGCAGAAACAGTGGCTTCCTTAATGCGCTGACCTTGAGGGTACACGATCTGTGATCAGCTTCCCCTGATGAGTATTGTGAGCTGATCACAACCAACGTTAATATTAACTATACATCAAACTTGTAGGGTTACAATAATAGGAGTTAATACAGACACAGGACATAATCTGAGGTACAGTTGGCTCTGTTTTCTTAGTAAAACCACAATTATTTATTGCATAAAAGTGAATTGTCATTTTTAGCTGCCAAAAAAATCAGTAGATGACACATATACAGGAGCATTATTAAAGGGAATCTGTCACCTCATTTTTACCCTATGAGCTGCGGCCACTGCCATCAGGGGATTATCTACAGCATTCTGTAATGCTGTAGATAAGCCCCCGATGTAACCTGAAAGAGAAGAAAAAGAAGTTACATTATACTCACCCCGGGATCTGGTCTGGTGCGGTGGGTGTCGCGTTCCTGTCCGGCGCCTCCCATCTTCTAGTGATGATGTCCTCCTCCTTACTTCTGCCATGGCTCCTGCGCAGGCGTACTTTATTTGCCCTGTTGAGGGCAGAGCAGAGTACTGCAGTGCGCAGGTGCCGGGAAAGGTCAGAGAGGTCCGGCGCCTGCACACTGCAGTACTTTACTCTGCCCTCAACAGGGCAGACAAAGTACGCCTGCGCAGGAGCCGAGGGAGAAATAAGGAGGAGGACGTCATCTCTAGAAGATGGGAGGCTCCGGACCAGACTGCGACACCTATCGGACCGGACCCTGGGTGAGTATAATCTAACTCGTTTTTCTTATCTTTCAGATTACATTGGGGGCTTATCTACAGCATTACAGAATGCTGTAGATAAGCCCCTGATGGCGGTGGCCGCATATCATAGGCCAAAAATGAGGTGACAGATTCCCTTTAATATACTACACACTGACTTACCTTTCTTAAATATTCCCCGAATGCACATATTTTATTGGTATTAATGGTATCCAAAAATTAATGTTACTGAATTGTTTCATGAAATTTACAGTATGGAATATTTACTATTATGATTTGCTGGCGTTAATATATAAAAGTTATTCCCACTTTAGATATAAGTGACACATGCTCAACTTGAGAATGACGCAGTGACTCAAAGTGGCAAATTTTTACTCAGCATGAGGCAACTAGTATAGGTATTGTAGTCTCTCAATTTGGGCGCAATCTAGGCACATACACACAGCACTGAGGCACAGAACCTGGAGGTTACACAAGAAAATAAAGAAAAAAAAGCAGCTGAAAAAGGGGCAGCACCGCTCCCTGCCCAAGTCTCTGAACAAATGCACTACAGAATGCAGCCAACCCATGTAGCAAAGATGGCAACACCGGTGCAAAATACCAAATAGACAGCCACTCACAGCCTACCAGTTAATGGAGGGGGTGACTGCTTAGCATACGTTTGCACAATAAAGGCCTGTATAGGGCTCTGTTCACATGCAGTGAATGCATAGTGTCTGGTTCTCAGCCTATTAGTCATGCCCATACTATGCTGGCCAGCCCGCCTACTCGAATAGTACTATGCCCCTTTTTCAGCTGTGTTTTTTATCTTTATTTTCTTGTGTAATCTCGCCTGTCGCTACCACTCCGTGACACCTTGTTACAACACCAATGTAAAAGGCTACTAATTACTCAGCAATACATTATGTAACAAGTGTTTTTATATGCAGCTTTAAACACACAAAGATAACCCTGTGTGCACCCAGTTTAAAACAACAATAAAACACATTTCAGAACAGTCTCAGTGCTGTTTATGAACTTGGACACAAATGCTAATATTTTAAATGTGTGTGCCTGAAGTAGACCTAAGTGCCGCATGACATGGATATCTTGAAGTCAGGAGAGGCTGAGTGTAACGTCCGTCTGCGGTTCTGGGCTGCAGCCAGACAACACCCCGAGAAACACTGATACCCTTTACCCCTATACAGGGATCTGGATTTACAGCAGAGCCCAGGAGGCGCTGTCTGAATATGAACAGTGACCAGAGCAGGACGGTCGTCAGAGAGGAATAAAAACGGGACCAAAAGCGTAGTCGGGAATCAGAGTCTTAACCGAGCGGACAGCAGAAGTACAAGAAACGGCAGACAATAGCAGAGTCAAATTCAGGCCAAGGTCAGAGTCAAAAACCAGGAGGGCAGCAGAGGTACAGAATCGTTAGGCAGTAGCAGAGTCAGAATATCCAGGCCAAAGTCAAAAACCGGGAGAATAGCAGAAGTACAAAATCGTCAGGCAATAGAGGGGTCAGGAATCCAGGCCAAGGTCAGCGTCAGTAATCAGGAGAAATGCAAGGTACAAAAACGGCAGGCAACAGAGTAGTCAGAAGTTCAGGCTGAGGTCGGAGTTAACGATAGGCAATCACAAGCAACACGTAGGGGAACCAAGAATATATCCGGCGGCTTGCAAGCCCAGTCCCAAGGTATTTGAGGGATCAGGTCGTCCCTCACAGGCTCCTGGGCTGGTGATGTCATCAGGACCGCCCCCAGGAGCAGACCTGATGATGATGCACCAGCCCCATCATGACTGACAGAGGAGCGGAGTCTGCGTCCAGTAGACGCCTGCGCAGAAGCCCTTTCATTGTTGCCGCCGTCACTCGGGCGCGAGCCACGGCGCCTCCTAGTGGTTGAGGGCGGAACAGCAAGCCCCGAGATCGACGACGACATGTCAGTCCGGCGTCTCCTGGTGGCCGAGGCCTGGACAGCAGGCTCCGAGCCCGAGGGCGGCGTGACAGTCCGTCGCCTCCTAGTGGCTGAGGGCGGAACAGCGGGCCCCGAGTCTGACGGTGACGTGACAGTACCCCCCTCTCCAGGAGGGGCCTCCGGACCCTCAAAACCCGGTTTGTCAGGGTGAAGGAGATGAAACCTCCTAATTAATGCCTTGGCATGGATGTTCCTTGCGGGGACCCAGGACCTCTCCTCCGGGCCGTAGCCCTTCCAGTGTATAAGATACTGTATGGAGTCTCTTACAAGGCGGGAGTCAAGGATACCCTGGACTTCATACTCCAAGGACCCTCCGACCGAAACAGGAGGAGGAGGGGACTGGACAGGGTGAATTGGGGAGCGATACAGTTTGAGGAGAGATTTGTGGAACACGTTAGGTAATTTAAATGACTGCGGAAGTTTCAAACGGAAGGCTACCGGATTAACCACTTCTATAATTTCATATGGGCCGATAAATCTGGGACCCAGTTTGGCAGACGGTACTTTCAGTTTGATGTTTTTAGTCGAAAGCCAAACCTTGTCCCCAACCCCCAAGTGTGGCCCCTTGGACCGTCGTTTGTTTGCAGCTGAAGCCTGTCTAACTTGAGCCCCTTTCAAATTTGTATTTACTTCAGACCATATTGTTTTCAAGCGATGTATGTTTTTCTCTACCCCAGGGAGCTCCGACATCCTAGCCGAGAACGACCCAAAGCGCGGATGCAATCCAAGGTTACAAAAAAAAGGGGTAGTTTTAATGGAGTCCTGGTAGCGATTATTTAAGGCAAACTCAGCCAATGGCAGGTGTTCTACCCAGTCGGACTGGTGTCCTGACACGTAACAACGGAGGTATTGCTCCAGAGCTTGATTAGCACGTTCGGTTTGCCCATTTGTTTCGGGGTGGTAGGCCGAGGAGAAGGATAACTCAACACCGATGCGTTTACAGAACGCCCTCCAGAATTTTGAGACGAACTGGGTACCTCTGTCGGACACAATATTTGACGGAACACCATGAAGACGTACAATGTGCACAAGGAACAATTTGCTCAAGGTTTCGGAGTTAGGCAAGCCAGACAGGGGAATAAAATGGCACTGTTTGCTGAACCTGTCTACCACCACCCAGACACATGTTTTCCCATCTGAGGTCGGCAGGTCTGTGATGAAGTCCATGGAGATGTGGGTCCATGGACTCTCAGGGGTGGGCAAGGACTGAAGCCAGCCAGCAGGGCGATTATGGGTGGATTTGGCGCGGGCACAGACTTCACATGCAGAAACATAGTTCTTACAGTCCTTGACCACCGTCGGCCACCAAAAGTTCCTAGTTACCAACCTGGTGGTATTGTTGAGCCCAGGATGACCTGCCAGAACAGAGTCATGTGACTCTTTAAGAACTTGAAGGCGAAAGGAATTCGGAACAAACAATTTTTTGGGGGGTGTAGTGTCAGGAGCTCGTTCTGGAGACCTACGGATCTCCTCCAGAAGGTCCAAGGAAACTGCCGACACGACGATCCCATTGGCTAATATGGGATCGGGTTCACAGTCTTCGGCTTGTGTGGGGCAAAAACTGCGAGAGAGGGCATCGGCCCTCACATTTTTCGTGCCAGGGCGAAAGGTGATTAAAAAATCGAACCTTGAAAAGAACAAGGACCACCTGGCCTGCCTGGAATTCAGTCTTTTAGCTGACTCCAGGTAGGTCAGGTTTTTGTGGTCTGTAATGACGGTGACCTTGTGTTTGGCGCCTTCGAGAAAGTGACGCCATTCCTCGAAGGCCCATTTGATTGCTAGTAATTCCCGATTCCCAATATCATAGTTCTTCTCTGTGGCAGAGAACTTTCGGGAAAAAAAAGCACATGGGCGCAGCTGAGTGAGGGCTGCAGTGCCTTGCGATAGCACTGCTCCCACTCCGACTTCGGAGGCATCCACCTCCACAATAAATGGGCGATCCAAGTCAGGTTGTACTAAAACCGGGTTGGCCACAAAGCATTCTTTTAACGTAGAAAATGCTTGAATGGCCTCGGGATTCCAGTTGGTCACGTCCGCCCCCTTTCGGGTTAGATCCGTGAGTGGCTTGGCAATCTCAGAAAAACTCTTGATAAACTTACGGTAGTAATTGGCAAATCCCAAAAATCGCTGCAATGCTTTCAGCGATTTGGGTTGCACCCACTCCTTAATAGGTTGGATCTTGGCAGGATCCATGCGGAACCCCCTGCCTGAGACCATGTACCCCAAAAATTGTACCTCCTCAGCGAAAAAGACACATTTCTCCAACTTAGCAAACAAGGAGTTCTCCCGTAGTCTCTGCAGTACTGAACGGACGTGTTGAGCATGCGTCACAGGGTCAGTGGAGTAAATCAAAATATCATCCAAGTACACAACGACATACACACCACAGATGTCCCTGAAAATATCGTTAACAAAGTGCTGAAACACTGCAGGAGCATTGCTGAGTCCGAAAGGCATTACTAGGTACTCAAAGTGACCAAGAGGTGTATTAAACGCTGTCTTCCACTCATCGCCGTCTCTTATGCGGATTAAATTGTATGCCCCCCGGAGGTCAAGTTTAGTAAACCAACGGGCTCCAATTAGCTGATTAAAAAGATCAGGGATGAGTGGAAGCGGGTACTGGTTCTTTATAGTGATTGCGTTTAATTCCCGGTAGTCAATGCAGGGTCTGAGACCACCATCTTTCTTCTCTACAAAGAAGAAACCAGCTCCAACTGGTGAAATAGATGGTCTAATGAACCCCTTTCTTAAGCTATCCGCTATGTATTCATTCATGGCCTGACGCTCTGGAGCAGAGAGATTAAATATTCTCCCTTTTGGAAGACGGGCATCTGGAATTAGGTTTATAGGACAATCATACTCTCTGTGGGGCGGTAGTTTCTCAGACTCTATAACGGAAAAGACATCTCCATAATCCCTGAGAGCAAACGGTATGAAGGGGTGTTTTTTTAGCTTGGTTTGATTTACTGCTACAGAGATGCAATTATCCTGGCATTGCGAACTCCAGCGCACCACATCACCCAGGTGCCAGTCAATGACAGGGTTATGTTGACGTAGCCACGGCATTCCCAAAATGACTGCAGAAGATAGATTGTCCAACACAAAAAAGGAAATAAGCTCAGTATGTAGTGCTCCTACTGACATAGTTATCTTAGCAGTAACAAATTTAACCCCCTCCTGAATAATGGATGTGCCATTAATAGCCGTGGTTTTAATTGGAATATTAAGTTTTAGTAATGGTACACCCAGATTCCTAGCAGTCATAGAATCCATAAAATTGCCTTCAGACCCACTATCCACATACGCATTTAAACAGAGAGTTTTCTGACCAAATAAAACTGAGATAGGTAATAAAACTTTCGCCGCATCTGCGGGCAATACCTGAGCCTCTGGACAACCATAGCCAGAGTGGTTGCCCAGAGGGCGACGTCCCAGGAGCATGGATCTCTGACGTATAGCTCTCTCCCTGAAGATTCCAGACTGCAGCATGCTTGTGCAGGAGAATGAGAGTGATCTTCCAAGCAGTGCAGTGCAACAGGTGTTCAGGCCAACAATCAGCTCAGTCAGCAGAAAGAGAAAAAAAAAGTTCAGGGAAACTGCTTTTATATATGTTAGGAGTATACACAAAAAGCAGTTTTATTTTGTTGGGCCGGATATAATGTAACGTCCGTCTGCGGTTCTGGGCTGCAGCCAGACAACACCCCGAGAAACACTGATACCCTTTACCCCTATACAGGGATCTGGATTTACAGCAGAGCCCAGGAGGCGCTGTCTGAATATGAACAGTGACCAGAGCAGGACGGTCGTCAGAGAGGAATAAAAACGGGACCAAAAGCGTAGTCGGGAATCAGAGTCTTAACCGAGCGGACAGCAGAAGTACAAGAAACGGCAGACAATAGCAGAGTCAAATTCAGGCCAAGGTCAGAGTCAAAAACCAGGAGGGCAGCAGAGGTACAGAATCGTTAGGCAGTAGCAGAGTCAGAATATCCAGGCCAAAGTCAAAAACCGGGAGAATAGCAGAAGTACAAAATCGTCAGGCAATAGAGGGGTCAGGAATCCAGGCCAAGGTCAGCGTCAGTAATCAGGAGAAATGCAAGGTACAAAAACGGCAGGCAACAGAGTAGTCAGAAGTTCAGGCTGAGGTCGGAGTTAACGATAGGCAATCACAAGCAACACGTAGGGGAACCAAGAATATATCCGGCGGCTTGCAAGCCCAGTCCCAAGGTATTTGAGGGATCAGGTCGTCCCTCACAGGCTCCTGGGCTGGTGATGTCATCAGGACCGCCCCCAGGAGCAGACCTGATGATGATGCACCAGCCCCATCATGACTGACAGAGGAGCGGAGTCTGCGTCCAGTAGACGCCTGCGCAGAAGCCCTTTCATTGTTGCCGCCGTCACTCGGGCGCGAGCCACGGCGCCTCCTAGTGGTTGAGGGCGGAACAGCAAGCCCCGAGATCGACGACATGTCAGTCCGGCGTCTCCTGGTGGCCGAGGCCTGGACAGCAGGCTCCGAGCCCGAGGGCGGCGTGACAGTCCGTCGCCTCCTAGTGGCTGAGGGCGGAACAGCGGGCCCCGAGTCTGACGGTGACGTGACACTGAGTTGGTGGTTAGCGTGAACCAGAGTAAATAAAAGAGAAAAATCAACAGGAGGACAGAATGATTAAACAGAAATGGGTCTGGGGAGAGAACGCTTAGCAACACGCCCCAAAGTTTATAACTCAGAGAGGTTATGGGACGAGACAGGACATAGTACGTGAGATGTAGCATTACATGCTAACTACCAGGCATTGCATGCCAACTGTACAACAGACCACCATGAATTGGGTGCTGACAGTGCAGAGCAAACTAGAGATTTAGAGCTAAGTTTACTACTTATCAGGGAGTAGATACTGACTGTGCCACTGATCACCTGGAATGGAATGCCAATTGTACCACAGACCACCAGGGATTGTATGCTGACAGTATACTGCAATCCAAAGACTGTATGCTAACTGTTCACCAGAGAGATGATGCCAACTGCACATTGCATACCAGAGAGTGGTTTCCAGCTGTACACTGCACACCAAACCAGAGACTGTATACTAACTGTACCCCAGAGACCACATGTCAACTGTACACTGCACACCATAGACCATTGGTGTGTAAGGGGGTTACAATAGCCATCCTAAACCCCTGAGCATGTCCCCGGTCTAAAGTGTAAATACTGTATATGTATAGTTATATTTAATTCCTCTATGTGTAAATGTGTTGTAATATATGTATCATACAGGGAAAGTGTACTATTAGTGTTAGCCCACTAGATGTAGATGGGGAGCATAATGTAGACTTGATAAGAGTGTAAATAGTTAACTGTGGGAGGGGTTACTGTGGTTAGAGGAAGAGATCTTCCTGAATAGAGGCAGCAGGGCGAGGACGCCCATAGAGCTCGGGGGGGCTAATGGCCCGGGCACCTCAGATAAGATACCCCATAATGTTGTGTTCAAGCAAGAACCCAGACATTCAGAGCGAGTGGGACAGTACAGCCACAGCTGTAGGAGCTACAAGTGTGTAAGCTGCAGGACAAGACACAGCAGGATAGGCGGGTGGGTCGCTCACCATGTGTCACTAGGCTAGAACTAATCTCTCCCTAGAACTCCTACCGAGTCCCTATATTGGTTCCTCACCAATTGTCAAGCTGGAACCTGAGGCCCTGAATCTCCCTGGGGCCTAGTCCTGAATAGGGAACGGGAGGGAGATGCACGCTAGGCAGTCTCCGCTAAACTAAAGATGGTAAGGTGAGACAAACAGGGAAACACTTAGCTGAATCGCCAGATACGGATATGATGCGCCCCAGAGGCCGTGGGATACTCAGTACCGAGCCGGTCATCTAAAAGGGATGTCACAGTGGCGGTGACCCGGTCCGTGGCCCCAGGTGGTCATGTAAAAGGTTGAGTATTGATTAGGGATAAAGTTTATGTAGTGATTCGTGACACCAGTTGGAGTGTTCAACTGTAGTATAGCCGGCACTGCAGATGATCCCTGGGGGAGTAGAGGGTGATGGCAGTGCAGATGTTTAACCCTCGCCAACCAGGGCTAACCCCCAGAGATTGTGATGGAAGTAGAAGTCACTGAGTAATAAGGCAGGAGACAAGGAAAGTCACTTTATCATTTACTATAGTTCAGGTGCAGTTCAAAGGAGATATTACAACTCTCACCAGATTACAGTCTGCTTTGCAAAATGGGAGTTATCCTTCTCTCTGCTGCGACTCGGTGTAAGCTTTCTGCTATTCTAATCCCTTCAGGGACCAAGGCTTCCTGGAGTTTGGAACTTCCAGTATAGCCACTACTCACTGTGTTTTCCTCCTCTGGCAACTTGCAGCTTGGATCCTGTGTGAAGCTCAAGTTTCTTCTAGTACTGATCCTAGTTTGCTGCAGTCTTCCCGGGGCAAACACTCTGCTGTAGGTTGTGTAAACCCACACAGTCTCTCAGCTTACCACCCTGATCTGAAAGCATGGATGGCCTAGGGGCTGACTCACTGATTCTTCTTAGCTTTACTCCTAGAGGGAGCACATGTCACGGCTTCCAGGAGCATTCTCCATCTTCCTCCACCTTCACTCAAAACAACAATTCGATTCCTCCCCCTCTCAATTAGGATATGTCTGCAAAGCTCCAAGCTTCAGACAAGTAAGAGAGTGAGGTAAATTGTGTATGTGTTGTGGTCTCTAGCAGAGAAAGCATAACTCCCATTGCTCACAAAACACATACAAAACAGTACATATTTAACCCTTTTGTGGGGGTAAAGACATAGGGTGCCACAGGTACCAGAAGAGGGATTCCAGACACCAAACTGGAGCACTCTGAGAAGGTCCAACACTCTAGCAAGCAGAAGTGATATTGAAGCTATTACTCTCACTGGGTCACAGCTGAGCCACTAACTAAATAGATCCAAACTTCTCAGGGCAGGAGGAGGACGACGCTGGGTCCTAGAGGCAGATGGTTCAGGGAGCAGTCTGTATGGACAGGCGCTCAGACCTTCTGAGGCCTGATGCAGGAGGATAGCCTGTCACCTCCGAAGCGCTCGCACACCATGTGGCAGGTCATAGCTTGTGCTGATGCCCTCAGATATGGGGCAAATCGGCTGAGGGAACACCCGGTGGCAGTGAGTCTGGACAGGAAGGACGCTGAGAAAACATACAATACGGTACTACCCGATCTCTAGCTGTGTGACAGGGAGAGAAGTGAAGGGAAAGCTGGAGTGATGTGTAATGTGGAACCTGCTGTGGATGCTGTATTGAACCTGGATGTGCTGCGAAGACATGAGAGTAAAGTTTTGCGTTTTGAGTTAGAACTGGGCTGTGTCTTTGTTATTCCACAAACGGCCAAAGGTGACCTTAGAGAGCAAAGGAAGAACCCTGATGTCACAGAGAACGGAGAGGCAAGTAAGCTGAAAGTGAAACGTGATTTTTATGTAAAGGGAGGTCAGGGCCCGCAAAGCCCAATAAGCTCAGCCACGACTAATGCCCTGGCCGACCTTTACAGGTGCACAACATATTCTGGTCCAAAGACCACATTGTCACAATGAATATCTCCCAAAGACAACAATAAATCTAAAAGGGCTATTACCATCTGAGAAATTTCCGGCGTATCAAAATGATATGTCATAAATGTCTGAATAGTAGTCTAGAAAGTAGAGCCTCACGTATGGGAATAATAAGTGTCCCTGTTACCACCAGTTATCACTTTAGGAGAGGGGAATGTCATGTGTGGATGTGGCTCTTCCAACTGTAAACTTAAATGCCATAATCTACAATGTAGAGAGCCACAAGCATAGATGACAACCTGTAAAATTCATATACACCTTTCTGGAGTAACAAATGGGTGCAAAGGGACAACATTCTCCCAAAATGTATGGGGGACACAGAGATGACTGTGTTTCACCCCACTTTTCTTTGTTATGTAAACTACATGCAGACAGCTACACACAGGCAGGAATTTTTGTAACCATATGGTAGGTACCCACACAGAAAGGCAAAGTGGGCAACATGTTGATCCCGGGCCACAGGCTGTGTACCTTTACCATAGACTGTATACTTGCTACTAGGTATTGGATGCTGACTGTACACTGCACAAAAGTGACTGGATGCTATTTGTACCACCGACTCCAAGAGACTTGATGCGGACTGTGTGACTGAAGAATAAAAAGTTCAGCAGGATACAAGTGGGAAGGAAAGGGAATTAAAAATACAGGACATCTTGCCTTTCTTCCTTTTTATTTCATTATTTAGTATTACAAAGCCAAAGGGATCCAGTGAAAGACACATAATAATTATATAGTGTGAAAATGGCTTAAACCCCTGGCATTGAGAAGACCATTGAATACATTTCCACCCTGGAAACATTTACTCTTAACTTATTAGATTCCTTATGTCATGTACATGAGTGGATTTTCATATTATCCTATAAATCTGGAAGCGGATAGCTCACAGACCCAAACCATATATCCCCTATAGGTCGAACATCATTAATGGATTGCACCATCTAAGACATTTCTGGTTGATGTATTAAATCACGGCATACGACAGACCTAAAATATAACTTTTATTATCATTCCTAATATCAGCAGATGACAAAAAAATGGAACACTAAAGGGGAAAAGATATAAAAAGTTTCAACTTTATATATGTTTTCCCCTTTAGTGATAGTTTTGTCATCTGCTGATTTGACGATGATAATAAAAGTTATCTTAAGGTTTGATGTATGCAGTTATACACATGCATCTTTCACACCGCAGTATATTCGATTTCAGTGATTTATATCTGGTTTGTAGCTTGAATTTCCTTTCATAATGGATTCCTAAGAATGGGGAGGCAATAGAGGAAAATGTAATTTTTCCCCACTAAATATTGGATGTAATTGGGCCATCACAGGATAATTACCGGTTTACCACTCTAACGTCAGTACCTCTAATGGGAGAGATCACATTTTTTTATTGGACATTTACTTTAAACACTCTGTACGTACACGCTATAAAAATCCCACAGCTGGATTCCTCTCAACTAGATAGCCCTCTTTAGATGTTTTTCCATCCACAGCTGCTCTTCAAGGTACAGAAAGTCATATGTCTTGAACTATGTAATAGAAAACTCCTAAATATTTTACATTTTAGGAGGCCGCGCAGCTGGAAAAGCAAACACTAAACTGTACAAAAAAGGCAACGTTTCACTTGCTAATTGATAAAATAATTCTAGGCAAATGATCTAAGTCAGTGACATTAGTCCATTAACAAATGGTTAATAAATATGAAATCAAAAACATTTTGCACTTATAATTATAGATGAGCGAATTTGTTCAGATTCGGTTCCCAATATGATCGGACTCGAATATTGTTTTTGCAATATTCGTCGAACATAGCCAAATGTTAATAGCGTCAATGGAAGTAAAAATTACCGAATATATTCGGAACTGATCATAACACTCATATTCGGCACATATAGTGTTCGAATATGGCCTGAATCTGTCAAAATCAGATTCAGGGTAAAAATCCAAACAAATTCGCTCATCTCTACTTATAAAATCTCTTTATTAATGCATCAAAGATGATTGCTTGGTCTATAAAGTACAGTAGCATGACCCTTGTTCTTCCTGTCAATATATCAAAATAATTATCCAATAAATTACTTTGTAGAGATCAGCTATGTCCAGTAGTTACTTATATGGAGCGGAAGTGCACATACTCAACCTCTATTCAACTCAGATGGGCTCCACAGTTAATAATAATAATAATAATAATAATAATAACTTTTATTTCTGTAGCGCCGACATATTCCGCAGCACTTTACATTTCAGAGGGGACTTGTACAGACGATAGACATTACAGCATAACAATAATCACATAGATCATAACAGATACCAAGAGGAATGAGGGCCCTGCTCGCAAGCTTACAGTCTATGAGGAAGGAAGTAGACACGAAAGGTGGGTGGTAACAGTTGCCCTGATTGTATGGACCAGCCATAATGTTAAGTGTGTAATAGTACGGACACAGAGGGCTAATGGATGCATGTGGGAACATGATACGGGGAACCTGGTTATGGTATAACTTTTGACTGTGCCACACAGGGATAGTTAGGTTAATGTGTTGAGGCGATAGGCCAGTCTGAATAAATCAGTTTTCATGACACGCTTAAAATTGTAGGGATTGGGGACTAATCGTATTGACCTGGGAAGTGCATTCCAAAGAATTGGCGCAGCACGTGTATAGTCTTGGAGACAGGAGTGGGAGGTTCTGATTATCGAGGATGCTAAGCTCAGGTCATCAGCAGAACGGAGGGTGCGGGTAGAGTGGTATACTGAAACAAGGGAGGAGATGTAGGGTGATGCTGAGCCATGGAGTGCTTTGTGGGTGAGGGCAATAAGTTTGTACTGGATTCTGGAGTGGATGGGTAGCCAGTGTAAGGACTGGCACAAGGTAGAGGCATCGGTGTAACGATTGGCAAGAAATATGATCCTGGCTGCAGCATTCAAGACAGATTGGAGGGGGGAGAGGTTGGTAAGAGGGAGACCGATTAGAAGAGAGTTACAATAGTCCAGACGAGAATGAATAAGAGAAACAGTAAGAATTTTTGCAGAGTCAAAGGTAAGAAAAGGTCGAATTCTAGAAATGTTTTTGAGATACAGATAACAAGAGCGAGCCAGTGATTGGATGTGGGGGGTGAATGAAAGCTCAGAGTCAAGTATAACCCCAAGACAGCGGACATGTTGCTGGGGAGTAATAGTGGAACCACACATGGAAATGGCAGTGTCGGGTATAGGTGCATTAGTAGAGGGAGGAAACACAAGGAGTTCAGTCTTTGACAGGTTCAGTTTCAGATATAGTGAGGACATGATGTTAGACACAGCGTTTAGACAATCGCCAGTGTTTTCTAGAAAGGCTGGCATGATGTCAGGAGAAGAAGCGTATAATTGGGTGTCATCAGCATAGAGATGGTACTGGAAACCAAACCTACTGATTGTTTGACCAATAGGAGCAGTGTACAAGGAGAAGAGGAGGGGGCCTAGAACCGATCCTTGAGGAACCCCAACAGTAAGGGGAAGATGAGAGGAGGAGGAGCCAGCAAAAGATACAGTAAAGGAGCGGTCAGAGAGATAGGAGGAGAACCAGGAGAGAACGGTGTCCTTGAGGCCAATGGAACGGAGCATAGTGAGGAGGAGCTGATGATCCACCGTGTCAAATGCTGCAGAGAGATCCAAGAGAATTAGCATGGAGTAGTGACCGTTAGATTTAGCTGTTAGTAGATCATTAGAGACTTTAGTGAGAGCAGTTTCAGTAGAGTGTAGAGAGCGGAAACCGGATTGGAGAGGGTCGAGAAGAGAGTTATCAGAGAGATAGCGGATCAGATGGGAGTGGACCAGGCGTTCCAGGAGTTTAGAGATGAAGGGAAGATTAGAGACAGGTCTATAGTTAGCGGCACAGTTTTGGTCGAGGGATGGTTTTTTAAGTAGTGGATGTATGATGGCATGCTTAAATAAGGAGGGAAAGATACCAGAAGAGAGAGAGAGGTTAAATATTTTAGTTAGGTGAGGGGTAACAGCAGGGGGAAAGGGACTGGAGCAGATGTGACGGAAATAGGTCACTGGTGCAAGTGGTTGGGCGAGAAGATGCAAGGAGCCTGCTTACTTCTTCTTCTGTGACACAGTTGTATCATGAGTGATCAGTAAGTCATCATCTATATTTTTGCGTAACATCTTTAGCCATTTCCCGACATACGACATACAATTACGTCATTTGCAGACGTCCTGACTTTGCATCTTTTCCGCAGATGATGGGTGTAATATTCAGCCATCATTGCCTCTAACCACTTTGAGTGGAGCGTCATTCTATGCACCCATCAACGCGCCTGTGATGCAAGATGCCAATAGGTTGACATGATGGCCCAGGGTCTGCTGAAGACCCCTGTACCTCTAATGACGGTTCTCCTGTGGAAGCTATACACAGCAGTACTGTAATATTGCTGTGTATTGTACAAGCAATAGACTGATTCTGGTTCAAGACCTCTAAGGGGACTAACAAATGTAGAAAGTGAAAAAAAAAGTTCTTAAAAATATGAAAAAAAATTACAGTTCAAATCACCCATTCTCCCCATTAAAGAAATAAAAATTAAAAACAAAAATACAGATATTTGGCTATCGTTGCTTTCATAAAATTCCAATGTATAAAAATATAAAATGAATTAACTCGATTGGTAAATGTCATAATCAGAATAAAGAATCTAAATGCCTAAATTATGTTTTTTTGGATTCCACAATACTGTAAAAAATGCAATAAGAAGCAATCAAAACATTGTATATACCCAAAAGTGGTATCAATAAAAACATCAACTCAGGGTGCAAACTAAAAGCCCTCACACAGCTGCATCGACTAAGGATATGTGCACATGTTGTGGATTCTCCCACGGATTTTTCCACACAAAAAACGCAGCTCTTGGCAGAAAACGCAGGTGCGTTTTTGATGCGCTTTGCCGCGGATTTGATGCGTTTTTTTAGTGCGGTTTTGCCTGCCGATTTGTATGCGTTTTTGTAAGCTAAATAAAGATATGTTATTTGACAAAAAAAGATTTGTGATGTCATTTCTGTCCACCCTCCTCTTTTACATTTGTCCAACCCACACAGATAGATAGATAGATAGATAGATAGATAAATATGGAATATATAGATAGATAAATATGGGATAGCTAGATAGATATATCTATATCTAACTATCCCATATCTATGTATAGATATTTCCATAGATATATCTATAGATATTTCCATAGATATATCTATAGATATTTCCATAGATATATCTATAGATAATTCCATAGATATATCTATAGATAATTCCATAGATATATCTATAGATAATTCCATAGATATATCTATAGATAATTCCATAGATATATCTATAGATAATTCCATAGATATATCCATAGATAATTCCATAGATATATCCATAGATATATCTATAGACATATCCATAGATATATCTATAGATATATAGCCATATATATTGTAAGGTAGCGCTTATTATTCATGTTGGGGACACTCACTTGGCAGCAGATTAACAGGGTCCGGCACCAGGTTTTCCACATAAATCAGTCCATGTGGTTTATTATTAGACGGCATAAACCATAAACAGCAACAGTCTTATATCAGACAGGTCAATGTTCATCAAAGGGCTTCTCTCTCTCAGCCCTGTGGTCACACAGGCTGTGCTATGCCCAGCAATCAGGCTTTCTAGTCTCACAGTTAATTCCCCCTGTCCGGGGTTACCTCTTAGCTGCTTCTCACTCCGGATGTCCTTTCCCCCCTGGGGACTGTCCGATACACACAGTTCATTGTACACAGGCCTCACACGGTCAGTGGCGTCCGCATGTGTGCTTCAGGAAGGCAGCACACTTTCCAGCATGTCGGCCTTCCGGTACCTTCCACATGGACCAATCAGATCCAGGCACTTTCTCTCATGTGACCTACCCTGGTCACCTTATATGGTCCGTAGCCACGCCCAACCGGTGAGATACAGTTCACATGGCTATGACCTCATCGCAGGTCCTATTTCAGACACCCAGCCTTTCCCACACATATACAGGTTTACTATGGGCGTTTAGACACACACCCCTGGGTGGGTTAGTAGGTGACTGGTCCCACCAATCTCACCAAGTCACCTGGAAGCTTTCCCTGATACACTGCAGCAAACCCTCAGCAGTACCTCTGCTGATCAACACATGTTCCAGCTTCCATCCAAGGGCCACCCACCCTGGGATACATAATGGGCATTTACCATCCTGCTGTTCATCCTTTCTCCATTACCACAATGGATATGCATGTGTGCATGACCCATATAGCGCCCCCTAGCTGTCACAACAGTCACTGCACCACAATATTTAAAAAAAAACACAGAAAAATAAATGGCGTGTGGTCCCGCGCAATTTTCTGTGCCAGAGGGGGAAAGCCGACGACCGGGGCCAATATTTGTAGCCTGGGAAGGTGGTAATATCAATGGGCCCTTCCCAGTCTATGAATATCAGACCGCAGCTGTCTGTATAGCCTTTACTGGCTACTAAAATAGGGGGACCCCCCAAAAAATGACATGGGTTCCCTCTATATTTTATAGCCAGAAAGGCTACGCAGACCGCTACGGGCTGATAATCATAGCCTAGGAAGGGGCCATGGATATTGGCCCCCCTGGCTACAAATACCAGCCCGCAGCCGTCCCAGAAGTGGCGCATCTCTAAGATGCGCCAATTCTGGCACTTAGCCCATTTCTTCCCACTCCCGTGTAGCGGTGGGATATGGGGTAATAAGGGGTTAATGTCACCTTGCTATTAAGCAAGAGGATCATTGGATACAGCTGGGGCCAGCTGCTTGGAAAGCAGCGCCGAACCAGGGATTGAAGTTTGAGGAAGATAATTTGCATATTCCAGGTGCCTTCTGGGAAAAGCCAAGAGTCTCCCTAAGCAAGAGGATCGTTGGATACAGCCGGGACCAGCTGCTTGGAAACTCATCAAAGAAAATGAAGACTTCCTAGAAAGTGACAGAGAACCTCCAAAAGCAGACAAGTGGAAGCATGTGACCAAAAGAAGCAAGAAGACCATAGAGACATCACCAACCACACAACAGACAAACTGATACCAAGGCCTTGCGGAGGATGACGATGGTACACCTAAGGATGAGGCACAACCAGCAAGCAAAGAAGAAAAGGGCACACAGCAACACCCAGAAGTGACAACAAAAAGTACAGCCAAGAAGCGAAGAAGAGTGGTAGTTGTGGGAGACTCACTACAGAGAGGCACAGAAGCAGCCATCTGCAGACTGGATATAACCGCAAGAGAAGTATGCTGCCTCTCAGGTGTGAAGATCAAGGATGTGACCGATAGGATACCAAAGCTCATCCGTTCCAAGGACGTCCACCCATTTCTTCTGATACATGTTGTCACCAATGACTCAGCAAGGAAGGACCTACCGACAATCTGCTAGGACTTTGAAGAGTTGGGGAACAAAGTAAAGGAACTGGATGCACAGGTAGTTTTTTCTTCTATCCTTCCAGTAGACGGGCATGGCACCAGGAGATGGAACAGGATCCTTGATGCGAACAACTGGCTAAGACGATGGTGCAGACAAAAAGGATTCGGATTCCTGGACCACGGTGTGAATTACCTGTACGATGGACTCCTCGCCAGAGACGGACTACACCTCAACAAACCTGGGAAACACATTCGCCAGAAGACTCGCTACACTCATCAGGAGAGCGTTAAACTAGAAGAAGAGGGGATGGGAAGAAAAACGTTAGACACGAACATGAAACCAGATATTATACTTATGAATGATATGAGGTGTGGCAAAGATGATCCAAGACAACATACTCAGAAGGGAGGTAAGAAAATTTCTAAAACAATCAACAGGGAGGAGATTGGAACAAAGCAAAATTCTCTAAAATGCATGCTCGCAAACGCCAGAAGCCTGACAAACAAGATGGAAGAACTAGAAGCAGAAATACCTACAGGTAACTGACATAGTGGGAATAACCGAGACATGGTTAGATGAAAGCTATGATTGGGCAGTTAACTTACAGGGTTGCAGTCTGTTTAGAAAGGATCGTAAAAATCGGAGTGGAGGAGGGGTTTGTCTTTATGTAAAGTCTTGTCTAAAGTCCACTTTAAGGGACGATATTAGCGAAGGGAATGAGGATGTCGAGTCCATATGGGTCGAAATACATGGAGGGAAAAATAGTAACAAAATTCTCTTTGAGGTCTGTTACAAACACCCAAATATAACAGAAATCATGGAAAGTTTACTACTAAGGCAGATAGATGAAGCTGCAACCCATAATGAAGTCCTTGTTATGGGGGACTTTAACTACCTGGATATTAACTGGGAAACAGAGACCTGCGAAACCCATAAAGGAACAGGTTTCTGCTAATAGCCAAGAATAATTATCTTTCACAATTGGTGCAGAATCCAACCAGAGGAGCAGCACTTTTAGACCTAATACTATCTAACAGACCTGACAGAATAACAAATCTGCAGGTTGTTGGGCATCTAGGAAATAGCGACCACAATATTGTACAGTTTCACTTGTCTTTCGCTAGGGGGACATGTCAGGGAGTCACAAAAACACTGAACTTTAGGAAGGCAAAGTTTGACCAGCTTAGAGATGCCCTTAATCTGGTTGACTGGGACAATGTCCTCAGAAATAAGAATACAGAAAATAAATGGGAAATGTTTAAGAACATCCTTAATAGGCACTGTAAGTGGTTTATACCTTGTGGGAATAAAAGGACAAGAAATAGGAAAAACCCAATGTGGCCAAACAAAAAAGTAAGAGGTGCAATTAACAGTAAAAATAAAGCATTTAAACTACTAAAGCAGGATGGCACCGTTGAAGCGCTAAAAAACTATAAGGAGAAAAATTCTTTATCTAAAAAAATAATTAAAGCTGCCAAAAAGGAAACAGAGAAGCACATTGCTAAGGAGAGTAAAACTAATCCCAAGCTGTTCTTCAACTATATCAATAGTGAAAGAATCAAAAGTGAAAGTGTAGACCCATTAAAAAATTGTGATGAAAGTATGGTTGTAGATGATGAGGAAAAAGCTAATATATTAAGCACCTTCTTCTCCACGTTATTCACGGTGGAAAATGAAATGCTTGGTGAAATGCCGAGAGACAAAGAAAACCCTATATTAAGGGTCACCAACCTAACCCAAGAAGAGGTGCAAAACCGGCTAAATAAGATTAACCCCTTAACGACCGCCAATACGCCTTTTAACGGCGGTAGTTAAGGGTACTAAAACCACAGCGCCGTTAATTCACGGCGCTGTGATTTAAGTGAATAGCGCCCCCCAGTGTCGGATTTTCTCCGGGGTCTCGGCTGCCAGGGGTAGCCGAGACCCCAGAGAACATGAATCGGTTGGTTTTTACCGACCCCGCTTTTGCGATCGCCGTTATTAACCCTATAACGGCGACCGCAAAAAAAAAAAAAGCCGCGATTTTACATTTAATTTCTCTCTCCTCTGATGTGATCGCACATCAGAGGAGAGAGAAATAGGGTCCCCGATCCCCCCCCGGTACCTCTCTGTGGCCCTCCGTCCCCTCCCGGTGGTCCCACGTCCCGCCAGCGTCCTCCGATGGGCGCCGCCATCTTGAAAATGCTCCGGCTGGCAGATTCCATTCATTATTTTGATCACTATGATAAACGATCATAGTGATCAAAATAAAAAAAATAGTACATAACCCCCCCGTTTATCACCCCCTTATATAGGCAAATATAATGAAATAAAGAAAATATTTTTTTTCAGTTTTCCATTAGGGTTGGGGTTGGGGTAGGGTTAGGGTTAGTGTTGGGGTAGGGTTAGGGTTGGGGTAGGGTTAAGGTTAGGGTTAGGGTTAGGGTTGGGTAGGGTTAGGGTTGGGCTAGGGTTAGGGTTAGGGTTGGGGTAGGGTTAGGGTTAGGGTTGGGCTAGGGTTAGGGTTGGGCTAGGGTTAGGGTTAGGGTTGGGCTAGGGTTAGGCTAGGGTTAGGGCTCGGGTCACGGCTAGGGTTAGAATTAGGGTTAGGGCGAACTAGGATTAGGGTTAGAATTAGGGTTAGGGTTAGGGTTGGGATTAGGGCTAAGGGTGTGTTGGGGTTAGGGATGGAGCAAGAATTGAGGGGTTTCCACTATTTACCAACTTTGGGGGTCTAAAAATTGGAGTCTAAAAAATCACTTTTGTTGAAATGAAAAAGACTTTTTATTTTCACGGCTCTGCGTTTATAAACTTTTGTGAAGCGCTTGGGGGTTCAAAGTGCTCACCACACATCTAGATAAGTTCCTTAGGGGGTCTAATTTCCAAAATGGGGTCACTTGTGGGGGATTTACACTGTTTAGGCCCATCAGGGGCTCTGTAAATGCAACATGATGCCCGCAGACCATTCCATCAAAGTCAGCATTCAAAAATGGCACTCCTTCCCTTCCGAGCTCTCCCATGCGCCCAAACAGTGGTTCCCCCCACATATGGGGTATCGGCATACTCGGGACAAATCGCACAACAACTGTGCGCATATGATTTCTCCTGTTACCCTTGTAGAAATAAAAATTTGTGGGCAAAAAGATCATTTTTGTGGAAAAAAAATGGATTTTTTATTTTCATGGCTCTACATTATAAACTTCTGTGAAGCACTTGAAGGTTCAATGTGCTCACCACACATCTAGATAAGTTCCTCAATGGGTCTAGTTTCCAAAATGGGGTCACTTGTTGGGGGTTTCCACTGTTTAGGCCCATCAGGGGCTCTTCAAACGCAACATGATGCCCGCAGACCACTCCATTAAAGTCTTCATTCCAAAATGGCACTCCTTCCCTTCCAAGCTCTCCCATGCGCCCAAACAGTGGTTCCCCACCACATATGGGGTATCAGCATACTCAGGACAAATCGCACAACAACTGTGCGGGTATGATTTCTCCTGTTACCCTTGTAAAAATAAAAATTTGGGGGCGAAAAGATCATTTTTGTGGAAAAAAAATAGATTTCTTATTTTCACGGCTCTACGTTATAAACTTCTGTGAAGCACTTGGAGGTTCAAAGTGCTCACCACATATCTAGATAAGTTCCTTAATGAGTCTAGTTTCAAAAATGGGGTCACTTGTTGGAGTTTTCCACTGTTTAGGCACATTAAGGGCTCTCCGAACGCAACATGGCATCCGATCTCAATTCCAGCCAATTCTGCGTTGAAAAAGTCAAACGGCGCTCCATCCCTTGCGAGCTCTGCCGTGTGCTGAAAAAGTGGTTTACCCCCACAAATGGGGTATCGGCGTATTCAGGGGAAATTGTACAACAAATTTTGTGGTGGATTTTCTCTTTTAACACTTGTGAAAATAAAAAAAATTGGTTCTGAAATAAATTTTTTGCAAAAAAAAGTTAAATGTTAATTTTTTCCTTCCACATTGCTTTAGTTCCTGTGAAGCACTTAAAGGGTTAATAAACTTCTTGAATGTGGTTTTGAGCACCTTGAGGGGTCTAGTGTTTAGAATGGTGCCACTTTTGGGTTTTTTCTGTCGTGTACACCCCTCAAAATGACTTTAAATATGATGTGGTCCTTAAAAAAAAATGGTTTTGTAAATTTTGTTGTAAAAATGAGAAATCGCTGGTCAACTTTTAACCCTTATAACTTCCTAGCAAAAACAAATTTTGCTTCTAAAATTGTGCTGATGTAAAGTAGACATTTGGGAAATGTTATTTATTAAGAAATTTGTGTGACACATCTCTCTAATTTAAGGGCATAAAAATTTAAAATTTTAAAATTGCAAAATTTTCAAAATTTTCACCATATTTCTGTTTTTTTCATAAATAAACACCAGACTTATCGAAGAAATTTTACCACTAACATGAAGTACAATATGTCACGAAAAAACAGTCTTAGAATCAGCAGGATCCATTAAAGCGTTCCAGAGTTATAACCTCATAAAGGGACAGTGGTCAGAATTGTAAAAATTGGCCTGGTCATTAAGCTGCAAATTGGCTCTGTCGCTAAGGGGTTAAAATAGATAAATCTCCAGGTCTGGATGGCATACACCCACGAGTACTAAGAGAACTAAGTAATGTAATAGACAAACCATTATTTCTTATTTAGAGACTCTATAGCGAAGGGGTCTGTTCCACAGGACTGGTGCATAGCAAATGTGGTACCAATAATAAAAAAATGGCTCTAAAGTGAACCTGAAAATTATAGGCCAGTAAGTTTAACCTCTATTGTTGGTAAAATATTTGAAGGGTTTCTGAGGGATGTTATTCTGGATTATCTCAATGAGAATAACTGTTTAACGCCATATCAGCATGGGTTTATGAGGAATTGCTCCTGTCAAACCAATCTAATCAGCTTTTATGAAGAGGTAAGCTATAGACTGGACCAAGGTGAGTCATTGGATGTGGTATATTTTGATTTTTTCAAAGCTTTTAATACAGTGCCACACAAGAGGTTGGTACACAAAATGAGAATGCTGGGTCTGGGGGAAAATGTGTGTAAATGGGTAAGTAACTGGCTTAGTGATAGAAAGCAGAGGGTGGTTATAAATGGTATATTCTCTAACTGGGTCACTGTGACCAGTGGGGTACAGCAGGGGTTGTTGTTGGGAAATATTCTCTTCAACAAATTTATTACCAATCTGGTAGAAGGTTTGCACAGTAAAATATCGATATTTGCAGATGATACAAAACTATGTAAAGCAGTCAATACAAGAGAAGATAGTATTCTGCTACAGATGGATCTGGGTAAGTTGGGAACTTGAGCCGAAAGGTGGCAGATGCAGTTTAACAATGATAAATGTAAGGTTATACACATGGGAAGAAGGAATCAATATCACCATTGCACACTGAACGGTAAACCACTGGGTAAATCTGACATAGGGAAGGACTTGGGGATCCTAGTTAATGATAAACTTACCTGGAGCAGCCAGTGCCAGGCAGCGGCTGCCAAGGCAAACAGGATCATGGGGTGCATTAAAAGAGATCTGGATACACATGATGAGAGCATTATACTGCCTCTGTACAAATCTCTGGTTAGACCGCACATGGAGTATTGTGTACAGTTTTGGGCACCGGTGCTCATGAAGAATATAATGGAACTAAGCGGGTACAAAGGAGGGCAACAAAATTAATAAAGGGGATGGGAGAACTACAATACCCAGAGAGATTAGCAAAATTAGGATTATTTAGTCTAGAAAAAAGACAACTGAGGGGCGATCTAATAACCATGTATAAGTATATAAGGGGACAATACAAATATCTCTCAGAGGATCTGTTTATACCAAGGAAGGTGACGGTCACAAGGGGGCATTCTCTGCGTCTGGAGGAAAAAAGGTTTTTCCACCAACATAGAAGTGGATTCTTTACTGTTAGGCCAGTGAGAATCTGGAATTCCCTGCCTGAGGAGGTGGTGATGGCGAACTCAGTTGAAGGGTTCAAGAGAGGCCTGGATGTCTTCCTGGAGCGTAACAATATTGTATCTTACAGTTATTGTTAGGTTCTTTAGAAGGACGTAGATTTGGGAATTTATTCTGACAGAATTTTATAGGCTGAACTGGATGGAGTAATGTCTTTTTTCGGCTTTACTATCTGTGTTACTATGACCTCCGCTTTCACGAATGAAGGTTGGAGCGTGCCCAGTGTAGGCAAAGGTTTCGGCTGGCACCCACCTTCGCCAAACCTCTGGAACCTCCGGTCCAGGCGTCCGAGCCACATGAGGCCATGGAGACGCATCGAGCGGGATCCAAGTCCCGGACCGCTCGTGCACGCTTGGTCTATCATGTCTGCCGACAATCAAGAGCTCTCGCCTCCAGATGTCCTCGGCAACTGGGAGAGCGTCCGCGTTTGGTGACCTTGGGAGCTGGTTCACTAAACACAATGGCGCCTTCTTCCAAGCTGACCTTTAAAGGGACAATTTCCATTGGTCCATCCACCCATGTGGTAGAGCTTTAGATTCCGGGGCGGAGGGCAACTTTGTCTTCTGTCTTCGCCCGATGGCACGCAATTCCTCTTGTTATGCTTGCCAAGCCAGTGACCATACGGGTGATAAATGGATCAACACTACCATCGCAGATAACCCATCCCTTTTTCTTTATCCATGTCTCCTTCCCATCAGGAGATCATCTCCCTGCTAGTCATTCCCGAAGGAATTGACGAGATCCTCTTAGAAATGCCGTGGCTACGATATCATTCCCCTCATATAGAGTGGTCCTCATGGAGAATTCTGGGATGGAGTAAATCCTGTGTTGGTAGATGTCATAGGGAGCGTCTTCAGGTTGCTACTACCAAGGTACCTGCAGATCTCTCCTCTCTCCCCTAGCATTATTGGCCCTATGCGGATGTGTTCTCCAAGAAGGCGGCGGAGACCCTTCCGCCTCAGCGCCCGTTTATCCACTCTCTCTCCCGGAGACGGAGGCAATGTCTCAGTACATCAGGGAGAATCTGGCAAGAGGCTTTATTAGGAAGTCAGTGTCACCTGCAGGGGCCGGGTTTTCCTTCGTGCAGAAGAACGGAGAACTACGTCCATGCATAGATTACAGGGGTCTTAATGCCATCACCGTTAAGAACAAGTACTCTTTGCCCCTGATATCTGAGCTTTTTGATAGGTTGCGGGGAGCGAGGGTCTTCACTAAGCTGGATCTGCGGGGTGCTTACAACCTGATTCGCATCCGTGAGGGAGACGAATGGAAGACGGCCTTTAACACCAGGGATGGGTATTCTGACTCATGGATATGTAAAATGTATGGTACCTGGATAGACCTCTCTTTCTGGGCCCCTTCCGTATTGACCTGTACTCACGTTCATACCGATTAATCAGACAGCTTAACTCAGCCACGATCTCATGTAAGAAGACTCCAGGAAAAGAGGGATGCTTTAACTGAAATTCTTGTATTATGATGAATGCAGCAGGTAAAAAGGAATATTCTTCAGATGACATGTAAAAGGAAGCATACAGATGGAGGGACAATCACATAATGGAGAATAAAGGAGGAAACAAACATACATCACAGGACTACAGGGAGAGAGTTGGAACAAAATACAGGGAAAGGCAAACTTCTGCCTAGCAACAGAGATGCAACACAAACAATGCAAATATTAAATGATTTCCCAAGTCGTGGGACATGACACTCCCCGTCTGAAATGCTTGGATTTCACGATATCCGTAATTCTTCGAAGTCGTTCGAACCTGAAAAACAAGAAAAAAAGAGAAAAAAAACATGTATGCAATAATAAACATCAAGCATTTTTAAAGTCCAACTCGTTGTTGTTGACCCGTAGATCACACCGGGAGATAAGTCCAAGACTATAAACCCATCTTCGGATTGGGGAAGCCGGAAACATGCCAACTCTTCCACCAACCCAGCAATCCAATGGAAAATGTCAATGTTCAATAAAAAACTGGGGAATGAGGAGGAATGCTCCCCGCCGTGAGCAACGTCCAGGAGCAATGTTCAGTTCATGTGACGTCCTCCTTTGGCAGTAGCAGCACGAGATCGGTGACCGGACGGAGGAAGGTTCGGGTAGAGCCCCCTTTTGTCACCTTAACTTCTGTCTTACGAGTCTTTCCGTCCTCGCTGGGCATGACCTTGTTGATAAGACCCATTGGCCAGTAGTTACGATGAGCCTCTTTGTCTTTTAAGAGAACAAGGTCTCCTTCTTGGAGATTGGGACTGGGTGTCTGCCATTTGTGACGGTTTTGAAGCAGGTGCAAGTATTCGGTCTTCCAACGGTGCCAAAACACGTTGGCTATGTGTTGTACTTGCTTCCACTGACGTTTGTAAATGTCCTTGTTATCGAAATTCCCGGGAGGAACTGTAGCAGCTCCAATCTTCTGTGTAAGAAGTGTAGCTGGGTTTAGATCGGTGGAGATGTGATACCACTGCTCGGGGGTAGAAAAACTTCTGATGCGCTCTACTCTGTTGCTCACATATACATAGAACTGCTTTGTTTGGTTGTGTATGTACCCGAGTACCACTCTGCTGTCTGTGTAGAAGGTAAAGGAATCAATTGCAATGTCCATTTCGTCTCTTACAACTTCATCAATTTCTACTGCCAGTACTGCAGCGCAAAGTTCGAGTCTGGGTACAGAGTGTTCAGGCTTCGGAGTTAAATTGGCCTTACCCAGGACGAAACCACAATGCACCTTATCAGCTTCTATGGTCTTCAGATAAGCTACTGCGGCTATGACTTCTGTAGATGCATCACAGAAAATATGGACTTCTCTTCTGGTTGCAGCCAAAGATGATCTTGGAGAATAACAACGTGGGACTTGGAGTTGCTCTAAGAACTTCAAGGACTTCTTCCATGTCTCCCACCTTTGCTGTTTCTGAGTCGGAAGCGGGGTGTCCCAATCAGTGTTCTCGGCAGTGAGCTGTCTTAACAGTATCTTGCCTTGAATAGTGATGGATGCTACAAACCCGAGAGGATCGTAGATGCTGTTTATGACAGATAGGACTCCTCGTTTGGTAAAGGGTTTGTGACAGGGCGACACTCGGAAGGTGAAGGTGTCCTGTTTGATATCCCACAGTAGACCAAGGCTGCGCTGTGTGGGAGGAACATCAGAACCTAGGTTGAGGTCCTTTAGGTTCGTGGCATGGTCCTCAGATGGAAACGCACTCATTACTTCTTGACTGTTAGAGATGATCTTGTGGAGTCTGAGGTTTGATGTGGATAGCATTTCCTGTGTCCTGGAGAGTAGGTCAATTGCCTCTTCACTTGTGGGCAAGGACTTGAGCCCGTCGTCTACGTAGAAGTTCTTCTCTACGAATTGACGAGCATCGGATCCGTACTCTCTCTCACCTTCCTGGGCTGTCCGTCTCAGTCCGTAGATCGCCACAGCAGGTGAAGGACTGTTGCCGAAGACATGGACCTTCATCCGGTAGTCTATGACTTGATTGTTGACATTGTTGTCTTTGTGCCATAGGAACCTAAGAGAGTTTCTGCTGTCTTCCTTCATGATGAAGCAATGAAACATCTGCTGGATGTCTGCCATTATAGCAACAGGTTCTTGTCTGAAGCGGATCAGTACTCCAAGGAGGCTGTTGTTCAGGTTGGGTCCAGTTAGTAACAGGTTGTTGAGAGAGAGGCCTTCATACTGAGCACTGGAGTCAAACACCACTCTGATCTGGTTAGGCTTGCGAGGGTGATAGACGCCAAAGGATGGAAGGTACCAACATTCTTCTCCTTCCTTCAGTGGTGGCACAGGTTCAGCATGATCTTTGTCAAAGATGTTCTGCATAAAGTCAATGAAATGCTTCTCCATCTCTGGTTTCCCCTTTAGGGTACGTTTTAAGGATGAGAACCTTGCAGTTGCTTGCTGCAGGTTGTTTGGCAACCTCGCTCTTGGGAAACGAAAGGGTAAAGGAGCTACCCAACTGTTGGAGTCATCTTGAACAAATTCTTTGTCCATAACCTTTATGAATTCTTTATCTTCCCTTGTGGGTGCTAACTTGTTGTCTTCACTTGTGGAATCGAACACTGTTGACCCGAGGTTTTCGTCCCAGGGCTGGAGCATGTTCATGTTGTTGAAGGATTCCTGTTGCCTCTTGGTGTTGCTCACTTTCTCTTTCACACAGTAATGATGTGGGCATGGCTGAAAATGAGTGCTGCGACCATTTGGCAAGATGTGTGTTTTGTAAGAGGAGATGTTATTAGGTCTCTTCATCTTGTGTATGCAAACATCGCCTATAATTACCCAGCCTAGATCAAAGCGTTGGGCAAATGGTGCGTTGTGTGGTCCGTTAATTTGCTGACGTACCTTGTGCAGCCGGAGAATGTCTCTGCCAAGCAGAATCAGGATATCTGCGCTGTTGTTGAGGGCTGGTATCTTGTTTGCTATCCCCTTGAGATGTGGGTGATGAAGAGTAGCCTCTGGCGTTGGGATCTCTTCTCGATTGGATGGAATCTGGTTGCACTCGACAAGTGTGGGTAAGGGTATCTCCACGGTGTTGTCGAGGGATGTCGCTATAAGACCACTGGCCCTTCTCCCAGAGACCTCTGTAACACCGCTGCAGGTACCTAAGGTGTAAGGGTAAGCATTTCCCTTTAAGTTAAACATATCAAAGAGTTCTGACCTTGCAAGTGATCGGTTGCTCTGATCATCCAAGAGGACGTACACCTTCACGGCTTTCTCTGGGTGACCGTTGGGATATACGTTCACCAGGCAAATCTTTGCACAGGACTTGTCCCAGAGACCTTCTCCGCAGACTTCTGTGCACGAAGAAGATATTGTGGTATGACTTGCAGTTTGAGCTGCGTCCTCCCCGCCATGGCTCGTGATGGGGGAAGGAGTACATGTAGAGTCAGGACGGTATGGGTGGAGTGTTTGTACGTGATCCTCACTGTCACACTCCATACACTTAATTGTAGTTTTACAGTCTTTAGCAAGGTGTTCAGTAGAAGCACAACATCTGTAGCATACCCCGAACTTCTTTAGAAGTTCCTTGCGTTCTTGGAGCGGTTTCTTCCTGAAGCCGATGCACTTTTTTAAGGGATGTGGCTTCTTGTGGATGGGACACTCACGATTTGGGTTCTCTATCTTTTCACCCTTGTTGCTCTTGCCTGGGGCTGATGTTGGTAAGGGAAGAATATCCGTCTTCTTCACTGACACTGGACCCCTGCGGTTTCTGTCATTCGAGCGTGTGCTCACGTATTTAGAGGGAGGTGAAACTGGGCCACTGGATTCTCCGTAGGAAAAGCTTGGGTCGTTCTTACGTTCTGCAATGTCTTTTATAAACTCACAGAAGTAGGAGAACGGAGGAAATGACACTTGATGGTCTTTCTTGTATTTTGACCCTATTGCAGTCCACTTCTCTTGTACATTGTATGGTAGCTTGGAGATAATGGGGTTTACTCCACGAGCAGTGTCCAGGTAGCTAAGGCCAGGTAGGTGGGTGTTTGCCTTGGCCAGCTGGAGCTCTAACAGCAGGTCACTGAGCTCTAGGAACTTTGAACTGTCCTTGCTTGATATCTTTGGAAAATTCTGTAGTCGCTTGAACAGTGCATCCTCTATGGCTTCTGGACTGCCAAAGTTTCTCTCTAGTCTTTCCCATGCAGCCATGAGACCAGCCGTTGGATTACTGATATGTACAGACCTGAGTCTCTTGACACGCTCTGTGGATTGTGGTCCTAACCATCTGATCAGCAGGTCCAGCTCTTCCGCAGCAGTGATGCCGAGGTCACCAGTTACGGTTCTAAAGGCACTTTTCCAACCTCTGTAATTTTCAGGTTGGTCGTCAAACCTTGTGAGACCGGTTTTAGTAAGTTCACGGCGAATCATGTACCTTGCGAAGTCGGACATGTCTGTTCTTTCTGACTTAGGATGCACAATTGTAGGCTGAGCGGTGTTGTACATAGGGGTGGAGACGTCTTGGCCTTGAAACATGGGGAAGTATGGAGTGGCAGATGCATTTAGTCCAGCAACTGGTTTGGTGGGTATAGTTTCTGCTACATGTGGAGGTGGCACTGTGTGGTTGTCGAGGGTATAATGACCTTGAATGCAGGATTCTGTAAGTGGATCGGCATCCTGGTGCTCTAGAGAAGCGTCAACACCATCAAGAGTGTTAGTGATGATCTGCGGTTCGCCATCTTGGCTTAGCACGTAGTCTCTTGTGCGTTCAATAGGGTCTTCTGCCTCCATTTCACACAAACTGACGCTGTCTCTTTGACTTCCACTGATAGCCTGCTCGAGTACCTTTAATTCTGCCATGGCTGTTGCATGCTCACATTCCTTCTCTAGAGCTTCCATTTCCGCTTTCATGTGTGCCGCTTCTGCATCCATTCTGCTCTATTTTGTGCAGCAGCTGCGTCCATTTCTGCTCTCTTTTATGCAAAGGCAGCTTGTACCTTAGTAGTTTCAGCCTTAGCACGTGCTCTTATAAGCTGCTCAGTAAGAGTAGAATATTTTGATGAACTTGACCTAGATGAACGTTTTGAGTGCTTACACGATTTGGATGAGCGAGTTGATGCATCTGGTGTTCGTGCGATTCTAGCCTCTATCTTGGCTTTAATGTCACGTACAGTGCAGTCTCTTTCAGAATTAAGCTGCTGGAAACCTTGCAATTCGTTTAAAGTCTCTGGGAGATTCAGTTTCTTCAGGAGAATAATGTATTGGTCACTCTTCTCCGTATACATTTGGTATGCTGTGCATAATTGTTCTAGGACTCCCTCTGGTGGTAACTCATGAGAAGCAGGCCTTGATACAGTGTCTGTGACTCAGCACTTTCTTCCATACTGGAGACACATCACTATATAATTCACATTTTGCAGTCTCTAAATTCTCCATGACTTTCCATGTGGGTTTGACTGTACGTTTTCCCCTTTCGCTAGATGGTGGATGGGGGTCTGGGTCTCTTTCCTGTGCTTGTAAGTCTGGTAGTGACATTGTATTCCTTGCTTCAGACATGAGTAGATTGCAGGCAGGAAGAGTTGATGATTGGGGTTATACTTCCTCTCTGTTCAGCTGCAGTGTGTGGCTTCTATGCGTGCTGGGGTCTGGCTGGAACTGGGTTACAGTCTATCTGGGAAATGTCCTTTTCCACTGAGATTTAGCACAGACCTTGAGTTACTGTCTCTGAAGGCAGGCTATTTCTTTTTACTATTCTGACTCATGGATATGTAGAACGTATGGTACCTGGATAGACCTCTCTTTCTGGGCCCCTTCCGTATTGACCTGTACTCACGTTCATACCGATTAATCAGACAGCTTAACTCAGCCACGATCTCATGTAAGAAGACTCCAGGAAAAGAGGGATGCTTTAACTGAAATTCTTGTATTATGATGAAAGCAGCAGGTAAAAAGGAATATTCTTCAGAGGACATGTAACAGGAAGCATACAGATGGAGGGACGATCACAAAATGGAGAATAAAGGAGGAAACAAACATACATCACAGGACTACAGGGAGAGAGTTGGAACAAAATACAGGGAAAGGCAAACTTCTGCCTAGCAACAGAGATGCAACACAAACAATGCAAATATTAAATGATTTCCCAAGTCGTGGGACATGACAATGGGCATTATGAATACCTGGTGATGCCCTTCAGGCTCTCTAATGCTCCTGCCGTCTTCCAAGACTTTGTGAATGACATCTTCCGGGATATGCTCACCACCTCGGTTGTAGTCTATCTGGATGATATCCTTATCAACTCTCCAGATATAGACTCCCACCAGAAGGATGTTTGCAAAATCTTCGATCTCCTACGGTCAAACTCCCTATATGCCAAGTTGGAGAAGTGTGTGTTTGAGTAGGAGTCCTTGCCTTTCCTGGGCTATATCATCTCGACCCAGGGGTTGGCCATGGATCCTGCCAAACTACAGGCGGTGATGGATTGGCAGGAGCCTCACTCCATCAAAGCGGTGCAGCGCTTTATGGGATTTATTAACTACTACCGCCAATTCATCCCACACTTCTCGACTTTGGTAGCTCCCTTGGTTGCCCTCACCAAGAAGGGAGCGAATCCTAAATTGTGTCAGAGGAGGTCTCCAAGGCCTTCCTCTCCATCAAGTCCCACTTCGCTAGCGCTCCCATTTTACATCGCCCCAATGTGGATAAGCCATTTATTTTAGAGGTGGAAGCCTCATACGTCGGTGCTGGAGCTGTCCTGTTCCGAAAGGATGCTCAAGGTCGGAAGCATCCTTGCTTCTTCTTTTCCAAGACCTTCTCGTCGGCGGAGAGGAACTATTCCATTGGGGACTGGGAGTTGCTAGCCATGAAGTTGGACTTTTCTGAATGGAGACGCCTCCTGGAGGGGGCTCGCTATCCCTTCCAAGTTTACACTGACCACAAAAACTTGGTCTATCTCCAAACTGCCCAGCGGTTAAATTCTCGCCAAGCCCGATGGTCTCTCTTCTTCTCCCAGTTCCACTTCACCCTACATTTCCTTTCCGGTGAGAAGAATCTTCGGGCCGATGCGCTCTCTCGCTCCGTGGTGTCAGCGGAGGAGGAGGAGCCTCGGTTAATTGTACCATCTGAGAGCCTGAGGACAGTGGCTCTGGTCGCCCTTGAGTCTGTACCCCCGGGCAAGACTTTTGTCCCTGCCCGTTTGCATCCTCTCTTGGGCTCACGCGTCCAGGGTGGGTGGACACTTTGGTACTAAGCGGACAGTGGCAGCACAGTTATTTGGGTCGTCACCGACCATTTTTCTAAAATGGTACACTTGGTGCCTCTCTCTCTCGGCTACCTTCCGCACAGGGCCTAGCAGTGTTTTTCATCAAACACGTTTTCTGGTTACACGGCATGCCAGACAAGATTGTCAGTGACCGGGGTCCCCAGTTTGCGTCTCGGTTCTGGAGAGAGCTATGTCGCTTGCTCAGTATTGAGCTGAATCTCTCCTCGGCCTATCATCCCGAGATGAACGGGTTGGTAGAGAGGGCCAACCAGACCCTGGTCACATATCTATGACATTTTGTCTCGGCCAGGCAGGATGACTGGGCACCCTTGTTGCCGTGGGCAGAGTTCGCCTTGAACAACACTGTGGTCGATTCCACCGGCCAGACCCCATTCCTCCTTAACTACGGCCAACATCCTCATGTCCCTGTGCCCATGCCCGTGTCATCCACCGACTCTAGGGTGGCAGACTGGGCAGTGGAGACACGTGATATTTGGGACCGCACCCAGGCCTCTAAGGAGAGAATGAGGGTCTCCGTGGACGCACACCGGTGTCCTGCTCCCACCTTCTCTCCTGGCGACTTAGCGTGGCTCTCCGCCCGTAACATCAGGCTGCGGGTCGAGTCCACTAAGTTCGCTCCTCGTAACATTGGTCCCTTTAAGGTCTTTGAACAGATCAGCTCGGTGGTCTATCGTCTGGCCCTTCCACCACACTTGGCTATCTCTGACACCTTCCACTTGTCCCTCCTTAAACCTGTTCACATGTCCCGGTTCTCCGAGTCATCTGCCGGGTCATCAGACCTGTCTTCGGATGAGTTTGAGGTCAATGCCATTGTGGGATGCAGGGTGGTGCGTGGTAATAAGTTTTATTTGGTGGACTGGAAGGGTCATGGTCCAGAGGCTCGGACCAGGGAGCCAGTGGTGAAAACCCACGCTCCGCTTCTTATTGCAGCATTTGAGCATGGTGAGGCTCAGAGGGGAGGGGCCCTAGGAGGGGGGTAATGTAAGGCGTCGGGTTCCTGTCGCTGCACAGCAGGAATCCCGAGCCTCGCATCCGGCAGTCTCCCATTCCTCTTCGGCCGCAGAGAAGCCTGCTCAGCAGACTCATCGATCCCGGTGCTCTGCTCAAACCAGCTCTGTGGGTTTGGTTGCTGCTGCCACCTCTGGTCCAACTATAGCAACGCATGCTGGTCAGCAGCAAGCTACTCCAGCTACTAAGTCCTCCTTTTGGTCCACTGAGCATGCCTGTGGGATGATCTCTCATTGGAGATCAGAGGTCACATGCTCAGGTCCTTCTCCAGCTCGGATTGGACCATCAGAAAGGTCAGGAAGGTCCCGGAAGGATGCAGCTATAAAAGGTTTGCATGGCCGCTCGGCCATGCACTAGTATAGACTGCATTATCAGACTATGAGGAGTGAGTGTCGTATGCATGTATGAATGTCTCTGGTGAATGACTCATTAAGAAGCCCCTACCCTTGGTATGCATGTGTTGTGCAGCCTAGCCTGTTAAGCGCCCAGGCTTAGGTGTAGGTAGGACAGAGTCTGAGACAGGCATCAGTGTCCACCTGTGGTTCGGCACGCCACAGTGCACTTGATCGACTCCATAGTCAGTGTCTATAGTGGCGTCTGCAGGTGCGACGCCACATGCTCAGGAGGTCTAGAGGAACTCTGACCCCGTGTCCTTTGGGCAGAGTTCTGTGACCGCTTTCTGTGCGCTCCGTGACCAGGCTCTGTGAGCTATATACAGGCACCGGCATTTATGTTCTGCGGTAGCACGGCTCTGTGAGTTAACAACAGAGTTCGCTTCTGTTCACACTGGGTGACGTTAACCCACGTGTGACCTTTTGTACACCGCTTTATACTTCCACCATTACTAAGCAGCAGTTTACCATCCCTGCATGGTGGACCCCGGGCTGTGAACGCACCTTACTATTATTTTATTTGGTGCGTTCCGCCAGCCCTAACACCTACGACTATCCTATTGACCTCTTGCCTGGTGCTGAGCCTCCCCGGGGTCGAGTCTATCCCCTATCTCTCCCGGAGACAGAGGCCATGTCTCAGTATATCAGGGAGAATCTGGCAAGAGGATTCATTAGGAAGTCGGTGTCACCAGCGGGGGCAGGATTCTTCTTCGTCCAGAAAAAGAATGGAGAATTACGCCCCTGCATCGAATTCAGGGGTCTTGACGCCATCACCGTTAAGAATAAGTATCCTCTGCCCCTGATATCGGAACTGTTCAATAGGCTACGGTCAGCGAGAGTGTTTGCTAAGCTTGATCTGCGGGGGGCTTACAACCTGATTCGCATCCATGAGGGGGATGAATGGAAGACAGCTTTTAACACCAGGGATGGGCACTATGAATACCTGGTGATGCCCTTCGGGCTCTGTAATGCTCCAGCTGTCTTCTAAGACTTTGTAAACAACATTTTCCTGGGTATGCTCACAACCTCAGTTGTAGTCTATCTGGATGATATCCTCATCTACTCTCCAGATATGGACTCTCACCGGAGAGATGTTTGCAAAGATTTCAACCTCCTACGGGCAAACTCCCTCTACGCCAAGTTGGAGAAGTGTGTGTTTGAGCAGGAGTCCTTGCCTTTCCTGGGCTATATCATCTCCACCCAGGGATTGGCCATGGATCCTGCCAAGCTACAGTTGGTGATGGATTGGCAGGAACCCCATTCTCTCAAAGCGGTTCAGCACTTTATGGGGTTCATAAAATATTACCACCAATTCATTCCCCACTTCTCGACGTTGGTAGCCCCCTTGGTGGCCCTCACCAAGAAGGGTGCAAGTCCAAAGCTGTGGTCGCAACCTGTCTCCAAGGCCTTCTCCTCCATTAGGTCCCATTTCGCTAGCGCTCCCATTCTACATCGCCCCGATATAGATAAACCCTTCATTCTGGAAGTGGATGCCTCTTCCATCAGTGCTGGAGCGGTCCTGTTTCAGAAGGACACACAAGGTCGGAAGCACCCATGCTTCTTTTTCTCCAAGACCTTCACACCGGCGGAGAGGAATTATTACATCGGGGACAGGGAGTTGCTAGCGATGAAGTTGGCCTTCTCGGAGTGGAGACACCTCCTGGAGGGGGCTCACCACCCTTTCCAGGTGTTCACCGACCACAAGAACTTGGTGTATTTGCAAACAGCCCAGCGGCTAAATTCTTGCCAGGCCAGTTGGTCCTTGTTCTTCTCCCAGTTTCATTTCACCCTCCATTTTCTCTCCGGGGAGAACGTCCGGGCTAATGCTCACTCCCACTCCGTGGTGTCAGCGGAGGAAGAGGAGGAGGAGCTTTGGTTGATCGTCGCCTCTGAGAGCCTGAGGACTGTGGCTCCGGTCGCCCTTGAGTCAGTACCTCCGGGCAAGAAATTTGTCCCTGCCCGTCTGCGACCGGAGGTCCTCTCTTGGGCTCACTCGTTCAGGGTGGGTGGACATTTCGGGACAAAACGGACCTCTGAGCTTCTGGCGAGGACATACTGGTGGTCTCATATGGCCCGTGACGTCAGGGACTATATTCAGGCGTGCGTCTCCTGCGCCCAGAATAGGTCCTCTTGACAGCAGCCCACTGGGTTACTTTACCCCCTGTCGGTAGCGGACAGGCCCTGGGAGATGGTCGGTATGGACTTTGTGGTGAGGCTGCCCAAGTCCAGTGACAGCATGGTCATTTGGGTTGTCACCGACCATTTCTCCAAGATGGTGCACTTGGTACCTCTCACTCGGTTATTTACTGCACGGGGCCTGGCAGTGTTGTTTAGTAAGCATGTTTTCCGCCTGCACGGCATGCCGGACAAGATTGTCAGCGACAGGGGTCCCCAGTTTGCGTCTCAGTTCTGGAGAGAGCTCTGTAGCCTGCTCAGCATTGAGCTAAATCTCTCCTCGGCCTATCATCCCGAGACGAATGGGTTGGTAGAGAGAGCCAACCAGACCCTGGTCACATATCTACGACATTTTGTCTTGGCCAGGCAGGATGACTGGGCATCCTTGCTTCTGTGGGCGGAGTTCGCTTTGAACAATGCTGTGGCTGTGGTGATCGCACTTTCTCATATTTTATATTTAGTGCGATCCGCAACCCTAACAGTATGTACTCTATGTTATGTGTATGCTCTGTATGTTGTATGTTTTTTTTTTTTTTTACATTCAACACATTAGCTAAGGAAGGACAGAGGAGAGCCAGAGACGGTTACTCGGAGAGGGTGGTGGCCCTGAGAAGGCAGCCGCAGGAAAGGATGGCAGTGACTGACGGAAGGTTTGGGTAACGGACGGCTGGGACACCAAAGAGTGAGTAGGTGTACAGCGGGCAGACTTAGCCAGGGGGAAGCGCTGTGGCCGTGAGCCTAACGGCAGCCACGGTGAAAGAACCCAGAGGGTCTTCGCAAACCGTACCAAACAGAAGGTGACAGGTACCCAGGTCAGTGAGCAGAAGCTGGTGTCTGTTGTGAATGTTGTAAGATAGCGCTCACTGAGTGCTGCAATATTGAGGTACACAGGAACACTTTCACTTAAACAGTCTAATTCAGTTTATTATGCCTTCATAAGCCACTGAGGAACATGTTACATGCTTACACAAACACCATAATCCTTGGTACACGGCTTTAACACGCTGTCACTAAACACGCTGGACCTCTTTGTCCAGTTACCGTGGGTGACCGCATGCCAAACAGTTCATTAGTGTCCATTAGGGTGACCTGATCTCATATGGGGGGGGAAAAATGTCAGAATCTTGTTCGTCTGGACCCCACAAAACGATTCCCCTTTCCAGATATTGAGAGAGCCAAAATTTGAGCTCGATCAAACAACGTTAACCCATGCCGCTCGTCGCTCAAAGTTTGAAAAAATCCAAATTGAGGTATTTTAAGATTTAGGTATTTTGCATAGTCTGTTAGACTATAAAGAATGTGACAACAACATTGCAGAAATAGCCCTGACCAAATTTTCGAACCATTTGTGGTATTTGAATGCAGAGTTGGTGGGATTATCGTTTTTTGATCCCACCATTACAGACAATGAAAAGTTGTTAATGGCTAATAAATTGCTCAGTAGCACAGATGAACCATCAGAGCATGCTAACCTACATGAGTTGATAATTTTACATAGTTATCTAATCTATTCTAGAGCTTTTGTTAAAGTAGTTTTTGAAACGTCAGAATATAATGCTCGGCATTTGCTTACAACTTGCAGGACATATTGCTTTTGTTCTTCATCTTTTGTCAGAAGGTCGATAAAGTCGGTTACTTCCTACCTCTTTTAATTTTTCTTTCCTAACTTTTGGATTTACAACCCTAGCGTGCTCTGATGGTTCAACACACCTCCCTCACAAGGTCCAAGGTCGCAGCACCTGCTCCAGGGATCCAATCCTACTCCCAGGATCTCCCAACACTGACCCTCCAGGACCTTGCACCCTGAACCATTCAGGTACACACTCTCTCCCCCTGTGACCCACCCTGGTCACATTATATGGTCCGCAACCACACCCACAGGTGAGGTATGAATCCCATGGTCATGACCTCACTACAGGTCCTATTCGACACAGCCACACACTCACAAGCTTTACTTTGGGCGTTCAGACACACGCCCCTGGGTGGGTTTGTAGGTGACTGGTCCCACCCATTTCACCAAGCCACCTGGAAGTTTCCCTATTGTAAAACATAAACCATCAGCAGTACCTCTGCTGATCAATAGACGTTTCAGCTGCCATCACAAGGTACCCACCCTTGTGATACATATCGGCCATTTACAATCCTACCGCTCACCATTTCCCCATCACAAAAAGGGGAACACCTGCGTGCACGTCGTGGGAAGCCCACACAGTGCCCCTTAGCTGTCACAGGGGTCACTGCATCACAATGTCAAGAGGACACCGAATAAAGTTTGAACCTGATTAACGGATTTCTGCCTCTGCCTCCAGTCTGTTCCGCGGCTGAAAGGGACCACCCCCCCAGTCGGCACATGTACTACAATTGGTGTAGTCGGCAGGATCATCACCGCCAATACACCAATGTCAGCAGTGAGACCAGGGCTGCCATCAGGGCATTACTGCCATGACTGATGTATTGGGCCCGGTGAGCAGAGGGGGCCCACATCGGGCCCGGTCTCCTCTGCTCACCGGGCCCCTACCGGCAGGTAAACCGGGCCCTTAGCGCGGCGTTGCGGGCAGCAGCTAAACGCTATTGACATGCAGGCCCGCCGGCCGGCACGTCGATAGTTAACAGCCATCAGCCGCAGCGCGCAGCGCGCACCTCGCCGGTGTCTGACGTCAGTGTCAGTCGCTGGCTAGAGAGCGCTTCAGGAGCTTGGAGGGACGGAGCCTCGCCCGCCGCTGGAGCGTGGCCAGGTAAGAAGAACTTGTTTTTGGTTTTTTTGTTTGTTTGTTTTTTTTGACAACGGCGATCTGGGGGGCCCGGGGCAGAATGCTGGAGACTGGGGCAGAATGCTGGAGACTGGGGCAGAATGCTAAACATGGGGCAGAATGCTGTAGACTGGGGCAGAATACTTGACATGGGGCAGAATGCTGGAGACTGGGGGCAGAATGCTGGCCATGGGGGCAGAATGCTGGAATGGGGGCAGAATGCGGGACACTGGGCAAAATGGAGATACGGGGCATGATTGGAGACAGATGGGGCAGGGTTCGAGACAGATCGCACAGGATCATAGGGCAGGATGGACACGATGGAGATCATATGGGGAAGAATGGATACTCATGAGGGCAGGATGGGAGAACATATGGCAAACGCCAGGAATGAGACACACGGGGGTCAAGATGGGGGATATTATTAGCATAGGGGCTATTTAAGGGATATTATTACTGCAGTGATGTAATTAATTTTTTGAGGATACTGTTTTAAATGGGGGGGCGGTCCTGTTACTGTGCAGAGCGACACTATGTCGCCTTTTTTTCTTCATGTGGTGTAATGTAGAAGTTGGGAAAATATAAGTAATGTGTTCTGCAAGCGGAGCTCTAGATAATTGTGTTATTTCCTGCAGAGACGAGCAGTGGCTGGAAGACGGCGGTCTCTGCTGGATGAATGAAAAGCAAGGATGAAGGACTTCACCTAGAGACATCACTGGTGAGTTAGTGTGTTACCTGTACACTGACACTATACATTGTATACTATATATACAGAGGTCCTTTGTATAAAGTCACCAGTGATCACTGTTACCTGTACATTATATAAAGAGCTCCTGTGTATAATGTTATTGATCACTATATTACCTGTACACAGACACTGCATACTAAATACAGATCTCCTGTGTATAATGCCACTTATGGTGATAGTATTATTTTTTTTATTAATGATTAGTATTGTAGTATTCTGTCACCATGTGGTGGTAATATGTGGTCTGGGCATGGTGCGATGGTATTTGTCCCTTGTATGTGCTATTATTTGGTCACTTTGTGGTGGTAATATGTGGTCTGGTCATGGTGCGGTGGTATTTGTTCCTTGTATGTGATATTATTCGGTCACTATAGTAGTAATATGTGGTCTGGTCATGGTGTGGCGGTACTTGTTCCTTGTATGTGGTATTATAGGTCACTATGTGGTGGTAATATGTGGTCTGGACATGGTGCAGTGGTATTTGTTCCTTGTATGTGATATTATTGGTCATTTTAAAAATTGAAAAATAAATAAAAATATACCTAAAGTGTATTGCATATTTTAACAAATATTTAATAGGTTACAGTAGAGTAGAGCCCAGCCAAAAGTGTCTACCCTGTTATGGTGGTGGCTTAAAAAAATATTTTGTCCAAAGCAAAAGCTGCCGGCTATATGTGTGATCTGGTGATGGGAACTGTTAATGTGTGATAGGTGAGAAGTGGCGTTTTTCCAATAGAGAGCGGTGGGACTGTGGACAATTTGAGGGGTGGAGGCAGGGCTGGGGGGAGCCTGGGCGGAGTCTCAAGGGGGCCCCGAAAATTTGGCCAGTATGAGGCCCCAAAATTCCTAGTGGCAGCCCTGGGTGAGACCGCGCTGAAGATTTAAAGGACCTGAGCAGAACAGGTTGAAGATTGTGCCTGAGTGGATTACAATTTGAACTGTGAGTGGAATTGCCAGATTTAGCCCAGAGAAATGCTGCTGGAAAAGCCGTGTACTTTTCTACATTTTCAGACTACAGACTGGATCTGACTAAAAGAAGAAAAGCAAAAAGGAGGAATCTTGAAAGAGACTTTGCGCACCTCCAAAAATGGCGACTGTTGGGAAGGAAGAGGTTGGCGCTAAATTGGACTACTCGGGGAAGCTAAGCCGAGCCCGCTCCTGGGGGAGCGGTGCACATCGAGTGACAATCACCCTGTTGGGAAAGCTGGGTGCTGCCGCAGGAAAGCTGGTCACTCTCCCGTGTTAAAGGACTACAGTGGGAGCTGGGAGTCGTTACAAAAGCAGCAAGGGACGTCCTTACCTGCCGCAGATGGAGTCCTCGACACCGGAGCCTGCAGCCTTAGAGCTAGATCACCTAGCGGAGGCGCACCCATGCTCCTCCACCGTTCGCGCTGAAGACAGTGCGGGAAGCGGGACCCGCTCTTCAGCCATTGGAGCAGCTGTCGATGACATGTCCTGTGGAACCTTCAGGCCTGGAGCCCGGTCCTGCCTGACGGCGGGATGAAGAACAGCAGCGGACACCAGGCGACGGGACCGGAAGCAGCTGAGGACTGGTGGGGCCCTTCCCATGAGTGATGGCTGGTGACATCGAGCCTGTCCAGCGGAAGGAGGCCGCGGTGCCGGGAAAGATCAGCGACTCCCCTCCCTGGCCAATGACACCGCAGGCAGCCTCCGCTTCCCCGCCCCATCCGGATGCTAAGCCCAAAATTCCCGGTAATGATACGTTACCTGCCCAAGGGGGTACGAGGCCTAAAGTCCACACTCCTGAGCCTCAGCCCCCTCGTCCGGCCTCCCCTGACTCACCGACATCGGCGCCCGACAACCCGTGGCCTATGGTGGGCTGGCTGACATCTGCACCATCAATCCCCCCAGCCTCCTCGCCCGGCTTCTCCCCGTCCCGCGTCACCGGCGCAGATCGGGTCTGCGGCCTACGCGGGGCCATCCGTCTGGATTGCTGACACCAACCCCCAGAAGAAGAGCAAGGAGCGGAGCCACAACATCAGAGGGGGTGAGAGCATCCTTATCCCGGCCGGTGGCGGACCGCGTAGCCTCAACTTTGTCACACCGCAGGGACATGAGGCCTAAGGCCCACATCACCGGGCCCCCGTGCTCCCGCTTGGAGTCTCCTGAAACCACCATGCCTGCCAGAGATGATGTTGGTCCCCGTGCAGAGGCAGCGGAGGACGCCTCTGCCCCTGTTTCTTCCCCTCGGTTTGGGGGCTCTGCGGTTGCAGAGTCCACTTCAGCCTGAGCCAGGGTCCGGGTCTCTCGCAGTGATGTGGCCCGTGACGTACGCCGCGGAACTCGCCATGGCCCCTTCTTCCCCTTCTAGTGTATGTTTAGACCCTCTAGGACTGCTCTGCATTCCCCCAGGGTAAGGAACCCTGCAGCGCTTATCTTGAGAGTCCATGACGGTCCATGGGACTTGAGGAAAATTGTCTGGGGGGCGCCTGTTGTACTCCTGTAGCAGAACTACTATGGGGGAAGCAGACACTCGTGTCCCAGGGACTGCAAGACATCCCAGGGGCCCCAAGGCTGTGGGGTGCCCCTCTGCAGGCAGAGAACATCGGCCATCAGGAGATGGCCCGGAGCACCGTTGATGTTCACGGACTACCGGGACTGCTGCGCACCGTTGCGCAGCTCAGGGGACTGTTCCACATCTCCATGGGGTAAGAAGTCCTGTGCCTGAAGCCAAACGGATGTGTTGGGGGTACTGCTCTTAAAGGAAGGGGGCGCTTTTGCGTTTACAAATGTTGTCATAGTGGTAGTTGATAATGGCTATATAAAGATTTGGGGAGTTATTATTGTGACGAAGAATATTAGTAGAAATGCTGAATAGTTAAAAGGGAAAGAGTTAGTTAATAATAATGGCTAATATAAATGTTGTGACGAGGAATATTAGTAGATATGTTGAATAGTTAACAGGGAAAGAGTTAATTAATAATAATGGTTAAATTAAATGTTTAAAGGTAGAGGTAATGAGCGTATTTAACAGAGATAATTCAAATGTTATCGGGAAGTAGGTTAAATTGTTATACTGAAAAATATGTTCAAGAAGGAGGTCCAAAATGTGAAAAAGTGGAAAAATGCTTGCCATGACTAAATTATAAAAGAAGAAATAAGAGAGTTGGTGATTTGGAACAGACAGCGGTCCATCGGTCAGGTCCTAGGTGGAAAATACCCAGAACGGAAGGAAAAGGGCACACAGTGACCTGGTAGGTCAGAGCCTCTGTCATGTTGCCATGGAGTTGAACGCAATTCTGAAGGTGAGAAAAGTGGGGGGAAAGCACTCGTTGAGGAGTCTGGGTGATCCCACCCGAATGAATGAAAATTGCACCGTCTGCTACTCGGAGTTTAACTACTCCCGGCACTGCCCAGCACCCTGTGTTGAGCTAGAGGGCTCCATGCCCTGCTAGGGCAAACTGGCCACAAGGGCAAAAGAAAGTGGAGAAGTACAAAGAAGGGAAAACGGAACCGCAGGATTGTCGGGACGACAATGGTCAAAGGAAGGAGGTATGTAGGGGTGGACTGACCCATGGACCTGTCTAAGATAGAAAGAACATGTAAAGGATGATGTGCACTATGCTTTATTGAATGTGTATGGTTAACAGCTGGGAATTAGTGCAGGACGACGTCGTACCGGGTTTTGGCCACAAGATGGAGACAGAGAGCAGTGAGAAAAGGACTTAACAGCAAGCCTTAGGCTGGGGAAACTGCATAGTCATGGAAGGCGGAGTTATGGGACTGAGAAAGGGATTTCCAGAAAGAGGATATATAAGGAAGGAAAGAGTCCTAGGGGCAGGGCAGAGAGACACCCAAGGGGAAGAAAAAAGTGAGAAGAGCACAGGAGAGGACGGAGAGAGGAGAAGCTCAGGAAGGACAGAGGAGAGCTAGAGATGGTTACTCGGAGAGGGGGGTGGCCCTGAGGAGGCAGCCGTAGGAAGGGACGGCAGCGACTGATGGAAGGTTTGGGTACCAGACGGCTGGGACACCGAAGAGTGAGTAGGTGTACAGAAGGCAGACTTAGCCAGGGGGAAGTGATGTGGCCGTGGGCCATGGTGAAAGAAACTGGAGGGTCTTCACCAATCGTAGCAGAAGGAAAGTGACAGGTACCCAGGCCAGGGAGCAGAAGCTGGTGTGTCTGCTGTGGATGTCAAGAGGACACTGAATAAATATATATATATCTGTCTGGCAAAGAATATATGCTGATAAGGTCCAAAAGACTGAAACTGACCTGTCTGCAGATCAAGTATGTGGCTGAGGTCCAAAAGAAGAATATAGACCTGGATGAGGTAACGCTGGTGGTGTGGACCCAGTGCTCGATGGGCTGGGCTTACATTGGAGTGGTGTGGCTAAGTGGCTAGTGTATCTTCACTAGGGCCTCTGATGGTGAGGATAGGCTTTGCGGCTGATAGACATCATGTACCACTCCAGGGCAGTCCCTGGGACTACAGCAGCTGGAAGAAAGGTCAGAGGCATGGGTACGAGGTACAGGAGGGCAATACAGAAGTGTAGTCAGGCAGTCCGAGGTCAGGGCAGGCAGCACAGGTTAACAGTATAAAGCCGGATTCAGAGATGGAGGAGTCAAATTGACAGGGTAAACAGGCTGGGTCGATAATGGGAGACAGAATTAGGAGATTTGCATAAACAGGTGCTAGCATGATAAGAACCAACATTCCGGCAAGGAGTGGTGGGAGGAGCAGCCTAATATGGAAGCTCACAGATGCAGTTGTGCTGAAGAGTATTGCAAGAGGCAAACTCAGAGAGACGGCCTGACATGAGGAGAAGCCACAAGTGACCACGATAAGTAGGGCGGAGCTGAAGAGGCATGCCAGTTACCGCTGTGACATCTTACAATATATGTTGATAAGGTCCAGAAGACTAGAATAGATCTGTCAATGAATATAGGCTAATGAGAGGTCCAAAAGAATTAAACTTCCCTGTCTGCTGAAAAAGATATATTGTTCAAAAGACTGAAAATTATAACTTTTGTCTAGGTAATACTCTAACCATATTTATGCCTATATCCATCTCATGCGCTTCTACAGCCAAGAGTGCCTAGACTTCTAAAAACTTCTGTTGCCTAAGATTTGATATTAAGGCCATGAGTTAATTGATGGAGCCTTGAAGTCACCATGTTTTAGTTGATGTGAGCCTATCTTTAGCATTTCCACCATGGCCAAATGACATTTAAAAAGGAGATTCTCCAGTTCTGACATAACATACTTCAGTGCTTTTGTTGTGTAGTAAAACTAACGCGCTTCTATCACTGTGAAATGACTCATTCTAAATGTTATTGCCAAGCAAGCCCGGGTGTTTTATGAAAGCGTGGCTATAGTACTCTGCGGTTATGAGCAGTTTATTGATGCTGTCTTTTATAACCACCATTGTAAATGTTTGCCATACGGTTAAGGGCAGAAAGTAATATGTAAGTGAACTTTTTCCTACCAATCAAACATTTTTATGTAGATTGAACTTTACAAACACTTTTCATGTGTTTTGTGAGTTTGCCATTTGGACTTGGACAACACCAAAACCGAGTAAGTTGTTATGACTGGCCCAGTGTAGTTCTCCTATCTATTGAAGTCAGACGCTTATTTGCATTTTTTTTTTTTGGGTAGTACAATCTGTAAAATCAGCACACAGTGAGAGATGAAGTTGTGGAATACAATTTATGAATGTTAATATCAAATCTTTCTTGCCTTTAAAATTCTGGATACACAGCTGTATTGGATATGCTGAAACATGTATACAGATAAACAAGTCTTATTTCCCAGAGACAAACTTAACCCCTTAGTGACCACCAATATGTCTTTTTACTGATCTGTGTTATAAGGGACCAGCATCATTCCACTGGTGACAATCCAGCAGTACACTATAGCTGACAATTTGCTGCATCAGCCACCATCATTGTTGGCACTGACTATAGCCGTGTAACCCCTTAAATGCTACTGTCAATAATGACTACAGCATCTAGATGGTTAACAGAGTGTGGGGCTTCTCTTTAACCCCACTGGCACCCTGGGGTCTTAATTGTGTGGTTCTATTGTTTACCATGGCAATTCATGGCCAAATAATGGCCTAAAGCCCCCGTTACACACTGCGATATCGCTAGCAATATCGCTGTAAAGTCACCGATTTTGTGACGTTACAGCGATATTGCTAGCGATATCGCTACATGTGATACTTACCTCCGACCGGCTCCCCCGCTGGCTATCGCTGATCACGCTCCTGGATCATTTCTCGTCGGCCACTTCCTGCTGGGCTTCCTGTGGCGCCGTCGAGCGACGCGTGGAGCCGGGCGGGAGGACGCAGGATCGCCGCGTCTGACAGGTAAGTAGCGATCCCCGTCCCCAGCGATGTCGCTAGTGAGATCTGCCTGTGTGGCAGCTCACTAGCGACCACCTAGCGATGCACCAGCGATCCTGACCGCGTCATATCGCTGGTCGGGATCGCTGATGCATCGCTAGGTGTAACGGTACCCTTAGAGTCTGCCTGCCACAGTGGCCTATTCAGAAGTTTTCCTGTCATGCCACTTTGCATTAATTCCTGAAAAGCACCTGAAGGGTTAATAGAGTACATATAAGTAATTTTGAATATATTGAGGGGTGCTGTTTTTAAAATGGTATCACTTTGGGGGGTTTCCAATACATAGGATCCCCAAAGTCACTTCTAAACTTAGTAGGTTCCTAAAAAAAAAAGCTTTGGAAATTTTGTTGAAAAAATGAAAAATTACTGCTACATTTTTAACCCCTTCACAACCAGAGGTATTTACTGTGGTGTATCACATCTTTGGGAAACTGAGTTCAATTTCCCTAGCCACACCCAGGCCTGATTACTGCCACACCTATACTTGTTCTCAATCAAGAAATCACTTAAATAGGACCTGCCTGACAAAGTGAAGTGGACCAAAAGATCCTCAAAAGCTAGACATCATGCCGAGATCCAATGAAATTCTGGAACAAATGAGAAACAAAGTAATTGAGATCTATCAGTCTGGAAAAGGTTATAAATCCATTTCTAAGCTTGGAGACTCCAGCAAATCACAGTGAGAGCCATTATCCACAATTGGCAAAAACATAGCTCAGTGGTGAACATTCCCTGGAGTGGCCTGCTGACCAAAATTATCCCAAATGCGCAGCAATGACTCATCCAATAGGTCACAAAAGACCCCACAACAATATCCAAAGAACTGCAGGCCTTACTTGCGTCAGTTAAGGTCAGTGTTCATGACTCCACTATAAGAAAGAGATTAGACAAAAATGGTCTGTATGGCAGAGTTCCAAGACAAAAACCACTGCTGAGCAATATGAACATAAAGGTTTGTCTAAGTTTTGCCAGAAAGCATCTTGATGATTCCCAAGACTTTTAGGGAGGATTCTCAGTGGACTGATGAGACAAAAGTTGAACTTTTTGGAAGGTGTATGTTCGATTACATTTGGCGTAAAAGTAATATTGCATTTCAGAATAGGAACATCATACCAACGATAAAATATGGTGGTGATCATGTGGTGGTCTGGGGCTGGAAGACTTGCTGTGGTAAATGGAACCATGAATTCTGCTGTCTACCAAAGAGGTCTGAAGAAGAATGTCCGGGAATCTGTTCATGACTTCAAGCTGAAGCACACTTGGGTTATGCAGCAGGACTATGTTCCAAAACACACCAGCAAGTCCACCTCTGAATGGTAAAACAAAATTAAGACTTTGGAGTGGCATGACCTTAAAAAGATGGTTAATGCTCATAAACCCTGCAATGTGGCTGAATTACAACAATTCTGGGAAGATGATTGGGCCAAAATTCCTCCAGAGCGTTGTAAAAGACTCATTGTCAGTTATCGCAAACGCTTGATTCCAGTTGTTGCTGATTAGGGTGGCCCAACAAGTTATTAGGTTTAGTGGGCAATCACTTTCTCACACAGGACCCTGTAGGTTTGGATTTCCTTTTTCCCTTAATAATAAGGATCTTCATTTAAAAACCACCTTTTGTGTTTACTTGTGTTATCTTTGTCTAATATTTAAATTTGTTTGGTGATCTGAAACATTTAAGTGTGACAAACGTGCAAAAGAATAGGAAATCAGGAAGGGGGAAAACACTTTTTCATACAACTGTACCTGAGTAGAGTGCTCAGCTATATCTGTCAAATCCATTAGATGTTAAATAAATAGCCAGTGTGCTTGCATGACCACCACCCCTACAGTATATTTAAAAGTGGCATGAGACCTCCAACAATCATACATTATCATGTATCTGGAGGTAGGTGATAAATGTATGTGGGCAACTCTTTCAATAATTTTTATAGATTTTTTTTATATAAGTATGCATGTGTCAATAATTGAGTGAGAATGTCCTCCATGACTGGCTATCCTGAATCTTTTCAGGCAAAAATTAATTTTCCATTGTCCAGGAGCCTGCACAAGATGGAAAAAGTCAGATGTCTGAAAAGGTGTTGTACAAGGGCCGAATTTCTCATCTTATCAAAATGAAATGAGTTTTCTGGACTATGTCAATGAAGATTATTGAATATAACATGGTCATGAATGAGGACTGTGTACTCCTAGATCATTCTATCGATCTAATCCAAGGAAACCCACTTGAGCACCCCTGCCTTTTTTTGTTTACTTTATAATCATTTGGACAATTGGGTGATTGTCTTTAGGCGTACACCCGCATTGATTTGTACAAGAGCTACTTTAATTCTTGTGTGAATACCTATCTATCCATTTGTTCTGCATAAATATACCACTTGTAAATATAAAGAGTAAATCTTCAGACCTGTATTCCCCAAAATCATAGGACAGAATATTGTAAAGTGTGATCACGTACTGTGCTCTGTTCGCTTAACTTTATTGACAGAGCGAGTCCCGGAGAAACCCTTAAATTCAGTTTTTCACTTAGTAAAAACCCTAATAAACTTGTGAAGTTGGAACATTAGTATTCCATATTTTGAAGATACCAATGTTCCTTCAGGTGGGTATGGCAGAATTATTTCAAGTCACCACTATGTGTTATAGCAGACTCATGAATAGTTTATAGGCTTTGTAATCAAGTCAAGCATTAGTCCCTTGGATCCACACTATACGCCTGCAACCTGTTTACATCCATTCTTATGGAGGGACGGTTAATTGAATTCCATACATCTCTCTCTGAAGAGCTACGGAATATTAACCCTCAGACGGTTAGACGCTACTGAGATGCCTATTTGTCAGCGGTTTGCCATCCTCATGGAGAAAAACGGCCTCGCTGTGAAAATAATGAATTGTGGGACTCGGTTGCGCAAAGCCTACAATTAAATTGTGATGTGCCGTACATGACAAATTATTTATGACTACTGAATATAGTTAATGACATTTTTATACTCAAGTTGTATCCATGCCTGTAGCATTATTTTAACCGTCATCGAATTTCTTCACTTTTCTTTAGTCCTGATTTTCTGAACCCTTTTTAACTCTCCGTTTACACAATCTATATTCCAGTCTGCTGTAACAGAATGAGTGGATCATGAGCACTTTCTTTACTTTGATTGAAAGTACCGTTCAGGGATGAAATTGAAAGCATTTTTCTCTGTCTTGGGAATGACAGTGCAGACAACGCCCGAGGGGCAGCTAGACCTGGATGTTTGAGCATCTGCAGAATGGTATTTGCAAAATGATATTGTGAGGTTTTGGGTTCATAGACGAGTCTCTTGGAAGTAGAGCTGAAGAACAGTAAACACAATGAATAACAATGCGATTACGACACAGTGGTGCAAAAAGGAAAAAAAAACAGCTCCGGTTCAAATATCATTCTCTACTCTTTTGTAATAATTTATATCAGACTGAAGATTAACTTTTTCAGCCACGAGCCTGTTTTCACCTTCCTGACCTGGCCAAATTTTACAATTCTGACCAGAATAACTTTATGAAGTAATAACTATGGAACGCTTCAACATATCCCAGTGACTCTGAGATTGTTTTTTCGGGATATGTTGTACTTCATGTTAATGCAAAATTTTGGTCAATATTTTTATGTTTATTTATGAAAATATGGAAAATTTAGCAAAAAATGTGAACATTTTGCAATTTTCAAACTGACGTTTTATGCCCTTAAACCAGATAGTTATACCACACAAACTGGATAATAACATTTACCACATGTCTACTTTACATCAGCATTAATATTGAAACATACAGTAATTATTTTGTTAGGAAGGTAGAAGGGTTAAAAGGTAATTAGCAATTTTTCATTTCTCCAACAAAATTTCGAAAAGTGATGATATTCTAAAAACTGCACCCCTCAAAATGCTCAAAACCACATTCAAGAAGTTCATTAACCCTTTTGTCGCTTCACAGGAATTAAAGGAATGTGGAAAAAATAAAGGAACATTTTAATTTTTCCCACAATGTAGTGCAGTTTCTCCTAAGTATATCGATACTCCATATGTGGTGGAAAACTACACAGGTGCATGGCAGGGTTCGGAAGGGATGGAGCACCATTTGACTTTTGTAGCGCAAAGTTTGCTGAAATAGATAGCGGACGCCATGTTGTGTTTGCAGAGACCCTGATGTGCCTAAACAGTGTAAACCCCCCACAAGTGACCCCATTTTGAAAACTACACCCCTCAAGGAACTTATCTAGAGGCGCTTCACAGAATTTTATTACGTTAAGTCATGACAAATAAAAAATACATTTTTAAGGCAAAAATGTTGTTTTAGCACTAAATGTGTCATTTTTACACAAGGGTAACAAAAGAAAATGGACTGTACAATTTGATGTGCAATTTCCTCTAAGTACATTGATACCTCATAGGTGGGGGAAAACTACACGGGTGCATGGCAGGGATCGAAAAAGAAGGAGCTTCTTCCCTGTCCATAACACTAAGGGGCACCCTAGCTCGCCCTATTCCCCAGGATATTTCTGAAGGTGAAGATGCCAGAGTCTCCACCCTTGCCTTATCTCCTGAGTCAGCCCTCCATCTGTTCTCTTCCCCACCCAGGAAAGAGGGACGCTATTGTGCACCGTAGTACACCAACCCGACAAACAAGGCAACACAAACAAGGGTTAACAGATTAGCAGAAAACTCCAGTTGTGCAAAATATTCACTCACATATTACAGAGGAATGCACCGGGGTGTGGAGATAGGGGAATAAACCAAAATAGAGAAGGATTGGGAATTATCACACATACAAACCAAACAACAGTCACAGATAACTCCTCCAACTTCTCATATGAACTCCTCTACCGCCATTAGCCATGCAGCAAATGCTAGCTCTGACAAGGATTTGTAACAGAGTCCAGATTATAAAGGGGAAAGAAGTGGCTAACCAACTCAGCTGTGAGCACAGGGATTTCCAACATGGTCGATTAACCCCTGTACTGCCAGAAGACATAAAGACATTTAAAATGAAGGAGAATTGCTTCTTCTCAGCACCGGAGTAGGAGCAATCAGATGCTGTGGTCTTCTGGCTCCACACTGCCGCGGTAACCCTGTGACAACCATGTTGTGTTTGTAGAGCCCCTGATGTGCCTAAACAGTGGAAGCCCCCAACAAGTGATTCCTTTTTGGAAACTACACCTCTCAAGAAACTTATCTAGAGGCGCTTCACAGAATTTTATTACGTTGAACTGTGAAAACGAAAAAATACATTTTTCAAGCAAAAAATGTTGTTTTAGCACTAAATTTGTCATTTTTACAAGGGTAACAGAAGAAAATGGGCTGTACAATTTGATGTGGAATTTCTCTGGAGTACATCGGAGGAAAAACTACAGTTTGACCACACGGCAGGTCTCAGAAGGGAAGCAACACCATTTGACTTTTACAGTTCAAAATTCGCTGGAATAATTAGAGGACGCAATGTTGTGTTTTCAAAGACCCTGATGTTCCTAAACAGTGGAAAATCCTCATAAGTGACCCCATTTTGGAAACTATGCCCCTCAAGGAACATATCTAGAGGTGTGTTGTGCACCTTGAACCCCCAGGTGCTTCATGGAATTTTACAGCGTTGAGCTGTGAAAATGAAAAAAATACATTTTCCCCTCAAAAAATGTTATTTTAGCACCAATATTTTCATTTTCACAGGGGTTAGAGGAGAAAATGGACTGTGCAATTTGTTATGCAATTTGTCCTAAGTACACAGATCCCCCTTATGTGGTGGAAATCTATTGTTTGGGCATAGGGCAGGGATCCGAAGGGAAGGAGCGCCAATTGAATTCTCGCGCGCAATTTTGGCTGGAGTAGATTGTGGATGCCATGTCATATTTGAAGAATCCCTGACATGCCAAACATCAGAAACCCCGACAAGTGACGCCATTTTGAAAACTACACCTTTGGAGAAATTCATCTAGGTATGCAGTGAGCATTTATAACCTTTAGGCCGGGATCACACTACCGTGTGTGATGCGAGAAACTTGCACGAATCTCTCGTATCAACACCCGGCAGTCTCTCGCATGAAAACCTGGCACTGCCGCTGGCACTCAGGACCGGAGCTGTGGCTGCATGTATTTCTATGCAGAAAGAAGCGACGGATGTTGATGCTAGAGACTCGTGCGATCCTGGCCTTAGGGTGATTTGCAGATTTGTAAAACATTGGGTCGAGTAAATGGAAAATTACTGTTTTGTCCAGTATAATGTTGTTTTGTCCCCAAGTTTTTAATTTTCTAAAATGATAATAGAAAAAAATAAATGGTACAATTTGTTACACAATTTACCCTGAGAACGCCAATATCCCATATGTTGTCGAGAACTGAAAGTCACTTAGACCCAATTGGCATTAAGGAGTTTAAAGTTTGAATAATCATGTCATGTAAAAGTCAATTATTATTATTTATTATAGCACCATTTATCCCATGGTGCTTTACATGTGAGAAGGGGGTTACATAATAAAAGCAAGTACAGTAATCTTAATCAATACAAGTCACGACTGGTACAGGAGGAGAGAGGACCCTGCCCTCGAGGGCTCACAATCTACAAGTCAATGAAATATGAATGATCACTGATGAGGATTATCATATAATTTCCCAAAATAAAAGAAATCAAATATAAAAGGGAAACAGGTGCTTTTTAATGTCGCTGGTCTTACATCCAGGATGACTGATAAGTGTAGGAGTTGCAATTAGAACGACAGCCTGAAAGCTTAGATTCGCAAGCGATGTGATGAAAATTGAAATGGAGGCATCAATGGATCAAAGAAATCTGTTGCTTAGTGTTCAGTGTATTTATAGAATGGACTCGATACACACAAGACGTCCATGTGTGAAGGGCTATTTCATGGGAATCCATTTAATCTGTCAGAATATTTTTGGACCGTCAGCTGAAACTGGAGCACCTGGAAGAAACATACAGGGAAAACATATACACACCACACAGATGGTGACCTGCTTAAAATGCACATTCACAAATGAATTTCACTTAGGCCTCTTTCACACATCAGTTTTTTGCCTTCAGGCGCGATCCGGCTTTTTTTGGAAAAAACGGATCCGGCAAAATGCAATGCCGGATCCGGTTTTTCCCCATTGACTTGCATTAGCGCCGGATTGTGCCGGATGGCATTGCGTTTCATCCGTTTTTTGCCGGATCCGGCAACTTGTCTCATTCCGGCGTCTTGAAAAAACGTCTACTGTAACGTTTTTTGTCTCCGGCGAAAAAGCCGGAAGCGCCGGATCCGGCACTTCCAGCTTTTTGCTACAATGAAAGTCTATGGGCGCCGGAATGCGCCGGATCCAGAAAAAGACGGATCCAGCAACCGGATCCGGTTTTTTTAAGTCTGCGCATGCTCAGATCCAATTGGCCAGCCTCCAGGAACAGATATAACCTGCTAGACGGATCCAGCAAAAAAACGGATCCGTTTCTACAGTTCTCCAAAATTTATGCCGGATCCGTTTTTTCTAAAAAAAGCCGGATCATGCCTGACGGCAAAAAACTGATGTGTGAAAGTAGCCTAACCCTGGATTTGCTGTATAAAACAGACTTTATTAACATGAGAAGAAACATATCAGAGACACTGTTATAAAATTATCTCATTAATCCAATTTCCACACTGAAGAATTTGTATAATTTTTGGGGTGAGTTCTGTCTCCTCATGTAATAAGCAAAATATTTTATTATATATTTAGTGTTCATCATGGCAGCATTGTTTTGTATACTGTATTTGTTTGCACCACATTGGTACTTTCATATAATAATCTACAGTACATTTAAGGACACCTAACTGAAAATGATGCTATTTACCTATCTATCTAGAGAAAATAATAGCCACAACATATAATATTGGATGCAAGGTCCTGATCCAGAATTGTCAACTGTCCAAAAATTTGAGGACAATCCATAAAAATAAGACCCTTTTTTTGCCCTGTCCATAAAGCATCATTATCCAATATCATCACTTCTAGCAACAGTAGACGTAATGTACACAATGAACAACACACACCATACACTGTAGAAAAAATATGGTATAATATCCCCGCAGTAGTGGATGCCATATAATTATAGAATGTAAAACAAGTATACTATAACAACCCGGATAGTAAGAGGAGGCTATAACTGAGTCTGTGGTATAATAAATAATACCATATAATATAGTCAAAAGTAATATCATCAATGACAGACAATGTGATTGTCTAATACAGTCATAATAAAGTATATTATAACCCCCCAGGATAAAGGTTACTTAAAAAACACCTAGTATATTTAGGTGCCCATTGGCTTGCTATGCAGACAGAAACTGAGTAAGTATAGTAAATTTTACTAGGTATGGTGCCCTAATCAAACAATATAGATGGTCAAAGAGACATGCTAGGAGCCCATCACGTGTATCACTATGGATTACAGCTTCATCAGGGAAAGTGTTTAGGCAAATGAAATACACACCAAGTATATATACATTGATAATTAGGGATGGGCGGACCTGTGGATGTACGGGTCAGGTTCGACCGAACTTTATAAAAATGTTCGATTTGGATACCAGAACGGTACCCAAACTTGATCCCAAACCAGGACCACATTCAAGTGAATTGGGGGCCCGACATCCAGCATTACTAAATGGGGGATGGGGAAAGAGGGAAATTATTGGGGATTTTTTTTCAAATATAGATTTTTTTTCTCTATGCATCTTTTTCTCTATTTACTTACGGGGTTAGTAATGAGGGTTTCTGATAGATGCAGCCCGATTACTAGCCTCTGGGTTTGATGTCAGCGGACATTACGTAGCTGACATCAATCCCAAAATATTACCCCGGTTGCTAATGCACCAGGGCAAGTAGGAAAAGCTGGGCAAAGAGCTACAATTGGCGCATCTAATGGATGTGCCCTTTCTTGGGTGGCTGCGGGCTGCTATTTTTAGACTGGGGTGAGCCAAATATTCATGGACCTTCCCAGCCTGAGAATACCAGAACCCAGCTGTCGACTTTAACTTGGCTGGTTATTAAAAATGGGGGAGGACCCCACACCATTTTTTTAAATTATTTATTTAAATAATTTAAAAAAATGGTGTGGGGGCCCCTCTATTTTTTATAACAAGCAAAGATGAACCAGATATCTGAGGGCTGCAGTCCGCAGCTGTCTTCTTAACATGCGCTGGTTGTCAAAAATAGAGGGGACCCCACATCTTTTTTAATTATTTTTTTTACTCGGTTTGCCGGCTAATTACAGTCATTCTAATATTTGACATGGCTGTGATGGGGCCAGAAGTGCCCAAACAGGAAAACCTTGTTGATTGGCTGCTTGCAGACTTTCAACAAGTTTTGATCGGGCTCCTGAACCTGAACAGTAATATGGACTTCTGGGAGAAGTCCAAGTTCGAGGTCCGTGCACAGACACTAGATGTCCGGTACACACCTCAATCTTTACCATTTGGGTTCGCCCATCACTAATGATAATTAAAATGTTAATTACCAGTTGCTGTGACATCTAATCAGAGGAAGGGAGGCATTCATCAAGCAACCATGCATACTAATCACATGCCACAGGTAAGTATCGTGTGCCGTACTAGACGCCGGTGCATGCGCCCAAACAGCCGGAAATTATGTCACCGTTGTGGGAGCATCTATCAGCAAGGACGCGATGGTAATATCCAGTGAGCTCCTAGCAACGTGGACGCGTCTCTTAAGTGTGAGAGGAGTTTAGGCAAATCCTAATGCAGGGTGTATTAATCCATCACGTCCTGTACCTGTTAAAGGAGCTAATGCCAGTGATTGAAAGCAATGTGTAATTAAAAAGGTAACTTGTTTGAGGAAAAAAAAATACCTCAAACTAATAACAGAATCTTGTTACCAGCAATAAAACCGCACACATATTTTAATTTGATAGCAAGCAATGATCAAGGTAAAATGTGTTCAGGTACAACATCAGACAGTTTTATTAAATCTTCCTGCTGGTTTTATGTTGCAACATAAATGATTATATAAGACCGACGAGGTACAAATAGGACCGGATGCATCCATAATTTTGGGGTCTCTTGACTCTTCCTCTTAAGATATATTGATTAATTTTTTACATTATGTTCATCAACCTTTGGAGATATCTGTATTACAGTAGGGAGTGGTTATAACAGCTACCGGGGGGGTTGCAATATATTTGTTTCATGTTCCATAATTATATGGCAGCCACTACTGCCAGGATATCATACCGTATTGTTTTTCTACAGTGTATGGTGTGTGTTGTTCATTGTGTATATTAAATCTACTTTTGCTAGGAGTGGTGATATTAGATCACGATACTTTATCACGGTGCTATTATATTTTGGCCATGCTTCCTTGGCTCATGTTCGCACCTTATCATGTATGCTTCAGGTTTTTGCACTGATGTTTTATAGGTTTTAGCTGATTGTACAGTAATAAAGTTTTGTAATTTTTAAGGTGTGCGCATCGCTATTGTATTTCTTTCTCTTCCTCTTGTCGTTTATTTTTGATACATGATGGAGCACTCTGTGATTTCAAGTAGGCTATGCACCCATTTTGGATGTTGATTTCTGCTTGTGAAAGGCTCACCACTATTTTTTCTGAAGCCAAAACGTCACATTTGAAATGGGTCAATAAAGTACTTTTTTGTCTACTTTACTTGTATGGCTACCTGCCTTGTTTATGTATTATATCTATCTACCTATAATGTATTTTTGCCTTTGCTGCTAGGAAAAGAAGTGAAGCTGATGGGGGATGTTGCAGTAGGTTTGTATATAATTTTAAGAAGGAAAGTATTGGAACTTAATGTACCTGACCCTGGACACATGTTTAACAAGGGAGACCGGAGTGGTAGTCCTGATCGAGTTCACCCACAAAACATAGTCCGTAGACACCCCAGTCCCTTGCACGTGAAACACAGGACAGCCACAGTTTTCCCCACGGATTACCTTTTCTTTCCAGCCACTGTAGTCCGGGCAATCAAAATCCAGGGTCACAGCTGTGATCCAACAGGGATAATATTTTATGTTTTTCAATATTAACAAAGTAGGAAAAGGTAGTAGAAAAGAAGATACAACATTGGCTTCCTGCTCTTTCCCTGACTGACCACGGCCGTACCCACAATGGTCACTGGAGCCAAGATCAGACAATCAGTCCACTCGCTGGAATCTGGACGCTCACAGTCCCTTCAGCGAGGGCCCAGCCAAAGTCCTGGGGCCCGTGTAGTGGTCCTTTAGTCCTTAGTCCGGGGCAGCAGATTTCCTCCCTTCTGGGAGTCTGGCAATGCTCAGCTGGTATTTACAGTGGACTGGTATTTACAGTGGACTACAACAACAGTACACAGTGAGAACATATGTGAGACATATCATATACACAGTGTATCACATACTTTACACAAGGCACAGGGAAAGGAGAGAGAGAGCACTGAGGTCTTCCACTACCCCCTTACACTCCTCCCTCCTATAAACATGGTCGGGCTCAGGCTCCTCTGTGCATCGGCCATGGATGTCAGCTGGAACAGGTTCGACCTAAGGAAGTGCAGAGGCCATCGCTGCTGCAGATGATGATGGAGGGGAAGCAGGTGAGCAGAGGGTGAGATGGCATGACGGCCAGGAGGGGAGCTTTTACTCACCGCCGCGCCTGGTGACAGTCCTCTAGTGTGGCCGCCAGGGGCAGCAATCGCGACCGCCTTGATGCCTCGCAGGGCTGCCTCCAGAGTCTTCTGTATGCCTGCGGGCTCCCGTCGGGGCAACACCAGTCCTTCATCCTCCTCGTAGTCCTCGGCCTTCACAGGTGGCTGATGTGGCTGCCAGAACAAGGGTCGCTGTTATAATTAGGTCACCGAGGAGGATAGCCGGGGAATAAACTAGGCAACCAAAAAACCAGAAAGGTTGGTAATTTAGCAGATTGCAGACCCCTAAAACTAACAACACAACTAGAATTAGCCGTAGGACATACAGTCATGGCCAAAAGTATTGACACCCCTGCAATTCTGTCAGATAATATTCAGTTTCTTCCTGAAAATGATTGCAAACACAAATTCTTTGGTATTATTATCTTCATTTAATTTGTCTTAAATGAAAAAACACAAAAGAGAATGAAGGAAAAAGCAAAACATTGATCATTTCACACAAAACTCCAAAAATGGGCCGGACAAAAGTATTGGCACCCTCAGCCTAATACTTGGTTGCACAACCTTTAGCCAAAATAACTGCGACCAACCGCTTCCGGTAACCATCAATGAGTTTCTTACAATGCTCTGCTGGAATTTTAGACCATTCTTCTTTGGCAAACTGCTCCAGGTCCCTGATATTTGAAGGGTGCCTTCTCCAAACTGCCATTTTTAGATCTCTCCACAGGTGTTCTATGGGATTCAGGTCTGGACTCATTGCTGGCCACCTTAGAAGTCTCCAGTGCTTTCTCTCAAACCATTTTCTAGTGCTTTTTGAAGTGTGTTTTGGGTTATTGTCCTGCTGGAAGACCCATGACCTCTGAGGTAGACCCAGCTTTCTCACACTGGGCCCTAAATTATGCTGCAAAATTTGTTGGTAGTCTTCTGACTTCATTATGCCATGCACACGGTCAAGCAGTCCAGTGCCAGAGGCAGCAAAGCAACCCCAAAACATCAGGGAACCTCCGCCATGTTTGACTGTAGGGACCGTGTACTTTTCTTTGAATGCCTCTTTTTTCTCCTGTAAACTCTATGTTGATGCTTTTGCCCTAAAAGCTCTACTTTTGTCTCATCTGACCAAAGAACATTCTTCCAAAATGTTTTAGGCTTTTTCAGGTAAGTTTTGGCAAACTCCATTTTCATTCAGATGCCGACGGATAGTACGGGTTGACACCGTTGTACCCTCGGACTGCAGGGTAGCTTGAACTTGTTTGGATGTTAGTGGAGGTTCTTTATCCAACATCCGCACAATCTTGCGTTGAAATCTCTTGTCAATTTTTTCTTTTCCGGCCACATCTAGGGAGGTTAGCCACAGTGCCATGGGCTTTAAACTTCTTGATGACACTGCGCACGGTAGACACAGGAACATTCAGGTCTTTGGAGATGGACTTGTAGCCTTGAGATTGCTCATGCTTCCTCTCAATTTGGTTTCTCAAGTCCTCAGACAGTTCTTTGGTCTTCTTTCTTTTCTCCATGCTCAATGTGGTACACACAAGGACACAGGACAGAGGTTGAGTCAACTTTAATCCATGTCAACTGGCTGCAAGTGTGATTTAGTTATTGCCAACACCTGTTAGGTGTCACAGGTAAGTTACAGGTGCTGTTAATTACACAAATTAGAGAAGCATCACATGATTTTTCGCACAGTGCCAATACTTTTGTCCACCCTCTTTTTTATGTTTGGTGTGGAATTATATCCAATTTGGCTTTAGGACAATTCTTTTTGTGTTTTTTCATTTAAGACATATTAAATGAAGATAATAATACCAAAGAATTTGTGTTTGCAATCATTTTCAGGAAGAAACTGAGTATTATCTGACAGAATTGCAGGGGTGTCAATACTTTTGGCCATGACTGTACCTACGATGCCCTAGACACCTTGGCACAGCCAAAGAGTTAACTAAGCCTAAAGTAAGAAAGGGGAAAGCTAAACTGCCCCGGAGTACAACCCCAAACGAATAGATAGCCCCCAAACCTCTCCCCCACTAGATCAGAATTCTGGTGTGAACTGGAAGCAAAACAAAAGATACTGATATAACAAGGGACTAGCAATATTGAACAGACTGACATAAGCTGTGGCATATGGAACGGGGTCCAGCACAGGTCCCAGCAGGGAACAATGCTGAAACCACACAGCAAAGCAGAAAGCAGGATCAAATGGAAAAAGATTCCAGCAAACAAATAACTTATCTGAACGATGCAGGACCAAGCAGGGGGCAAGCGGACTTTAAAATGCACAGGATGAAAACCAAATCACCAGCAACAACTGAGGAAAGCTTCCTGACTTAAATCTTCTCAGTCTCTAACACCTGACCTCCCATCATCCTCTTCAGGTGACTGACTTCTGTCAACCCGACCAGCTCCATTACCCACAGCAATGACCAGAGAGAGCCCAAACTCAGAAGTCAGGTCAAAAGTGTTCACAACAGGTCGCTCCTCCAGTTCTCCTGACCACAAGGCCTCGAAGCGTAGGCCTGCCTCCGCCCGGCCTTGATTCGCCTCCAATCCGGCGGCCGATGCCACAGCGGTACAGCATGCTATTACTCTCCATGTCAGCTGGCAATGGCGTCCCTCTCACAAGCACACTGTCTGACTCCTTCAGGTGCCACCCATTCGAGGGTGGGGTCATCTTCTGCTGCTCCACCCATTTCTCCTGGTTAGGTTTGGAGGACGGCAGCTCCTTTCTCGCCCACACCAATTTTGGGCGGGTCTTCTTTGCAAAGGAACGTGGCTTTCTTTTTGGCGCAAAGATGCTTCCTTGACGCCCACGAAAAACAGCTCCATCCTCAGTTTTCACGCCAACGGCTGCCATCTTTTCAGTAGAGGTTGATGCTATTTTTAACTCAACAACATCCACCATCTTCACTTCTTTTACAGCGGTCCACATCTCAAAGTCTCTGTTGGCCTCCTGCAAAGCTGTCATGGCGGGCCACAAAATCCAAGTCTCGGGCATTTCTTTATCACAAGTCCCCAATCACAAACTTCAGGCACTTCTTTCATTACTCTCAGAGTTGCGGGGGTCCATCATGCCGACTACGCCAAGTGTAACAAGGGAGAGCGAGGTGGTAGTCTGTAGACATCACGTACCCTTGCACATGAAACACAGGACAAACACAGTTTCCCCCCACAGATTACCTTTTCTTTTCGGCCTATGTAGTCAGTGCAATCAAAAGCCAGGGTCACAGCTGTGATCCAACAGGGATAACTTTATTTTATGCTTTGCAATAGCAACGAAGTAAGAAAAGGTAGTAGAAACGAAGATACAACATCGGCTTCCTGCTCTTTCCCTGACACTGTCCATGGCCGTATCCAAAACGATCACGGGAGCCAATAACAGGCAATCAGACCACTCACTGGAATCTGAATGCTCACAGTCCCTTCAGCGGAGGCCCATCCAAAGTCCTGGCGTACGAAAAGGAGAGGGAGAAAGCACGGAGGTCCTCCGCTACCCCCTTACACATGGACCTATACGCATCAATGTTTTTTGGTGCTTTTTACAAAATAACAATGCCTTATTTGTTGTGTGCAATAACCATTGCACCAGAATTTAGCACCAGGAAAATTGAAGTACTGTAGTTAATGTTTTGTTTATAAATAGATTTAATTGTCACTAATTGGAAAAAAGTCACACAACCACTTCAAGTAATACCTGGTGTAAAAAAGTGCAATCACTTTAGTGATTTTGAAAGTTTTAATGCAGTGATTTACAAGGTACAAGTCACAATTGCCTTACCCGGCTACAAATAAGAAAGCAAAGCAGAACAAATGTATACAGAATTTTATACACTAAACACCTGGGTCTATGAATGGATAAAGGAGGGAACTGATGACCCCTCCATCTACTCTGCTCTCATCGCAGCCTTGTATTTAGAAGCATCAGTTGGTGCTAATTCACCAAAATGGCTTTATATTCAGCTGATTTGGTTCTAAATATGAAAAATTATTTTTTTCATGCATCTCAAATCTTCCACCATTTGGAACCATTGCTTACATGAAGGTGGCTCAGTTCACTTTCCCAGTGCTTATATGGATGCTGTTACTACATTGACATGGTATCTCAGGATTGACTTTCTTTAAAATTTCAAGGGAATATTGTTTAGTGAAGCATAACAAATGACAGTTAAAAGGGAGAGTTTAATCTGTGACAGCTGAAGTAATATTCAAAAGGATTAAAAAATCCTTAAAAGTATACAAAATAGTTCCATCAGCATTCTAATGCCAGCACTGCAATGGTGTAATGGGTATTAATGCATATGATTTTAAGGGAACTCTATACTGTAACGGGAATGGTGGTGGAACCACTGTGCCGTGGAACGAGGAGAGCCTGGAGGGGTGTAAGAGAGTCGAACACCTTACTCTTCATTACTCTTCGCTAAAACCCCTGAAAGTGTGGTTAGATTTGGCTCCAAATGGATGCCAGGTGCTACTCCAGGATGAATGTCAGTCACACGGCAGCTAAGCCCCAAAGGGACAGGAAGCGGGAACAGCCAGGAATGGGAAGGCTCAGTTGGTACAGACAGATATGGGATGTATACTGGAAGACAAGATAGGTGCAGACAGATATGGCTGGTATACAATCAGGCAAGGCAAGTACTGGCAGGTATGGCTAGTATACAGGCAGCCATGGCCGATGCAGGCAGGTATGGCTAGTATACAGTATAGCAATAAGACCAAAAGCAGTTTTATTTGTCAGAAAAAATATACACTTTATTTAACAATAACAAAAAACACACACATATATAAAGAGGACGACAACCAGAAATCAATCCCTAAGTGACAAGTGCCTATAAGGTTACATCATATGACAAAATTGAATGTCTGTCACAGATTTACCATGACGGAGCGAGCCAGAAGACTGCGGCATCTGATTTCTGCTATTCCTGCATTGATTAGAAGCACTTTTTCTTCATATTAAATGGTGCAGGTCTCTTTTAGCAGTGTAGGGGTTAATCTTCTCAGTTGTGAGCTCCTGGAAGCTTTCCTGCATTAAGGCTCTCAGCTGTTCACAGTTAGCCACTCCCATCTCCTATGTAATCTGGGCACTGACAAGCACTCATAGTCAGAGTTAGCTTTTGTTGCATGGCTGGAGGTTGTTGGTTGTTATTTGATAAGGCATTTGTTGGATTTATCTGTGACTGTTGTTAGGTTTTGGGGGGGTGCTAATTCCACTCCTCCTATTTTGGTTTTACCGAATCCTCCACTGCCCGGTGTATAGTACTGTTGTTTGTGTGAGTATATTTGTATGAGTGGTATTTTTATTTATCACTGTTCATATTACTTTGTTAGTCTGGTTGGTCTATTACAGTAGTGTTAGAGACAGGGAAGGAGGAACCCCTGGCCCCGGGATACCCGACAACTTAGTTGTGACTGGTCCCAATTGAAAAAAGTGCAGCAGAAATGTTCTAGGGAAGGCCATGCCCATGGCCCATTGTTTTATTATTATTATTATTTATTGTTATAGCGCCATTTATTCCATGGCGCTTTACATGTAGGGAGGGGTATACATAAAAACAAGTACAATAATGTTGAACAATACAAGTCATAACTGGTACAGGAGGAGAGAGGACCCTGCCCGCGAAGGCTCACAATCTACAAGGGATGGGTGAAAATACAGTAGGCGAGGGTAGAGCTGGTCATGCAGCGGTTTGGTCGATCGGTGGTTACTGCAGGTTATAGGCTTGTCGGAAGAGGTGGGTCTTCAGGCTCTTTTTGAAGGTTTCGATGGTAGGTGAGAGTCTGATATGTTGTGGTAGAGAGTTCCAGAGTAGGGGTGATGCGTGAGAGAAATCTTGTATGCGATTGTGGGAAGAGGAGATAAGAGGGGAGTAGAGAAGGAGATCTTGTGAGGATCGGAGGTTGCGTGCAGGAAAGTACCGGGAGACAAGGTCACAGATGTATGGAGGAGACAGGTTGTGGATGGCTTTGTATGTCATGGTTAGGGTTTTGTACTGGAGTCTCTGGGCAATGGGGAGCCAGTGAAGGGATTGACAGAGGGGAGAAGCTGGGGAATAGCGGGGGGACAGGTGTATTAGTCGGGCAGCGGAGTTTAGAATAGATTGGAGGGGTGCGAGAGTGTTCGAGGGGAGGCCACTGAGCAGGAGGTTGCACTAGTCAAGGCGAGAGATAATGAGGGCATGGACTAGGGTTTTTGCAGATTCTTGGTTGAGGAATGAACGGATTTGTGAAATATTTTTGAGTTGAAGTCGACAGGAAGTGGAAAGGGCTTGGATATGTGGTTTGAAGGAGAGATCAGCATCAAGGATTACCCCGAGGCAGCGAGCTTGTGGGACTGGGGAGAGTGGGCAGCCATTTACTGTAATGGATAGGTTCGTTGGGGGGGGTCACGTGAGATGGGGGAAAGATGATGAATTCTATTTTGTCCATGTTAAGTTTCAGAAATCTGGTAGAGAAGAAGGATGAAATAGTGGACAGACATTGAGGGATTCTGGTTAGCAGGGAGGTGATATCTGGTCCAGAGATGTAGATCTGTGTGTCATCAGCATAGAGATGATACTGAAAGCCATGAGATTCTATAAGCTGTCCCAGGCCAAAGGTGTAAATGGAGAAGAGCAGGGGTCCTAGGACTGAACCTTGTGGGACTCCGACAGATAGGGGGGTGAGGTGAGGAGGTGGTGTGTGAGTGGGAGACGCTGAATGTCCGGTCTGTTAGGTATGATGAGATCCAGGACAAGGCCAAGTCTGTGATGCCAAGGCATGAGAGGGTCTGTAATAGTAGGGAATGGTCCACTGTGTCAAAGGCAGCCGACAGGTCCAGGAGGAGGAGGACAGAGTAGTGTATATAACATAATAATATAACATAAGTATAACTGTCACTATGGATATATAAATACCATGTCCAAAAAAGACCCATATACTATATTTTTTCAGTGTTATATCCATAATATGGCACTCTTACCCATATGGAGTCAAATAGCTGTCACCACAACAGAAGAATAAAGCCCCAATGTGCGTTTTGCATGGTATTTACAGATTCCTTGGAGGGGGATATACGGCTGGTATACAGGCAGGCACAGGAGGTGCAGGCAGCTATGGCTGATATACAGACTGGCAATGCAGGTGCTGGCAGGTACGGCTGGTATACAGGAAGGCAAGGTAAGTGCAGGAAGTTACAGCTGGTATACAGACTGGCACGGCAGGTGCTGACAGGTATGGCTGGTATACAGGTAGGCATGGCAGGCACAGGCAGATACTGGTAAATATACTAGAATAGGTGACCTGAGAACTAGCAAGCATGCAAACAAGCATAAATGAACACGTTGCTCAGGCACCTCCCAATTAGAGTTGAGCGAAACGGGTCGAAAAATTTCAAAAGTCGCCGACTTTTGGCAAAGTCGGGTTTCATGAAACGAAACCCGACCCTAGGATGAGGTCGGCCACGAGGTCGGCGACTTATGCGCCAAAGTCGCGTTTCAAAAGTTTGTTTTGCGCTCTTTTTCAGCCAATCAGGATCCACGGACACTGTGGGCAACGTGATGACATAGGCACGGGTCACCACCATCTTTCAGAAGGGCATGCAAGTGATTGGCTTGCTTTGGTGGGCGTCACAGGGGGTATAAAAGGGCGTGCACGCCGACCGCCATCTTACTTCTGCCGATCTTAGCATAGGGAGAGGTTGCTGCTGATTCTGTAGGGAGAGCGTTAGGCAGGGAAGAAGAAAAAAAAAACTGCTTCTGCTGCTAGCGATTGTGCCTGTACAACACACCAGTCACTGTGTGTGCATTGCAAGGGGAGGCTATATTGTGGCGTATCAGTGGTGTTGGTTGTTGGGCTGCCTTCTAAGGCTTCCTGACAGCTGCATTGCTGTTTACCCACTGCTCTGCAAACTGCTTTTTTAAAAGCAATCCCAATTTTTTTTTTTTTGTCCTGCTGAGGTACTGAGCTGCAAACTGCTTTTTTAAAAGCAATCCCAATTTTTTTTTTTGTCCTGCTGAGGTACTGAGCGTGCATTTTATCACACCATACAGCGGTGTACGCTCCTCACACAGTACCGTGTAACGGCTGTTATCACAGCCACAGTGAAGCTATCTGTGTCACTCTGTGAGAATAAGTCGAGGACATGTTCCGTTCTTACAGTACTGCACTCTAGGGAGATTCCTATTCTGCCCAATTCTACATACACCTTGTAGTTTGTGATACACTAGCCAATTTCTGCCTGTGACATAGCGCTCAGATATTCAGTGGGCCTCACACAATCCAAAAGTGTCCAGTGTCCACAAATGTCTGCAGAAATTCAAAATCTCCGTTATCCTCTAGTCACTTTGGTCACAGCTGTGCCATCGAGCCTGTGACATAGCGCTCAGATATTCAGTGGGCCTCACACAATCCAAAAGTGTCCAGTGTCCACAAGTGTCTGCAGAAATTCAAAATCTCACTTATCCTCTAGTCACTTTGGTCACAGCTGTGCCATCGAGCCTGTGACATAGCGCTCAGATATTCAGTGGGCCTCACACAATCCAAAAGTGTCCAGTGTCCACAAGTGTCTGCAGAAATTCAAAATCTCCCTTATCCTCTAGTCACTTTTGTCACAGCTGTGCCATCGAGCCTGTGACATAGTGCTCAGATATTCAGTGGGCTCACACAATCCAAAAGTGTCCAGTGTCCACAAGTGTCTGCAGAAATTCAAAATCTCACTTATCCTCTAGTCACTTTGGTCACAGCTGTGCCATCGAGCTTGTGACATAGCGCTCAGATATTCAGTGGGCTCACACAATCCAAAAGTGTCCAGTGTCCACAAGTGTCTGCAGAAATTCAAAATCTCCCTTATCCTCTAGTCACTTTTGTCACAGCTGTGCCATCGAGCCTGTGACATAGTGCTCAGATATTCAGTGGGCTCACACAATCCAAAAGTGTCCAGTGTCCACAAGTGTCTGCAGAAATTCAAAATCTCACTTATCCTCTAGTCACTTTGGTCACAGCTGTGCCATCGAGCCTGTGACATAGTGCTCAGATATTCAGTGGGCTCACACAATCCAAAAGTGTCCAGTGTCCACAAGTGTCTGCAGAAATTCAAAATCTCACTTATCCTCTAGTCACTTTGGTCACAGCTGTGCCATCGAGCCTGTGACATAGCGCTCAGATATTCAGTGGGCTCACACAATCCAAAAGTGTCCAGTGTCCACAAGTGTCTGCAGAAATTCAAAATCTCACTTATCCTCTAGTCACTTTGGTCACAGCTGTGCCATCGAGCCTGTGACATAGTGCTTAGATATTCAGTGGGCTCACACAATCCAAAAGTGTCCAGTGTCCACAAGTGTCTGCAGAAATTCAAAATCTCACTTATCCTCTAGTCACTTTGGTCACAGCTGTGCCATCGAGCCTGTGACATAGCGCTCAGATATTCAGTGGGCTCACACAATCCAAAAGTGTCCAGTGTCCACAAGTGTCTGCAGAAATTCAAAATCTCACTTATCCTCTAGTCACTTTGGTCACAGCTGTACCATCGAGCCTGTGACATAGCGCTCAGATATTCAGTGGGCCTCACACAATTCAAAAGTGTCCAGTGTCCACTAGTGTGTGCAGAAATTCAAAATCTCACTTATCCTCTAGTCACTTTGGTCACAGCTGTGCCATCGAGCCTGTGACATAGCGCTCAGATATTCAGTGGGCTCACACAATCCAAAAGTGTCCAGTGTCCACAAGTGTCTGCAGAAATTCAAAATCTCACTTATCCTCTAGTCACTTTGGTCACAGCTGTGCCATCGAGCCTGTGACATAGCGCTCAGATATTCAGTGGGCTCACACAATCCAAAAGTGTCCAGTGTCCACAAGTGTCTGCAGAAATTCAAAATCTCACTTATCCTCTAGTCACTTTGGTCACAGCTGTGCCATCGAGCCTGTGACATAGCGCTCAGATATTCAGTGGGCCTCACACAATCCAAAAGTGTCCATTGTCCACAAGTGTCTGCAGAAATTCAAAATCTCCGTTATCCTCTAGTCACTTTGGTCACAGCTGTGCCATCGAGCCTGTGACATAGCGCTGATATTCAGTGGGCCTCACACAATCCAAAAGTGTCCATTGTCCACTAGTGTGAGCAGAAATTCAAAATCTCACTTATCCTCTAGTCACTTTGGTCACAGCTGTGCCATCGAGCCTGTGACATAGCGCTCAGATATTCAGTGGGCTCACACAATCCAAAAGTGTCCAGTGTCCACAAGTGTCTGCAGAAATTCAAAATCTCCGTTATCCTCTAGTCACTTTGGTCACAGCTGTGCCATCGAGCCTGTGACATAGTGCTCAGATATTCAGTGGGCTCACACAATCCAAAAGTGTCCAGTGTCCACAAGTGTCTGCAGAAATTCAAAATCTCCCTTATCCTCTAGTCACTTTGGTCACAGCTGTGCCATCGAGCCTGTGACATAGCGCTCAGATATTCAGTGGGCCTCACACAATCCAAAAGTGTCCAGTGTCCACAAGTGTCTGCAGAAATTCAAAATCTCCGTTATCCTCTAGTCACTTTGGTCACAGCTGTGCCATCGAGCCTGTGACATAGCGCTGAGATATTCAGTGGGCTCACACAATCCAAAAGTGTCCAGTGTCCACAAGTGTCTGCAGAAATTCAAAATCTCACTTATCCTCTAGTCACTTTGGTCACAGCTGTGCCATCGAGCCTGTGACATAGCGCTCAGATATTCAGTGGGCCTCACACAATCCAAAAGTGTCCAGTGTCCACAAGTGTCTGCAGAAATTCAAAATCTCCGTTATCCTCTAGTCACTTTGGTCACAGCTGTGCCATCGAGCCTGTGACATAGCGCTCAGATATTCAGTGGGCTCACACAATCCAAAAGTGTCCAGTGTCCACAAGTGTCTGCAGAAATTCAAAATCTCACTTATCCTCTAGTCACTTTGGTCACAGCTGTGCCATCGAGCCTGTGACATAGCGCTCAGATATTCAGTGGGCCTCACACAATCCAAAAGTGTCCAGTGTCCACAAGTGTCTGCAGAAATTCAAAATCTCACTTATCCTCTAGTCACTTTGGTCACAGCTGTGCCATCGAGCCTGTGACATAGCGCTCAGATATTCAGTGGGCCTCACACAATCCAAAAGTGTCCAGTGTCCACAAGTGTCTGCAGAAATTCAAAATCTCCCCTGTCCTATAGACACCTTGTACCTTGTTTTACATTACTATATAGTTTTTGTCTACATTTCTACCAAAAATGAGGGAGGCTGGTGGAAGAGGCCGTGGAATTGGGGGGGGTTGGCAGCTGGTAATGATGGTGTTGGTGGTGTATCTGATGGTAGTGGCAAGAGCAAAATAGGACCGAATGCAGGAGGTGTTGAGCCTGCGTCATCGTCTGGCTCCATAAGGCTTCGAAGGCTTAGTTTTCTAGGAGTTGGCAAACCGCTTTTAAAGCCAGAGCATCAGGAAAAAGTTTTGTCTTACATTGCTGACTCAGCTTCCAGCTCTATCGCCTCCTCTTCTTCAGTTGTAAAAAGTAAAAGCACTGAGTCGTCATTGGAGGCTCATGTTCATGAACCACACCTTTCCTTGTGTCCTTCACCCCAACCAAGATTGAAGGATGACGCAGGCCATACTACTGATTACTCCATGGAGCTGTTTTCACATACCATGCCTGGATTATCAAGTGAAATGGTGAATTACCCAGGTCAAGGTGAATCTGACATGGAGTGCACTGATGCACAGCCGCTGATGGATGATTCTGCTGGTACATTCACTCAGAGCACTACATTGTCCTCGCAGTGTACAGAGCCAGATTCTGACCCTGATGAGACTCAGGTGCCCCTTCCCGCACACTATACCACCATACACGGTGACACAGAGAAAGGTGCACATGACATTGAAGAGGAGGTGATGGATGACCCAGTTGTTGACCCAGATTGGCATCCATTGGGGGAAGAGGGTGCTGCTTCCAATAGCTCAGATGAGGAGCATCCACAGCAGACATCGACATCGCAACAGCTTTTATCTGGCAGGCCCGGAGCACTCCAAAGACAGGTTCCAAAAATCAAAAGAGTTGCTGGACAGCTTGTCCAGAGGGTCAAAAGATCACAGCGTGCTAGGCCGCAAAATGTCTGCCAAAGTAGGAAGAGTGCAGTGTGGCACTTTTTTGAACAAAATCCTCATGATCAGGCCAAGGTTATCTGTAAGAAGTGCGCAAAGACCTTTAGCCGAGGGAAAAATCTGAAAAATTTGAATACCAGTTGCATGCTTAGACATTTAAACACCATGCACTTGCAAGCGTGGACACAACACCAAACCTCAAGTGCCACATGTGCAACTGATCACAACGAAGGTAGTCAGCAACGCTACATTGTTTCCCCCACTGTAAGCCCACCGGTTAGCACAGCAGCAAATGATGAGGTGTCGTTGCAAGGCCACAGCAGTCAGGGAATCCCACTGTTATATCAACGAAAGACTGATTCTAGGCCATCAGAAAGAACAACAACTCCATCACCATCATCAACCCTCTCTCAGTCCGCCCTGTCCACCGCTACTTCCACCATATGCAGCTCTCAAGTCCAGCTCACCCTCCCAGACACTATGAGTAGGTCAAGAAAGTACTCAGTCTCTCATCCGCGTACACTGGGTTTGAACGCCCACATTGCCAAACTAATCTCGTTTGAGATGATGCCCTTTCGGTTGGTGGAAAGCGCAGCTTTCCGCGAACTCATGGCCTATGCAGTACCACGCTATGACCTACCCAGTCGCCACTTCTTCTCTCGAAAAGCCATCCCAGCCCTCCACCATCATGTGAAAGACCGCATTGTCCATGCACTCAAGCAGTCAGTGAGCGGAAAGGTGCACCTCACAACTGATGCATGGTCCAGTCGGCATGGCCAGGGCCGTTATGTGTCCATCACTGCGCACTGGGTTAATGTGGTGGATGCAGGGTCCACAGGGAACAGCGGTGGTGGGACAGTGCTGCCTAGCCCACGGTATAGGAAACAGTTGGCTGTAGGCGTTCGACCCTCCTCCTCCTCCTCCAGAAGCGAAAGCTCGTCCACAGAGCACAGTCGTACGAGCACTCCATCTGCAGCTGCCACTGTTGCACACGAGGTGTCCCCCTATCGAGCAGCTAGTGGAAAGCGTCAGCAGGCTGTGTTGCAGATGATGTGTTTGGGCGACAGACACACCGCCGAGGTGCTGGCCGAGTACTTGAAGCGACAAACTGAGTCATGGCTGGGCAGTGTACATCTTGAGGCAGGCAAGGTAGTTAGTGATAGCGGCCGTAATTTTGTGGCAGCCATAGCCCTTTCAAAACTCAGCCATATACCTTGCTTGGCTCACACCTAGAACACCTGGTGGTTCAGTGCTTCCTCAAAAATCATCCGGAGTTAACAGCCCTGCTCCAGAAGGTGCGAAGACTGTGCGCGCACATCCGCCGGTCACCTGTACACTCCGTTCGTATGCAGAAGCTGCAGCGATTGCTCCACCTTCCCAACCACCGCCTCATTATCGACATTGCAACAAGGTGGAACTCCACCCTGCACATGGTGGAGCGGCTGTGCGAGCAGAGGCAGGCCATAATGCATTTGTGGGAGGATACACGGCCAGGCACTTTGAGAGCAGACATGGAGTTGACAGGTGTGCAGTGGTCGAAGCTGAAAGACCTCTGTAAAGTCCTTCAGTGTTTTGAGAAATGCACACGGCTGGTAAGCGCAGACGACGCCATCCTAAGCATGAGCATCCCACTTATGCGTCTGCTCATGCAAACTTTGACGCACCTTAAGGAGCAGGCTTCTGCAGCCAATGTTGAAGAGGAGGAAGAGGAGGAGGGAATCCTTGATGACATTCAGCCATTGTCTGCTCAGGGACCTCTCCTGGACGAGGTGGAGGAAGAAGAGGAGGAGGAGGAGGAGGATGATGGGGATCATTACTTAGGGGAGGAGGATGCATCTCGTGGGGCAAGTGAAAATGTTGGCGTGGCAAGGTCTGGTACAGGGTTTGTGCGTGACTGGAGGGATGTGAATTTGCCAGAAAGTGCTCCTCCAACCAGCACTCGCAGTGCATCATTGACACCGGGAACATTGGCCCACATGTCAGATTATGCCTTGCAGATCCTAAAAAGGGACCCCCGCATTGCCAAAATGATGAACGATGACGACTACTGGTTGGCCAGCATCCTGGATCCACGCTATAAAGGCAAATTACAAAACATCATGCCACAGGACAACCTTGACCTAATATTGGCTAATAAACAAGCAACTCTGGTAAATCGGTTGCTTGAGGCATTCCCAGCACACAGCAGCGGTGATGGTTCTCACACGAGCCGTACGGGCCGGGGGCAGCTTGGCAGAGGTGTTCGTGGTGCACACAGCAGAAGTGGCGTTGGAGACAGGGGTTTCATGACAATGTTGTGGACTGATTTTTCAAGTACCGCTCACACAACTGGTAATACTGCATCGATGGAAAGTGACAGGAGACAGCAGTTGTCAACTATGGTTACAAACTACTTTTCCTCCCATATCGATGTTCTCCCGCACAGGTCATTCCCCTTTGACTATTGGGCCGCTAAACTGGACACCTGGCCTGAATTGGCACAATATGCCTTACAGGAGCTCGCTTGCCCAGCTGCAAGTGTGCTATCGGAAAGAGTCTTCAGTGCAGCTGGATCAATCCGGACAGAAAAAAGGACCCGTCTGTCAACCCAAAATGTGGATGATCTAACCTTCATTAAAATGAACCATGCATGGGTTTCCAAGGATTTTGTCCCACCTTCCCCTGATGACACATAGGGTGACAGAAAAATGGATTGCTTTGGTCCACCTCTTCCTGGGACTTGACCTATTTCACCTTTTGCATCAGCTGAATGTCCAACATCAACATATGCCACTTTCTAAAACTCCCTAACTGTGCTGCCTCCCCCCCCATGGCCGGGGTCACCACCTAGCGCACGACACCGTGCGAGTGCCGTTGCCCTGGACAGGTGGGTAGGCCGACTCTTGGGCACGGGCACTGGCACAGGGTCCCTCATAGTGCAATCAAGTGTCTCTGACGGTGGTGGTGCACACCCGCCGTCAGACACACCGCCGTACTATGAGGGGCCCAGTGCCAGTACCGACGCCCACGAGTGGGCCCCCCTTGCTTGGGCAGGGCCCCAGCATTTGCAATCTTCACCTCTCCCTGCTCCTCCGCTGTGTAGTCTGGGCCGTCAAATCCATACTGTGCCTGACACCGTTTGAGCCTGCCTCCTGATGTATAGACATATATTTTGAATGTGTACGCTATCCATACATGTTATCCGGGGATACGGTACCCTTTCTAACCTTTGTGCAATCACGTGCAATCCATACTGGGCCTAACACCGTCTGAGCCTGCCTCCTGATGTATAGACATATATTTTGAATGTGTACGCTATCCATACATGTTATCCAGGGATACGGTACCCTTTCTAACCTTTGTGCAATCACGTGCAATCCATACTGGGCCTAACACCGTCTGAGCCTGCCTCCTGATGTATAGACATATATTTTGAATGTGTACGCTATCCATACATGTTATCCGGGGATACGGTACCCTTTCTAACCTTTGTGCAATCACGTGCAATCCATACTGGGCCTAACACCGTCTGAGCCTGCCTCCTGATGTATATTTTGAATGTGTACGCTATCCATACATGTTATCCGGGGATACGGTACCCTTTCTAACCTTTGTGCAATTACGTGCAATCCATACTGGGCCTAACACCGTCTGAGCCTGCCTCCTGATGTGTAGACATATATTTTGAATGTGTACGCTATCCATACATGTTAGGCTGGTTTCACATTAGCGCATTTTCAGCGCGCGCACGGCCGGGGGTAGCTCCGCCCCCGAGCCGGCTCTCTGCCCGGCGTGCCCGCCCCTTGCTTGTAGCGCCGCCTACTAGCGGACAGCGGCGCCTGCGATCGGCGCACCCTATCTTTAGCATAGGGTGCGCAGATCGTGCGCAGGCCGTGCGCTAGTTGCGCTTTGACCTGCGCTGCGCACTTTTGACGGTGCGCCGTGCGCGCCAAAATCCGAAAAGTTTGATTTTGGCGCACTGCGCACCTATATTTAACATGATGTGCGCATGGTCTTGCGCATATTTGCGCTTTCGTGCGCATGCGTTTTTTTGTCTTTCGCGCCAGGCGCGTCAGACGCAACATGTTGCATTTTTGGTTCCGCCCTGTCTCGTTAAAACAACGCATGCGCATGGAATGCGCACGGAATGTGCAAAAACACCACATTGGAGCCTATGGGAGCGCAATACTTGCGCATGGTCTTGCGCACGCTTGCGTTTTTATGCGCATGCGTTTTTTAAATAAACATGACTGAAATTTGGTCTAGACAGTAAAAAAAAAAAAAAAAACCAAGGTGATAAAATGGTGTGGGCACTGGGATTCCACAATACTTTAAGGATTGCTCACGAGTGGACACACAGCACAAGCTGCACCAATGTAAGTATGAAAAACCTAATGTCTGGCTGAAATTTCAATACATTTCTATGTACTTATGTCTCTTTTTTTTTTTATTGCAGCATGTCTTCATCTGGTGAGGAATATGTCCCCGGGACAGGGCAAGAGGCAGAAGAAGTGAGTACTATGCTTCCGTATGGATTTGCAAAAATAAACACATGTGATTAATTTTTTTGGTTTAATTTTCAGACCTCATCCTCCATCACGCCACCACCACCGGAGGAACGGCAGGAGCAGCAAGGCCAAGTGCGGGCGGGAAGACGTGATGTAAGTACAGACGGACTGTTTTTTTTTTTTTTACTTATTTTCTAGTCTGGTTTATTTATTTATTTTTTTTTTTGGTATTTTTTAATTTTTTTTTTAAAAATTTTCATGGTTGTTTTTTTTCGACGTTTGTTGCTTTTTTTGGATTTATTTTCATTTAAAACAAATAATTTTTTCATGGCTTGTTTATCAATATATAAAGCTCAAAGTGTGTATGTGTGTGTGTGTGTGTGTGTGTGTGTGTGTATGTTTGTTTGTTTGGGTATATGGGCAGGGGACTATGGGATGGAGGATATATATGATGGGTATATGGGCATGGGATAGAGGATATGTATGATGGTATATGGGCACGGGACTATGGGATGGCGAATATGTATGATGGGTATATGGGCACAGGCATATTAGATGGCGAATATGTATGATGGGTATATGGGCACAGGCATATGAGATGGCGAATATGTATGATGGTATATGGGCACGGGACTATGGGATGGCGAATATGTATGATGGGTATATGGGCACAGGCATATGGGATGGCGAATATGTATGATGGGTATATGGGCACAGGACTATGGGATGGAGGATATGTATGATGGAATATGGGCACGGGACTATGGGATGGAGGATAATTATAAATATCTATAACTAACCACAGTTAGTTAATATGCCCGGGCAGCGCCGGGCTCTTCAGCTAGTTTTCGATATTTTTGTATTTTAAAATCTTTCAAAGATTAATGTTTGTCTTTCTTTTCTAGGCTCCACAGCGGGAGGAGGACCTCGCCCTGGACAACGACGAGCTCATCCGTCTAGTCCAGGAGCGAGTCCCGTTGTGGGACACCCGTCACCAACTGCACTCGGACAATGTGGTGATCCGGCGGCTCTGGAACGAGGTGGCCGCATCGCTGATGGATGGCTGGGACGACGCCTCTCCCCGGGTCCGCAAGGATTTTCGTAAGTATTTAAATGCAGTGTGATGCAGCAGTGATCTTGGCCGGGATCACCCAACTGTGTGTGATGCTATTAACTCCATGGAGTTTCTATCATCACACACAGTTGGATGATCACAGCCTCCAGTGCATAGTCTTACTTTTTTTCTTTTTTTTTTTTCCACCACAGTGAACAAAGTCAGAACCCGTTGGCGCTCGATGAAGGACCGCTTCAACAGGGATATCCGTCAGGAGAATAAGGTTCGCAGTGGTGCTGCGGCAAGGACCGGCACGAAGTACCGATACCATCGTGCCTTGGCATTTTTAAGACCGGTCCTTGCCTCCCGAACGTAAGTATTTTCTAGTTGTATTGTGTTTTATTCTGTGCTTTTCTATTCCACAGGAGTTGGCGATTGTTAATTTATGGTAGTAATTTCTTTCTTTTCTTTTCACAGCACCTGGAGCAGCACCCTGCAACCTGGTCCCGAAGCGGTCCTTCATCAAGCTGCCCCGGACCCCTCCCAGCCATCCATCAGCGAGGAAGCACCTTGCAGGTCTGCACCACAGTCATCTGGAGACCAGGAAGCTGGTCGCTCAGGTGTTCCCCTGTCCCAGGTCTCTGCCACTGGTTTTGCGGGCACTTCCCGCCAGCAGCGGCAGAGGACCTTGGACAGGCCTCTCATGCCCGAGTTCGTTGAATTGAGCTCGGTCTTTCAGAGTAGCCTCAAGGCACTCTCCGATAGACTTGAGAGTGGTTTCCTCCTTTTGGACCAACGCTACAAGTCTATCGAGGGTCGCCTTGAGCGCCTGGAAGTCGACCTCGCCAGACCAGCGCATCATTTTTACACCCAAATAGCTCGGGACACGGCGGAACACCTTACCCCTGACCTCCAGTTGACTGTCATGCATGCCTGCAACAATGCTTTTATGCAGGCTATGCAGCAGAGTAGGATTATGCAGCAGTCAGCGGTGGCATTTCCACCGGTGCCACCACTGACTCGTTTTACAGCATTACCTACTTCTGCTGCATATCACTGCACAGCCATCACACTTCCAAGCCTCGCCGGACACCAATATACCGCCCCAAGTCCGAGTGCAGCTGGACACTTACCCGCCAACACCATGCCAAGCGCTGCTCCTGCCTGGCCAACCACTGCTGCCGCCACCACCACTGGATGGCCCGTCGTCACCACCCCTGCCTGTAGCGCCGCCACCACCACCACCAGCGGGAGGACCACCCCGGTATGGACCGCCACAGCCACCACGCCAGCATGGACCGCCACCACCACCACCTCGGAGCAGCATCAGCTGGGGGACCCGCATTCAATATTTACGGCCCCTGCCAGGACATCCACCACCACCAGCATGCCACAGCCGGTACAAGATCCTGGCAGGCGGTCCACAAGCGCCAGGCGGTCCCCCAGCTCCAGCCAGTCCACAGCCTCCAGGCGTTCCAGAGGCTCAAGGCGGTCCAGAGGCTCAAGGCGGTCCAGAGGCTCAAGGCGGTCCCCGGGGTCTAGCCAGTCCTCAGGCTCAAGCGAGGACAGCAGGAAGACGACGGGCCACCGTCATAAAAAAACAAAGAGGAGGACTCTTACCCTCCCTCCTCCCTCACCTCCCACTTCACAACTTTCCTTGCCTCGGCTCCCTTCCCCCACTTCTTTGGTTCCTCCTTCCCCTAGAACCCCTTACTCCACCCAAAGCCGTTCCTCATCCCTCCACACCCCCCAGTTTCCAGCAACTAAAAAATAAGTTAAATAAATGTTATATTTTTTTTTCAAAAAAATGTTTGGTTATTGTGTCTTTCGCCGCCTGCACACACTGCGCCCTACACTATGGTTTGTTTTTCTTTACTTTATACCGGATGGTCAGCCATCCAACTCTGAAAGGGATACTATATTTCATTTTTTTTTTATATATATATATATATATATATATATATATATATATAAATAAAAAAAAAATGAAATATAGTATCCCTTTCAGAGTTGGATGGCTGACCATCAAGTATAAAGTAAAGAAAGGGAAAACACCAAAAAAAAAAAAAAAATTATATATATATATATATATATATATAAATAAATATATATATATATATATATATAAATATATATAAATAAATATATATATATATATAAATATATATAAATATATATATATATATAAATATATATAAATATATATATATATATATATATAAATATATAATATATATATATATATATATTTATATATTTATATATATATATATATATAAATATATATATATATATATTTATATAAATATATATATATTTATATAAATATATATATTTATATAAATATATATATATATTTATATAAATATATATATATATATATATATTTATAATTTATATATATATATTTATATTTATATATATATATATTAATATATTTATATATTTATATATATATATATTTATATATATATATATTTATATTTATATATTTATATATATATATATATATATTTTTTTTTTTATGGTGGTTTCCCTTTCTTCAATTTAACCTGGGCAGATGAGTAGTGGAGTTTATTAAGACACAGTACACTGGGTACAGGTATAAAAAACCATGTATTTTATTTTTAACAAACAACAAAACTATTAAACCATTTGATCCTGCCATGCTACACGACCAACATCGGATAAAAAGTAGTCCGCAAATTGGTCCCTCATTTGGGCAACTTCGACTGAGGACCGAAGAGGATGCTGAGTAAAATCTGGCAAAGGGTTGGCAGCAGGCTCATCCATGTCAAAGTTCGGCCGGTCCTTTGCCATAACAAAATTGTGGAGAACCACGCATGCCTTCACCACCTCATCCACTGTTTCCATTTTGAGATTGATGGCGGTGCTGAGAATTCGCCATCTGGCCACTAGAATGCCAAAGGCGCACTCTACAGTCCTGCGAGCCCTCGTAAGCCTGTAGTTGAAAATTTTCTTGCGGTGGTCCAAGTCACGGCTGGAGTACGGCTTCAGCAGGTTTGGGCACATCTGAAATGCCTCATCCCCAACCACTACAAATGGCAGTGGTGGAGTTTGGGTTTGGGGAAGAGGCCGTGCCAGTGGAAAATTGAAATGGTTGCCGTACAACCTCCAGCCCATATCAGAGTTCTTAAAAGTCTGTGAATCGTTGCCCCGTCCGAATGCCCCTATGTCCACCGCCACAAACCGGCAGTCTGCATCCGCAATGGCCATTAGGACTGTGGAAAAGTACTTCTTGTAGTTGTAGTACTCGGAGCCACTTCTTGCGGGTTTTGTGATGCGGATGTGCTTCCCGTCCACCGCTCCTAGGCAGTTCGGGAAATTGCAGACTGCCCAGAATTTCTCCGATATTTGAAGCCACTTTTCGGCAGTGGGCAATGGCAGAAACTCCAGACACAGAACATCCCACAGAGCCCTGCAGGTGTCGGCAACAATCCCGGATAAAGTAGAGATTCCCAGCCGGTACTGGAAATGCAGGGATGAAAGACTCTCTCCAGTTGCCAGGAACCTGCCAAACATAAAAAGAAAAAATAATTGTATTTCTGTTTGGGTATTACTAAAAACACTGAAAATAAAAAAGTACATGGCCTAACTATTTTGCATGTTTTTTTAATACAACATAGCAAAAAAACATTTTATAAAGGCTTGGGATTAGTACATGCCACAAGAAAAACCATTATGCAAAAAAGCAATTTCCCAAAAATAATGTTAAAATTCAATAGCCAAAAAAAACCTAATTTTTTGGACCAAAAAAAAAAAAAAAGCAAAAAGCAAAAAAAATTATGCAAACATAACAACATACATACCGTAAGGTGACAAGGAGCCTTTCTTCGGGAGGAATGGCACGCCGGAGCTGAGTGTCCCTTCTCCGGATGTTTCCTTCAACCATACCCAGCAAGTCAAGGAAGCTTTCCTGGGACATCCGTGTATAGTCAGCAAATTTCTCCGGGTTTTCCTGTAGCTCGCTGTACAGCGTGTGATATGCTCCACGGCTTGCCCGGAGTTCGATGATTGGATGCCTCCAAAACCGACGCCGCTGCCGTCTCTGCTGTCTCTCCCTCTCCCTTTCTTGCTGGCAACAAAAGACATACGCCTGAGACAGCGCAATGTCAAGATCCAGCTTGAAGCGGAAATTATCCAGACGCAGGTCCATCTTGACACCGGAAACAGCAGCAAAATCTGATGAATTCAGCAGTACAGGGTCTATAAAACATTCCAATGACACACGCCCACTGGTGACCCATTGGTGGTCAAGGATTTTTCTATTGTGAAATGTCACACCTAAAAACGCATGCGCATAAAAAACGCAATCGCATGCAAAAACGCATGTAAAACGCAAGTAACACTGCGTTATTTTGACGCATCAGCGTGCGCATGAAGAGAAAAAAACGCACATTTGTTTTGCGTTTTTCTTTGCGTTTTTTATGCGCACGATGCGCTGCGCAAAAAAACGCTAATGTGAAACTAGCCTTATCCGGGGATACGGTACCCTTTCTAACCTTTGTGCAATCACGTGCAATCCATACTGGGCCTAACACCGTCTGAGCCTGCCTCCTGATGTATAGACATATATTTTGAATGTGTACGCTATCCATACATGTTATCCGGGGATACGGTACCCTTTCTAACCTTTGTGCAATCACGTGCAATCCATACTGGGCCTAACACCGTCTGAGCCTGCCTCCTGATGTATAGACATATATTTTGAATGTGTACGCTATCCATACATGTTATCCGGGGATACGGTACCCTTTCTAACCTTTGTGCAATCACGTGCAATCCATACTGGGCCTAACACCGTTTGAGCCTGCCTCCTGATGTATAGACATATATTTTGAATGTGTACGCTATCCATACATGTTATCTGGGGATACGGTACCCTTTCTCACCTTTGTGCAATCACGTGTAATCCATACTGGGCGTGAGAACGGCTGGCGAGCTGTTAAGCAAGCTACAGCACCTGTGGTTTGCACATGTAAGTTTTTCATTTTTTCAGGAATGACGGTTAGGCCTAATTCCGGAACTGCGGTTGACCTGCACTTACTGGGAAATCATTGTTCGCGGGTAATAATTGTAATCAGTGATCCCCATCACTAACGTTGTTCAGCGGGTTATCTGCACCTGTAAGCGACAAACGCTGGCCTTTTCAGTGTAGCGCACATGCAGCCACGGACATGTAAGGGCATGACACACCAGTTATTTGCCAATCTCATGTGCCAGAGCCACATGTGTCCCTCTAGTAAGCCGGACTCGGACCGCGGGACATGACGGAGTCTCGTTCGTTAACGGAATTAAGCTTGCAATGTGTGCATCTGTTCTGTAGCTGGCATGTTTGAGGTTTCCCAGGTGGAGTCGAATTTAACCGTAGGCTCCACTCCTGGTGGTGCCCTTCTGGACATTCCTTTAAGGTTCAGCTTTGCAACCATACTGCCCACGTAAAACAAACACTTTGCCTTCATGAACGCTGTTTGGAGGGTCATGACTCGTGGGAATAACGCCGCCCAATCAGTTAACCTGCTAGAGAGATCGTTCGTTGCTCCCAAGCATGACATCACACTCCCTAGGAGGAAGGTAATGCCACTGTGGCGACCGTACTCCTGGGGGTGACACAAGTGCACTGATGCCCAGCCACTGCTCGATGAATCTGCTGGTACATTGACCCAGACCACTACATTCCCCTCTCACGCTACACGGCCTGAATCTGACCCTGATGAAACTCAGGTTACCCTTCCCATATACAGTTCCATCTTACACGGTGACAAAGAGGAAGCTGCAGATGAAAGTGCAGGTTCGGCCCACCCGCCATCAGACACACCACCGTACTATCAGGGGCCCTGTGCCAGTGCCGTCGCCAACGAGTGGGCCCCCCCTGCTTGCTCAGGATCACAGCACTTGCAAAGTTGAAATACTGTGCAGTGAGATGGAAGATGGGGACGACGAGGAGTCCAGACAAGTACAGGGATTCCCTAGCGAGGAGACTTATTTGATTGTTTTCAATGTTGGGACAGCAATTTTTGGGGAGCACTATACTCTGGAGAATGATAGATGGGCCCACCATACACTGGAACATTCCAAAGGTGGACATCAGACACTGGAGCAGCATTTACAGGGCCCATTATACACTAGAGCATTAGAAATGGGGCCCATTATGTTTGGAGCATTATTTGGGCCCATAAGACAGTGGAGCTTCATCCATGGGGACCAACATATACTGTAGCATTATGTGGAGCTCATCATATACTGTTTCAAACATTATATGGGACCAATGATTCTGTATGGAGAAATAGATGGGCCTCGTCATGAGATGTAAAAAGTGAAGTATTTTTCATTGTACTATACCGCTATTTCTCTGCCGTATCGGAGCATGATGAGTTGTGGTATGTGTTAAAGGGGCGCTCTTTCGCCCAGGGCACATGAAAACCTGGAGCCAGCCCTACCCCCCCACAACTTTAGCCAAATAACCCCCATTTTTCAGTGCGTAACTTGTATTATGAAGTTAATTAAGGTTGACAAGCTTAAGTAAGAAGAATTGATGCTTTTGGCATTCAAATGGGCACTGTAGGTGTGTTTCCTGTCCTCCTCTCACTGCCGACTTTTATTCCCCATTGACTTACATTGGGTTTCGTGTTTCGGGACGACCCCGACTTTTCCCTATAATCGGCCGATCTTGCTCGACCCGACTTTTGGAAAAGTCGGGTTTCACGAAACGAAACTCGACCCTAAAAAACCAAAAGTCGCTCAACTCTACTCCCAATAGATAGAGGTTCTTTAAATACCATAATAAGTTTCTCATAGCCATTAGGATGGCGCGCACTGTCTCTTTAAGTGACTTGGAGAACACAAGCTTACCTAAAGTGCAGTGCCCGATGATCTCATAGGTGTGCACAGACCCTGGGAGGCAGGAGTAGGAAGCGGAAGCAGGGACCGCTGGCTGGGGCGGAGAGCAAGTTGGCGCCCCCACCTGGGGAGAGGAGAATGGGAAGCATGCATGGACCCCAACTCAACATATACCACCAAGACAACAATTTATAGCCTGCAAACTAAATATACCTGTAGATAAAGGAGCCAAGCCAAATAGTCTCAAAAGATCATTGGCTGAAAAGTGGCGAGTGCGTTTGCTGGATGAGACACCAATATGGCATAGATTAAGGAGAGATGAAATCTAACTTGGCCTCAGTTAGAACTCAAGGATTTAAATTGGGTGCAGTTTTTATTAATGATTCAAAAGAGGGCCAAGCACAATCCTTTAGAAAATGATAAGCTCGAGAGCAACTACTTATGTTCCACTCGTGGAAGAGTTGGGATTGGGGAAAAATCTGGCTTTTTCAGTATGGGGATGAGAGGGACTAAAAGATAAATAACCAGAGAGTAAGAATTTCTTGGCCATTGCAAACATTAGTGTCATTATGGGGTATTGAGATATTGGGTGTCAAAGGCATCTGATGTCTGTCTGCCATTTTCTGCAGTGCTTAGTTTCTGCATGGCAATGTCAATCTTTCAATGGGAAGCAACATAATATGAGTAGAAGTTAGATATGCCAACCCTGTAAAGAACCAACTTACAATTATGGGAAGGCAATTATTCTAAACAGATTTGATGATAAATAACGATGGCTTGTCAAATAAACATTTAGGGATATGGATTGGTATGGCTTACACAAGATAAAGGATCCTAGGTATGACCAAAGTACCTCGGACTGTTACAGCTTTATTTTGTAGCTAGATAGTTCCACATAGCCAGATAGCTTCAGTAAAATCGAAGGTAGCGATTTCATCAGCTTAGGCCTGTTTCACACGTCAGTTTCTGCTGTTAGTTGCAATCCGCTAAAATGGCGGAAAACGGATCCGTCGGCGGATTGACAGCAACGTGTGGCATCGGACCGTTGCTTCGACAGATCCGGCGAAGGCTGAATCTTAAAGGAACCCGAGCCCGGAAAAAGGAGAGAGAGAGCTTTTTAATCTCACGATCCCGGGACGGCATTCAGGGTTAAAAATCCTCCCTGAGAAAAGGTTTGGCGGACCGTCAATAAAGAAAAAAACGTTGCAGGGTCTGTCTCATCCGCCCGGGAAACGCCAAAATATTGGCGGATCTGTCAAAAAATGGGTGTGACAGACGGCCGTCAGTCAAGATCAGCCACTAATGTAAGTCTATAGGGGAAAAAACGGATCCGCCCCTTTTTTGGCGGATCCGTTTTTTTCAGAAATTGGCGGATTTTGACTGACGCCAAAAAACTGATGTGTGAAACAGGCCATAGGCCGACAATTTGTGTACAGAGTCATTCAGTTTCTAGGAGGAGAATGAATATGAGAGGGGAAAGTGGTCAACCCTGTAAGTTTCGATTCAATGCTTTTTTTAGGTTACGTTGATAATTCTAGTGCTAGGGTAGTAGAGGAAGATATAAGATGTGATTTGAATCCCTCTGGTTATCTTATCTACTGGTATCTACTGGGATTAAGGCCTACTTGATCTTGATTAATTATATTTTGAAGCAGCGGAGTGTGGCAAGTTGATGGGAATTTGGCAATGATTATTTTTGTACACATTTAGGAGGGAGATAGACCTATAGTTAGGACATAAGGTGTGGTGTTTACACTCTAGGAAAAATGGAGATGTCGGCCCTTAATGAGTCTGTTGGGCGAAAGTACCCAATAGGTAAGCAGTTAAGGAAAGCTAATAGGTGAATTTTAAGGATGGGATTAAAAGATTTATAGTAAATTAAAGTAAGTCCATATGTTCCAGGCGCCTTACCAAACTGTGAGTCCTTAACAGTCAAATTCAATTTAAGCTAGCCTGGACTGAATTGGTGAACTCGGTCATTCCATACGAGCGTACCCTGTATCAGAATATGGGTTGTCTGGGAAAATTTGACAGAATCTGGTAAAGATGGAGCTCTTCTCCTCTTACTTTATCAACACGTAATGACTCGACACCACTGTAAAATGTTACATTTCATATTTTGGGGCATCACATGGGGGACAATGTGGTTTAAAGTGCTAGGCGGCAAGATAGTAGTAGTTGTAGTTATAGTTTAAGGCTGTGTGCACACGCTGCAGATTTTGCTGCGGTTCCGCAGCGGTTTTGGCCGCTGCGGACCCGCAGCAGTTTCTGCTGCGGCGTACAGTACCATGATTCCCTATGGGAATCAAAAACCGCAGTGCAGACGGTGCGGAATTTTCCGCGCGGATTATCTGCGGTTTTCAATCCGCAGAAAGAATTGACATGTCAATTCTTTCTGCGGATTCCCCTGCGGTTTGCCATCTCCTCCATTGAGGAGATGAAAAACCGCAGGGCAAAACCACAGAGCAATCCGCAGGTAAAACCGCAGGTCTTTTGACCTGCGGTTTCACCTGCGGATTTTACAAAATCCGCGCGGATGAATCCGCACCTAATCCGCAGCGTGTGCACACAGCCTAAGAACTCCGATGAGTCGTGTACTACCGAACAGGTATAAGATTGAATAATACTCATTGTTCCTTGTTTTATTGTTAAATGGTTTATTACGGTATTATGTTAAAACATGAAACCTGTATAACCATAGTTTATTGTGTAGAACTTATTGTCCATCTGTAGGTGCTTTGCATGACATATGAACATGTACATTCTGCTTTCTGTTTAGTCCTACATACAAGTGTGTACATTCTATTTTTCTTGTTTAATAAATGAATTTAAGAAAAATAAAATTCAATTTAAGCTTTGCATTAGATGATTCAAGGGAGGAAATGTCTCATATGATAACCTGGTAGAGGCTGAGTGGGCAAGATAAGCATTGATAGCCTGATCACGACATTCACTTTCTAGATTACAAAGCAAGTCGTAGAAGAAGTAGTAGGTGTAAAAAGTTTTTGCAATCTGAGATGAAATTCAAACAAAGGTCTGCGACATTAGAATGGATGGTTTCAGCATGGGCCATCAACAAAGACCTACTTTTTTCTCTCAAGGCGCAAAGTTGATTTTTTTTTCCCTTTTCCAGAACTATGGTTCACTTTTGAGCTTTGAGATTTGTGAGATGAGTGTTACTATCAGGTTTTTTGTGTAGTACCAATCTTATGTAAACTCTGATAAAAAAAAAAAAAGCACTGATGAAACTCTGACTGATTTGTTTCTAGAAAAAAAAATCACTGATGTTTGCATGAAACCTGAGCGTTTCCTGGATACTTTATCCTTTAGTAAAGAGTCCAGGAGAAGGTTTTCATTAAAGCACCACCTCCAGGACCATAGCTATGAGATTGTAAGCATCATAGCTAATGTAATCAGAGTATTATTGAGGCCATGGTGGAATGACAGAAATGATCGAGGGACATAGACAAGTAACTAATCTGTGAGCATGTAGGTTGTGACAAATTTATCAAAGAATGCTGTGTGAACATAAATTCAGCACAAAAGTGACTGGCGAGCGCTCTGATAATAAAACTAGACTAGTGGGTGCTAATGTCTTTTCGATAAGACAGCATTCTGTGTATGTGAAATCTGACAATGATTTATTTACTGGCAAACTGTAGAGCCATTCACTGAGAACATTAATACCCACCTGCTCAGTGTTATTGAGGAATCCATTAATTGCACAAAATTAAATGGATCTGTTGGGCAGCAATTTTTTTTTAAATAATAAAAATATCAATTATGGCGTTGTCCTGGGCATGTTTCAATTACGGTAACTTTTACGGTAATTAAAAAAATGCATACGGCCAGGATTTTTTCCACCATTGAAACACATTTCAGAAAGACTCTTCCATGAGTCCAGCAGACCTTTTCTTTTAAATGGAAGTTATCCTAGGCATTTCAGGAGTTACGCCAGAAGAATTCCTAAGATGCCCGTAAGGGCACAGTTCCAGTGCGACTTCACACAACTGCTATTTTTAATATTCAAGAAACGCATTCACTCACCGAATATTCTCTACAATATCAAGAAAACAACCCTAATTATACACTCAGTGTTCATTACATTATTCTGATGGAATATATAAGTGTCTGCCAGTAGAATTAGTATAATTAACCCTTTAATGACAGGCCAATTTCTTTTCCTTTCATTTTTTCTTCTCCATATTCCAAAAATCAAAAATGTATTTTCCCATCAACAACACAGCGGTATGAAGGATTGTTTTTTGGGGCAAATATTTGTGTTTTTCAACAGCCCTAATTAATTTACCACATAGTGTATTGAATAATGAGGAAATAAATCTTTGTTTCACACACTATGTCATGTTTGGTTGGTCGTTCCTGCCTGCCACCACATTATTACAATACACTGATGGTGTGAGCCAACAAGCCAGCAGTAAGATAGACAATAATCATTGGGCATAGAAATCTTTGCTTACACATTAGATGGTCAGCCGATCTGTCAAAATCATCGGGCTCGGCCTTAGATGCTGCAGTTACCAAATGTAGCGGGCTCTCTCTGTCATCCTATCAGTTGCATCTGTGATGCTATTTTAGAGTATCAATTCAGGGCACCAAAACAATTGGGGGCTAACAAAAGATCTCAAGGATTTCATTGTGAAATGCATGTTTTGTCCTTTTCAAGGTAGTTTTTCTCAAAAAAGTGGTGGAAAAAATTTAAAAATCATTTTTTTTAAATTTTTTATTTTGAATTAAAACCTGCATAAAAAAAAAAATAGTACAAACATTGCATTTCTCCATTATTTACTTTCCCCCAAAGATTACATTGTGTTTAATTCTATAATTACCGTTTTTTTCGGACTATAAGACGCACTTCTTCCTCCAAAGTTTTTTGGGAAAAATGGGGGTGCATCTTGTATTCCAAATATAGCTTACTGGGGAGTTGCGGCAGTGGTGGAGCAGGATCACAGTAGGCAGAGTCCCTTACCCAGGAAGCTGGCGGCAGCGGAAGCCGTGCGATGCTGCGGGCCCAGTGCGGGCAATGAAGCAGAGCAAAGTGCATTGCTTTCCCAGTGGCCATTTTCATGAAGATGTGAGCCGGCGGAGGCCGATCTCAGCCTGGCTGGAATCTCAATCTGTGCAAGCGGTGGCCAATTCCCTGAAGCCCATGACTTCAGTAGGATGACTGCCAGAGACGGTGCTTGCACAGACTGAGATCTCGGCTGTGCCGAGATGCCAATCTGCTTATGCACCGACTCTGACAGTCCACGGCTTCAGCAAAATGGCCACCAGGAAAGCAATGCATTCCGCTCTGCTTCACCGCTGACGCTTGGCATGCAGCATCGCACCACTGGGGCATCATCTTCTCCCACCCAGGGCCCGCAGCATTGCTCCACTTCTTCCGCCGCTGGCTTCCTTAGGAAGGTACGAAGCCTCCTGTGACCCTGCTCCACCACCGCCACACCCAGGTAAGATACCCTAAATTTGGACTATAAGACGGACCCCCATTTTATAAAAAAATCTTTTTTTTCCCATTTTCCTCCCCAAAATTTGGGGTGGGTCTTATGGTTCAGTGTGTCGTATAGTCCGAAAAATATGTTACCAGAAATATATAGAAAAATACTCTTCCCAAAAACAAGTTTCATGTAGCTACGTTAATCTGTTAAGGTCAAAATTGGTGAGTAACAGGATAAATATCTTTTATAGCAAAAAACATCAAGACCAGTATTATAATTTTGTTTTTGTTAAATGGTCACATAGTGTATAGTGTCTTCTATATACAGTATAATGATACATTGGGATTGAAGCACTATTTTATTGGATAAGCCAGGATGCAGAAAAACAAACGTATTACCATAGTTTTGGTTTATGAAAATCTCGGCAGTAAAAATAAGATGTGAATATAAGATTTATTTACATATTTTCACAGACCATTAACTTAACAAAAATTAGCAAGAATCATATGCAACTTTTTCATCGTTTTTTTCCTTTACATCTTACACACGCTTTCCAGACGGCTATCAGTCCTCTCGCTTTTTGTAGACAATAACGCTGGATTTTCAGACATAACGTTTGCCAGCCAATAAAAACAACTGGCAGTTTTGTCGCTTTGTGTGAAAATCAAATAACAAAGTGTAATATGTATACATAATTCATAATCTTCTCAGTGCAGCATTTAAAAAAAGAACAAGATTTACTCTGCCGGAAAACAGCGGATTTACTTAGAACTGCGACTTAGAAAGTGATAAAGAGTTCATTAAATCATAATGCAGGAAAATGCAGCAAAAGTTTCCGTAAAGTACATTCAGCTTTGTTTCTACTTTATTGCATACCTGTCCCAGGAAGAGATGAAGAACATGGCCAGTGGCGTAATATTGCTATAATTTATGATATGAACTAATGCATATTACTACACTTTCTCTCATTCTTTATGACAAAATCACACTGATGTTTTAGGGATCTTAAGGGAGCAGTAGTATATGAAAACCCTATGGCATCTTAGCCAGGAACACAGCCAACCTCAACCGGTGGTGGCCTCTTGTATATGCCTGCTAACTTACCGTATGCCTGATCTGCAAAGAGGTGCCAAGCTTTTTCAACATTTGGTTTTAGTATCCTGCATGGTGTCACTAGACAACAAACATGAGAAACTTCACATGGGTCATAATGCCTCTGTATCACAGCTGCCATTTATAAGACCACTTATCCTTTGCACTCATAATTAGAGCATTATTTAACATGTCACCCCCTCCGAGCAAATATAAAACCCATTTTCTATATTATGCATAAGCAGGATAGAAATGACTGGGAATTTACCCCAAGTGCTGATTGTCAAGAATTTTCTCTCCCTACAAGTTTTTACAGTTACATTTTATGTTGTCAGATTGAAAAAACACCTAAAATAATCTTATTATGCTGAGTTACTATTCATGGGCAAGCCGTGAGCCAGGGTAGTCAGAAGGTCTGAGGTCAGATACCAGGAAGGCTAGTAGTACAGAGGCATGGTCAGGTCAAATGCCATGAGGGTACGTCAAGGGCAGAAGGGGAAATCCAAAAGAGTAGTCACAGCAAAATCAAGGGTCATCAGCAAAATCAGAGTCAGACACTGAGCAAGCAAACACACCTACCTAGAGCAAATCTATAACTGACACAGAAAAGTAACAGCTAGCCAGCTAAATACCTTGTAAATGATTAGGGATAGGAGGCGCCTGAGGAAACACCTGCAGACTAAACCATATAGGCAGCAGGGCTAACACACTGTTGAGAATGCAGCATGCCTCAGGATAGCATTGGATAACATTGGATAAGTGGACTGTCACTCACAAGATCAGGCATACTAAACATAAATAGAAAGGTCTCTCCAGACAAGGTGTGAAGGAGGTGATTGATATCACTCTTTTGCAGTCCTTCCTGATATGTCGCTGCAAAAGAGTGGTATCAATCACCTCCTTCACACCATGTCTGTTGAGATCGTTCTATTTATGTTTAGTATACCTGATCTTGGGGTAGCTACTAACATGGTAATGGTGTACAGTGGTTATAGCTTCTATATACCATGGCCCAGTTAGTCATCATCACCTGTGCTATACCTCTATGATTTATGCCTCATCATTGTACCATTTAAAGTGGTTACATGTTGATAACGATGGCATAGCACTAAACGTGTGCTCTAATTATATCTGTCATTTCTAATTCTGCCAGACAGGCATTGTTTTGAATTAGAATTGCAACTGGATTCAGCAGTTGCATTTGCAGATATACTATATGCTCTGTACGCAGTATAGTATCACAAACAGAGTTTTTCATGTATTTATTGTATCTTTGTATTAGATAAGTGGCTTGATCCTCTAATAGATTGTTCTTAGCTGAAGGCATAGCTCCAAATGTTCCTTCAAGAAGAGGCTTTTTCCTTGTGGTCCTCTTTTCTACAAGATATTTGGATATTCTTCATAAACTATAACCCGGCTATACTCTGGGAATTACTAGGAGGACCACAGCAATTACTGTGTGTACCACACATTTTTCTATGGATGTTAGTCTTTGCACTTTGCACTTTGTGGTTTCTGTGTTTTTTTTTTTTATTATTACTTTTTAATTGGTTTATTAAAAGTTCATTGTTATCCCAATTGCTACACTATACTATACTCATTGTTGGGTTTAACAATCTGCGAAAACCCCTTAATGAATGAATTTCCTATAATAGTTGGCGAATCCTAGAAAACGTTGGAACACTTTTAGGTCACTGAACCCAATCAAGTATGGGTTCCACTTACATTTATAAAGTTTTGAAATACTGCTGGTGCATTTGTTAACACAAAAAGGCATGACAAGATTTTCGAATAGACTCTCTGATGTTAAAGACACCATTTTCCACTCATCACCCCTCTTATATCAAGTTTAGAAAACCATTTAGTCCCAGTAAGCTGATTATAAAGGTTGGGGTTGAGAAGTTAGTATGTATTCTTAACTGTGATCTTTTTAAGTTCTCAGAAATCAAAGCAACAAAGGAGAATCCAGCAGCCATCGGGTTTCATGATCCATGCTGGATCATGACAGATTAAAGCACTGGTAACCTTTTTTTTCTTTGAGCTTTTTGCTCAGGTTTGGTTTTGCCCTGGTGGCTACAAGTGTCATTGCACTTGATGTTTTCTGTGCTTAGAGATAGTTTTGCCCCCGGTGGCCAGTATGGTCATTGCACTGGTGTTTTTACTTCTAGTTTTCCCCCGGTGGTGGTTAGTGTAATTGCACGGGGATCACTAACAGGTGTGTTTTCTCAATAAAGGTGTGTCAGTAGTGCTCACTCATGTTGGAGATATTATTTTGGTCTTTCTCTACCAGCCTGGGAGAAGGAGGGAGCTGGAGGAGAGTCCAGGACAGCTCAGTCAGAGTCCTGGAGTGGCAGCTATGGTGTCAGCGAGGAGTTCGTGTAAAGCATGGTGGAGTGGCAGCTATGGTGTCAGTGAAGATTTCTTGCAAAGCTTGGTGGAGTGGCAGCTATGGTGTAGAGCTGCACTCAGTTTGCTGGACTCTGTTACTAGAAAGCTGCGCTCAGGTGCTGGACTCGGTTGCAGGACAGTTGCACTCAGGTGCTGGACTCTGTAGCTGGACAGCTGCTCCCAGATGCTGGACTCTGTTGCTCCAAGGAGGCACTCAGTGCTGGACGCTGTTGCTGTACAGCTGCATCCAGGTGTGGACACGGTCGGAGGAAGATGCACACAGGTGTTGGAGCAAAGCTAAGTGTTTCCCTGTTTGTCACTTTTCCTCATGTTGGTGTAAGTGCAGTGGTGGGATTAGTTTCTGCACCGTCCATTACACTAGTAAGGGATAGGTGCAGGGCGAGCTAGGGTCACAGTTCCTGAGCGTCGCCCGGTGCGAAACCGGCATAGGGAACATTAGGAGTGTGAGGGACACTGACTCAGGGGAGTGCAGGAGGTCTCCAAGTCCCCGATCCCTATCGCAGGGCCCACCGTTGTTAGCTGTTTCCCTTTCCCTTTTGTCTTGTTGTATTAGTTACCGGCCTGCTGGCCGTGTCACACAGGACATTTACACGTGCCACGTCCTGTTGTTTTAAGTTACCGGCCTGCGGGCCGTGCCACACAGGACGGGGCACGTGACATCGGGGAGGAGGAAGGACGGATATGACCCTTCAGTAAACTTATGTTCACATAACTTTTCATGGCTGTTCAGGTCCAGATAAATTATACAGGAGAAATGTAGGTAATTTAGCACTAGGGACAAGATCAACAGCACAGTCATTAGGACAATGGGGGGGTAATATCTCCAGGTTTGTGAATGAGTAACCATGGAAGCCCCAGTACCACCCAAAACAGGAAATGGATTGTGAGTGAAGTTCTCGAATTTAAAGTGTGAATTCCACCATTACAAATTTGACACAGTTCTGAAGAAGCAGTGTTTTGTCAAGCACAAAAATTTGAATGGGTTTTGTCAGACTAAGTGTTCTTAATCCTAATTTCTGAACCTGTTCAGAATCAATAAAGTTAGCTGCAGACCAACAGTTAATGAAAGCTAATGCTGCCAAGACCTGGCTCTTGAAAAACAAAACTGTTTTGAGCAGTACTTTGTTGTGAGTTCATTTTTCCCTTCACCATTGAGGTCTGACGAACTCCCTCCTCTGGTGAAGGGAGGTAGTGAGGCTGATTATCAAACACCTGGGCAGCTAGATGATGACTGGGTGGCTGGTATTGAGGACTGGATATAAGGCTGCCGACGCCCTTCTTCCTGGCTGGTGATTTTCCTGCTGGATTCTTGGAGACCAGTCTGATTCCTGCTTCTCAAAGCTAAGTTTTTCTGCTCTGCTTTGTACTCTTCAGTTTTCTTTTTGTTTTGCCTTGTTTTTTGGGAGTTCTGCCATCCCCAGCCGGGGGTGAGCTGAATTCCATTTTTGTCTCTGATCTGTTGATCTTTTGCTCTGTCTTCAGAATATACCTGAGTGCTGATATAGTCTTTTGAAGCCTAGCGACTTCAGGGCCTGTTTTTCCTATCAGTCGGTTGGCTCATTTTGATAGGGTTTTTGCAGATGGCAGACAGCAGCTTTCCTATCCTGTCCTATGTAGTTAGCTTGGGCCCCATCATTTGCTCAACCTATCTTTCTATCTGTGTTGGTGTTTTCATCTTGCTTCACCGTCATTATATGTTGGGGGCTGCCTATTGCTTTGGGGTCTGCTCTGGGGCACTTTAGTTTTTCCCCTTTCTGTCTTTAGGCTATCTAGTTCTCCGGCTGTGATCAAGGGGTCTGGGGCACCGTGGGAGCCCCCCGCGGCTGCTGCTGGTTGTTGTGGATGGGTCCGGGGGTCTGCGGTCCGATAGCTGCCAACCTCTCTGGTTTTTCTGGACTTGGCTGGTATTTTGTTTTTTCCTCCTTCGGTGACTCATCATAACAGAATCAACTGTTGTGAGTTCATTTTTCCCTTCACCATTGAGGTCTGATGAACTCCCTCCTCTGGTGAAGGAAGGTAGTGAGGCTGATTATCAAACACCTGGGCAGCTAGATGATGACTGGGTGGCTGGTATTGAGGACTGGATATAAGGCTGCCGACGCCCCTCTTCCTGTCACATTTAAAATTCATAATGTGTTTCATAAGTCCTTGTTGAAGAGGTTTGTTGAACCAGTAGTTCCTGTGGTGGCACCTCCAGACCCTATATTGGTTGAAGGTAACATGGAATATGAGGTAGAGAAGATACTGGATTCCCGTCTGGCTAGACGGAGACTCCAGTATTTGGTTAAGTGGAAGGGTTATGGTCAGGAGGATAATTCCTGGGTCTCTGCCTCTGATATTCATGCCAAAAGATTGGTGCATGCTTTTCATCGGGCTCACCCAGATCGCCCTGTTGGCATGGAAGAGGGTTTGGTGACCCCTCCTCAAGGGGGAGGTACTGTTGTGAGTTCATTTTTCCCTTCACCATTGAGGTCTGATGAACTCCCTCCTCTGGTGAAGGAAGGTAGTGAGGCTGATTATCAAACACCTGGGCAGCTAGATGATTTGGGAATGTTTAGTTTGCAAAAGAGAAGACTGAGAGGAGACTTAATAGCTGTCTACAAATATCTAAAGGGCTGTCACATTGTAGAAGGATCAACTTTATTCTCATTTGCACAAGGAAAGACTAGAAGCAATGGGATGAAACTGAATGGGAGGAGACACAGATTAGATATTAGAAAAAACTTTTTGACTGTTAGAGTGATCAATGAGTGGAACAGGCTGCCACGAGAAGTGGTGAGTTCTCCTTCAATGGAAGTCTTCAAACAGAGGCTGGACAGACATCTGACTGGGATGATTTAGCGAATCCTGCTTTGAGCAGGGGGTTGGACCAGATGGCCTAGGAGGTCCCTTCCAACTCTACGATTCTATGATTCTATGACTGGGTGGCTGGTATTGAGGACTGGATAAAAGGCTGCCGACGCCCTTCTTCCTGGCTGGTGATTTTCCTGCTGGATTCTTGGAGACCAGTCTGATTCCTGCTTCTCAAAGCTAAGTTTTTCTGCTCTGCTTTGTACTCTTCAGTTTTCTTTTTGTTTTGCCTTGTTTTTTGGGAGTTCTGCCATCCCCGGCCGGGGGTGAGCTGAATTCCATTTTTGTCTCTGATCTGTTGATCTTTTGCTCTGTCTTCAGAATATACCTGAGTGCTGATATAGTCTTTTGAAGCCTAGCGACTTCAGGGCCTGTTTTTCCTATCAGTCGGTTGGCTCATTTTGATAGGGTTTTTGCGGATGGCAGACAGCAGCTTTCCTATCCTGTCCTATGTAGTTAGCTTGGGCCCCATCATTTGCTCAACCTATCTTTCTATCTGTGTTGGTGTTTTCATCTTACTTCACCATCATTATATGTTGGGGGCTGCCTATTGCTTTGGGGTCTGCTCTGGGGCACTTTAGTTTTTCCCCTTTCTGTCTTTAGGCTATCTAGTTCTCCGGCTGTGATCGAGGGGTCTGGGGCACCGTGGGAGCACCCCGCGGCTGCTGCTGGTTGTTGTGGATGGGTCCGGGGGTCTGCGGTGCGATAGCTGCCAACCTCTCTGGTTTTTCTTGACTTGGCTGGTATTTTGTTTTTTCCTCCTTCGGTGACTCATCATAACAGTACTTTATCTGAGGAGAAAAAGGGTACCTGGAAGTCTAGGTGACCTCATCGATGGTCACCCAGACTTTGATCTTCTACCGACGGCTTACTTCCTTGAGGGAGAGCTGAGCAGTCTTTTAAAAAATGTCCTATGAGATCACAGTAGAAACAGAGTCAAAGATCCTTTTTCCATGGCACAAAAAATGGCTGCTCCAAATTCCATTGGCCCTACCACGAGCAAATGGGCCTGCTCCAGGGAAGAATATAAGGCATCCTGCTGACCACCATGCCTCTCACGAATTCTGCGGTCCATTCATACTGCCTGCATTATGAATTGTGACAGAAAGAACAAGCTGGATCATGCAGAACCATAGAGTTCGCCAGGGATTCAGACAGACCTCTATGAAATTGGCACCTAAGGGCCGCATCATTACACTGAACCTCAGTGGACTACTGTCGAAATTCAGTACAATAGTCCTCAGCAGTGCAGACCCCCTGTATCAGGTTCATGATCCTAGGCTCAGCAACCTGGATTCTGTCAGTTTTGCCATAGATAAACTCTAAGGCATCAAAAAAGGCGTCAACTGAAGACCGTTCTGGGACTTGTGGGGACAAGCAAAATGCTCAAGTCTGGGGGCCCCCTTGTAATAGCGACATAACTATTCCCACTTACTGGAACTCATTGCCTGAAGACTGGGGTTGTAGGGTAAAGAATAAATTGCAATTTTCCCTGAAAACTCTCCCCCGAAAAAGTAGCAGGAGAGGCCACTACTGGTTCGGGGGGATATAAACTGAACATCATAGGGAACAGACACTGCAGTCAAGGACTAGAGGAGGTTTTCATAAGACTAATTATCTTACCCTGCTACTGGAACTGTGATGATTCCAGGGTCTGGCATTCCTTAGCCAGATCCTGCATCATCTGAGTCAAATTCGCCACCTGGTCACAGAGCATGTGAACAGGCTCCATACTGGAGAAAAAAAAATATATGGTCAGTTGCAATGTGATGCTGAGTCACTACTCGTGGGCAAGCCATGAGTCAAAGTAATCAGGAGGTCAAAGATCAGATACTATGAGAGCTCGAAGTATAGAAGGGTGATACAAAAGTGTGGTTATGTAACAGTCCGGGTTCAAATGCCAGGAGGGTACGTCTAAAGTAGAAGGGAAAATCCAAAAGAGTAGTCACAACAAAATCTAGGGTCATCAGCAAGATCAGAGTCAAACACAGCACAAGCAAACAGACATACCAAAAGCAAATCTACAACTGACACAGACTAGTAGCAGCTAGCCAACTACATACCTTGCAAATGATTAGGGATTGGAGGCACCTGAGGAAAAGCTAAAATAAAGACATTAACAATCTGTATTACTACCTTAAACCATGCATTATTGAATTCATGTTGTATATTAGAATCTTTATTCCATCAACCTGCAATAAAAGATACCCAAATTCATAAAAAAAGATATTTTCACTAACTGGCAATTTTATTTTCCACAGCCCATGGCAGCACCATGAGTTAGGATCCACTTTGCAGCACAGGAAACCTGTGGATACAAAAAAAGCAAAACATCCTAGAATAATCCTATAATCCACAGTTATAACCACATAAATGACACTGGTTAGAATTCAAAAATTTGGCCTGGTCATTAGGGTCAAAATTGTCAAAACTGGCTCGGTCGCTAAAGGGTTAAATGAAAGGATTGTGTTTATTACATTACATAATTAAGTTGTTTGTTGTTTTACTGTATTTATTCTTTTTTACGGATCTATAGGTTTTATTGGTTCTGAGTGCACAAGCAGGGTGGACCTTCCAGAGGGATAACAGAAGCGGGACTTAAGAAAAGGGGGTGCACACCTTCATTCCAGGCTAAAGTTGAATTTTAAGCTTTTGTTAGTGTTATATGTCAAAACTGTTTCAGATTTAGCGTGTAAGTTAAATCATTGTCTCTAAGGATATCTGACAAATGGGAATTTTAATTATGCAAATTAGTTAATTATCACATGCATGCATTAATTATCACATGAACATGATACAATCTTGTCAGATGCTCTGTCCTTTTCTATGGATTCCTATCATGCGTTGCAGCCCAAGGCTTCTGCATGCAAATTAGCTTCACAGATGATGAACCAGCCACACATTGTCAAGGAATCCTGCTTTCGATAATGATGATTCTTCTCAAGTAAAAACAGGGCCTGTCGTCATGTTTCCAGTGCTTCATTCAGTTCAAACTCAGACATGTCAGATTGTCACATATTTTCGCTAAGATTTAACTGGAAAAATGGTAAAAACAATGGAAACTGAAGTTCAATGTTTCTAAGTGTAAAATAGTCACATGGAAAGAATGATCACATTGGCAATTCAGTGTTCACTAGGATGTCAGAGTAAAAATATTTATAGATACCGATTTCTGATAACTTCATCATTTCTCATAACTTCAACAGTATGACCAAGCAGCAGGGGAAGCAAATAAAGAATATAATGGCCATGCAGCTTAGAACTCTACTAAGATGACACCAGTGCCCAGTTCTCGAGCGATCAACTGAAAAAAACATTGAAAACACAGAAGCGATCCAAGGTCAGCTCTTATCAGGTGTAAGGTGGCTGTCGGACATGCAGTGGTTGGGAAATAAACTTGCAGTAATGCTTTAGTACATAAAGGACTAAAAGGGGTTAATCGGCCATGACACATTGATTATGACCAGCTGAAGAGTTGGAAGAGATAGATGCTCATAATATCTCCACCCCTGGGTGTGGTTCACTTTCTAAATTGAGAGCTGATTGTCTCACACATGGCTGTGTGGATGGAGGTGTGCAGATCTCCTGGATTGAGTGCCTTTCCTAAAGGATTAAGAAGCTGGACTCTAAGCCAGGTGAGCTAACCAGCACTTTTGTATGTACTTGTTACTTTGTTTCATTTTGTGCCGGACAAAGGCTGTAAGACTTTAAATATAAATGGTTGCTGTGATACCTCAGATCACTTCCAAGTGAGTAGCATTGCTACTAGAGATGAACGAATTTGATTGGGTCCCTGCACATTTGGTGTAAGAGGTTGAGCCGAGACAGAGACATCGGTATCCCGTGCCATTTGAGGCTGGAACTATCGGGACTGTCACCACTGTTGCTGGGGAAGGGTTCTTCTGGGAGGGAAGGACCTTCACGCAGGACGGCAGTGGACGTGGGGAATATAAAGAGGACTGAGAGCGGGAAAGGGTCAGACTTGGCGGCAAAGCGTCAGGAGAAGGATGACTCCCTCTCTGCTGTTCCAGCTGACAACTCCACGCCACCCTTCCCACAGAGTGCTGACCCCATGATTGACTTTGATGCTATTGAGTTACCGTCTGACCCTGTTCATGTGGACAGTCCAGTCCTGCCTGTGCTGACTGATAAGCTGACTTGCCGTGTTCCTAGAGACTCTCCCAGAGGACCGCCAACTAGTGCGGTCTATGAGCGAGCACACGGCTCGTGTTCGGCGCCATCACTGAGGAATCCACACAAAGGACTGTTTCTTCATACCAGCGTACTTAAGCCAGCCAGGACCGGAGCCATCAGCATCGCTGGAAGACAGTGCTTCTTGTTCCTCTGTAATAGAGCCAGAGACTTTGTTCACAATTTGCGACGGCGTTGGGAGATTTTCCAGTCTTTTCCCTGCAAGAACTGCAAGCGATAAGTTACCCTGTTTTTTACATATCTTTCTAACGTGCATGGTGGTTGTGCTTAATTTCCATAGATGCTGTTATTAGTCTTGTCTCCCTGTGTGGAGTATTACTTGTTTAACTTCCTGCACAGTAAAAAAAAACTCTGTTAACCCCATCTCTGCCTCCAGTTCTCCACTGTATTCAACAAACTCTCTTCTTACATAGCACTTACAGAATAAGCTACAGCGGGAACCCAGATACATGGAGCGCGTCGGCTGATCAGCTGTTCAGCTCCACAGCTGCATGTGCCACGGCTGTGTGACAGTCACAACACATGCATGGAGAGCCTGTGTGTTGAGCTTGTTTGAGCACTCAGCCTTCTGAGTGCTCAGTCAGACGGCTAATACAAATAACAAAAAACTGACCGTCACATCCAAACACAAATCTGTTGTGAGCTCATTCTCTGGTTCACCAGTTGTGAGTGCCCCTTCTGGACTCCCTCTGGTGGTGATGGGAAGTGGTGCAGCTGGTTTGATCGGTGGAGATCTGCCACCTGAGAATGAGGATGACGATTGGATCTCAGGATTCTCAGATTGGATTTAAGACAGCCGACGCAGTTGCTGGTGATTCCTTCTGGCTTGTCAGCTCTTGGTTTTCAGCTCTGTTCCAGTCATCTAAAGCTAAGTTTTTCTGCTAATGTTCACACTTGATTTTGTTGGTCTATTCAGTTTTTTGTGTGGTCTGCCAGCCCCAGCCGGGGGCTGAGCTGAATTTCCACTCTTATTTATCAGTATTTTGCCAATTGGCTTTTTGTCCCTTACAAGGTCGGTCTCTTTTTGCTATGTCTCAGAATATTTCAGAGTGCTGATATAGTGGGAGAAGTCTAGTGACTTCAGGGTTAATTTTGCTATCAGAAGTGTTGGACATTATTTTTGTAGGGTTTTTGGCAGGTTGCAGACAATGTCTTCCCTTTCCTTTCCTGGCTAGTTAGTTTGGGCCCCATCATTTGCTCAGCCTATTTTCCTGCCTGCGTTTGTGCCTTCATCTTGTTTCACGGTCAATACATGTGTGGGGGCTATCTATTCCTTTGGGGTCTGCTCTGGGGCAGTTAGTTTTCCCTTTTCTTACTTTAGGCTTATGTAGTCCTCTGGCTATGACGAGCCATCTAGGTTCATCGTAGGCACGCTTCACGGCTACTGCTAGTTGTGTGGTAAGATCAGGGATCTGCAATCTGCATAGTTAATAAACCACTCTGGTTTTCTGTGGCTTAGCTTGTTTTGCCTTTTTCTCCTCGGTGACCCATTCATAACAGAATCACCAGCCTGTTGTGAGTTTATTTTCCCCTTCGTCACTGAGGTCTGGTGAACTCCCTATTCTGGTAAAGGAAGGTAATGAGCCTGATTATCAGGCACCTGAGTCTAATGAGGATGACTGGCTGAGTGGAGTCACGGACTGGATATAAGGCTGCCGACGCCGTTCTGCCCTGTGGGTGATTTCTCTGTGGACTTCTAGGACACCAGTCTGATTCCTGCTCCTCTAAAGCTAAGTTTTCTGTTTTGCCTGTTAGCATTTTTGTTTTGTTTTTTGTTTACCTTGCTTTTCTGTATTCTGCCATTCCCTGCTGGGGTGAGCTGAATCTCCTTTTGCCTGTAGCTCTGTCTTCAGAATATTCCTGAGTACTGACATAGCTTTTTTGAAGCCTAGCGTCTTCAGGGCCTTTTTCACTGTCAGTCAGTTGGCTCTTATTTTCATAGGGTTTTTCACGGATTGCAGACAGAAGCCTTCCTGTCCTTTTCTATCTAGTTAGCTTGGGCCCCGTCTTTGCTCAGTCTATCTTTCTGTCTGTGTTAGTATTTTCATCTTGCTTCACCGTCATTATATGTTGGGGGCTGCCTATTGCTTTAGGGTCTGCTCTGGGGCAGTTTAGATTTCCCCTTTCTTTCTTTAGGCCTATTTAATTCTCCGGCTGTGATCGAGGGGTCTAGGGCATCGTAGGAACCCCCCCACGGCTACTGCTAGTTGTGTTGATAGGTTCAGGGGTCTGCAATCCGATAGCTGCCAACTTCTCTGGTTTTCTGAACTTAGCTAGCTTTTTGTTTTTGCCTCCTACGGTGACTCAATCACAACACCAGCCATACCGCAGATTCTAGGGTACTCAAACGCAGGAAAGAATTGTAAAAAGAAAAAAAAAGTGTCAGAATTTTTTTTTTTATATGTAGATTTTTTCCTCTTTTTCTCTGGGGCCGTAGGAGGATTTTTTTTTTTAATGGAGATTAAGCAATTGTCTGATCGTGTGGAGCAGCTCACTGCTGAAGTGCGGGGAATTTCCGCCTATCTCGCTCATTCACATGCTGCTGAACCAAGGATCCCTACTCCTGATGTGTTTTTTGGGGATCGGTCTAAATTTTTGAATTTTAAGAATAATTGTAAATTATTTCTTGCTTTGATGTCTAATTCATCGGGGAGCTCTGCGCAGCAGGTTCAAATTGTCATCTCTTTGCTGCGCGGCGATCCCCAGGATTGGGCGTTTTCTTTGACACCTGAAGATCCTATTCTGACTAATGTGGATGCATTTTTTCAAGCCTTGGGGTTGATGTATGATGAACCTAATGCTATTGATCAAGCTGAGAAAGCCCTATTGGCATTGAACCAGGGTCAGGATTCTGCAGAGTTATACTGTCAAAAATTCTGAAAGTGGGCGGTACTTACTACCTGGAATGATGGTGCCTTGGCAGCTCTCTTTCGGAAGGGTTTGTCAGAAACCGTAAAAAATACTATGGTGGGATTTCCTGTTCCCTCTGGTCTTGATGATTCTATGTCATTAGCCATTCAAATTGATCGGCGTTTACGTGAACGCAAAACTACATGAGAGGAGTTGCCACCTTTTGGACAAATGTCTGAACCTATGCAATGTGATAGAGTTTTGTCTAGGGTGCAACATCAGGAGTTTAGAAGGTGTAATAAGCTGTGTTTTTTCTGTGGAGACGTCTCTCACACTATTTCTGTCTGCCCAAAACGAGAGAAACGTTTTGCACACACATTTGCTGTGGGCAGTATACAACCTAAGTCTCTTTTGGCAATTACTCTGATCTGCTCCTTATCCACATTTTCCACGAAGGCTTTTGTGGATTCAGGAGCAGCGTTGAATCTGATGGATTTGGACTTTACTAAACGTTGTGGTTTTTCCATGACGCCTCTGCGGATGCCTATTCCTTTGAGGGGTATTGATGCTACTCCTTTGGCGGAGAATAAACCTCAGTTTTGGACCCAGGTGACGATGCGGGTTGCCCCAGACCACCAAGAAAATTGTAAATTTGCATGATACTATTGTTCTGGGTTTTCCCTGGTTGCAAACTCATAATCCAGTTTTGAATTGGAAATCTGGGTCTGTGGAGAGTTGGGGTTGTCAGTGTGTTCTTAGGGACGCTCCTGTTTTCTCCACCTCTCCTCAGTCTCATGATATTCCTGATTATCTGGCCGATTTTTCTGATGTATTTAGTGAGAGCAAGTCTGCGTCTTTGCCTCCTCATAGGAGTTATGACTGTGCAATTGAGTTGATGCCTGGGTGTAAATTTCCCAAGGGTCGGCTTTTCAACTTATCAGTACCCGAACATGATGCTATGCGATCCTATATTAAGGAGTCATTGGAGAAGGGTCATGTTAGACCATCCTTGTCACCTTTAGGTGCTGGTTTTTTTTTATGGCCAAGAAAGATGGTTCATTAAGACCGTGTATTGATTATCGTTCCCTTAATAAGATGGCGGTTAAATATCAGTACCCGTTACCGCTGATGTCTGATTTATTCTCCAGAGTTAAGAGTGCCTGATGGTTTACTAAGCTTGACCTCAGGGGGCGTATAATCTTATTCGCATCAAGCACGGGGATGAATGGAAGATGGCATTTAATACTCCGGAGGGACATTTTGAGTACCTGGTGATGCCTTTTTGGGCTCACTAATGCCCCTTCTGTCTTCCAGTCCTTTATGAATGATATTTTCCGTGACTTTGTGGATAAGTTTTTGATCATCTATCTGGATGATATTTTGATCTTTTCTAGTGATTGGGATTCTCATGTGGAACACGTCCGGACTGTGTTCCGGATTTTGAGGGAGAATTCTCTGTTTGTTAAGGGATCGAAATGCCTCTTTGGTGTACAGAGGATTTTATTTTTGGGATTTATCTTATCTCCATCGACTATTGAAATGGACCCGGCCAAGGTGCAGGCCATTTATGATTGGGTTCAGCCTACTTCTTTGAAGGCCCTCCAGAAGTTTTTGGGTTTTGCTAATTTCTATCGTAAATTTATAGGTAATTTTTCTGGTATTGTCAAACCACTGACTGATCTGACCAAGAAGGGCGCTGATGTGCTGAATTGGTCTCCTGAGGCTATCTCAGCATTTCAGGAGCTTAAGCAGAGATTTACTTCAGCTCCAGTTTTGCAACAACCTGATGTCTCACTTCCATTTCAGGTGGAGGTAGATGCTTCTGAGATTGGTGCAGGAGTTGTTTTGTCCCAAAAAGACCCTGTGACTTCTAAGATGAATCCCTGTGCCTTCTTTTCTCGGAAGTTCTCCCCATCTGAACGCAACTATGACATGGGGAATCGGGAATTGTTGGCCATGAAGTGGGCATTTGAGGAGTGGAGACATTGGTTGGAGGGAGCTAGACATCAAGTTGTGGTCCTCACCGATCACAAGAATTTGATTTATCTGGAGTCGGCCAAACGCTTGAATCCTAGACAGGCTAGATGGGCCTTGTTTTTTACGCGTTTTAATTTTGTGGTCTCTTTTCTTCCGGGCACTATGAATGTTAAGGCAGACGCCCTTTCTATGAGTTTCTTTGCCGATTCTCTTAATGTGACCGAGCCTACTACCATCCTAGGTGAGGGGGTAGTTCTTTCTGCTATTTCGCCCGATTTGAGACGTGCCCTGGAGGAATTTCAGGAGTATAAACCTGAGCATTGCCCTATGGGAAAATTGTATGTTCCTGACCAGTGGAGAAAGAGAGTGATGTCTGAAATTCATTGCTCCGCATTGGCTGGTCATCCAGTTATTTTCGGTACCAGAGATTCGGTGAGTCGGTCCTTTTGGTGGCCTGCCTTATCTCGTGACGTCAGGAATTTTGTACAGTCCTGTGGGACTTGTTCTCGGTCTAAACCCTGTTCTCGTTCTAGGGGGTTGCTGATGCCCTTGCCGGTGCCCAAGAGGCCATGGACCCATATCTCAATGGATGTTATTTCTGATCTTCCTGTCTCTCAGAGAATGACTGAGTGATTTGTGATAGGTTTTCGAAGATGGTCCATCTTGTACCACTCCCAAAGTTGCAATCTTCTGCTGAGTTGGTGCCCTTGCTTTTACAACAGGTGGTTCGGTTACATGGGATTCCTGAAAACATTGTGTCCGACAGAGGAGTCCAGTTTGTTTCCAGATTCTGGAAAGCCTTTTGTTCTAATCTGGGAATTCAGTTATCCTTCTCCTCCGCGTTTCATCCCCAGACCAATGGACAGACTGAGAGAACAAACCAGACCTTGGAGTCTTATTTGAGATGTTTTATATCTGCTGATCAGGATGATTGGGTCTCATTTTTGCCCTTGGCTGAATTCGCACTGAACAATAGAGCTAGTTCTGCCACTTTGATGTCACCCTTTTTCTGTAATTTTGGGTTTCATCCTCGATTCTCTTCAGGGCAAGTGGAATCTTCGTCCTGCCCAGGTGTGGACACAGTGGTTAAGAGAATGCAGCAGATATGGGACCAAGTGGTGGATAAGTTGTCACTCTCTCAGGAAAAGGCCCAGCGATTTTCCAACCGGCATAGGACCATTGGTCCCCGGTTTAAAGTGGGTGATATGGTTTGGTTTTCATCTAAGAATATTCCTATGAAGGTTGCATCTCCTAAATTTAAGCCAAGATTTATTGGTCCTTATAAGATTTTGGAAAATCTTAATCCTGTTTCGTTTCGATTGGCTTTTCTAGTTACGCTCAAGATCCATAACGTATTTCACAAATCTCTGTTGAAGAGGTTTGTTGAGCTAGTGGTTCCTATGGCAGCACCTCCTGACCCTGTGTTGGTCGAAGGCAATGTGGAATATGAGGTAGAGAAAATATTGGATTCTCGTTTGGTTAGACGGAGACTCCAGTATTTGGTCAAATGGAAGGATTATGGTCAGGAGGATAATTCTTGGGTGTCTGCCTCCGATATTCTTGCCAATAGATTGGTTCGTGCTTTTCACCGGGCCCATCCTGATCAGCCTGGTGGCGTGGATGAGGGTTCGGTGACCCCTCCTCAAGGGGGGTACTGTTGTGAGTTCATTCTCTGGTTCACCAGTTGTGAGTTCCCCTTCTGGACTCCCTCTGGTGGTGACGGGAGATGGTGCGGCTGGTTTGATCGGTGGAGATCTGCCACCTGAGAATGAGGATGACGATTGGATCTCAGGATTCTCAGATTGGATTTAAGACAGCCGACGCAGTTGCTGGTGATTCCTTCTGGCTTGTCAGCTCTTGGATTTCAGCTCTGTTCCAGTCATCTAAAGCTAAGTTTTTCTGCTAATGTTCACACTTGATTTTGTTGGTCTATTCAAATTTTTGTGTGGTCTGCCAGCCCCGGCTGGGGGCTGAGCTGAATTTCCACTCTTATTTATCAGTATTTTGCCAATTGGCTTTTTGTCCCTTACTAGGTCGGTCTCTTTTTACTCTGTCTCAGAATATTTCAGAGTGCTGATGTAGTGGGAGAAGTCTAGTGACTTCAGGGTTAATTTTGCTATCAGAAGTGTTGGACATTATTTTTGTAGGGTTTTTGGCAGGTTGCAGACAGTGTCTTCCCTTTCCTTTCCTGTCTAGTTAGTTTGGGCCCCATCATTTGCTCAGCCTATTTTCCTGCCTATGGGACCTAACTAGGGACCTAACTCTAAAAGAAGTGTTCAATAAGGTAACATTAAATATGGCATAGCACAGGAGTCGGGCGCTGACAACATGTTTTCCTACTTTATCTTGAGTGTGGACTTATTGTACCTGATTACTAAGATGAGATAGGAGATACAGGATCAATTGTTGGTACCAGGACCCTATGGATGGAGGGTGTTGGACATGGCCTATTCGCATGTCTTGGGTAGCCATCTGGGGGTGGATAAGATCTGGTCATGCTGAGGTTCTATTGGCCCGAATATCATTGGGAAATCCTAAAGGCATCTCAAGTCCTGTCCCATCTTCCAGTTAACCGCTCCCACCACTCACTTCCGAATTCCCCTTGTCAAGCTACCCATCAAGGCATGACAAGACAGGGACCCGATTGAAACTCCATGTTTGCTGGTTAAGTCAAAAGGGGACATTGAGACGTCACAGTAGACGAAACACTGTCAAAGGCCCAAAAACAGCAATGTTGGGAATTGTGGCAGCAACACTGGGACCTGTTCTCAGATTTGCTGGGGTGTACACATGTCATAGGACATGAGGTTCTGATGGAACCCCATGTACAGGTGAATTCGAAGTCCTACCAAATTCCAGAGGCCCGCCAAGAACTGATCTCCAAGGAAGTGAAGAGTATTCTGAATCTCGGAGTCATTGAGGAATCTAAGAGCAGGTTGTCTAACTTGATTGTCCTTGTTCTAAATCTCAATGGAGAATGGAGATTCAGTATTGATTATCGGAAGCTGAACAAAGTCTCCAAGTTTGGCGCATGTCCTATGCCACGTGTCGATGAGCTGATTAACAGACTTGGGCTGGCAAGGTACATAACCACTTTGGATCTAACAAAGGGATGTTGGCAAATCCCCATGCCACAATAAGTCAAGGAGTAGACAGCTTTCTCTAAGCCTGACGGTTGCTTCCAATATGTCCGTGGGTCGTCCTCCCAGGGCCGTGGGGTACTCGGCACCGGGCCGGCGTCGGCGGGATGTGTCACAGCAGCGGTGACCCGGTCCGTGGCCCTGGACACCCAATTAACAGGGGAAGTTTGGAATGGTGGAATGTAGTTAATGGAATAGTTCGTGAAGCCACCTGTGGTGTTCGGCAAGTAGGATGTTGAGCCGACGCTGCGTACAGATCCTCTGGGGCTGGTGGTGTGTTGCAGCCAAGATGGTGAAGCTCCCCACAGGTGGAGCTGTTGCCCCAGGGCAGTTTAGATATAGGGGTAGAGAAGAGAAACTTGTACCCAGATGTAGCGGTGCTGGGTGTGTTGACGCAAGAATCAATGGTGGACACCAGGGCTTGTAGTTCCAAAGCTTTACTCACAGTCTGTAGTACACACAGGTGCCTGCCTCCATGCTGTGTCCTCCGGGTCAGGGACTCAATCAACCTCCAGGCCAGATGGAATGCTCCCTTCCAATGCTCCGCCAACATGTGCCTTTCTGAACGTCTCCTCTTATAGCGCCTTTAAGTGTGAAGTACTCCCAGTACTGAGTTACACTGGAGTGCCTCCTGACAGATGTTCCCAAGAACTCTACTTGTACAGCAGACAGCTGTAGCCTGCTTCGGGGACTCCTTGCTCCTGAATCCCGGCTCACTATCCAAGTTGCTGTTGTGCCCCCAAGTCTTAGATGGGAGTAGTGCATTTACAGCCCACTACTCCACCGGTGTCTGCTGTAGGAGCATTAGTATCCATACAACCTCGGGGACCGGGCCCCGGCCTTGCGCTTAGAACTTCTAGGCAGGGTCCTTCCTCTAACCCACGTCCTCTGTTCCCTTTTACTCCTTCGTTCCATACTAGTCTTTCCTTCTTATGGAAGATCAGGTTTCAGTTCAATGTCTTTCTCCTTCTTCCCTTTCCCGTGCCAGCAGACCCAGGTCACTGAGATCTGCTGCAGCACCTCCTTCCTCCATCCCTCTCTCAGGGATCTTCTCTCCTCACTCCTCTCTGAGTGACTGACTGACTGACCGACTGACCCCAAATCCTAAACCTTCCCGCTCTTTTATGTGTTCTAACTCCACCCACCTCCCAGCACATTTCGTGTTCCAAGCAGGGAGCCACCAAAGAAAGGTGCTCTGCTACACTCCAAGCAGGGAGCCGCAATGTGGCTTTGCTGAGCTACCGTGTTGTGTGGGATGCAGGTGTTGGAGCGTGGTCAGGATCCTCCAACTTACCTGGATGGTGGGGCACCACACCTCAGGAGGAGGTGCAGTACCTCTGTGGCGACTGAGCCTCAGGGGAGCCACAGTTCTTCATTAGGTCCAACTTGAAATGCAATAGTGTCAACAAAATCTTATGTGGGTCAACAAGTGCTGGATGTACGACATTTTTACTTCCAGGCTGAAGTGAATGTCGGCGAGGCCAGTCTCTTTTACTGTAGTGATATCCTCTTGCACGACTATCCCATTCACACAGAAAGCAGCAATACTTTGTGTATCCACCCTGGAGACCAAGTAAAAGGGCAACCACCTTTAAGTCACCACAGAGGGACAAAAATGTTGGTCTTAGTTCAGGCACCTCAACAGCTCTTTCATGGTGTCATAGGTTTTTTCATGTGGACTGCATAACCAACTGGGATTGTAGGTAGCACATGGCCATTATGCAGCAAGACGGCTCTTATGCTTCTTTTGGAGGAATCAATGAAGAGCCTCCATTCCTCTTGATTATGACTTATCTTCAGAGCTTCCATTAAACTAATGACAGATTGCCCCTTCCCATGCAACCACTGAGTAAGATGTGATGGACATTTACTTCAGCATATGTGTGGAGTCCAAGTCTTGTCCTGATCTCTTATTCTGCAGCCAAAGTACAGATTGTAGGATTTCCTTATCATGGTAGACAAGTTTTGCCTTTGTAGTGCAAACGTGACTTCTCCTCAGTGGTACCAAAAACTATCAGCTTTGTTAATGCAATAACGAGGCATATCTGAAAAAACATACATAGACATGCCAATATGCTAAGAAACTAAGCTAAGAAATCCTAAAACTCTATATCTTACACAGAGAGCATTTCTAAATATAGGCGATACGACAGTAATTAGGATTACGTCATCAAAGCTGAGTTGGCATATTTTGATTGGTCACCCTAAGATGATAGAATATTGAAGGTTTGATAGACTAAATAGATGATTTACTGAAATAGACTAATAACAATGCAATAATTATGATTTAATGTAATTACAACCTCCCCTGGATCTTGAAAATTGGAGCCAATCAGCAAATTTAAGCATCATAGTTAGAGTTGAGCGAAACGGGTTGAAAAAATTCAAAAGTCGCCGACTTTCGCCAAAGTCGGGTTTCATGAAATGAAACCCGACCTTAGCGTGAGGTCGGCCACGAGGTCGGCGACCATCGCGCCAAAGTCGCGTTACAAAAGATGCTTTTGCGCCCTTTTTCAGCCAATCAGGAAGAACGGACACTGTGGGAAACATGATGACATAGGCAGCGGTTACCACCATGTTTGTGAAGGGCATGCAAGTGATTGGCTTGCTTTGTGTGGCGTCACAGGGGGTATAAAAGGGCGTGCACGCCGACCGCCATGTTACTTATGCTGATCTCAGAATAGGGAGAGCTGCTGCTGCTGATGATTCTGTAGGGAGAGCGTTAGGCAGGGAAGAAGATACCAAAAACTACTTCTGCTGCTAGCGATTTTGCCTGTACAACACACCAGTTACTGTGCAGTGCAAGGGGAGGCTATATTTCGGTGCATCAGCTCTGTTGGTTATTAGGCTGCCTTTTAAGGCTCACTGATAGCTGCATTGCTGTTTTCACACTGCTGAGCAAACTCCTTTTTTCAAAGCAATCCAAATTTTATTGTTTTGTCCTGGTGAGTTACTGAGCGTTCATTTTTTCACACACCGTACAGCGGTGTACGCTCCTCACACAGTACCTTGTACCGGCTGTTATCACGGCCAAATTGAAGCTATCTACGTGTGTGACTCTGTAAGGAAAAGTTGAGGAGTTTGACCGTTCTTACAGACCTACACCTTATAGTTTTGTCCATTTTTCAAACAGTTTAGTATATTTGCTGTTTGATTACATTCAAAACTAGAGAGAGACAGCGTGTGTCAGTCAGTATACAAAAACACGGAGCTTGACAATTTTACATACACCATACAGCGGTGTACGTGCACGCTCCTCTCTCAGTACCGTGTAACAGCTGTTATCACGGCCAAATTGAAGCTATCTATGTGTGTGACTCTGTAAGGAAAAGTCGAGGAGTTTGTCCGTTCTTACAGACCTACACCTTATAGTTTTGTCTGTTTTTCAAACAGTTTAGTATATTTGCTGTTTGATTACATTCAAAACTAGAGAGAGACAGCATGTGTCAGTTTTTATACAAAAACACGGAGCTTGACAATTTTACATACACCGTACAGTGGTGTACGTGCACGCTCCTCTCTCAGTACCGTGTAACGGCTGTTATCATGGCCAAATTGAAGCTATCTACGTGTGTGACTCTGTAAGGAAAAGTCGAGGAGTTTGTCCGTTCTTATAGACCTACACTCTAGGGAGATTTCAATTCTGCCCAATTCTATATACACCTTGTAGTTAGTCATACACTAGGCAATTTCTGCCTGTCACATTGCGGTGTAATCTGTCCTGGGCCTGAGACAATAGTTCAGCGTCCTCCAATCTACATTGAGATTCAAATTCTCACCAATACTCTATACAGCTTTTGCCTTCTCATACACCAGCCAATTTCTGCCTGTCACATTGCGGTGTAATCTATACTGGGCCTGAGACAATAGTTCAGCGTCCTCCAATCTACATTGAGATTCAAATTCTCACCAATACTCTATACAGCTTTTGCCTTCTCATACACCAGCCAATTTCTGCCTGTCACATAGCGGTGTAATCTATACTGGGCCTGAGACAATAGTTCAGCGTCCTCCAATCTACAGTGAGATTAAAATTCTCACCAATACTCTATACAGCTTCTGCCTTCTCATACACCAGCCAATTTCTGCCTGTCACATTGCGGTGTAATCTATACTGGGCCTGAGACAATAGTTCAGCGTCCTCCAATCTACATTGATATTCAAATTCTCACCAATAATCTATACAGCTTTTGCCTTCTCATACACCAGCCAATTTCTGCCTGTCACATTGCGGTGTAATCTATACTGGGCCTGAGACAATAGTTCAGCGTCCTCCAATCTACAGTGAGATTCAAATTCTCACCAATGCTCTATAGACCCTTTACCTTGTTTTACAATACCATATAGCTGTTGTTATTTTGGGTACCTTTTTCAAAAGAATGAAGAAGTATGGTTGAAGAGGCCGTGGAAGTGGGCGGGGGTTGCCAGCTGGTCCTGATGGTGGTGTTGGTGGTGGTGCTTCTGCTGGTTGTGGCAAAAGCACAATAGCACCTAAGGCAGGAGATGGTGAGCCAGCGTCATTGTCTGGCTCCACAAGGCCTCGTAGGCTCCCTTTTCTGGGAGTAGGTAAACCGCTTTTAAAGCCGGAGCTTCAGGAACAAGTTTTGGCTTACATTGCTGACACAGCCTCCAGCTCTATCGCCTCCTCTTCTGAAGTTTCAAAAAATAAAAGCACTGCATCATCAGTGGAGGCTCCTGGTCAGGAACAACACCTTTCCTTGTGTCCTTCACCCCTACCAAAAGTGAATGATGCGGCAGGCCACACTACAGATTACTCCATGGAGCTCTTTTCTCATACCATGCCTGGGTTATCAAGTCAAATTGTGAATTCCCCAGTCCAAGATGAATCTGACATGGAGTGCACTGATGCACAGCCATTGATAGATTTATCTGCTGGTACATTCACTCAGAGCACTACATTGTACTCGCAGTGTACTGAGCCAGAATCTGACCCTGATGAAACTCAGGTGCCCCTTCCCGCATACTATACCACCATACACGGTGACACAGAGGAAGGTGCACATGACATTGAAGAGGAGGTGATGGATGACCCAGTTGTTGACCCAGATTGGCATCCATTGGGGGAAGAGGGTGCCGCTGCCAATAGCTCAGAAGAGGAGGAGGAGCATCCGCAGCAGGCATCGACATCACAAGAGCTGTTATCTGGCAGGCCCAGAGCAGTCCAAAATCGGGTTACAAAAAGCAAAAGAGTTGCAGGACAGCTTGGCCAGACGGTCAAAATAGCACAGCGTGCAAGGCCTCAAAATGTCTTCCATAGTAGGAAGAGTGCAGTGTGGCACTTTTTTGAACAAAATCCTAATGATCAGGCAAAGGTTATCTGTAAGAAGAGCGCAAAGACCTTTAACCGAGGGAAAAATCTGAGAAATTTGAATACCAGTTGCATGCTTAGACATTTAACCACCATGCACTTGGAAGCGTGGACGGACTACCAAACCTCACGTACCACATGTGCAACTGCTGCCAAAGAAGGTAGTCAGCAACGCTACATTGTTTCCCCCACTGTAAGCCCACCGTTTAGCACACCACCAGCAGCAAATGTTGAGGTGTCGTCGCAAGGCCAAAGCAGTCAGGGAATCACAATGTTATATCAACGAAAGACTGAATCTAGGCCATCAGAAAGAACACCAACTCCATCACCATCATCAACCCTCTCTCAGTCCACCATGTCCACCGCTAGTTCCACCATATGCAGCTCTCAAGTCCAGCTCACCTTACCAGAGACTATGAATAGGACAAAGTACTCATCCTCTCATCCGCGTACACTGGGTTTGAATGCCCACATTGCCAAACTAATCTCGTTAGAGATGATGCCCTACCGGTTGGTTGAAAGCGCAGCTTTCCGCGAACTCATGGCCTACGCTGTACCACGCTATGACCTACCCAGTCGCCACTTCTTTTCTCGCAAAGCCATCCCAGCCCTCCACCTTCATGTGAAAGACCACATTGTCCATGCACTCAAGCAATCAGTGAGTGGAAAGGTGCACCTCACAACTGATGCATGGTCCAGTAGGCATGGCCATCACTGCGCACTGGGTTAATGTGGTGGATGCAGGGTCCACAGGGGACAGCGGTGGTGAGACAGTGCTGCCTAGCCCACGGTATAGGAAGCAGTTGGCTGTAGACGTTCGACCCTCCTCCTCCTCCCCTTGCTTGGGCAGGGCCACAGCATTTGCAATGTTTGCCTCTCCCTGCTCCTCCACTGTGTTGTCTGGGCTGTCAAATCCTTCACTGGGACTGCCACTACAAATTTGTTGAACTGATAGATGATGGTTAAGACGTAGCTATGCCCTGTCCCACTGGCCGGGCTCTAGCTTCAGATGATCAATGGCTTCCATTTCTTATGGACCTCGACTCACAATAACATGCAGTGGTGGTTTATCCTCAGCTTTCACAGTTTTCCTACTCACAGACGCGTGACATTCCGGCGCACATTTTTAAATGTGCCCTCTCATGCCAGTCCCATAGAATCGCCTACGGCCTGTGGCTTCTGTCTTTTGCACTCCAAAGTTACGTGACAGATCATGATAGGCAGTGAGCAACATGTTTACATCTCTCCCTGTGATTAAAATTTGATGGAGATGAGTAACGCTGATGGGATCAACGGTACTGCGATACAGCAACACTTTCTTCACAAAGTTATGTTTTCGCTGTCTCCACTCACAAATTAATTGAGGGTCAGCTTCGCCTCAGAGAATTGTGACAGCAGTTTTTCCCGTGATTGTTAATTCCTAGATTTCTGCAATCACTAGACTTTATGTCAGTAATTGTATGCATCTCATTTCCTATGTCGGAGAGGCTGGACTGTCTTATTGAGGCAGAAATATATATGAAGATTTAAAAATATCACCAAAAGTGTATACTGGTGTACGCTTCAAAAACATTTCCTTTTTTCTACTTTTTAGATTTTTGTCTAATCCATACTGAGAACATGGAGATTGATAGACCTGTTATTGCGTGATCTCGCGTGCCAAAGCCTCGCGTATCCCTCTAGTAAGCTTGACGCGTACCGCGGGTGCATGCCGGAGTCTCGGTCGTTAACGGAATAAAGCTGAGAAATTGCTATCACAGCTACAAACGGACATACCACACCACACACAGAAATGACAAAGCTTGCAATCTGTCCATCTTTTCTGTAGCTTGTATGGTTGTGGTTTCCCGGGTGGAATCCAATTAAGCCACAGGCTCCACTCCTGGTGGTGCCCTTTTGGACATTCCTCTAAGGTTTAGCTTTGCAATCATACAGCCCCCGGAAACCAAACACTTTGCCTTCATGGACGCAGTTTGGAGGTTCGTGGGAATAACGCCGCCCCATCGGCAGTTGCCATAATTTATTGGTGGGCAGTCCGACGGTATATGATCGTGTTCGATTTCAGAATTTTTTTTTTTGGTTTGTATTTTACATTTTTATTCCAGCCTTTCTTGACTTCATAAGGGCATGACAAGCCTATATCTGTGTCTCCTCCACCTCCTCCTTTTACTCCTCCAGCATTTTGTCTGCTTTGGGACACCTTTAAAGGTGTTTTGTAATTGTTTTCTATGTGTTTGCATGTGTTTGTGTTTGCCTGCCATTGTTTTGAATGAGGTTCGACGGTGTTCTTCGAACATTCGACGAACATTCGACGAACTTGCCTCCTGTGCGACGAACCAAAACACTAGCGGGGTGGCTCAACACTACTCCTCATATATCGAAGTACATTGTTAATGTTTAAACTTTGCTATATATACCTGGTATCTGGTGATACTGTACCCTTTCTGCCAGGAAGTCCTCCTCCAACCAACACTCTAAGTGTATCATTGACACCTGGAACATTGTCCCACATGTGTGATTATTTCTTGCAGATCTTGTTATATTGTGGTGTGATCCATCCTGAGCGTGTGAGTGTCTATGGGTTACTCCTGCAATTTAGATGTACATTTAAAAATTACCCCAACACTGTATACAGCTCTACGCTTGGGATACATTACCATTTACTGCTTGTTATATTCTGGTCTAATCCAAACTGACCAAGTGAGAGTTATTTTCTGACTGTGGAAATAAATACTGAAATTGACAACAATGACACCTACAATGTGTACAGCTGTACTCTTGAGATCCATTACCGTTTTACGGCTTTTTAGATTGTGTTGTAATCCAATACTGAGCCTGAGAGTGTCTGTGTGTGCCTCCTCAAATATCTACGGAGATTTAGAATGTTTAAACTATACTATATATACCTGCTATCTGATGATACTGTACAAGCTGGTGCTGATGGTGGTGGTGCATCTGCTGGTAGTTGCAAAAGCACAATAGCAGCTAAGGCAGGAGGTGTTGAGCCTGCGTCATGGTCTGGATCCGGAACGCCTGGAAGGCTACCTTTTCTGGGAGTAGGTTAACCGCTTTTAAAGGCGGAGCATGAGGAACTGGTTTTGGCTTACATTGCCAAAACAGACTCCAGCAAATATGCCCTCCTCTTCTGAAGTTTCAAAAAATGCAAGCACTGAGTCGTCAAGTGCTGGCTCCTGGTCAGGAAGAACCCCTTTCCTTGTGTCCTTCACCCCCACCAAAAGTGAATGATGCAACAGGCCACACTTCACATTAGTCCATGTAGCTCTTTCTATCATACCATGCCTGGTTTATCAAGTCAAATCGTGAATTCCCAAGTCCAAGATGAATCAGACATGGAGTGTGGGTGGCCAGCCAGGGCAGTGGGGTTAATTGGTACCGGGCCGGTGTCTCACAGGGATGTGTCACGGTGGTGGTGACCTGTTCCGTGGCCCTGGGCGTCCATGCAAAGGGGTGAATTACGTTTATAGGTGAATGATACATGACGCCACCTGTCGTTTCTGATTAGATTGACCAGCGCTGCAGTGTCGCTTCTCTGGGACAGATGTTGTGGTGCAGCTAAGATGTAGAAGCCCTGCACAGGTAGGGACGTAGTCGCAGGGCAGATGAAAGAGTTGGTAGATGGTGTGCAGTGCAGGATGTAGCAGAGCCATGCGCCAGGCACAGGAGAAAGATGACAGACACAGTCATGCAGTTCCTTTACCTGTACTTGGTAAGTGCCGTCCAGGACCCAGAGTACAAATGGAGAAGGAGTTGGTCAGCCTGGAAGCCAATTTGGAGTTCTCTCTCTGCAGATAGGTAGTGTGGCCTCCGTTCTAGTGCTTATCTGAGGTATTCACAGTGCTGAGTTCAATGAAGTTCCCCCTGTTGATTGACTCTCTTTTGGAACTTTCTCGTATGGCAGGCAGCCGTAGCCTTTTCCTTCTGGCTCCCACACGTCGATGCTGGGGCCTCCGAGCCTTAGTTGGGTACAGAGCATTTACAACTGCTACTTCCTCCGGTTTTGGCTGCAGGAACATCAGTGTCCCTACAAACTCGGAGACCGGAATCCGGACCATGCGCTCCTGCTAGGAGTGAGCCTTAACTCTGCTCATCCTCCAGCTCCCCTTCTCACGTCCACACACTTCCCCTTCCCTGCACAGAGTGCCCTAACTTACCTCCTTCTGACCACAGAGAGCAGCTCCTCAGCAGTCAGGTTCAGAGGTCTCCCTGCTGGCCTGGAGTGGGAAATGTGTTGTGTGTTGGTTGAACTGCTAGAGAGATCCTTCATTGCTCCCAAGCATGACATCACACTCCCTAGGAGGAAGGTAATGCCACTGTGGCGACCGTACTCCTGGGGGCGCCACAAGTGCACTGATGCCCAGCCACTGCTAGATGATTCTGCTGGTACATTGACCCAGGCCACTACATTCCCCTCACACTCCACACAGCCAGAATGTGACCCTGAGGAAACTCAGGTTTCCCTTCCCGCATACTATACCACCTTACAAGGTGACAAAGAGGAAGGTGCAGATGAAAGTGCAGGTTCCTTGAGCAGGTGGGGGTCATACTCATGGGCGATGGCACTGGCACAGGGCCCCTCATAGTACGTAAAAGTGTCTCTGCCGGTGGGGAGGGCCCACCCGTTGTCAGACACACCGCAGTACTATGAGGGGCCCTGTGCCAGTGCCGTCGCCAAAGAGTGGGCCCCCCCTGCTTGCTCCGGATCACAGCACTTGCAGTGCAGTGAGATGGAAGATGGGGACGACGAGGAGTCCAGACTAGTACAGGGATTCCCTAGCGAGGAGACTTATTTAATTGTTTTCAATGTTGGGACAGCAATTTTTGGGGAGCACTATACTCTGGAGAATGATATATGGGGCCCACCATACACTGGAGCATTCCAAAGGTGGACATCAGACACTGGAGCAGCATTTACAGGGCCCATTATACACTGGAGCATTAGAAATGGGGCCCATTATATATGGAGCATTATTTGGGCCCATAAGACAGTGGAGCTTCATCCATGGGGACCAACATATACTGTAGTATTATGTGTCATCATATACTGTTTCAAATATTATATGTGACCAATGATTCTGAATGGAGAAATATATGGTCCTCAATACTCTGTATAGCGCATTACTCTGTATAGCGCACTATCCGGTGCCCATAATACTGTATGGAGTTATATACTGTCCGTTTTTGGAGCTATTGGAGAATTTAAAATCGATATCAGTCATGTGATGTAAAAAGTGAAGTATTTTTCATTGTACTATACCGCTATTTCTCTACCGTATCGGAGCATCATGAGTTGTGGTATGTGTTAAAGGGGCGCTTTTTGGCCCAGGGCACATGAAAACCTGGAGCCAGCCCTACCCCCCCACAACTTTAGTCAAATAACCCCCAGTTTTCAGTGCGTAACTATTATTATGAAGTAAATTGAGGTTGACAAGCTTCAGTAATAAAAATTGATGTTTTTGCCTTTCAAATGGGCACTGTAGGTGTGTTTCCTGTCCTCCACTCCCTGCCGACTTTGCTTCCCCATTGACTTACATTGGGTTTCGTGTTTCAGTCGGCCTTCGACTTTTCATGATTATCGGCCGATTTCGTTCGACCCAACTTTTGAGAAAGTCGGGTTTCATGAAACCCGACTCGACCCGAAAAAAGGCAAAGTCGCTCATCTCTAATCATAATTGTTTTCAGTCTGGCAAAATTGGTTGAATGTAACTGTTTTCGTCTCTGAACCAATTTGGCCGTAAAACAGTGTAAGCAAGAACAGATTTGTTCACCGCATTGTCCCCTTGCTATGGCTACATAAGAATAACACATTTCCATCAGTGCACTATATCTCATCATTATTACTGCACCTTTGTTGCTCTTTTATTATTAGTGCTTCTCCATGGATTTCATTACAACCCTGGAATGCACTGACAGAAGTGTGGAGATTCTTGCCATGGGTGTGTGGCATAGAAAAAAGGAACAACCCATGGGAAAACTGGTTACCAAGTGAGTCATGGAGACCCTCCAGGCAAGAAGATCTCTTCACTCTGCCTTTGCCATGGATTCTTGTAGGTCATAGCCTCACCTGGAAATGTCTCCAATGTGTGTTGTTTTTTGTATAATAATATTACCGTAATCTTGGATTTAACCAAAATGTACCATTAATTCTCTCCACCCTTCAGTCAAGGCATGGATCAGGATCTGGAACCTATTACTACTGAACTACTGAAGAATAAGAAGTGTTTTATAATATTTGCTTATTTTGGATATGTAATATAGTGACTATGAAATTCTGGAAATGCAATGTTAAGAATGATGTATCTACTAGCTCCTAATGCATAAATGGGACTATGAATTTTGTATAATCTTTTTATCTTCCAGTTACAACGATGAGCTCTTTTTTCTACATTATAGTTTTCTTCATTCTTTTTTTGTACATAATTATGGTAGTGATTTGGAGATGTGCTTCAACAATAGTCACATACAGCAGGGTCATTCTATGGTAACTTATGTTACAATAAGTTTACTTCTCATATGAAGTAATGGCAATGTAACGTAAGTTACCATCAGCTTTGTAACGTAAGTTACTACATTGTGTTGTAACGTAAGTTGCCAAGTAATAACACTGTATTTTGTATTTAATTTGTATTCTTGAATAATCAAACTGTGTTGAAATCTATTGAGAATAGTTTAATGTACAATATACATTGTGGTGTAGTAACCACTGTGTCCGCTAGGGGGCGCTGTGTGGATGTCCCAAGAGAACGGATGAGTGGCAGAATCCTGAAGGATGGTTATGTATCTCAAAGTGGGTGGCTTTGAGATGGAGATTTGTGTATGTGTGATCAGCAATATCATTGCTGAGGTGTTGTTTCAAAGTGTAAGGGAGAAGTCTTCAGGTAACTAGAGAGATGGGCGGGTTCTGGTTACCTACAAACCCACCCAGGGGTGTGTCTGAAAACGCCTGTAGTAAAAGGCTATGTGAGTGTGTGAAGGACCTGTGATGAGGTCATAGTCACGGGACCCGGTGGGCGTGGCTATAGACCATATAATGTGGCCAGGGTAGGTCACATGTGGTGAATGCAAGGACCTGGTTGGTCTAGAGTGGAAGGTCCCGTGTGCAGGAGTGTCTCCTGGCTAACACCCTGGGTGTAATGGCTGCCAGAGCCTGAAAGTTCCCTGGAGGGAATGAATGCATGGAGGAACAGCCATGAGAGAACCCTGACGTGGGTGAGATAATTATGAGGCTGAAGAGCCTGTGTATGCTGGATATTGCTGACAGAGGGAAACTCTGTAATGGACGCTATGCTGGTAATGCTGTTAAGTGAAATTTCTGTTGCTGCTGTGGTTTATGAGGCGTGAATAAACCGCATGGACTGTTTTGATTTGATGAAAATCCTGTGCCGGATGTGATTTTTTTTTTTGTGGCTGCAAGCGAGTATCCCCTACTAGATGACAGCGCTACCTCACAACATTCACTCATTTTTGTGCCTGCCTTCAAAGAACAGCCTGTAGCCATTATTAACTCAATTTTTGGCTTGTGAATGTAACGTAAGTTACCATGGAATGACCCAGCAATAAATTCAAAGGGCCTGTACAGTAACATAGCTACCACGGATGCAAAGGGTGCAGTTGTCCCGGGCCCCGAGCTCAGAGGGGCCTACCCGGAGCTACTCAATCATTAACTGTATCGATGCGCACACATTGCCCATGCAGTTAGGCGCCGTGGTACAACAAGGAGACACAATCTCCCTGCACTGCCACTCTCGGTTCTGTAGACCACAGATCGCTTTAAACCTGCAACCTATTGAACTACCGATGCACATGCAGGATGTCGGAGTCCTTTGCGGTGACGTCATCATGCCTTGCCAGGACGCTGACGTCCTGAGCGTGCGTCAGTGCTATGACAATGCATTGGTAGACCTTGGAGGACCTGGATTAGGTGAGTATGTGAGGTTTTTTTTATTTTGATTAAAACTTGTGAAAGCATCATAAACAGTGGGCGACCTCATGCATTACAGGGAATACTGTGAGGGTCCTTATAAAGTGTGAGTGGCATTAAATAGTTTAAGGGGTAAAGCAGTGGCCTTTATACAGTTTGGGAGGTAATGTGGGACCAATTATACAGTGTGGGAGCTAATGCAGTGGCCATTATACGGTTTTGGGGCTAATGCTAGGGCAATTATACAGTGTTGGGGGTATATGATTGGCTTCAGCAGTCAAGTAACTTGAACAGCTCATCAGTGGATGTTTCTCTGATGATGCACTTAGTAAGGCTGCTTTTACATTAGCATCTGTTTGCGTAGCATCCGCAGCAATCCGTATGCGTCATGTTTCCCTATCTTTAACATGGTGTACGCAGTTGTTCGGTGTGTGGCGGGGTCCAGCGATCGCAACATTTTGGCTTTTTGGAAGCGGCAAAAATCTGTCAAATATGCGCAGTCATGTGCATGCGGATGAGTGCATCAAATAAGCGCATTACTGTCTATGCGATCACATCAGAGGAGAGAGAAATTAAATGGCACCTTGGAATTTTATTTACGGTCGCTGCTATAAGTAAATAACGGCGATCGTAAAACCGGGGTCAGTAAAAACCGACCCTAATCATGTTCTCTGGTGTCTCGGCTACCCCCGACAGCCGAGACCCCAAAGAAATTTCGACTCTGGGGGCGCTATACACTTTTTCCACAGTGCAGTGAATTCACGGCGCTGTGGTTTAAGTACCCTTAACTACCGACGTTAAAAGTCGTATCGGCGGTCGTTAAGGGGTTAATAGTGGGCACACGTGATCAAAGCCGACAGCTGTGCTTACTGTGTTGCCTATTTAAGAGAAATGAATATTCACTGCTCTCCACTCCATTAATGACTCTCCATTGGCATGGAGAGTCATTAATATTCAATTCTCTTTAGTAATGGGCACAGCGGTTTGCCACAGCTGCCGGCTCCTGCCTCCTGTGACCCGCAGCTCCGCCGCTGCCGCTTCCCCACCTCCCCACAGCAGATGCATCAATTCAATTTCTAAGGACGCACATTCAGCTGAAATAAAATGTTGGGAATCCCCTGAACCGGGCAGGGATGCCAAGGGGTCTACAGTGCCTGAGGGCTGCATGAAGCAGTCTCAGGTCCGCATGCTGTCCACAGGCCATGTGAGACCCCTGGCTCAGAGCATCCTCCTCGCTAGATGAGCTCATAACAGTCTTTATATTGTTAGAACTGCATTTAAATAATTTCCTAATGTCTCTGAGGATTTACACTTTATATGAGGATAATGTTTCCACCTAGATTACAGACCCCTGTGGTGAGTTTCACAGATAACAGTATGAAATAAGATCAAACTAACAAACTTCTTGAGTATACACGGAGGCTCTTATAACCGAGGAAGGGGAAATCTGTAGAAGTTGGATGTTTTTGTTTAATACAATGAAGTTTTAGGCATGCAGATTCTCCCCTTTATATGTGCACATATTAGCATTTAAATGAAAATGTGTCAGTAGTAAGCAAAACTAATGCAGCCAAAAATGTAACACAAATACATTACAAATAGCTGGGAAGTATTGTTATTCTACCAGGGAGACATTTCCCTTTTTTGTTTGTCCTGAACAACACTAACTGGGTGTGACAGCTGGAACAGCCTTTCTCCCATGGAAATGGCAGCTACATTAGGTGAACATTGTTATTGATGAGAGTTTATAACTCGGATGAACCAAGCTTAGAAATATGTCTAGGAAATTCCTAGAATGGCTGAAAGGTTATTAACTTCAATGCTTTGCATTTTTCCGGAGACGAGCCAGCAATGCTGATTGCTGAGTAAAATAAGGTCACTGCTGCACGGGAGACAAAGACGGAGCCTGTGGGCCGGTTACTCGTCCTGGAATACTGGAACTATACCAATGACGGAGGAAATCAGCTTTTATGTCACGTCCATTCAGTACGGTAACATAAACACCCAAAATATTTATATTAATTTAGTTTTATGTTTTTGGTCGATGGAACTTCTCCAGATATGTTTTTGCCTCGCTTACAACTCAATCACTACATATCCCATTGGCATCACCTTCAAATGATAAAGCTTTTTAAGCAGACCTTATAGCCGTGCCAAAGCAACGATGAATGCGGACATTGAAGCATTGGACTGGGAAGTGAAAAACCTATTTACTAGTGTTATTTCTGATTTAGCATACACAGGCATTTTGTGAAATAACAGCATCTCTGATGAAAGGACCTATGTAGTCCTAAACCTTCCAATCTAAATCTGCCTATTTGGTGAATAAAACATAAATGTTTTGGGTGGAAAATTTTTGAGAAAATTTGCCTAGTATTCCACAGACTAATAATGCAAAACATAACTATTAATGCACTACTGCATTGGGTTGTTTCATATTTGTGGAAATGAGAAGGAAAAATTATTTTATATTTGTACAGTATCTGTGTACGTTGTAAAGTTGCTTCATATTGCCGCTGATTTGTACATGGCTTTTTTATTTTTAAGAACGGCTTCTTTAACATGTCTGCAAGTCCTGAGCTCAGTGGGTGTTCCCCGTGAATCTTGCTCTTCCTTTCTCACCTGTTCTGCCAATACTCTATCTAACCTGTATCCCTCTGATTTTAGTCAGTAATGGCCTTTTTACTATCTCCTTGAGCAGTGTGTGGTCGTATCTGCAATGACTGCAGATGTCTTTATACAGTAATTACAAGTAGGCTGATGAGAATATGGAGTAATATATGATGTCAGTATACTCATGTGGTCCTATTCTTTGTTGCATTTACACCTTTTCATTGTCTATTTTTTATATGCTTTAAGCCTGTTTTTTTTTTTTTGTTTTTTTTTTTTTTAATTTACATCTTATTCTTTTAATTTGTGAATTTGATACACTTGTGGCAATGGGACTGAATATAAAACCTTAAAGGGAATCTCATTAGGATCAACCCTCCTTAGCCGTTTATATGGGCATGCTGATCATAGGAAGCTGAATAAAATGAAATCTTGATATCTGTAATCCTACGTCTGATTCCAGAGAAATCTGGTCTTTTATATTATATGTAAATGAGCTGTTTATATCTATGGGCCAGACACTAATCTTCCCCAAGGATCTGCCTCCAAAGCGTATTTTAAATTAAAGGGACGTTACCAGTGTGAGATATGTAACTAACACGGAACAGTAGAACTGAACTTTGTCTCCTTACACACACATTTGCTGCAGCTCTCACAGCTCTGCTGTATTACAGCACTGTCTGCCTGTGAGATGAAAGCTGAAAGGAACCTGCAGACATGTCAGATATAATCACTCACAGCTCTGCAGTGAGATCAGGAGTGCTGGCTGTCAGTCATTACATGTCTCACACTGGTAATTCCCCCTTTTATTAAAAATAAGCCCTGAAGGCAGTTTCTCAGGGAGATCTGTGTCCGGCCCATAGATCTTAACAGCTCATTTACTTAAGAAAAGGTGGATTTATCTGGAATAAGACATCGGATCGCAAATGTAAAGGTATCATTGTATTCAGCTTCCTATGATCTAAGTGCCCATGTTGACGGCGTGGAGATTTAATCCTAATTACAGATTCCCTGTAAAGTCTATTTTATGTGTGTTTGCCTCTTTTTTTTTTTATTTACTTGTTGTGAATTCACTTTCTGGCCTACCTCTGGTTACTAGTGAGAGTAGTGGAGCTGGTTATATTGACAGAGGGGTCGTGAATTCTCTTTCCGGGCTCCCTCTGGTGGTTACAGGAGGTAATGGAACTGATCTAATTAACAGAGGCTTGCCACCTGATAATGAGGAGGACGATTGAACATCTGGAGTTTCTGACTGGATATAAGACAGCCGACTCCCTCTATCCCTGCTGATGATTTTTTTCCAGCCTCCTGAGGTCTTAGTTTCCAGCTCAGTCCCTACATGCTCAAGCTCAGTGTTCTTTTGCTATTGTTCACATTTGATTTGGTTTTGTCTATTTCAGTTTTGTGTGGTCAGCCAGCCCCGGCTGGGGCTGTGCTGAATTTTCATCCTTATGTTACTGTTTGTGCCAGTTTGTTTTTGTCCCTTATTAGATTGGCCTCTTTGCTCTGCTTTCAGAATATATCAGAGTGCTGATATAGTGGGCGAAGTCTAGTGACTTCAGTATTTTTTCTACCAGACGTGTTGGGCATTTTTTGCAAGGTTTTTTGCGTGATTGCAGACAGTCTTTCCTTTCCTGCCTGTCTAGTTAGTGTGAGCCCCATCGTTTCCTGCCTGCGTTTGTGTTTTCATCTCACCGACAATATATGTTTGGAAGCTATCTGTTCCTTTGGGGTCTGCTCTGGGGCAGTTTAGATTTCCCCTTTCTTGCTTTAGGTTTATTTAGTTCTCCGGCTGTGTCGAGGCGTCTAGAATCATTGTAGGTACGCTCCACGGCTACTGCTAGTTGTGTGGATAGGATCAGGGGTCTGCAATCCGCTTATTTACCAACCTCTCTGGTTTTCTGTGGCTTAGCTTGGTCTTGCTTTCCTCCTCTGTGACCCAATCATAACACTTACTATTGTGGGTGAACTTCATGAATTCCAGAGGTTTTCACCTGATTCATCAATTGCTACTTTCTAAAAGTTGCTAACTTTGTCCCAAATTGTACTCCAGTCCTCCACCCTAGACGGATTTTTTTTGTACACAAACATTTTGTGCAATTTTTTTTGCAGTACACGCAACTTCATGTACTAAAGAGTCTGTTAAAGGTAAAATTAAAGACAATTTTTTGATTTTGTTCAAAATTTATGAATTGCTTAAAGAGTTTGGCTAAAAAACGGCAACAATTACTGCAATATAAAATAAGTGTCCCCACAAATGATGAGTCAGGGATGATGGGGTTTATTTCTAGACCATAACCATTATGCAGAAGCTGCATCAGTCACATATAATATGTGAATACACAACATGGTTATTTTCAATCAAAACTATTTTCAAATTTGCTTAAATTTTTAGTTACAATGGGCCAAAAGTGGTAGCCAATATGTACAGTAAATAGCCACACATGATACGGTCTATGTTTTCTTCTGAGACTCCAGACATGAAGTTAATTATTGTACAGCATTTCCATCTCCGGATAAATAGCTGTCTCTGGCTCCCTCTAGTGGTAAATTGGAGCCTACCAGAAGTCCTAATTTCACAGTTTCAATACACTACTGGTCCGATTCATCAAGATTAATGTTATTAACGTCAGTCTTCTTATGCGGGTGTGCTGATGTCAGAGGGGCTTGATTTATTTAGAGGTGCATGTCTCTTAATAAATTAGGCAAACCTGAAAAGTCAGACTGAAGACTTGTAACGAAAAGCCTATGTTCACATGTAGTGTTCTTGCAACTTTCTATTAGTGACAGTTTTTGCCTTCTTCTCCAGGAACCAGCACCACTTCGCTTTTTTCATGTAACATCAATTTATTCTCTGTGTTTAACTCCTTCAATGAACACCACAAAAAAGTAGCAAACTATGCTTTATCATCATACTGCTGGAAAAAGTTGAATAAAACGTGATCAAAAAGAAGAATGTGAATAAAAATGGTAACACTGAAAATGTAGGAAAAAATAAAAAAAAGCTCATACCACAAGATATGGCCTTCCCAAAACCCTGTCTGATGATGAATACACATATAGCAGGATGCAGCAGGCCTCCACTAATAAAGGCAAGGAGCAGCACAGGTGCAGGCTACTGATAAAAACAACCACCCCACACCTAACAACAAACCATGGTGGGGTTGGCTGCCTAGTAGAAAAAATGCAAATAGATAAGGCTTGCATAGGACGCCAGTCACACGTAGGTGTGATGCAAAGTGTCTGGCTTGCATCCTATTAATGACGCCCATAGTATTCTCAGGCGGGCTGCTCCAGCACTATAATATGCAACACACAGTGACAGACGCCCCAATAGACCAAGCCAACAGAAAGAGGCCCGGCTGCATCCTGCAAAAAATATAAGTGCAAAAAATTAATGCATACAATGAGGTATTGGTTAATATTTTGGCCAAAATAGATAGAGCCTGCAAGCCGCGTCAAGGCTACTCATAATTTGCAGTTTCCTAACACTGTGTTCGGCGTCCTATGCAGTTAAATTCCTTCCCTTCCAAGCCCTACTGTGCGCCCAAACAGTAGTTTTTCACCAAATGTAACTTGTGGGGGGTTTCTATTATTTAGGCACATCAGAGACTATCGTAATGTGACATGGCATCCACTCTCAATTTCAGACAATTTTGAGTTCAAAAAGTCAAACAGTGCTCCTTCCTTTTTGAGACCTGCCTTGCACCAAAAGAGTGGTTTTCCCCCCACATATTGGGTATTGGCGTACTCGGGATAAATTACGTAACAAATATTGGGGTTCATTTTCTACTGATAGCCTTATTAAAAAAAATTGAGTGCTAAGTTAAATTTTTGTGAAAAAAGTTAAATGTTTGTTTTTTCCTTCCACATTGCTTCAGTTCCTGTGAAGCACCTGAAAGGTTAAATCTTGAATGTGGTTTTGCACACCTTCAGGGGTGAAGTGTTTACAATGCTGTCACTTTTGGGTATTTTCTATCATTTAGGCCCCTCAAAGTCCCTTCAAATGTGATGTGGTCTCCAAAAAAATGGTTTTGAAAATTTTGCTGGAAAAATGAGAAATCGCTGGTCAACTTTTAACCCTTATAATTATGTTTCCAAAATTGTGCTGATGTAAAGTAGACATGAGGGAAATTATTATTATTATTATTATTATTATTATTTATTGTTATAGCGCCATTTATTCCATGGCGCTTTACATGTAGGGAGGGGTATACATAAAAGCAAGTACAATAATGTTGAACAATACAAGTCATAACTGGTACAGGAGGAGAGAGGACCCTGCCCGCGAAGGCTCACAATCTACAAGGGATGGGTGAAAATACAGTAGGCGAGGGTAGAGCTGGTCATGCAGCGGTTTGGTCGATCGGTGGTTACTGCAGGTTATAGGCTTGCCTGAAGAGGTGGGTCTTCAGGCTCTTTTTGAAGGTTTCGATGGTAGGTGAGAGTCTGATATGTTGTGGTAGAGAGTTCCAGAGTAGGGGTGATGCGCGAGAGAAATCTTGTATGCGATTGTGGGAAGAGGAGATAAGAGGGGAGTAGAGAAGGAGATCTTGTGAGGATCGGAGGTTGCGTGCAGGAAAGTACCGGGAGACAAGGTCACAGATGTATGGAGGAGACAGGTTGTGGATGGCTTTGTATGTCATGGTTAGGGTTTTGTACTGGAGTCTCTGGGCAATGGGGAGCCAGTGAAGGGATTGACAGAGGGGAGAAGCTGGGGAATAGCGGGGGGACAGGTGTATTAGTCAGGCAGCGGAGTTTAGAATAGATTGGAGGGGTGCGAGAGTGTTCGAGGGGAGGCCACTGAGCAGGAGGTTGCAGTAGTCAAGGCGAGATATAATGAGGGCATGGACTAGGGTTTTTGCAGATTCTTGGTTGAGGAATGAACGGATTCGTGAAATATTTTTGAGTTGAAGTCGGCAGGAAGTGGAAAGGGCTTGGATATGTGGTTTGAAGGAGAGATCAGCATCAAGGATTACCCCGAGGCAGCGAGCTTGTGGGACTGGGGAGAGTGGGCAGCCACTTACTGTAATGGATAGGTTCGTTGGGGGGGGGTCACGTGAGATGGGGGGGGGGGAAAGATGATGAATTGTTTTGTCCATGTTAAGTTTCAGAAATCTGGTAGAGAAGAAGGATGAAATAGTGGACAGACATTGAGGGATTCTGGTTAGCAGGGAGGTGATATCTGGTCCAGAGATGTAGATCTGTGTGTCATCAGCATAGAGATGATACTGGAAGCCATGAGATTCTATAAGCGGTCCCAGGCCAAAGGTGTAAATGGAGAAGAGCAGGGGTCCTAGGACTGAACCTTGTGGGACGCCGACAGATAAGGGGTGAGGTGAGGAGGTGGTGTGGGAGACGCTGAATGTCCGGTCTGTTAGGTATGATGAGATCCAGGACAAGGCCAAGTCTGTGATGCCAAGGCATGAGAGGGTCAGTAATAGTAGGGAAGGGGGCGTGGCCTGCACGCTGATGGCGAGGGCTGCTTGAAAGGAGAGCTCTGTGCTTCAGCAGGATAAACCAGCTCACAGATAACAGGATTACCAGCTACAGCAGGTGTGAGTAACCCCAGCCCTCAGGGATGCCTAAGTTGAGACCTAAAAAAACTGGCACTCCAGCCAAGCTGACAGACTTTTACCCCCGGGATAGGGAAGTCTCCTCACCAAGCAAGATGGCGCTGGCTTCCCACTCAGCTTCTTCCCACTCCTCACAACGAGATACAGGCTGCTTGAGAGGCAATGCAGGTATTCCTCTGACAGAGGAAACAATGCAATCTCTGCTGAAAACGCTGAGGGCTTCCCAACAGGGTGATCTCAGAGAAATAGTCAGAGAGCTGAAGGAAGAAATCAGGTCTCTGGGTGATCGCACAGAGCACGTAGAAACTAAAATGGCTGAATTTGCAACATCACATAACAATCTGATAGATGCTAACACAGCTTTGGAAAAGGAGGTGGAGGCATTAAAACTTAAAATCAGTGATATAGAGGACAGATCCCGAAGAAATAACCTAAAAATCAGAGGGATTCCCTCATCTGTAGCAGATAAAGACCTCCATGAATACTTCCACAAGTTTCTGCAGCTTATACTTCCTGGATGGGACACCAGAGACCTGATAGTGGACAGAATTCATAGAGTCCCTAAATCCAAAGGCATAGATCCAGCTCTGCCTAAAGATGTCCTGGCTAGACTTCATTTCTATAAAACAAAAGAAGCTGTGCTGTACACACTGAGGGAAAGTCCAGCCCTGCCAGACACTTTCATGGGACTAAAAATCTTCCCAGATCTTTCTGCTACAACTCTTAATAAAAGAAGAGAATTCGCCCACCTTTCTAAACTCCTTAGAGATCAAGACATCAAGTACAAGTGGGGTATTCCGGTGAGGATGATAATTTTCAAAGATGGAGGCACTTACATATGTCATACTCCTTCTCAGCTGGGCAAATTGCTGGATGACTGGGGAATAGCCCACCCACCAAACCCTGGCGGGCGGGAGAATCAAAGAAGATCTCCAGACAGGATTAACCCTGAATGGTCAGCAACTTAGCTGGGACTCCTTCCTGCTGTCCTTGCTCCTGTGACACAGGATGTCACGTAGCCCCCCTGATGTTCTCGCCTATGGCGAGCGGTTATACTCCGGTCACCCTACTCGGGGCAAACTGGTGTTGATGGAACTTTTTTGTTTTTGTTCTTCTTCTCAAAAATGTTCTTTAATTTTTTTCGGAAATTTCTTTCAATTCCTTGTTGGTCTAACCCTTCTCATCCCTGATGGCGTTCCTAGGAATTCAAACCCCCCCCTGCGGCTCCAATATGAGAATTAAGATATTGTCTATTAATGTGAGCGGACTCAACTCCCCAGCAAAAAGGTCAATGATGTGGAGAGAGGTGATGGCATCTAACTGTGATATAGCGTGCATTCAGGAGACCCACCTTCTTTCCACAGATAATAAACGGCTACTTCATCCCAGGTTTCAACACGCCTTTTTTGCTAATGACTTAAAAAAAAGAGGAGTGGCCATTTTAATAAAGAACTCAGTGGCCTTTAAATTGATAAATGTCAGTTATGGAGCGGATGGAAGATATATTATTTTGTCTTGTTATATTAACAGTGTCCCTTATACCTTGGCAACGGTCTACTCCCCAAATTCATCGCAATTGACCTTTGCTAGGAAATTTTTCCAAGCATTCAAGGATACTGCCACAGGGGCGGAAATCATCTGTGGAGATTTTAATATACCTGTTATACGCTCCATGGATTGCTCCAACATCAACATCTCACATGCTAAGGAACTTAAGCATCTCATCAATGAATTCCATTTTCATGACATCTGGAGATATTTACATGCATCAGAAAGAGACTATACATTCTTCTCTTCCAGGCATCGCTCATACAGTAGAATTGATTTCTTTTTGGTCGACAGCAAATCTATAAGTAATTGTGTTGCAGCTGATATTGGTTTAATCACTTGGACAGATCATGCGCCGATCTCTTTGTCTGTTCAGGGTGGCTTTAATGTTCAAAATTCCCCCAGGTGGAGATTGAATACTAGCTTGCTTGGTAGGCAGAAGGTACATGATGAAGTAGAGTCAGTGTTAACAGAATATTTCAAACTTAATAATAATGGGGAAATTTCTGACGAGACCCTGTGGTCTGCTCATAAAGCAGTAGTCAGGGGGCAGCTCATAAAACTAGCCTCCATCCAAAAACGGCAAAAAGACGCAGATATTAAATATATATTAACCCGTATTCATCACCTTGAATCCCTGAATAAAGCCAAAGCAACCCCTAACTTGACTAAAGAAATTGTAACCCATAGATTCCAACTAAGATCCCTACTCCTGCAAAAATACGAACATAATCTAAAAAAAAATAGATCGACATTCTACGCTATGGGGGATAGAGCGGGGTCCTTATTGGCAAGAAGGACGAAAAAACGTGAGATTCAATCTAAAATAGAATTCCTGAGGGACCCAAATGGAACAATCACTAGACATCCCATTGAAATAGCAGAAGCATTTGCGAAATATTATGAGGCCCTGTATAATCTAAAAAATGATTCCAACACGTCACAGCCGACTCAAGTGGATATACAGGGCTTTCTAGATACCCTGGATCTTCCCCGGGTCTCAGATGAGCAATTAGAGGAACTTAATCTTCCCTTTACTACACATGAAATCCTAGGAGTCATCAAAATGACTAAGTCTAACTCTGCCCCGGGCCCCGATGGGCTGCCATACGAATATTACAAACAATTTACATCCACTCTGTCCCCCTTTATGTTAAAAACCTTCAATTTTTGGCAAAATAAAGGGTCAATTTCCCCAGACAACTTGGAAGCGATTATATTATCACGCTACCCAAGCCAGGGAAACCTGCAGACACCCCGGGTAATTTTAGGCCCATTTCACTACTAAATTGTGATGTTAAAATTTATGCCAAACTAGTGGCGGATAGACTTCATAAAGTGATCCCGGCCTTAGTGGCCCCAGACCAAGTTGGTTTTGTGACAGGCAGGCAATCTAAGGATGGCACCAGACGGATGCTTGACTTGATTGGGCTGGTGGAGATATCGGGTGAACCCAGTGCATTCCTGTCTCTTGATGCTGAAAAAGCCTTTGACAGGGTGCACTGGGGATACCTGGAGAGAGTTCTAACACAATTCGGGTTCTTGGGAAAAATTAAGTCATCCATTCTAGCTCTCTACTCTTACCCAAATGCGTCAGTGTTGGCATCGGGGTTTCTGTCATCTAAATTTCAAATAAGTAATGGCACTCGCCGGGGGTGTCCATTGTCTCCCGCTATTTTTGCTTTAGTGGTAGAACCTCTGGCGGAAGCTATACGAAAAAACATAGCCATTTCTGGTATAAGAGTTGGGGAATTTGAACATAAACTTGGTTTATACGCAGATGATGTGATAATTTTCTGTTCTAACCCTGTAGTTTCGATTCCAGCAGTGGTGAACACATTATCGAACTTTTCTAAAGTGTCGTATTATAAGCTTAACGCGGCAAAGTCTTTGATATTGCCGTTTAATGTACCGGTGGAAGCCAGGAGTGTGCTGGAGGGGGCCTTTCAATTCAAATGGTGCGATAGGGGGATACCTTATTTAGGTATTAAGCTGACACCATCGCAGATGTTAATTAAAGAAAATTTGGAACCTCTGATCCAAAATTTAGAAAAGGAATTGGGAAGGTATGAAAAAAATATCGTTGTCCTGGATGGCCAGGATACAGTCCTTTAAAATGGTTTTCTTACCCAAAATATTGTATATACTCAGATGCTTACCCATCAAAATTTCTCACAAAACCCTGATGAAACTTCAATTGTTGACTAACAAATTTGTCTGGGGTAATAAAAGGGCCAGGGTCGCAGGTAAAGTGTTATATCCCCCATATGACTCAGGGGGACTGGGCACCCCAAACATATCAGCATATTATAAAGCCTTACTAATTGAATCACTAAAGGAATGGTGGTGTCCAGGTAATTCACATAGATGGGCTCAGATTGAAAATTTCCTGTCCCGCCAGGGCTCGGTCAGAAGAATGATGGAAGCAGAATATTTGAGCCGTTCACGGTTCTCCCCGTGTGTTCCCACCATGTCAGCTTCCCTGGAGGTCTGGCGAAATGACTTGATTCATAAGATTCAGATTCCTCTTTCAGAGATTTCCCTCAAGTCGTTGGAATCTCAAATCCCCTTTTTGAATCTAGCCAGGTGGGAGGGATCGGGCATTACAGTGCTGGCGGATCTATTCTCTGATTTGGGTGTTAACCCCTTTAATGAAATAGTACGGAAACACCCCTCTTTAAAGGGTTGTTTCTATCAACACATCCAAATTAGTCATTTTCTGGCCTCTAAATTTCCTCTAAAGTCGAATCCTCTGTTACCTACAACAAAGGCTTTGGTATTTAAAAAGATAATTAAATCCAAAGGTATCTCCTCAACATACAAATGGCTCAATACCCCCCCCCCCCCGAAGAGCAAAAATCTCCTTATATGAATAAATGGGACGTGGAGTTGAATGTTTCTACCTCTCCTTCAAACTGGCACTCGGCTTCAGCAAATATCCAAAAATATTCCAAGTGCATAAATCATCTGGAGCAGCTGAAAAAAGTACACCTGCGATGGTATCGGTCCCCAGCCAACTTAGCACAGTTCCTCCCAAATTATTCGCCACATTGTTGGAAGGGCTGCCTCCAAAGGGGTACTCTTGGTCACTGCTGGTGGGCTTGTCCCAAGGTTTTCTCGTTCTGGCTGGAGGTGTTTGGCCTGATGGGTGAGCTGACAGGCAATACTATTAATCCGAATCCGGGTCTGGCAGTGCTAAACATGGGTATAGAGGAGTTCTCTTGGGAATCCAGGGGATTATTGGTTCACATTCTAGTTGCTGCCAGATATTGCATAAGTAGCTATTGGAAATCCCCAAAGACACCTACATTAGCTGAACTATATAACCGAATTAATCTCCATTGCCAATACGAGTTCTGTCTGGCTCACTCCATCCGCGCCAAAAACAAAATACTTCAGACTTGGGACACGTGGCTAAACTCTGTATATGCATCCCCTGTCAGGCATCTGTTTCCAGGGCAAACTGTCTGAGATTAATAAAATGGGTCAAATAGGGTCAAAGAGAGTGTTACGCAGGGAGTTCATCTGTACCACATGTCAATATTCAAGGTGTTTATATCTATGTTGTTGTTACTGCTCGGGCTACCCCGGAACGCCATCTAATTCCCTAGCTCCCCCCCCCCCCCCCCGGTTGCCTCTTTGCAACCATCCATGGTTCTCCCTTCCCCTTTCTTATCTTCCTTTCTTACTCTCTGGTTCTGGTTGTTTGAAACCCTCGTTTTGAGGATTAAAGAGTAAATGGTAGGTTGACTTTATACGTATTAGGTGTTGATTAACCAAAAAAAAAAAAGTTGTAACTTGTATCAGACATGTTTGTTGGTGGTGTGATGGGAAATGTGAATCATAATCCAAAGATATACTACCACGTGTTACAGCGTTGTTCTTTGTGTATTAATGCCATTGATACCTGAATTTTTTCCTTTTTCTAATGTAACTTCCTACAATAAAAATTGATTGGAATAAAAAAGTAATAGTAGGGAATGGTCCACTGTGTCAAAGGCAGCCGACAGGTCCAGGAGGAGGAGGACAGAGTAGTGTCGCTTGCTCTTGGCGGTTAAGAGGTCATTGGTGACCTTAGTAAGGGCAGTTTTGGTGGAGTGGTGTGACCGGAAGCCAGATTGTAAGCGGTCGAAGAGGGAGCAAGAAGAGAGATGGGAGGACAGTTCAAGGTAGACGTGTTGTTCCAGTAGCTTGGAGGCATAGGGGAGAAGTGATATAGGGCGATAGCTAGATACAGAGGATGGGTCAAGAGAGGGCTTTTTGAGGATAGGTGTGATTGAGGCATGTTTTAAAGCTTGAGGGGGAAAACACCAGTTGTTAGTGATAGGTTGAAGAGATGGGTTAGGGTTGGGATGAAGACTGTGGTGAGGTTTGGGATGGAGTGGGAAGGGATCGGGTCAAGTGCACAAGTGGTGAGATGTGATCTTGAGAGTAGAGTGGAGTCAATCTTCTGTAATGGTGGAGAAGTTGGTTTTGGAGGTGGAGGGCTGGGAAGTCAGGAGAAGGGGCTCTGGGGGTTGTTGACCAAAACTGTCTCTGATGTTATCAATCTTCTGCTTGAAAAATGAGGCAAAGTCTTCAGCTGAGATGAGTGGGGAGGGAGGAGGTGCTGGGGGACGGAGGAGAGAATTGAAGGTGTTGAATAACTGTTTAGGGTTGTGAGACAGGGTGGATATGAGCGATGAGAAGTAGGTTTGTTTAGCTGTGGCGAGTGTGGTCTTGAAAGTAGTGAGAGACTGTTTGAATGCGATGAAGTGCTCGTTGGAGTGGGATCTTTTCCATCTGCGCTCAGCAGCCCTGGAAGCTCGCCTCAGTTCTTTGGTCAGGCTGGTGTGCCAGGACTGTCTGTTGATTTTGCGAGCTTTGGTATGTGTAAGTGGGGCAGCAGATTCCAAAGCTACAGCTATTGTGGTGTTATATAGAGCAGCTGCGTCATCCGCATTGTGTAAGGAACTTATATCTGTGAGAGGGAGGAGGGATTCAGAGAATGAGTGTAGGTCAAGGTGTTTAAGATTTCTGCAAGGGTGTGAAAGTTTGTGGGGTGGGGATTGTAGACATGGAGTGGAGAGGGAAGAGAATGTGAGCAGGTTGTGGTCAGAGAGAGGAAGAGGTGAGTTAGAGAGGTTAGATAGGGAGCAGAGGCGGGTGAAGATGAGGTCCAGTGTGTGGCCATCTTTGTGGGTGGCTGTAGAAGACCATTGAATGAGGCCGAAGGAGGAAGTGAGAGATAGAAGTTTAGTGGCAGCTGAGAGGGAAGTGTCAGTGGGGATGTTGAAGTCGCCCATGATGATAGTAGGGATGTCCGCGGAAAGGAAATGAAGTAGCCAGGTGGTGAAGTGGTCAAAGAAGGTGGTGGCAGGCCCTGGGGGCTGGTAGATGACAGCCAGTTGGAGGTTGGAGGGGGAGTAGATGCGCACAGAGTGCACCTCAAAGGCAGGGAGGGTAACAGAGGGTGGCAGTGGGATTGGGGTGAAGGAGCAGGTATCTGACAGGAGAAGACCAACTCCTCCGCCATGTTTGCTGGTGGGGCGGGGGGTGTGAGAAAGGTGGAAGCCACCATATGAGAGTACAGCAGGAGAGGCTGTGTCAGAAGGGGTGAGCCAGGTTTCGGTGATGGCGAGGAAGGAAAGTTTGGTAGTAACAAAAAGATCATGGATGTAGGAAAGCTTGTTGCAGACAGAGCGAGCGTTCCACAGAGCTCCTGTTAGTGGGACTGGGGAAGCGGGGGCTGGGTGAATGGGTATAAGGTTGGAGTGGTTACGGAAGGTTGTGATAGAGCGTGGATGGGAGGTAGAAATGACTGTGGGAATGTGGTGAGGATTTAGTAACTATTTATTGACATATCTCACTGATTTACGGGCATAAAAATTAAAAGTTTGAAAATTGTGAAATGTTGTAAATTTTTGCCAAATTTCTGATTATTTTTTTTTTTTTTTTTTTTTTTTTTTCTTCCCCACAAATAAACATAAGTCATTTGAAATACATTTTACTACATCTTGAAGTACAATACGTAACGAAAAAATATTCTCAGAATCTGCGGGATCCACTGAATTGTTCGAGATTTATTACTTCATAAATTGACACTGGTCAAATTTTAACCAATGGGGCCCGTTCATTAAGGGGTTAATATATTTAATTTCTTTTATACATCTTTACAGTAATGGGTATTAGAATAGTCGTTGTTGGTGTATGTATACACAGAGCCTTTTTGAGGCGGTCAATAATGACAAGTTCTCTAATGGAAGAAACAACTTTAGTTATTTTCGGAAGCATTTCTTAGTTATTTTAAAGTGTCTTTGCAGAATTTTTTTCCCTAAAGTGCTTTTTTTCAGCCTTTTGATAAGAAACGCTCCAAACTAAGATGTCCTATCAGGAGATTCTTGAAAGAAGTGACTTGCACTTTTTATTTTCTCCCACTAGATGTTTTTCAAAACCCGAAGCTGCGAAAAACGCCCAAAAGACTGAACAAGCAGCAAGATGGTTTGAAATAGAAATGAATGGATAGAGTCTATGAAGCATTTTTAAGCGACTTATCAGATGTTTTTTGATACGGACCCACTTCATGTGCACATATCCTTAGGTTTTGTTTACAATGTAGTTTTTTCTTGCTGAGTTTTCCAGAGCAGAAATGCTCCAAAATATTTGAGGAATTAGAAAGAAAACTTTTTATTGAAGCGTTTCTGTTCTTAAAAACACAGGATAAGATCACACGAGCACACAAATAAGTAGTGAGAGTTTCATCCTGGAAATTTGGAAGATTTATCTCATCTGTCTTTCATATACAATCTTTGTTTTTCTTTTTACAGCAGCAGTTAACATAAATTTAGACTAAATACAGTTTCCTACGGTAAAGAATGTCAGGTATCTGTTAAAATGAGAAGCTATATGGTGGTCCCATATGGAAATCCATTTTTAAATTTATTATTCTTCATGTTGCACAATACGGAAACTGATTATTTTTTTTTTTTGGCAGTTACCATGTATGACCTCAAGGTGGCGGTGTTGGGGCTCATCACTTACAGTATATTCTCCCTAAAGGCTCATCTGAAATCCAGAACCTATGTTCCTATTGGGGCGAAAAATAAAAATACTGAAATCTGAATTTACTGGCTTTTTCCTGCTTTTTAATAAAATTGATTTTCTTTACTAAGCTGCAACCTGAGTAATAAACTGTGCAATTAAGTTACATTTTCTGCATAGGACCGGGGTCACAATAGCATTGAATACGGACGAGTACTATGCGAGAAAACATCGCATAGCACTTGGACCAGTGTTAATCTATGGTACAGCTCTCATCACCATATTTTTTTTCTTAGGCTCTGTGGCTTGTAGTGCCTGGAAGAAATCTCTGCCTCCTGTCTTCATGATCAGACCACCCCTTTCCAGTGCACGTCACACTGCCCTGTGATGTGCAGCTGTGGTTCCGTAATCCCGCGCCTGCACGTCCACTCACGCAGCTATATGAACCTTATCCGCCTTTCTATGGGCAGAGTCTTCATCCTTCTTCTGTGCAGGCGAGTCACTCCTAATGCACAGCGACTCGCCTGCGCAGAAGAAGGATGAAGATTCTGCCCATAGAAGGTTGGATAAAGCATGGATAATAGCGTGAGTGCAGGGCACATTGCATTCTGCAATTTTCATACTTTGACAAGGCGCTTCTGTGCTCCGAACACCCTCAAGATGCAATCACAATGGGCTGTATCCTTTATTTTATCTTTCAGTAGTAAATAGTAGTTGATGCAATATATACAATAATAAGCATTATTCCAACACCCCCACTCAACAACTACATATCCGGTTAGTCCCATAGTGATTCTGAATTCTTCAAATTTGGCTCTTGGAAGTGGCATTGTCAACATCAGCTATCAACTGGTCAGACTCACAATAAGCAAACTTAATTATGCCATGTTCTCTCAAATCACGCATGATGTTTAACATCAATGTGCTCTTTTCTTGCATTGATCTCACATTTGGTTTAACCAAATAAATAACCTCTTGAATTGCGTGGGCTACAGACACATACTCTGCTTCTGTAGCTCACAATGCAACAGACACCTGTTTTCTACTAGACAAAGAAATTGACTTTTCTCCAAGGTTGAACAAATAGCCGCTTGTCGATTTATGATGACTTAAGCCACCAGTCCAGTCTGCATTCACATAGCTTGTGAGTTTTAGATCTCCTGTTGTAGATATCTTTAAATTTATGTCTTGAGTCTCTTTTAAATATTGTAGAATTGTCACAAGCAGGTCATATCCACCTGGGAGATCTGTGGTTATAAAATCACTACGTATTGTGAATTGCAGATCTTCTATTAAGCCAGTGTGTTTGTGTTTCATACTAAATGGATTCCGTTACCTTTGGTGGTGAAGAGGTTAACTACCTTTTCTATGCTGGTTACAAACATGCAGCTTCATCTCACAGCTGTTCCTTACCTGGTCATTTCCTCTACCTATAAAATCTGGTCAGACCTTGCTAGTGAAAGCTTTGCTTCCTAGTTCCTTGGAAATGCTATGCTGATTTGGAGATCGTTGTTGCTACTGGAGATTGTTGCATGTTGTTTTTGGGTGTATGCTTTCCTCAGTGTCCTGTTCCCATTTGTTTGGTACATTCCGATCCTTCCCTATATACCTCTCTACCTTTGAGTGTTTGTATGTTTATTGCTTTTTTTTAATCCTTGTCTGTCTTAAGTGTTTATACACTAGCATTTCTGTCCCAGGCCTCCTGGAGAAGAAAAAAATGTCCTCCTCCAAAATGGTGCCGCCCACCCCTGCACAGTAGCAGCTCTCGGATCTCTATACACACTGATAGCTGCTACTGTGCAGGCCCGGTGGGCACCATTTTCAAATTGATTTTTGTTGTACTTGCTCAATAACATCAAGAACAATTATTATAAGCGCACTAAACATGCGATTTGGCTGCAGAGCAGGTGCCACGGCCGGCACCTGACTGCAGAAGCATTATTTTCTTCAGCATGTACAGATATTCATTATGCAAACTAGGGGGCAGGTCACTGAGGGATCAATGACCTGTCAGCAGTCTGCATTACCTAATCAGAGCACCACATAAAGACCCCTATCCATTTCCATTGTGGTAATGGAGAAAGGATGAACGGCAAGATGGTAAATGACCGTTATGTATCACAGGGGTGGGTGCCTTGTGGTGGAAGCTTGAATGTGTGTTGATCAGCAGAGGTACTGCCAAGGTTTTGTTAGTGTATCAGAGAGAGCTTCCAGGTGGCTGGTGAGACGGGTGGGACCAGTCACCTACAAACCCACTCAGGGGCATGGGTCTGAATGCCCAGGATAAAGCCTGTGTGTGGCTGTGTAAAATAGGATCAGCGATGAGGTCATAGCCATGTGATCCGTATCTCACCGGTGGGCGTGGCTATGGACCATATAAGGTGACCAGGGTAGGTCACATGTGGGAGAGTGCCTGAATCTGATTGGTCCGTGTGGAAGGTCGACATGCTGGAAGGCGAGCTGCCTTCCTGATGAGCACATGCGGAGGCCGCTGACCCGGGGATGCCTGTGTATAATGGCCTGCGAGTGTGTGACAGTTCCCAGGAGGGAATGGATGTCCAGAGTGAGAAGCAACTAAGAGGTAACCATGGACAAGGGGGAATTAACTGTGAGACTTTAGAGCCTGTTTGCTGGACAAAGCACAGCCTGTGTGAACACCGGGCTAAGAGAGCGGAGCTCCTTTATGAACTTTTGTTTGGTCTGGTGTAAGACTGTTACCGTTTTCTTCATGCTGCTATGGTTTATGCCATGTACAATAAACCGTATGGACTATGTTATGTGAAAAGCCTGCGTCGGACCTGGTTTATCTGCAGCCAAGTGAGTGTCCCCTGTTGTGAGCTCTCTTGATCCAACTTTTGAGGCAAGGCTCCCTCTGGTGGATACTGCTGGTAAACATGATGTTAACCCAACAGCTGCAGAAGATAATTGGAGGAGTGGTGGTGACTGGGACTACATAAGTGAGCAGACTTCTCTCAGTGACTGCTGGTGATACTCCTTTCTTTGCTTACTGAGGATTTCTGTCTGCTGCCTGATCCTGCATTTTTTTAGCTAAGTGTCATTTGCTAAACCCTTTTCATCTGTTTTTGCCTTGCTGTTAGGGGTCAGCTTGCTCCCCCTGGGGCTGCTGGCTCCTGCCCTGTATTTTTGTATCTTGTGTTTGTTTGCTCAGTCCCCTGCTGTATTAGCCTGTTGCTAGCCGCCAGTTCACACCTGAGTGCTGATATAGTGGGGGCGAGGTTGTTCAAACCTCAGCATTTTTGTACATCAGTTGTGTTGGATTTATTAGGGTTTTTGCGTGATTGCAGACAGTGCCTTTTCTGTCCTGTCCTATCTAGTCAGTGTGGGCCCCATCATTTGCTCAGTCTATTTTCTGTCTGTGCCTGTGCTTCATCTTATCTCACCGACAATATATGTTTGGGGGCTGTCTATTCCTTTGGGGATCTTCTCCGGGGCAGTTTAGATTTCACCTTTCTGTCTTTAGGCTTAGTTAGTCCTCCGGCTGTGACAAGGCGTCTAGGGCAACGTAGGAACGCTCCACGGCTACTGCTAGTTGTGTTGTTAAGATCTGGGGTCTGCAATCCGCTGAGTGACCAACCTCTCTGGTGTTCTGGTGGCATAGCCTATTGCGCTCTCCTCCTCAGTGACCCATTCATAACAGTCCCCCAATACACTCAGCGCTACCTTACAGTGTAATAATAATAATATTAGCAAATACATCCAATAATATATGTATTATAGTTTTTCTGATTCACTATGTCTTTTTCCTCATGTGCAGGCATTGCAAGACCTTGGGTATCTATGGTTATGACCACTAGGTAAGTGTCACTATTATCAGTGGTATTAACCATGTATACCCAAGGTCCTGTAATGCTTGCACATGAGGAAAGAGACATAGCGCATTAGAAAAACTATAATACATTTCTAATTGGAGGTATTTGCTAATATTATTATTGTTATTATTAAACCTACTACATATTGGGATATTCCCATCTAGGAGATGGGAATACCTGTTTAAGACAGCTAGTACCTTTCATTGTCTTATTACACAGATCGACTGTAATACCATCAGCAAGTTGTTTTGTAACTACAAGCTATAGCCCCAGCTGGGAATTCTGTTTTCCATGCCTTTGATGCAGCCTCTTGGTTTTTTTTCTCTATTATTCAAGTGAGGTTTGATAAAGACCCGGAGCAGGGTCGAAACGTTACCTCGTTATCTTGTCACTTTTCTTTTCCTGTGGTGAATATTGAATAAGTTTAAGCACTGTTTTGCAAAAACAAAGCTAGCTGTTGCTTCTCTTTGTAGGGTGAGTATATGACCAAGGGCAGGGGACTTACACTTAAAGCACCACTCCAGCGCTGAATGAAAAAAAAAAAAAGAAAAAAAAAAAAGGTTGAAGTGGTCTTTTAAAGAGACATGCCCACTATTGCAAAAACTAAAACAGATAAAAACCTTCATATACAATAGTGCTTTCATCCTGCATAGTTTGCATGTAAATTGTACATAGGTAGCAATAACCGTGTGTATGCATGTGTTAACAGTGGCTAAGGTTACAATTTGGTCCAATACACTGTTCTAATATATTTGCTTACAGATTTTTGGCAGCTGGGAAGTCTTTTGCGGCCCTGTATTTCCAGTTTTTGGCTGGGACGTTCACAATTTCCTCCATTAGTCACTCAACATGTATCCTCATCAGGGCTCGACTGATGAACACCTTGATGCCAAAGGTTATGCAACAGCAGTGATTGGAGACAGGCAAGGTCTTCTATGGGAATTCTTATTTCCAAACTGCCTAGGTGCTTTGAATGGAAACCACATCCATGTACAAAAGCCGCTACACTCTAGGTCCCAATGCCGTAATTATCAGCAGTTTGTTCAGTAGTGGTTAGCTTTTGCGAGCAAAAACTACTGCTTTATAATTTTAGCTATCGGGCCTTCGGAATCTCTGCAGGTTACCACCTTCATAGCTCCCTAACTAGTTTACTAATGTACCTAGGCGTTTCCTCCATAGAGGCATGGACCACCAAAGGGGCATTTTTAACTACAAGCTTACAAGAACCCAAAAGTTTGTTGAATGTTTTCTTTTTAACTCAATTCAGCTTGACGAGCCAAATGTAAACTCGACTGAGTGTGATTCTCCACAATTTTGTCCAGATGTATGACATGTCCTTGGATGAAGACATGAAGGATCCTGAATCCACCTCTCTTACAGTATATTTGGAAACCACAGCTAGACAGGGAACATCGAGTTTGAAGGTTCAAAACCTGTATGAAAATAATTTTTTGACCCCTGAAGGCAGATTGTTACCACAGGATGCTACGGTTTCCCTACACACATAATTGTATTTTCCTTGTTTGTTTCATAATTACTTATGGTATGTTATTTTGTTATATCAGGGTTTTTTCTCAGTTGAGCTTTGCATTAACATAGTTTTAGTAACATAGTTTTGAAGGCTGAAGGAAGACCTTATGTCCATCTAGTTAAGCCTATTTTTAGTGCAGCTGTTCTGCGTTGTTGATCCTGGGGAAGGCAAAAACCCCACAGAGTAGAAGCCAATTTTCTCTATAGGGAAAAAAATTCCTTCCCCTAAGCTGGGTCAACCATCTACCTAAAATATTCTGTTATTCGTAACCTTCTATACTGTTACTCACAAGAAAAGCATCCATTCCTTTCTTAAATTCATTCAGTGAGTTGGCCATCACCACTTCCTCAGGAAGAGAATTCCAGAGCCTCACTGCTCTTACCGTGAAGAACCTGCTTCTATGCTGGCGCAGAAATTGTCTTTCCTCCAAACGAAGAGAATACCCCCTTGTTCTTGTCACAGTCCTTGGTACAAAAAGTTCATTGGAGAGATCTCTGTATTGCCCTCTAATATACTTGCACATATATATTAGGTCTCCCGTAAGTCTTCTCTTGAAATAGACCTAATTTTGATAACCTTTCTGGGTATTGTAGTGAACCAACTCCATTTATCATTTTAGTAGCCCGCCTTTGAACCCTTTCAAGTTCAGTAATGTCTTTCTGGAGCACCGGCGTCCAAAATTGCACACAATACTACAAGTGTGGTCTGACAAGTGATTTGTACAGAGGGAGAATTAGGTTTTAATCTCGTGTCCCCAGACCTCTTCTAATGCATCCCATGACCCTATTTGCTTTGGTGGCAGCTGCCTGACACTGGGCACTCCAATTTAGCTGCTTATTGACTAAGATGCCTAAGTCTTTTTCCATGTCTGATTTCCCCAGCAGTTTCCCATTTAGTAAGTAGTTGTAGCATCTGTTTCTCCTTCCCATGTGCATAACCTTACACTTATCTGTGTTAAACCTCATTTGCCATTTTTAGCCCAAATCTCCAATTTACTCAAATCTGTCTGTAGTTGCAAACTGTCCTCCTTTGTGTTAACTACCTTACATAGTTTTGTATCATCTGCAAATACTGATATTTTACTGTGTAAGCCATCCACTAGATCATTAATAAATATACTAAATAGTAGGGGGCCAATACAGAACCCTGTGGTACCCCACTAGTAACCCTGGCCCAATCTGAGTATGCACCATTAATAACCACTCTTTGTTTTCTATCACTAAGCCAGCTACCTACCCATCTACACACACTTTCCCCAAGCCTTACTTACCAATCTTTTACGTGGGACAGTGTCAAGTGCTTTAGAGAAGTCGAGATAAGTGACATCCAATGATTCTCCTTGGTCCATTTGAGAGCTTACATCCTCATAGAAGCTGATCAGGTTAGTTTGACAGGAGCGATCCTTCATAAATCCATGTTGATATGGAGTTAAACATTTATTAACATTGAGATATTCCATAATGGTATCCCTTAGAAACCCTTCAAAAATTTTACTCACAACAGATGTTAAGCATACTGGCCTATAGTTTCCAGGTTCCCTTTTACACCCCTTTTTGAATGTTGGTACCACATTTGCTTGCCGCCAATCAAAAGGAACAGACCCTGTTTCTATAGATAAAAAGAGAGAAGAGCCAGCACTGCCAGTGGTCAGAACGCATAACATGAGGTGCATATGCACATATCTTACTGCATTCAAAATGAGACATTTAGCAAAATATTGATCAATATATTGAGCCACCCCGCAACGCCAAGGCAATCTCATATGGGGGGGTCCTAGTCTACATTTTTATTTATTCACTGTGCCATTGCGGCCTCCTAAATGTTTTAAAAGCAAGACCATATCAAATGCAATCCATACCTGAAGCATATCTGCATCACTCCCGTGCAGCGTGGCGGGGTGGCTCAATATATTGAACAATATTTTGCTAAATGTCTCATTTTGAATGCAGTAAGATATGTGCATATGCACCTCATGTTATGCGTTCTGACCACTGGCAGTGCTGGCTCTTCTCTCTTTTTATTGCAAATTGGTTTTGTGGCTGACCACCACTGTTGCCGTGCACGCTGGGTCATGTTCGCCATCTTTTCTGTGTTTATTGTGATTGATCTAGGCTGCTGTGCTCACTCACGGCAGCCCCGCCCTGCCCCAGGCTTTATTTATTTTTGCATCCATGTCTGAGCCTGCATTGCCCTTCATCTGTGTTTGCTGGTCAGGCAGTGTGTGGAGGTCAAACCTGAGATGTCTGTGTTCAGACCTGGTTGGCCTTCATCTGCACCTGCTCCATCTGGCTGCACGGGAGTGATGCAGATATGCTTCAGGTATGGATTGCATTTGATATGGTCTTGCTTTTAAAACATTTAGGAGGCCGCAATGGCACAGTGAATAAATAAAAATGTAGAGTAGGACCCCCCCATATGAGATTGCCTTGGCGTTGCGGGGAGGCTCAATATATTGATCAATATATTGCTAAATGTCTCATTTTGAATGCAGTAAGATATGTGCATATGCACCTCATGTTATGCGTTCTGACCACTGGCAGTGCTGGCTCTTCTCTCTTTTTATTGCAACCTGTTTCTATAGAGTCTTTAAATATAAGGAATAGAGGCCTGTCTATCACATTACTTAACTCCCTTAATACCCGAGGGTGAATGCCATCAGGGCCTGGTGATTTGTCAATTTTAATCCTACTAAGGCGGTTCTGCACGCCTTCCTGGGTTAGGCAGGTAATACTTAATGGGGAGTTTACATTATCACTCTGCATTTCCCCTGGCAAATACTTTTTTCTCAACAGTGTTCACACAGGAAAAGGATTTAAAACATTTGCTTTTCCCACATCGCTCTTTATGATTTCACCCTCATTGTTCTTTAAAGGGCCGACACCATCAATTTTAATCATTTTACTTTTTATATGATTAAAGAATAGTTTGGGGTTTGTTTCACTTTCCTTAGCAATGAGTCTCTCAGTTTCCACTTTTGCTAAATGTATTTGTTTTTTACACATTTTATTTTTTTCTCTAACTTTTTAATGCTTCTCGATTTGCCTTCTTGTTTTAGCTTCTTAAATGCCTTGTTCTTGTTATTTATTGCCCTTTTTACATCCTTATTTAGCCACATTGGTGTTCTCCTGTTCCTAGCCCTTTTATTTCTGTACGGTATGGCTAGCTCGCAGTGGGTGTGTAAAACTGATTTAAATATTTCCCATTTATTTTCTGTGCTTCTATTTTTGAGGACAATGTCCGAATCAATTCGGCGAAGGTCTTCTCTAAGCTGATCAAACTTTGCTTTCCTGAATTCAGCGTTTTTGTAACCCCCTTCCAGGGCACCTTACTGAAGGACAAGTGGAATTGTATTATATTGTGGTCACTGTTCCCTAGGTGCCCATCGACTCGTACTTCTGTTATTCTATCTGGCATGTTGCTTAAAATTAAGTCCAGAAGGGCTGTCCCTCTAGCTGGGCCCTGCACAAGTTGTGACAGATAATTATCCTTGGTCACTGACAGAAATTGGTCTCCTTTCTGAGATACGCAGGTTTCAGTTTCCCAGTCTGTCGGGGTAGTTGTGTAGTAATATCTCAAAAATTACCCAAGAATCATTTGTCTGTTATTTCTTTACTTGAAGAATAAATTGGGCAATACACTTTTTGGCAATCATTTGTTAAAAAAGAACCATGGCCCATATTTGGGTCAATTAAAAAAAAAAAAAAACACTTAAAGTTGATAAACAATAAAATATAATAACCAAATTAAAAGAAAAAATTAAAATACCTGGGTGGGGAGAGGGGAGAACTGTTTGGTCTGTCAGGTGATCCGAATCTTTCAGGTGTCTGATGTATTTTAAAATTAGAGGGCCTACCATACATTGATGGCACAGAAGCCGAGTATGAAGATTGGAGAGAGGATGAAGGACAAAGGGTGGCATAAGAGGAGCAAGAGTTTGTTGGAATAAATGGTGCTGCCCACGATAAGAAGGGCTATGGCTTTGCGCATACATCGGCGAGTTTGGCCCATAAGAGGACACATGATGGGCTAGTGAGAACAAAGGTAGGGGGGGGCTAATAAATGGTGTAGCACCAGTGTGTCCCATATAACTCCAATGCTACCAATTTGTAAAGCAATCATGAGGATAGTTGGGTGGGGTGATTGCTTCCAGCACAACGAGTATTGCCGAATGTGTGAGTTGCCTTAAATGGGTATTGCCATCTCCAAGATCCTATCCAAATATGTAGTAGGTGTAATAATAATAATATTAGTATATACCTCCAATTAGAAATGTAGTATAGTTTGTATGATTTGCTATGTCTCTTTCCTCATGTGCAGGCATTACAGAACCTTAGAAATACATGGTTATGACCACTGATATAGTGACAGTTAGTTAACTAGTTGCTAGTGATACTGTAAGAAGATGAGTCAAGATGGAGGCAACGGTGTGCAGTGCCCTTTAAGGCTGGAACTATCGGGGCTGTCGCCACTGTTGGCACGGCAGTTTTCCTCAGAGACGGAGAGACATTTCTGTCAGACAGCAGGGAATGCGGGGTACAAAAGGAGACCTGAACGCGAGAATGGAGCAGACTTGGCAGGAAGACGACAGGAGATGGTTGACTCCCTCTCCGCTGCTCCAACTAACAACTCCACTTTTCCCTTTTGTTGCGGGACAAACTGGGAAATCGGTGGGAGAGTAGGCCACACAGAGTGAAGCATCGGGTCGGTGTGGAAGGACCTGTATATAAGGTTTTTCCAGAAGGAGAAGAGAATGCGCCAACTAGGGTGGTCCATAGGAATATGCTCCGGCCATGCCTCTCGGAAGATCACATACGGAGGGAAGAAACTCCCAAAGTTTCTGAAGAGGTGCCTCCTGTGGCTGTGGAGGATGAAGAAGAGGAAAATCTCGAGCAACCATCTGAAGACACGTCTGCAGATCAGGGTCCCGAGACTCCTAAAGAGAGAATTACGGCGGATGCAGACTCAGCTTTGCCTTCACCAGAAGACTCCACTATTCCTTCCAATCCACGTTGCTCCTAATGAACAACGGCCGGACAGCCCCCCATTCGGTACAATCAAGACCAATTCATTTGGCGACAAACCGCTGAACCTGTAAATAAATTCTCCAGTTGTGCTCCAGATGCCTCAACCGTGGAATGGCGAGTGAAAAGAGAGGGGGGGGGGGTGTAAGAAGATGAGTCAAGACGGAGTCGGCGGTGTGCGGTGCCCTTTAAGGCCGGAACTATCAGGGCTGTCACCACTGTTGGCGGGGAAGTTTTCCTCTGAAAGGGAGAGACCTTTCTGTCAGACAGATGGGGGCGCAGGGTACAAAAGGAGACTTAAGTCTTCTCCGTTCCCAAGCTCGACGGGAAGACGACAGGAGACGGTTGACTCCTTCTCCGCTGCTTCTACTAACAACTCCACTTTTCCTAGACCTCCGTGCGCTGACCCTGAGACTTCTCTTGACACTATTATGTTACCATCTGTACCCACACCGTTGGATACCCCTGTTTTACCCGAGATACCGGAACAACTGTTTAGAGACTACTCCGAGAGACCGCGGGTTGTTGCGGCTTGTACATGTGCTAGCGACCCGTGCCCGGCGCCATTTCCGAGGCATTCACACAAAGAGCTGTTTCCACGTTCCAGCGTACCCAACACACAACCACAAGTACTTCATTACAAGCGCTAGAAAGGAGACGTTCAGAGAAGGCATATGTTGGTGGAGTGTTGGAACGGAGTACTTCATCTTGCCTGGAGGTGGACTGAGCCCCTGACCTGGAGGACACAGCACGGATGTGGGCACCTGTATGCTCAGCAGACTGTGAGTAAAGCTTTGGAACTACATGCTCTGGTGTCCTCCGCTTATTCCTGCGCCAACCCACTCAGCACTGCTACATCTCTGTGCTTAAAACTACACCGGTCTCCTCTCCTCACTACCTCGCCATCAACACTGCCCTGGGACTACAGCCCTACCTGTGGAGGGCCACAACATAATTGCTGCACCACACCATCTGTCCCAGAGGATCTGTCTGCAGCGTCGGCTTAATATCTTCATTGCCAAACAGCACAGGTGGCGTCACGAATCATCCACTTATAAACTTTAATCATCAGCCACACTATTTCTTTTACATGGACGCCCAGGGCCACGGACCGGGTCACAGCCACTGTGACACTTCCCATTGAAATCAACGGGCCCGGCTCCGAGTACCCCACGGCCCTGGCGGGCAATCCATAACCACTGTTGCCGTGGGAGGGTTCTTCTGGGAGGGAAGGACCTTCACGCTGGACAGCGGGGGAATGGGAAGTATAAAGAGGACTGAGCGCGGGAACAGGTCAGACTTGGCGGGAAAGCGACAGGAGAAGGTTGACTCCCTCTCCGCTGCTCCAGCTGACAACTCCACGCCACCCTTCCCACTGAGTGCTGACTCCACAATTGACTTTGACGCTATTGAGTTATCGTCTGACCCTGTTCTTGTAGACAGTCCAGTCCCTGTGGTGATTGAGAAGCTGACTTTCTGCGTTCCTAGAGACTATCCCAAAAGACTGTGGTCTGTGAGCAAGCACATGGCTCGCGTTCTTCGCCATCACTGAGTAATCCACACAAAGCACTGTTTCCACAATCCACTGCATTCAACAAACTCTCTCTCCTTACAGGAGTAGCATAGCACTGGACCAGATCCATTCTCAGATGGGAGCACAGAACCAGAATTCCTAACATCAGGATAAGGGACATATACTTGTATATACCAGTATGGGTAACATACATACCACGATGGGGAATATATTTATCAGGATGGGGACCAGGATAAGGAACATATACCAGGATGGGGGATATACATATCAGGATGGGGGATATACATACCAGAAATGGATATATACTGCTCAAAAAAATAAAGGGAACACTGTTCCATTTTCAACAGGCTGTTTGTGTTCCCTGTTATACAGATACCAGTATGGGGCCAGGAAGGAGAACAGGACCAGGAAGGGATATATACATATATCAGTATGGGGTCAGGAAGGAGAACATATATACCAGGATGGGAGATATATATACCATGATGTGGTACAGTGGGGAAAAAAGTATTTAGTCAGCCACCAATTGTGCAAGTTCTCCCACTTAAAAAGATGAGCGAGGCCTGTAATTGACATCTTAGGTGTAGACCACAACTATGAGAGTCAAAATGAGAAAACAAATCCAGAAAACCGCCTTGTCTGAATTGGTAGCTAACAAAATACTTTTTCCCCCACTGTATTTATATACACCAAGATACCAAGATGGGATATACTGTATACAGTATATACTAGTATGGGGCCAGGAAGGGGAACACCGATGCACCGAGGCCCATTGGACTCTAGTTACGCCACTGCTACTCAACCATGAATGTCTATGGGGATCTGTATAAAACTAATAAGTTCATACAAGCAGGAAAACGCCCTATGAAATAACATGGGGGTCCGTGATCGAATGAAAAAAAACCCTTCTGAGGAAGAAGTGCAAAAACGCGTGTCAAGGGGATACACTAGAGCCTCCTGGGTACCTATATCTTGGTATTGGTCATGGCTTTGATTTAGCTCTATATTTCTCTTTGGCACTATTCACAGATGCCTATTTGACTGCCTGCAACATATTTTAATGTCTCTGAATTCACCCATGAACCATTTACTCTCTACCATTGGTACTATGTTTTTATTATATTTATTTGGTATAACTTTTTTCAAGCAAGTTACCAGAAACAAACACCAGCACCGACGAGTACTCCTATCTGCATTTTTTTGCATGTTCTGTTGTATTTATGATTTGCACCTTGCACTTTATCTACGAGGACGCTATTCTGCGTACATTGTGATCTCATGCATTTGCCTACTTATTGATTTAAGCCTGATTTGCAAGGTCTTGCATAGACTCAACCTACCTGTATACCATATTTGCTCAGTGTTTGCTTTTTCATTTCCTGTATGGTCTGTTTTACATCTCCGATTTTTTTTTTTTTAACCTTTTAACTCTTTGTATTTTCTTCAATAACATTATAAAATTGCTTGTCATTTCTAAACCTGTTTGAAGGACTTTTTTTCCCCACATAGGTTGAAGCAGCGAGGACGCACGGAAACACGTGTACAGTATGTGCGGATGTAATGCTGCTATCATACACCTGAGATAGACTTTTCTTTTTTTCTCAGGTGTCATCAATAATCAGGGAAACTGTATTTGATCATGTACATTATAAAATTTTGATGTATGAAATTGGATGTCACACAGACGTAAAAAAAAACGGACACACAGACTGCACATGGATGACAATGCGGATGGAAATAATTGAGCAATAAGTACAAACTGCGTCTTCAGGTACGGCTGCACCTGTAATTTGTCAGTGATTTGAGCCGCCACGGTTTACGTCAGGGGAATCAAAGTTCCTACATTGCTCTCTACTTTTTTTTTTGCAATATTTTTTTACTTTTTTATTCCAGGATATTTGTTTTGTGTTTTGCTTTTGGTTTTCTCTGTGTAAAGGTCATGTGTTCATATGCAATTACATTTTGCATGCACATTAATTTACTTTTTCTGCTCAGACCCAGTTTCTCATTTGTTTCATTGTGCATTCTGTGCATATAAGGGTGTGACCGCCCTGTTTCTGAGTTGGAAAATCCATCCTGTCTGGCCTACACTATTACTGGTGGTTCAGTCCCTCTGTCCTTGTTCACATTTACGTCACTTGACAAGTGGAAAGGTTTTAAATACAAGAGTTAGGACTGTCCCACAAGGGTTGCCGTGACGTGGCGGGATGGCTTCTACATTATTTTGATCAAAATTATGTTAACTAAATACCCTTATTATTACTATTATTACTATTATTACTACCTTCATGCAATTTTTGCAATATTTTTTTACTTTTTTATTCCAGGATATTTGTTTTGTGTTTTGCTTTTGGTTTTCTCATTGCTCTCTACTTTCAGTTCACGGACTCAACTTCATCTCAACCACCGGAAACCCAAGTTTTTTAAGCAGAGGTTTGGTTATAAGCAGAGAAAGAGGAATCGAGCAGAGCTGAGGGAGGAGAGCTGAGAGCTGGGGCTAAGAAGGTTCCTCTTGTTCAGCCTGTCAGGGCCTAAGGTCCAGCCTGGGTGGGTGGGGTGTGCGGAGAAGGGGGTGCATGGAGGATGACATCTGGCTTCCCTTCCTGTAGAGAGGTCCTAGGGCTGGGCAGCGTATCCAGGGGACAGGCTCACCATGGAAGATGTAAGTTATCCACCAGCCTCTCTTATTAACCCCTTCTTTCACACTGTCACCTGCTTATCGAAACCTCGCTCACTCGAATCTCCTGCGCGACGGGCTTGTTAACCCTTTCCCTCCGCAGGGATGCAGTGATGCTGGAACTGTGCATCTTCTGTTACCAAAGAGGAGTCCAAATGTCAAAAAGTAAACTTGATTTTCCACTTCGCTCCCGACGGCTATTAGCCTGAAATAAAGGGAACAGAGCATTACTAACATTACAGCCAGCTAACAAGCAGAACTGGGCTACTTTTTGGCAGTGTCATTTCGCTCCTCTTCATACGTGACACAAGACTTCCTCCTCTCCGCAGATGTGAAACAGTTAAGTAGGTGTCTTCTACCGCTAGCACCGCAGAACCCTGGTTAGAAAGATGCTGAGTACAAGCATTACATGGGGCTGCCTGTGATTGCCCTCTGCTATCTGCCACATATCCCAGCTGGAAAGCTCAGCCTTTCCCTAGAAATGCAGCGACGAGACGGGAAATACAAACCACAGTGAAGTCACAGCATTACTAATATCCGTGCTGCTGGATGTTGAGAAATGGCAATGTAGGAAGAGGAGATAGAAAGGAGCCGTCTTCCTAGATCTGTAGTGCTGGAAGACATCATGTCCTGTTCTCGTGGGCTGCGCAGAAGGGGTTTCTCCACCACCGGCAGCTGGGTGTCAAGCTGTCGTAGCTTCTCTGTGCTGTTCCCAGATTGTCCTCTGAATGCAATGTTTTTCAGCTGATCGAAAGTTTCCATCTCCATCACTTTCACACAAGCATTGCAGAAAAGCTTGGAAAGCATGTCCAATTATATACTTACTATGTCTGATAAGACTATTAGAATTGTAACTGGTATTTATTTATTATGCTTTTCTTATATAGCGCCATTAATTCCACAGCACTTTACAGACGTTATCATCGCTATCCCTTTTGGGGCTCACAATCTAGATTCCCTATTAATATGGAGAACCCGGAGGAAACCCACGCAAACAAGGGGACAACATACAAACTTCTTGCAGATATTGTTGTGGCTAATAAACAATAACAACAATACTAAAAATTATATAATATGTGATTGTATGTAAATAATAAACTCCATTTAAAACCCAATGGTTGCATTAGTCTAGCATTGTAATCCCTGTTTCTCAATTGCTGTAGGTCCACAGGTTGGGAACCACTGGTGTAGACGATACCTGATGACAATAATTTAAAAAAAATCCATTACATTACCCCTGTAGAGGTGACCAATGGTTATATTTATTTATGCTCACTTATAAAGCAACCGTCATATTCCACAGGGCTTTACAGACTTCATTCCTGTCCCCACTGGAGCTCACAATCTAAATTTCCTACTGGTATGACTTAGCATGGGTTTCCTCCAGGTACTCCGGTTTTCTCCCACTTTCCAAACATGGGGGGAACATACAGAGGCCTTGCAAATGTTGCCCTTTGTGGGATTTAAATGGAATCTGTCAGGAGGTATTTGCTATGTAATCTGAGGACAGCATGATGTAGGGGTTGAAACACAGAATTCAGTGATATGTCATTTACCAAGCTGTGTGCTGTTGTTTACTTACCTTAAAGGTTTTATCACTAGGAGATTATCACTGCCATGCCTGATGTGCACATGTTAGTCCCACACCCCCTCTTCTGATGAGCAGCGCACTGTCAATAGACAATGAACATAGAGAGCCTGATGTGGGCGGGGTTAGCTGTGGTGTGGGCGGAGTTAGCTTTCTCAGCTCTGCTGTATTTCTAAATCTAAGAACTCTGTGTCACAACTGCTGCACCCAGTAAACAAAGTGATACATTGCTGGATTCAGGGTCTCTTTTCCTACATCAAACTGTTCTCAAATGAGGTAAAAAAAACCTGATGACAGATTCCCTTTAATCCCAGGACTCCTGCTTTGCCAAGCAACAGTGCTGCTCATGCTACTGCAATGTAGAATCTGCAATAAATCAGCAGAAAAATCTTCATGCACATGTGAATAACATACTAGATTATAACTCTCTATGGATAAAATTAGTCAAATCTGCAGAAATAATTGACATGAAGTAGACTTAATTAATTCACACTGCTGCATCGCAGATTGATTTACACACAAAATTCTCTACAGATTGTCGATCAGATTCGTTCAAATCACATCTTCAAAATTAGTATTGTAATACGCTGCAGATTTTCTGTTGGAAAATCTGTTTGTGAAATGTTCAACAAATGCTCTGTGTGCAGGTCTCTTATAGTTCACTTCAGTTAATTAACTTGCAATTAACTTCCAAACACGGCCCATGGACAAGAGTGGCGCTGTTTCTGGATAGACAGCGTCGTTATTTTTTTATGTATTTTCTTTATGTATATTTGGTTATAAAAAATGGATTCAGATTAGGACTGGGTTATCTAATGTATGGAAATCAAACTGTAAGGACACCAAGTGGCAGAGTATCAAACAGGATTATTATCATATACAATATGTCTACATAATGAATGAACATTAGTATCTAAGATATAAATCTATTAGACAGTGCTTACTTTTTTTAAAAACTTTCTCGAAATCTCTGTATATAAAACTGTGTGTGTGAGTGTGTGTGTGTGTGTATCACCAACCAATCACGAAGCATCTTTCATTTCAACAGAGCTGGTTAAAAGAAGCTGAGCTATGATTGGTTGTTATGAGCAACAGTTTTCCTTACAACCAATCACTAAGCATCTCTCATTTCACCAGAGCTGGTTAAAAGAAGCTGAGCTGTGATTGGTTGCTATGAGCAAGTTTTCCCACTTGAGAACACCTCAGCAGACACTGACATGATGGGAGAAATCTAGCATCCCTGGGAACATGAGCTCCCAGCCATTGTCTGCCCCCCAAAAAGGAGCACATGACAGAAATGAATCCCCCCCTCCTGTGCCCATATCCCCATCACACATCCTCCATCATATAGGCACATCTTCCCTCTTAAAGGGATCATTGGTACGGAAGTCATAGAAATCCATCCAGCGCTTTGGTTTTGACCCAAGTTAGGACCGTTCCACTCAGCGCTGTTGTTCTAACTCCAGTTTCTCTTAAAGGGATCATTGGTTTGGAATTTAGGGCAAATCCACTCTGCGCTTTGGTACTGACCCCAGGCCTTTCTTAAAGGGATCTCCGGTATGGAAGTCAGGGCAATTGCCTTCAAATGCTTTGGTTTTGACCCCAGGCTCTCTTAAAGGGATCTCCTATATGGAAGTTAGGGCAAATACCTCAGCGCTCTGATTAGGACCCCAGGGTTCTATTAATGGGATCATTTGTATGGAAGTCAGGGCAAATCCACTCAGCCCTCTGGTTCTGATCCCAGTCTCTCTTAAAGGGATCCCCGGTATGGAAGTTAGGGCAAATCCACTCAGCACTCTGGTTCTGACACCAGGCCTCTCTTAAAGTGATCCCCGGTATGGAAGTTAGGACCGTTCCACTTAGTGCTCTGGCTCTGACCCCAGGCTGACGGAATGATGTGGGATATTAGGAGTAGTAGTCCGGTGGCTTTGGCTGATGGGATGATGTGAGATATTAGTGGTAGTAGTCCGGTGGCTCTGGCTGATGGAATGATGTGGGATATTAGGGGTAGTAGTCTGGTGGCTCTGGCTATCGGGTTGATGTGGGATATTAGGGGTAGTAGTCCGGTGGCTCTGGCTGACGGGATGATGTGGGATATTAGGGATAGTAGTCCGGTGGCTCTGGCTGACGGGATGATGTGGGATATTATGGGTAGTAGTCCGGTAGCTCTGGCTGACGGGATGATGTGGGATATTAGTGATAGTAGTCCGGTGGCTCTGGCTATCGGGTTGATGTGGGATATTAGGGATAGTAGTCCGGTGGCTCTGGCTGACGGGATGATGTCGGATATTAGTGGTAGTTGTCCGGTGGCTCTGGCTGATGGGATGATGTGGGATATTAGGGGTAGTAGTCCGGTGGCTCTGGCTGACGGGATGATGTGGGATATTAGTGATAGTAGTCCGGTGGCTCTGGCTATCGGGTTGATGTGGGATATTAGGGGTAGTAGTCCGGTGGCTCTGGCTGACAGGATGATGTGGGATATTAGGAATGTGGCTATGCGGAGTGGGCGGGGCTCTACACTTATATATATATATATATATATATATTATAATTTGTTATAACTAACTGTAGTTAGTTACTATTCCTGGGCAGCGCCGGGCTCTTCAGCTAGTAATAGATAAACTGAACAAATAGGATTGTGGTAAAGGGAACTGATCAGGTGATTAACCCCTTCACGCTGCAGCCCTTTTTGCGTTTCTGGTTATCACTCCCCTTTTTCCCAGAGCCATAACTTTTGTATTTTTCCATTAATATGGCCGTGTGAGGGTTTGTTTTTTGCAGGACGAGTTGTACTTTTGACTGACACCATTGGATTTACCATGTCCTGTACTCGAAAAACGGGAAAAAAATTCCAAGTGCTGAGAAGTTGCAAAAAAAGTGCAATTCCACAACTGTTTTTTGGTGTTTTTTTTACTAAGTTCACCAAATGCCAAAATTGACCTGCCAATATGATTCTCCAGGTCATTGAGTTCGTAGATACCAAACATGTCTAAGGGTATGTGCACACGCTGCGGATTCCGCTGCGTTTCCGCAGCGGTTTTGGCCGCTGCGGACCCGCAGCAGTTTTAGCTGCGGTGTACAGTACCATTCAAATGAATGGTAAAAACAAAACGCTGTGTAGACGTTGCGGAAAAATCCGCACGAATTTGCTGCGGTTTTGAATACGCGGAAAGAAGTGACATGTCAATTCTTTCTGCGGAATCCGCAGCGGGTTCCTATCTCCACCATTGTGGAGATGGTGAATCCGCAGGACCAAACCGCAGGCAAAACCGCAGATAATCCGCAGGTCCTTTGACCTGCGGTTTATCTGCGGTTTTTGCAAAATCCGTGCGGATTAATCCGCAGCAGATTCCGCAGCGTCTGCACACGCTTTTTACTTAAATGGTGAAAAAAAAATCCAAAAGTTTGTTTAAAAAAAAATAAAAAAATTGTGTCACTTTCCGATACCCGTATGGTCTCCATTTTTCGTGATTTAAGGTTGGGTGAGGGCTTATTTTTTTCGCACCGAGCTGATATTTTTAATGATACCATTTTGATGTAGATATGATCTTTCGATCGCCCATTATTGCATTTTATTGCAATGTTGCAGTGACCAAAAAAAGTAATTCTGGTGTTTTTACTTTTTGTCCCGCTACGCCATTTACTGATCGGATTAATCTTTTTTCTTATTGATAGAACGGGCGATTCTGAATGCGGCGATACCAAATATGTGTACTTTTTTTGTTTTATTTTGAATGGGGCAAATGGGGGGTGATTTGAAGTTTTATTTTTTAAATATTTTTAAAAACTTATTTTTACTTTAGGCATTCTTCAATAGTCTCCATGGGAGACTAGAAGCTGCGATAACCCGATGGCCTCTGCTACACATGGGCGATGATCAGATCGCCTGTATGAAGTAGAATTACTCACTTGCTATGAGCTATGACCACCAGGTGGTGCTCATAGCAATCTGGCAAAGACAACCATAGAGGTCTGCTGGAGACCATTGGTGAGCTACGATCATGTGACAGGGTCACCGATGGGCAGGATTAGCGACACGCTTCCGGCTTAACCCGTTAAATGCCACTGACAGCAGCATTTAATGTGATTAACAGCTGCAGTGGGATGGCAATTCCACCCGCATGTGGCCAGAAAGATGTGGGTTCAGCGCCGGAGCCAACATCAAAGGGAGGGACACGACATGCTCTGTACTAGTATGGCGCATGTCGTGAAGGGGTTAAATGCTACTAACCTGCAGATATAGGGCTAATCTGCAGGTTAGTAGTGTACTGACACCGTGCAGAGCTGCCACTAAGAGCCCTACACTGACAGCCGGCTCATCATTAGGGCCAACTGTCAATCAGTGCCGGGGGGTGCAGTTACAGCCGCCGCTCACTATGCACAGAGCGGTGAATGATCCTGCACCGGTGACAAAGTGATTAGGGAACTAGGGGGTCTGCAATACCAAGACAGGTTATTACACTTGGGGTTATTTAGTTTTGAAAATCGAAGGCTTAGGGGTGATCTTATTACAATGTATAAATATATGCGGGGACAGTACAAAGACCTTTCTAATGATCTTTTTACTCTTAGACCTGTGACGGGGACAAGGGGGCATCCTCTACGTCTGGAGGAAAGAAGGTTTCAGCATACTCAGACGCGGATTCTTTACTGTAAGAGCAGTGAGACTATGGAACTCTCTGCCATATGAGGTTGTAATGAGTGATTCCCTACTAAAATTTAAGAAGGGCCTGGATGCCTTTCTTGAAAAGTATAATATTACAGGGTATATACACTAGTTTCCTTAATATTGTGTTGATCCAGGGAGCTAGTCTGATTGCCGTATGTGGAGTCGGGATAGAATTTTTTTCCCCAATGTGAAGCTTACTGTTTGCCACATGGGTTTTTTTTGCCTTCCTCTGGATTAACATGTTACAGCAAGTTAGGATAGGATATGGGTTGAACTAGATGGACTTAAAGTCTTCCTTCAACCTTAATAACTATGTTACTATGTCACCCTGTGGCTTAAAGAGCTAGTCTGCAGAGAGCAATAAAGTTAATTTCCCCCCGGCATCGGGGCTCTCAGTGCGGCATCCGCACAGTGTAAGTACGCTATTAGTCTGCAGATTAACCATAGTGTTTTTTTACATGACAGGTTCCCTTTATATGGTGGATTCTCCAGATGTATTCAATATATCATCATGCTTTTTTGCTGCTGCAGAACACTTTATTATGGGCAGCACATCACATGTTTACATGGAGAGATGTGCTGCCAATAACTAGAATTGTTAGGCTAGGTGCGCAATGCAATATATGTCAAGAGCTTTTCCCAACATATAGTGTAACGTCATCTTAGGCGATGTGATAGCAATCACCAGACGGAGGCCCAAAGTGTGTTCTTCTGCCTCCTTCTGGACGTAGGTGCCGCATACCATTTCTTTACCTGTATAGTAAAATGCATTGGACTTCACTTTCCTGTACAGAGGGACACTGCAAAAAAAGTATACTATGCAGTATATTATATGTTTCCTTACAGCCGGTCCATATTCGGGACGGATGCCTCTGTATCCACTGTCGGACGCACACCTCCTGAATGTGGACCGAGACTTATGTACCCATAAAAATCATTGAACCCAACGAACAAGTGTATTGCTTGTTCTTTATTGCCAGCCTGTTTATATAGTAAGTAACAAGCATTTCTATGAATAGTCATTCACTGATTATTGTCTCATCTAAATCTGCCATAACGGAACAGAACAATATATCAGAGTAACAAAATCAATCATTGAAGGGGTTGCCCACAATTAGAAACACATGACTGCTCCATTTAAGTAATTGGAGTTGAGCTGCAATACCAGAGATTTACAAACATTATAAAGCAAATATATCATCTATATTATTTTATAAAAACCAGATAGTGATACATATATTTTTTGTAATTTGTTTTTATTTTATGAATATACATTTTGTCTTCTGCACATGATAGTGGTGGTCTCTTTGCCTGTTGATTACATTTAGAGGTATTCTTTACAGCAGCCACATTGACTATAAATGGCATTGCAAATATCTAGAAGCGTCGTATACAGTACAGTGCAAAAATTTTAGGCAGGTATGGAAAAACTGCAGCAAAGTGAGAATGCTTTAAAAATAGAAGTGCTAATATTTTGCTTTAACCCCTTCACCCCCAAGGGTGGTTTGCACGTTCATGACCGGGCCAATTTTTACAATTCTGACCACTGTACCTTTATGAGGTCATAACTCTGGAACGCTTCCATGGATCCCGGTGATTCTGACATTGTTTTCTCGTGACATATTGTACTTCATGTTAGTGGTAAAATTTCATTCAAATAACTTGCGTTTATTTGTGAGAAAAACGGAAATTTGGCGAAAATTTCGCAATTTTCCAACTTTGAATTTTTATGCCCTTAAATCACAGAGATACGGCACACAAAAAACTTGATAACTACCATTTCCCACATGTTTACTTTACATCAGCACAATTTTGGAACCAAAATTTTTTTTTGTTAGGAAGTTATAAGGGTTAAAAGTTGACCAGCGATTTCTCATTTTTACAACACCATTTTATTTTTAGGACCACATCACATTTGAAGCCACTTTGAGGGGTCTATATGATAGAAAATACCCAAAAGTGACACCATTCTAAAAACTGCACCCCTTAAGGTGCTCAAAACCACATTCAAGAAGTTTATTAACCCTTTAGGTGCGTCACAGGAATTTTTTTGAATATTTAAAAAAAAAATGAACATCTAACTTTTTTTCATAAAAAAAATAATTCAGGTTCAATTTTTTTTATTTTACCAAGGGTAACAGGAGAAATTGGACTGCAAAAGTTATTGTGCAATTTGTCCTGAGTACGCAGATACCTGATATGTGGGGGGGAACGACTGTTTCGGCGCATGGCAGAGCTCAGAATGGAAGGAGCGCCGTTTGACTTTTTCAATGCAAAATTGGCTGGAATTCAGATTGGACGCCATGTCACGTTTGGAGAGTCCCTGATGTACCTAAACAGTGGAAACCCCCTACAAGTGACCCCATTTTGGAAACTAGACCCCCCAAGGAACTTATCTAGATAAGTGGTGAGAACTTTGAACCCACAAGGGCTTTACAAAAGTTTATAACATAAAGCCATACAATTAAAAAATCATATTTTTTCCACAGAAATGATCTTTTCACCCTCAATTCTTATTTTTCCAAGGGTAACAGGACCCTAGAAGTTATTGTGCAATTTGTCCTGAGTACGCTGATACCCCACATGTGGGGGTAAACCACTATTTGGGCGCATGGCAGAGCTCGGAAGGGAAGCAGCGCCATTTGACGTTTTTGGCTGGAATTGAGATCGGACACCATGTCGCGTTTGGAAAACCCCTGATGTACCAAAACAGTGGAAACCCCCCACAAATGACACCATTTTGGAAACTAGACCCCCTAAGGAACTTATCTAGATGTGTGGTGAGCACTTTGACCCCCCCAGTGCTTCACAGAAGTTTATAACGCCCGGGCGTGAAAATAAAAAATTCGTATTTTTTCCACAAACATGATCTTTTAGTCACCATTTTTTATTTTCCCAAGGGTACCAGGAGAAATTGGACCCCAAAAGTTGTTGTCCAATTTGTCCTGAGTATGCTGATACCCCATATGTGGGAGAAAACTACTGTATGGGCACACGTCGGGGCTCGGAAGGGAAGTAGTGACGTTTTGGAATGCAGACTTTGATGGAATGGTCTGCGGGTGTCATGTGCGTTTGGAGAGCCCCTGATGTACCTAAACTATTGAAACTCCCCACAAGTGACCCCATTTTGGACACTAGACCCCCCACGGAACTTATCTAGATGTGTGGTGAGCACTTTGAACCCCCAAGTGCTTCACAGAAGTTTATAACACTCGGACGTGAAAATAAAAAAATCATTTTTTTCCACAAAAATGATATTTTTGCCCCCAATTTTTTATTTTCCTAAGGGCAACAGGAGAAATTGGACCCCAAAAATTGTTTTGCAATTTGTCCTGAGTAGGCTGATACCCTACTTGTGGGGGTAAAACACTGTTTGGGCGCATGGCAGAGCTTGGAAGGGAAGGAGCACCATTTGACTTTTTCAACTCAGAATTGGCTGGAATTGAGATCAGACGCCATGTTGCATTTGGAGAGCCCCTGATGTGCCCAAACAGTGGAAACCCCCAATTCTAACTCCAACCTGAACCCCAACATGCCCCTAGCCCTAACGCTAACCCTAGCCCTAACCCTAGTCCAAACCCTAACCCTAGCCCTAACCCTAATGGAAAAATGGAAATAAATACATTTTTTTTATTTTATTATTTTTCCCTAACTAAGGGGGTGATAACGGGGGGTTTGATTTACTATTTATGGCGGTTTTTATTTTTGGCAGCTGTCGCACGCTAAAAGACGCTTTTTATTGTAAAAATAGTTTTTGCATCACCACATATTGAGAGCTATAATTTTTCCGTATTTTGACCCACCGGGTCATGTGAGGTCTTATTTTTTGCGGGACGAGTTGACGTTTTTATTGGTACCATTTTCGGGCACGTGAAATATTTTGATCGCTTTTTATTCCGATTTTTGGGACGCAGAATGAAGAAAAACCAGCGTCTCATGAATTTCTTTTGGGGGGGTGCGTTTACACCGTTCCGCGTGCGGTAAAATTGATAAAGCGGTTTTATTCTTCGGGTCAGTACGGTTACAGCGATACCTCATTTAGGTCTTTTTTTATGTTTTTGTCGGTTTTATGCAATGAAAACTATTTTATATAAAAAATAATTATTTTTGCATCGCTTTATTCTGCGAGCTATAATTTTTTTATTTTTTCGCTGATGATGCTGTGTTGCAGCTCGTTTTTTGCGGGACAAGATGACGTTTTCAGCGGTACCATGGATATTTATATGCGTCTTTTTGATCGCGCGTTATTACACTTTTTGTTTGGCAGTATGATAATAAATCATTATTTTTTGCTTCGTTTTTTATTTTTATTTTTTAAGGGGTTCGCTAAAGGGGTTAAATAATGGGACAGTTTTATAGGGCAGGTCATTACGGACGCGGCGATACCTAATATGTGTACTTTTATTGTTTTGTTTGTTTTTTTTTATTTCCAAAAAATGGATTTATTGGGGGAATATTTTTTTTTTTTTTTTCTAATTTATTTGGCGATTTTTTTTTTTTTTTTTTTTTTTTATTTTTTTTTAATTATTTTTACACTTTTTTTTATTTATTTTTTTACTTTATTAAATAGTCCCAGGTGGGACATCACTGTCCTGTGACAGATCGCTGATCTGTCACATCACAGATCACTGTGACAGATCAGCGATCTGACACAGGCACTGCAGAAGGCTTCCTCATGCCTGCGCTTTGCAGGCACTGAGGAAGCCAGCTTCCTCAGGCCCCCGTCGCCATCTTGGATTCGGGGGCCTGGAGGAAAGGAGTCCCCCGCAGCAGCGCTGCACATTGCGCTGCCGTGGGGGGCTCAGGGAAGCACGGAGGGAGCCCCCTCCCTGCCGATGCTTCCCTTTAACTCCCGGTACACCGCGATCATGTTTGATCGCGGTGTGCAAGGGGTTAACGTGTCGGGGGCAGTCCGTGACCGCCCCTGACACATTGTGCCGGGTGTCAGCTGTGATAATCAGCTGACACCCGGCCGCGATCAGCGGCGCTCACCACGTGGGCGCCGCTGATCGCGCCCGACGTACTATCCCGTCCATGGGCATAGGGGCCCAGGTCCCATGGACGGGATATACCGTCGGATGTCAGGAAGGGGTTAATCAATTAACAAAATGTAAAGTGAGTGATCAAAAGAGAAATCCAAATCAATATTTGGTGTAACCTTCAAAACTGCATCAATTCTTCTAGGTGCACAAGCATTTGTAGGATTATAGGTGTATGAGTAACCAATTATACCAAACTGCAACAAGACACAAGGTAGTTACACTGCATCAGCAATATACTGCTCATGGTCTTTTAAAGAAGCACCAAGTAATGGTCGATGTTGACGACCATATGTGTGTACGGGGGTCAGGGCTTTGCGCCTTTAAATGTTGATGCTACTGTTTACATGTACATAATAGCCATATTTGTATGAGTCGTGTATATAATTGCTATATATTTAATTGTGCCGCATTTTCGTACTATATGTAAGCTAGGGACAGTGCAGCTAGGGAATAGGGCCACTAGATGGGGGGCACTGAGTACACTACTTTAGATTTAGTTATAAGGCACTTAGAGGTTAATTCTAGGAGGGGTAGCTGGAGAATAGGTTAGACAGATTTCCTGTTCATAGTAAGTCAGGGGTAGACCCCTGGGTGCTGCTCAGGTGGCCTCTGGCCTGAGCTGCTTAGCTACCACGCAATGTTCTGAAGTAGAAACCCAGCCTTCCAAGGAAAGAGTGGAAGTATTAAGGAAGAAGAGAAGAGTTAAGAGCACAGTATCCGCAGCAACGTAGTGAAGTATTTACAGATGAAGTTTGGATACAGAAGAAGTAGAGTGGGTCACCGTGAAAGTGCGCGGGAAGGATAACCCAGGATGACCCAGTAGATAATATTTCCGTGTCTGGGCTGAAGTCGGTTCCAGGGGGATAAATACAAGTGGCGTTTTCACCGGGCTTTTCATCCCGTTATATCTTTGTGACCTATTCTTGTGAAGCAGAAGAAGTTCGGGAAAGACAACGAAAATGCATTGCTGGTACTGTGACAAGTGTGCTGAAAGTGTTATGAATCTGCTGTGACCACTGCAGAATGAATGAAATCATTTCTGCGCAGGCTCCCCGCCTGACCAGGGATGAACTAATAAGCGTGGGAAAGTTTCTGAACTTTTTCCCACACTGCCAGTTCACCTCCAGTCAGCCGGGGACTCCGCGTAGCCTCAGTGACGTCAGCGGTAGTCAGTGAGGCTGTGCGGAGTCCCCGGCTGACGGGAGGTGAACTCAGGAGCATGGGAAAAAGTTCAGAAACTTTACCACGCTTATTAGAACGAATTTTATTTAAAGTTTTTGGTTATGTGCACACAGCACCTTATAGATGCTGGTGTACCCACAGTGTTTTTGCAGCAGAAGATGCTTCAGTAAAATGTCGGTAATGTTTTTACTTAACCCCTTACCGACCAGAGGTATTTTTGGTTTTACATTTTCATTTTTTGCTCCCCTTCTTCCCAGAACCATGACTTTTTTATTTTTTGGTCAAAACTCAAAGTGGCCATGTGAGGGCTTGTTTTTTGCGGGACGAGTTGTACTTTTGAATGACACCATTGGTTTTAACATATCGTGTACTGGAAAACGGGAAAAAAATTCCAAGTGTGGTGAAATTGCAAAAAAAGTACAATCCCACACTTGTTTTTTTTTTTTACCATGTTCACTAAATGCTATAGCTAACCTGCCATTATGATTCTCCAGGTCATTACGAGTTCATAGACACCAAACATGTCTAGGTTTTTTTTTTATTTAAGTGGTGGAAAAAAAATCCAAACTTTGTTAAAAAAAAAGACGCCATTTTCCGATATCAGTACCGTCTCCAATTTTTGTGATCTCGGGTTGGTTGCGGGCTTATTTTTTGCATGCCAAGCCGAGTTTTTAATGGTACCATTTTGGTGCAGATACGATCTCTAGATCACCCATTAATGCATTTTAATGCAATGCTGCGTCGACCAAAAAAATGTAAATCTGGCGTTTTGACCATTCTTCTCATTATGCCATTTAGCGATCGGGTTATTTTCTTTTTATATTGATAAATCGAGCGATTCTGATTTGCACAAGGAGAGACTAGAAGCAATTGGATGAACGGAATGTGAGGAGACACAGATTAGATATTAGAAAAAACTTTTTGACAGTTAGTGATCAATGAGTGGAACAGGCTGCCACGGGAGGTGGTGAGTTCTCCTTCAATAGAAGTCTTCAAACAGAGGCTGGACAGACATCTGTCTGGGATGATTTAGCGAATCCTGCTTTGAGCAGGGGGTTGGACCAGATGGCCCAGGAGGTTCTTTTGTACTCTACAATTCTATGTTTCTATAATTCTAAACAGAAAAAAAGCAAATTGGACATCATTTTGCAAAAAAACCTTGAAAATGACCAGTACAAAGTTGTTGGCACCCTATTTGATTGCACACCCTTTGGAATAAATATCTGCAATGAATTGCTTCCTAAAGCCATCTACAAGCTTCTTACACCTCTCAACAGGAATTTTGGATCACTCTTCTTTTACAAACTGCTCCAGGTCTCTCGTATTGGAAGGCACATTCTCTCAACAGCAATTTTAAGATCTCTCCACTGGCGTTCAAAGGGATTTAGATCTGGACTCCTTGCTGACCATTTCAGAACTCTGCAGAAATTTATTTCCACCCATTTCGGGGTGAATCTTGAAATTTGTTTGGGGTCATTGTCCTAATGGAAGACCCATGACCTAGGACGCAAACCCAGCTTTCTGACACTGGGCATTACATTGCTACCCAAAATCCTATGTAATCTTTAGATTTCATGATACCTTGCACACAGTCAAGGCACCCAGTGCCAGAGGCAGTAAAACAACCCACATACATCTTTGAACCTCCACCATATTTGAATGTAGGTTCTGTGTTCTTTTCTTTGTAGACCTTATTCCATTTCCCGTAAACAGAATGATGTGCTTTACCAAAAAGCTCTGTCTTGGTCTCATTTGTCCACACAGCGCTTTCCCAGTAGGATTTTGGCTTACTTGCGTACATTTTTGGCAAACTGCACTCTAACTTTTTTATGTCTGTGTCAGCAGTGGAGTTTTCCTGGGTCTCCTGCCATAGAGTTTCATTTCACTCAAAGGTTGACAGCTAGTTCGCGCTAACACTAATGCACCCCTGAGCCTGCAGGACAGCTTGAATTTCTCTAGAACTTGATTGTGGCTGTCTATCCACCACCAAGCTATCATGCTTTGCAATCTTTCATCAATTCTTCTCTGCTGTCCACATCCAGGGAGAATAGCTACAGTGCCATGGGTTGTAAATTTCTTGATTATGTTGCACACTGTGGACAAAGGAACATCAAGATCTGTGGAGATGGACTTGTAACCTTGAGATTGTTGATATTTTTCAACAATTTTGGTTATCAAGTCCTCAGACAGTTCTCTTCTCTTTCTGTTCTCCGTGCTTAGTGTGGCACATATAGACACACAATGCAAAGATTGAGTCAACTTCTGCCCTTTTTATATGGTTTCAGGTGTAATTTTTATATTACCCACACCTGTTACCGCAGGCAAGTTTGAGCGAGCATGAAATGCTTGAAACAAAGTTGTTTACCCACAAGTTTGGAAAGGTGCCAACACTTGTGTCTGGTCCACATTTGGGGTTTTGTGTGAAATTATGTCCAGTTTTCTGTTTTTCTGTATTTTGTGTGTGTGTATATATATATATATATATATATATATATATATATATATATATATATATATATAATTTATACACACATTGTACTCAAAAGTGGCAAATATAGGTAAATGACTACAAAAACTCTGGACCTGGATTTGCTCATTCTTTAACCCAATTACGACCTATATGTCATAGATCGCCTTCAGGCACATGAAAGCTGATTTGATCAGCTGTCATGTGCCCCTAACAGCCGTGCGTGGAGAGAGATCCATCCACGGCTGTTTCCTCTGACAGAGGAATTTAATATGCACGCGCAGATAGCGTGTCACTAACCCCGCCCATCGGCGCCCGTGTCACATGATCCCCGTCCTTGTCATTGCCAATCTGCTATATTAAAAAAATGTAAAAAATATAAAAGTTTAAGTCATCCCCCTTTTGCCCCATTCAAAATAAAACAATAAAATTAGACATATTTGGCATTGCTGCTTTCAGTACAAATGCCCGATCTGTCAGAATATAAAAACATTCGCTAAATGGCAAAACGAGAAAAAAAATCTAAATGTCAGCATTTTTTGCGGGTGAGGGGTTGCCACAACTCTGCAATAACGGGCAATCAAAAAATCGTATCTACGGTAAAATTGGTATCGATAAAAACATCAGTTCGGCTCGCAAAAAATAAGCCTTCACCAAGCCACAGATACCGAAAAATGGAGTTGCTACAGATCTCGGAAAATGCCACCATTTTTTTTTTTTTAAATAAACTTTGGATTTTTTTTCAACACTTAAATAAAAAATCGATTAGCATATAATAACTATTTGCGCTAGCAAGATAAACCAGGGAAGAGGTCTGAACATAAAAGTGCGTATATGTAGTAATGAATACACCCCACTCTTCTTGCAGGAAAATGTTGCCAACCAGCAAGTGATTAAAAGCAGTAGCGATAAAATAAATCTCAATACACACAGAGCGGTACCTTCATTCCAGCAGAGTATAGGGTGGTAGAGAAATCCTAGCTCCAAAAGGTCCCAGTGTAGAAGCAACAGTACAGACGGCAGTCCTGATAAGTATGCAGGATTCCTAGTCCTTGGCGCGCAGGTGGATACCGTGAGTATTGGACGCTGTCCCGGCCGGTGACAGACCTCCACCTAACCGCGTGGCAGCCGCTAGTAGGCGGCGGTAGAAGCGACGCGTGTAGGCTAAGAGCCAGCAAGGTGCAACGGAACCCCGCAGGACCTTGCGTGACGTCACGTGTAGAATCACGTGACTGGCATGAAAGCGCTGAATAGACCACAAAGCTATCTTACGCGTTTCGGAATCGTCGGATTCCTTCCTCAGAGATGTCCATAGAGATTAGATGAGCGCTTTTACACCCACGGTTTCCTGTATTCAGATGTTAAAGGCAAACAATTCGATCTCACTGTTTAAGCCATTGGGGACCAGTGTGTTCATTTCAAATATCAGTCTACTTTCTTCCCTCGACATCTGTTGAATAAAATTTCCTTTCCTCCAGCTTTTTTTTAACCACTCTTATGCCGGTGACTTTGATATTCTTAATGGAACCTCCATGATGGGTAAGGAAATGATGTGAGAGGGGATGGCCAGTAAATTTGTTCCCAATATTGCGCAGGTGTTCAGCTATCCGAATATTCATCGGGCGTATAGTGCGCCCAATATATAATTTTCCACAGGGACAGGTAATGCCATATATAACCCCTGTGGTATCGCATGTTATAAAATCTTTAATTTCTACCTCCGCAGACTTATTGGTAATCACCAATTGTTTCTTAAGAACCAATTTTTTACAAGGGCCACATTTTCTACAAGGTAAAAAACCAACTGGTAATTTTTCTAGATTTGATATAACGTTCCTCAGGGGTTTAGAGATAGAAGGGGTTATCATATTGCCCAGATTTTGCACCTTCCTAAAGATAAACGTAGGGTGTAGTGATAGAGATTCCCCTATAACGTTATCATTCCTCAAGATATTCCAATGTCTATTGACAATTTTTTTGAGGATTATACTGTTGGCATTGTACTGTGTGATTATGGGGATATCTTCCATAATGGAATGATCCTTTCCTCTCTTCCGTTGTTCCAATAATTGATCCCTTGGTATTTTCTCCACTAATTCTTTTGTTTTTTGCAAAGAAACTGGATCATAACCTTTATTGGAGAACATTTTCATCATTATCTCTGCCTCTCTATTAAAGTCCTCCCTTTTGGAGCAACTGCGGTGAGCTCTGATAAGTTGGCTTTTTGGAACATTTAGCAACCAGCTAGGCAGATGACAACTGTCCAGTGAAATAAAATTGTTAGAATGGGTGGGTTTGTGAAATAATTGCGTGCCGATGACATCATTTTCTAGAAACATTTTTAGATCTAAAACATTAATTTCCTTTGAACTGGTAATAATGGAAAAATGTAAAAAATATGAATTTTTATTTAACGAGTTAAAAAATTGTTCCAATAAAAGAGGAAACAATTGGTGATTACCAATAAGTCTGCGGGGGTAGAAATTAAAGATTTTATAACATGTGATACCACAGGGGTTATATATGGCATTACCTGTCCCTGTGGAAAATTATATATTGGGCGCACTATACGCCCGATGAATATTCGGATAGCTGAACACCTGCGCAATATTGGGAACAAATTTACTGGCCATCCCCTCTCACATCATTTCCTTACCCATCATGGAGGTTCCATTAAGAATATCAAAGTCACCGGCATAAGAGTGGTTAAAAAAAGCTGGAGGAAAGGAAATTTTATTTCACAGATGTCGAGGGAAGAAAGTAGACTGATATTTGAAATGAACACACTGGTCCCCAATGGCTTAAACAGTGAGATCGAATTGTTTGCCTTTAACATCTGAATACAGGAAACCGTGGGTGTAAAAGCGCTCATCTAATCTCTATGGACATCTCTGAGGAAGGAATCCGACGATTCCGAAACGCGTAAGATAGCTTTGTGGTCTATTCAGCGCTTTCAAGCCAGTCACGTGATTCTACACGTGACCGTGACGTCGCGCAAGGTCCTGCGGGGTTCCGTTGCACCTTGCTGGCTCTTAGCCTACACGCGTCGCTTCTACCGCCGCCTACTAGCGGCTGCCACGCGGTTAGGTGGACGTCTGTCACTGGCCAGGACAGCGTCCAATACTCACGGTATCCACCTGCACGCCAAGGACTTGGAATCCTGCATCCTTATCGGGACTGCTGTCTGTACTGTTGCTTCTACACTGGGACCGTTTGGAGCTAGGATTTCTCTACCACCCTATACTCTGCTGGAATGAAGGTACCGCTCTGTGTGTATTGAGATTTATTTTATCGCTACTGCTTTTAATCACTTGCTGGTTGGCAGCATTTTCCTGCAAGAAGAGTGGGGTGTATTCGTTACTACATAGACGCACTTTTATGTTCAGACCTCTTCCCTGGTTTATCTTGCTAGCGCAAATAGTTATTATATGCTAATCGATTTTTTATTATAGGACAAATTAGGTGGTTTTGTCCATATTTGCTGCTGCGGGTACCAGTATTCTAGCGCTTTGCGCCTCTGTAATCTTGTTTTTATTACTTAAATAAAAAAGAACCAAGACATGTTTGGTATCTGAGAACTCGAAATGACCTGGAAATTCACAATAGCACGTCAGTTTTAGCATTTAGTGAATATGGTTAAAAAAAAATTGTGGAAATGTACTTTTTGTTTGCAATGTCACCGTACTTAGAACTTTTTTCCCCATTTTCCGGTACAATGGTGTCATTCAAAAGTACAACTCATCCTGCAAAAACAAGCCCTCACATGGCCATATTGACGGAAAAAATAAAAAAGTTACAGCTCTGAGAAGAAAGTGAGCAAAAAATGGAACCGAAGAAAAGCGGAAAATCCCCTGGTTTCTCTACCACATCTGAGAGCAGCGTTCCTGATTCCAGTGATGTATCACTTGCTGGGCTGCTTGCCGTAGTTCTGATAAAATCTTTTATCTGCTACAGATCTAACAGGTCTATGAATGCAGAGCTCTGTGCAACTCTGCGCACATAACTGATTGACAACTTCTTGTGTACACTGGGCATAGGCAGACAACTGCCAATTAGTGATGGTGGCAGGGTTACACAGTGCACATGAATATGGAGAACTACAGGGTCGGTGCTGTTCCAGGAGTGTCTCTCTTCCGGGGCTCACATGAGGTTATTATGTCACTTGAGCCCTGTGCCAATTCAACGCTGACTATACTGTCCCCGCCTTTGGACATATCACCAACAGGAAGTCAGGGCTATGGCTGCTCTCTGACTTCCTGTTGATGTTCGATACATCTGAAGGTGGGGACATTACCGCAGGCGGTAATTGTGCGCAGGGCTCTTGTAACATAACAACCTCACGTGAACCCTGGTACTACAGTGCGCAGGCGCCGGGAAAGGTCAGAGAGGCCCAGTGCCTGAGCACTGCAGTACATTCCTCTGCTCTCAACAGGGCAGAGAAGTACGCCTGCCAGGAGTGCGATGCCAGGCAGTGATGAGGCAACAGGAGGGCGGCATCTCAAGAAGATGAAAGGTGCTGGACCTGGACCTGCGACACCCATCGGACTGGACCGCCCCCTCCCCCCGGGTGAGTATAATAAAACTTATTTTTCTTATCTTGCAGGTCAGATCAGGGGATTATCTACAGCATTATAGAATGCTGTAGATAAGCCCTGAAGGGCGGTAGCTGCATCGTATAGTGGCCAAAACTGCTGACAGGTTCCCTTTAAATCAGTTACTCAAGTTAATTATCAAAGCTAACTTGTAGAAACAACCTTTTTTTACTTATGTCTGTTTCCTTTTTACTTTCTGACACTTTATAAAGAAGACCAGGCCCAAGACTTTTTTAGTCACTGTTAAAGCCTAGTTCACGTTATTTCTTAGCTTTTAGTAATTTCCTTTGCACTTTAGTTAAGCAACATGAAAGAAGTCTCTGGTGACTCAGCGAGCGGAACTGAGTTATACTCATACCGCAACTCAACAGCAAAAATAGCACCAGTGTAGCACCCAATGTCTACATGTATGCTGTCTTTATATTTTATATATACACACCCAACTCACAAAAAGTTAGGGATATTTGGCTTTCAGGCAAAATTTCAGGATGATCCTAAAATGCGCTCTAACCTTTTCAGGTGAACTTAATGTGACCTTCTCTAAACCTCTGAATGCCCGTGTCCAACTGTTCAGTGCTTCGGTACTTTTTGCACAACTTGTGGTTCTTTAACAAGGAGCTTAATGACAAAATGCACAACAGGTGTTCGATCCATGGTATCACCCAATAAATTTTGGGGTTTAATTAGAATTGGTATTAAACAGTCCTCATCATGCTGTTCTGATTTTGACATGATGAGACCAAGATGACACCTAACAATTATTGAAAATAGAGATAATCAAACACGAGGGGTAAACTAGCCAAAAAGTATATTTTATTATATTAAACATTAAACATATAAAAATCACCAAGAAAAGAATAATGTGGGATAAAGGAAGAGAAGAAGCTAAGAGATTGATGTGGGGATAGAAGGAATAAATAACCACAAAGACAAAAATGTCCCCCTAATGTTGCGCTCATTTTACTGATGGTAAATAATTAATAATCTGTCAAGGTTATAGGGATGGTAATGGTGGTAGTATATGCTTATATGCTTCCATACTGTACTGTCCTTTAGTTGTGAATGAAAATTATATTAGAGAAGACCTGTCACCAGGCTAAAAGTAGACACTTCTTGCTCTTATTTTATTTCTTCTGCTTTCATGAGTATTCCATTTTTTTTTAAATTCCGCCATTAGATTCCAAAAATATGGGCCTTTTTATTTAGTGATACTTTTTATGGTCTTTACAAAGAGAACGTGGCTCACAGGTTAATAATGCAGATCAGCCTAAAGATACGCCCCAGAGGATCCTGTCAGCCACTCCCCCTTGTAAAACCAGAAAAAAAAGCACTGAATAAAAAGATTTTGGCTTGATTTTAGAAATACCACAACAAAAAAACAGGAAAAAAAAACTCCGGTGAGCAGTGGGAATAAAACAAGAGCAAAAACTGGCCACTGTTTACCTGGTTACATGTCCTCTTTAAATTAAATCTATCTATTGTTACTCTTTCTGTGCTTATAGTACACCCATGGCTCACGGCACCAATTTGATGGCACGAATGCATTGCTTGCTTTGTGACAAGACATAATACACAGGACCGAGATCAGCCTCAGTAAAATCACAAATCACTAAGTTTACTGGAACTGAGAATGAGAAACCAAAGTCACGATGCTGAAACAGTGGGAAATTACCAAAGTAAACATTGGCTCATGGTGGCTTTTGTGCACACACACTTTTGCTTCGTATTCATATTAAGGTTCCCTCCGTACAGTTTTTCAGGGTTTTTTTCTTGCAAAATTGCCATAAGTTGTATGTGTTGCTTACAAACACTTTTTCTAATTCTTGCCCATTCTGCAAATTCAGCGCGCTGATAAAACATCAGTCGAACATCCTGTCGGCGGATATTAGCTACTCACAAATGGCAGCCTTACAAAATCCAGCTGCTGCAACATCTCAATGAGGATGACCCAGATCGGCGTGCTGAATTTGCAGAATGGGCAAAATAAAAATTGGAACAGGACCCTCAGTTTACACAGAACATTATGTTCAGTGATGAGGCAAACTTTTTTGGGTGGGCCATTTATATGGATACACCTAAATAAAATGGGAATGGTGACAGTTGTCTTGCGTAGGGTGTCTTGCATTGAAATCTGCTGCAATGACCTGGGTACTGCGTTCACCAGACATCAACACAATTTCTATCCACTCCTCACGTGTTAACCTCTGTGACATGTCAATGGCTGTAAACAAAGAGAAACTTGTATATAACTCATGAAAGAATAAATTTACATTAAAACCAAGCACACTATTGTTTTTCTTGTGAAATTCTCAATAAGTTTGATGTCACATGACCCTCTTCCCATTGAAAAAAATAAAGTTGGATCCAAAATGGCCGACTTCAAAATGGCCGCCATGGTTACCACCCATCTTAAAATGTTTTCCCCTCCCATATACTAATGTGCCACAAACAGGAAGTTGATATCCCCAACCATTCCCATTTTATTTATGTGTATCCATATAAATGGCCCACCCTGTATTTGAAATCTCTGTCACAGACTCTGCCAAAAAGTTTGGATAAAATAGTGCAACATGAGGTTCCTCCTTGTGAAGAGTGACATGCCTAGCCTGTCTGTCATTCTCACACCTCCGTTTTCCTTTCCTTATCTCCATGGACTTCTATAGACAGATTTAATCTGATCTGTTAGTGGGTTTACCAGTCCATTCTGTTTTGAGTAAAGGCCCTGACACACACAGCGAGATCGTAGTGAGATCACTGATTTTGTGACGCATCCGCGATCTCGCTGTGTGTGTCATGCATCAGCGACTGACCCCCCCCCGCCGGGTATCGCTGATCGTGCAGCAATGTCCTGGGCCATTTTTTTGATCGTGCATCGTGTGGCAGCGGGAGACCAATCATCTGCAAGCTCCCAGCGCTGTAAGCAGACTCTAGGAGCTGGTATCCAAGGTAAATATCGGGTAACTAAGCGCGCGTTGCTTAGTTACCCGCTGTGTACCTTGGATACCTGCGTGCTCGCGCTGGGAGCTGGTATCCAAGGTACACAGCGGGTAATTAAGTGACGCGCACGCTTAGTTACCTGTTATTTACCTTGGATACCAGCGTCCTCGCTGGTCCTGATCGCTTGTGAGATCTGCCTGTTTGGCAGCTCACCAGCGATCATGTAGCGAGGCACCAGCGATCCTGACAAGGTCGTATCGTTGTCGGGATCGCTGGTGCATCGTTTGGTGTGACAGGACCCTAAGACTGATTTTTGAAGAAGCGGACATAGAAGCAGGTTTCAATAGATACATAAAAAGGTTTCTTATGGTTCTACAGACTATTGACTTTAGCAAAGTTTGCTGAAATTACAGTGACCGTTTAGGATTATTTGCTAACAATGCATAATCAACTTGTTACAAACATTTTAATCAGATTACAATTTTTTCAGTGTTATTTTTGAGGGTCACTGATACACTGGATATTTTTATCTTTTCTTGCATTCCTTGACCTAATCAACTTACAGTCACAGAACACAGCTATCTATAATCGCAGAAATGTTGCAGAACGCAAACTAAAAGGTTATTGTTACAATTCCTCTTAACAAGTAGCGTAATGCTATAAATGGTCTTAGCAGTTCTCCAATAAAGGACGTATCAGTCTACAGAAGTGAAAAACAAATTGGGAAGAAGTGGGAAAGTAAATAAAGAAGTGATTTAGTGTCCTCCGAGAAATAAGAGACATGAAAATGCTCTGAAACATCTATATTTACTTTTACAAACATCAGATTGTTGTTGATCTCAGGCTGGTTTCAGACTAGCGCATTTTACATGCAGCGCACGGCGCCACTAAGCCCCGCCCCCTGCCCGCCCCGTCCGGTCAGGGTGCGCAGATCGCATGCAACCGTGTGCGATAGGAGGAAATGACCGAACGGGGCGGGCAGAGGGTGGGGCTTAGCGGCACCGTGCACTGCCTGTTAAATGCGCTAGTCTGAAACCAGCCTCAGATTGGAACTTATTTGCACCTGGTATCTGTGACTCTAGTCACTACTCATGGACGAGCCCTGAGGCTGGGGTAGTCAAGAGGTCTGTAGTCAGATACCCTGAGGGCTTGTCATATACAATGGGGTAAGGCTAAAGGCATAGTAGGGTCACAGTCCGGGGTCAAAAATCCAGGAAGGTAGCGAATCAAGAGAAAAAGGCAAGATAAACGGATGGGCAAAAGCAAAGTCCAAAGATTAAATACAGGAATACAGAGACCAAAGCAAGGTCACACCATTTGAGCTAAACCAACAATTGGCACTAATTGGAGGCAGAGAGCCAGCTAAATAGCCAAATAAGGCTAAGTTCACACTTGCGTTTGGGTAGAGTGCGTAGGACTACTTACTTCCTTAAGCTCCGCCTGCTTACACACTTCTTCCCTTAAACTCCACCTACTTCCGCATGCGTTTTGCATACCTATCTTTAACATTGCGTACGCAGATACATGCGTTGTATGAAGGCGTCCGCATGCGTTGTTTTGACTTGCCCGCCGACCGCACAGAAATGCAACATGCTGTGCTCGACGGGCATGTGAAAATGACGCATGCGGGCGCCCGCATACAACCCATGTCTCTGCGTACCCAATGTTAAAGATACAGTAGGTACGCAGGACGCATGCGGAAGTAGGTGGAGCTTAAGGGAGGACGTGCATAAGAAGGCAGAGCTTAAGGGAGGAAGTACGCAGCTTTACTCACTCTGCACAAACGCAAGTGTGAACCCGGCCTAATTACTTGAATATCAGACACGTTGAGGAAGCCCAAGCACAACCCGGTCCTGATTAGACGGATGAACTGTCCATCACCATAGCTCAGCATGCCCCCTGCCCTAGATTGGAAAGCTGAACTGTCACTCGCTGCTTCCAGACTCCGATAGGTGTAATTGTGACAGTATCCTGTTATATTAGAAAGGTGGTTTGATATCATTTGTACCATACCAATATCTATATTTCAGATCCCAGTGCTCTTTCTGATAGGTCTGTATTAATACTGTATCTGGGGTGGTGGTTGGGGTATAGGGTCACTCTCAATACAATCGAAAAGCAGAGCTCTACACTCAGATTCAGCGTTACTATGCCATCTTAATAGATCTTTATTAAATACAGGTTTCTGCAGGAGCAGATAAAAAGCGTCAGAGGAATAGAGATGTGATCCTGCACAATATTTTCTCTTCACCTAAACTACAAGGCTATGATGTCACGTTGCAAAAAATCTCTGCTGCAGATTTGGTTATAAATCTGAAACTAAATCTGCAAGTAACCCATGACAATTTTGTTGCGGATTTGGCTGTGGATTTTTCCCAGCTCCATTTACTAAGCATTGAATATGGTGAAAACCACAATGTAATGCCGCATAAAGGCTGGTGGACACAACCGTTTAAATCAGACAAGTGCTATCTGTGGTTTTGATAGATAACACTCGTACCATGTTATTCTATGGGGCCGTGCACATGACCAATTTTTTTCCATGAACCAGTCGGTGACATGTCCGATTTTGATCTGAATGTCGGATTAAAAGCGGCAAGGCAAATCTACATGTCTGTGGAAAACATTGGACGGCACTCGGATGATATCCGAGTGCAGTCCGATTTTCACACATTGATGGAATGGAGAAGGTGAAGACATTTTTTTCCCTCTTCACCTCCGAGAAAAATGGGACCTCATTCTGATCAAACTCTGAGTCTCATTAGCATAATTGGACCAATTTTTTCGAAAGAAGAGAAAATGTGACCCTACCCTAAGGCTGGAGTCATATACAACGTATAAAAATGCGGTCCGTTTTAAAAGGACTAGAATCGCAGAAATGCTCCCTGAACAGTGATCCGTATGTCATCCGTCTGCAATGCGAGGATCTAAGCATCCGTGTGACATCCGTACGGCATCCGTATGGCGAGATTTTCTCGCCGGCTTGCAAAATGGACATATAATGGGTCCAAAGCATCAAATATTTGTGAAAACATATATACAGTCATATATATATATATATATATATATATATATATATATATATATATATATATATATACACAGTATATATATATATGTCAGTGAGACATATGTACAGTATATATTTGTATTTCATACAGAGGTAGATAGCAGAATAGCCGATAATTCAATTGCCGGCTTCTGTAAAATCTTTACAGAACCCGACAGGATATGAGACATGGTATACATACAGTAAACCATTGCATATCCGTTAGATTTATATATGTCCCTCACTAATAATGTTAGTAGTGTGTGTGTGTGTGTGTGTGTGTGTGTGTGTGTGTGTGTGTGTGTGTGTGTGTGTGTGTGTGTAAAATTTTGGAGCTGTAGGTGTTAAATTAAAGGGTTAATTCACGGAAAAAATTGGTGTGGGCTCCCGCGCAATTTTCTCCTTTATTAACCAGGCTTAATGTCACCTTACAATAGCAAGGTGACATTAACCCCTTATTACCCCATATGCCACCCGCTACAGGGCAATGGGAAGAGAGCGGGTAAGTGCCGGAATTGGCACATCTTACAGATGCGCCTTTTCTTGAGTGGCTGGCGGCAGATTATTTTAGCCGGGGGGGGCCAAAAACAATGGTCCCTCTCTAGGCTATTAATATATGCCCTCAGTCACTGACTTGCCCTCACTGGCGGAGAAAATTGCATGTGAGCCCACACCAGTTTTTTCCGTGAATTAAACCTTTAATTTAGCACCTACAGCTCCAAAATTTTACACACTACTAACGTTATTACTGTAGTGAGGGACATATAAAAAAAAAAAAACGGATATGCAATGGCTTACTGTATGTAAACCATGTCTCATATCCTGTCGGGTTCTGTAATGATTTTACAGATGCCTACAATTGATTTTTCACCTATTCTGCTATCTATATCTCTATGAAATATATATATATATATATATATATATATATATATATATATATATACACACACTATATATATATACTAGATGGTGGCCCAATTCTAACGCATCGGGTATTCTAGAATATGACCAGCGGGAGACCGACGTTCAAAAGATGGTCCAGGATGATCCACCACGATCGGCGATCTTACAGCGGGGGCCTTATCGCTGCTGCGTGTCACACTGAGGCTAAGTACCCACATTGCAGAAATGCTGAGGAAATTTCCGCAGCATTTCTGCAACTCCCGCCACGGGAAAAACGCATGCGAATTCGCATGCGTTTTCCCGCGGAAAACATGCGTTTTTTACGTGATTTTCGCGTGCGGAATTCAAGCGCATTCCAAGCTATTTGAAGCATCACTTGGAATGTGATTGACAGGTTGGTTACACTTGTTAAGCATATTGTTTAACAATTGTGATCAACTTTTTACTATTGATGCTGCCTATGCAGCATCAAAAGTAAAAGATAGAATGTAAAAAATAATAATTTTTTTTTTTTTTTTAAAAAAAGGCTATTCTCACCTTCTGACGGCCCTCTCCACGCTCCCAGAATCTTCCGGTCCCAGTAATGCTTAGCGCGAAAGACCGGAGATGATGTCACTCTCGTGAGAGCGCGACATCATCATCAGTCTTTCGCACAGAGCATTACTGGGACCGGAAGATGTCGGGCGCGTGGTGAGATGAGGGAAAGAGTCCGGGGGCCGTCGGAAGGTGAGTATATCACTATTTTTTATTTTAACTCTATTTTTTACAGGTTTATGGTACCCAGGGCCTGGAGTAGAGTCTCCTCTCCTCCGGACCCTGAGTACCATCCGCACATTGAGCGTTGCACCAGTCATCTCCCGGCTGCGTCTCCGCTAACCTCCATGTGACAGGAGATGACCCACGGCAACCGTTGGGAGATCAGCGGCTAGCGCCGCAGATCTCCGACGGTAGTGGTGGCGTGCGTCGTTCGAATTTCGCTCCAATTCGCGGCCGGACTGCGCCTGTTGCTGATTGGTCACGCCCGGACGGCCGCGACCAATCAGTGATGCGGGATTTACGTGACAGACAGACAGAATTAGATGATTATATAGTAGATATGTGTCAATGATATATATATATATATATATATATATATATATATATATATATATACCTATACTTGTGTATACATATATTCTATCTACTCTATTTTAACCTGTCAGTGTGATTTTACAGTATAACGCACTGAATTGCCGGCTTTTCTAAAGGACACCAGTGCGTATTTCTCGCAAGTCACACGCATGGTCCGTGTGCGATCTGTTTTTTTCTCGCCCCCATAGACTTGCATTGGCGGATGATGGGAGCTGCACCATAAGTTAACATTGGTCCGAGTGCTAAGCGATTTTTTTTTTGTAGCATAGCACTCGTCCGTATTTCTCTCTAGTGTGACTCTGGCCTAATAGTGAGCATGCTGCAAATTTGAATCCAAGCCATGCTTTTACTTTCATGCAGATTTTCAGATGTCACTTGGAATAAAAAAAAATAAAATAAAACAATTTACTTGTTTTGTACTGTAACTTGCTGCGGATTTGTGGTGTGGAATCCGCACTACAAGACAACAACATGTGAACTTGGTCTTAGTGTACCAATGTCCAATGTATAAAAATAACTGGTAATATATTTCGCACGTATGCCTATAAATGTATCTGTAGTTTCCCAGAACAGAAGATTGGTGAGATGAAGTGGTGATTATTCATGGGGGGAGATATTAGAATGTATTAGTATTAGTTACAAATTTCTGTCACAATCATGCTAAGTTCAGACAAGCTTATAAAAATTTGTCCAATTTGCATCCAGAAGAAAAGGACGATTTTTCATCTTTACTGTCATCCGTATGCCATCTGCAGGGCCGGTTTTAGAGAAAGTGGGGCCCTGGGCAAAAGTTTAAAGTGGGGCCCCAAATGCTCACATATTTCACCATCACACAAACAGTTCAGTTGTTTTTACATGCGCTGAGTTCAGGGCGGTATGAACATGATCGACAGTATTGAAGTCGTTCGACGCTCATTTCCCGGCCTCTTTACACTGACAGTGGAACAATGATGGGGAGAGAACAATAACTAATAGATCAATATGTCCACATACAGTATCATGCTATCAGCAGCATATTTGAAGTTTTCCCCAGGCAATGTGCTGCTGAGAACAATGATTTTTGATCCGGATAAACAATCCTGTGGTAGGGGCTGGACTGGGGGGTGGTCCACTGCTTACCACGACCAGACGATGGCAAAGACGAGACAGAGGCAGATTCCAGTTGTAACAGGTCCGAGTTTATTGGCCGTCCTCCTGACGACCATAGCCATGCACCACAGTTCCTCTACAGCTCTCTGTTTCCAGGCCCGGGTACCTTTCACCTTTCCCTTAGTCGTGATGACTTCCCTCGCGGATCTTTCGCTGGGGCTGTCCTAGACCAATCTACCGCCAGCGCTTCACCTGCCCGAGGTCGTTGTCCAACCGGCACCCCCCCGGGGCCTCGTCTGTCCCGCGGTACGTCGTGTCAGGGCCACCCCCCTGACTGTCCTCTCCTGTCCGTCCCCTGGTAGAGCTCTTCCCCGTTCTCCGTCTTCTGTCCTGAGTCTTCCTCTGCTGAGCTCTTCCTGGGACTAACCTAACCTGGAACCCCAACCAGTCCTATTTATCCCCTCTCTCACTGGGAATTCCCCTCCTGGGTTCCTATCTCCCCGCCCCCCATGACTAAGCAGTTTCTATAGCCGTATGCTGATGTTAAGTCCTGAACTACACTCCCCCCTGTCATCTTGTGGTCGAATTTCGGTACTGCACTCCCTTTTCTGTCTTTCCCTGCTGTTACCTTTCTGTCATTGCCAATCTCCATCTGTAGTGCACAAATCGTCCCTTCCTACTACCAGTAAAGTTGTCCGTCAAGTCATCTTCCCCACAATCCAATCACTCGATAAATAGGCAGCATTTTGCTTGTTTAGTATAATGCACCCCATAGTCCTCCAAATAGTATAATGCACACCCCACAGTCCTCCATACAGTATAATACACACCCCATAGTCCTCCACATAGTATAATGCATCTCAGCAGCTCAACTGCCCAGCACAGCATGGCACTCAATTAAGTGACGTCAGAGGGGCAGTGATGGGAAGGGAGCATCATCTGATGCTGTCTCCTACATCATTGCTTTCAACTGAATCACAATCTAAAATGCCAGTACAGTTGAATGCGGGGGTGACGCTGGCGACGGGCCCCATAGCAGCCGTGTAGTGTGTCGCTAGGGAGCCCCTGTAGGAGTGGAGGCCCTTGGCAAATGCCTAGTCTGCCTGCCCCTAATGCCGGCCCTGGCCATCAATATGCGATCTGTTTTACTTATCAGCAATGAGTAAAATTTATAAGGCCAAAAACAGTTTTATATGTAAATAATGGCAATGTATCCATACTAATTGAACGCAATATGGTTGTTTTGTGTAAGATCTGTTTGTTTTTATTGCTCAACCATAGACTTGGATAGTGTCATCCAACATACAGAAAAGACTGGTACTTACTAGAGTTGAGCGAAACGGGTCGAAAAATTTCAAAAGTCGCCGACTTTTGTCAAAGTCGGGTTTCATGAAACGAAACCCGACCCTAGGATGAGGTCGGCCACGAGGTCGGCGACTTACGCGCCAAAGTCGCGTTTCAAAAGTTTGTTTTGCGCTCTTTTTCAGCCAATCAGGATCCACGGACACTGTGGGCAACGTGATGACATAGGCAGGGGTCACCACCATCTTTCAGAAGGGCATGCAAGTGATTGGCTTGCTTTGGTGGGCGTCACAGGGGGTATAAAAGGGCGTGCACGCCGACCGCCATCTTACTTCTGCCGATCTCAGTATAGGGAGAGGTTGCTGCTGATTCTGTAGGGAGAGCGTTAGGCAGGGAAGAAGACAAAAAAACTGCTTCTGCTGCTAGCGATTTGGCCTGCACAACACACCAGTCACTGTGTGTGCAGTGCAAGGGGAGGCTACATAGTGGTGTATCAGTGGTGTTGGTTGTTGGGCTGCCTTCTAAGGCTTCCTGACATTCCTGCATTGCTGTTTACCCACTGCTCCGCAAACTGCTTTTTTAAAAGCAATCCAATCTCCCTTATCCTCTAGTCACTTTTGTCACAGCTGTGCCATCGAGCCTGTGACATAGCGCTCAGATATCAGTGGGCCTCACACAATCCAAAAGTGTCCAGTGTCCAAAAGTGTGTGCAGAGATTCAAAATCTCCCTTATCCTCTAGTCACTTTGGTCACAGCTGTGCCATCGAGCCTGTCACATAGCGCTCAGATATTCATTGGGCCTCACACAATCCAAAAGTGTCCAGTGTCCAAAAGTGTGTGCAGAGATTCAAAATCTCCCTTATCCTCTAGTCACTTTGGTCACAGCTGTGCCATCGAGCCTGTCACATAGCGCTCAGATATTCATTGGGCCTCACACAATCCAAAAGTGTCCAGTGTCCAAAAGTGTGTGCAGAGATTCAAAATCTCCCTTATCCTCTAGTCACTTTGGTCACAGCTGTGCCATCGAGCCTGTCACATAGCGCTCAGATATTCATTGGGCCTCACACAATCCAAAAGTGTCCAGTGTCCAAAAGTGTGTGCAGAGATTCAAAATCTCCCTTATCCTCTAGTCACTTTGGTCACAGCTGTGCCATCGAGCCTGTGACATAGCGCTCAGATATCAGTGGGCCTCACACAATCCAAAAGTGTCCAGTGTCCACAAGTGTCTGCAGAAATTCAAAATCTCCCCTGTCCTATAGACACCTTGTACCTTGTTTTACATTACTATATAGTTTGTTGGATTTTGTCTACATTTCTACCAAAAATGAGGAAGGCTGGTGGAAGAGGCCGTGGAATTGGGCGGGGGTTGGCAGCTGGTAATGATGGTGTTGGTGGTGGATCTGATGGTAGTGGCAAGAGCAAAATAGGACCGAATGCAGGAGGTGTTGAGCCTGCATCATCGTCTGGCTACATAAGGCCTCGAACGCTTAGTTTTCTAGGAGTTGGCAAACCGCTTTTAAAGCCAGAGCATCAGGAAAAAGTTTTGTCTTACATTGCTGACTCAGCCTCCAGCTCTATCGCCTAGTTGTAAAAAGTAAAAGCACTGAGTCGTCATTGGAGGCTCATGTTCATGAACCACACCTTTCCTTGTGTCCTTCACCCCAACCAAGATTGAAGGATGACGCAGGCCATACTACTGATTACTCCATGGAGCTGTTTTCACATACCATGCCTGGATTATCAAGTCGAATGGTGAATTACCCAGGCCAAGATGAATCTGACATGGAGTGCACTGATGCACAGCCGCTGATGGATGATTCTGCTGGTACATTCACTCAGAGCACTACATTGTCCTCGCAGTGTACAGAGCCAGATTCTGACCCTGATGAGACTCAGGTGCCCCTTCCCGCACACTATACCACCATACACGGTGACACAGAGGAAGGTGCACATGACATAGAAGAGGAGGTGATGGATGACCCAGTTGTTGACCCAGATTGGCATCCATTGGGGGAAGAGGGTGCTGCTTCCAATAGCTCAGATGAGGAGCATCCACAGCAGACATCGACATCGCAACAGCTGTTATCTGGCAGGCCCGGAGCACTCCAAAGACAGGTTCCAAACATCAAAAGAGTTGCTGGACAGCTTGTCCAGAGGGTCAAAAGATCACAGCGTGCTAGGCCGCAAAATGTCTGCCAAAGTAGGAAGAGTGCAGTGTGGCACTTTTTTGAACAAAATCCTCATGATCAGGCCAAGGTTATCTGTAAGAAGTGCGCAAAGACCTTTAGCCGAGGGAAAAATCTGAAAAATTTGAATACCAGTTGCATGCTTAGACATTTAACCAGCATGCACTTGCAAGCGTGGACACAACACCAAACCTCAAGTGCCACATGTGCAACTGATCACAATGAAGGTAGTCAGCAACGCTACATTGTTTCCCCCACTGTAAGCCCACCGGTTAGCACAGCAGCAAATGTTGAGGTGTCGTTGCAAGGCCACAGCAGTCAGGGAATCCCACTGTTATATCAACGAAAGACTGATTCTAGGCCATCAGAAAGAACACCAACTCCATCACCATCATCAACCCTCTCTCAGTCCGCCCTGTCCACCGCTACTTCCACCATATGCAGCTCTCAAGTCCAGCTCACCCTCCCAGACACTATGAGTAGGTCAAGAAAGTACTCAGTCTCTCATTCGCCTACACTGGGTTTGAACGCCCACATTGCCAAACTAATCTCGTTTGAGATGATGCCCTTTCGGTTGGTGGAAAGCACAGCTTTCCGCGAACTCATGGCCTATGCAGTACCACGCTATGACCTACCCAGTCGCCACTTCTTCTCTCGCAAAGCCATCCCAGCCCTCCACCATCATGTGAAAGACCGCATTGTCCATGCACTCAAGCAGTCAGTGAGCGGAAAGGTGCACCTCACAACTGATGCATGGTCCAGTTGGCATGGCCAGGGCCGTTACGTGTCCATCACTGTGCACTGGGTTAATGTGGTGGATGCAGGGTCCACAGGGGACAGCGGTGGTGGGACAGTGCTGCCTAGCCCACGGTATAGGAAACAGTTGGCTGTAGGCGTTCAACCCTCCTCCTCCTCCTCCTCCAGAAGCGAAAGCTCGTCCACAGAGCGCAGTCGTACGAGCACTCCATCTGCAGCTGCCACTGTTGCACACGATGTGTCCCCCTATCGAGCAGCTAGTGGAAAGCGTCAGCAGGCTGTGTTGCAGATGATGTGTTTGGGCAACAGACACACCGCCGAGGTGCTGGCCGAGTACTTGAAGCGACAAACTGAGTCATGGCTGGGCAGTGTACATCTTGAGGCAGGCAAGGTAGTTAGTGATAACGGCCGTAATTTTGTGGCAGACATAGCCCTTTCAAAACTCAGCCACATACCTTGCTTGGCTCACACCTTGAACCTGGTGGTGCAGTGCTTCCTCAAAAATTATCCGGAGTTAACAGCCCTGCTCCAGAAGGTGCGAAGACTGTGCGCGCACATCCGCCGGTCGCCTGTACACTCCGTTTGTATGCAGAAGCTGCAGCGATTGCTCCACCTTCCCAACCACCGCCTCATTATCGACATTGCAACAAGGTGGAACTCCACCCTGCACATGGTGGAGCGGCTGTGCGAGCAGAGGCAGGCCATAATGCATTTGTGGGAGGATACACGGCCAGGCACTTTGAGAGCAGACATGGAGTTGACAGGTGTGCAGTGGTCGAAGCTGAAAGACCTCTGTAAAGTCCTTCAGTGTTTTGAGGAATGCACACGGCTGGTAAGCGCAGACGACGCCATCCTAAGCATGAGCATCCCACTTATGCGTCTGCTCATGCAAACTTTGACGCACCTTAAGGAGCAGGCGTCTGCAGCCAATGTTGATGAGGAGGAAGAGGAGGAGGGAATCCTTGATGACATTCAGCCATTGTCTGCTCAGGGACCTCTCCTGGACGAGGTGGAGGAAGAGGAGGAGGAGGATGATGATGGGGATGATTACTTAGGGGAGGAGGATGCATCTCGTGGGGCAAGTGAAAATGTTGGCGTGGCAAGGTCTGGTACAGGGTTTGTGCGTGACTGGAGGGATGTGGATTTGCCAGAAAGTGCTCCTCCACCCAGCACTCGCAGTGCATTATTGACACCGGGAACATTGGCCCACATGTCAGATTATGCCTTGCAGATCCTAAAAAGGGACCCCCGCATTGCCAAAATGATGAACGATGACGACTACTGGTTGGCCAGCATCCTGGATCCACGCTATAAAGGCAAATTACAAAACATCATGCCACAGGAGAACCTTGACCTAATATTGGCTAATAAACAAGCAACTCTGGTAAATCGGTTGCTTGAGGCATTCCCAGCACACAGCAGCGGTGATGGTTCTCACACGAGCCGTACGGGCCGGGGGCAGCTTGGCAGAGGTGTTCGTGGTGCACACAGCAGAAGTGGCGTTGGAGACAGGGGTTTCATGACAATGTTGTGGACTGATATTTCAAATACCGCTCACACAACTGGTAATACTGCATCGATGGAAAGTGACAGGAGACAGCAGTTGTCAACTATCGTTACAAACTACTTTTCCTCCCATATCGATGTTCTCCCACACAGGTCATTCCCCTTTGACTATTGGGCCGCTAAACTGGACACCTGGCCTGAATTGGCCCAATATGCCTTACAGGAGCTCGCTTGCCCAGCTGCAAGTGTGCTATCGGAAAGAGTCTTCAGTGCAGCTGGATCAATCCTGACAGAAAAAAGGACCCGTCTGTCAACCCAAAATGTGGATGATCTAACCTTCATTAAAATGAACCATGCATGGGTTTCCAAGGATTTTGTCCCACCTTCCCCTGATGACACATAGGGTGAAAAATGGCTTGCTTTGGTCCACCTCTTCCTGGGACTTCACCTATTTCGCCTTTTGCATCAGCTGAATGTCCAACATCAACATATGCCACTTTCTAAAACTCCCTAACTGTGCTGCCTCCCCCCCCATGGCCGGGGTCACCACCTAGCGCACGACACCGTGCGAGTGCCGTTGCCCTGGACAGGTGGGTAGGCCGACTCTTGGGCGCGGGCACTGGCACAGGGTCCCTCATAGTGCAATCAAGTGTCTCTGACGGTGGTGGTGCACACCCGCCGTCAGACACACCGCTGTACTATGAGGGGCCCAGTGCCAGTACCGACGCCCACGAGTGGGCCCCCCTTGCTTGGGCAGGGCCCCAGCATTTGCAATCTTTACCTCTCCCTGCTCCTCCGCTGTGTAATCTGGGCCGTCAAATCCATACTGTGCCTGACACCGTCTGAGCCTGCCTCCTGATGTATAGACATATATTTTGAATGTGTACGCTATCCATACATGTTATCTGGGGATACAGTACCCTTTCTAACCTTTGTGCAATCACGTGCAATCCATACTGGGCCTAACACCGTCTGAGCCTGCTTCCTGAGACATATATTTTGAATGTGTACGCTATCCATACATGTTATCTGGGGATACAGTACCCTTTCTAACCTTTGTGCAATCACGTGCAATCCATACTGGGCCTAACACCGTCTGAGCCTGCCTCCTGAGACATATATTTTGAATGTGTACGCTATCCATACATGTTATCCGGGGATACGGTACCCTTTCTAACCTTTGTGCAATCACGTGCAATCCATACTGGGCCTAACACCGTCTGAGCCTGCCTCCTGAGACATATATTTTGAATGTGTACGCTATCCATACATGTTATCCGGGGATACGGTACCCTTTCTCACCTTTGTGCAATCACGTGTAATCCATACTGGGCGTGAGAACGGCTGGCGAGCTGTTAAGCAAGCTACAGCACCTGTGGTTTGCACACGTAAGATTTTCATTTTTTCAGGAATGACGGTTAGGCCTAATTCCGGAACTGCGGTTGACCTGCACTTACTGGGAAATCATTGTTCGCGGGTAATAATTGTAATCAGTGATCCCCATCACTAACGTTGTTCAGCGGGTTATCTGCACCTGTAAGCGACAAACGCTGGCCTTTTCAGTGTAGCGCACATGCAGCCACAGACATGTAAGGGCATGACACACCAGTTATTGGCCAATCTCATGTGCCAGAGCCTCACGTGTCCCTCTAGTAAGCCGGACTCGGACCGCGGGGCATGACGGAGTCTCGTTCGTTAACGGAATTAAGCTTGCAATGTGTGCATCTGTTCTGTAGCCGGCATGGTTGAGGTTTCCCAGGTGGAGTCGAATTTAACCGTAGGCTCCACTCCTGGTGGTGCCCTTCTGGACATTCCTTTAAGGTTCAGCTTTGCAACCATACTGCCCACGTAAAACAAACACTTTGCCTTCATGAACGCTGTTTGGAGGGTCATGACTCGTGGGAATAACGCCGCCCAATCAGTTAACCTGCTAGAGAGATCGTTCGTTGCTCCCAAGCATGACATCACACTCCCTAGGAAGAAGGTAATGCCACTGTGGCGACCGTACTCCTGGGGGCGACACAAGTGCACTGATGCCCAGCCACTGCTCGATGAATCTGCTGGTACATTGACCCAGACCACTACATTCCCCTCGCACGCTACCCGGCCTGAATCTGACCCTGATGAAACTCAGGTTACCCTTCCCATATACAGTTCCATCTTACACGGTGACAAAGAGGAAGCTGCAGATGAAAGTGCAGGTTCGGCCCACCCGCCATCAGACACACCACCGTACTATCAGGGGCCCTGTGCCAGTGCCGTCGCCAACGAGTGGGCCCCCCCTGCTTGCCCAGGATCACAGCACTTTCAAAGTTGAAATACTGTGCAGTGAGATGGAAGATGGGGACGACGAGGAGTCTAGACTAGTACAGGGATTCCCTAGCGAGGAGACTTATTTGATTGTTTTCAATGTTGGGACAGCAATTTTTGGGGAGCACTATACTCTGGAGAATGATAGATGGGGCCCACCATACACTGGAACATTCCAAAGGTGGACATCAGACACTGGAGCAGTATTTACAGGGCCCATTATACACTAGAGCATTAGAAATGGGGCCCATTATGTTTGGAGCATTATTTGGGCCCATAAGACAGTGGAGCTTCATCCATGGGGACCAACATATACTGTAGCATTATGTGGAGCTCATCATATACTGTTTCAAACATTATATGGGACCAATGATTCTGTATGGAGAAATAGATGGGCCTCGTCATGAGATGTAAAAAGTGAGGTATTTTTCATTGTACTATACCGCTATTTCTCTGCCGTATCGGAGCATGATGAGTTGTGGTACGTGTTAAAGGGGCGCTCTTTCGCCCAGGGCACATGAAAACCTGCAGCCAGCCCTCCCCCCCCACAACTTTAGCCAAATAACCCCCATTTTTCAGTGCGTAACTTGTATTATGAAGTTAATTAAGGTTGACAAGCTTAAGTAAGAAGAATTGATGCTTTTGGCATTCAAATGGGCACTGTAGGTGTGTTTCCTGTCCTCCTCTCACTGCCGACTTTTATTCCCCATTGACTTACATTGGGTTTCGTGTTTCGGGACGACCCCGACTTTTCCCTATAATCGGACGATCTTGCTCGACCCGACTTTTGGAAAAGTCGGGTTTCACGAAACGAAACGCGACCCTAAAAAACCAAAAGTCGCTCAACTCTAGTACTTACTGTAGTTATTTCACATGGATATTTTGTCCATATAAAGTTAAAAAACGTTTATCTGAACAGCTCAATTGAATAACATTGGTTCCATGTCAGTTTTTTCCATGGGCGACACTCAGACCACAACTATGGTCAAATGAACATAGCCTTAGAATTGAACATTTCCAACATTTCCAGTAGCCTATCCTCAGCCAAAAATGGCTCCAGTTGTCACAATGCCCCCTCTAAGTGTGTCTTGGACACGGTAACTGACAGCTCAGTCTATCAATCTGGTGCAGGGGCATGCTGGGCTGTTGATGTTTTGATGGACAACTCAGCTGTCTAATCTGAGTCTGCGAGGTGCTGAGCTTCTTAAGCCTCATCTCACATAGCGAGATCGCTAGCGAGATCGCGGTTGCATCACCGATGCGCGCTGGCCAGCGGGAGACAACGATCAAAAAACAGCCCAGGACGATAGAGCGCGATCAGCGATATCCAACAGGGGGGCCGGTCGCTGGTGCCTGTCACACACATCAATATCTCTGGCGAGATCGCTGTGGCGTCACAAAATCAGCGATCTCGCTGGCAATATCGCTGTGTGTGACGGGGCCTTTAGCATCTGCTCAGTGGGTTGCCTTGTATTTCTGTGCTCTGCTTATTGATCTATTGCTGCCTGACCTTAGAACTTGTTATGACCATCCATTTGCCTAGTCCCTTTGCTCTGATTTGTTATCTTTCTGGTATTCTGACCTTGGACTGTGACCTGACTTAGCTTTTGTCTTTTCCCTTTAGTTTGCTATGTGCTCTCTTGGTATCTAACCCCGGAACATTTGACTACCCTGCCTCACGGCTTATCCATGAGTAGTGACTAGTGTCACGCCTATCAGCAATAATTTAGCAGCTTAATTAGGCCTATTACTTATTGGAGCCATTAATGATGGCTGCTAAAGCCCATGTCTTTCTCTGCCCTTCCTTATTTTTGGCCTCTAGAACTGCTTTGCATCTGATCCCCCAATGCTATGAAGCATAGGCTAGTATAAGCAATATATGCTTCATTATAATCTGGCTATTCTACCTTTACTTGGAGAAAAAAATTAAAAAATAAAGTTATTGTAAGCATGAATGTGTGTTCTTTTGTTGTACTTGGATTTAATCCAGTTGGTATATCAACTTCACTTTCAATTTACGTCCTGTCCCGGCCTATATTCCGACATATTGACCTCTCCTGGGAAAACCATCGCTACATTCCATTTGCAGATAACACTTTTCACTTTGGCCCATCTATGTAACCACTCCTTACTGCTATTTCTGGCCCTATCTCATTGTTTGTCTGACTTCCTCTGCGTGATTTTCCCTTTGTTCCTGTTACCTGGTAATTTCCCCATCATCTTCTCAAACAAACAGAATGAAACTCTTTAAATTGTAACCTATGATTTCAGTATTATCTCTGGTCTGTATAACAAGAGTGTATGCTTTAGAGATTAAATACATTCTATAACAGCTGGAAACAACATAGCTGATAAAACAGACAGACCCCCAATGGAGCACTGTACTTCAACATAACATCAAAGGTCATGGAGTATTTTCCTTTTGCCTCCAATGTTTAACGACAGACTGCTTATTTTTATACACAACTTTTTTTTTAATCAGATCATTTTTATTATTTTTATTGTTTACAGGAAGAGTAAACAATCACATAAGATATTGATACTGGCATAGTTAAAGATTAGTTCAAGACAATCGTGTTATTTATAAATATAATATTATTCATTTTATTTTTCAGTTCTGTTAAGGTTGAAGGGTTTGTATCTAGCCATCATCAGTTTACTCGCTTGAAAAAGAATCCTTGAGATACTTAGAGAGCCAATAGTCTACAGTCAATATATATCTTCAGTCCTCTGGTTCCAGTCTCTCTCCAAATAGATATGACTTTTAGTTGTTGGGTACAAACATCGAAAAATGGCTAAGTGAAATAATAAACTGAACTAAAATGAAAACTGTAGGGGTTGTACTCACTCAGGTGTGACAGGAGGAAAACAGGAGGCATGTACCTTTAAAAGTTCATGTGGGTTTATTGGCTTCATACACCCAGAAGCACCAATAAAAGATAAACAGCCTTTAGATCAGGCAAAAACAAAGCATAATTGTCCTTAGCAGAGCTCTGCTCCCCCAGGCCTGTGGGCACACAGGCTGGGGTAATGTCCAGCTCATAGGCTCGGTCTGGAGCCAAACACACAGGAATCCTTCTTCCAACACACAGACCATGTGCCAATCAGCAGCCTCCATTACATAAGCTGTAACCACACCCAGATGTGAGGTATGTGGGTAGTCAGACCTGCCCATCTCTCATAGCTACTCGCAACCTGGATCCAGGTGCACCAAACAACATTTTAGTGCTTACATGCACTAAAGAAAATACTCCGGGTTACATCACAGAGAGCAGCCATCTCTGTGACACATACCTCCCATTGATTACGTGGCCTGTAGCCTCCTTACAAAACAAACAAACTAACAAACAAAAAATCTCAAAAAAACACACACAATAATAAACACCTACTCTGTATGTATATAAAGCTTTAACAGATACTAAGAGAAAGAAACTTATTATAAATGGGTCAACAATCCCTCTAGCCTTCTAACTCAGGTTCTGCCATTCAGAAAATAAATTAAAGCCAACCTGTCACAAGGTTTGTCCGTTACTGGATATGGCCACCACCTTTCAGGCTTGACATACAACATTCTATAAAGCTGTATATAAGCCCTCAACCTGATCTGTAAGACAAGAAAAAAAGCTTTTATTATACTCACGTGCCGGGCGGTCCGGTCTGAGGAGTGTCACTGGTCTTGGTCTGGCACCTCCCTTCTTGCGATACCGTCCTCCTTCTTGCTTCATGTGGATGACGTTGATATAAATGATATGGCACACAGAATGCGTGTGTTCTCATCTTAATTGTCTGTGGCCGAATTGGATCTCTGGCAGAGATTATACGTGCACGGAGAAAAGAGTACACAAGACAAGGTATATCATGTCAAATGACTCTTCCCTATCTTTAATCAGAGATGTACAGTTTTTATAACAGAAATCGAGCTGTCTCATTGTATTACATCATGGGTTCCGTTCCAAATTACTGTTTACCCCAAATAGCAAATTAGCATTGATCTCATATGTCCTATATCTACTATATAATCATTAGGCACATAATTATCGTTTCTGGCCTAGCCTAACCCAGTTTCGATGAGACTAGGTGGATACAGAAATACAGAAATAAGTCTTAGAGAATCAGAAGTATCTTAAAGCTATATATTTCTAATATTTGAGCAAAGCGTCCATATAGTGGTATAATTTTAATTCTTGTATATATTCATATGCCATATATTCTCCCCTTACCAACGTGACCCCAAGTCATCCACAAAGTCTCCCTGGTGTTGTGTTCCTGCGCACGTGTACTTCTCTGTCCTGACTAGGTCAAAGAGCTCCGACGCATGCGCACTACATGGAGAAGGATCTACAATCATTGGTACGGCTTGCAATCCCCTTAATTTCAAGTTCATTGTTCCCATGGATCTTCATTTTGAAGACTTGTTGTAAAGGAGGAGGACATGTTTTTTAAATTGTCATGGCTTTTTAATTTGTGGCAATCTATTGACAAATACTTTTACAGGTCAACAGATACGTGCTTTTTTAGGCTGTGTGCACACGCTGCGGATTAGGTGCGGATTCATCCGTGCGGATTTTGTAAAATCCGCAGGTGAAACCGCAGGTCAAAAGACTTGCGGTTTTACCTGCGGATTGCTCTGCGGTTTTGCCCTGCGGTTTTTCATCTCCTCAAATGGAGGAGATGGCCAACCGCAGGGGAATCCGCAGAAAGAATTGACATGTCAATTCTTTCTGCGGATTGAAAACCGCAGATAATCCGCCCGGAAAATTCCGCACCGTCTGCACTGCGGTTTTTGATTCCCATAGGGAATCATGGTACTGTACACCGCAGCAGAAACTGCTGCGGGTCCGCAGCGGCCAAAACCGCTGCGGAACCGCAGCAAAATCCGCAGCGTGTGCACACAGCCTGAATCTCTGATAGAATCTAGAATATCTGTTATTTAGCACAATAATCCAACCAGCCGCCTTTCATAGTAAAATGTGAAGGGGATATCCATGGTACATTCACTCTGCAAATGTGGGGGATATGTTGTGAAATTTTAAGTAAGGGTAGGTTGCAAAGTATCATTAATGTTACATCACTAAAAGGGAATCTGTCAGCAGGTTTTTGCTACCTCATCTGAGAGCATCATAATGTAGGCAAAGAAGAGAAGCTGAATCCAACAATGTGTTACTTAGTTTACTGGGTGCAGCCATTCTGACACAATCAGAGTTTTTAGATTTAGCAATGCAGCAGAGCTGAGAAAGATAACCACACCCACACAAGGCTCTGCATATGCAATGGCTATAGATAGTGAGCTGCTTATAACAGGAGGGGGCGGAGTTGGACCAGGAGGCACAAGTCGCTGTGTCCCAGTAATGATAAACTCCTGGTGCTAAAACAATCATTACAGGTAAACAGAACCTCAGAGGCATCACTGAAATCTGTGTTTTAACCCCTACCTTACACTGTCATCAGATCACATAGCAAAAACCTGCTGACAACTTATTACGAGACAAGTAAATTGCTTTACTCTTCTGTTTCTCCACTTTGCTCTTGAGGCTTTTGGGTGGAAAGGATAATGCACCACATTTGGGGGTCCTGCCCATAAGTGTAACAATTTCGGTAGGCCACCCATGTCCAAAAATGCTTGCCGTTTGTCTGACAAACCTATGAATATGTCCAAATGAATGCAATCATAGGGAATAAAGTTGAAAGTTTTGTAAAAATTTGGGATTCGGGCTTATGTGCTGACGGGGCCATTTACTATAATGATGCAGACGGATTCACAGTGTACTCTGTTGGACATCATTTTCGGACCTACATACCCAGTTAAGGTTGGCCACAAGACACAGTCGACCACCTCAGTTCTAGGTTTTGGGAATTATACTATTCTATTTTTCACAACTCTTTATATTAGACCCTCCTTATGCCTTTACTGCTATGTGAAACATACATTTATGAGCTATACATTTATTCCTGTGTATAATAAGATTGGCTATGTACTATATCGCACCTATAAAATGTTTATATGTTTTAGACTAAAAATATACAAGATTTCAAAAGATTTACAACATATCGAATACATAATCAAAAGATACATACAGGACAAAATACACAGAATGTATAAATAATTTTTATGCATTCCTGACAGCCGGCTCGGCAGTCCATCAGAACAGAGCTGACTCCAAGTCGGTGCCATGCCATGGTGGCAGCCGCTCACTATGTACTGAGCATTGACTCAAACCAATGCCATCCGCGCCTATATGACAAAAACCTCAAGGCTACGGCCACCGGGCAGCTTAAGAACGCTATTAACCTGCAGGAAAACCCCATAATCTGCAAGTTAACAGCATTTTTTTTCACATGACAGGTTCCCTTTAATGTACAGATTCTCATTGAGGTCATTGGCTCTCATGTAATATTTAGTCCCTTAGTTGCAAGTGAAATTATACAGAGAGGTGTGGTTTCACCAGGGATAATTGCTGGGTGCAAGGGGTCCCAGGATATCCTTCTAATTAAAATGAATACCTATATAGGGCCAAAGTAAGTGGCTCTTCCTATGGACAAAAACACCTAAATGAGAAATGGAAGCAAAAATACGCAAATATAAGAAATATGCAAAACATTTTATTGGATGGAAAAAACAATACATGATAAGAGCATCAAAAGAGAATGTGAAACACGGAAAATGCTCTACTCTATCACAAATAGGTAATCAAAATCATTGCATAGCAGACAAATAGTGTAGGTCTGTGTTTTTTACACCCTCACACCCACTGGAAGAAGCATAGGCGAAACGCGCCTTGGAATCTTGCTTCCCACCCTGCTAGACCTTGTTTTCTTTGCTTACACTCTTTGCTCCTATTTATACATGACTAATACTGGCAATACCCTTGTTTCTAGCTCCTTATACTTTGCAGATTCTTCATCTAATCATCCCTGTGCAGTTTGCTCCTCTTGATACTATTACCACAACCACTATTGGGATTAATAGTTGATCTTTGACAATTAATGGGACCATGTTTCCTAGTACCTAGTAGATTTACTTGATTTTGCCTACATATAGGCTTTCAGCCTATAACATTTTGCTTACAGTGGGGCAAAAAAGTATTTAGTCAGTCAGCAAGATCCACCACTTAAAAAGATGAGAGGCGTCTGTAATTTACATCATAGGTAGACCTCAACTATGGGAGACAAACTGAGAAAAAAAAATCCAGAAAATCACATTGTCTGTTTTTTTTTCATTTTATTTGCATATTATGGTGGAAATTAAGTATTTGGTCAGAAACAAGCAATCAAGATTTCTGGCTCTCACAGACCTGTAACTTCTTCTTTAAGAGTCTCCTCTTTCCTCCACTCATTACCTGTAGTAATGGCACCTGTTTAAACTTGTTATCAGTATAAAAAGACACCTGTGCACACCCTCAAACAGTCTGACTCCAAACTCCACTATGGTGAAGACCAAAGAGCTGTCAAAGGACACCAGAAACAAAATTGTAGCCCTGCACCAGGCTGGGAAGACTGAATCTGCAATAGCCAACCAGCTTGGAGTGAAGAAATCAACTGTGGGAGCAATAATTAGAAAATGGAAGACATACAAGACCACTGATAATCTCCCTCGATCTGGTGCTCCACGCAAAATCCCACCCCGTGGGGTCAGAATGATCACAAGAACGGTGATCAAAAATCCCAGAACCACGCGGGGGGACCTAGTGAATGAACTGCAGAGAGCTGGGACCAATGTAACAAGGCCTACCATAAGTAACACACTACGCCACCATGGACTCAGATCCTGCAGTGCCAGACGTGTCCCACTGCTTAAGCCTGTACATGTCCGGGCCCGTCTGAAGTTTGCTAGAGAGCATTTGGATGATCCAGAGGAGTTTTGGGAGAATGTCCTATGGTCTGATGAAACCAAACTGGAACTGTTTGGTAGAAACACAACTTGTCGTGTTTGGAGGAAAAAGAATACTGAGTTGCATCCATCAAACACCATACCTACTGTAAAGCATGGTGGTGGAAACATCATGCTTTGGGGCTGTTTCTCTGCAAAGGGGCCAGGACGACTGATCCGGGTACATGAAAGAATGAATGGGGCCATGTATCGTGAGATTTTGAGTGAAAACCTCCTTCCATCAGCAAGGGCATTGAAGATGAAACGTGGCTGGGTCTTTCAACATGACAATGATCCAAAGCACACCGCCAGGGCAACGAAGGAGTGGCTTCGTAAGAAGCATTTCAAGGTCCTGGTGTGGCCTAGCCAGTCTCCAGATCTCAACCCTATAGAAAACCTTTTGGAGGGAGTTGAAAGTCCGTGTTGCCAAGCGAAAAGCCAAAAACATCACTGCTCTAGAGGAGATCTGCATGGAGGAATGGGCCAACATACCAACAACAGTGTGTGGCAACCTTGTGAAGACTTACAGAAAACGCTTGACCTCTGTCATTGCCAACAAAGGATATATCACAAAGTATTGAGATGAAATTTTGTTTCTGACCAAATACTTATTTTCCACCATAATATGCAAATAAAATGAAAAAAAAACAGACAATGTGATTTTCTGGATTTTTTTTACTCAGTTTGTCTCCCATAGTTGAGGTCTACCTATGATGTAAATTACAGACGCCTCTCATCTTTTTAAGTGGTGGAACTTGCACTATTGCTGACTGACTAAATACTTTTTTGCCCCACTGTATCTTTGTTTTGAGGCACCACTCGGGACTGTATCTACACTATTTGTCTGCTATACAATGATACTGGTTGCCAGCTTGTGACAGAGAGATGGGAGCAATTTCTGAAATTTCAGATTCTCTTTTTATGCTTTTATCATGTTTACTATTCTGAAATTTGGGCGTTTTCACTCCATTTCTTATTTTGGTGTGTTCTAATTAAAATGGTTGTCCAAAGTCAAATACTCCTTGAAGACCAATTTTAAAGATCATTCACTAAATCAGTAAACTCGGGTCACGTATTAAAACTAACTTTAGAAAAATATATTCCACCTGTCATTTTGAACTACAAGTAAAGGCATTGGCAATAATTAAACTTTTTTAAAATTTTTTATTTATATATTAATTACTTGTACATTTGCCGCAATTAAAATAAATCTCTTGTGATCATAGTACTAAGTATATTAGCTAACTACACAATAGCCCATGTGTCTGTGAAATCAGCTTTTTTTTTTTCTTCAACATCTAATTTTCATGTTGCATTGTTTTCTTTAAGGGTGTGAAGGAAAGCAGCGTTTCTCCACCAGAATCTAAAGTGATTCACAAAGCCGGCTGGCTGAAGAAAACGAGTGGACTGCTAGGACTGTGGAAAGATCGCTACATCCAGATACTGCAGACCCAGCTTTATGTTTTTGATAGTGAGGTAAAAAAAAACTAATAATCTTAAAACTGCTGTCCAGTGGGCTGTCCTAATCAGTGATTGACAGCTAGCGCCATAGCTATGCTCATACAAGGAATACTGTCAGTCATTGAGTGAAACCGCCCACTGGACTCCTAAGAACAAAATCATAGAGGTATTTAAATTAATAGTATCCTAGTTATACTGAATGTTTTTCCACAAAACTACGTATCAGTCTGTTCAGCATCTCCATGCTGTCTGCCTATAGATTACATTGCGTTTTTGAGTTGATACTGTCACGGGGTTACCATGACAGTGTTGAGCCAGAAGACCGCAGCATCTGATTGCTCCTACTCCTGTGTTGAAAAGAAGCACTTCTTTTTTAAATGGTGTTTATTTATTTTGGCAGAGCAGGGGTTAATCGGCCATGTTGGGAGCTCTGGGAGCCTGAGCTGCTATCTGAGCTTGGTTAGCCACTCGTATCCCCTATATAATCTGGGCGCTGATTGAGGCACATTGTCAGTGCTAGCTTATGTTGCATGGCTTGGAGGAGAGGTGTTTTGGTGCTTATTATGAGAAGTTTGGAGGCGTTATCTGTGACTGTTGTGTGGACTTGTAAGTGTGATAATTTCCTTCTCTCCTCTTATTTTAGTTTTCCCCCATCCTCCACTCCCCAATGCATTGCTCTGTTATATGTGAGTGAATATTTGTATGCCTGGTATTTTCAGTTTCACCTTGTTCGTGTTGCCTTGTTCGTCATGTTGGTGTACTGCGGTGCACGGCAGCACCCTCTTCCCTGAGTGGGGGTAGGGAACAGATGGAGGGTTGATTCAGGAGATAATGCAAGGGTTGAGGCCCCGGCGTCTTCACCTTCAGAAGCATCCCGGGGAATAGGGCAAGCCAGGGTGCCCCCTAGTGTTAGGGACATGGAAGGAGTCCTGGGTCACCTGACAGCTGAGTTGTCACAGATATGTTCCTTTTATTGTGCATCATATTATCCAGCACATTTTTATTAGTTAAAATAATACATACAAAATATTAAATACATTTTGGTCAATAGTACCCACCTTGGAAGCACATGAACAATGGGTTCTATAACTCCACCATGATTTTATATTCCCCTTAAAAACTACCTTTATTAAATATGTTTAAAAAATACCCAATTCACCCAAAGTTGAAATAGTGAGTATTATAAAACACAATGAATATCCTATAAGAGGATTTAATCAGATAAATAGTATGGTTGACGCTGTTGGGTCTATGGGTAGGGTCTTACCCTTGTATTCAATCCTACCTAGGCCACAGAGGTTGGCACCCTAGGAACACGACAATGGCGCCCATGCCCAACGTCTGCTTACCGTAGTAATCCCTTTCCTGTTCTCTATAAGTAAGCCCTTTTTTAGGGACCACATCCCATTTGAAGTTACTTTGAGGGGTCTATGTAAGAGAAAATACCCCAAAATGACACAATTCTAAAAACGGCACCCTTCAAGGTTCTCAAAAACACATTTTGCCCACAAAATTGTTATTTTAGCCCCAAATTTTGCCTTTTCACAAACAGCAGAACAGGGTAAGGCTGGTGTCATGCTTGCGAGTGTGAAGCGAGAAACTCGCGCAAGTCTCTCGCATCAATATCCGGCACTGCCGCCGGCACTCGGGACCAGAGTGTGCGGCTGCATGTATTTCTATGCAACCGCACACTCCGGTCCCGAGTGCCAGCGGCAATGCCGGGGAGTTGATGCAAGAGACTCGTGCAAGTTTCTCGCATTACACAGGCAAGTGTATCCCTGGCCTAACAGGAGAAATTGCACTATACAATTTGTTGTGCACTTTCAGCTGAGTACGCCAATTCTCCAATTGTGGGCTTAAACAACTGTTTGGGCATACATCAGGACTCGGAAAGGAAGGGGAGCCAATTGATTTTTTGAATGCAAAATTTGATGGATTCATTAGCGTATGTTCTCTCACGTTTGGAGAGCCCATGATGTGCCTAAACAGTAGAAACCCACCACAAATGACTACATTTTGGAAACTGGACCACCCCAAGCAGGGGTGTAACTACCGGGGTTGCAGCGGGGCCCGGAGTGCTTAGGGGCCCGCTCGCAAGTTTGCATTTCAGAGCTGCAGACGCTCATTTACTGTGCAGCTCCGTGCTGCAATTTGCCTGACGCTGATTGGTTTATTAGGGCAGCGAAGGCAGGCATTCAGGAGTGCGCTCAGTCCCTGAGGCAGGCTTAGAAGGTGGAATACGTGCATTCAGCTGCACACAATGGTTGTTCTGTGCGCACAGGACCTGCGATGTGGTCACAGGAGGGGAGGAGTCGGGGGTCACATGATCAGGGTCCTCAATGTGTGCAGGACGCTGCTGTGCTGGTTGTCATGGTGCTGGATGAGGGTAAGTTTATGTGTGGGGTCAGGTGGGGTGGTTTGCAGGTGGATGTAGCCGAGCCGTGTGTGTACGAAGTGTATGGAGCTCAGTCGTGTGTGTACGAGGTGTGCAGAGCGGAGCCGTGTGTGTACTAAGCGTAGCCGCATGTGTATGAGGTGGACAGAGAAGAGCCGCGTGTGTACGATGTGGACAGAGCGGAGCCGCGCGTGTACAAGGTGGATGGAGAGAAGCCGCACATGTACGAGGTGGATGGAGCGGAGATGTACGTGTATTTGGGCATGGGGGCCCCATTTGAAAGTTCACACTGGGGCCCATAACTTTGTTGTTACGCCACTGCCCCCAAGGAATACAGTGGGTAAGGAAAGTATTCAGACCCCTTTACATTTTTCATTATTTGTTTCATTGCAGCCATTTGGTAAATTCAATTTTTTGACTGAAAAAAAAAAACAGAAATGTTGAAATTTTTGCAAATTTATTAAGAAAGAAAAAATGAAATATTGTCTACCGTAAAACTTGGTTAAAACGGGCTTTGCCAACATGGGTATTGATAACATGTTATTTAAAGGTAATCTGTCACCAGTTTTTTTCTATGGAATTTGAGAGCAGCATAATGTAGGAGCAGAGACCCTGATTCCAGCGATGAATCACTTTCTGAGCTGCTTTCTGACATTTTGATAAATCACTATTCTATCAAATCCAGATATAGCAGGTCTCTGAATGCTGAGCTCTGTATAACCCCGCCCACACCACTGATTGGCAGCTTTCTGCCCATGTGCAACATACACAGAAATCTGCCAAGAAGTGGGGGAGGGGTTATGCATATGCTTGACTACATGATAGCTGTAACGAGCCAGCAACAGAGCTGTGTCAGAATACCTGATGAGCAGAGATCCGCACATCCTCCCGCAACAGAGAGTGCGCTGTCATTGTGCACATCACACATGATACGTTTCAAGGAGGGGACAGAGGATTTAGTTTGGGAATTGCAGGGAATTTTTAAAGGGAATCTGTCACCCCCTGGGACGTATATGACCTATTAATATGGGCATACAGGTAATAGAAATGTTACACTAGTCCTACCTGTATGCCTCATATTTCTCCACAACAAGACCATTAATATGAGGCATATAGGTAGGACCAATGTAACATTACTATTACCTGTATGCCCATATTAACGGGTCATATACATTCGGGGGGGAACAGATTCCCTTTAATACAAGAATATTAGAAAATAATTTTAGATTATGGCATTAAATAGATAGGTATTTAGACTGAAAATGACTTTGCTTTCAGACCATCCTTGTTTAGAAAGTTTTACAATGTGTGGAAAAATATAGGGAGGGAACACTGGATCTGGTGTCACTATTGGTATCCTCTTTTCTCAGGAATGTCAGGCACCTGTGTTTCCTGCCGAGATACTGTTTTTTATGAATAGAAAACCTGTCAGAGTTGAGCTGGAAAAAATTATTTTCTGCACAACATGAAACTGTGAGATGAGTTTGGATGACACCTGTCACTAATGCAGCAGCACGGCAGCTGTTTGGCAGCGACTGGCAAATCTCTCTGAAATGCTAAAGACGCATTTGTATATGAAGCCACATACATTGGGGAGCATAAGTACCGCATTTGATATACTGCCGATTTTGTCTTTATCTGTATGGAGGAGTGGGCCATGTGCTGACCGGGCCCCATACACAGGTAAGGGCAGTAATGCCCTGATGGCGGCCCTGGGGCCACAATCCCTGCTGCAGTGTGGGCAAACTTGGTCAAGATGATTAAGTAGATTTTACAGGAATCAGACATACGGTATATCCATATCCATGGATATCTAAGCTACTTCAATGCACTGCACATGGGGAAAAGCGACATAGCTAATCAGAAGAACTATACCATATTTTTAATTGGAGGTATTTGGTAATATTATTATTATTATACCTACTACATATTGGGATACAGCACATGTATGGCATCCGTGCTTCATCCATGTTCTGTCCATGTTTAACATTACAAAGGATAGAAGATTTGGAATTTATTTATTTCTCTATCCACCCGTGAATTACACACTGATGGCATCAGTACCATTTTTTCATGGATGCGTTTAAACACAGACACTGATGTTGAATTTCATAAGCCTCAGTAGATTTTATCTTCCCAATTACCCATTACATTTATGATATGACCAAAAGGATTACCGTAAATACATTTATATTATTAGCTATTCTATTTCTCTTGCAAGGTCATACATGTGCGACGGAGCACAAGGGACCCGGTCTCATATATTAGAAATGGCGCTTTAGATCGGTTTTCAAAACCACGGTGGAAAAATCAGTCTGATTATAAACAACACTATGGATTCACAATTGCAATTAGCGACAGGTATTTAGTAGGCAGCTTTAACAAGGATCTTTATGCAGAATTCTGCATTCAAAAAGTGCTCATGAATATGGTTAATTTCAGGCCCATTTCTTGTAATTCCATTTCTCAAAAATAAAAAAGATGGCCATCACAACACAGGGCGTGAAACTGCAGCATGACAAGCTCCACATGTGGGTACAATGGAATAGTGGAAAGTTTACGTTATTTTTACTGCTTTGACTTACTATTAGTTCAAGAGCCTTTTATGTAATGAAAACTCAACAGCCCCATAAACGCCTCAGAGGCCGATGATTTTGGGTCAGGAGACTAACAGCTGCTCCGGACATCAGGGCCTGTACTCAGACTGTAATACTCGGACGTCTGGATTCAGCCTAATTCCCTTTGTCTTATAATTGTCCGATTATTATAGTTCTGTAAACAGTATAAATGTTTTATCATATCTCTGCATGATTTTTGTAGAAACCATTCATCTGCAAAAATTACTTCTGAACAAATGAATGAAACAAGTTTGCTGGATTTTTTTAAAAGAATATTTTCCTAAATCATCCCGAGTGTGTGATCCATTGGACCTTCCACTCAGGGCTCGCTCACACTAGAATATAACATGGCCAAGTGCTAGCCAATGTTTTATAGGAGAGCACTCGGCCCAAAGTTATACTATGGGGCAGTGCCAATCTGGGATCTTTATCTTATGCTGATTCAGCATGAGAAGACAACCACAGAATGCTAAGAGTGCACCTGATAATTGGATCATGCGCACCCATTCAAGTCTATAGGTGCGTGTGAAATGTCAGACTGCACTCGGATGTCATCTGAGTGCAGTCTGATTACCAAGGACACAGAGACAATGGAGATGATGGATAAATTAAGTTCTCCATCTTCCCCGCACCTGTGATGCGATTTCTAATGCGAGAGAATGGGATCACAGTAAGATGACACTCAGACCAAACTGTGACAGGCTGTAAGATGAGTATCATATGATCATGAGTACATTTACATGGGCTCCATTACAAGGAATATATGGGAATGCCATAAAGTAAGAGCTGATCAGAGTCCAGCTGGACTCCTGAGTTGACAACCCTGTTTCGGTCCAATTTGAGGTTTCATTTGTCTCCAATTCCACTGCCCCATTTCATGTATTTGTGGTGGGATTTGATAAAATGTCTTTTTATTTCACTGTTTTCCTACAGGATGGGCAGAGATGTCTGGAGACACTGGAGCTTGCCAATTATGAGCGTTGCCAAGACCAAAAAGCCTTCCTGAAGCGAAAAAAGCATTTTAATTTAATCCCATCTCCAGGCGCTAAGGTACATTATTTAGATCATCTGAACAGTTAAAATAGAGCTTAGATTTTTGGACCAGAACTTAGGTTTAAGTGATTTGTGCTTCTCTGAGATTCAGCGGCTGAGCTATTCAGGCATCTAGACGCGTTACATCATTTTTTGTATTTGCTGGATTTTGGGCGCCTTATAACAAAGAATAAACTCAAAAGCAAACAAAATATTAATAATACACATGCAGATAATACATACTGTAAGGTGACTAATACCAAACCAAATATGGGAAGAAGTCTCCTACTATAAGTGCATGTGACCCATCGGAGAAACCACAGAAAAGCAAGCAAGAAGAGAAACCGACTGACAGGTCAATGGTGAGAAAGTGTGTGTGTATATATATATATATATATATATATATATATATATATATATATATATATATATATATATATATATATATATATATGCAAACTTTAATGATCAAGAATTTGGGATTACAGGGTGGGAAAAATGACCAGAAGAAAAGCGGAAGAGTGTTCCTAGTGACAATTCAATATATATAGATAAATCTATTCAGATAGAGAAGTCATTAAATAGCTGCAAAACATACAAAGGCATGTACAACACTTTGTATATAGGTCAAGAAAGTATACAGCAGTGTAAGGATATTATAAAGAAATATATATTACAATGGCCAGGTGAAGCTATGAGTGGCCTAGTTTATGCTGACCTTACAGTTATATTATAAATGAGGCACATTGAGCCATTTACATGATTGCACTATTGCACTTTACTTGCACAATAGGAAGCTTGCACACACCTACTGTATATACTGTATACCTGCACATTGGTGGGACAGGGTTATACAGAGCTCATGAATATTCTTGCTTACATGGCAGCAGGTTTATTAGTCCTCTAATGATAATCTCCTGCTGATAAAACAATGATTTTTATCAAAACTACACTAAGCAGCCCAGTAAGTGACACATCACTGGATTCAAGGTCTCTGTCTCTACATACTTATGCTGCTGTCAGATTAGATGGCAAAAACCTGATGACAGTTTTGCTTTAACTAAAGCATTTCATTCCTGGGTGTAAAGTACCACAATATATTATTCTTTTATATGCACCAAATTGACTACTGTAAGAGAGGATGTGAATGCTTTAGCATTTGAAAGGTGCCGGCCATCGAACTGACAGCCCAGCTCACAGGAGTAAATGAACTTTATTCCTTTTGTAAGGAAATTGAGATAGTTCACAAACTCCTCCTTGACGAACATGTATATTGTTGTGAAAGTATTTTGATGTGTAATGTGAACTGTGACATGCTGTTATTATTTTCTTCCCAACAGTATAGAGAGTTAGAATTAATGATCGGGACTAGCCCAAAGTGGGAGGGGCTAAGTTAAAGGGACACAGACAGTTTTCTGACAGTATGTGAGGTAGGGCTCAGTGTGCATAGAGAGCTGACTTAATGCCTGATGTGAGCATTGCCACATGACGTGGGTGTCCTTAATGTGAGAGGAGATCGTGACAGAGAATAGCAGGAGCCCAGCGGGAAGTAGGACAGAAGTGACCGAAACCCAGAGTGAATGATCGGAGACGGGTCCAGGGGAAGGATGCCTAGTTGTCTGCCCCAGAGTTTATAACTCCAAGAGGTGACGGACCAAAATGGGACAGAATACGTTAGATGAATAGAGTCCTCAGGTGTGAGATCCAAGGTGTCAGTGACAGAGAAGATAAGTACCAGCCATACTGGCAACATGGCTCCCTTGAAGGGAAAGAAGATGCAGAATTGTAGGTTGAGTAAAGGACTCTTGCTAACTGGATTGTAGTACCCAGCTGGGTTGTGGTGAAGTAGTGAGGAAAGGAACTGAAACATTGTGTTAACAATGCTACGTATTGTGAAGGAAACATTCATTCAGATATGTACCCTCTATCTACTGTATATAATCCCCGCCAAGTTATCGTTCAGTAAAAAGTTTATTTTTGACTGATGGTCTCCCTCATTGAACTGTAAAACATCTGGTCCTGGCCAACCAAAATCATCGAACACAGGCGGCCTGCAAGGGCATAGTCTCCCCATAGTACAAGTCCACACACCCAGCCAGGACCTCCACTTTCATGTAACGTGTCGGGGCGTAAGAGACGAGTACCTCACCCACGGCTACCGCCCCACGCCACATTATAGTTCTGTGAGCCATCCCCATACATGTGTGCCGATGCGGCCACAGCCATCACGCACAGCGCCCTCAGAGTACTGCGAGCCAGGGTTGTAAGCATGGTTTGGCACTTTGACTAGCAGCAAGTTCTGCACTGAAACACTGTAGAGCTGGCTGTCAATCAAAGTGTCGGGGCATGCTTTCTAGTGTCACTCCCAGTATACTGAGCAGCGACTGCAGCTTCCCTCTCACGCCTGTATGACTGAAAGCCAGCGGCTCCCAAGAGGCATAAAGTTCATTTTCTCCCAGCATATCGTCTGGACACCTTTCTAACATTATTAACCCTATATCTGCAGGTCAATAGGGTTATCTGACATGACCAATTCCCTTTAATATATTTTGATCTCAAGATTTTCTCCCAAACCTTCAAATGCTTGTATGGTCAGCTAATTGGGGAGAAGGGTGTAAGCCGGACACCCCTGCGAATGGCTTTATCACCAGGGAGACTGAAAGCATTGAGAGGTGAAACTCAAAATTTCAGATCCTTCTTTCCCCTGATATCATCATCGGGAGAGGGGCGTGAAGCAAATGGTTAGCAGGCCCTTTGGGTTCAGAAAGATTTCTACTAATATGTGTCACAATCTAGAATCCCTATCAGTATGTCTTTGCCGTGTGGGAGGAAACCTACGCAAACACGGGGAGAACATACAAACCCTTTTAGATGTTGTCCTTGGTGGGATTTGAACCCAGGACTCCAGCACTGAAAGACTGCAGTGCTAACCACTGAGCCAGTGTGCTGCCCTCATTTTGGTTACATACATACCTTTGATATATAAATAATTGACAAAGAATTATAAAAATTGTTGTCTTAGGTGCAAGATGTGAAATTCCAAGCTAAGAATGCAGAAGAAAGAGATGTATGGATCCAGGCTCTGAATGATGGGATAAACAGAGGAAAAAACAAAGTCTTTGATCAGGTAGTGTAACAAAAGGAGGACGAGTTGATAAATTAAAGAAGAAATCTCTTTAAATAACAATGTGCTAGTTTATAAAGCAGAGCCCTTCGTTTTACTGTAACTGGGGGTAGGAAGTTACAAGCACATTTTGGAGTCATGAGTCACTGGGGTACATACTCATAGAATCGTAGAGTTGGAAGGGACCTCCTGGGCTATCTGGTCCAACCCCCTGCTCATCTTCCATAATCTTTTCTCCTTCTTCCTCTTCCATTTTCTCCTTGTGTGTCTATCTTGTGTTTATTACTAATGTAGTCATGGTGTAAGGCTGGGGTCACACTGCGTTATGGCAGTCCGTTAACGCTGCCATTGACCCCATTATGTGGCGCATCGGACGCAGGGTGCAGCGTCTGAGGCTCCGTTACCGCTAGCGCTGATGAATCATCAGCGCTAGCGGTATAGCATAATGCATATCGCGATATGCTATAGCGTTAACGCAGCCCGTCAATGCTATGCGTTGAACGGGCTGTGTTAACGCTATGTGAACCTGGCCTAAGAATATTTACATGACGGTCTACATGCATATCCTGAGATATAGGGAACTTTATATAAGTCAGTCTACTTTTTTTGTCTTGTGGTATTCGCTGACATTTTTTGGGCAAGGTTCTTCAAAATGGCAAACTTGGTTCATAAATTTTGCTCAAAATAAAAAATGCTCTTTGCTATCATCGTTAACCTTTTTTATGTATTTTCAGCGCAAAAATACAAAAGGTTTCGCTAAATTTGCGCAAAAATTGTAGGGTATAAAAAATGACTTATTTATGCAAAAATGTAGCAACTTTTTTTAAAAAAGGTAAAAAGTCTTAAAATTGAAGACCTCTGTAAATCCCAAACACTGCCCACAATGACGAACACAAAAACAAACGTGGACACTTATAAAATAGACTTTAGAAAGAGCATGAATTAAAAACGAAAAAGGCTCGAAAGAAAAACAGGCTAAAAATACTAATGTCTAGACAAAAAAGGTGCAAATGCGATAATTAATAAAGACATCTTTATTAAAGGGAATCTGTCAACTATTTTTTGCTATGTAATCTGACAGTAGCATGATGTAGGTGCAGATACCCCATTCCAGTGATATGCCACTTACTGGACTGCTTGGGTTTAGTTTGGATAAAATCCCTGCAGCAGTGATCAAAATGCTGAGCTGTATATAGCCCTGCACATACCCTTATTGGCAGCTTCCTCTATACAGTGTACACTGTCAGCAAGCTGCCAATCAGCAATGGGGGAGGGGTTACACAGACACTGACTGGCCTGCACCTGAGACCTAGTCCTCTAGTGATAATGTACTGCTGAAAAAAAAAAAAATAACAAGTGACACATCCCTGAATTCTGGGTCTCTGCCCCTATATTATACTACTCTCCAAATAAATGGCAATATCCTGCTGACAAATTCCCTTCAATGGAGCATGTGATGTGCTACAAATTAAAAAAAAAAAAAAGTATCCTCACCTCTTGGATTGGTTGCAGTGCTCTTGTGTTGCCACCTCTGGATGTTGATCCCATATTAATAACCTCGCCTCTTTCAACACCTGTCTTGTGCAGATGCTACAATACGTCCCTCCCCATAACACTTCTACATGAGTCCAAATGTCGAATGCTGATTACATGCCTAGTAATAAAACCCACATGGCCATCTGCCCTAGGCACTAGTGATGAGCGCGTATACTCGTTGCTCGGGTGTCCTCTGAGTATTTTGGCGTGCTCGGAGATTTCGTTTTCCTCGTCTTATCTGCATGATTTGCGACTGCTAGACAGCTTGAAGACACGCGTGGAATGCCTGTTTGTTAGGGAATTCCCACATGTATTCAGCCTGTCTACAAGTCGCAAATCATGCAGCTGAGACGACGAAAACAAAATCTCCGAGCACGCCAAAATACTCGGAGGACACCCGAGCATGCTCGGGAAAACCCAGGTAATGAGTATACTCGCTCATTCCTAGTAGTAACCTTTACGCTGACCTAGGGGATTCTCTAAGTATCTCTGCTTCTATTTCCCACTACAAGGGACAAGAGTGTGAGGACGGACTTTATTTGATGAAGGCTTAAAAATTGTCTGTATCTAAAAGGTTATAAAACTGATTCATATTTCCAGGTGCCTCTCTTGTCTCCCCTAGCCTATCTCAATCATTCTAGTCTTAATTCTATTTTGTCATTGCCCATTTTTAGGTTAAGGTAGACCCCAAATGTTCACTAGAACATATTACTCGGGATCGTGCTAAGGTTGGAGCTGCAAAAAGAAGACCTCCCACAAGAATTCATCTCAAAGAGGTTTGTGAATTTTTTTTTTTTTTACAAAAATAATTATTTTTAATTGGTAGACATTAATTAGATTAAATCATTTATACATCACTCAGAAAACTGTTTTCATTAATATTTCCACCAATATCCTCTTTCCTTGTAAGACAAAGGTGTGTATTATTAGCAATGTTCCCTATACAATGGTCCAAAATGCAGGAAATTAGCTAGGAATGTTAGATATTAGATCTTAAAAAGATGTTGCATTAAAGGGAAACTGTCAGCAGGATTTCTCACCCCAAACTATTAGTATGTGCATATAGGTTTTTCAAGGACAAGTCCAGCAATACCTTTACATGGCCAATCCGTTCCTCCATTACTGAGAAATCAATGTTTGAATTGATATGCAAATTAGGGTCAAAAACATCCGTAGATCTGAAGACTGTGCCACTCCAGCTCTATTCCACCCCCAGGGCAGCATCTTCCTGCTTGACTAACAACTCCTTTGCCTGAAATCATGTAGGGAAGTGGACCGACCTATGGACCTGTCTGCAGCAGGAAGGTGAATGCAAGATGTGCAGTAAATGTACTCGATGTGAACTGCTGTAAATGTGGGGAAACAGTGAAAGATGGTAAAGTTCTGGGTTGGCCACTAGGGGGAGACCAAGGACAGCAGGAAAAGTAGACGGTGCAGTACTAAGGTTTGGCCACAAGATGGAGGCAGTGAGCAGTGAGAAAAGGGCTTAACAGCAGCTTAAGGCTAGGAAACTGCATAGTCATGGTGGGCGGAGTTACAGAGGGAAATAGAGGGAAATTCCTGGGGAGGGGAATAAAAAGGCAAAGAGAGTTCCAGAAGGAAGCCAGTCCAGGAGGAGTTCAGCAGAGGAGGAGACTGAAGGAGGAAGAGACTAAGAGAGGAAGAACTCCGGGAGGGACTGGAAGGAGAAACAGTCAGGGGGATGGCCCTGACAGGAGAGTCGCAGGACAGAGGAAGCCCAGGGATACCAGACGGACGGACTCAGACAGGTGAAGCACTGTGGTGGTAGGCCTAGGGCAGCCACAGCAAAAGAACCGCGAGGGACGTCAATTCAGGAAAGAGAAGAAGGTGAAAGGTACTCGGGCCTGTGTGTACAGAAGCTGTCATGCTGCTGTGGTCGTCGGGAGGACAGCCAATAAAGAGGACCTGTTGAACGTACATCGCTTTCTGTCTCCAGTCTGTTCGCGGCGAAAAAGGGACCATCCCCTAGTCAGCACACATACCTACAATCACTCAACATAGTGGCTGTCAGTCAAGCAGTAGGAGGCGGCACTGGGCAGGGAATAGAGCTGGAGTGACAGATGATTCAAATCTACAGTAGCTCTTCAGCCTTATTTGCATATCAATTCAAATGCTGATTTCTCAATAATCAAGCAACAGACTGGCCATGTGATTGTATTGCTGGACTTGTCTTTGAAAGAGCTACATGAACATTACATTTTTGTGCGGATGACATCTTGCCGGCAGATTCCATGTAAAAATAGAAATAGTTTCCAGCAAGGTTGCATATTTCTTCAAGAAACATGGGAAGGCTGCATCAAAGTGCTTTGATAACCTAGATATGAAATTCCACTACATTATTACTGGAACTTCCTACAACTGAGTATCTCTTTTAAAAGAAAACTGTCCCACGGAATTGCCAAAATATATCAATATCGCCATGTTCTTTGTCGCTTTAGCAGGGTTACAGACTGCTTTTAGATAAATTTCTATCTGGATTATGCACTATGCACATCCACTAGTCATCAAGCTGGCCATTCCTTTGAATAGTCATGCTGTCTGGACTATAATAATGCCCATTCAGGAATGATACACATACCAAAGGGGATCTGACATCACCAGAATAGCCCCTAAAATTTTGTTTCTTCAGCAGGCACAGTGAAGCCATATGTACTTGACTCAACATTATATGAATATTGCTCATGTATTGGTAGACAGACAGAGCTGTACTATGTACTTCAGATGAAGCCAAGTGCAGTTATACCCAGATTCCCTGTGCAAGCCGGTAAAGCATGGAGTAATGTTGTGCAAATCCGTTACTCGCTTACAATTTTCATACATATGTTAAAATACAGAATAGCCCAGTAATATAAGTAGTAGCTCTTAAAAACTTGAACATTGAAATGTAGTATGATTGTAGAGGCTTTTCACCCTATAACCACCAACCTTTGGTAATTTGTCTTATTGCAGGTGGCAGATGCTGCTGATGATGATTCCCTAAGACTAGGCCTTGAAGCTTTGGACACTGGAATTTTAACAGTAGTTCCCCCTGTTCCAAAAGAAAAGGATGAGGAACCAAAACCCCAGAAGGAACCAGTAAAGATCCCAATGCCACCCACAAAGCAAAACAATCTTCCAAGTACGGAATCACCAATCCATCTAGAAGAACCAAAAGGCGAGAAGGAACCAGTAAAGATTCCAATGCCACCCACAAAGCAAAGCAATCTTCTATCCATGGAACCATCCATGCATCCAGAGGAACCAAAGCTCCAAAATGAAACAGTAAAGATCCCAATCACACCTACGAAGCAAAGCAATCTTCCAACTATGGAGCCATCCATTTCTGATACAGGTAGTGATGCTCAAGTTTCTCATGTGCCACCTCCTCCTCCCAAAAACTTGAAAGAAAACATTTATGCTCGTGAAAAGCTGCTGTCTGAAAATGCAGAAACAGATATGGAAAATAAGTCTGAACCTGAAGTTTCTAATAATCCAAATGAAGGAAATATAACAAACATAGTCAGTTCTCCACCAAAACCCCCACCTAAAATGTTGTCAGACAAGATGAAGATCAAATGGATGGAGCCATCTTCAGAGTCGATGGAAAAAGAGAACATATCAGTAGAGAAAGGAAGTAAAGAGGACCTATCAGAAGTTGTAAAAACAGGTCCTCGTCAAACTATGATATCTGTTGGTATAGAAAAGAGAGACAGTACAAACAGTCTACAAGATGAAAATGAAGAGGAACAAAATGATGTGGATGATGATCAAAATGATACTGAAGATACATCTACAGAAAGGGCAACTGAAGACATAGAGGACAAAGAAAAGCACAACTTTGGTGAGAATGACATAATGACGGACGATATTCAAAAATCATCAACTGAACAACCAGCAACTTTCTTGGATGACACAAGATTGCTGAACACAAGACAAAACAAGCCACTGCCAGCAAAACGGCATCTCATTGATGGCAAACCAAAGGCATCTTCTATGGGAGACCTTTTATCAGAGAGCAATATAGACTTTGGAAGCAAAGAGGATGCCTCTGTGTTACACCTAACTAAGGACCGGTTAAACATAGTGGAGATGAAGTTGGCATGTGGCAGGCAAAGAACAGAAACCCTTTTAAACAAGGTTTTAAATGGGCAACGTGAAAAAGCAGAAGACGGCAATGGGCTAGATGCTAATTCTGCAACACTTCTCAATAAAGTAATGAAAGACCTTCAAGAAGCTTCCGAAGCACTGATGGAGATCAAGGCACCCAAAAATACAACACCAGAAGGAGAGACTGATAGGCAAAAAGAAAAGCAGAAGGAATTACTTGCACTTCAAAGGAGAACTGTTCACTTTTAATACTTGTTCGGAAGCAGATGTATTTGTAGATAGTATACAGCACAAATCGCTTCAGCACTTTATCTATAACCAGTCTCTATTTGGACCTTGAGGACGTTACCAAGCAAATGCTCCTAGTGTCTCCACAACAGCCAGTATATATATAAAATGGGCATGCTCTTGTTACTTTTCTAAATAATTTATAAAAAGTCCTTATTGTTTCACAGAATTTGTTTTGAGAATCCTACTATAATCTAGTCGAGGAACAATGCACTATTCAGGCCCTCAACCCATCACATTATCCAAATGGAAGATGAAATAGTCAATATCCCAGACAAAATACTTATAGTTCACATAGGACTTTTTGTCATTTCTTGTAATTCGTAGCCAAATGTCCAGTATTTACATAGACTATATACAGCTCTGGCAAAAATTAAGAGACCACTTTTAAATGTTCAGTTTGTCTGATTTTTCTCTTTATAGGTATATTTTTTGAGTAAAATGTTAAATTGTTCTTTTAGTCTATAAACTTCTGACAACATGTCTCCAAATTTCCAAGCACTAAATTTTGTTTTCTTTTTCTGAAAAATACAAAATTGGTCAAAATAAAAAAACAGTGCTTTTAGACATCAAATAATGCAAAGAAAACAAGTTCATAATCATTTAGAAACAACAATACTAATGTTTTAACTCAGGAAGAGCTCAGAAATCAATATTTTGTGGAATAACCATGATTTTTTAAAACAGCTTTCATGCACCTTGGCATGCTTGCCACCAGTCTTTCACACAGCTTCTTGTGCAAAAATGTAAGCAGTTCTTCTTTGTTTGATGGCTTCTGACTATCCATCTTCCTCTTAATTACATTCCAGAGGTTTTCAATGGGGTTCAGGTCTGGAGAATGGGCTGCCCATGACAAGGTTTTGATATGGTGGTCCCTTAATTTTTGCCAGAGCTGTAGATGCTATCAGAGCTAAAACTATCTACTAGAGTCATTGTGGTGGCCATCCATATACAGAATACCATTCTATGTACAACTATAATACTGGTCACTGAACAAAGACAGCAGAGATACCCTTATAGTTTTACCTGTTACCGGAAATATTGAAAAGGTCTCTCAAATATCCATTAACAACAGACACAAATATAGAGGAATGTAACTTTTTTTCTTAAAAAAAGTGTTTGCCCCTGCGGCAGAGGGGACATGGCTACGAGTGATCCAACAGATTCACTGTAATCTCCTCCATCTTATAGATTCACATTTCTGGTGCACAGCAGTCCCCAAAAATGTATTAAATTCATTAAAAGGGTTGTCCACTATTCGGGCAGCCCCTGTTTCCTTCCAGTAAAATAATAGCACTTAATAATAATAATACTCACCTCCGGTGCAGGCGCCATTCCAGCAATGTTGGCACTGGCTCTCCTGTGGCTCACGTGATCCTTGCGGCCAATCGGTGCTAGATTCATTCTCTCCTATGGACATAATTGATATCCTGTGGAAGTCAGAGCTGCAGCTGCTCTCTCACTTCCTCTGGATGTCTTGATTTGTCCGAGGAGGAGAGAATGAAGCCAGCGCTGATTGGCCAGATGGATCACGTGGCATAATAGTCACGCGATCCCCAGGAGAGCCAGTGCCAACGCTGTTGGAATGGCGCCGGCACCACAGGTGACTATAAGTGTTATTATTATAGTGGGGAAAACATAGGTATTTGGAAGAGGTTGTCCGAGTAGTGGACAGCTCGTTTAAGGAGCGTGCAGCTTGTAAACAATTTGCCAAATTTACACCAGCAAACTCTGCTTCCAGACAGGGTCATCCCAACCTGTACAGATACTAGATATGGAATATATTAACAGTTAAAGGGTTTTCACCCTTTAGTGTTTTATGACATTAGCAGATGTTCTCCTTTAAATTAATGGAGGTTATGTAAAGTTCTGTATATTAATTTCAGTGGAAACATTGCACTCAATCAGATTGCCCTTCATCAGTCACTTGGACTAATACCAGATTCATTTTTGTTGAGCTGATTTATGTGGCCTTATCCACATGGTATTGAGCTTTATAGTTAGAAAACCTTATTGTTATTGCTTAATAATGGATTGAGAAACGATTTTATTGTAATTATGTCTCATTATCAAATGTGGGGTCCCCGAGGGACAGGCAAAACCTCTATATGATATACGCCATTGGAGCTGGTCCTACAAATGGATTCAAAGATCTGTCATTGGTGATGGAGGATCTGATTGTATCCAGATGTAGAAAATTCTCCACCTTTACCAGACCAGAGTCAAACACCAATCAGCCATAGATTTTGTATGGATTTAAAAGGGCAGTCGGTGATTATTTTTTGTGTTTTTTTTCATTTCTCCCTTTATTAGCAACCATGCACCCTGCATGTACATGTGTAATGAATGTACTAATATATTCATCGGTCGCCATCTTCAACTATTTTCAGTGGCGCTCCACTACATTCCAGCAACACATGACCTGTGACCTACCGGATCACACAGTGTCTGCTTTTTGGAGCGGAGGACAGTTTTTACATTTTCTAAATGTCAATCTATGAGGCTCTGGATATTGCTTTAGAGGCTGGTTCTGAGTCTTGTAGACATAGAAAGTAACTGCTGCTCCATGTAAAACACGCCGTTTGATCCAGCAGGTTACAAATGTGGTCACGTGGTGCCGGAATGTACCGAACGCTGTTGAAAACGACAGTAGACAATTTCCATGATGTAAATGATCTGTGGCTAACATGTATCAGATACCACAGGACTTCTTCAGATAACTTGTGAAGTCCGTGCTCCCACCTTTCAATATTATGCAGGTGGATTAAATGTTCTGGCTGATCAGTATATGCTACTCTATGTTATAGTAATCTATTATTGTATATACCCAACTTTAGACATTCCTATTAGTTGGAAAACTGGAACTGATGTAAATGTGTGACTAGTTAAGGGATTCTACTCCAATAAAAAATGGGATTTTTTTTTTTTGCATGCAACCTCAACAGTGACTTACAGTCTCGCCCATTAACGAGTGCTGACTGGCAAAGTACAAGTTGATAGTCATTCATTTACTGGACCATCCACAAAAGTCAATGAGTACAGATGGAACAGAACGATCATTAAAATGATCGTTTTACCCCCTTGCAGCATAATGTTATCAGCGGCACATCTTCTGCTTACATGGGTTCATATGCTGCTGATAATCATAATCATTAAGCCGCCTACATGATCCATTTACCTAACGAATGAGTATTTAGGTGATTTATGGCAAATTTACCTGTGTTTTATATGGGCCAGTAACTGGGAACGAGCGTTCCTACAAATGTTCCTGCCCTGTTTAACTGACTGTGTAAGGCCAAGTTCATTGATGGTGAATTTTTTTCATATTCTGTCCTCGATAGTATTGTAAATATTTCTCTTCACATACAACAGCCCACACAGTAGCATTTTTCCCAAGTGACTTGAATTTGAAAAAGTACCTGTAGCAACTACAATTTCCTATATCACAAACTACAGTGGTGAGACCCCAGTCTACGGAGTCCTGTTCTGTTGGAATCGTTTTTTTGATCCTCTGAAACATCGCTCCTGTTTTTTTAAAATTATCAAATGCAACAAAAACGAATCTGTATATTGAACGCACAACTTTGTTTTAATCAGGACCATTTTTCTATGAGTTCTCTTTTCTCAGGTTTTTGTTGTGCCTGGTGAAAGAAGACATTTCATTCCAATTATTTCTTGCTGATCTTCAGATTATTTGGTAGTATTAGATAGTGCTCTCAACACAATGTGTGTGATAGAGAGGGTCTGAAGAATGGACTCCCTACTTTCTAAAGACCATCTGCCCTAATACTGTATTTCAGTGGGTTTTTCTTAATAAGTAAATCTTTCTAAGTGCAGCACCTGTCAAAGTTTGGAGCAAGGTTGTTCTCTGCTGGACACCAATCCCAAATCTTCAGAGATATTTTTATCAAATTTCTGCCATTGAGTTTCTAAACTGCAGCTATCACATTTCTTTAGTTAGGCTCACACGACCAATGTCTCCACATCCAAGAAAAACAGTCCATTAATTTGATCAGAGTTTTATCAGCATGGCATCAGTTTCTCCACCGTCTCCATTTTGTCAGTCCATGAAAATCGGACCACACTTGGATGCACTCCGAGTGCAATCCAATTTTTTCACGGACTCATAGACTTGCGTTGCCGATTTTGATCCGAAACGCGAATCAAATTATGACGGTCTCCTGTTTTTTGTCTGAGGAAAAAATCTGACGTGTACAGCGGCATAGAATATCATAGGTACGAGTGCTATCTGTGAAAACAAGGGAATGCACTCGTACGAGAAAATTGGTTGAGCCCTAGCCTTAAATTCTTATCATGTAGAATCAAAACATCTTCCTTAGCTTTGAGCTTGCATTGATTAGTTTTGAGCTTGAATGAATAAGATATACAAAATGAACCATTACTAATGTCCACCACATACATTTCACAACTGTCAATCATTTGGCCTACAGCCATTTCGGCCGAGTGAACCTATGTTCTCTGTGAGAGAGCTGTCATCAGACATGCGGTTTATCACTGGGAGAACACAGTGATCATCCGTCTAATATCAGACACGTCAGATCAATATTTTCCCCGACAATAAATTGTCTAGGGATCCAATACACTTTAGACTGTCCGCCAAACCCATCAATATCTGCAGGTTTGGCTGACATTAGTCTAATGTGTATGGGGGGAACATAAAAAGTCACTTTGAGTTAACCTTTTACCATACCTCTCGTAACTTCAGCTATAAAGGCATGTAAGTAATGTGAAGCAGTTTGCTGACCTAAATTGTATTATCTGTGTGTTTTGTGGTGGCTGGTTACCAGGTCTGGCACTAAATTACGCATTCTATTCAGACTTGATGCCAGGAGTGGATTTTGGCCCTGGATCTCATTCAGCTGGGGATGTTCATTTCAGCTGGTCCGGATGCAGTGTAACAGCTGGGAGAGACTACACGAAATGTCTGGGATACCTTCCCCAACCATTGCCAGAGCTCTCACTCTGGAAAATGTTCTTCTTGAAATCTAGGTGAATCTTCATAAAACATTGGAAAATTTATGTTGTTTAATTTTTCTTCATGAAATTTTCTTGAAATGTGACTACTATCAAGTATGTAGACTCATTTATCAACCCAGTGGCTGATTGTAATTACATAGAATATTTAAATGGGGCACAATGTTTCTGCCATTTTTAGTACAAAATGTTATCTTCGTATGAATAAAATAGTATTTTGTCATGACCATTGCTTTGTATAAAAAGCTATTAAAGTTTTTTTTCCAGATAGCTTCAATTGTCTGCTTTGCCAACACTTTTCCAAAAATAGGTTGAACCATCAGGACCTCCATCCTTTATTATTGATATTTCTTTCATAGGAAACTCCCTCTGAGTTAGTGCTGTGGACTGTACAGTTATGGACGCTGTGAAATACTACATTTTTCTACAAACTGATTTAATGAGCCATTAAACTGCACCGTCGATATGTACTTACACTTGCATGGCTTCATCTCTGAGACAAGCATATGCTACTGGCACGATCAACCAGGTAGCACCCAGCATGACTGCAATGAGTTGAGGTCCAGGAGGAAGTGTAACCCACCAGTGTTTGCACCTTTTGTGCATTAGCGGTTATGCATTTCAATTTGCAGGGAAGACTTTGTTCATGGTAGTTTTTTAAGGGATGAAAGGGACGGTTAGACAAGAAAAAAATATATTTAAATGTGTTAAAAATTAAAATATATAAAATTTACTATTACACTAACATTATCAAATGGCCACCGTTGTCCCACTGTCGGTATTTTTCTTGGCTACTAACAGTTTTACTTTCCCGAAAGAGATTTCTGTGTTGGTACATGCCTTTTGCTGTGTGTAAAGGGTGCTGGCTGACTTGCTTATTTTAATAAATGAGCCAGCTCCCTTCTCAATCACCAATGATTCACAGACAAAGAAGGGAGCTGGATTAAAGTTTGAATTGAAAGTCAACTGGCATACCCATCCTTTCTGTGTTAAGGTCACCTTGTGAAGTGGACCCACTATGCCCCAGGTCTGGATGGGAACATGGACCCCAGGCACTGGTACAGCTCTCAGCATGTCACAAGTGGAATAAGGACGAGACACCATCAGGAATCTTGCAAGCAGCAGGACGGGTGAAGTGAAGTCAGCAGGTCAGCAGGGACACAAGAAATAGAACTGTCATGATCCAGGATGGGGTTTGCCTTTGGCCCATCCTGGTCAGACAGAGGTTAATTGTTTCTGTCTCTCTCTGGCAGAGGGCGGCTATTTAATGCTCACTTGACCTAGGTCCAGTGTCAGTTATACTCCTGCCCCCAGCTGAGTTAGTTGACCTCGTGCGTACGTGTGCCTTGTGCCTGATAACTTGCTTGCTTGTTTGGTTTTGATCCGGTTCTGTCCCAGTTATGAGTTCTGCCTGTCCCTCTTGTACTGCGCTACTTCTCTGTGTATGACCCTCTGCCTGTGACTTGACTATTCTCTGCTCGTCCCTCTGGTACTGCACAGCCCTCTCCGTGTACGAACCCTCGCTTGTCTGACCTGCATTTTCCTCTCCTCTACTACAGTCTCCCTGCAGTAGGTACATTTCATCATCTGCAGCTATAGGATGCTAAGCCCCGCCCCCTGCAGTCACATTATCGTAGGTCCTGGGACTCCTTACTATTTTCAGTGCCGCAGGTCCTGTCTGCTTGAACCATCACTACAGTATTGGACCCTGCGCTCTCCCATAGTGTGGGTAAGTCAACCTGCTCTGCATGGCAGTTTGCCGACGCTGACAGGGTCCTGACATTAGAGTCCTGACTTTATAACTGACCGTTACCATTTTTTTTCTCTGCTCCCCTTCTCCTGTGTATGATAGATCCAATGCACGCTCTTTCTGAGCAGGTAAAGCACCTGACTCAGAAGTCTAAGAAACTCCTGGGGGAACAACTAGCCCTGGCTCTGTCTAAGCAGCTGATCGCTGACACTGTGCAGGGGTTTTATCATCGGGGGCTCGGGATGTTACATTAATTTCCCCTGAGTCTCCGGTTAAGTTACCGGATACCTTTTCTGGAGATAAAAAGGAATTCAAAGTTTTCAAGGAGGGCTGTAAGCTTTTTTTTTTCATTGAGACCACACTCTTCTGGGGATGAAAGTCAGAGAGTGGGGGTCATTATGTCTCTGCTAAGGGGAGCCCCCCCAGGCTTGGGCTTTCTCCCTTCCGACCACTGCCCCTGAGCGTATGACTGTGGATGCATTTTTTGAGGCCCTGGGGCATATTTATGATGAGCCTGATCGGATGCGTATGGCTGAGGACATGGTGATGAGTGTGTGCCAGGGGAAGCACTCAGCCGAGTGGTTTTGCTCAGAGTTCAGACGTTGGGCTGCTGAGGTCTGCTGGAATGATGCCGCCCTCCGGTGTTTGTTCCGTAGAGGCCTGTCTGAACATCTCAAAGATGCCTTGGCTCTCCACCCTCCGCCTGATTCCCTGGAGGAGGCTACGATACAGGCCGTCCGAATGGATCGCAGGCTACGGGAGAGGGGAGTGATGCAGATTGAGACCCCGTTATTCTCCCAAGGAAGGGGAGCTAGTCCTACATTGGAAACCCTGGAGATGGGAATCACCGACCTCAAGGAGAAAGAAAGGAGACAACGGCGCTTGGGAAAATGCTGGTTTCACTGTGGCGATTCTGGACATTGGAAAAAGGATTTCCCCTCCTGTCCACTGACCAACAAGCGACTGAGCCCGGGTGATTGTCGTGGAGGTCACCCAGGCTCTCAGGTACCTTTTTTCTCCATTTTCAAAAATGTTGTTGCAAGTGGAACTTTGTTGTGGGAGTGTCTGAACATCCACTTCAGCCTTCGTGGATTGCGGATCGTCGTTGAACTTTATTGACTCTGACTTGGTGTCCAGGTGTAAGTTAGGGACAGTTAGGCTGGAGACTACTATCCATGTTGTTGCCATTGACAAAACACCACTGGCTAAGAATGACGTCATATTTCTTACAGAGGAGTTTCTCCTTAAAGTGAGTTCATTGCACGAGGAACATATTTCATGCTTTGTTATGGACAACCTACCTGCGGGACTGGTGTTGGGGTTCCCCTGGTTACAATTACATAATCCTGTGATTAATTGGGAATCTCGCGACATTGTTAAATGGGGTCCCTATTGTTCTGAAAAATGTCTTGCTACTGTGTCTGTGTCGTCCGTTGGTCTGGAAGGTATTCCGGAGTACCTAAAAGACTATATTGACGTTTTCTCCGAAAAAGAGGCTGAAGTTTTCCCACCACACCGTCCATTTGATTGTGCCATTGACCTTGGTTCCAGGTGCTAAATTGCCCAAGGCCCGCTTGTATAACCTTTCGGGTCCCGAGCGGGCAGCTATGAAGGAATACATTTCCGAGAGTCTCCGTAAGGGACACATTCGTCCTTCTGTTTCTCCCGTGGCGGCGGGGTTTTTTTTCGTAAAGAAAAAAGACGGTGGTTTGTGCCCATGCCTCGATTTTCGAGAGTTAAATAAGATAACTGTGAGAAATACGTATCCCCTCCCACTTATTCCTGATTTGTACAACCAGTTGTCCGGAGCTAAGTGGTTTTCGAAATTAGATCTACGGGGAGCGTATAACCTTATCCGAGTCCGGTAAGGAGATGAGTGGAAAACTGCTTTTCTCACTACTGAAGGGTTGTTTGAAAATTTGGTCATGCCTTTCGGTCTGACCAATGCTCCAGCGGTCTTCCAAAATTTCATCAATCACGTGTTCTCTGATTTTATTGGATGTTTTATGGTGGTGTATTTGGATGACATACTGATCTACTCACCTGATAAACAGGCTCACATTGGTCATATTCTGGCAGTTCTCCAAAGGCTTTGGGAGAACTGTCTCTTTGCTTAACTAGAGAAATGTTTATTTTTTGTTCAGGAACTGTCTTTTCTGGGATTCATTGTGTCTGCTGAGGGGTATCGCATGGATCCTAATAAGGTGCAGGCCATTGTCGATTGGGTTCAACCCTGTGATTTGAAGGCTCTGCAGCATTTCCTAGGATATGCCAATTATTATCGTAAATTTATAAGGGTGTTCTCACAGGTGGTTAAACCCCTCACAGACATGACTCAAAAGGGGGCCGATATCAAGAATTGGTCAGCCGCAGCGATAGCGGCGTTTCAGTTTTTAAAAAAATGTTTCATGTCTGCTCCGGTTCTTATTCAACCGGACCCGTCTGAACCATTTATTGTTGAGGTAGAGGCCTCAGAGGTGGGGGTGGGGGCGGTATTGTCCCAGGGACCTGCCACTTTGACTAATTTGAGACCTTGCGCCTTTTTCTCGAAGAAATTCTCCCCTGCGGAGAGAAACTATGATGTTGGGAATCGAGAACTTCTGGCCGTGAAGTTGGCCTTTGAAGAATAGAGGCATTTTTTGGAGGGGGCTGTCTATCCTATAACCGTAATTACGGACCACAAGAACCTAGCTTACATTGAGTCAGCTAAAAGGTTGACTCCTAGATAGGCTAGATGGTCACTTTTTTTTTCCCGATTCCACTTCTCTATCACTTTTCGGCCAGGATCCAAAAATGTCAGAGCTGATGCCTTGTCACGCAGTCTAGATCCGGTTTCCCCCCCCCGAACCTCCATCCTCCATTCTTCAGCCCGGGGTGGTGGTGGCAGGTATTTCTAATATGTTGGAACCGGAGATTCAGGAAGCCCAGTCTCTTGCACCTCCGGCTAAGTCGGTGGATAAACTTTTCGTACCAGCTCAATTTCGTCTCAAGGTCCTCCGGGAGTTCCACGACTCAGTTCTAGGTGGACATCCAGGGATCTCGGCTACCCGGAAGGCCATCGCTAGAATATTCTGGTGGTCTTCTTTAGCCTCTGATGTTGGGGAATATGTGTCTGCTTGTGATGTTTGTGCCCGTGCGAAAAACCCCCATATCCGGCCGGCTGGGGAATTGGTACCACTACCAATTCCTGAGAGACCATGGACTCATTTGTCCATGTATTTCATCACCAACCTTCCCCCCCTCCAAGGGTAATACCGTCGTTTGGGTTGTGGTGGACAGGTTTAGTAAGCAGGCACATTTTGTACCTTTGGCGGCTCTACCTAATGCGAAAACATTGTCCAGATTGTTTGCTGAGCATGTGGTGCGGTTGCATGGGGTACCTTTGAATGTGGTGTCTGATAGGGGAGTACAATTTGTTATTTGTTTCCAGATTTTGGAGGGCATTTTGTAAGAGGTTGGGTATTGGTCTGTCCTTTTCATCCGCTTACCATCCAGAGACTAATGGGCAGACTGAGCAGTCCAATCAGTCTCTGGAGCAAATTCTGCGTTGCTTGACCTCAGCCCGACAGGATGATTGGTGTACTGCGTTACCTTTGGCCGAGTTTGCGTTTAACAACCGCATTAACCAGTCTACGGGTACATCACCCTTTTTCTGCAACTATGGGCTTCATCCACATTTTGTAGAGTTTTCCCGTTTGGACTCTGGGTGTCCTGGGGCGAATGAGACTATCCAGCGGTTGGGGGAGGTATGGCAGGAGGTCCAGAGTAACATTACGAAGGCCCAGGATAAATATGAGTTTTTTGCAGACAAAAAACGGTCTTTGGGGCCGGTGTTCCAGGTTGGGGATAAGGTATGGTTATCTACCAAGAATATAAGGCTCAAGGTCCCCTCTGCGAAGCTTGGTCCTAAATTTATTGGTCCCTATGAAATTACCGAAGCTTTTCGGTTGCATCTCCCGCCATCTCTACGGATCCCCAATGTTTTCCATAGGGCCCTTTTGGAACCTGTGGGTTCCGGTGGGGAGGGATCATCGTCTTCCCCGCCACCGGTTTTGGTAGACGGGCAGTCTGAGTACGAGGTGGAACGAATTGTTGACTCTAGGTTGGTACATCGTGCCCTTCAATATCTTGTACATTGGAAATGCTACGATCCTGAAGACCGGTCGTGGGTTCCTGCTCGATCGGTTCATGCGGATCGGTGGGTCCGGGCCTTTCACGCCAAGTATCCTGAGAGACCCGGGGGTCCAGTGGCCCCCCCGTTGAGAGGAAGGTACTGTCATGATCCAGGATGGGGTTTGTCTTTTGGCCCGTCCTGGTCAGACAGGGGTTAGTTGTTTCTGCCTCTCTCTGGCAGAGGGTGGCTATTTAATGCTCACTTGACCTAGGTCCGATGTCAGTTATACTCCTGCCCTCGGCTGAGTTAGTTGACCTTGTGCATACGTGTGCCTTGTGCCTGATAACTTGCTTGCTTGTTTGGTTTTGATCCGGTTCTGTCCCTGTTACGAGTTCTGCCTGTCCATCTTGTACTGCGCTACTTCTCTGTGTATGACCCTCTGCCTGTGACTTGACTATTCTCTGCTCGTCTCTCTGGTATCGCACAGCTCTCTCCGTGTAAGAACCCTCGCTTGTCTGACCTGCGTTTTCCTCTCTTCTACTACAGTTTCCCTGCAGTATTTACATTTCATCATCTGCAGCAGTAGGACGCTAAGCCCCGCCCCCTGCAGTCACATGATCGTAGGTCCTGGGACTCCTTACTATTTTCAGTGCCGCAGGTCCTGTCTGCTTGAACCATCACTACAGTATTGGACCCCGCGCTCTCCCATAGTGTGGTGTTGTGAGTTCATTTTCCCCTTCACCGTCGATGTCTGATGAACTCCCTCTTCTGGTGAAGGAAGGTAGTGAGGCTGATTACCAAACACCTGATCTGGTAGATGATGACTGGGTAACAGGAAATTCTGACTGGATATAAGGCAGCCGACGCCCTTCTGAGTCGCTGGTGATTTCTCTGCTGGATTCTTGGAGACCAGTCTGATACCTGCTTCCCATAGATAAGTTTTTGCTCTGCTATTGAACTTATTAGTTTTGTTTTGTTTACCTTGTTTTTTGGAGTTCAGCCATCCCCGGTCGGGGGTGTGCTGAGTTCCATTTTTGTCTCTTTGCTCTATCTTCAGAATTTACCTGAGTGCTGATTGTCTTTTTGAAGTCCTAGCGACTTCAGGGCCTGTTTCTTCCTATCAGACGGTTGGGACATTTTTTGGTAGGGTTTTTTACGGATTGCAGACAGCAGCTTTTCTATCCTGTCCTTTTTAGTTAGCTTGGGCCCCATCGTTTGCTCAACCTGTCTTTCTATCTGTGTTAGTGTTTTCATCTTGCTTCACCGTCATTATATGTTGGAGGCTGCCTATTGCTTTGGGGTCTGCTCTGGGGCAGTTTAGATTTCCCCTTTCTTTCTTTAGGCCTATTTAGCTCTCCGGCTGTGATCGAGGGGTCTAGGGCATCATAGGAACCCCCCACGGCTACTGTTAGTTGTTGTGGATAGGATCAGGGGTCTGCAATCCGATAGCAACCAACCTCTCCGGTTTTCTGGACTTAGCTTGTATTTTTGTTTTTTCCTCCTTCGGTGACTCATTCATAACAGAATCACTAGCCATACCGCAGATTCTAGGGTACTCAATAGCAGGAAAGAATTGTAAAAAAAAAAAAAAAAAAGTGTCAGAATTTTTTTCTTTTTTGTGTATATTTTTTCCTTTATTTCTCTGAGGCCGTAGGAGGAATTTTTTTCTCAATGGAGATTAAGCAATTGTCTGATCATGTGGAGCAGCTCACTGCTGAAGTGCGGGGAATTTCCACCTATCTTGCTCATTCACATGCTGCTGAACCAAAGACCCCCTACTCCTGATGTGTTTTTTGGGGATCGGTCTAAATTTTTGAATTTTAAGAATAATTGTAAATTATTTTTTGCCTTGAAGCCTAACTCATCGGGGAGCTCCGCGCAGCAGGTTAAAATTGTCATCTCTTTGCTGCGCGGCGATCCCCAGGATTGGGCGTTTTCTTTGAAACCGGATGATCCTATTCTGACTGATGTGAATGTATTTTTTCAGGCCTTGGGGTTGTTGTATGATGAACCTAATGCTATTGATCAGGCTGAAAAGGCCCTGTTGGCATTGAGCCAGGGTCGGGATTCTGCAGAGTTGTACTGTCAAAAATTCCGAAAGTGGGCGGTCCTTACTACCTGGAATGATGGTGCCTTGGCAGCTCTCTTTCGGAAAGGTTTGTCAGAAACCGTAAAAGATACTATGGTGGGATTTCCTGTTCCCTCTGGTCTTGACGATTCTATGTCATTAGCCATTCAGGTTGATCGGCGTTTGCGTGAACACAAAACCGCACGAGAGGTGTTGCCACCTGTTGAACAAATGTCTGAGCCTATGCAATGTGATAGAGTTTTGTCTAGGGTGCAACGTCAGGAGTTCAGAAGGCGTAATAAGCTGTGTTTTTTCTGTGGTGATGCCTCGCATATTATTTCTGTCTGCCCTAAACGAGAGAAACGTTTTGCACACACATTTGCTGTGGGTGGTGTTCAACCTAAGTTTCTTCTGGCAATTACTCTGATCTGCTCCCTGTCCACATTTTCCGCTAAGGCTTTTGTGGATTCGGGAGCAGCTTTGAACCTGATGGACTTGGATTTTGCTAAACGTTGTGGGTTTCCTATGACACCTCTGCGGACGCCTATCCCTTTGAGTGGTATTGATGCTACTCCTTTGGTGAAGAATAAACGTCAGTTTTGGACCCAGGTGGTAATGCGGGTCGCCCCAGACCATCAAGAAAATTGCAGATTTTTGGTGTTGCATAATTTGCATGATACCATCGTTCTGGGGTTTCCCTGGTTGCAAATCCATAATCCAGTTTTGGATTGGAAATCTGTGTCTGTGGTGAGTTGGGGTTGTCGTTGTGCCCTTAGTGATGCTCCTGTTTTCTCCACCTCTCCCCAGTCGCATGATGTTCCTGACTATTTGGCTGATTATTATGATGTATTTAGTGAGAATGAGTCTGCGTCTTTGCCTCCTCATAGGAGTTATGATTGTGCAATTGAGCTGAGCCCTGGGTGTAAATTTCCCAAGGGTCAACTTTTCAATTTATCTGTACCCGAACACGAGGCTATGCGATCCTATATTAAGGAATCGTTGGAGAAGGGTCATATTAGACCATCCTCTTCACCCTTAGGTGCTGTGTTTTTTTTCGTGGCTAAGAAAGATGGGTCATTAAGGCCTTGTATTGACTATCGTTCCCTCAACAAAATTACTGTTAAATATCAGCATCCGTTACCCCTGATTTCTGATCTATTCTCCAGAGTTAAAGGTGCTTGCTGGTTTACAAAGCTTGACCTCAGGGGGCGTATAATCTTATTCGCATTAAGCATGGGGATGAATGGAAGACGGCGTTTAATACTCCGGAGGGACATTTTGAGTACCTGGTGATGCCTTTTGGGCTCACTAATGCCCCTTCTGTCTTCCAGTGCTTCATGAATGATATTTTCCGAGACTTGGTGGATAAATTTTTGATCATCTATCTGGATGATATTTTGATCTTTTGCAAGGATTGGGACTCTCATGTGGAACATGTTCGGACTGTGTTCCGGATTTTGAGGGCGAATTCCCTGTATGTCAAGGGATCGAAATGCCTTTTTGGTGTACAGAGAATTTCATTTTTGGGATTTATTTTGTCTCCGTCAACTATTGAAATGGACCCGGCCAAGGTACAGGCCATTTATGATTGGGTTCAGCCTACTTCTTTGAAGGCCCTCCAGAAATTTTTGGGTTTTGCTAAAAAAGACTTGGGTATACTAATAGATCACAGACTGAATATGAGTCAACAGTGTGATGCAGCAGCAAAAAAGGCAAATGCAATTCTAGGATGTATTAACAGAAGCATACAGTCTAGATCACGTGAAGTCATTATTTCCCTCTACTCCTCTTTGGTCAGACCTCATCTGGAATATTGTGTCCAGTTTTGGGCACCACATTTTAAAAAAGACATCAACAAACTGGAGCAAGTTCAGAAAAGAGCAACCAGAATGGTGACCGGTCTGCAAGTCCTGTCTTATGAGGAAAGGTTGCAGGATTTGGGAATGTTTAGTTTGCAAAAGAGAAGACTGAGAGGAGACTTAATAGCTGTCTACAAATATCTAAAGGGCTGTCACATTGTAGAAGGATCAACTTTATTCTCATTTGCACAAGGAAAGACTAGAAGCAATGGGATGAAATTGAATGGGAGGAGACACAGATTAGATATTTGAAAAAACTTTTTGACAGTTAGAGTGATCAATGAGTGGAACAGGCTGCCACGAGACGTGGTGAGTTCTCCTTCAATGGAAGTCTTCAAACAGAGGCTGGACAGACATCTGACTGGGATGATTTAGCGAATCCTGCTTTGAGCAGGGGGTTGGACCAGATGGCCCAGGAGGTCCCTTCCAACTCTACGATTCTATGATTCTATGAATTTTTATCGGAAATTTATAGCTAATTTTTCTGGTATTGCAAAACCATTGACTGATTTGACTAAGAAGGGTGCTGATGTGCTGAATTGGTCTCCGGAGGCTGTTTCTTCCTTTCAGGAGCTGAATGTCATGTTTCCGCCAGACTTAGGGCCTGCTGTTCCGGTCGCGGCCTCTAGGAGGCGCTGGACCGCCACTTTATCGTCAGACTCAGGGACGGCTGTTCCTGCCTCGGCCACTGGACAGGGCCGTGGTTCTGTCACGTCAGGCTCAGAGCCTACTGTCCCGGCTTTAGCCTCTAGGAGGCGCCGGTCTGTCACGTCGCTGTTAAATTCTGGGTCTGCTGCTCCTGTCGCGGTCACTAGGAGGCGCCATGGCTCGCCGGGGAGTTATGGTGCTGACAGAGTAAGGGCACCTGCACAGGCATCTGGTGGACGCAGGCTCCACCCCTCTGTCAGTCATCAAGAGGTTACTGCATCTCCATCTGGCCTGGTCCTGTGGGCGGTACTGATGACATCATCAGTCCAGGAACCTATGAGGGGTGACCTGATCCCTGAAATACCTTGGGACTGGTCTTGCAAGCCGCCGGATATATTCTTGGTTCCCCTGTGTGTTACTGTGTGAATTGCTTTCTGACTGACTGACTTTGGCCTGGACTTCTGACTCTCCTTCTGCCTAACGATTCTGTACCTCTGCGACTCTCCTGGTTTATGACTCTCGGCCTGAATCTGACTCTGCTTCTGCCTAACGATTCTGTACCTCTGCTACTGTCCTGGTTTATGACTCTCGGCCTGAATCTGACTCTGCTTCTGTCTACCATTTTTGTACCATTGCTGCCCGACTGGTTTAGACTCGCATATCTCCACGTTTGTGTCCTGTATTGGAACACCTTTCTGGCGACCGTCCTGCTCTGGTCACTGCTCCTATTCAGACAGCGCCTCCTGGGCTCTGCTATAAATCCAGATCCCTGTATAGGGGTAAAGGGTATCAGTGTTTCTCGGGGTGTTGCCTGGCTGCAGCCCAGACCCGCAGGCGGACGTCACACTGAAGCGAAGGTTCACTTCTGCTCCGGTTTTGCGGCAACCTGATGTCTCACTCCCGTTTCAGGTAGAGGTGGACGCTTCTGAGATTGGTGCAGGAGCTGTTTTGTCCCAAAAAGATCCTGTAACATCTAAAATGAATCCCTGTGCTTTCTTTTCCCGAAAGTTCTCCCCATCCGAACGTAACTATGATGTGGGGAATCGGGAACTGTTAGCCATGAAATGGGCATTTGAGGAGTGGAGACATTGGTTGGAGGGAGCTAAACATCAAGTCGTGGTCCTTACTGACCACAAGAATTTGATTTACCTGGAGTCTGCCAAACGCTTGAATCCTAGACAGGCTAGGTGGGCCTTGTTTTTCACACGTTTTGATTTTGTGGTCTCTTTTCTTCCGGGCACTAAGAATGTCAAGGCAGACGCCCTCTCTAGGAGTTTCTTTGCGGATTCTCCTGTTATGACCAAGCCTGCTACCATCTTAGGTGAGGGGGTAGTTCTTTCTGCCATCTCGCCCGATTTTAGATGTGCTCTAGAAGAGTTTCAGGAGGACAAACCAGAGCGTTGTCCCATTGGAAAATTGTATGTTCCTGACCAGTGGAGGAAGAGAGTGATGTCTGAAGTTCATTGCTCTGCATTGGCTGGTCATCCAGGTATTTTTGGTACTAGAGATTTGGTGAGTCGGTCTTTTTGGTGGCCCGCCTTGTCTCGTGATGTCAGGAATTTTGTGCAGTCCTGTGGGACTTGCTCTCGGTCTAAACCTTGTTCTCGCTCTAGTGGGTTGTTGATGCCTTTGCCGGTGCCCAGGAGTACATGGACCCATATTTCAATGGATTTTATCTCTGATATGCCTGTCTCTCAGAGAATGACTGTTATTTGGGTGATTTGTGATAGATTCTCTAAGATGGTCCATCTTGTACCACTCCATAAGTTGCCATCTTCCTCAGAGTTGGTGCCCTTGTTTTTGCAACAGGTGGTTCACTTGCACGGGATTCCTGAGAACATTGTATCTGACAGAGGAGTTCAGTTTGTGTCTAGATTTTGGAGGACTTTCTGTTCCAAGCTGGGAATTCAGTTGTCCTTCTCCTCTGCGTTTCACCCTCAGACCAATGGGCAGACGGAGAGAACAAACCAGACTTTGGAGTCGTATTTGAGATGTTTTATTTCTGCCGATCAGGATGATTGGGTTTCATTTTTGCCCTTGGCTGAATTTGCTTTAAATAATAGAGCTAGTTCTGCCACTTTGATGTCACCTTTTTTTTGTAACTTTGGGTTTCATCCTCGATTCTCTTCAGGGCTGGTGGAGCCTTCTGCCTGCCCAGGTGTTGACACTGTGGTGGAGAGAATGCACCAGATCTGGGACCAAGTGGTGGATAAGTTGTCTCTCTCCCAGGAAAAGGCCCAACGGTTTTCCAACCGGCATAGGACCATTGGTCCCCAGTTTAAGGTGGGTGATATGGTTTGGTTGTCATCAAAGAATATCGCTATGAAGGTCGCTTCTCCAAAGTTTAAACCTAGATTCCTTTGACCTTACAAGATTTTGGAGATTCTTAATCCAGTCTCTTTTCGATTGGCTCTTCCTGTTATATTTAAGATTCATAACGTGTTTCATAAGTCTCTGTTAAAGATGTTTGTTGAGACAGTAGTTCCTGTGGTGGCACCTCCTGACCCGGTATTGGTTGAAGGTAATGTGGAATATGAGGTTGAGAAGATACTGGATTCTCGCCTGGATAGACGGAGACTCCAGTATTTGGTTAAATGGAAGGGTTATGGCCAGGAGGATATTTCTTGGGTCCCTGCATCCAATATTCATGCCGAAAGATTGGTTCGTGTCTTTCATCGGGCCCATCCTGATTGCCCTGGTGGCGTGGATGAGGGTTCGGTGACCCCTCCTCAAGGGAAAGGTACTATTGTGAGTTCACTTTCCCCTTTACCGTCGATGTCTGATGAACTCCCTCTTCTGGTGAAGGAAGGTAGTGAGGCTGATTACCAAACACCTGATCTGGTAGATGATGACTGGGTAACAGGAAATTCTGACTGGATATAAGGCAGCCGACGCCCTTCTGAGTCGCTGGTGATTTCTCTGCTGTATTCTTGGAGACCAGTCTGATACCTGCTTCCCATAGATAAGTTTTTGCTCTGCTATTGAACTTATTAGTTTTGTTTTGTTTACCTTGTTTTTTGGAGTTCAGCCATCCCCGGTCGGGGGTGTGCTGAGTTCCATTTTTGTCTCTTTGCTCTGTCTTCAGAATTTACCTGAGTGCTGATATAGTCTTTTTGAAGTCCTAGCGACTTCAGGGCCTGTTTTTTCCTATCAGACGGTTGGGACATTTTTTGGTAGGGTTTTTTACAGATTGCAGACAGCAGCTTTTCTATCCTGTCCTTTTTAGTTAGCTTGGGCCCCATCGTTTGCTCAACCTGTCTTTCTATCTGTGTTAGTGTTTTCATCTTGCTTCACCGTCATTATATGTTGGAGGCTGCCTATTGCTTTGGGGTCTGCTCTGGGGCAGTTTAGATTTCCCCTTTCTTTCTTTAGGCCTATTTAGTTCTCCGGCTGTGATCGAGGGGTCTAGGGCATCGTAGGAACCCCCCACGGCTACTGTTAGTTGTTGTGGATAGGATCAGGGGTCTGCAATCCGATAGCTACCAACCTCTCCGGTTTTCTGGACTTAGCTTGTATTTTTGTTTTTTCCTCCTTCGGTGACTCATTCATAACAGTGTGGGTAAGTCACCCTGCTCTGCGTGGCAGTTTGCCAACGCTGACAGGGTCCTGACATTAGAGTCCTGACAAGAACCCTAAAAATTAACTTTTATTGATATTTTCAAAGTATATAGGACTTATAATTCTTAAAAAAAAGCATATCAGACCGAGGTACTTAAGGGTATATGGGGAATACGGTCAAGGTCAATCTCCTTTCGTGAGGTAGCGATACAAATGGACCTGTGAAGTCCTTAGTCATCCCTTTTTTCCTCTCCCTACCTGGCTCCCTACTTACTTTTGTGTCCCTCGTGACCCTAATATACCCTCTTCCTATCTATCGGATAGGGTATATTAGGGTCACGAGGGACCCCAACGTTGAACGGGGGCACCATTTTGCCAAAATTAGGATGCCAACCTTTGCTTCCAGGTAGGGTGAGAAAAAAGGGATGACTAGGGACTTGACAGGTCCATTTGTCTCGCTATCTGGCGAAAGGAGATTGACCTGGACCATATTCCCATATATGCTTCAGTACCTCTGTCTAATATGTTTTTTTAAGAATTATAAGTCCTATATACTTTTAAAATATCAATAAAAGTACATTTTTAGGGGTCTATTTTTTCTTTTGGTTTTAAAGTTTATTAGGCACTATTTCATGATTTATGATTTGGCGATGACAGCAGTGATAGAAGCAAGTTAGCACAGTGTACATAGGAGGTGGAGTATAGCAAACAAGAGTCTTGAATCACAGTCTGTAGACACAGGTGTGTGTCCTAATGGACCTTATAAGACCTGGGGATATGATGTCACTGAGCCATGCCAGGCAACCTGCCAAACTCAACCTGTAGCACAACAGAGGACAGTGGGCTGAGGTGAAGGGAGCAGAGCCCAATAGCCCCGGACAGACGTGTGACATCCTGTTTGCCAGTACCAACATTGACAGGGGGATATTGGTGTAGCTTTGGTAATAAAAATATACTAGTTATTATTTATTATTTTTCCAGTTGGGCTAGCCCTTTTAAGTTTGGCATGTGGGGCCAATTTTTACCTTGATAGAAGAAGGCCATGCTGTTGTGATGTGATCATGTACTTGTAGACCTATAAAATAAATCTTTTCTTAGCTTTCTGTATTTTAGTTCTTTGTAAGACATGCATATTACTATGACACTGACTTTCTGCTGTAAGAAATGTGCAGCCATCCTTCACCCTGGTTGGCACAGCGCGGCAATGGAATCTCTCTCCCTTAAAACATTGTATTACTGCCAACAACAATATGATAAACAGCAGCTCAGTGTCTGAGCTCCCAGAAGATGAAGAGACACTAACAATGAGGCTTTATGCTGGAGCAAGGACACCGGATCTACGCCAGTAGCTCAGCAGAAAAAGCTTCATTTTGTGAACATGGCAACAGAATGTGACTTTTTCTTGTCCTGTCACTGGATTTGTCATCGATTTATTCAAGCTTTTACGCTCTGTGACTCTGAAATCCTACAGGTCACTAGCAAATAGGCTTAAAGGGTTCCTAGGTTTAGAAAAATCATGTATTAAGATGCAAGATCCCTGTGCAATGCTTCAGAGGTCATCAGTTTATTTGATGGAATCCCTAATATCACTGCTGAGATCAGGCAAGATTAACAATTCACATTATTTTCCAACTGATTATTATTGAGCTGTGCATTAATATTGAATTAAAGGGGTTGTTCACTACTAGGACAACCCCTTCTTAAATGAAATGTTCTGCCCCGATAAAATAATAAAGCCTATACTCCCCTCCCGTGCCGGCTTCAGTTCCGTTCCCCAACACATTTGATGGGGCAATTTACTTACTACTGTACCTCTTACCTTAGTATACCATTTATATTTTATTCTATTCAGCAACTTTATTTTTATTATTTATTCTGTGATACAGCCATCATTTTCCTACAAGATGCATTTAATATTTCAGTTATTGGTAGCAATTTAATCAGGTTGTTGTGTTTGGTGCATGGCTTTGCCTTTAGAAGTTCATTATACTAATAGTGCAGAGATTCTATACATTCAGATCTTTCTCCATCCAGCCATGTCAGTGATGGGGAGTAGGAGATAATCTTTATTATCAGGGTTGGTGTACTGGTACTTTATACATTACTTCTATGGTGCTGGGCCTGTGTGTGACAAGTAGAGTGAGAGGGGTTTAAGCAGAGTTACACAGGTTTGTGCTCACTGCTGTCTTGCAGCTCAGCAAAAGGAGCGATGGGAAATGTAGTAAGAAGGCAACAGAGGATTCTGAAGAGGAAGTGTCCGCTTGGGTAACATAGCTGGTGCCAAGGCATAGGAAGCAAAGCAAAAAAGCATAAAACAACATGAAACTTGGCAGATAATTGGAAGCTATAAAAGTTCAGGAATAAAGGGGAGGAGAAGAAGTGTTTTATAAGGGGGGAAGAAAGTAATTTTTCTGATAATATATCACAAAGTTTTTTAGATTCACTTGTGCTATTGATTTATGCAAAAAATTTTTAAAGTACAATTCCCATTAAATAGATATATGGTAACACTGCTGCATTAGGAAGTGGTTAGCATGTTGATGGTTTGGGTTTTTACACTTACATTAAAAAATAAAAGGATGAAATAAAATAGCAAATTGTTACTTATTTTTAAATGTGAAGCAGACACTATATATACAGTATGTACTTTACATGTATGTATATATATATATATTATATTTACAGTATATTGTAGGGGTTTTACTCACTTGAGTTCATTGAGTTCATGTGGGTTTATTGCTTCATAAACCCCAGAAGCACAAACAGAACATAAACAGCCTTTAGATCAGGCAAAGAAAATACAAATGTCCATAGCAGGTCTCAGGTCTCTGCTCCGCCTGGCCTGTGGGCACACAGGCTGGGTTAGCATCAGTATTTCAGGCTCAGTCTGAGACCAAACACACAGGAGACCTTCTCCCTCCCAATACACAGACCATGTGCCAAACAACAGCCTCCATTATATAGGCTGAAACCACACCCAGAAGTGAGGTAGTGAGGTATGTGGGAAGCCGGACCCACCCATCTCTCATAGCTACCCACAACCCGGTCCCAGGTGCACCAAACAAACCTCTTAGTGCTTACATGCACTAGAGAAAATACTACGGGTTACATCACATACAGCAGTCATCTCTGTGACACATACCTAACATTGACTATGCGGCCATTAGTCTCCTTACTATATATATATATATATATATATATATATATATATATATATATACACATATATATGTGTGTGTGTGTGTATGTGTGTGTATATATATATACACTCACTGGCCACTTTATTAGGTACACCTGTCCAACTGTGTGTTAAGACTTAATTTCTAATCAGCCAATCACATGGCGGCAACTCAGTGCATTTAGGCATGTAGACATGGTCAAGACAATCTCCTGCAGTTCAAACCGAGCATCAGTATGGGGAAGAAAGGTGATTTGAGTGCCTTTGAACGTGGCATGATTGTTGGTGCCAGAAGGGCTGGTCTGAGTATTTCAGAAACTGCTGATCTACTGGGATTTTCACGCACAACCATCTCTAGGGTTTACAGAGAATGGTCCAAAAAAGAAAAAAAATCCAGTGAGCGGCAGTTCTGTGGCCGGAAATGCCTTGTTGATGCCAGAGGTCAGAGGAGAATGGGCATACTGGTTCGAGCTGATAGAAAGGCAACAGTGACTCAAATTGCCACCCGTTACAACCAAGGTAGGCAGAAGAGCATCTCTGAACGCACAGTGCGTCGAACTTTGAGGCAGATGGGCTACAGCAGCAGAAGACCACACTGGGTACCACTCCTCTCAGCTAAGAACAGGCATCTGATGGCTACTTTCAGCAGGATAATGCGCCATGTCATAAAGCTCGAATCATCTCAGATTGGTTTCTTGAACGTGACAATGAGTTCACTGTACTCAAATGGCCTCCTCAGTCACCAGATCTCAATCCAATAGAGCATCTTTGGGATGTGGTGGAACGGGAGATTCGCATCAGGGATGTGCAGCCGACAAATCTGCGCCAACTGTGTGATGCCATCATGTCAATATGGTCCAAAATCTCTGAGGAATGCTTCCAGCACCTTGTTGAATCTCTGCCACGAAGAATTGAGGCAGTTCTGAAGGCAAAAGGGGGTCCAACCCGTTACTAGCATGGTGTACCTAATAAAGTGGCCAGTGAGTGTATATATATATATATATATATATATATATATATATATATATATATACATATATATATATATATATATATATATATATATATACAGTGTGTATATATATATATATATTTATATATATACTAGCTGAAGAGCCCGGCATTGACCGGGCATAGTAACTAACCGTGGTTAGTTATAACAAATTATAATGATTATATATATATAAAACTGAGTGAATAGCCCCACTCACTCCGCATAGCCACACTCACTCTAATATCCCACATCATCCCTTCAGCCAGAGCCACCGGACTACTACCCCTATTATCCCACATCATCCCATCAGAGCCACTGGACTACTACTCCTAACATCCCACATCATCCCATCAGCCAGAGCCACCGGAATACTAAAACTAATATCCAAAATCATCATCCCGTCAGAGCCACCGAACTACTACCACTAATATCCCACATCATCCCGTCAGCCCAAGCCACTGGACTACTACCTGCACACCAACTTACTCACTGCTTCAAGTCATGCTGTGATTTCTGTCTGCTGCATGCTCCATGTGCTATGCCTCTTGTCTCCTGCTTTCTCTCTGCATGTTACCTGGCTGTGTGCATAGGGGGGCGGAGCCAGAACTCTCTGGTTCTTATGGAGTCAGGGTGCACCTGTCTAGTGTGTCCCTGACCAATTACCAACAGCCCTCTAGTATTTAGGGCTGCCCTACCCAGTACACTTGGCCTGTGCAATGTGTTAACTCAGTTAGCTTCTTGAGTAAGCCAGGTCCTGTCCTATGTTTCGCCTTCTCTGGAGGCTTTATTCCTAGACTCTGTGTTCCTGTACCTTGCCTAGTACCTCCGTCCACCCTCCAGGAGGCAGAATATCCTGGTCCTTGAGTCTTTCTTCCTGTACCTTGTCTGAACTCTGTCCTACTCCTGCCTCCATGTCTTTGGCTTTTTTCCCTCCCTGCTGTCTTTCCTTGTGTCCTCCCTGTCGGTGCTCTGTTCCCTTGTAGTAGCTCTGCATGCTCTGCACTCTTGCAGCTCTGCACCTTTGTAGCTCTGCCTGCTCTGTACCCGTGCAGCTCTGCCTGCTCTGTACCCGTGCAGCTCTGTCTTCTTCGCTCTCTTGTGACTCTGCCTGCTCTGTAGGCTCTGCCTGTTCTCAGTACTCTTGCAGTTCCTGCTTGGTTCTACTGCTGCAGAACCTCTTGCCTACTCTGCACTACTGTGGCTCCGCCTACTCTGCACTACTGCGGCTCCGCCTACTCCGCACTCCTGTGGCTCCGCCTACTCCGCACTCCTGCGGCTCTTTCCTGTCAATACCCGTGCCTGCTCCTCCTGTGTGAACAGGTGCAAGCCTGTTCCGTCATACTCCACTCCTTCCTGCCTATACCGGTACCTGCACCTGCTGTGTGAGCAGGCCCCTACCTGTTCCTTCTCATACCACGCCTTCCTGCCATGTGTCTAATCCGTGGCATCCTGCCTGTGTCTAATCCGTGCCAGCCTGCCCTGTGTCTAATCCGTGCCAGCCTGCCCTGTGTCTAATCCGTGCCAGCCTGCCCTGTGTCTAATCCGTGCCAGCCTGCCCTGTGTCTCAGCCGTACCAGCCTGCCGTGTGTCTCAGCCATACCAGCCTGCCGTGTGTCTCAGCCATGCCAGCCTGCCGTGTGTCTCAGCCGTGCCAGCCTGCCCTGTATCTCAGCCGTGCCAGCCTGCCCTGTATCTCAGCCATGCCTGCCTGGGTACCAGCCTTGCCTGCCATTCCCACCTACCTGTCACTCGCACCTGACCAAGTGTCCTGTCCCCGAGTGGGATCAGCTGTCACAGCCAGACACCAACCTGGAGTGGCACCTGGCAGCTGCCTGCCGCACAACCCTGACCACACCATTGGAGGCTCCAGAGAAGACCAAGGCAGCTGTCTTAGCCACCCCCCTTCCAGGGTAGTCTGGTCTGTGGCACAATGGGGCCACAACCCCCCGTCTCGCGCCAACCTCCCAAGGCGCGAGCGTGACACTACCCCTAATATCCCACATCATCCCGTCAGCCAGAGCCACCGAACTACTGCCACTAATATCCCACATCATTCCGCCAGAGCCACCGGACTACTGCCACTAATATCCCACATCATCTCGTTAGCCAGAGCTACCGGACTACTACCCCTAATATCCCACATCATCCCGTCAGAGCCACCAGACTACTACCCCTAATATTCCACATCATCCCGTCAGAGCCAACATTGTCAGGTTGGCGATGTTACACTGATTAAAATGATACCTGGGTTGAAGAAATCCGTCTTGTGTTTCTTTTTTTTAATCTGTGTTTGAATTTTTAAGTTAATGAGGATGTTTCATGCCAAAGAGAAGTTCTTGATTCTGGGATCCCCATGCAGTCTGTGTCAGAGTGTGGTCTGTTTCGGCACAGTAATAAATTGTGATATTTCCACCTTTACAGAAGGACGATAACACCATAGAAATGATAAGAATAATATGACTCAGTTACCACAACTGTCTACAAGGAAAACTGTTGCTTATAGCAACCAATCACAGCTCAGCTTTCATCTTTTAAACAGCTCTGGTGAAATGAAATGCTTAGTGATTGGTTGCTATGGGCAACACAGGCAGTGTAACCTTTTGTGGTCAAGAAGATGTGCCTATGACATATATATTAGATATTTAATATATATATATATACACATATATTTGATTAGATATTATATATATACATATATGCTAGATATTTATTATATGGGGCTTTGCGTGTGGAATGAGTGGGGCTATGTGGAGTGGGTGGGGCTATGTGGAGTGGGCGTGGCTTGATACACACTCATTTATATAGATAGATATATGTGTGTATATATATATATATATATATATATATATATATATATATAGTGTCTGCTCTTCAAATTTGTAAAATTGCCATTTTCTTTTACACTGTATGCTGTGTGTGTGTATAGTTAACAACTACTGACATATCAGATCTAAACATGCATATATAGGTCCAGACAGAAACTAATTTGCCAAGGACCAAACAACACCTCCTCGCATAATATGATCCTACAAAAAGAATGGAGTAATGTGCCACAAACAATAAAGTAAAGAAACAACCATACCAATAATGATATGAAAGATGATTTTTTTAATATTAAAGGGAACTTGTCACCCCCCCAGGCGTTTTTAAGTAAAAGAGACAACTTGTGCAGCACTAATGCTGCATTCTGTCAAGGTGGCTCTTTTATTTAGCGTCCCTTCCACCGCCGAAATAATCGTTTTTAAAATTGGTTAGACATACCTGATATTTGACAGGGTGGCAGGTCTTTCCCCCCTGGACTCAGATGCCTCACATACGTCAGTCATGTCCAGCTTTTGAATTTGGCGCTGCCTCCTCAGCGTTCATTTCTTTTTCTCGCGCCTGCGCAGTAATATTCTTTCAGTGGTGCAGCAGGACCTGTGATCACATCAGCACCATGTGACCAGTAGGGGCGGAGCTCACCAGAGCAGTGGTGCAGCAGGACCTGTGATGACGTCAGCACCCGAGCCAGAGTGTTCACTCCCAGAGCCCAAGGAGGGGTCTCGCGCCAGTCTCGAGGCGCATCCAGCACTAAGCTCCACTTGTGGCTACCACTGTCAGCACTCTGTTCCCCAGGATAACGGGGCCCCGCAATGGCCAAATTCTGTGCCACTGGGCAAGACCTTTGTCCCCCCTCGCCTTCGGCCAAAGGTTCTCGCGTGGGCACACGCGTCCAGGGCGGGTGGTCACTGTGGCTACAAGCAGACCACAAAACTCCTGGTAGGGTCGTATTTGTAGCCGCACAGGGCTCGGGATATTAAAAAATGTATTTGGGCATGCGGCTCATGTGCTCGGGATAGCCTCCTTAAACAGAGAGTGGAAACGTCCGCCGACACACCGCGACGTTCCACTTCAACTTATGCTCCGGGCGGTTTTGCCGCTCCCGTTGTCTCTCACGTGTCCCTCTTAAACCTGGCGATCTTGCCGCCTCTGATACCTTCCATGTGTACCGGTTTTCCGTGTCATCTACCGGGACATCAGACTTGCCTTCGGACGAGTCTGAGACCTATGCCTGTTATGAGCTCATTTTCTGCTCCCCCAGTTGAGAGTTCTCCTTCCGTTCTCCCTCTGGTGGTGACAGGAGGTAGTGAGGTTGGTTTAAGTGGTAGTGATCTGCCACCTGATGAGGAGGATAACGATTGGATCTCTGGAGTATCAGACTGGATATAAGACAGCCGATGCCCTATCCTGGTGCTGGTGATTCAGTCTGCTTCTCAGGTCTTAGACTTCAGCTCTCTTCCAGTCTTCTCAAGTTAAGTTTGCTTTTTGCTAATGTTCACACTTGCGCTTGTTGGTCAATTCAGTTTCTTGTGTGGTCAGCCTGCCCCTGCTGGGGCTATGCTGAACTTCCACTCCTATTTATCTGTATTTGCCAATTTGCCTTTTTGTACCTTATTAGATTGGCCTTTTTTGCTCTGTATCAGAATATTTCAGAGTGCTGATATAGTGGGAGAAGTCTAGTGACTCCAGGGTTAATTTTGCTATCAGACATGTTGACATTATTTTGGTAGGGTTTTTTGGCAGATTGCAGACAGTGGCTTTCCTTTCCTGTCCTTTCTAGTTAGTCGGGCCCCATCGTTTGTTCAGCCTATTTTCCTGCCTTTGTTTGTGTTTTCATCTTGTTTCACCGTCAATACATGTGGGGGGGCAGTCTTTCCTTTAGGGTCTGCTCTGGGGCAGTTGGTTATCCTCTTTCCCTGCTTTAGGCTTATGTAGCTCTCCGGTTGTGACGAGGCATCTAGGACAATCGTAGGAACGCTCCACGACTGCTGCTAGTTGTGTGGTTAAGATCAGGGATCTGCAATCTGCATAGTTACCAACCTCTCTGGTTTTCTGAGACTTAGCTTGTTGTTTTTTTTTCCTCCTCGGTGACCCATTCATAACAGAAAAATGAGCTCATAACATATGCCTCTGATGAGCACAAGGTGGTGGATTGGAAGGCTCAGAGGGGAGGGGGCCCTAGGAGGGGGGGTAATGTTAGGCATCTGGTTTCTGCGTCTGCTCTGCAGGAATCCAGAGCCTCACATTCTGCGGTCTCCTGCTGTCTATCTACTGCAGAGAAGATTACTTTGCAGCAGACCGCTCCAGAGACTAAGTTCCTCTGTGCTCCTACTGGGCATGCTCACGAGACGATCTCCCATTGGAGATCGGGAGTCATGTGCCCAGGTCCTGCTCCAGATCTCATTGGTCCATCTCGGAGATCTGGAAGGTCCCGCACGGCTATAAAAGGCGTGCATGACCTTTCGGCCATGCGCTAGTATAGACTTTTCAAGCTAAATGTGTGAATGGTGACGGATGTATGACTCTGGTGACTGACTCATTTGAAACCCCTTCCCTCTGATATTACACATGTGGATAGGGAATTAGTGCAGCAGTCAGCACCAGTCAGGGCAAGCCTTAGGCCACTGTGCACTCCGCACCTCTACTCTAGCTTCCGACATTGCGCCTGCCTCCTAGCTTTGTCGACTAGCGGCCGTGCCCTACGCCGCGCTGCAGTTGCAGCCCTCCTTGGCGTCCGCAGTAGCAACGCCGCACACACGGTAGGTCTAGACGGATGCAGCTCCTCTGCCTTGGGTCCTATTCCTGTCACCAGATACTGTGTGTGCATTTGCCTGTGGTCTGTGACACTAACAGGCTCAGCATTTTCATATGTTTATGTTGCGGCGCCTCTGTGTGTGAACAGAGCCCGCTTTGCACACTTCGGGTGAAGTCCAACCCGTGCGCATTATACCGCCATATTGCTCGTCTGTCATTACCTAGCAGCGGTGTAACATCTACTGCACGGTGGACCCCGAGCGGCGAACACACTTTATCATTTATTTTTATTTAGTGTGTTCCGCCGTTCCTAACAGAACATATAACATACAGACCATACATATAACATCCAGAACATACAACATATAACATACAGAACATACACATAACATACAACACATAACATAGAGTACATACTCACCGCACACTTAATACCCCGAAGCCATCGATCTCCTGTAATAAAGATAAAATAATAAACCAACCTATACTCTCCTTTCTACCGTAGTCCAATTAATAATGAGTGTCCCACGACGATCTCCCGTGGAGAGCTGCCACATCAGCTGATGCGACCGCTCTCCAGGGGCTCCAGCACTGAAATGACAGAAGGAGGTAATCCTCCGCTGTGTATCCCTCCTCCGGGAAAAATGTCCCATAACCCTAACCCTAACCATAGCCCTAACCTAATTCTTACGCAGCAATGCTATAAATTGAGACTCTGAACTCAGGTAACTCAGTGATGGACTGCAGGAGCATTGTCTCCTGCCAGTTCATCACTGAGAGGCCCTATAGAGCAGTGACATCACCTGATGTCACTGTTCTATGGGGAGATCATCGAGGGACCCTCGTTATTAATTGGACTGCGTCGGACAGGGAGTATACGGTTGGTTTATTATTTTTCGTTTTTTTCTAGGAGACGATGGTGTCGCTTGGATCTGGGAGTTAAATAAAAAGATGAAAACCGTGTTGTGTTTTATTTCACTAAAAGACTTTTTTCTTATGTGTGTGGTTTTTTTTTTAACCCTTTATTAATATAAGATTAATAATGGATCGGTGTCTTATTGACGCCTCTCCATTATTAACCAGGCTTAATGTCACCTCCCAATAGCAAGGTGACATTAACCCCTTATATTACCCCATATCCCACCGCTACACAGGAGTGGGAAGAGAGGGGCTAAGTGCCAGAATTGGCGTATCTTATAGATGTGCCATTTCTGGGGCGGCTGCAGGCTGGTATTTGTAGTCCGGGGGCCCAATATCCATGGCCCCTTCCTAGGCTATGAATATCAGCCCGCAGCTGTCTGCGTAGCCTTTCTGGCTATAAAATAAACGGGGACGCCACATCATTTTTTGGGGGGGTCCCCCTATTTTAATAGCCAGTAAAGGCTATGCAGACAGCTGCTGGCTGATATTCATAGCCGGGGAAGGGGCCATGGGTATTACCCCATTCCCAGGCTACAAATATTAGCCCCCGGGCATCGGCTTTCCCCCTCTGTCGCAGAAAATTGCGCGGTAGCCCACGCCATTTTTTTTTCTTTTTTTAAATATATATGGCTATATATAGATATATCTATGTATACAGTATGTCTATAGATATATCTATGGAAATATCTATAGATATATCTATAGAAATATCTATAGATGGATAGATATGGGATAGATAGATAGATAGATAGATAGATAGTATATCCATATATCTATCTATATCTAACTATCTATCCCATATTTATCTATCTATCTATCCCATATTTATCTATCTATCTATCTATCCCATATTTATCTATCTACAGTATCTATCTATATATCCCATATCTATCTATCCCATATTTATCTATCTGTCTATCTGTCTTTCTGTGTGTGTAATGGAGTGTGGGTTGGACAAATGTAAATGAGGAGGATGGACAGAATTGACATCACAAATCTTTTTTTTTTTTTTTTGTTAAATTGCATACCTTTATTTAGCTTACAAAAACACATACAAATCCGCAGGCAAAACTGCAATGAAAAACCACGTCAAAAACTCATCAAAACAGCGTCAAAAATGCATCAAAAATGCGCTTTCTGCCAAGAGCTGCGGTTATTGTGCGTAAAAATCCGCAATGTGTGATCATACCCTAACACCAAAAGCAGTCACACAGGTCTCATGATGACAAATAAATAAACTGCAACACAGAGCAAAAAAGGTGCAGAATATCATATGTATCTCAAATTGACAATCACATATATAACGACCAAAGAAGTAGAGAATACATGTGTAAGCAAAAGTTACGGAAAAAAGTCCATCAAATCTTAGGCATAAAGTGCCGCTCATAGTGCAGTTTTTTTTTTTTTGTATGGCTAAATATAGGGGAGTGTGACTCCCTCTGCTTGACTCTTGCACTCTTCCCGTTAACCTGCAGGTGTTCTCAACTAGCTCTACTAGTCCGTTCACTTGTAGGCTTGCAGCCCAGGAGAGACATGTTTGTCCTTTATAAAAGGTTTTTATTTTTTTAACCTGAAAGTGGCATATATAGTAGGATATGGTAGGGTTCAGACAGGACCCGTCAGAGAAGTGTCACCTTGCCGCGGTTGACGGGCACACATGAATTGGCCAAATCATGCGCTAAGAACCTTCGCTTTTGGAAGTACATCTTGCTGAGGGATAGAGCGTTTGGAAGTTTTTATTTGCATTGACATTATATGTCTTCGCATTTTTTTGGCATTCACAGGGTGCTGCTGTGCTTTCTTTGTGTGTGTGTGTATATATTGTGGCAGGGCTAAGGGTCGTGTAATTGATGGGAGATATGTGTCTCATAAATGGCTTGTCTCTATAATGTAAGGCAGAAGTAAAGCGTACCAGATATTGTTATTGTTTTTGTTTGAAGGACCTGTGGTGAGGTCACAGTCAGGTGACCAGTCAGCTGCTGGGAACGTGGGTGTGGCTACAGCCTTATAATGTGACCTGCTCCTGAACCAGGGAGTTGTGTGTGGGGAGGACTAAGCCTCCCATGTGTGCTGAGACTCCTGCTCTGAGTCTACAACTACGGACATTTTGTGTTATTTTGCCTGAGCTAAAAGGCTATTTGTTTGGTGTTACGTTGCCTTGTGCGTTTATGCCGTGAATAAACCGCAAGCACTGTGGAAGAACCTGTCTCACATTTGTCTCCCGCTGCACCTAAGTGAGCCACATCCCCACAATTGGTGGTACACGTGCGGGCAGCGGTCCCAGCAGAGACTTGAGACAGTTGCTGCATGTCCTGGGTGAAGTTTGCAGCGGGGCAACAAGCATTGCCTGGAATCATGGAGGACCTCATGAAACACCTGGTCCAGTCCCAGGCACTGCAGCAAGAAACCAACAAGCTGCTGTTACAGCAGATCCAGCAAGGCCAGCAGGAGCAGCGGCAGCAGTTCCAGCAGAGCCAGCAGGAACAACGGCAGCAGATGCAGCTTCTGGCAACCGCCATCCAGGAGGGCAGGACGAGCGCCCCAACCCCAGGTCGGGCTGATGCCACCGACGTCGAGAAGGCGGTAAGACGCGCATTACAAAAAATGACCCCTGAGGATGATGTGGAGGCCTTCCTGACGGTGTTTGAGAGGGTGGCTGAGAGGGAAAAATTTCAGCCAGAGCGGTGGGCGGAGGTACTGGCCCCTTACCTAACGGGGGAGCCCCAGAAGGCGTACTTTGACCTGACGGTACAAGATGCCAGAGAGTATCCCAAATTAAAAGCGGAAATTCTCGCCCGCTTGGGGGTAACAATGACTACCAGGGCACAGAGAGTGCATCGTTGGGCCTATCACCGGGACAAACCCCCGCGCTCCCAAATGTTTGACCTGTTGCACCTGGTCCAGAAATGGCTGCAGCCAGAGTCGGCTTCCCCTGCACAGATGGTAGAGCGAGCTGTGATGGATCGGTTTGTGCATTCTCTGCCGAGACCTCTACAGACTTGGGTTGCCCAGGGTGATCCCCAAAATGCTGATGAACTGGTTGGGCTGGTCGAGAGATACCAGGGGATGGAAGGTTCCTTGGGGAAGCAACCCATTCCATATTGGGGGTCCCAGCAGGGGGCGGAGTCACAAAAAGGGGTGGTGCGTCCAAGGTCAAAAGGGGCGGGGGAGGCGGTGCCCAAGGTCCCCTCGGGTGTTATTTGCTGGAAGTGTCATGGGCCAGGACATATAGCGGCCCGTTGTCCCCAGACCACCGAGCAGATGGACTGCAGCATGGGACGCCGTAGTTCATACTACGCATATCCAGCTTGCAGTGTGAACTCGCTACCTAACAAGGGGCCACAAGCGTGTCCCGTGAAGGTGAACGGTCGAGCAGTAATGGCGCTTCTGGACTCCGGGAGTTTGGTGACCCTTGTGAGGGCCAGTTTTCCTCTAAACATACTCCCGGGTAAAAAGATTGGTGTTCGGTGCATACATGGCGATGCAAAGGACTACCCTATGGCTAGGGTGAAGATTGAAACGGCGCATGGCACCGAGTCGCATGAAGTTGGCGTTGTTCGAGACTTGTTGCATCCCATAATTATTGGCCGGGATTTCTGTCTGTTTTGGGATCTGTGGGGGATGGGTTCTGAGTGTGCTAGCAAGAGCAGGGAACCAATCCACCCCACTGAGGTATCGCCACCACCAGAGGCAGACGAGTTCCCTTTATGTGTCCTTGTTGGGGATGAAGAGGAAGGGTCCCCTGTACCTGACATCCCGGAGTTAGGGGTGGCCGGGGAGAATTTTGGGACTGCCCAACATAGGGACCCCACACTAAGGGAAGCCTTTAACAATGTCACCGTCATTAATGGGGTTGCACAAGAGCCGGGAGCAGACACAAGGTTTCCCCATTTTATGTTAAGTGGGGAATTGTTGTACCGGGTCACGAAAATAAGGGAGGAGGTGGCAGAGCAGTTAATAGTACCAGGCCCCTATAGACGAAAAGTGTTGGACATGGCCCATTCACACATCTTGGGGGGACACCTGGGGGTGGAAAAAACCCAGGAACGGATTGTACAGAGGTTCTATTGGCCTGGGTGTCACCGGGAAATAGTAAACTATTGCAGGTCCTGCCCGACATGTCAGTTAACTGCCCCCACATCTCATTTTCGGAACCCTCTTGTGCCACTGCCCATTATTGAGGTGCCATTTGAGAGAATTGCCATGGACTTGGTCGGTCCCTTAGTTAAATCAGCTCGGGGCCATCAGTATATATTAGTCATCCTGGACTATGCCACACGCTATCCTGAGGCCATTCCCCTGAGAAACTCCTCTGCGAAGAGTATAGCCCGTGAGCTGGTCCATGTGTTTTCCCGGACGGGTTTGCCGAAGGAGATCCTGACCGACCAGGGGACACCTTTTATGAGCAAGGTGATGAGAGAATTGTGCAGAGTCTTGCAAATTTCCCAGCTGAGGACTTCAGTGTACCATCCACAGTCAGATGGCCTTGTTGAGAGGTTTAACAAGACCCTGAAGAGCATGCTGAGAAAAGTCATAGAGGAAGATGGTAGAGACTGGGATTGTCTCTTACCGTATTTACTGTTTTCTATCCGTGAAGTTCCCCAGGCCTCCACGGAGTTCTCCCCCTTCGAGCTTCTGTACGGCCGGCATCCGCGAGGTCTCCTAGATATAGCCAAGGAAACCTGGGAAGCCGAAGTCACGCCCCACAGAAGCGTCATTGAGCATGTGGCACTGATGCAGCAGAGGGTTGCGAAGGTGATGCCCATTGTTAAAGAACATCTCCGCCAGGCACAAGAGGCTCAGGCCAGGGTCTACAACCGGTCAGCCAGAGTGAGGCAGTTCAATCCGGGAGACCGAGTTCTCGTGCTAATCCCGACGGTGGAAAGTAAGTTCTTGGCCAAGTGGCAAGGGCCATATGAGGTGGTGGAGAAACTGGGAGACGTAAACTACAAGATCCACCAACCCGGAAGACGGAAGCCATACCAGGTTTACCATGTTAACCTTATCAAGCCGTGGCAAGATAGAGAGCCAGCGGTAACTCCGTGCTTGCTGGGCAACCTAGAAGGGGAGGTTGGAGCCGTTACCATAGCGGAGACTCTATCGAAGGCCCAGAAGCAGCAGTGCCGGGAGTTACTCCAGAAAAACCGCGACCTGTTCTCAGAGTTGCCGGGGTGCACGAAGGTGATGGAGCACAAAATTCTGACCGAGCCACATGTGCGGGTGAACGTGAAACCATATCGTATTCCTGAGGCCCGGCGAGAGGTAATCTCCAAGGAGGTGCAGCGTATGTTGAAGCTCGGGGTCATTGAGGAATCCAAGAGCGGCTGGTCGAGCCCGATTGTCCTGGTCCCAAAACCTGATGGTGAATGGAGGTTCTGCAACGATTACCGGAAGCTGAATGAGGTCTCCAAGTTCGACGCTTATCCCATGCCACGCGTTGATGAGCTCATCGAGAGACTTGGACCTGCCAGGTACATAACCACTTTGGATCTGACCAAGGGATATTGGCAGATCCCCATGGCACAGGAAGCCAAGGAGAAGACGGCATTCTCCACACCAGACGGGTGCTTCCAGTATGTCCGGATGCCGTTTGGCCTACAGGGAGCTCCAGCAACCTTCCAGAGGGCGATGGATAGAATCCTTGCACCTCATAAGCTATACGCTGCCGCATACCGGGATGATATCGTCATCTTTACCCCGGACTGGGAGACTCACCTGGAAAAGGTCCAAGCAGTGTTTGACGCGAGGCGGGGTTTACAATAAACCCGAAGAAGTGTGCCTTGGGGAGAGAAGAAGCCAAGTACCTCGGATATGTAGTGGGGCGTGGCGAGATCAAACCCCAAATCAATAAAGTGGAGGCAATTCAAACATGGCCGAGACCTCTGTCAAAGAAGCAAGTTAAAGCCTTCCTGGGGATTGTGGGATATTACAGGAGGTTTATCCCAAACTTCGCCACAGTGGCTGCACCTCTAACTGATCTGCTTAAAGGGACAAAGTCAGTGATGGTCAGCTGGTCCGAAGAAGCAGAGTCAGCCTTCCAAGAAATGAAGGGAGCTCTTTGTAAGCAGCCCGTTTTGGTGGCCCCAGACTTTAAACGTGAATTTGTCCTCCAGACAGATGCCTCAGATGTCGGGGTAGGAGCTGTCCTTTCCCAAGAGATACGTGGGGAGGATCATCCTGTTCTCTACTTGAGTAGGAAGTTGACTTCTTGTGAGAGAAATTACTCAGTTGTAGAGAAGGAGTGTTTGGCCATAAAATGGGCAGTGGACACATTACGGTACTACCTGGTGGGACGGAAGTTTAGGTTAATATCCGACCATGCCCCACTCAGGTGGATGAGGGAAACCAAGGGCAAGAATGCTAGGGTCACCCGCTGGTTCTTAGCCCTACAAGACTTCAGCTTCCATGTAGAGCATAGGGCCGGGAAGCTACATGGGAATGCCGATGCCCTCTCCAGAATCCCTTGCCTGGTAGGTGAAAGTGCCAAGCCCCACGGCTTTAGGCAGAGGGGGGAGGTATGTGGCAGGGCTAAGGGTCGTGTAATTGATGGGAGATATGTGTCTCATAAATGGCTTATCTCCATAATGTAAGGCATAGGTAAAGCATACCAGATATTGTTATTGTTTTTGTTTGAAGGACCTGTGGTGAGGTCACAGTCATGTGACCAGTCAGCTGCTGGGAACGTGGGTGTGGCTACAGCCTTATAATGTGACCTGCTCCTGAACCAGGGACTTGTGTGTGGGGAGGACTAAGCCTCCCATGTGTGCTGAGACTCCTGCTCTGAGTCTACAACTACGGACATTTTGTGTTATTTTGCCTGAGCTAAAAGGCTATTTGTTTGGTGTTACGTTGCCTTGTGCGTTTATGCCGTGAATAAACCGCAAGCACTGTGGAAGAACCTGTCTCACATTTGTCTCCCGCTGCACCTAAGCGAGCCACATCCCCACAATATATATATATATATATATATATATATATATATATATATATATATATATATATATATATATATATATATATATATATATTATGGGTAGTTGTACCGGATCGGAGCATGCAGCCGCACGCTCCGCTCCCAAGTGCCGGCGGCAGTGCCGGGTATTAAGATGCGAGACTCGGCCCTGTTTCTCGCATGTGTGATCCCGGCCTCATATTCCACATCATCCTGTCAGCCAGAGCCACCAGACTACTACCCTTAATATCCCACATCATCCTATCAGAGCCACTGGACTACTACCCCTAATATCCCACATCATCCCATCAGCCAGAGCCACCGGACTACTACCCCTAATATCCCACATCATCTCCTCAGCCAGAGTCACCGGACTACTACCCCTAATATCCCACATCATCCCCTCAGCCAGAGTCACCGGACTTCTACCGCTAATATCCCACATCATCCCGTCAGCCAGAGTCACCGGACTTCTACCGCTAATATCCCACATCATCCCATCAGCCAGAGCCACCGGACTACTACCGCTAATATCCCACATCATCCCATCAGCCAGAGCCACCGGACTACTACCCCTAATATCCCACATCATCCCATCAGCCAGAGCCACCGGACTACTACCCCTAATATCCCACATCATCCCATCAGCCAGAGCCACCGGACTACTACCCCTAATATCCCACATCATCCCATCAGCCAGAGCCACCGGAATACTACCCTTAATATCCCACATCATCCTGTCAGAGCCAATATTGTCAGGTTCAAGAATTGATATAGCACGCTCAGAGGAGCGCTCAAGAAACCAATCACAATTTCAGGGATTTCTTACTTTATTCCACAATGCGTTTTGACGGTCAGATGCCGTCTTCATCAGGTACATTGATGTTGCGACCTGATGAAGACTGCATCTGACCACCGAAACACGTTGTGGAATAAACGTATGGTACTGTTTCAGGAGTGTACAGCTGTATACGGTGTAGGGGAAAATTTAAATCTCTGTATTTATTTCTGGAGTCACATACAGACGCTCTCTCAGGATGGATTTGACCGCAATACAAACTGCAGATATACCGTACTGTATGAGGAGCATACAGCTGTATACAGTGTAGGGAAAAATTTAAATCTCCATATACAGTGGGGAAAAAAAGTATTTAGTCAGTCAGCAATAGTGCAAGTTCCACCACTTAAAAAGATGAGAGGCGTCTGTAATTTACATCAAAGGTAGACCTCAACTATGGGAGACAAACTGAGAAAAAAAAATCCAGAAAATCACATTGTCTGTTTTTTTTTTTTCATTTTATTTGCATATTATGGTGGAAAATAAGTATTTGGTCAGAAACAAAATTTCATCTCAATACTTTGTGATATATCCTTTGTTGGCAATGACAGAGGTCAAACGTTTTCTGTAAGTCTTCACAAGGTTGCCACACACTGTTGTTGGTATGTTGGCCCATTCCTCCATGCAGATCTCCTCTAGAGCAGTGATGTTTTTGGCTTTTCGCTTGGCAACACGGACTTTCAACTCCCTCCAAAGGTTTTCTATAGTGTTGAGATCTGGAGACTGGCTAGGCCACTCCAGGACCTTGAAATGCTTCTTACGAAGCCACTCCTTCGTTGCCCTGGCGGTGTGCTTTGGATCATTGTCATGTTGAAAGACCCAGCCACGTTTCATCTTCAATGCCCTTGCTGATGGAAGGAGGTTTGCACTCAAAATCTCACGATACATGGCCCCATTCATTCTTTCATGTACCCGGATCAGTCGTCCTGGCCCCTTTGCAGAGAAACAGCCCCAAAGCATGATGTTTCCACCACCATGCTTTACAGTAGGTATGGTGTTTGATGGATGCAACTCAGTATTCTTTTTCCTCCAAACACGACAAGTTGTGTTTCTACCAAACAGTTCCAGTTTGGTTTCATCAGACCATAGGACATTCTCCCAAAACTCCTCTGGATCATCCAAATGCTCTCTAGCAAACTTCAGACAGGCCCGGACATGTACAGGCTTAAGCAGTGGGACACGTCTGGCACTGCAGGATCTGAGTCCATGGTGGCGTAGTGTGTTACTTATGGTAGGCCTTGTTACATTGGTCCCAGCTCTCTGCAGTTCATTCACTAGGTCCCCCCGCGTGGTTCTGGGATTTTTGCTCACCGTTCTTGTGATCATTCTGACCCCACGGGGTGGGATTTTGCGTGGAGCACCAGATCGAGGGAGATTATCAGTGGTCTTGTATGTCTTCCATTTTCTAATTATTGCTCCCACAGTTGATTTCTTCACTCCAAGCTGGTTGGCTCTTGCAGATTCAGTCTTCCCAGCCTGGTGCAGGGCTACAATTTTGTTTCTGGTGTCCTTTGACAGCTCTTTGGTCTTCACCATAGTGGAGTTTGGAGTCAGACTGTTAGAGGGTGTGCACAGGTGTCTTTTTATACTGATAACAAGTTTAAACAGGTGCCATTCCTACAGGTAATGAGTGGAGGAAAGAGGAGACTCTTAAAGAAGAAGTTACAGGTCTGTGAGAGCCAGAAATCTTGATTGCTTGTTTCTGACCAAATACTTATTTTCCACCATAATATGCAAATAAAATGAAAAAAAAACAGACAATGTGATTTTCTGGATTTTTTTTTCTCAGTTTGTCTCCCATAGTTGAGGTCTACCTATGATGTAAATTACAGACGCCTCTCATCTTTTTAAGCGGTGGAACTTGCACTATTGCTGACTGACTAAATACTTTTTTTCCCCACTGTATATTTCCGGAGTCACACACAGATAGTCAGCATGTATTTGTCCGTGATACCAGCCGGTACACGGTAGTGTGTAAGGAGCGTACAGCTCTATACGGTGTGAGAAAAAATGAACGGTCGGTAACTGTGCAGAATAAAAGTATTAGTGCTGTGTAAAAAGCAGCCTGCACAGCAGTGTACACACAGCAATACAGCTCTCAGGCAGCCTAATAACCAGCACTGCTGCACACAAGAAAATCCTCCCCTGTCATTGCACACTAACTGTACAGCACAATTGCTATCAGCACAAGCACATAAGAACTTCTTCTATCTTCACAGCCCTAACTCTCTCCCTACTGATAAACAGCAACCTCTCCCTACTCCCTACAATATATCTGCTGGTAGTGCCAAAAGCACAATAGCACCTAAGGCAGGAGATGTTGAGCCTGCATCATCGTCTGGCTCCAGAAGGCCTGGAAGGCTCCCTTTTCTTGGAGTAGGTAAAGCGCTTTAAGGCTGTGTGCCCACGTTGCGTTTTTTTAAGCATTTTTGAAGCGTTTGTGCCAGATCAGATGCTTCAGAAATGCTTAAAATAAGCTTCCCATTCATTTTAATGCATTTTGGCCTTTTTATGCCAATTGATGCATTTTTTTCCGCATAGGAAATGCTTAGCGGCTAAAAACGCAGCATGTTCATTATTTTCCGCCTAAGTCTGCGTTTTTAGCTGTTTCCTGAGTCCAGAAGACGCGCGGAAAAAACGCATCAAAAACAAAAAAACGCGCAAAGACGCATGGAAATAAAACGTGCTTTTTCTGGGAAGGAGTCCGGTTTTGTGTCAGGTTTTAAACGCTACCGTGGGCACATAGCCTTAAAGCTGGAGCATCAGAAACAGGTTTTGGCTTACTTTGCCAAAACAGCCTCCAGCTCTATCGCCTCCTCTTCTGAAGTTTCAAAAACTGCAAGCACTGAGTCGTCAGTGCAGGCTCCTGGTCAGGAACAACACCTTTCCTTGTGTCCTTCACCCCCACCAAAAGTGAAGGATGCGGCAGGCCACACTTCAGATTACTCCCTGGAGCTCTTTTCACATACCATGCCTACGTTATCAAGTGAAATCCTGAATTCCCCAGTCCAAGATGAATATGACATGGAGTGCACTGATGCACAGCCCCTGCTATATGATTCTGCTGGTACATTCACCCAGACCACTGCATTGCCCTCGCAGTCAACTGAGCCAAATTCTGACCCTGATGAAACTCAGGTGCCCCTTCCCGCATACTATTCCACCTTACACGGTGACACAGAGGAAGGTGCAGATGAATTTGAAGAGGAGGTGATGGATGACCCAGTTGTTAACCCGGATTGGCATCCATTGGGGGAAGAGGGTGCCGCTGGCAAGAGCTCAGAAGAGGAGGAGGATCCAAAGCAGGCATCGACATTGCAGCTGCGGTTATCTGGCAGGCCCGTAGCAGTCCAAAAACGTGTCGAAAAGAGTTGCAGGACAGCTTGGCCAGATGGTCAAATTAGCACAGAGTGCAAGCCCTGAAAATTTTTACCATAGTAGGAAGAGTGCAGTGTGGCACTTTTTTGACCAAAATCCTATTAATGAGGCAAAGGTTATCTGTAAGAAGTGCGGAAGGACCTTTAGCCGAGTGAAAAATCTCCGAAATTTGAATACCAGTTGCATGCATAGACATGTAAACACCATGCACTTGCAAGCGTGGACGGACTACAAAACCTCAGGTAGCACATGTGCACCTGCTCCGACTGAAGGTAGCCATCAACGCTACATCGCTTTCCCCACTGTAAGCCCACCGGTTAGCACACCACCAGCAAGAAATGTTGAGGTGTCATCGCAAGGCCAAAGCAGTTAGGGAATCACAATGTTTTTACAATAAAAGACTGCATCTAGGCCATCACCACCACCACCACCACCATCACCAACTCCCTCTCAGTCTGCCATGTCCACCGCTAGTTCCACCATATGCAGCTCTCAAGTCCAGCTCACCCTAGCAAAGACTCTGAGTAGGACAAGAAAGTACTCATCCTCTCATCCGCGTACACTGGCTTTGAACGCCTACATTGCCAAACTGATCTCATTAGAGATGATGCCCTTCTGTTTGGTTGAATGCACAGTGTTCCAAGAGCTCATGGCCTATGCTGTCCCACGCTATGACTAACCAAGTCAGCACTTCTTTTCTAGAAAAGCCATCCCTCCCCTCCACCTGCATGTAAAAGACCGCATTGTCCATGCACTCAAACAATCAGTGAGTGGAAAGGTGCACCTCACAACAGATGCATGTGTGGCGCCCTCATGAGGAGTATGGTCGCCACAGTGTCGTCACCTTCCTCCTAGGGAGGGTGATGTCATGCTTGGAAGCAATGAAAGGGTCATTCTATCAGGTAAATCCAGCACACAGCACAGTTCATACTCCAGGCTAGCAGAGGGAGCTCTGAACCAAACTGGGGGAGGAGCTGCTCTCTGTGGCCAGGAAAGGGAAGTTAGTGGAGTTCGTGTGGAGAAGGCAAAGTGTGTGGACGTGGGAGAGGGGAGCTGGAGGATTGAGCAGAATTCAGGCTCACTTCTAGCTGAAGCGCATGGTCCGGAGTCCGGTATCCGAGGTTGTATGGATACTGATGTTCCTGCAACAGAAACTGGAGGAACAGAAGGCTGTAAATGCTCTGTTCCCACATAAGAATCGGAGGCACAGCAGCAACATGTGTGAGCCAGAAGGAGGAGGCTACGGCTACCTGCCATACGAGGGGAGTTCTAAAGAGAGCAAGCAAGGGGAACTTCAATGTAACTCAGTACTGCAAGTGCCTCAGATAAGCGCTAAAAAGGAGACTACACAACCCATCTGCATAGAAAGATTCCTAAGTTGCTTCCAGGCTGATCAACTCCTGTTCCATCTGTAATCTGGATCCTGGACTGCACTTACAAAGCAAAGTAAAGATAAAGGAAACTGCACCCTGTTGTGTCATTGCCTTCTTCCTGCAACCCCTTCAGCACTGCTACATCTTTGTGCCTAACACTGCACCCTCTTCCTCAACACCTACAGTCATGGCCAAAAGTATTGACACCCCTGCAATTCTGTCAGATAATACTCAGTTTCTTCCTGAAAATGATTGCAAACACAAATTCTTTGGTATTATTATCTTCATTTAATTTGTCTTAAATGAAAAAACACAAAAAGAATTGTCCTAAAGCCAAATTGGATATAATTCCACACCAAACATAACAAAGAGGGTGGACAAAAGTATTGGCACTGTTCGAAAAATCATGTGATGCTTCTCTAATTTGTGTAATTAACAGCACCTATAACTTACCTGTGGCACCTAACAGGTGTTGGCAATAACTAAATCACACTTGCAGCCAGTTGACATGGATTAAAGTTGACTCAACCTCTGTCCTGTGTCCTTGTGTGTACCACATTGAGCATGGAGAAAAGAAAGAAGACCAAAGAACTGTCTGAGGACTTGAGAAACCAAATTGTGAGGAAGCATGAGCAATATCAAGGCTACAAGTCCATCTCCAAAGACCTGAATGTTCCTGTGTCTACCGTGCGCAGCGTCATCAAGAAGTTTAAAGCCCATGGCACTGTGGCTAACCTCTCTAGATGTGGCCAGAAAAGAAAAATTGACAAGAGATTTCAATGCAAGATTGTGCGGATGTTGGATAAAGAACCTCCACTAACATCCAAACAAGTTCAAGCTGCCCTGCAGTCCGAGGGTACAACGGTGTCAACCCGTACTATCCGTCGGCATCTGAATGAAAAGGGACTGTATGGTAGGAGACCCAGGAAGACTCCACTTCTTACCCCGAGACATAAAAAAGCCAGGCTGGAGTTTGCCAAAACTTACCTGAAAAAGCCTAAAACATTTTGGAAGAATGTTCTCTGGTCAGATGAGACAAAAGTAGAGCTTTTAGGGCAAAAGCATCAACATAGAGTTTACAGGAGAAAAAAGAGGCATTCAAAGAAAAGTACACGGTCCCTACAGTCAAACATGGCGGAGGTTCCCTGATGTTTTGGGGTTGCTTTGCTGCCTCTGGCACTGGACTGCTTGACCATGTGCATGGCATTATGAAGTCAGAAGACTACCAACTAATTTTGCAGCAAAATTTAGGGCCCAGTGTGAGAAAGCTAGGTCTACCTCAGAGGTCATGGGTCTTCCAGCAGGACAATAACCCAAAACACACTTCAAAAAGCACTAGAAAATGGTTTGAGAGAAAGCACTGGAGACTTCTAAGGTGGCCAGCAATGAGTCCAGACCTGAATCCCATAGAACACCTGTGGAGAGATCTAAAAATGGCAGTTTGGAGAAGGCACCCTTCAAATATCAGGGACCTGGAGTAGTTTGCCAAAGAAGAATGGTCTAAAATTCCAGCAGAGCATTGTAAGAAACTCATTGATGGTTACCGGAAGCAGTTGGTCGCAGTTATTTTGGCTAAAGGTTGTGCAACCAAGTATTATGCTGAGGGTGCCAATACTTTTGTCCGGCCCATTTTTGGAGTTTTGTGTGAAATGATCAATGTTTTGCTTTTTGCTTCATTCTCTTTTGTGTTTTTTCATTTAAGACAAATTAAATGAAGATAATAATACCAAAGAATTTGTGTTTGCAATCATTTTCAGGAAAAAACTGAATATTATCTGACAGAATTGCAGGGGTGTCAATACTTTTGGCCATGACTGTATTACTACTGCCCTGGGACTACAGCTCTACCTGTGGGGAGCTGTTACATCTTGCTGCCTTATACCATCGGTCCCAGAGGATCTGCCTGCAGCGTCGGCTCAACCCCTTCATTGCCGAGCACCACAGGTGGCGTCACGTATCATCCACCTATAAACTTTATTCAGCTGTGTTTCACCCCTTTTGCATGGACGCCCAGGGCTACGGACCGGGTCACTGCCACCATGACACGTCCCTTTGAGACACCGGCCCAGTACCAAGTAACCCCACTGCCCTGGCGGGCGATCCATTTTGGCATCACGAACAGGATTTACGAAGCCCTTTGCCACCGGGTCCTGTGTGCCAGAGACTGTATTGTGTGCCATAGACTTATTGTGCAATTGCCGACATTATCCCGCCACTTGGCGCGTGCGGAAAGCCAAAGGGGCGTGCTTTCATGGGTGGAGCCTGCAAGAGAGCACAAAAAGTCAAGTGCTGTGCGTGAAGAGACCAGTGGGCAGGAAGTGAGGAGCTGAGGCCTGCAGTCCCGGCATGCCCCGATCATCCAGCCTGTGGACCTGCAATCCGGTAAGACAGTGAAACACGGGGCCTGGCCAACGTTAACTGGGGGAGAGAATGTCTGAGGCAAGAGAAGATGCAGCAGTGTATGCCACCGCATCCCCCCCAGCGCCGCAAGATGCAGGGGCAAGCACAGCTGCGGCTCCAATGGCACCGCAGAATCCAGCGGCCAGCACCACCTCCAGAGCACCGCAAGAACAGCGCCCACTGCAGCGGTCCCCATAATGCCGCTGTCCATGCCCTATATACCGGGAGCGGCCTGGTTACCGCAGTACTCAGGGGAGTCACATACCCTGAGTGACTTCAAAGAGAGACTGTGCAGTTTGTTTGAGGTGTATCCTCTGTCTGAAAACCAAAAAGTGAACATCCTTATTGGACAGCTAACTGGTGCAGCACAAAGAGAAGTAAAGTCCTGGCAGGACACTGATAAATAGACTGTTAAAAAGATTCTGGCTAAGCTAAGAAGCACCTTTGACACTCGCACAGCAGCTGAAATAAAAATGAGATTCTTTGGGTGTAAGCAAAGAGTGCAGGACAGTATGTGAAGTACAGTATTCAGATGTACGGGACATCTTGTTCTTCGGGATCCATTTTTGTGCTTGCAACGCCATTTTGTTGTTTACGAGTTAAATTTTGTAACTTAACTAGATGAAAGTTCACGGCTGTTATGAAACCAGACTGTTCTAGCTTGTACAAGATATGAGATATGAGATGAGACCCTAAAAGAATGTGCTATTGTTCTATATTCTACGTCATGCAGCTGGGGACATATTCTGATTTTCTTACAATACTATTGGCTTAAATGTATTACGATTCTATTGGTAGCTGTATACTTTGCATAATTAAGCAGAATGCTATGTAATGTGAGATTCAGTAAAGGGGCTCAGTGATCTGCCTCGATCCTCCCGTACAGAGACCCCGTCTCCGTGTGGTCATTCCCAGTTGCTAGCAACGCCCTGTAAATTAATTTGGAAATCACTGGCTCAACCGTGAAGGGTTAATTTAGCCCTACCTCAACAGTCCTGGTGCCCAACGTGGGGCCCCCGAGTAGGACAACAAGACAAAGGACCCTCGGAGCGGACACAGGTGTTGGAAAATTGGGACTGATCACCCCCCACAGCCGCGGTAAGTTGGCAGTTATACTGTTCAGACTGACCGTTGGTGTGGTTTTCCTGTGCTTGTTGCTGCAAAGAGGATCTGAGGTTTGTCCCCGTGGTGGGGTGATTCATGGGTGGAATCATATAGAGGTGTAGTCCCGTTGAGGGCCCAGTGCTCAAACCGTACCTCATAAGGGACGGACACCCCGGATTGACCAGTGATTGTGACTCTCTTTATAGTCAAAATATCCTGAAATCCTGAATTCACTGTTAGTAGTCAGGCGTGGTCAGTGATCGAAGATGGGTAGGATACGTAACTCAGGTATATATAGATAGATATATATATATATATATATATATATATATATATATATATAACCAGAGGTGTCCGGATGGATAGTCTGAGACGCCCTCCTCCTTTCACTGAGTACCGCGAATTTTGGGCAATCCCAGAGGGGGATTATTGACCCTGTGGAACAGACTGAGACGGCCGCTCCAGTATTGTGCACAACTGGAGTAAGGATATTTAGCTCTAAATGAGAGAATCTGTGGAAGGAAAAGAAGAATTTTGTGGCTTGGCACATGAATTGTGTGACGAAGGTGTTAGGAAGAAAAGAGAAAGTGAATTCTGATTGTTTCTGTTACTGCTATCTTGAAGAAGGAAAAATTGTCTATTATTATGGCAAAGACGGAATGTGTTGTGGTTCAAGAAAGTAACTGTGCTGTGAGAATGTGGTTACGAAGGAACTAAGATTGATATTAATGTGTCAGGGAAATAGTTAAAAGTGATGATTTGAAAGAAGAGGTCTCCCTGCTAGATGACAATTGTACAAGGAGACCGAGAGTCGCAGCCCCCACCTTTTCTTTGTTAAACGCTCACAGTATCTCTTATGAGCCACCGCTGCCAGCCTCAGTCCCCGCTAAAAAAAAAACCTAAAAATAAAGTTTTCAGAAGAATTTAACCCGTCTGTTCAGCGTACAGAAAAAAAAACAAAAAACAAAAGCAAACAGCAGCCTCCAGCCCCCACCGCAGCTGTGAGCACACAGTGTGCCCTTCAGCCCACACAGCAAACTCTGTCCCCCTCCCAGTCTCCAGCTACTGAGAACCTTACTCCTCAGCCCCTCCCTGCTAATTATGGCGCTGTGCCAGACTCGAACATTTTCAGAGATTGTCATTCCCCTGCTATTTTAATCGGAGTAGATGGTAGACCCAATTAATATTCTTTCATAAACCCTATTTCTGTGGGACCTTTTCCCAAGGTTACTGTTCAGTTCGTAATCTCTCCCACATGTCCAGTAAATTTACTAGGGGCAGATTAATTATCACAGTTCCGCTCCAGAATACGATTCCAAGATGATGGCCAAATGATATAGGGAAAATGCCTTTAGAACCAGTAAAAGTGTTTATAAAGCCTGGTGCCTAATCCTCATACTCTTTTGTCCCAAATACCCCAGGATGCTGCTTGGTTTACAGTTATTGATCTTACCAATTCCTTCTTTAGCATTCCGTTACACAATGACTGCCAGTTTCTATTTGAATTCACTTAGCAGGGATGACAGTTAACATGGACAGTTATATCACAAGGGGCCCAAAACAGTCCCAACCAGTTTGCAAAAAAAAAAAAAAAAATATGAGCAGGTGTCTTTAGCCATTTCTGCCATTGTTAGCCTCCTTAAGTATCCGGCAGCACTGAACTGTCGGGTTTCGGCCTCGAGACTTCAGTTCTGCCTTGGTCAAGTGATGTTCTTGGGTCACTGTCTCCTTCAGGGTGCCAGACACCTCGCAGAAGAAAGAAAAATAGCTGTCAGCTCCCTTCCTTTCCCAAAAGATGAAACTGAACTCCAGCGTTTTCTTATGCACTTATTGTCGTCAGTGGATACCGGATGCATCCCGCATAATGCAACCCCTTTACAACGCCTTGAAAGACAGTATAATGAACTATAAGGGAAGATGGCAGTGATGAGGATTACCTCCAATATGATTGTTCCCAACTTCTGACTGAAGAAACAGCTACTCCACCAAATGTCAGTGAGAATCCACTCCCAAATCCTGATCTGGTGTTATACACGGATGGTTTAAGATATGCTGACGAGTTTGGTAGATTCCACACGGGATATGCTGTTACCACAGAAGACACTGTAGTGCACGCAGCTGCACTCCCGCCCTCACAGTCCGCACAAGAAGCAGAACTCCAGGCTCTGTCTACTGCATGTACTTTGGCCAAGAACAGACGGGCTAATATATACACGGACTCATGGTATGCATTTGGTATTGCTCACGATTTTGGGGCTCTATGGGCCAATCGAGGGTTTATTACTACTGCCGGAACCCCAGTGAAAAATGCTGAAGCTGTTAAAACCCTCATGGACTCAATCAAATTGCCTACTCAGGTGGCCATTATCAAAGTTAAGGCGCACGGTCCTAGGAACAGTCCACAGACTGTTGGCAACGCATTTGCGGATATGCAAGCAAAAGCCGCCGCTCTCTTACCCGTTGAACCAACTATGGTGACCACACGCTCTCAGCGTAAACAGTTACAAGAAGCATTGACCCTACAAGAACCTGATGATCTACAACAGACTGAAGTTTTCTGTCGGACCCTGCGAGACCGCTTAATGATGATGCAGAGAATGTCTCCAAAGGAAGAGGTGAAGCAATGGAAGACTGATGAGGCACGTATGGATAATGGTCTCTGGAAAAAGGACCAACTCGTGTGTCTCCCTAAGCGGATGTACCCTGCTATTGCCACATGGGCACATGGGCCTACACATCGAGGAAAGAATCAGGCCCTTGCACTGGTGCAAAAATTCTACTGGGCCCCGATTCTCCAGTTGGCTGGAAGCATTCCCTGTTACCAATATGACTGCAAAAACCACAGCGAAGAAACTGGTAATGGAAGTTATATGCAGATATGGGGTTCCAGAAGTTGTTGATATCAAGGTCCGGCCTTTTCTTCTCATGTGTACCAAGAAGTTCTGACAATCAGGGTCGGACTGGGATGTCTAGGGCCCACCAAGGGAATTAATTTTAGGGGCCCACCTACAGTAATGTACAACTCAACATTTAGGCTTTGAGACCGCGGAATTACACCATGGGTTCTTTTGCAGTATATCCCACGCCAAATCTGCATCATTTCAGCATCCTAATTCTACTAAAAGCTGCACCGTTGTTCATATAAAAAAAAAAAAATAAAAAATAAAAAACAAATCTGAACTGAGAAAAGTAAGTTAATGCGTATGCACATTCACGCCACTTGGCAAGTGAAAAGGTTTTAAATACTAGAGTAGGGACTGTCCCACAAGGGTTGCCGTGACGTGGCGGGATGGCTTGTACATTATTTTGATCAAAATTATGTTTACTAAATACCCTTATTATCATTACCTTTATGCATTATTTGCAGTATATTTTTTACTTTTTAGTTATATTTGTGTTTTTTGCTTTTTGTTTTCTCTGGTTAATGGTCATGTGTTAATATGCACTTACATTGTGCATACGCATTAACTTACTTTTCTCAGTTCAGATTTGTTTTTTATTCATTTCATTGTGCATTCAGTGCATATATGGGTGTGACCGCCCTTTTTCTGAGCTGGGAAAGCCATCCAGTCTGGCCTAAGCTGTTACTAGTGGTTCAGTCGCTCGACCCTTATTCACATTCACGCCACTTGGCAAGTGAAAAGGTTTTAAATACTAGAGTAGGGACTGTCCCACAAGGGTTGCCGTGACGTGGCGGGATGGCTTGTACATTATTTTGATCAAAATTATGTTTACTAAATACCCTTATTATTATCATTACCTTTATGCATTATTTGCAGTATATTTTTTACTTTTTAGTTATATTTGTGTTTTTTGCTTTTTGTTTTCTCTGGTTAATGGTCATGTGTTAATATGCACTTACATTGTGCATACGCATTAACTTACTTTTCTCAGTTCAGATTTGTTTTTTATTCATTTCATTGTGCATTCAGTGCATATATGGGTGTGACCGCCCTTTTTCTGAGCTGGGAAAGCCATCCAGTCTGGCCTAAGCTGTTACTAGTGGTTCAGTCGCTCGACCCTTATTCACATTCACGCCACTTGGCAAGTGAAAAGGTTTTAAATACTAGAGTAGGGACTGTCCCACAAGGGTTGCCGTGACGTGGCGGGATGGCTTGTACATTATTTTGATCAAAATTATGTTTACTAAATACCCTTATTATTATCATTACCTTTATGCATTATTTGCAGTATATTTTTTACTTTTTAGTTATATTTGTGTTTTTTGCTTTTTGTTTTCTCTGGTTAATGGTCATGTGTTAATATGCACTTACATTGTGCATACGCATTAACTTACTTTTCTCAGTTCAGATTTGTTTTTTATTCATTTCATTGTGCATTCAGTGCATATATGGGTGTGACCGCCCTTTTTCTGAGCTGGGAAAGCCATCCAGTCTGGCCTAAGCTGTTACTAGTGGTTCAGTCGCTCGACCCTTATTCACATTCACGCCACTTGGCAAGTGAAAAGGTTTTAAATACTAGAGTAGGGACTGTCCCACAAGGGTTGCCGTGACGTGGCGGGATGGCTTGTACATTATTTTGATCAAAATTATGTTTACTAAATACCCTTATTATTATCATTACCTTTATGCATTATTTGCAGTATATTTTTTACTTTTTAGTTATATTTGTGTTTTTTGCTTTTTGTTTTCTCTGGTTAATGGTCATGTGTTAATATGCACTTACATTGTGCATACGCATTAACTTACTTTTCTCAGTTCAGATTTGTTTTTTATTCATTTCATTGTGCATTCAGTGCATATATGGGTGTGACCGCCCTTTTTATGAGCTGGGAAAGCCATCCAGTCTGGCCTAAGCTGTTACTAGAGGTTCAGTCGCTCGACCCTTATTCACATTCACGCCACTTGGCAAGTGAAAAGGTTTTAAATACTAGAGTAGGGACTGTCCCACAAGGGTTGCCGTGACGTGGCGGGATGGCTTGTACATTATTTTGATCAAAATTATGTTTACTAAGTACCCTTATTATTATCATTACCTTTATGCATTATTTGCAGTATATTTTTTACTTTTTAGTTATATTTGTGTTTTTTGCTTTTTGTTTTCTCTGGTTAATGGTCATGTGTTAATATGCACTTACATTGTGCATACGCATTAACTTACTTTTCTCAGTTCAGATTTGTTTTTTATTCATTTCATTGTGCATTCAGTGCATATATGGGTGTGACCGCCCTTTTTCTGAGCTGGGAAAGCCATCCAGTCTGGCCTAAGCTGTTACTAGTGGTTCAGTCGCTCGACCCTTATTCACATTCACGCCACTTGGCAAGTGAAAAGGTTTTAAATACTAGAGTAGGGACTGTCCCACAAGGGTTGCCGTGACGTGGCGGGATGGCTTGTACATTATTTTGATCAAAATTATGTTTACTAAATACCCTTATTATTATCATTACCTTTATGCATTATTTGCAGTATATTTTTTACTTTTTAGTTATATTTGTGTTTTTTGCTTTTTGTTTTACCGTTGTTCATATGCTGCAGATCTTTCCGCACTACGATTCATTTAATCCATTAGGGCCGCAGGCCTGTTTTCACCTTAATGCCCAGGCCATTTTTTGCAAATCTGACCTGTGTTACTTTGAAGTTAAAAAGTGACCCCATTTTGGAATCTATACCGCTGGTTACATTGTCTAATAATCATTATATTTTATATATATTTTGAATGGAGGTTACTACATCGACATGATACGAGAACGGAGCTTACAACATAGACATGATACCAGAACGGAGCTTACAACATAAACATGATACCAGAACGGAGCTTACTACATAGACATGATACCAGAACGGAGTTTACTACATCGACATGATACCAGAACGGAGCTTACTACATCGACATGATACCAGAGTGGAGCTTACTACATCGACATGATACCAGAGTGGAGCTTACTACATCGACATGATACCAGAGTGGAGCTTACTACATCGACATGATACCAGAGTGGAGCTTACTACATCGACATGATACCAGAACGGAGCTTACTACATAGATACGATACTTGCTACTTACACGCAGAATGTAACTATGGCTTCTCCCATGTAAATTTGATGCTGAAATAAAAATGTACATATCACACTTTCTGAACATAACTGTGGCTTCTTCCCAGTGTGAATTCCCTGATGTACATTTGATTTCTTTGGAGTTGATTTGACAGAAACAAATTGTGAGCGAATAATTCATTGATTTTGAATGGAGCTTACAACATAGACCTGATACCAGAACGGAGCTTACTACATCGACATGATACCAGAGGGGCCGGGGGCCACTACACAGCCCAGGCAGAGAGGGACCCACTACATGGCCCGGTAGAGGGGGGCCAATACATGACCCAAGCAGAGGGGGGCACACTACACAACCCAGGCAGAGGGGGGCCGCTACACAGCCCAAGTAGGGGGGGCACACTACAAGGCCCTGGCAGAGGGGGCCCGGCCCACTACACAGACCAGGCAGAGGGGGGCCCATCACACAGAGCAGGCAGAGAGCGGCCCTGCCCACCACACAGTCAAACCAGGCAGAGAGGGGCCCACCAGTGCCACCACACAGACCAGGCAGAGGGGGGCCCATTACAAGGCCCAGCGCAGCGCTAGATGCCAATGCATTCCTCCTGAGTCCTCCTGTACATTGGTCGCAGTGTGGGTGGCACTGCACTTTTACTTACATACATTACATTAATGCAGAAGCAGCAGCAGGCAGCAGCGCTGGATGCAGTCACAGGCAGCCGAGGTGGTTCTGCAGAGGCAGCGACGCGTTGTCCCGGGCTGCACACACACAGAGACAACGCGGTCACGTGAGGAGGGACACCAGCCCACTACAAGGCCCTGACAGATGGGGGCCCACTACATGGCCCAGTAGAGGGGGGCCAATACATGACCCAAGCAGAGGGGGGCACACTACACAGCCCAGGCAGAGGGGGGCCGCTACACAGCCCAAGTAGGGGGGCACACTACAAGGCCCTGGCAGAGGGGGGCCCACTACATGGCCCGGTAGAGGGGGGCCAATACATGACCCAAGCAGAGGGGGGCACACTACACAGCCCAGGCAGAGGGGGGCCGCTACACAGCCCAAGTAGGGGGGGCCCACTACAAGGCCCTGGCAGAGGGGGCCCACTACATGGCCCGGTAGAGGGGGGCCAATACATGACCCAAGCAGAGGGGGGCACACTACACAGCCCAGGGAGAGGGGGGCCGCTACACAGCCCAAGTAGGGGGGGCACACTACAAGGCCCTGGCAGAGGGGGCCCGGCCCACTACACAGACCAGGCAGAGGGGGGCCCATTGCAAGGCCCAGCGCAGCATTCCTCCAGAGTCCTCCTGTACATTGGTGGCAGTGTGGGTGGCACTGCACTTTTACATACATTAATGCAGCAGCAGCGCAGCGCTGGATCAGATCATGCAGACTCAGTCAGGCAGCCGAGGTGGTTCTGCAGAGGCAGCGCGCGTTCCCGGGCTGCACACAGACAACGCGGTCACGTGAGGAGGGACACCAGGGGTGGAGTCGGCGCTGCTTTCCTGCCCTGTGTGCTGTGCTGTGTGTGGCTGAGTCGAATGGCGGAGGCGGGTGCCGCACTGTACGGGCGGGCCAGGGGCCGGGCAGACGTGATCGGGGCGGCGCCGGCGCTGGATGATCTGATTCATCAGTGACTCAGTCACAACACAGGTACGACTCGAGCGACCAGTGACTGTGACCTGTGAGTGACAGTGACATTCGGGGGCGGGGCCCACCGAGGGATCCAACGATACCTCGGTGGGCCAGTCCGAGCCTGCTGACAATGCTTGGATCCACTGTAGCCCTCCATACTCCGTATCACCCACAATCCAGTGGGGAAGTTGAGAGGCTGAACGGCACACTGAAGGGACAATTGACCAAAATGATGCAGGAGACTACGGCTCCATGGCCAGAGCTCCTACCCATTGTACTATACCACATTCATACTACCCCTATTGTAAAATATGGCCTGTCCCCATATGAGATATTGTTTGCTGCTAGGCCCCCAGTTGCAAATTTCCAGCTTCAGCAGTTATCAGAAGAGACTGACCGTGCTGTTCAATGTGTTATTCAGCTTAGTAAAAATCTTGCTAACACCCATGTTCTAGTTTCCTCTTCTTTTCCAGATTCAGCAGAAACCGACACCTGCTATAACCTGAAGCCTGGTGATTTGGTAGTCGTGAAAAGGCATGTCAGGAAGCACGGACTAGAACCCTTGTATGACGGTCCCTATGAAGTCCTCCTCATCACCCAACAAGCCAATAGCAAATGAAGGGACATTTTTCACATTATTGGTAACTGCATGGGACAGCCTAAATTCCCCAACGTCCTTGAATAATAAGGTTATACAACATCATGAAAAATTACTGAGAGATTTGTTGGACAATTCCCAGTCTCTGGCAGACTGTTGGATTTGCACGTATTCACCAGTGTCAGCCACAAGCATCCCCTTTTTGGCTATCCCTGTTCCACCCGAGGAGTTATTTGCTTGGACTGACTGTTCTGGCACACTCGCTAATAATGCCACAGATAATGTTAAGTTATGGAATTTAACTGTTGGTATACCTATTGTGGGATGGGTGGGATACCCCTGGTGGCAAGGTAACTTTTCAGGAAGTAATACACAACTTCAATATTTGGCCTACAAAGGAGGGGCTTGGGTCCCTAAGAATAAGACTAGTTTAACCAATCTGGGGCAAGTTCCAATGTATGGTCTACAAGTCAGTTTCAATGTAACTTCACACTCTACTGATGCTTTCAAACCAATGTTGCTAGAAAGAAGGTTACATAACACGTCATGGGAATATTCTAATTTGTTTCCCCAGGGTTCCAACGAAACCTGTGCCAGTATCCCTGGCAATATATCTTGTAATGAGTCCTCTGAATATGTGCCAGGAACCCCCACTTGTGGAAATCCTGATGTAGGTTATCGTAGTCCTTTAGGACAATCTCCAGCTTGGTGTATGCTTCAGAATGCATCTGCATTCATAGACTTAACTCATAGATTGGTACTGCAACATTCAGCCCTATGGGATTTACCTGATGACATGTTCTGGGTATGTGGAGACAATGCTTATAAATAGGTGCCAGTAGGGGTAAGAGGTACTTGTACTCTGGGTCGCTTGACCCCGGCCACCTTTGTTATTCTAAACAAACAATTGGATACACAGGCTATACCCAAACATACATTATACAAAAGAGCTGCGGACAATTCACCCCGCCCTTCAGGGAGACCACATATAGTGCAGATGAGTGTGGCCAATAAAGTTGTCAGTTCTATTTTCATTTATCCAATGATTACACAAATGTGGGATAATTTGGTTAGAGCCACAGACTATCTAGATGATCAAATTTGGGATATATTGGATATACTTAACACTACTGTTGCTGTCCAAAATCAACTTATTATAGTCACTAATCAACATACTATAGTGCTGGACTACTTAACAGCAGCACAAGGTGGTATGTGTCAGGTCAGTGGACCCGCTTGCTGTCATTATATAGATCCTAACAGTACTATGAAGTTAAAAGTTAGAAGATATTCAAAGACTCAGAGATTAATACGATACACACAATGATCGTCATAAGGACAGTTGGTGGTCAGACACTTTCTCCTTTCTCAATCCAGCCAATTGGTTTAAGGGAATTGGGGGTTGGATAGCTGGGATCTTACAGAGCTTGCTACACATTGCTACCTGTATCCTTGTTGTATATGTGATACTAAAACTTGTTCTTTGGTGTATTTCTGTATGTATTAGGAAATTCTGCACTAAGACAGCTAATGATTATACCAAAGGTGTCGTTGCCCTGCTCTTCTCTGCACCGATCTTAAAAGGCTACTTGATGAAGATGTTGAAGCCAAGCACATGCCTACCTACAAAAGATCTCCACCACCATCATCAAAAATTGTTATTCGTGAACTGCAGTATACAGGGGGGACGGGTGCGCCGCGACAGCCATGACGGGTAACACGGCATCAGTCATGTGAAGACCAGTACCCCTCGAGCTTATGGCTTGGGATAGCACCTCTGATGCTGCATATGTGTTATCAAAATTTATCTAGGGGGGAATTGTGAAGTACAGTATTCAGATGTACGGGACATCTTGTTCTTCGGGATCCATTTTTGTGCTTGCAACGCCATTTTGTTGTTTACGAGTTAAATTTTGTAACTTAACTAGATGAAAGTTCACGGCTGTTATGAAACCAGACTGTTCTAGCTTGTACAAGATATGAGATATGAGATGAGACCCTAAAAGAATGTGTTATTGTTCTATATTCTACGTCATGCAGCTGGTGACATATTCTAATTTTCTTACAATACTATTGGCTTAAATGTATTACAATTCTATTGGTAGCTGTATACTTTGCATAATTAAGCAGAATGCTATGTAATGTGAGATTCAGTAAAGGGGCTCAGTGATCTGCCTTGATCCTCCCGTACAGAGACCCCCGTCTCCGTGTGGTCATTCCCAGTTGCTAGCAACGCCCTGTAAATTAATTTGGAAATCACTGGCTCAACCGTGAAGGGTTAATTTAGCCCTACCTCAACAAGTATACGGGACTATGCTCTTAACCTACAGGAGGCGCTGCGAGCCATAAAGCAGATTGACCCAGACAGTGTGAAACATGGAGACAGACTGTTAAAGGAGCAATTTATTGAGGGACTCCTATCCAGTACCCACAGAGCACAGCTACGCATCATAGCCCTACAAAACCCTGACCTAGCAGACTTCAAAGACAGGGCTATCCGGGTGCTGCATGAGCTAAATGTCAGCCGTCCAGCGCCCCCTAGGCATCCAGCAATTACATACCACCAAGAAGCAGCATCTTTCCCTCAGAGCCCTGTGGAGGCTGACGCACAGACTCTGGATAATGATCCATCTACAGAACTGCACCTTCAGGTCCAAGAGCTGATCAAAAATATGGCTGCACTTGCCAAAACCGTGCAGTCCATGCAGGTGTCCTCAAAGGAGAAGATCCAGCTGGCCACCAGTCCAGAGGATGTCCCGTGGCTACGGAAGAAGAGGATCCCGCCACTCCGAGGGAGAGACAATGATTGCTATGACCAGAATGGACGTCCCATCTGTCGTCACTGCCGCAAGGCAGGCCACATTGCAAGATTTTGTTATTTAAACGAGCAACCCCTGAGGCAGAGGGACAACCCCCAGGAGTAGGACCACAAGGCCCAAAGAACTTGCGAGCCAAGTATGTTGGAGGACGACCGCTGGTCCTCCCAGTGGTGATTGACGGCATCCCCATGAACGCTTTGCTGGACACTGGCTCTCAGGTGGCAACTATGCCATATATCCTTTACAAGCGGTATTGGGCTGACTCTGAACTTACCCATTGCCTAAGTGATGAACTGACAGTAGTTGCCAGCAATGGTCAGTCTTTGATGCAAAAAGGATGTAAAGAGATTACCATTAAAGTGGGGCGAGTAGAGTTAAAATCTCAAGGTCTGATAGTTGTAGACATTGATCGACGAGAATGTAACCCAATGATGACCTTAGGTACTAATGTGATTGAAAATTGTCTTGCCGAGGTTATTGTTTTGTTGCAACAGGTAGCCGAGACTGCTGGTTCCAGTGAACAACGAGTCCTGCAGAAGGAGATCAAGGAGATCAAGGCCCTGATGCAAAGACAGCAGGTAGAACTGTCTGGCGGAGAAATTGGCAGCATCAGAGTGAGTGATTCTTTCCCCATTGCGATACCCCACAGATGTGAAATATTAATTTGGTGTCGGGCAGCCATCAGCCTCAGAGGAAAAGATTACCAAGCATTGGTAGAGCCAGTGTACTCTGATAGCCGGCCCACTGTCCTGACAGCCAGAGGGGTAGTTGATGTCCGCAAAGGGAGAGTACCTGTACGCCTCTTGAATTGTGGGGAAGAGGAGGCTACAATACCTCGGTATGCCACAGTTGCTAAGCTGCTTACTGTCAGCAATACAGGCAGCAGAGACCTTGGTCTCGTCCGACCAGGAAGGGACAATGGCTCTGTAAAGCAACTGGAGGAGTGGTGTCAGCAGCTGCAGGTGGGAACTGACTCCACCCCTTCATACCAAAAGAGTGGGGTTTACCGAGTGACTCAGGAGTATGAGCGGGTATTCAGTAAATACCCTCTAGACTTTGGGAAGGCAAAGGAGATCATCCACCCATTAAAGAAAGGTACCGGCCTATACCCCCAACACAATATCAATGTGCCAAAAGTATGTTGCCGGAAATGAAGGAAGCTGGGGTGATCAGAGATAGTTGTAGCCCCTGGGCAGCCCCAATAGTCTTTGTGAAAAAGAAAGATGGTACCATGAGAATGTGTGTTGATTACAGAAAAATTAACAGCATTAGACATAAGGATGCCTACCCATTACCCAGAAGAGTCATTAGCTGCACTTAAAACTGCTAACTATTTTTCAACCTTAGATCTCACTAGTGGGTATTGGCAGGTTCTCGTGGCAGATGCAGACAAGGAGAAAACAGCGTTTACCACACCAATGGGTCTCTGGGAGTTCAACTACATGTCGTTCGGGCTCTGCACAGCCCCAGGGACATTTCAATGGCTAATGGTGTGCTGTCTTGGACACAAGAACTGCAAGACAGTTCTGTTGTACCTTGATGATGTCATTGTTTTCTCCAAGACTTATGAAGACCATCTGGAGCACCTGGCTGAGGTGTTTGAAGCCTTGTCCAACTTTGGCCTGAAAGTGAAGCCATCCAAATGCCACCTCCTGAAGCCCAAGGTGCACTACCTCGGTCATGTAGTGAGTGCAGAAGGTGTGGCACCGGATCCTGACAAAGTCACTGTCATCCGGGACTGGCAGAAGCCCAGCAACGTCCATGAGGTACATCAATTCCTCGGGTTGGTAGGCTACTACCGAAGGTTCATCAAAGGCTTCACTGAGATAGCCACACCTATGCAAAATCTTCTAGTGGGCCAGCCCAAGAAAGCCAGGAAGAAGAGTCCTACGTTTGAATGGAATGAGGAACTGGAGAGGTCCTTCACTTGACTGAAAATGGCTCTCACAGGAGATGAAGTTCTGAGCTACCCAGATTATAACCAACCATTTGTTCTGTATACTAATGCCAGCAACGTGGGACTGGGAGCAGTACTGTCACAGGTACAGAATGGCAAAGAAAGAGTGATCTCCTACGCCAGCAGGAAGCTTCGTCCCACTGAAAGGAACCCTGACAACTACAGCTCCTTCAAACTGGAGTTCCGCGCCATAGTCTGGGCTGTGACTGAATGATTCAAGCATTACCTAGCTTCAGCGAAGTTTACCATCTTCACGGACAACAACCCATTGACTCACTTGGAGACTGCAAAACTAGGTGCACTGGAACAGCGATGGATGGCCCGGCTGTCTAACTATGAATTTACCATCAAGTACCGAGCAGGACACAAGAATGCCAAAGCTGATGCGCTGTCCAGGATGCCCAATCTGCCAGATGGGGGAGGAGACCCTGAGGCACTCGAAGAAATAGAGTTACCTGCCTTCCACCAGCCAATTGCGGCCCAACGTGCCCAAGGAGTGAGAAACAGACGATCTATCGTGAAAGAGACCACCCTAAATCCGTTGCCTCATCATGACTCGGCAGAAACGCAGGATAGCGACCCCGCAGTCAGCCTGGTAAAGGAGCTAATGTCACAAGCTGACTCACGCCCAGGTCCAGATGCTCCTGAAGAAACCCGGCAGTCATGGAAGGAAAGAGACAGGCTGTTCATTTATGAGGGAAAGCTGTGTTGGAGGAGTATCAATGCCCGCACTCATGAGCTGGTCTGGCAGGTGGTAGTCCCAAAGAGGGAGGCATTGATGGTCTTGGAAGCGTATCACAATGGAGCAGGACACTTCGGATGGAAGAAGTTGGAGGCCTTGCTCCGAGAGAGATTCTACTGGGCTGGTATGAGGAAGGCCATTGAAAATTGGTGCCGGGAGTGTGGACAATGCAACCTGCGCAGGAAGGACCGTAACAGCCAGCGAGCTCCTTTGCCGCCAATAATAACTAAACAGCCACTCGAGTTGGTAGCCCTGGACCATGTGAAGCTGGTCCCAAGCCGTTCAGGCTACATTTATGCTCTTACCATCGTTGACCACTACTCGAGATACCTGGTAGTCGTGCCTGTCAAAGATCAAACAGCCAGGACAGCAGCCAGAGCATTCCAACAGCACTTTTGTCGACCACACGGATATACCGAGCGAGTGTTTACACATCAAGGTCCAGTCTTTGAGGCAGAAGTGTTCCAGGAATTCTGTAGCTTGTATGTTTGCAAGAAGATCAGGACAACACCATACCATCCAGAGACCAATGGCATGTGTGAAAAGATGAATCAGGTGGTGATCGATCTACTGAAGACCTTGCCTTTGGAAGAGAGGAATCTGTGGCCAGAGAAGTTGCCAGATCTGGTCGACCCCTACAATCACATTCCTGTGAATTCCACCAACTGCACTCCAGCCTACCTAATGAGAGCGAGGCCTCGCAAGCTGCCTATTGATTTGGATATGGGAGTCCTTACGCCTGAGGTGACATTACCAGATGCTGACTGGGATACAGAGCGGCAGCAGCAGTACCGTAAGGTGCAAGTGTGTGTGGAAAAGAGTCTAGCACAGGCAAGACAAAGCAGGAAAAGAACTACAATCAACATGCACGTGCAGTTTCCCTGTCACCAGGAGAACAAGTCCTAAAGAGGAAATAGAGGATACATAAATTGGATGACCAATGGGAGGCTGAACCCTACACCGTCTTACCATCAAACTTTGACAACAACAAGGTGTGCCTTATCAGTAAGGATGGAGGAGAAACCTCATCAGCAGTGTCGAGGGATCATCTGAAACTGTGCCCTGACCAGCTAAAGGATAGGATGGAAGAGCAAAACAACCTTCAGCCCATAGAGGAAGATGGAGAAAAGGTCAGCACTGTACTCGTTGCATTCCCTGCAAATTGGACTAGAGCGAATCAGGCCATAGTGGTGCCAGTTTTGACCTTTCCCCAACTGGTAGTGCAAGAAGAAGTGACTCAAGACCACCCTTAAAACCAGTAAGTACAGGCAGCGGATGCCACACCAGCAGTGGAGCAAGAGAATCCTCACCTTGCCAGTGGTGAATCTGTCATGTTCACGGTGAATAGAAGTGGTCCGAGGAAATCTAGCATCCCTGTGCTACGCAGAACCAACAGTAGTGTAGCCAGTACAGCACGCACTACACCAGTAGTAGTTAACACAAGGCACCCAGTAAGGTCCCCAACAACACAAGTGCTACGTATGTCTGTCCGTAGTACCCAAGGTATACCACCCCCAAGGTTTCGTATATAAATAAGTTATGTAAATGGTAAAATGTAAATATGCAACTTTTCAAGCTTATGTGCCTACAGAGACTCTGTAAGAACTTTTTGAATATCTTATTTTGTTTTGATGGACAATTGGGCCACAGGACTATGTGTGTCCAAAACTATACTTGTATATAGTTACCAGCTGCTCAGGAATTGGACCATGGACATTGACGCATGGACTAATCGTCACAAGAACTATTTTTGAGCTATGGTTTTTGTCATTTTGATTTTTTTTTAAATCTTGTAACCGTTACAATTGTTCATTTGTTTATATGTTTGCATGTTTTCTCAGTCCGGGAGTACTGAATTGCACTAGGGGGGAATGTGGCGCCCCCAGGAGTATGGTTGCCACAGTAGCATTACCTTCCTCCTAGGGAGGGTGATGTCATGCTTGGAAGCAATGAAAGGGTCTCTCTATCAGGTAAATCCAGCACACAGCACAGTTCCCACTCCAAGCCAGCAGAGGGAGCTCTGAACCAAACTGGGGGAGGAGCTGCTCTCTGTGGCCAGGAAAGGGAAGTTTGTTGTGAATTCGCTTTCTGGCCTCCCTCTTGTTATTACTGAAGGTAGTGGAGCTGGTCAGATCGATATAGGGGTTGCGAGTTCTCTTTCTGGGTTCCCTCTGGTGGTTACTGGAGGTAGTGGAGCTGATTGACAGAGGCTTGCCACCTGATAATGATGATGATGATTGGAGATCAGGGGTTTCAGATTGGGATTTAAGACAGCCGACTCCCTCTATCCCTGCTGGTGATTTGCTTCCTGTTCCTCCTGAGGTCTGATTTCTCCAGCTCTGTCCCTGTGTGGGAGAAGGGGCCCCCGTCGAGTGTCCGGGCCGGACCGTTGAGACTGACAGATGGGCTGGGGGAGGAGCCGATATAAAAAGGGAGGAGAACGCGAGTCACAGTGAGTCAGCAGAGCGGGGAAGAAGGAGCAGGAGACTGTGGGAATGTGTGAGAGCCAGTGCGACGTACAGAGGCCAGAAAGGAAGACAGAAGCAAGAGGGACACTTACACTGGATGCCAGAGGGACGGCGCCAAGTCGGCCGTCAAAGAACCGCTGCTCCATCTCAACCCGTGGCCTGCCTGCGGATACATGTGGCCGTTGCCGCCTCACTGCGGCCCGCGCCTGCGGCCTGCCTGCGGTCGCCCGCGACTGTTGCCGCCACACTCCAGCCCGCGATCACCCGCGGCCGTCACCGCCTCACTCCAGGCCGCGGCTGCGGCCTGCCTGCGGTCACCCACGGCCGTTGCCGCCTCACCCCAGCCTGCTGCTGCGGCCTACCCCACGCCGCCCGCAGCCGCCCCGCTTCCAACCGCAGCTGTGGCCAGTTCATTGCAGACGGCAGCCACTAGTTCCCTGCTCCAGTCCGTGGCAAGAGTCGGGCCGTTGCCTGCCGCGGACCCCCTGTTACAGCTGCTGGCTGTGCCGGTGGCTTGCCAGTCGCCACATCTCTTCGTGACTGCTAACCCCTGTCCGGGGATTGCGGCCCATCCGTCCAGGAACTCTTCCGGGGCCTGTTGTGCCCCTGCTTCGCCCAAGCGTCGGAAAGCTCGAAGACTGCGCCAGTTCTTCAGCAGCTGGGCCCAGCAGCTGCTATGCCGAAGAGCCATCACCCAGGATGCCAAGGACGTCAGGACGGATAAGTGACATTATATAGCTAAGGACCCGTAGTCGGCCATACTGCGGCTCTATAGTGACCGGCCTTTGCCGGGGTAGTCGTGTTCCTATATATCTGTGTTTGCTTGTGTTGAGTCCCTGCAAGGACAATCCCTGTTACCTGTTTGGTTGCTTAGACTAGTCACCTGATCCATACTTATAAAAAGTTATTACCAAAAGCATAAAGTCGTCTCGCGTCTCGTCACTGCATCCCGCGTGCCTGCCGGTACAACATTTTGTCGTAGTCGGCAGGATGCAGTCTCTGATCGCAGACAGCATCCTCACACCAACAAAGTCGGGGCCGTAGGTGACGCAGGTAACAGAGGCCACCGGTCCAGCATTTCTTTAAGGGCTATGCTAAGCAACCTGCCACGGTTTTCGGGCTCTAATACCATGCTGTGGCGCTGGACCGAGCGCATGCGAGGGCTCGTCCGCATGCATCCGATGACCCCTGACTTTGAAGCCGAGGTAGCTCTCATGGCCTTAGATGGGGAGGCCCGGTATTCAGTAATGTTGAGGCCCCCGGGACACCGTAACACCTTTGCTAGGGTCTTGCGGATTCTGGAAGAGACCCATGGGGATCCAACCAATGTGGGAGAGTTGAGGACCCAGTTCAGTCGAATGCAGGGAGAGGGGGAGACCATCACCCAGTATATGAATGTCCTCCAAGAGCTATACACGGCCATCGAACGGAAGGACGGTGTAGGGGTAGGACCCATCGACATTACCTTACGTGACCTGTTAGTGACTGGACTCCGAGACCCGTTAATCAAGCAGGCATTGCGGGAGCAGGTCCGGTGAACCCACGTATAGCCTTCTCTGAGATGGGGAGTCAGGCAAGAGTACGGGAGCAGGAGCAGGGAATGACGGTCCCCGTGGGAAAGGTCCAGGGCATGGAGGCTTCCGTAAGTGCTGTTGAAGAACCCCAGTGGATCGGAGAGATGAGGCAAGAGCTGAAGAACATCAGAGGCGAGTTGGCCAAAGTGAAAAGGAGAACCGAGTCCACAATGGGGCAGCCTGGTTTCAATGCTCGGAGTGGCCGTACCTCGCAATCCCAGTATTATGAGTGCGGGGAGCCGGGCCACTTTGCACGAGAGTGTCCACGGCGTGGGAGATACCCACCCCGACGGCCATTAAACTAGAGGGCTCCGGGCAGGGGGGGACGCCGCTCGTAGCCAGAAGCTACAACGAGGGGTGGTGGAAGTCCCGAAAATCTGGTCACAAAATGTCCAGTGGTATGGGCAGAGGTCGAGGGCCGTGCCGTACGGTGCCTAGTGGACACAGGGTCGCAAGTGACGAGCATGCCGGCAACTTATTTTAGGCAGCATTTCACTGAAGCAGCAAGGCCCCAGTGGGGATCCATGATAAGACTGGTAGCCGCTAACCAACTTCCAGTACCCGTCGCCGGAGTGGTATGGCTACAAATGACGCTGTGTGGTAAATCCCTCGGCCGCCGGGGAGCGGTCCTGACCCAAGGAGAAACTAACCACCATCATCCAGTTATCCTGGGCATGAACGTACTGCGGGAGTTTGGCAATCTACTCCTCAATGACCCCACGCAAGAGACCCTGAACCAGTGGGGTTCCCGCACAGCCCAAGGGCAGGTCTTCCAGCAGCTGGTGCGGGAGGCGCGAGTACTCCAGGACTGCCAGGAGAGCAAGGCACTGGGCAAAGTCATCGCGCCTGCAGCTCCCCCGCTCGTGCTTTCCCCCCCTGGGCAGACAGTGGTGGCCCTGCCGATCCACGCCCTGATACCATTGGAGGGCGTGGAGATGCAGGTAGAGCCATGCTTCTTGGAACGCCTGCACCGTGACATACTGGTAGCTCGCTCCCTGGCCACGGTGCGAGGAGCGACCGTCCTGGTGCGCTGTGTTGACCTGGAAGACCAAGATATCATCTTGAAGGCCCGGACTGAAGTGGCTAAGCTAGTAAGGCCTTTGGAGGAGGTGCTGCCAGCCCTGGCGGTCCAGTTAAAGGTGCAACCCGAGGATCCGTGGGCAGTAACGATATGAACCATACAGACTGCCGAATCCTCGACACAGGAGAAAGGTCAAACCATCCTGGAAAGAATGTGGGCCGACTCTCCGGCCTGGAGTTAGTCCAGCTTCTCCAGGTAGAAACCCTTCTTGGACAGTATTACGAAGTATTCACTAGCCACGAGGATGGATTTTGGGTGTACCACGGCCATCACACATGGAATCCCCACGGCAGGAACGGCCCCAATCCGGGAATGGTATCGGCAAATCCCTCTATAGCTATATCAGGAGGTGAAAACTCTACTAGCGCAAATGCTCCGGAAAGTGGTCATACGAGAAAGCCAGAGCCCCTGGGCGGCTCCCATCGTGCTGGTCCGCAAAAAGGATGGTACCCTCCGGTTCTGTGTGGACTATCGGAAGCTGAACGCCTGCACCATTAAGGACTCGTATCCACTGCCCCGTATAGTAGAGTCTCTGTCCGCCTTGGGAAAAGCAACGTACTTCTCTACTCTAGACCTGGCCAGTGGGTACTGGCAGGTGCCAATGTCGGAGGAAGACAGAGCCAAGACGGCATTTATTCTCCCTATGGGACTGTTTGAATTCAACTGAATGCCGTTTGGGCTGGCCAACGCCCCGGGAACTTTCCAGCGATTGATGGAGCGGTGTCTGGGAGATCTCAACTTCGAAGCCAAGCTAATATACCTGGATGATATCATCATCTATTCTGCCACGTTTGAGGACCACCTGCGGCGGTTGGGGCAGGTGCTCGGCCGGCTGCAGAAGTACGGGTTGAAGGTAAGGCCCCAGAAATGCCACCTGTTTCACACCCAGATCGAATATCTGGGGCACGTAGTCTCGGCTGAGGGCGTTCGGCTGTCCCTGGAAAAGCTTGCCGCCATCCAGGGGTGGCCTACCCCCGAGACGGTGAAAGACGTGCGGGCCTACCTGGGGTTGGCCGGCTATTACCGTCGGTTCGTGAAGAATTTTGCACGCCGAGCCCGAGCCCTGCAGGACCTGGTAAAGGGGGCTCCTGCTGGGGCGAATGGACGGAAAATTCAATGGCAGCAACTGCAAGAAGACGCGTTTCAAGATCTTAAGGCTGCACTCTCGGGTGCCCCTGTGTTAGCGTATGCGGATTTCTCGCAGCCGTTCATACTGCACACTGACGGGAGCATCCAAGGACTAGGGGCTGTGTTGTTACAGGTTCAGGATGGTCGGGAGAAAGTGATCGCCTATGGTAGCTGATCGCTGCATGACTCCGAGCGTAACCCTGACAATTACAGATCCTTTAAGCTCGAGCTCCTCGCGGTAGTGTGGGCCATGATGGAGCGGTTCGCGGAGTACCTGGCGGGCTCCGAGGTAGTAGTGCAGACGGACAACAACCCGCTGGCCCATCTGGAAAATGCCAAATTGGGAGCCCTGGAGCAATGGTGGGTGGCTCGAATAGCCAAGTTCAATTATAAGATCATCTATAAAAGAGGGGCCGAAAATGTACATGCCGCCCTCTCCAGAATTCGGCATACAACTCCAGGGAAACGTTGGGATGACGAACTGGAAGGGGAAGAGACGCCGTTCGCCCTCACCCACGCTGTGATCACAGCGGGCGCGCCGGAGGCATCCCATTCAGGACCCTCACGGGGGGTACTGGAACAGCCACGGGACAATTGGATCCAACAGCAGCAGGAAGATGGAGAAATTGGGCTCCTGCGCCGATGGGTAACCACCGGCAAACTGCCCACTGATTCACAGAGACAGACTCTGACTCAGGACATGTTGTTGATGTTGCGCCAATGGGAAAAATTTGTCATCAAGAAAGGGCTATTGTACCATAAAGCAGTGCACGGACGACGTCTGCTACAACTTGGCAGGTGGTCATGCCCGGAGCCCTACTAGCCGAACTGGCTAGGGAAGCCCATGAAAAGGGGGCTCACTTTGGTGCTCAAAAGACTTTGCAATGGTTGCAACTAGAGTTGAGCGACTTTGGTCGGATCGGGTTTCATGAAACAAAATTTGTTTCAGATGAAACTGGTCCGACTAGGGCAAAAAAAGTCGGAGTTTCGTCCGAAACCCAACCCCAATGCAAGTCAATGGGAAATAAAAGTCGGCATTGAGCGGATGACATTCAGCCGTACTCGCTGCTATTTGGACGAGAAGGCAAAGGAATCACGGAAGTAGAATTAAACCCGGAAGAACCCCAACCTTGGACTGGAGTATCATCATGGGTACGAAACCACCGGCACCGGCTACAAACCCTCCACCGAATCGTCCATACAAAACTTGAGGACCTGGAGCACCCGGGGGGAGCGCTGCCTCCACCCACTGACTTCCGAACTGGAGAACGAGTACTCGTCCTAGATCAGCGGCCCCAAAACAAGTTAGACCCACAGTGGGAGGAAAACCCTTATCGAGTGTTGCGCTGAGTAAGCCCCGATGGACCTGTGTATGAAATACAATCTGAGAAGGACGGCGTTCCTCTCACTCGTACCGTGCATCGCAATATGTTACGTCCGTGTGCATCCACTGACCCCACGCGACCTGGGCCTATTCCTCAGGCCCCCGACCCTCCACCAACAGTCTGGGACCTAGATGACGAAGAGGACTGCCCAGCCATATTAACAGGCCCTCCAAGTAGGGACATGGCAGTAGACTCAGTCAGGCCACCAGAGTCGAGTTTGTTTTATTCCCTGTTAGATTGGTCTATTTTTGCTCTGCTTTCAGAATATACCAGAGTGCTGATATAGTGGGGGGCGAAGTCGTGTGACTTCAGTGTTTTTTGCATCATATGTGTTGGACTTTTTGCGGGGTTTTTGCGTGATTGCAGACAGTGTCTTTCCTTTCCTGTCCTGTCTAGTCAGTGTGGGCCCCATTATTTGCTCAGTCTATTTTCCTGCCTGTGTTTGTGTTTTCATCTTCTCTCATTGACAATATATGTTTGGGGGCTATCTATTCCTTTGGGGTCTGCTCTGGGGGAGTTTAGATTTCCCCTTTCTTGCTTTAGGCTTAGCTAGCTCTCCGGCTGTGCCAAGGCATCTAGGATTATCGTAGGTACGCTCCAATGCTACTGCTAGTTGTGTGGATAGGATCAGGGGTCTGCAATCCGCTTAGGTACCAACCTCTCTGGTTTTCTGTGGCTTAGCCTGGACCTGCTCTCCTCCTCGGTGACCCATTCATAACAGAAGTTAGTGGAGTTCGTGTGGAGAAGGCAAAGTGTGTGGACGTGGGAGAGGGGAGCTGGAGGAATGAGCGGAATTCAGGCTCACTTCTAGCTGAAGCGCATGGTCCAGAGTCCGTTATCCGAGGTTGTATGGATACTGATGTTCCTGCAACAGAAACCAGAGGAACAGAAGGCTGTAAATGCTCTGTTCCCAAATAAGACTCGAAGGTACAGCAGCAACGTGTGTGAGCCATAAGAAGGAGGCTACGGCTGCCTGGCATACGAGGGGAGTTCTAAAGAGAGCAAGCAAGGGGAACTTCAGTGTAACACAGTACTGCAAGTGCCTCAGATAAGCGCTAAAAAGGAGACTACACAACCCATCTGCATAGAGAGATTCCTAAGTTGCTTCCAGGCTGGCCAACTCCTGTTCCATCTGTAATCTGGATCTTGGACTGCACTTACAAAGCAAAGTAAAGGTAAAGGAAACTGCACCCTGTTGTGCCATTGCCTTCTTCCTGCAACCCCTTCAGCACTGCTACATCTTTGTGCCTAACACTGCACCCTCTTCCTCAACGCCTATTACTACTGCCCTGGGACTACAGCTCTACCTGTGGGGAGCTGTTACATCTTGCTGCCTTATACCATCGGTCCCAGAGGATCTGCCTGCAGCGTCGGCTTAACCCCTTCATTGCCGAGCACCACAGGTGGCGTCACGTATCATCCACCTATAAACTTTATTCAGCCACATTTCACCCCTTTTGCATGGATGCCCAGGGCCAAGGACCGTGTCACCGCCACCGTGACTCATCCCTCTGAGACACCGGCCCGGTACCGAGTAACCCCACTGCCCTGGCGGGCAATCCACATGGGCCAGTAGGCATGGCCAGGGCCGTTACGTGTCCATCACTGCGCACTGGGTGAATTTGGTGGATGCAGGGTCCACAGGGGACAGCGGCGGTGGGACAGTGCTGCCTAGCCCACGGTATAGGCAACAGTTGGCTGTAGGCGTTTGACCCTCCGCCTCCTCCTCCAGAAGCGAAAGCTCGTCGACAGAGCGCAGTCACACGAGCACTCCATCCGCAGCTGCCACTGTTGCACACGAGGTGTCCCACTGTCGAACAGCTAGTGGTAAGCGTCAGCAGGCTGTTTTAAAGATGATGTCTTTGGGCGACAACAGACACAGCGGAGGTACTGGCCGACTACTTGCAGCAACAAACTTAGTCATGGCTGGGCAGTCTACATCTTGAGCCAGGCAAGGTAGTCAGTGATAACGGACGTAATTTTGTGGCGGCCATAGCCCTGGCAAAACTCAGACACATACCTTGCCTGGCTCTCACCTTCAACCTGGTGGTGCAGTGCTTCATAAATAATTATCCGGAGTTACCAGCCCTGCTCCATAAGGTGCAAAGACTGTGCTCGCACATCCGTCGCTCGCCCGTAGACTCCAGTCGTATGCAGAGGCTGCAGCCATCGCTCCACCTCCCCAAGCACTGCTTAATCATAGACGTTGCAACAAGGTGGAACTCCACCATGCATGGTTGAGAGGCTGTGCGAACAGAGGCAGGCTGTAATGTATTTGTGGGAGGATACACGGGCAGACATCGAGTTGTCGGGTGTGCAGTGGTCAAAGCTGAAAGACCTCTGTAAAGTACTCCAGTGTTTTGAGGAATGCACATGGCTGGTAAGCGCAGACGACGCCATCATAAGCATGAGCATCCCACTTATGCGTCTGCTCATGCAAACTTTGACGCACATTAAGGATCAGGCGTCTGCAGAGGAGGAGGAGGGAAGACTTGATGACAGTCAGGCATTGTCTGCTCAGGGAACTATCCTGGACGAGGTGGAGGAAGAAGAGGAGGAGGAGGAGAATGAGGGGGATTATTATTTTGGGGAGGAGGATGTTTCTCAGGGGGCAAGAGAAAATGTTGGCTTGCCAAGCTCAGGTACAGGGTTTGAGCGTGACTGGAGGGATGTGGATTTGGCAGAAAGTGCTCCTCCACCCACCACTGGCAGTGTAGCATTGACACCTGGAGAATTGGCCCACATGTGTGATTATCTCTTGCGGATCCTAAAAAGGGACCCCCGCATCGCCAAAATTATGAAGGATGATGACTACTGGTGGGCCAGCATCCTCAATCCAACAAACAAAATCGTTTGTTAGAGGCACTCCCAGCAATATCATCATAGGAAGATTATCATAGAATCATAGAATCGTAGAGTTGGAAGGGACCTCCTGGGCCATCTGGTCCAACCCCCTGCTTAAAGCATGATTCGCTAAATCATCCCAGTCAGTTGTCTGTCCAGCCTCTGTTCGAAGACTTCTATTGAAGGAGAACTCACCACTTCTCGTGGCAGCCTGTTCCACTCATTGATCACTCTAACTGTCAAAAAGTTTTTTCTAATATCTAATCTGTGTCTCCTCCCATTCAGTTTCATCCCATTGCTTCTAGTCTTTCCTTGTGCAAATGAGAATAAAGTTGATCCTTCTACAATGTGACAGCCCTTTAGATATTTGTAGACAGCTATTAAGTCTCCTCTCAGTCTTCTCTTTTGCAAACTAAACATTCCCAAATCCTGCAACCTTTCCTCATAAGACAGGGTTTGCAGACCGGTCACCATTCTGGTCGCTCTTTTCTGAACTTGCTCCAGTTTGTTGATGTCTTTTTTAAAATGTGGTGCCCAAAACTGGACACAATATTCCAGATGAGGTCTGACCAAAGAGGAGTAGAGGGAAATAATGACTTCACGTGATCTAGACTGTATGCTTCTGTTAATACATCCTAGAATTGCATTTGCCTTTTTTGCTGCTGCATCACACTGTTGACTCATATTCAGTCTGTGATCTATTAGTATACCCAAGTCTTTTTCACATGTGCTGTCACTTAGCCCTATTCCTCCCATTCTATATATGCTTTTTCCATTTTTATTGCCCAGATGTAGTACTTTGCATTTCTCCCTGTTAAAAACCATTCTGTTAGTTGCTGCCCACTTCTCCAGTTTATTTAAATCTTTTTGAATCCTCTCTCTCTCTTCTCTAGTATTAGCTATCCCTCCTAGCTTTGTGTCATCAGCAAATTTAATCAGTTTACCCTCAATTCCTTCATCTAAATCGTTGATAAAGATGTTGAACAATACAGGGCCCAGGACAGAGCCCTGTAGTACCCCACTTGAGACATTCTTCCAACTGGATGTGCAGCCATTTAAGACCACTCTTTGGGTCCGATCACTAAGCCAGTTATGAATCCACCTAACAGTTGCCTTGTCCATTCCATACTTAATCATTTTTTCAATAAGGATTGTATGAGAGACTTTGTCAAATGCTTTGCTGAAGTCAAGATATACTATATCTACAGCATTTCCTTGATCCACCCAATCAGTGATACCGTCATAGAAGGAAATTAAGTTAGTCTGACATGACTTATTAGTTACAAACCCATGCTGACTCTGTTTAATCACTTCATTCTTATCCAGGTATTGACATACATGTTGTTTAATAATTTGTTCAAAGATCTTTCCTGGTATAGAAGTCAGACTCACCGGCCTATAGTTACCTGGGTCCACCTTCTTCCCCTTTTTGAAGATAGGAACAACATTTGCTCTTCTCCAGTCTTCTGGCACTTCTCCTGTTCTCCAAGAATTTTCAAAGATTATAGAGAGGGGTTCAAAAATTTCTTCTGCTATCTCCTTCAGTACTCTGGGGTGTAATTCATCTGGACCTGGAGACTTGAATTCATTTAGGCTAGCTAAGTGTTTCCTCACTATCTTTCTGTTTATAGATATCCTGGATTCTTCTATTCCCTTAATAGGACAGTGAATAACAGTTGATGTTACATTTCCTTTCTGAGAGAAAACAGATGCAAAATAGGAATTTAAAAGTTCAGCCTTCTCAACATCCTGTCTTACCATTTCATCATTTTCATCCTGTAAAAATCCTATAGCATCTTTGACTTTTCTTTTACTTTTGACATATCCCCAAAATCCTTTATTATTGCTTTTGACATCTCTTGCAAGCCTCAATTCATTTTCAGCTTTAGCTAATCTGATTTGTGCCCTGCAGGTTCTGCAGACAGCATTATATTCTTCTTTAGATATGCCTCCCTCTTTCCATTTTATAAACATTTTTTTCTTCCTTTTTAGCATGTGCTTAAGTTCTGTGTTCATCCATCCTGGTTTCCTTAACTGCTTCCTATTCTTCCCTCTTTTCGGAATTGTTAACAACTGTGCTTTGAGAATTTCATTTTTCAAGATTTCCCATCCTTCCTGGACATTTTTGTCTTTAAGGATATCCAGCCATTGGATCCCTCCAATTCTCTTTCTGAATCCCTTAAAATCTGCCTTTCTGAAATCTAACCTTGACGTCTGAGTCTTCACAGGTCTTCCGCCTCTAGTTATCCAAAATTCTAAAATAGCATGGTCGCTACCTCCTAGGGTCCCAGCCACTTTTACCTCCTCAACCATTTCCTCCCTGTTTATAAGGATTAGATCCAAGGTAGCAGTTCCCCTTGTTTTCTCCCTTACCTTTTGGAAGATAAAGTTGTCAGCAAGAGAGGATAAGAATTTCCTTGACCTGTTAGTTTTGCCTGAGAGAGATTCCCAACAAATGTCTGGATAGTTGAAATCTCCCATGACAACTATGTCATATTTTTTGGAGAACTTGGCCATTTGATGCATAAAGAGTTCATCCATAGCTTCAGCTTGCACAGGCGGCCTGTAGTAAATGCCTACAATGGTGTCCTTTCCATTGTTCTGTCCTTGTATTCTTACCCACACAGCAGCAGTGCAGGTTCTACCACGAGTAGAGTTGAGCGATACCGTCCGATACTTCAAAGTATCGGATCGGAATGGATCGGCCGATCTTAAAAAAAAGTATCGGTATCGCCGATTCCGATACCGGAAGTCCCATTCAAGTCTATGGGACTTCCGGTATCGGAATAAGAAAACCCCTGTTTTTGCCTTGTACAGCCTCTCTGGGGTCTGTACGGGCCTTTCGGGGGGCTGTGCCGGCCTGCCAGGGGGTCTGTGCAGGCTCCGGTGGGCTGTGCCGGCCTGCCGGTGGTCTGTGCAGGCTCCGGGGGGCTGTGCCGGCCTGCCGGGGGGCTGTGCCGGCCTGCCGGTGGTCTGTGCAGGCTCCGGGGGGCTGTGCCGGCCTGCCGGGGGGGCTGTGCAGGCTTCGGGGGTCTGTGCAGGCATCGTCCGATGGGACTACAAGTCCCATCGGGCGATGCCTGCTACCATGACAGTGATTGATATATTAGCCAATGATGGGACAGTAGTAGTCCCATCATCCGGCTAATGTGTTGAATGTAAAAAAAAAAAAAAAAATTACATGCTACATACATACTACATATATACATACTACATACATACTACATATATACTACATGCTACATACATACAACATGCATACTACATATATACTACATGCAACATGCATACTACATACATGCTACATTCATACTACATACTACATACATGCTACATTCATACTACATATATACTACATGCAACATACATACAACATATATACTACATGCATGCAACATGCATACTACATATATACTACATGTAACATACATACTACATATATACTACATGCATACTACATACATGCTACATACTACATGCATGCTACATGCATGCTACATACATACTACATACATACTACATGCATGCTACATACATACTACATGCATGCTACATACATGCTACATACATACTACATATATACTACATGCATGCTACATACATACTACATGCTACATACATACTACATACATACTACATGCATGCTACATACATACTACATGCTACATATATACTACAAACATACTACATGCATGCTACATACATGCTACATACATACTACATGCATGCTACATACATACTACATGCTACATATATACTACATACATACTACATGCATGCTACAGACATACTACATGCATGCTACATACATACTACATGCATGCTACATACATACTACATGCTACATACATACTACATACATACTACATACATACTACATGCATGCTACATACAATACATTCATACAATACATACATAGACATACAGTACATATAACATAGAGTAACATACTTACCAATACTTGTCACATTGTTCCCCGAAGCCATTGTCTTTTACGGAATAAATATTAACATAACAAACCACAAAAATACTCACCCATGATCCGAAGCAGTCCACGAGTGTGTCCCACGACGATCTTGGGTAGAGAACTGCAGCATCAGCTGATGCTGCCGTTCTCTACGGGCTGCAGGAATCCAATGACGGAAGGTAGGTATCCTTCCGCACTGTATTCCTCCGCCACTTAAAAAAAAAAAAGTCCCTAGTCTCACTTTATGCCATTGCTGCGTAGTATATATATATTTATTTTTTTTTTAACATTTAACACACTACTACTGTCCCATCATTGGCTAATGTGTCAATCACTGTCATGGTAGCAGGCATCGCCAGATGGGACTTGTAGTCCCATCGGACGATGCTTGCACAGACCCCCGGACATCAGCACAGCCCCCCGGCAGGCCGGTACAGACCCCCACAGGGTGCACAGACCACCGGCAGGCCGGTACAGACCCTGGGCAGTCCACACAGCCCCCCGGCAGGCCGGCACAGCCCCCCGGCAGGCCGGCAGAGACCCCCGGAAGGCCCGAAATGATGGCGCATCATGATGCGCACACACCGCGCATCATGATGACGTCATTTCGGCTGTCAATCAACTTTGAACTTCCGATGCCGACTTCCGATATTGAAAAAATATCGGAAGTCGGTATCGGAATTCCGATACAGCAAGTATCGGCCGATACCCGATACTTGCGGTATCGGAATGCTCAACACTAACCACGAGCCGTACTGAGCAACATGGAAGAGGTGTTTGTGGTGCACACAGCCGAAGTGGCGTTGGAGACAGTGGTTTCATGACCATGTTATGGACTGATTTCTCGAGTAACGCTCACATGACTGGTAATACTGAATCGATTGCAACAGACAGGAGACAGCAGTTGTCAACTATGGTTCAAAATTACCTCTCCTCCCCTATCGATGTTCTCCCTCACAGTTCATTCCCCTTTGACTACTGGGCCAGTAAACTGGACACCTGGCCTGAATTGGCACAATATGCCTTACAGGAGCTTGCTTGCCCTGCTGGTAGTGTGCTATCAGAGTCTTCAGCGGTGCTGGATCAATCCTGACAGAAAGAGGGACCCGGCTGTCGACCCAAAATGTAGGTGATCTCACCTTCATTAAAATGAACCATGCCCGGGTACCACCTTCCCCTGATGACACATAGGTTGCCAGCAAAATGGCTCGCTTTATCCTCCTCTTCCTCCGACTTCTCCAATTCCTCCATTTGCAGCTGCTGAACGTCCAGCCTACACCTCAACATATGCCAGTTTTTCCACCTCCCTAACTGGGCTATACCCCCCCCCACAACTTTAGCCGAATAACCCCAGTTTTCAATGCGTTGCTATTATTATAAAGTAAATTAAGGTTGACAAGCTTAAGTAATAAGAATTGATGTCGTTGCCATTGAAATGGGCACTGTAGGTGTGTTTACTGTCCTTCACTCACTGCCGACTTTTATTCCCCATTGACGTGCATTGGGGTCGGGTTTCGGAACTCCGACTTTTGCCGATAGTCGGCATTTCGTTCGACTCGACTTTTGGTAAAGCCGGGTGGTCCGAAACCCGACTCGACCCTCCCGGAGGCAAAGTCGCTCATCTCTACTTGTCTTGTATCTTCTGACTTCAGACCGTTCAGAAGCTATGCTCACAAGATAGCGTGGCAGGACAGGAGTGGTGCCAAAACGGTGAAGAGAGTAAGCATATGACTGGGGGCAGGGGGCTTATGTACAAAGCACCACTCCAGTGATGAAGAAAAAAAATTAAATGGTGCTTTAACCCCTTTCTGACATCAGACGTACTATCCCGTCCATGGGACCTGGGCCCCTATGCCCATGGATGGGATAGTACGTCTAGCGCGATCAGCGGCGCCCACGTGGTGAGCGCCGCTGATCGCGGCCGGGTGTCAGCTGATTATCACAGCTGACACCCGGCACAATGTGTCAGGGGCGGTCACGGACCGCCCCCGACACGTTAACCCCTTGCACAACGCGATCAAACATGATCGCGGTGTATCGGGGGTTAAAGGGAAGCATCGGCAGGGAGGGGGCTCCCTCCGTGCTTCCCTGAGCCCCCCACAGCAGCGCAATGTGCAGCGCTGCTGCGGGGGGCTCTTTCCCTGCAGGCCCCCGAATCCAAGATGGCGACGGGGGCCTGCAGGGAGCTGACTTCCTCAGTGCCTGCAAAGCGCAGGCATGAGGAAGTCTGCAGCAGTGCCTGTGACAGATCGATGATCTGTCAAAGTGATCTGTGATGTGACAGATCAGCAATCTGTCACAGGACAGTGATGTCCCACCTGGGACTATGTAATAAAGTTAAAAAAAAAAAGTGTTAAAATAATTTTTAAAAAATCGCCAAATAAATTAGAAAAAAAAAAATATTCCCCTAATAAATCCATTTTTTTAAAATAAAAAAAAACCAAAACAATAAAGGTACACATATTAGGTATCGCCGCGTCCGTAACGAACCGCCCTATAAAACTGTCCCATTAGTTAACCCCTTTAGCGAACCCCTTAAAAAATAAAAATAAAAAACTAAGCAAAAAATAATGATTTATTATCATACCGCCAAACAAAATGTGCAATAACGCGCGATCAAAAAGACGCATATAAATATCCATGGTACCGCTGAATACGTTATCTTGTCCTGCAAAAAACGAGCCACCATACAGCATCATCAGCGAAGAAGTAAAAAAGTTATAGCTCGCAGAATAAAACGATGCAAAAATAATTATTTTTTATATAAAATAGTTTTCATTGCATAAAAAAACCTCACATGACTCGGTGGGTCAAAATACGGAAAAATTATAGCTCTCAATATGTGGTGATGCAAAAACTATTTTTACAATAAAAAGCGTCTTTTAGCGTGCGACAGCTGCCAAACATAAAAACCGCCATAAATAATAAATCAAACCCCCCATTATCACCCCCTTAGTTAGGGAAAAATAATAAAATTAAAAGAAAATGTATTTATTTCCATTTTCCCATTAGGGTTAGGGTTAGGGCTAGGCTTAGGGCCAGGGCTAGGGTTAGGGTTAGGGCTAGGGCTAGGGTTAGGGCTGAGATTACGGTTAGGGGTGTGTTGGGGTTAGGGTTGGAGTTAGAATTGGGGGTTTCCACTGTTTGGGCACATCAGGTGCTCTCCAAATGCAACATGGCGTCTGATCTCAATTCCAGCCAATTCTGAGTTGAAAAAGTCAAATGGTGCTCCTTCCCTTCCAAGCTCTGCCATGTGCCCAAACAGTGTTTTACCCCCACATGTAGGGTATCAGCCTACTCAGAACAAATTGCAAAACAACTTTTGGGGTCCAATTTCTCCTGTTACCCTTATGAAAACAAAAAATTGGGGGCAAAAATATCATTTTTGTGGAAAAAAATATTTTTTTTATTTTCACGCCCGAGCGTTATAAACTTCTGTGAAGCACTTGGGGGTTCAAAGTGCTCACCACACATCTAGATAAGTTCTGTGGGTGGTCTAGTGTCCAAAATGGGGTCACTTGTGGGGAGTTTCAATAGTTTAGGTACATCAGGGGCTCTCCAAACGCACATGACACCCACAGACCATTCCATCAAAGTCTGCATTCCAAAACGTCACTACTTCCCTTCCGAGCCCCGACGTGTGTCCATACAGTAGTTTTCTCCCACATATGGGGTGTCATCAGCGTACTCAGGACAAATTGGACAACAACTTTTGGGGTTCAATTTCTCCTGTTACCCTTGGGAAAATAAAAAAATTGATCATGTTTGTGGAAAAAATACAATTTTTTTATTTTCATGCCCGGGCATTATAAACTTCTGTGAAGCCCTTGGGGGTTCAAAGTGCTCACCACACATCTAGATAAGTTCCTTAGGGGGTCTAGTTTCCAAAATGGGGTCATTTGTGGGGGGTTTCCACTGTTTAGGTACATTAGGGGCTCTCCAAAGGCAACATGACACCCGCAGACCATTCCATCAAAGTCTGCATTCCAAAACGTCACTACTTCCCTTCCGAGCCCCGACATGTGCCCATACAGTAGTTTTCTCCCACATATGGGGTATCAGCGTACTCAGGACAAATTGGACAACAACTTTTGGGGCCCAATTTCTCCTGGTACCCTTGGGAAAATAAAAAAAAATTGGTGACTAAAAGATCATGTTTGTGGAAAAAATATGAATTTTTTATTTTCACGCCCGGGCGTTATAAACTTCTGTGAAGCACTGGGGGGTTCAAAGTGCTCACCACACACCTAGATAAGTTCATTGGGGGGGTCTAGTTTCCAAAATGGTGTCATTTATGGAGGGTTTCCACTGTTTTGGTACACCAGGGGTTTTCCAATAGCGACATGGTGTCCAATCTCAATTCCAGCCATAAATGTCAAATGGCGCTGCTTCCCTTCCGAGCTCTGCCATGCGCCCAAATAGTGGTTTACCCCCACATGTGGGGTATCAGCGTACTCAGGACAAATTGCACAATAACTTTTAGGGTCCTGTTACCCTTGGGAAAATAAAAATTGGGGGTGAAAAGATCATTTTTGTGGAAAAAATATGATTTTTTAATTGTACCACTGTACGTTATAAGCTTCTGTGAAGCCCTTGTGGGTTCAAAGTTCTCACCACATATCTAGATAAGTTCCTTGGGGGGTCTAGTTTCCAAAATGGGGTCACTTGTGGGGGGTTTCCACTGTTTAGGTACATCAGGGGCTCTCCAAACGTGACATGGCGTCCGATCTGAATTCCAGCCCATTTTGCATTGAAAAAGTCAAACGGCGCTCCTTCCTTTCTGAGCTCTGCCATGCGCCGAAACAGTGGTTCCCCCCCACATATCAGGTATCAGCGTACTCAGGACAAATTGCACAATAACTATTCCAGTCCAATTTCTCCTGTTACCCTTGGTAAAATAAAAAAAATTGAACCTGAAGTATTTTTTTTGTGAAAAAAAGTCAGATGTTCATTTTTTTTAAATATTCAAAAAATTCCTGTGACGCACCTAAAGGGTTAATAAACTTCTTGAATGTGGTTTTGAGCACCTTAAGGGGTGTAGTTTTTAGAATGGTGTCACTTTTGGGTATTTTCTATCATATAGACCCCTCAAAAGTGGCTTCAAATGTGATGTGGTCCGTAAAAATAAAATGGTGTTGCAAAAATGAGAAATCGCTGGTCAATTTTTAACCCTTATAACTTCCTAACAAAAAAAAAAAAATTTGGTTCCAAAATTGTGCTGATGTAAAGTAAACATGTGGGAAATGTTAGTTATCAAGTTTTTTGTGTGCAGTATCTCTGTGATTTAAGGGCATAAAAATTCAAAGTTGGAAAATTGCAAAATATTCAAAATTTTCACCAAATTTCCATTTTTTTCACAAATAAACACAAGTTATTTGAATGAAATTTTACCACTATCATGAAGTACAATATGTCATGAGAAAACACTGTCAGAATCACCGGCATCCATGAAAGTGTTCCAGAGTTATGACCTCATAAAGGGACAGTGGTCAGAATTGTAAAAATTGGCCCGGTCATGAACGTGCAAACCACCCTTGGGGGTGAAGGGGTTAAGCTTACAGATGCACATGCATCACCCATATGGTCACCATAATGTGTTTACACCTACACACTTTCAATACTGACCCTCAATATCGCACAGCAGGGATGCGTGAAAGAGTAAAGAATAGTACAGGAAAATGACACAAAAGGTGCATGTGTTATGAATGAGTCACCGTAGGAGGCATAAACAGAAATACTAGCTAAGTCCAGAAAACCAGAGAAGTTGGCAGCTATCGGATTGCAGACCCCTGAACCTATCAACAACAACTAGCAGTAGCCGTGGGGGGTTCCTACGGTGCCCTAGACCCCTCAATCACAGCCGGAGAACTAAATAGCCTATAGAAAGAAAGGGAAATCTAAACTGCCCCAGAGCAGACCCCAAAGCAATAGGCAGCCCCCAACATATAATGACGGTGAAGCAAGATGAAAAAACACTCACACAGATAGAAAGATAGGCTGAGCAAATGATGGGGCCAAAGCTAACTAAATAGGACAGGATAGAAAAGCTGCTGTCTGCAATCCGCCCAAACCCTATCAAAACAAGAGCCAACAGACTGATAGGGAAAAAAACCCTGAAGACGCTAGGCTTCAAAAAGACTATATCAGTACTCAGGTATTTTCTGGAGACAGAGCAAAAAGGAATTCAGCTCACCCCAGCAGGGGATGGCAGAAATCCAGAAAAACAAGGCAAAACAAAACCAAAACACGAATGCAAAAAGCAGAGCAGAAAACTTAGCTTTTGAGGAGCAGGAATCAGACTGGTCTCCTAGAATCCCTCTGAGAAATCACCAGCAAGGCAGAAGGGCGTCGGCTGCCTTATATCCAGTCAGCAATTTCAGTCACCCAGTCATCATCATCCTGCTCAGGTGCTTGGTAATCAGCCTCACTACCTTCCTTCACCAGAAGAGGGAGTTCATCAGACCTCAATGGTGAAGGGGAAAATGAACTCACAACATGCATGTCTGTATCACATAAAACACATGTTTGTTAATCGCAGTTTGAGCGCTGCTGACATGCAATATCAATTCCTTGGATATCTTTTTGCATTCCTTTCCTGTTTTATACAGTTCAACTACCTTTTCCCATAGATCCATTGACAATTCTTATGCTTTGGCCATGACTCACAATTCAGAAACGTCAGTGGCTGGATGAAAGAAGCAAGAGTCTGTCTGGATCCCAGAAACTCACTCAGCTTTTATGCACACTGTCACGCCGCGCTCACCTGGGGGCGGGACCTTGGTTCCGACATCATCTCTTCCGAAGCCGCGGTCGCTCCGGGGGTCCCGCCAGGTGCGCACGCGCACCTCTTGTACCTAGGTTCCTGTCTCCTCCAGGTTATGTGTGCGCTTGCGCGCTCCTCTCTGTTCGGCCTCCAGGTCTGTCCTCTCTATGGTACTGGAGGACTTGACCCGGAAGCCCTAGCGATCATGTGCTATATCAGGCTACCTCTTCCTAGGGGAGGTGCCTGATTATTGTTGTACTTCCTGGCTTGGTCAGCCGTGTCCCTGCCTGGCTGTGCGCTGTATTCGGGTCCTCTGTCTTGTCCTCTGCTGTGCCTCTTGGCACACGCTCTGAACCTGTACTCTGCCTTGTACTCTATTGTGCCTCTTGGCACGCGCTCTGAACCTGCACTCTGCCTTATACTCAGTTGTGCCTCCTGGCACACACTCTGATCCTGTGCTCTGTCTTATACTCAGTTGTGCCTCCTGGCACACGCTCTGATCTTGTGCTCTGTGTTATAGTCAGCTGTGCCTCCTGGCACATGCTCTGATCCTGTGCTCTGTCTTATGCTCAGTTGTGCCTCCTGGCACACACTCTGTTCCTGTACTCTGTTACACCTCCTGGCACACCTGCTGCCTAACTCAGTACTTTGACGTGCTCCTTTACACGCGTCCTGCTTTGCTCATACCCGGACGTACTAGTCGCTGCCTGCCATACGTGCTCTTGTGTACCCGTCTTGCACTATCCTGTATCTAGTGCACTCCCGTGTACACGCCTTGTGTTCCTGAGTACATCCTGTACCGTCCTGTACACCACGTGTCCCTGTGTCCACGCTTCAACACGTTCCTGCAGACACACTCATTCGTGTCTCCTGTGAGCCGGCCACCTGGTGCCAGCAGTCGTGGTACCTTACCCCCTTGGGCTTGCCCCTGACACTCCCTGTATAGGGGGTGGTCCTCACTAGGTCAGCTCGCCCTGGGAGGGTTGGTGCCATGACCCAGAGGGTCCACTCCAGGAGTCGTCACACACACACACTGATTACAAGCAAACAGTTCACAGGTGAGGATGTTACCTTTAGTATCCATTCAAACCCATTTGTGTCAACTTCTGTACATGTTATCAGGCAAAAATCACTTGGGTATGTGAACTTTTGATCAGGGTCATTTGGATGTTTTGGGTTGTTTTGGGTGAACTCGCATCTGCACCATGAGAGGTGCAAGCGGGGATCTCACCAAGGTCACCGCAGTTCATCCTGGCTGGGAACACAGTCTCAGTGACCAGAGGTAACCTCAGTGACGCCACCACTAGTCACTGACGATGAACCACAGCAGCTCACTGACCAGTGTTTCTCAGCCTGGATGGTCCCATCTTGGCACTGTCCAGGCAGAAAACAGTTTATCTCCCAGACATGGATTACAATATGGGACAGAACAACGCATAGGTGAGAGATATTGTTGTTTATTTATTTTTGTTTTATTATAGGAGATGAGGGCTTCGGTTGAATGCGCTTTAGGTGAGTAAAACGGTGTTTGTTATTTTTAAATAAAAAAGTAATAGTGTGTTTTATTTTATTTAAAATAAAAGTCTTTATTCTGTGTCTTTATTTACTATATAACTATAGGATTACTAATGGATAGGTATCTAATAGACACCTCTCCATTACTAATCTGTGGGCTTGATGTCACCTGATAATACAAACGTTCACTCATGTCTAATGACGACATATTCAATATGACAATCTAATTCTGTGTCGTACCTGTGGGTTCAAAATAGTCACTATACCCCTGGATAAAATCCTTGAGGGGTGTGGTTTCCAAAATGTGGTCACTTGTGGTAGTTTCCACTGATTATCTACATCAGGGGCTCTCTAAATGCAACATGGCATCTGCTCTTGATTCCAGGCAATTTTGTGTTCAAAATGTCAAATGGTGCTCCTTCCCTTCCGAGCACTGCTGTGCGCCCAAACTGTAGATTTCTCCCATATATGGGATATGGGCATACTCAGGAGAAATTGAACAACAAATTTTGCCTCAGCAGTGCTGTACCTTGCATGAAATCACCTGCGGTCACGTCATCGTGGCATCTTACAAACAGTAATGCTACATGAGGTAATTTAATGCGCAGTAAGGGGAGCTGAGCAACCCGGCAGTCGAACAACCCTAAACTGGCAAGGGCAGACCAGCCCAGAATACATTTTCCCCTTTACCTCTTGGCCCAGCCTGTCCTTGAATATATCAATGCTTTCAGCCACTAATACACAGGCCCATTCTCAAGTATATCATATATGTCAGTCCCCTATATACAGCCTGATCCTGCAGTATATTATTCCTCTAAGTCCCCTCTATACAGCTCCATCTTGCGATATATCACTCCTTTCAGCCCCCTATACACAGCCCCATTCTGAAGTACATTGCTCCTCTCAGCCCTTTATACACAGCTCCATCCTGCATTATATCACTCCTTTCAGCTCTTTCTATAAAGCCTCATTCTGCAGTATAGCACTCCTTTATACATAGCTCCATTTTGTTTTGTTTTGTTTTTCCATTAAAATTAAAAGGGAGCTTATTCAAAGAGTATTTTAAGCAGTTTTTATGTGGATTTTGAAACAGAGTCTAATTTAAAATTGACGTGAAAAACTCCATGTAGTCGTACTCTTGGGGTAGTACTAAACATCGCCATAATAAAGTGAGTATAAAACAATAGAATTGACTACACGCCAACACTGGTCAGTACTGTGAAAAATTTCCATGTCAGTGAAATGATTAGGTTGATCATCTGCACATACTGAAACAAATTGTATCAGGAAACTGTTCTTTCCTGCATAACTAGATATTAGCCGGAAGGGCAAAGAGTAGTGAACCACAGATATAGCACAGGAAATCAGTGTCACCACCTCCTTCCAGTATTGTACTGAGAACTTATTCTTGAATTCCTGTCTCAAAAATGTGATGCAAAAAGCCTATATAACAGCACACCAAAAATGAATGTACATACCATGACTATAAAATAAATCATACATCAAAACTGCTGGAAGTGTCCGTTGTTGAACCATTGTGACAGAGTCACTGGTAATGTAATAGAGGGGAGACATGTTTCACTATGCCTAATGGCATCAGTGATATGAAATCCAGAGTTTTATTTCCTCCAGCACAGTAAGTGTTGCGAAGGTTAAGTTATGTTATGGGCTGGACCTCCATCATTTTGTCTTTCATCTGAAAAAAAAAATGATGAAACTGATGAAAATCGGATGGAAAATATTGATGACACTCCATACATAAAAAAACAAGGACAGCTGAATGAGATCTAAAATAAATATATGCTAATAAACTATATATACTATAAAATGGATATTCATGTTATTAATTGTTAGGATATTTTATTATCCTTATAATACTTGTTAATATGGCAATTCTTTAACGTCCTCTGCACATAGGTTTATAGATAAATTGGAGATGTTGCCATCTAGTGAGAAACATTGAAAACACAACACCAAAAAAATGATAAGACTTGTTTCCTTTACAGTAAAATTGCCTAGATATACCTGGTCAGTGTATGCTAAAGTGTGTGCCAAAGGTCAAGGGTTCTTGGATGCATGAGGGCCCATGAGTGCATTATACGATTTATGTATAATTGGGCCTAGTTCAATCATGAGAGTCTCTCCTTTCGATAGAAAAACAGTGCCGGATACAGGTTTTTGATAACTTGATTAGAGCTCAGAATCAGTTCTCCTTCAATGGAGCTTATTACCCAATCTGGCTAACTGCTAATTAGGAGAAATCTTGATGAATATGAAGAATTCCCCCACCATAAAGGAGTTGTCAGAGGTTAAAAAACAAAAAAAAAGAAAAAAAAACAGTAACAAGAAATGAAATAAAAACCCTTTAAGCCCAATGTTCTTGGTGTCCCCGCTGTTCTTTGTCTACATTCTGTGAGCCATTGATGGGCTGCAGGGGTCACAGGCCACTATGACGTCAAAATACCTAAGATGGAACTATATTTAAATCTACCATGTAAAACTCAGTACAGACTGCTTTTATATACATTAAATCTACTAAAAAATGTTTGAAATTGTTTAATTTTGTTACCCATTAAGTGACACTATTACAAAGAAAGGTCCCTGTCGAACTGTGGCTGAACAGCAGCAGGAGGAGCAGAACTGGAACAACAGGAACCGATGAAGCAGAGAAGAATCAGCCTGCACTGAGACACAATGAGGTGGTGGTTGGTCCAGCAGTCGGCACCTTACATGGATCTTGTTAATCTAAAGTTAATCCTATCCCTCTTCTGGGCAATGATATAGTCAATGAGATATGAGTGCCTCGAGCGTGGGTGCATCCACAATGTCTCCTTGAGAGTGGGTAGAAATAACAGGGTGTTGGTGATCACAAAATCATGTGTTGCACACGTCTTGAGGAATGCTATTACTGTCACAATTGCCAAGGCTGTGACTCCCAATGATTCCTCCCTGTTTTGATAGTCTGTTCTCCCAGCAGCGTCTCAACTGATGAACAAAGTCTCTGGCTCTACTGCAGAGAAACGAGTAGCACTGTCGCCCGACAGTGCTGATGGATTCAGTCCTGCTTGACTTGGGTGCGCCGGAACGTGAAAACAGTACTCTATGTGGATTCCTCAAAAATGGCCCCAGGCACAGGTCATGAGCACGTGTACCGGCCGCAACAGCCCGCGGTCTTTCGGAGCAGTCTCAAAACGTTTGTCCTGTATCTCAGGTAAAACAGGGGTATCCAACAGTGCGGGCACAGACGGTAACTTAATAGCATCAAGAGAAGTCTCAAGGTCAGCACATGGAGGTCTGAGAAAAGTGGAGTTGTAAGTGTGAATCTGGCGCCCCCAGGAGTATGGTCGCCACAGTGGCATTACCTTCCTCCTAGGGAGTGTGATGTCATGCTTGAAAGCAATAAAGGGTCTCTCTGTCAGGTAAATTCAACACACAGCACGGTTCCCACTCCAGGCCAGCAGAGGGAGCTCTGAACCAAAACTGGGGGAGGAGCTGCTCTCTGGGGGCCAGGAAGGGGAAGTTAGTTAGTTCGTGTGAGGAGGGCGAAGTGTGTGGACGAGAGAAGAAGAGCTGGAGGATTGAGCAGAGTTCAGGCTCACTTCTAGCATAGAGCATGGTCCAGAGTCCGGTCTCCGAGGTTGTATGGATACTGATGTTCCTGCAACAGAAACCGGAGGAATAGGAAGCTGCAAATGCTCTGTTCCCACATAAGACTCAGAGGCACAACAGCAACGTGTGAGCCAGAAGAAGGAGGCTACAGCTGTCTGCCATACGAGGGGGTTCTAAAAGAGAGCAAGCAAGGGGAACTTCAGTGTAACTCAGTACTGCATGTACCTCAGATAAGCGCTAGAAAGGAGACTACACAACCCATCTGCATAGAGAGATTCCTAAGTTGCTTCCAGGCTGGCCAACTCCTGTTCCATCTGTAATCTGGATCCTGGACTGCACTTGCAAAGCAAAGTAAAGGTAAAAGAAACTGCACCCTGTTGTGTCATTGCCTTCTTCCTGCAACCCCTTCATCACTGCCTCATCTCTGTGCCTAACACTGCACCCTCTTCCTCAACACCTATTACTACTGCCCTGGGACTACAGCTCTACCTGTGGGGAGCTATTACATCTTGCTGCCTTATACCATCTGTCCCAGAGGATCTGCCTGCAGCATCGGCTTAACCCCTTCATTGCCGAGCACCACAGGTGGCGTCACGTATCATCCACTTATAAACTTTAATCAGTCACGCTTAACCCCTTTTACATGGACGCCCAGGGCCACGGACCGGGTCACCGCTACTGTGACACTTCCGTCTGAGATACCGGCCCGGTACCGAGTACCCAACTGCCCTGGCGGGCGATCTATTTTGGCGTCACAAACAGGATTTACGAAGCCCGGTGCCACGAGGTCCTGTGTGCCAGAGACTGTGTGTGTGCCATAGGCCTATTGTGCCATTGCCGCCATTACCCCGCCACTTGGCACGCGCGGGAAGCCAAAGGGGCAGGCTGTGGTGGGCAGAGCCAGCCGGAGAGCGCGAAAAGTGAAGGGCTGTGCGGGAAGAGACCAGCGCGCGGGAAGTGAGAAGCAGAGGCCTGCAGTTTCGGCGTCCCCCGATCATCCAGCCGGCAGAGAGGCAACCGGTAAGCCAGTGCAACCCAGGGCCTGGCCAACATTAACTAGGGGGGAGGAGAATGTCTGAGGCAAGAGAAGAAGCAGTAGTGTACGCCACCGCACCCCCCACAGCGCCGCAAGATGCAGGGGCCAGAGCAGCTGCGGCCCCAATGGCACTGCAGAATCCAGCGGCCAGCTCCACCTCCAGAACGCAGCAGAAACAAGCGCCCATCACAGCAGTCCCCATAATGCCGCTGTCCATGCCCTATATACCGGGAGCAGCCTGGTTACTGCAGTACTCAGGGGAGTCACATACCCTGAGTGAATTTAAAGAGAGACTGTGCAGTTTGTTTGAGGTGTATCCTCTCTCTGAAAGCCAGAAAGTGAACATCCTTATTGGGCAGCTAACTGGTGCAGCACAAAGGGAAGTAAAAGCCTGGCAGGACACTGATAAAGAGACTGTTAAAAAGATTCTGGCTAAGCTAAGAAGCACCTTTGACACTCGCACTGCAGCTGAAATAAAAATGAGATTCTTTGGGTGTAAGCAGAGAGTGCAGGACATTATACGGGACTATGCTCTTAACCTGCAGGAGGCGCTGCGAGCCATAAAGCAGATTGACCCAGACAGTGTGAAAGATGGAGACAGACTGTTAAAGGAGCAATTTATTGAGGGACTCCTATCCAGTACCCACAGAGCACAGCTACGCATCATAGCCCTACAAAACCCTGACCTAGACTTTTCAGACTTCAAAGACAGGGCTATCCGGGTGCTGCATGAACCAAATGTCAGCCGTCCAGCGCCCCCTAGGCGCCCAGCGGTCACATACCACCAAGGAGCAGCATCTTTCCCTCCCAGCCCTGTGGGGGCTGATGCACAGACTCTAGATAATGATCCATCTACAGAACTGCGCTTTCAGGTCCAAGAGCTGACCAAAAGTATGGCTGCACTTGCCAAAACTGTGCAGCCCATGCAGGTGTCCTCAAAGGAGAAGATCCAGCTGGCCTCCAGTCCAGAGGATGTCCTGTGGCTATGGAAGAAGAGGATCCCGTCACTCCGAGGGAGAAACAACGATCGCTATGACCAGGACGGACGTCCCATCTGTCGTCACTGCCACAAGGCAAGCCACATCGCAAGATTCTGTTATTTTAACGAGCAACCCCTGGGGCAGAGGGCCAACCCCCATGAGTAGGACCACAAGGCCCAAAGAACTGGCGAGCCAAGTATGCTAGAGGGTGACCGGTCCTCCCAGTGGTGATTGACGGCATCCCCATGAACGCTTTGCTGGACACTGGCTCTCAGGTGACAACTATGCCATGTATCCTTTACAAGCGGTATTGGGCTGACTCTGAACTTACCCGTGGCCCAAGTGATGAACTGACAGTAGTTGCCAGAGATTACCATTAAAGTGGGGCGAGTAGAGTTAAAATCTCAAGGTCTGATAGTTGTTGACATTGATCCACGAGAATGTAACCCAATGATGACCTTAGGTACTAATGTGATTGAAAATTGTCTTGCCGAGGTTATTGTTTTGTTGCAACAGGTAGCTGAGACTGCTGGTTCCAGTGAACAAGGAGTCCTGCAGAAGGAGATCAAGGCCCTGATGCAAAGACAGCAGGTAGAACTGTCTGGCGGAGAAATTGGCAGCATCAGAGTGAGTGATTCTTTCCCCATTGCGATACCCCCCAGATGTGAAATATTAATTTGGTGTCGGGCAGCCATCGGCCTCAGAGGAAAAGATTACCAAGCATTGGTAGAGCCTGTGTACTCTGATAGCCGGCCCACTGTCCTGACAGCCAGAGGGGTAGTTGATGTCCGCAAAGGGAGAGTACATGTAAGCCTCTTGAATTGTGGGGAAGAGGAGGCTACAATACCATGGTGTGCCACAGTTGCTAAGCTGCTTACTGTCAGCAATACAGGCAGCAGAGCCCTTGGTCTCGTCCGACCAGGAAGGGACAATGGCTCTGTAAAGCAGCTCGAGGAGTGGTGTCAGCAGCTGCAGGTGGGAACTGACTCCACCCCTTCATACCAAAAGAGTGGGGTTTACCGAGTGACTCAGGAGTATGAGCGGGTATTCAGTAAATACCCTCTAGACTTTGGGAAGGCAAAAGGGGTTCAACACCATATCCCCAATGGAGATCATCCACCCATTAAAGAAAGGTACCGACCTATACCCCCAACACAATATCAATGTGCTAAAAGTATGTTGCGGGAAATGAAGGAGGCTGGGGTGATCAGAGACAGTTGTAGCCCCTGGGCAGCTCCAATAGTCTTTGTGAAAAAGAAAGATGGTACCATGAGAATGTGTGTTGATTACCGAAAAATTAACAGCATTACACATAAGGATGCCTACCCATTACCCAGAATTGAGGAGTCGTTAGCCGCACTTAAAACTGCTAACTATATTTCCACCTTAGATCTCACTAGTGGGTATTGGCAGGTTCCCATGGCAGAGGCAGACAAGGAGAAAACAGCTTTTACTACACCAATGGGTCTCTGCGAGTTCAACTACATGCCATTCGGGCTCTGCACCGCCCCAGGGACATTTCAACGGCTAATGGAGTGCTGTCTTGGACACAAGAACTTCGAGACAGTCCTCTTGAACCTAGATGATGTCATTGTTTTATCCAAGACTTATGAAGACCATCTGAAGCACCTGGCAGAGGTGTTTGAAGCCTTGCCTGAAAGTGAAGCCATCCAAATGCCACCTCCTGAAGCCCAAGGTACAGTACCTCGGTCATGTAGTGAGTGCAGATGGTGTGGCACGGATCCTGACAAAGTCACTGTCATCTGGGACTGGCAGAAGCCCAGCAACCTCCATGAGGTACGTCAATTCCTCGGGTTGGTAGGCTACTTCCGAAGGTTTATCAAAGGCTTCACTGAGATAGCCACACCTATGCAAAATCTTCTGGTGGGCCAGCCCAAGAAAGCCAGGAAGAAGAGTCCTATATTTGAATGGAATGAGGAACTGGAGAGGTCCTTCACTCGACTGAAAATGGCTCTCACCGGAGATGAAGTTCTGGCCTACCCAGATTATGGCCAACCATTTGTTTTGTATACTGATGCCAGCAAAGTGGGACTGGGAGCAGTACTGTCACAGGTACAGAATGGCAAAGAAAGAGTGATCTCCTATGCCAGCAGGAAGCTTCGTCCCACTGAAAGGAACCCTGACAACTACAGTTCCTTCAAACTGGAGTTCCTCGCCATAGTCTGGGCTGTGACTGAATGATTCAAGCATTACCTAGCTTCAGCCAAGTTTACCATCTTCACGGACAACAACCCGTTGACTCACTTGGAAACTGCCAAACTAGGTGCACTAGAGCAACGATGGATGGCCCGACTGTCTAACTATGAATTCACCAGCAAGTACCGAGCGGGGCACAAGAATGTCAATGCCGATGTGCTGTCCAGAATGCCAAATCTGCCAGATGAAGAAGAAGACCCTGAGGCACTCGAAGAAATAGAGGTACCTGCCTTCCACCAGCCAATTGCGGCCCAACATGCCCAAGGAGTGAGAAACAGACGATCTATCACGAAAGAGGCCACCCTAAATCAATTGCCTCATCGTGACTGGGCAAAAACGCAGGATAACGACCCTGAAGTCCGCCTGGTAAAGGAGCTACTGTCGCAAGCTGACTCACGCCCAGGTCCAGATGCTCCTGAAGAAACCCAGCAGTTGTGGAAGGAAAGAGGCCGGCTGTTCATCTATGAGGGAAAGCTGTGTCGGAGGAGTATCAATGCCCGCACTCATGAGTTGGTCTGGTAGGTGGTAGTCCCAATGAGGGAGGCATCAATGGTCTTGGAAGCATACCACAATGGAGCTGGACACTTCGGATGGAAGAAGTTGGAGGCCTTGCTCCGGGAGAGATTCTATTGGGCTGGTATGAGGAAGGCCATTGAAAATTGGTGTCGGGAGTGTGGACAATGCAACCTGCGCAGGAAGGACCGTAACAGCCAGTGAGCTCCTTTGCAGCCAATAATAACCAAGCAACCACTTGAGTTGGTCGCCCTGGACCATGTGAAGCTGGTCCCAAGCCGTTCAGGCTACGTTTATGCTCTTACCATCGTTGACCACTACTTGAGATTGCTGGTAGTCGTGCCTGTCAAGGATCAAACAGCCAGGACAGCAGCCAGAGCATTCCAACAGCACTTTTGTCGACCACACGGATATCCCGAGCAATTGCTTACAGATCAAGGTCCAGCCTTTGAGGCAGAAGTGTTCCAGGAATTCTGTAATTTGTACGGTTGCAAGAAGATCAGGACAACACCGTACCATCCACAGACCAATGGCATGTGTGAAAAGATGAATCAAGTGGTGATCGATCTACTGAAGACCTTGCCTTTGGAAGAGAGGAATCTGTGGCAAGAGAAGTTGCCAGATCTGGTAGACCTCTACAATCACATTCCTGTGAATTCCACCAACTGCACTCCAGCCTACCTAATGAGAGTGAGGCCTGGCAAGTTGCCTGTTGATTTAGATATGGGAGTCATTACACCTGAGGTGACATCACCAGATGATGACTGGGATACAGAGCGGCAGCAGCAGTACCGTAGAGTACAAGAGTGTGTAGAAAAGAGTCTAGCTCAGGCGAGACAAAAGCAGGAGAAGAACTACAATCAACATGCCCCTGCAGTTCCCTTGTCACCAGGAGAACAAGTCCTAAAGAGGAAAAGAAGGATGCATAAATTGGATGACCAATGGGAAGCTGAACCCTACACCGTCCTACCATCAAAGTGTGCCTTATCAGTAAGCATGGAGGAGAAACCTCATCAGCAGTATCGAGGGATCATCTGAAACTGTGCCCTGACCAACTAAAGGACAGAATGGAAGAGCAAAACAACTTTCAGCCCATAGAGGAAGAAGAAAAGGTCAGCACTGTACTCAGAGAATTCCCTGCAAATTGGACTAGAGCGAATCAAGCCATAGTGGTGCCAGTTTTTACCTTTCCCCAACTGGTAGTGCAAGAAGAAGTGACTCAAGACCACCCTGAAAACCAGCAAGTACAGGTAGCGGATGCCACACCAGCAGTGGAATAAGAGAATTCTCACCTTGCCAGTGGTGAATCTGTCAGCCCACAGTGAGTAGAAGTGGTTCTAGGAAATCTAGCATCCCTGTGCTAGTCAGAACCACCAGTAGTGTAGCCAGTACAAAACATACTACACCAGTAGTTAACACAAGGCATCCAGTAAGGTCCCCAACAACACCAGTGCTACGTAGGTCTGTCCGTAGTACCCAAGCTATACCATCCCTAAGGTTTCATATATAAATAAGTTATGTGAATGGTAAACTGTAAATATGCAACTTTTCAAGCTTATGTGCCTACAGAGACTCTGTAAGAACCTTTTGGAAATATCAGCTTGTTTTTGATGGACAATTGGGCCACAGGACTAGGTGTGGCCAAAGCTATCTTGTCAATAGTTACCAACTGCTCAGGAAATGGACCATGGACATTGACGCATGGACTAATCATCATCAGGACTATTTTTGAGCTTTGGTTTTTGTAATTTTTCATTTTTGAAATCTTGTTACATTTACAATTGTTCATTTATTAATATGTTTTGCATGTTTTCTTCAGTCCGGGAATACTGAATTGCAGTGGGGGTAATGTGGCGCCCCCAGGAGTATGGTTGCCACAGTGGCATTACCTTCCTCCTAGGGAGTGTGATGTCATGTTTGGAAGCAATAAAAGGGTCTCTCTGTCAGGTAAATTCAACACACAGCATGGTTCCCACTCCAGGCCAGCAGAGGGAGCTCTGAACCAAAACTGGGGGAGGAGCTGCTCTCTGGGGGCCAGGAAGGGGAAGTTAGTTCGTGTGAGGAGGGCGAAGTGTGTGGATGAGAGAAGAGCTGGAGGATTAAGCAGAGTTCAGGCTCACTTCTAGCGTAGCGCATGGTCCGGAGTCCGGTCTCCGAGGTTGTATGGATACTGATGTTCCTGCAGCAGAGACCGGAGGAATAGGAAGCTGTAAATGCTCTCTTCCCACATAAGACTCTGAGGCACAACAGCAACGTGTGAGCCAGAAGAAGGAGGCTACAGCTGTCTGCCATACGAGGGGGTTCTAAAAGAGAGTAAGCAAGGGGAACTTCAGTGTAACTCAGTACTGCATGTACCTCAGATAAGCGCTAGAAAGGAGACTACAACTCATCTGCATAGAGAGATTCCTAAGTTGCTTCCAGGCTGGCCAACTCCTGTTCCATCTGTAATCTGGATCCTGGACTGCACTTGCAAAGCAAAGTAAAGGTAAAGGAAACTGCACCCTGTTGTGTCATTGCCTTCTTCCTGCAACCCCTTCAGCACTGCCTCATCTCTGTGCCTAACACTGCACCCTCTTCCTCAACACCTATTACTACTGCCCTGGGACTACAACTCTACCTGTGGGGAGCTATTACATCTTGCTGCCTTATACCATCTGTCCCAGAGGATCTGCCTGCAGCGTCGGCTTAACCCCTTCATTGCCGAGCACCACAGGTGGTGTTACGTATCATCCACTTATAAACTTTAATCAGCCACACTTACCCCTTTTACATGGACGCCCAGGGCCAAGGACCGGGTCACTGCTACTGTGACACTTCCCTCTGAGATACCGGCCCGAGTACCCCACTGCCCTTGCGGGCGATCCATAAGCAGCGGAGAGGGAGTCACCTTCCCGCCAAGTCTGACCTGTTCCCGTGCTCAGGTCTCCTTATGTTCCCCACGCCCCCTGCTGTCTGACAGAAAGGTCTCTCCCTTTCAGAGGAAATCTCCCGTGCCAACAGTGGTGACAGCCCCGATAGTTCCGGCCTTAAAGGGCACCGCACACCACTGACTCCGTCCTGATCTACATACAGACAAGGTGAGATTTGACAGGAAATCCCCACGCCTGTTTATCATCGTTCTGTGCTGCCTCTACCACTCCAGAAAAGCGTGTAACCACCACTACGCTCTGTCGCTTTGCCTTTATCTGCTGTTTTGCTGAGAGTTGCTATGTCCACCTTGCTAACTCCTTAGCAACCAGTACCGTTGTTCTCGCTTGTCTGTCTGCCTTCATATAGTCTAGCAGAGTTTTTACGTTCCATATGCCAAGATTGAATACTGTTGTGAACTCTCTTGATCTGACTTCTGAGTTGAGGCTCCCTCTGATGGTTGTTGCGGGTAGTGGAGCTGGTCATGTTGACAAAAGTCTATCACCTGAAGACGATGATTGGAAGTCAGGGGTTACAGACTGGGAGGATTTAAGTGAGCAAGTTTCCTTCAGTTGCTGCTGGTGATTGATTTTTTTCCTGTGCATTGTGAAGTCTGCTTTGTCCCCTGCTTGGTCTTTCATCATTCAGATAAGTTATTTGTTTGCTGGAATATTTTGCATTTGATATAGTTTTTGCCTTTCTCTGCTCTCTGCTTTGCTGTGCGGGTTCAGCATTATTCCCTGCTGGGATTTATGCCTGACCCTGCTCATATGTTCCAGCTTATGCCATTCTGTTCAGTATGGTTAATCCCCTGTTATATTAGTATCTTTTTGCTTTGCTTCCAGTTCACACCAGAATGCTGATCTAGTGGGGGAGAGGTCATGTGGCCTCAGTGTTTTTGTATATCAGACGTGTTGGATTTTTTAGGGTTTTTGCATGATTGCAGACAGTATCGTTTCTGTCCTGTCCTATCTAGACAGTTTGCGCCCCATCGTTTGCTCACTCTATTTTCTGCCTGCGTTTGTGCCTCATCTTGTCTCACCAACAATATATGTTTGGGGGCTATCTATTCCTTTGGGGTTCTTCTCCGGGGCAGTTTAGCTTTCCCCTTTCTTGCTTTAGGCTTAGATAACTCTTTGGCTGTGCCGAGGCGTCTAGGGCATCGTAGGCATGTCACACGACTAATGCTAGTTGTGTTGTCAGGTTTAGGGGTCTGCAATCCGCTAAGTTACCAACCTTTCTGGTTTCCTGGTTGCTTAGCTAATTCCTGGTAATCCTCCTCGGTGACCGAATCATAACAGAATACCATAATTTTCTTCTTTGTGTATCGACTTCTATGAGGAATACACGCCAGCTGTGGTAGGCGGGTGTCACGCTCCCTGTCCTGAGTGACATGGCCAGCAGGCCGGTAACTGATACAACAGGACACGGCACGTGTAATTGCCTTATGTGATGCAGTCCGCAGGCCGGTAACTAATACAATAAGACAAGGGAATATGGAAAACGTGGGTAACAATAACAATGGTGACCCTGCGATAGGGAATGGGGACGTGGAGACCCCCTGCACTCCCGAGTCAGTGTCTCTACACTCCTAACGTTCCCTAGGCCGGTTCCGCACCGGGCGCCGCTCAGGATACCTTTAAACCCTAGCTCGCCCTGCACCTAAACCCTCACTTGGGAAATGGTCGGTGCGGAAACTAATCCCACCACTGCACTAAACACACATAAGAAAAAGACAAAACAGGGGAAAAACCACTTAGCTTTGCTCTGTTGCTTACGCTCCTAGCAACAGAGCCCACCACCTGCGTGCATCTTTTCCTTCGACCGGATCCAACACCATAGTGCAGCCTTGGAGCAACCAGAGTCCACCACCTCCATGCAGCTGTCCAGAGACAGAGTCCAGCAAATGAAGTCCAACTTTTCTGCCAATGAGTCCAGCATTTTGTGTCCAGCTTTCCAGCAACCAAGTCCAGCATCATGAGTGCAGCTCTACACCATAGCTGCCACTCCACCAAGCAATGCAGGCACTCCTTGCAGACACCATAGCTGCAACTCCACCAATCCATGCCAGCCCTCCTTGCAGACACCATAGCTGCCACTCCAGGACTCTCTCTGAGCTGCCCGGGACACTCCTTCAGCTCCATCCTTCACCCAGGCTTGTTTGTAACTGAGGACCTATCACCAACCGTGATTAACACACCTGATACTCTTTTATAGAGCAATCACACCTGTTAAATAATCACGTGCACAAACTAAGGTAACCAAAGTGCAATGACCCTAATGACCACCGGGGGGAAAACTAACTGAAATCACCACAGTGCAATGACCCTAATGGCCACCGGGGGCAAAACCACCTTTGGCACACAGTCAAAGGAAAAAAAAGGTTACCTTGTGCATTTAATCTGTCAGATCCAACCTGGATCATGACAGTGGGCCAAAGCAAAGTAAAACAGACTATGTTTGAGGCACCTTTTATAGCCCAGCAGAGTGATCCTAAAAAGGGCTAGTCAGAAACTTAGGGGGCTTCCCATCTCCGCTGCTGCTTCGGTCCAGTGGGGAGCGACCCTTTACCCTGAGCCACCTGTGTGCAGGTTCGTGACTATGGCAGTGCAGTGCAGTGGATGGCCAGCAGTATCCTATATGCTCCTTGCTGCATCCTCTTAGCGCTCTAACACACTTTTCTGTCCATTGAGTCTTGGATGTTTATTTCTGCGCAATATGCAGAATCTGCAGAATCTGCAGAATCCAGTCTTCACATACACTTGGAGGCAAAACCTTAAAGTTACCATGGACCTCAAAACCGATGGCTACCCTGACCTGGTTTGGCCCACCTATTGAGGCGCTGTTCCAAAGTGTACCCACTGCCCCATGCTAGCAGATAATTGGATGTACAGGTGATAGTTGAGCAGCAGGTAAAGACTATAGATAGGAAAGCTGTCCTGAAAGGACACAGCAAGGCCTCCTCAAGAGGTCCTACCTCTATTTGGACACTCCAAACACCAAAAAAAAGTTATGTAATTTCTGACTCTAGCAGTTGAAAGATGAGCCAAATTCATTAAGAAAACCACGACACAATGCGTTTAGCACATCTTACTCCAGTGCACTGTTCATCAAGACTGGAACTCAAAACTTGATGAATTGGGGCCCCTGTGCCTTCACCCGCACACCACAGTTCTGTCACATTACAGACTTATAAATGTCTTTAGAGTGTGTGGTATGCGGTTTAATTCCTCTAGATCTACCTTTATATGCATGTAGCGAGATACAGCAGTATGCCATTGAATAATTCATGCTATTACTTTGGGGAATGTGGTGATGGTTGGTTTTCTGACAATATTGAGCGATACTTCAAAAAGAAAGCAGAGAATTTCGCCTGATCTGACACTGGGGAGACAGGCTGGAGCTCCTCCGCAGCTCTTCATTAGGGCTTGGTTCGTACGCTACAGAAAACACATTTTTCATTTTTTTTTATAACATTCACAGAATATTTATAGATCAGCATCTGCTCAAACTTATTGTCCAAATTGTACAGAATGAAAAAAAAATCAAATCTGCTTGCATGCACGATTATGTAGCCCATGGTCGTCATTTTTATTTTTTGCAAATGATCGGCTAATCTAGGTGCAATATTAATTCTATTTCTTTCCATAGTCCTGCCCGGGATCTTCTTGCCGCCTCACCCTGAGGGTACGCTCAGATGAATGTATTTTCGATCCGAACGCTGTCCGTGAAAAAAGTGACCTCACCCAGACAGCACCGGACCAATGTTATTTCATTAGATCATTCAGATGACAACTCTTCATATGGACTAAATGTCCTTGCGAAAAAAAAATGTAGCATAGACTATTCTTTTCTGTATTTGTGAAGATAACTATTTAGGTATATTGATGTGCAAAAGAAGCAATTCTTTCCATAGGAAACTTAAACGGTAACAAAAAACAGGAGCGCCAGCCGACAAAGGAAGAATGGACTGTGGATATGCAAACCACAGCAACACAGTACTTACTCCACGAGGGGAGATGGATCTCAGTATCCCCCAATATCCCCCTTCTCTTTCCAACACACCTTCTGAATACCAAAACACCCAATAGTTAAAAGTAATAATAATCAAATAATGAATAGCAATCATAAGAACTACATTTAGAAAAAAAGCCCTTTAAATAATTTGTTCTACTGTTAGAGTTAACCCCTTAGGCATCAAGTTATCCAGGTGAAAAATACAAAACATTTACATCAATCCCTATATCTTGCAAAAGAGTTTTTACTTGTTCTAGATGTTATTTTAATCCTATTAAATTCACCCTAAGGGCTCAGTCAGAAGTCTATTTTTTTCAGGTACATAAAAAAACAGTGGATGTTTCAATAGTAATTTTGCTCATCGTTCAATCCGAGTTTGGTCTATGTTTTATTAGGTTTTCTCAAATGAGAAGAAAAAATGTTTCTCCAGCTTCTCCTATCTCTCATCCATTAAAAACAGAAAGCACTTGGATGGCATCCGAGTGCTGTCAGATCTTTTTTGCGTACCCATTCACTTGCAGTGCTGATTTTGATCCGACACTCGGATCGATATCAGACGTCTTTGCTATTTTTCGTTGATTACTCGGTCTGGAAAAAAAAATCAGACATGTCAAAAGCTCCATATACTATATTAATTACGAGTGCTATCCAAGAAAAGTGGACATCTGAATCAGCCCTAATTTATCTTCATACAGGTGCTGGCAGTGATATGAGCATCACCAGCATAATTAGGACTGTGCCCATACTCAGAGCCGTGCCATACACTACACTGTATAGAGAACTGATCATGTTTTCACCAAACTTCTGCACCCTACCTGCTGATATTGACCATACTGTCAGGTCCGCCTAAAATAAAAAGCTAATGCAGGAAGCTGATTGGTAATCAATAACAAGTATGGCCTAAGCTTTCATACATTATGAATGTGAAGTATAGCGTTCATTGGCTAGAAGATAAAACACATCAGGCAGGGGAACACTCGGTAATTAAGCTCCAGAGGTGGGCAAACAAAAATAACATGAGAGCCGGAGGGGCTCTAAGGAAAGATTTCTTGAGATGCTTTTTGTAAATGTCAGTTTACATGGACAAATATACATGGGCCGATGCAAACTGCATGGGGAGTAACGGCTGGTGATAACATCGTCTCTCTGATCCTCATACACTTCGGTCACACTTTCCCCATGTAGAGGTATTCTGTCAACAATAATGTTAAAAGAAGTGATCGGCTAGAGAGCAGGGGTTTTACTTATTCATCGCCCGATCGCTGCCTTGTTTGCATACTCATTGAGCCAACTATTACCTTAAAGGGGTTGTTCACAGTTTTTTTTAACTTATGTAATGAGTGTACGAGGACCGTGTAATACTCCACGCCCTTCCTTGATGTAGCTTTTGCCTTGTATGATATATACATATATACATATATATATATATATTTGTCTGTTGTTACTAAGTGTACAGGAATAAATGTATAATGTACAGTATATATGGTGTTAAATAGGGAAAGTGTAGCACCTTAGCCGGTCCACTACACGGGGTACTTAGTGTATATAGTTCATTAGGAGGAGCTAGCTGTGTATAAGATAGGTTTTCCCTTTTTAGAGAAGTAGGGCTGTGGAGCCCATATAGGGTGGACAGCTCCGCAACGTTTTCAAGTAAGGAACCCAGCCGTCCAGGGCCCAGTGGGCCAGAAATGCAGCCTAGGCAGCAGCGATGACAGCAGTGGTGGAGCAGAAGCTACAGCAGAGGTCACAACAGTACAGTGAAGCAGGTCCCTCTGTGTCTCTGTTTGTGCTTAAATGACCTGAGGGGGTCTTAAGCTGTATAGAGAAGACCCTGAAGGTGCAGAAAGTAAAGAAGCAGGTACATTGACAGTGGGAAGTTCTTTGTATGTGTCGGGAGGCCAGGGCGCACAAAACCCGATATTCTCAGCCACGACTGCGGCCCTGGCACTCCCTCAAACTTGGCATAGTCGGCAGGAACCCGCAGCCTTGCAAAATGGAGATGCCATGAAGAAAGAAGATACTGAAATCCTGGATGTGATTGAGATTTTGAACTTGACTGACACTCTGTGACTAAGATGGCGGCCTTGCAGATGATGAACAATGGCGCCAATAAGGAGAATGACAAATATGATGGCACCTTTCATGGGCATGATAATGCAGAGACGGCGCGAAATTCTGTCCAGCAATGTCCCTCACCCCACCCATGGAGGGTGCGCCGGAGAAAAAGAAAACCTCACCCTCTACCACAGAATGCTAGTAAATGGGTGAAGCAGCCGGAATCTACCCCACCTTGGAACAGGCGGGGCCCACAAGAAAACCCTGCATGCAGCTGGGTGGTGCCATTACGAGACACGGCACCGGCAGCGATGGAGCACTCCTGCACTCGCCAGTGCAGGGGCATAGGCCACATGGAGTGGAAATGGCGGCAGGGAGAGGACCCGACCCGGAGTTGTGGACCAGTTCTGGACTCACCGGTTTCCAGTGCTTTCACCCGAACTGAACTGGCGGCTGACGGAGCCAGAACTTTAGCAGGAGCCAGAGCTTCGACGCCTTCTGGAGCAGGAACACCATCTTCAGAAGCCAGAACATCAGCGGGGGCCGGAACCTCTTCTTTTGGAGCCGAAGCTGCGATGTCTTCCGGAGCGGGAACATCACCTACAGGAACCACAACGCCGGGAACCGGAACAGATTTGTCAGGAGCTGGAGGCCGGCGGACTGGAAACAACGACTGCCCCAGAGGAACTCATGCCGGAACTAAAGGCCAAGCCAGAACTTCAGCCTCGGGAGTCGGACTGCGCATCTGCGGCCGCAGAGGAATCCAACGGTCGTGGGATGGGCACGCACAGGCTGCTGAGACCAGAGGTGGTGAGTACACCTCAGCCCTTGACCCTGGAGGGTTGGTCTTTGCCTCGACCCCTAACCCCAGAAGGCAGGTCGGTTCCCCAGTCTCGTATTCCGGGTAGCGGACTATAGCATACCGATGCGGGACCCCTTGATTTGTCGCACAGCCACCGTACTCAGGAGTCCATGTCTATCACTAGTGCTGGCACCTCATTGGGCGCATCTCATTTCATCAGGCGGTGGAGGGCCCATTTCCACTCCCTGGACAGTCCGCCTGGATTGCGGGCGTGATTGAAAGGAAGAAGCAGCGGGAGAAGGAGATCTGGGCAGAGCTGCGCCGACCAGGTGGGGGTGCTATGGCCAGTCATCGCACTCGCGGCCAGCTTGTCTATGCTGATGTTGATCGAAGCTTTGGTTTCATATGTGAGGCGGGCACCAACTATAAAGTTTGGGAGACCCCTAGATGAAGGGGACTGGGTCTGCTTCTATAAAGAGAACTCCCCCAGGGGCTACTTTGCAGTGGCAGTGACTTTGTGTCCAGAGGAGGACTTGGAACTGTACATGGGCCCGGACCAGGTTCGGTCGGTTCCCTGTTCCCCATCTACCTTCCAGCCCAACACTGCCTCTGCCACATCCTGGCAGCCTATGGACTCTGCAGCTGCAGAGTCCTCATCAGCTCGAACACGGACATGGACTGTTAATTCAGATAAAGCGGCACGGGACGAATGCCGTTGAACCATAAGGAACTTTCTGTTAAAGAAAAAACATATATTGTGCTCATTGCTCTGGGATAAAGTAAAGGAATATAAGGGACTGTTCTGCGTTCTTGTGGGCAGAGGAGCCCTGAAACCCTCTCAGAGTCTGGGGTAATACGGCCGGTAAGGTCAGGAGTGAACGTTGTTTCTATTGTAATTATGTTTTTGCTGTGCCTTTTCTGCTGGAAAGCAGGAATTTCCCCTGGAACTGTGTCACGGACTGTGTGCAACTGCAGCAACAGACTGTTCTCGGGAAAGGCAGTGCACCTGTCATTCAAGGGCAGTACTCAGATTAAAGTGAGGGGGACACCTTCCGCTAAAGACTGTTGACTGTTGACCTTAGGGAAAGGTCATGCATCTGTAAATACATTGGATTATACACTGCGGGTGTCACCGTGAGGACTGTGTGCCAGGCACGCCTTCAGGGAGAAGAGTCTCTCAAGCGTCATTGAAAAGGACTTTGCTCACGTTGAGCAGTGTACAATAATGTCTTTTGCTTCCCTGCATGGAGTATACGCTATACATAATAAAGTTTTATGTGCAAATAGTCAAGGACCACAATTGTTAAAGGGAGAGAATGTAAAAGGTGTACCGGGACTGTGTAATACTCCATGCCCTTCCTTGATGTAGCTGTCCAGGGCCCAGTGCGCCAGAAGTGCAGCCTAGGCAGCAGCGGTGACAGCAGTGGTGGAGCGGAAGCTACAGCAGAGGTCACAACAGTACAGGGAAGCAGGTCGCTCTACAATGTCGCAACTCACTGCATGGGCAGATGCCATCATGTCCTGGGCAAAATGGATGCGGGAACTCCTAAGCGTAGTGAGTCTGAGCAGGAAGGACGCTGCGCTACCGGATGAGACAGTATGACCCGGGCACGTACTGAAGGATGTAGGAAAGAGTGCAGGGAAAGTGAAGAATGTGGACTGTATGGAACCCTATGCTGATGTTGTATCTAATATGGATGTGCTGCGGAAAGAAAGAAGTAAAGTTCTACATTTTAAGTTGCAACTGGACTGTGTTTCTGCTTAAACAACCATATAGAGAAGACCCTGAAGGTGCAGAAAGTAAAGAAGTAGGTATATTGACAATGGGAAGTTCTTTGTATGTGATGGGAGACCAGGGCGCACAAAACCCAATATTCTCAGTCACGACTGCGGCCCTAGCACTCACACTTACTTTAAAGGCCAGGGTCACACAAGAGTAAATTCTCTCCTCCCAGAGAATTGAATCGATTTTAGTAATGACACTTCCTTGAAACTCTGATCCGTGCTTGATCAGTGTCAGCTTAGTGTGATCCGATTTTCTCAGATGAGAGAACCGTAGCCCAGATGATGAGGAGATGAAAAGCAAAATTTCTCCATTCTATGGATCTGCAGAAGTCGAACTGAACTCAGATGTCATCCTAGTGCAGCCCAATCATTTCCACACACACATAGACTTGTATGGCTGCGATGCCACTCACAGAATGCTGCAATTTTTTTCTCATGCCAAATTTGTAGGAGAAAGAAAACGCTGATCAGCACTGCCCCACAGTATAAACACTGGTCTGAGTCCTTTTCGATAAAACATAAACTAGCACTCGTCCAATGTATACGCTCGTGTGAGCAAGACCTAAAAATGGGTCCAAGTTGGTTTTAAAATGAAAAAAAAAGAACAAAATAGATTCTTACTAGACCTCACTTGTTCCTCCAAATTGCTGCTGGTCTCCCCCGCCAGCCTCCTCGCCTCCTCTTCAGGCAGAGGACGATACATGACTGCTGCAGCCAATCAGCTACCACTGATTAGATACAGTGGCGACATTCCATCCAAGACGGAAAAGATAACTAGGAGTCTGTCTTATGACATACTTTCATGGGATGAAAAAAAGTCATACTGTAACTCCATCATGGTTTTTTTAACTACTTTATACTATTTTTCACAGTACAATAGACTGGAGCACAATTTTTTGTGTTTTATATGCATTTACACATTAGGATATGGGTCGCCTTCCCAGGGCTGTGGGGTACTCGGTACCGGGCCAGTGTCAGGGAGATGTGTCACAGCAGCGGTGACCCGGTCCGTGGCCCTGGGTGCCCAAATCAATGGTGGTTTGTAATGTGGTTTATATGAATAGTTCGTGACGCCACCTGTGGTGTTCGGCAAGTGAGATGTTAGGCCAACGCTGTATGCAGATCCGCTGGGACTGGTGGTATAGTGCAGCAAAGATGTAATAGCTCCCCACAGGTGGAGCTGTAGTCCCAGGGCAGTGTAGATGTGGGTGGCACGGGGATGTAGCAGTGTCGGAAGGGTAGGAAGCAGACAAAGACACAGCGGGGTGCAATTTCTGTACCTTTACTTGATAACTGCAGTCCAGGGTCCTGAATACAGATGGTAACGGAGCAGGCTAGCCTGGAAGCAATTCAGGGATTCTCTCTCAGCAGAAGGGCTGTGCAGTCTCCTTACTAGCGCTGGTTTGAATGAAGTACTCCTAGTACTGAGTTACACTGAAGTTCCTCCTGTCAGATGTTCTCAAAAACCTTACTTGCACGGCAGACAGCTGTAGCCTATCTCGGGGGCTCCTTTCTCCTGAGTCTCAGCTCTCTATCCAAGCTGCTGTTGTGCCCTCAAGTCTTAGATGGGAGTAGGGCATTTACAGCCTCCTACTCCTCTGGTATCTGTTGTAGGACTGTAAGTATCCGTACAACCGTGGAGACCAGGCTCCAGTTCTTGCGCTCTCACCGTGAGGGAGCTCTCCTGCCAGAGCTCAACCTCAGCGCTTCTTCCACACGTCTGCACACTTCACCCTCCGCAGACTAACTGACCACTCCTTCCTCTTGGCCCTCAGAGAGCACTCCTCCCCTTAATCCTGGTTCAGAGTTCCCCCTGCTGGCCTGGACTGGAACTGTGTTGTATGAATGGATTGACTGCGAGAGAGACCCATCATTGCCTCCAAGCCTGGCATTACCCTCCCCTGGAGGAAGGCAAAGCCAGTGTGGCGGCCATACTCCTGGGGGCGCCACAGATATATATTGATATATTGCTTATTTATTCTTTGCATTCTCATTATTTGTTTATATCAGAGCTGATATTATTCGACATAGGAGTCTTCTTTAACTCCTATGCTGTCTTTATGATCCATTTGCTTTATATATTTTTATACTTATTTTTGTTATATATATATATATATATATATATATATATATATATATATAGTCAGTGGCGGATTATAATGAGGTCAATTTGGGCAGTTGCCCCGGGCCCAGTGGGGTTAAGGGGCCCACAGCCCAGACCAGTAAATTGCCCCATTATAATCCGCCACCGCGCAGGGCCGGATTATAGGCAGGGTAGGCGGGGCTTCAGCCCCAGGGCCCCCACCACAAGAGCTTCTAAGGGGGCCCCCACCACATTCCTGCTGGCTGCTGCAATGGCACTCCATCTTCTCCCCACCTAAAAGTGAGTGACCGTGGGGGCGGCATTATGTGCTCTGCTACCAGCAGCATCTACAAGTAGCGTGAACGCTGATGCTGCTGGTAGCGTGCAAAGGCTTGTGATGAGATCACAGGAGGTAAGGTGTCAGGGCCCCCGATCATGTGACCCCTGTCTCCTCCCCTCCTGTGACCTCATCACAGGTCCTGTGCGCACAGCACAGAGCACTGAGAGCAGCCATGTATGTGGAGTGCGGCTCTGCGGGTGGAGGTCGGTGCTGGAGGCCCCATTATTCTCTATGTGGAGTGCGGCTCTGTGGGTGGAGGTCGGTGCTGGAGGCCCCATTATTCTCTATGTGGAGTGCGGCTCTGCGGGTGGAGGTCAGTGCTGGAGGCTCCATTATTCTCTATGTGGAGTGCGGCTCTGCGGGTGCAGGTCGGTGCTGGAGGCTCCATTATTCTCTATGTGGAGTGCGGCTCTGCGGGTGGAGGTCAGTGCTGGAGGCTCCATTATTCTCTATGTGGAGTGTGGCTCTGCGGGTGGAGGTCAGTGCTGGAGGCTCCATTATTCTCTATGTGGAGTGTGGCTCTGCGGGTGGAGGTCGGTGCTGGAGGCTCCATTATTCTCTATGTGGAGTGCGGCTCTGTGGGTGGAGGTCGGTGCTGGAGGCCCCATTATTCTCTATGTGGAGTGCGGCTCTGCGGGTGGAGGTCAGTGCTGGAGGCTCCATTATTCTCTATGTGGAGTGCGGCTCTGCGGGTGCAGGTCGGTGCTGGAGGCTCCATTATTCTCTATGTGGAGTGCGGCTCTGCGGGTGGAGGTCAGTGCTGGAGGCTCCATTATTCTCTATGTGGAGTGTGGCTCTGCGGGTGGAGGTCAGTGCTGGAGGCTCCATTATTCTCTATGTGGAGTGTGGCTCTGCGGGTGGAGGTCGGTGCTGGAGGCCCCATTATTCTCTATGTGGAGTGCGGCTCTGCGGGTGGAGGTCGGTGCTGGAGGCTCCATTATTCTCTATGTGGAGTGCGGCTCTGCGGGTGGAGGTCAGTGCTGGAGGCTCCATTATTCTCTATGTGGAGTGCGGCTCTGCGGGTGCAGGTCGGTGCTGGAGGCTCCATTATTCTCTATGTGGAGTGCGGCTCTGCGGGTGGAGGTCAGTGCTGGAGGCTCCATTATTCTCTATGTGGAGTGCGGCTCTGCGGGTGGAGGTCAGTGCTGGAGGCCCCATTATTCTCTATGTGGAGTGTGGGTGGAGGTCAGTGCTGGAGGCTCCATTATTCTCTATGTGGAGTGCGGCTCTGCGGGTGGAGGTCGGTGCCGGAGGCTCCATTATTCTCTATGTGGAGTGCGGCTCTGCGGGTGGAGGTCGGTGCTGGAGGCTCCATTATTTTCTATGTGGAGTGCGGCTCTGCAGGTGGAGGTCAGTGCTGGAGGCCCCATTATTCTCTATGTGGAGTGTGGGTGGAGGTCGGTGCTGGAGGCTCCATTATTCTCTATGTGGAGTGCGGCTCTGCGGGTGGAGGTCGGTGCTGGAGGCTCCATTATTCTCTATGTGGAGTGCGGGTGGAGGTCGGTGCTGGAGGCTCCATTATTTTCTATGTGGAGTGCGGCTCTGCGGGTGGAGGTCGGTGCTGGAGGCCCCATTATTCTCTATGTGGAGTGCGGGTGGAGGTCGGTGCTGGAGGCTCCATTATTCTCTATGTGGAGTGCGGCTCTGCGGGTGGAGGTCGGTGCTGGAGGCTCCATTATTCTCTATGTGGAGTGCGGCTCTGCGGGTGGAGGTCGGTGCTGGAGGCCCCATTATTCTCTATGTGGAGTGTGGCTCTGCGGGTGGAGGTCGGTGCTGGAGGCTCCATTATTCTCTATGTGGAGTGCGGCTCTGCGGGTGGAGGTCGGTGCTGGAGGCCCCATTATTCTCTATGTGGAGTGTGGCTCTGTGGGTGGAGGTCGGTGCTGGAGGCCCCATTATTCTCTATGTGGAGTGCGGCTCTGCGGGTGGAGGTCAGTGCTGGAGGCTCCATTATTCTCTATGTGGAGTGCGGCTCTGCGGGTGCAGGTCGGTGCTGGAGGCTCCATTATTCTCTATGTGGAGTGTGGCTCTGCGGGTGGAGGTCGGTGCTGGAGGCTCCATTATTCTCTATGTGGAGTGTGGCTCTGCGGGTGGAGGTCGGTGCCGGAGGCTCCATTATTCTCTATGTGGAGTGCGGGTGGAGGTCGGTGCTGGAGGCTCCATTATTTTCTATGTGGAGTGCGGCTCTGCGGGTGGAGGTCGGTGCTGGAGGCCCCATTATTCTCTATGTGGAGTGCGGGTGGAGGTCGGTGCTGGAGGCTCCATTATTCTCTATGTGGAGTGCGGCTCTGCGGGTGGAGGTCGGTGCTGGAGGCTCCATTATTCTCTATGTGGAGTGCGGCTCTGCGGGTGGAGGTCGGTGCTGGAGGCCCCATTATTCTCTATGTGGAGTGTGGCTCTGCGGGTGGAGGTCGGTGCTGGAGGCTCCATTATTCTCTATGTGGAGTGCGGCTCTGCGGGTGGAGGTCGGTGCTGGAGGCCCCATTATTCTCTATGTGGAGTGTGGCTCTGTGGGTGGAGGTCGGTGCTGGAGGCCCCATTATTCTCTATGTGGAGTGCGGCTCTGCGGGTGGAGGTCAGTGCTGGAGGCTCCATTATTCTCTATGTGGAGTGCGGCTCTGCGGGTGCAGGTCGGTGCTGGAGGCTCCATTATTCTCTATGTGGAGTGCGGCTCTGCGGGTGGAGGTCAGTGCTGGAGGCTCCATTATTCTCTATGTGGAGTGTGGCTCTGCGGGTGGAGGTCGGTGCCGGAGGCTCCATTATTCTCTATGTGGAGTGCGGGTGGAGGTCGGTGCCGGAGGCTCCATTATTCTCTATGTGGAGTGCGGCTCTGCGGGTGGAGGTCGGTGCTGGAGGCTCCATTATTTTCTATGTGGAGTGCGGCTCTGCAGGTGGAGGTCGGTGCTGGAGGCCCCATTATTCTCTATGTGGAGTGCGGCTCTGCGGGTGGAGGTCGGTGCCGGAGGCTCCATTATTCTCTATGTGGAGTGTGGCTCTGCGGGTGGAGGTCGGTGCTGGAGGCCCCATTATTCTCTATGTGGAGTGCGGGTGGAGGTCGGTGCTGGAGGCTCCATTATTCTCTATGTGGAGTGCGGCTCTGCGGGTGGAGGTCGGTGCTGGAGGCTCCATTATTTTCTATGTGGAGTGCGGGTGGAGGTCGGTGCTGGAGGCTCCATTATTTTCTATGTGGAGTGCGGCTCTGCGGGTGGAGGTCGGTGCTGGAGGCCCCATTATTCTCTATGTGGAGTGCGGGTGGAGGTCGGTGCTGGAGGCTCCATTATTTTCTATGTGGTGTGTGGCTCTGCGGGTGGAGGTCGGTGCTGGAGGCCCCATTATTCTCTATGTGGAGTGCGGGTGGAGGTCGGTGCTGGAGGCTCCATTATTCTCTATGTGGAGTGCGGCTCTGCGGGTGGAGGTCGGTGCTGGAGGCTCCATTATTTTCTATGTGGAGTGCGGGTGGAGGTCGGTGCTGGAGGCTCCATTATTTTCTATGTGGAGTGCGGCTCTGCGGGTGGAGGTCGGTGCTGGAGGCCCCATTATTCTCTATGTGGAGTGTGGGTGGAGGTCGGTGCTGGAGGCTCCATTATTTTCTATGTGGAGTGTGGCTCTGCGGGTGGAGGTCGGTGCTGGAGGCCCCATTATTCTCTATGTGGAGTGCGGGTGGAGGTCGGTGCTGGAGGCTCCATTATTCTCTATGTGGAGTGTGGCTCTGCGGGTGGAGGTCGGTGCTGGAGGCCCCATTATTCTCTATGTGGAGTGCGGGTGGAGGTCGGTGCTGGAGGCTCCATTATTTTCTATGTGGAGTGCGGCTCTGCGGGTGGAGGTCGGTGCTGGAGGCTCCATTATTTTCTATGTGGAGTGCGGCTCTGCGGGTGGAGGTCGGTGCTGGAGGCCCCATTATTCTCTATGTGGAGTGCGGGTGGAGGTCGGTGCTGGAGGCTCCATTATTCTCTATGTGGAGTGCGGCTCTGCGGGTGGAGGTCGGTGCTGGAGGCTCCATTATTCTCTATGTGGAGTGTGGCTCTGCGGGTGGAGGTCGGTGCTGGAGGCCCCATTATTCTCTATGTGGAGTGCGGCTCTGCGGGTGGAGGTCAGTGCTGGAGGCTCCATTATTCTCTATGTGGAGTGCGGCTCTGCGGGTGCAGGTCGGTGCTGGAGGCTCCATTATTCTCTATGTGGAGTGCGGCTCTGCGGGTGGAGGTCAGTGCTGGAGGCTCCATTATTCTCTATGTGGAGTGTGGCTCTGCGGGTGGAGGTCGGTGCCGGAGGCTCCATTATTCTCTATGTGGAGTGCGGGTGGAGGTCGGTGCCGGAGGCTCCATTATTCTCTATGTGGAGTGCGGCTCTGCGGGTGGAGGTCGGTGCTGGAGGCTCCATTATTTTCTATGTGGAGTGCGGCTCTGCAGGTGGAGGTCGGTGCTGGAGGCCCCATTATTCTCTATGTGGAGTGCGGCTCTGCGGGTGGAGGTCGGTGCCGGAGGCTCCATTATTCTCTATGTGGAGTGTGGCTCTGCGGGTGGAGGTCGGTGCTGGAGGCTCCATTATTCTCTATGTGGAGTGCGGCTCTGCGGGTGGAGGTCGGTGCTGGAGGCTCCATTATTCTCTATGTGGAGTGCGGCTCTGCGGGTGGAGGTCGGTGCTGGAGGCTCCATTATTCTCTATGTGGAGTGCGGCTCTGCGGGTGGGGGTCGGTGCTGGAGGCCCCATTATTCTCTATGTGGAGTGTGGCTCTGCGGGTGGAGGTCGGTGCTGGAGGCTCCATTATTCTCTATGTGGAGTGCGGCTCTGCGGGTGGAGGTCGGTGCTGGAGGCCCCATTATTCTCTATGTGGAGTGTGGCTCTGCGGGTGGAGGTCGGTGCCGGAGGCTCCATTATTCTCTATGTGGAGTGCGGGTGGAGGTCGGTGCCGGAGGCTCCATTATTCTCTATGTGGAGTGCGGCTCTGCGGGTGGAGGTCGGTGCTGGAGGCTCCATTATTTTCTATGTGGAGTGCGGCTCTGCAGGTGGAGGTCGGTGCTGGAGGCCCCATTATTCTCTATGTGGAGTGCGGCTCTGCGGGTGGAGGTCGGTGCCGGAGGCTCCATTATTCTCTATGTGGAGTGTGGCTCTGCGGGTGGAGGTCGGTGCTGGAGGCCCCATTATTCTCTATGTGGAGTGCGGGTGGAGGTCGGTGCTGGAGGCTCCATTATTCTCTATGTGGAGTGCGGCTCTGCGGGTGGAGGTCGGTGCTGGAGGCTCCATTATTTTCTATGTGGAGTGTGGCTCTGCGGGTGGAGGTCGGTGCTGGAGGCCCCATTATTCTCTATGTGGAGTGCGGGTGGAGGTCGGTGCTGGAGGCTCCATTATTCTCTATGTGGAGTGCGGCTCTGCGGGTGGAGGTCGGTGCTGGAGGCCCCATTATTCTCTATGTGGAGTGCGGGTGGAGGTCGGTGCTGGAGGCTCCATTATTCTCTATGTGGAGTGCGGCTCTGCGGGTGGAGGTCGGTGCTGGAGGCTCCATTATTCTCTATGTGGAGTGCGGCTCTGCGGGTGGAGGTCGGTGCTGGAGGCCCCATTATTCTCTATGTGGAGTGCGGCTCTGCGGGTGGAGGTCAGTGCTGGAGGCTCCATTATTCTCTATGTGGAGTGCGGCTCTGCGGGTGCAGGTCGGTGCTGGAGGCTCCATTATTCTCTATGTGGAGTGCGGCTCTGCGGGTGGAGGTCAGTGCTGGAGGCTCCATTATTCTCTATGTGGAGTGTGGCTCTGCGGGTGGAGGTCGGTGCCGGAGGCTCCATTATTCTCTATGTGGAGTGCGGGTGGAGGTCGGTGCCGGAGGCTCCATTATTCTCTATGTGGAGTGCGGCTCTGCGGGTGGAGGTCGGTGCTGGAGGCTCCATTATTTTCTATGTGGAGTGCGGCTCTGCAGGTGGAGGTCGGTGCTGGAGGCCCCATTATTCTCTATGTGGAGTGCGGCTCTGCGGGTGGAGGTCGGTGCTGGAGGCTCCATTATTCTCTATGTGGAGTGCGGCTCTGCGGGTGGAGGTCGGTGCTGGAGGCTCCATTATTTTCTATGTGGAGTGTGGCTCTGCGGGTGGAGGTCGGTGCTGGAGGCCCCATTATTCTCTATGTGGAGTGCGGGTGGAGGTCGGTGCTGGAGGCTCCATTATTTTCTATGTGGAGTGCGGCTCTGCGGGTGGAGGTCGGTGCTGGAGGCTCCATTATTTTCTATGTGGAGTGCGGCTCTGCGGGTGGAGGTCGGTGCTGGAGGCCCCATTATTCTCTATGTGGAGTGCGGGTGGCGGTCGGTGCTGGAGGCTCCATTATTCTCTATGTGGAGTGTGGCTCTGCGGGTGGAGGTCGGTGCTGGAGGCTCCATTATTCTCTATGTGGAGTGCGGCTCTGCGGGTGGAGGTCGGTGCTGGAGGCCCCATTATTCTCTATGTGGAGTGTGGCTCTGTGGGTGGAGGTCGGTGCTGGAGGCTCCATTATTCTCTATGTGGAGTGCGGCTCTGCGGGTGGAGGTCGGTGCTGGAGGCTCCATTATTCTCTATGTGGAGTGCGGCTCTGCGGGTGGAGGTAGGTGCTGGAGGCCCCATTATTCTCTATGTGGAGTGCGGCTCTGCGGGTGGAGGTCGGTGCTGGAGGCTCCATTATTCTCTGTGGAGTGTGGCTCTGCGGGTGGAGGTCGGTGCTGGAGGCCCCATTATTCTCTATGTGGAGTGCGGGTGGAGGTCGGTGCTGGAGGCTCCATTATTCTCTATGTGGAGTGCGGCTCTGCGGGTGGAGGTCGGTGCTGGAGGCTCCATTATTCTCTATGTGGAGTGTGGCTCTGCGGGTGGAGGTCGGTGCTGGAGGCCCCATTATTCTCTATGTGGAGTGTGGCTCTGCGGGTGGAGGTCGGTGCTGGAGGCTCCATTATTCTCTATGTGGAGTGCGGCTCTGCGGGTGGAGATAGGTGCTGGAGGCCCCATTATTCTCTATGTGGAGTGCGGCTCTGCGGGTGGAGGTCGGTGCTGGAGGCTCCATTATTCTCTGTGGAGTGTGGCTCTGCGGGTGGAGGTCGGTGCTGGAGGCCCCATTATTCTCTATGTGGAGTGCGGGTGGAGGTCGGTGCTGGAGGCCCCATTATTCTCTATGTGGAGTGCGACTCTGCGGGTGGAGGTCGGTGCTGGAGGCTCCATTATTCTCTATGTGGAGTGTGGCTCTGCGGGTGGAGGTCGGTGCTGGAGGCCCCATTATTCTCTATGTGGAGTGCGGGTGGAGGTCGGTGCTGGAGGCTCCATTATTCTCTATGTGGAGTGCGGCTCTGCGGGTGGAGGTCGGTGCTGGAGGCTCCATTATTCTCTATGTGGAGTGCGGCTCTGCGGGTGGAGGTCGGTGCTGAAGGCCCCATTATTCTCTATGTGGAGTGTGGCTCTGCGGGTGGAGGTCGGTGCTGGAGGCTCCATTATTCTCTATGTGGAGTGCGGCTCTGCGGGTGGAGGTCGGTGCTGGAGGCCCCATTATTCTCTATGTGGAGTGTGGCTCTGTGGGTGGAGGTCGGTGCTGGAGGCTCCATTATTCTCTATGTGGAGTGCGGCTCTGCGGGTGGAGGTCGGTGCTGGAGGCTCCATTATTCTCTATGTGGAGTGCGGCTCTGCGGGTGGAGGTCGGTGCTGGAGGCCCCATTATTCTCTATGTGGAGTGCGGGTGGAGGTCGGTGCTGGAGGCTCCATTATTCTCTATGTGGAGTGCGGCTCTGCGGGTGGAGGTCGGTGCTGGAGGCTCCATTATTCTCTATGTGGAGTGCGAGTGGAGGTCGGTGCTGGAGGCTCCATTATTCTCTATGTGGAGTGCGGCTCTGCGGGTGGAGGTCGGTGCTGGAGGCTCCATTATTCTCTATGTGGAGTGCGGCTCTGCGGGTGGAGGTCGGTGCTGGAGGCCCCATTATTCTCTATGTGGAGTGCGGCTCTGCGGGTGGAGGTCGGTGCTGGAGGCTCCATTATTCTCTATGTGGAGTGTGGCTCTGCGGGTGGAGGTCGGTGCTGGAGGCTCCATTATTCTCTATGTGGAGTGCGGCTCTGCGGGTGGAGGTCGGTGCTGGAGGCTCCATTATTCTCTATGTGGAGTGGGGCTCTGCGGGTGGAGGTCGGTGCTGGAGGCCCCATTATTCTCTATGTGGAGTGCGGCTCTGCGGGTGGAGGTCGGTGCTGGAGGCTCCATTATTCTCTATGTGGAGTGCGGCTCTGCGGGTGGAGGTCGGTGCTGGAGGCTCCATTATTCTCTATGTGGAGTGGGGCTCTGCGGGTGGAGGTCGGTGCTGGAGGCCCCATTATTCTCTATGTGGAGTGCGGGTGGAGGTCGGTGCTGGAGGCTCCATTATTCTGTATGTGGAGTGGGGCTCTGTGGGTGGAGGTCGGTGCTGGAGGCTCCATTATTCTGTATGTGGAGTGGGGCTCTGTGGGTGGAGGTCGGTGCTGGAGGCTCCATTATTCTCTATGTGGAGTGGGGCTCTGCGGGTGGAGGTCGGTGCTGGAGGCCCCATTATTCTCTATGTGGAGTGGGGCTCTGCGGGTGGAGGTCGGTGCTGGAGGCCCCATTATTCTCTATGTGGAGTGCGGGTGGAGGTCGGTGCTGGAGGCTCCATTATTCTCTATGTGGAGTGCGGCTCTGCGGGTGGAGGTCGGTGCTGGAGGCTCCATTATTCTCTATGTGGAGTGCGGCTCTGCGGGTGGAGGTCGGTGCTGGAGGCTCCATTATTCTCTATGTGGAGTGTGGCTCTGCGGGTGGAGGTCGGTGCTGGAGGCTCCATTATTCTCTATGTGGAGTGCGGCTCTGCGGGTGGAGGTCGGTGCTGGAGGCCCCATTATTCTCTATGTGGAGTGCGGCTCTGCGGGTGGAGGTCGGTGCTGGAGGCCCCATTATTCTCTATGTGGAGTGGGGCTCTGCGGGTGGAGGTCGGTGCTGGAGGCCCCATTATTCTCTATGTGGAGTGCGGCTCTGCGGGTGGAGGTCGGTGCTGGAGGCTCCATTATTCTCTATGTGGAGTGGGGCTCTGCAGGTGGAGGTCGGTGCTGGAGGCTCCATTATTCTCTATGAGGAGTGTGGCTCTGCGGGTGGAGGTCGGTGCTGGAGGCTCCATTATTCTCTATGTGGAGTGGGGCTCTGCGGGTGGAGGTCGGTGCTGGAGGCCCCATTATTCTCTATGTGGAGTGCGGCTCTGCGGGTGGAGGTCGGTGCTGGAGGCCCCATTATTCTCTATGTGGAGTGCGGCTCTGCGGGTGGAGGTCGGTGCTGGAGGCCCCATTATTCTCTATGTGGAGTGCGGCTCTGCGGGTGGAGGTCGGTGCTGGAGGCCCCATTATTCTCTATGTGGAGTGCGGCTCTGCGGGTGGAGGTCGGTGCTGGAGGCCCCATTATTCTCTATGTAGAGTGTGGCTCTACGATTCGTGACCCCCGTCACGTGACGAGGGGGGCCCACAGAGTCTGAACTGCCCCGGGCCCTGGCTACCCTTAATCCACCCCTGTATATAGTAAATATTATCCAATTACCTAATTGTTGTTACATGCAGTGTGACAAATGGCTACCACTTAATTTACTACTCTTCATTATTTTTTTCACATTCACTTACATTCCTCTTCAATATTATTCTGTTATTTTTCCTTGTAGGTTTAATTTACCTCACTTAAGCTGAAAATCAGTATTTTTAACCTAATATTAGTATTCTACTAATAGGTTCATGTGGACAGAAAGCACTATTAAACCAATAAAAAAAACACATAAACAAGAATCTTAACAATTATATTACCACTTATATTATTTTATTAAAGACACCAAACATGACATGTTAAAACCAGAAGGCCAATACATATAAGACAAACAATGAAAGACATGCTTAAAAATTAAGGCAAGGGAGGCGGGTCATCACACACACATTATTTGTTAACATGATCCACTACCTCACTACCTTCCCAACCTTAGTTCCCCTTGGTAACACTTTTTACTATATATTGACATATGGACCTACTGTATAGATGGTGACCATGTTCTCTCCATCTTTCTTCTTGCGTCTACATTATTTGATAACAGGTAATACCATCCAAACTTCCATATTTGCTAAGCTATCTATATATTTAGAGAGATTTCATCTAGCTGTCAGGGGATGGTCAAGCTGTCATACCCCCTCCCTTGAAGACATCAATGAGTTTAATGTAAATGAGTGAAATATGTTTTCTTGTGGTTACAAGTGTTAATTTCCAGGGTGCAGTACTAACCAACAGTCACAAGATGTCACTGTCCTCCTTTTCACTCTTGTATAGAATTTAGATGAAAGATTCATTCTGTCCAGCAAAAGACAGCAGGGACAGTGTCAGGATTAACTGTAAGGCTGTCCCATAGTGGGGAGGAGGATTGGGAATTTCTGAGTAGTGAGAGTTTGAGGAAGTTAGTGAAAGAAGAATAGAAAGGAGAGTGTGAGGAGAGTGTGCAGAGAACTGAATAGGAAGAGAACCAGTGGGGAGCTGGAAGGCACGAGGCAGCAAGAAGAATTAAGGAACTTTACAGGTGACTGAGATCTAGTTCAGCAGTTAAGTGGGTGAAATCCATTAGTGAGAGAACTAAAGAAACAAGTGAATCCAGTGTTGGCTAGATGTGCTACTTCCCCTGACGAAGCCGCTCTGGCAGCGGCGATACGCGTAGGGCCTGCCTATCACCCCCTCTTCTTAACCCCTCTGAGACCTTTGCTGCTCTGATATGGTCTGGTGACTCTTACTTACCTATTTATGCATTTATTGCAACTTTGCACCTTTATCCTTGACTTTATCACCTTTGGCCGCTTATTGCATTAGGCAATTCCTTTCTTGTGGTCTGCTCCACATGTCCTAGGGCAATCAGGAGGTATATTTTCTCTCCATATTGATTAACTACATGGTTGGTATCAGCTCTGTTCTACTATCTTATGTTGTTTGTATGTTACAATTTTCTGCTGTATTATATGATGTGCTTGCTTTTTACTTCTTTATGGGTACCTTTATAGTCCAGTTTGGTCCAAAATATTTCAGGTTCATCTCACCTGTTTTTTGGGGGTGTTTAGGTTTTTGTTTTTTTTGCACATTTTAAATGTTTTTAAATTTATTGTGTCCAATATGAAATAAAGGTTTCTATTTAATTATTGAGATGTGCATACCATTATTAGCTTAGTCTTTTTCTTCCCCCTTTGTTGCTTCATTGTCATAGGCTAGGTATGGCACTCTATTGGTTAATGATGACATGATAGTAGTGCACCCTTTCTTCATCATGGCTAGATGTGGTAGGCACTGTAGAGGAGGATCTTCACCAGCTGAGGACACAGTAGAGAGGACCTTGTAAACTGAATACAGAATGCTGTTTGAGTGCAGTGTTCACAGCGTAACATATTGACTAGTGTGTCCCTGCAGCGGGAAGATGGAGATTTTTCTGCCTTGCTCTACTTATCTACCATCCACATGTAAAGTGCCGTCGCCTGAAGCCGATAACGCACCTCTGTATGAGATAGAAGAAGTTTTAAAGTGTACTGCCTTGTGTACTTTTGGGCTTTCATTGGCTGTAAGCCATACTCATCAACAATAACAGAAATAAACACTTGGAATAGATCACTCTGTCTGTAATGACTCTATATAATATATGAGTTTCACTTTTTGTTTTGAAGAATTGAAATAAATTAACTTTTTGATGATAATTTTGTGAGAAGCACCTGTATATAGGCTACATTTTTTTATATCTTTAGCAAACCTAATTCATGTAATTCTCTATGCTTTATTTGCCATTATATTTGCAGGGAGATAGTAACTGTCTCTGTTTCTACTTTGTCTTGGAGACTGTTGTGTGTCTTTTTCACAAAAATTATATAAGCGGAGGAACACCCAGGATGGCCAAGATGGCGGCCGTCAGAGACTTTAAAATGGCAGTTGATGGCGCGAAAGATGGAAGTGGTGCCACACATCATGGGCATCCTAAACTGAAAAGGGTGTGAAGACCGGCTTGGCGGAAGCAATGGCCTGAGCCTATGTCACATCCCTTGGTGACTGGTGCCCGCCCGCAGTGGGCGCGGCAAAGAAAAAAGAAGCCCACTACAGCAGATTCCTGAAGAACGGGAAGAGTCAGAAACCGAACGGGCGGAGCCGCTAGAAGCGGCTCCACCGAAGAACGGGGGAGTCCAGAAGACGGGGACATTGTTTCAGAAAGAGAGACGCCATTGTAGATCAAGTCGCCTTCCCCATGCAGCGGAGCAGTATGTCCTTCAGGGGAGGTATGGGGTGGCAAGACTGGGAGCGGTCCTTGTTACAGGCGAAATTGGATTTCCGGCCTGGAGGCTTGTGGACGGCGGAAGCGGATGAAGTGAAAACCTGGAAGGATTGATTGCTGCTCCCGGAAGACTGGTTCCCATTCAGCTGGCTGGTGAAGAAGAATGTTGGAAACAGAAGAACAACAAATGTCAAGAGTCCTGTGCCTCAGCAGCTGGAGAAAGTGGTCGGGATGCCCAGATCGAGCGACCATAGAGCGTTCGTAGCTGTGGTCCCTAATGCACGTGGGGGATCGTCTCAGGCGGATATAGCCACCGCAGGAAGTTTGGCACCCACCCTTGCCTCGGTCTCGGCATCCATCCCTACCTCTGTCTCTGCACCCACTTTGTTTCCTGCATCTCCCTACATCGGCTACCCGGGTGAATCCCAGGATCCCACGGCGTAAAAAACTCGGTGGGTGGTGGGGGTAATAGAGGAGAAGAAACGTCAGGAACGCCGGATTCAAAATGAGCTGCTGCTCCCCGGGGGGAGGAGCCATGGCCAGTAGGATGACCTGTGACCTAATCAAATATTACAATGAAAACAAGGGATATGGATTCATACAGAAGGCAGAGACCGGTGACCGAGTGTATGTCAATGTGGGATTGACTACCTGTGATGGTCCCCTACAGGAGTGGGACTGGGTGGTTTTCAAAAAGGAGGCTGGGCCCCGAGGACTATATGCCGTGATGGTCACAGTCTCCAGCCTCAAGGAGATACGGGTGCGGGAGGCACAGTATTTTCTGCATCCGGCCTGCAACAGTTGCAGCTCATGTAACAAGTCAGAGGGCAGTGGCGCATTCAAGAGAAATGACGGCCACAGTCGGGTCACAGGAGTGGGAGGCTCCAAGCTCCCTGAGCCAGCAGTTAGCTGAAGGGAGGAGTAGAAGAAGCAGCAGGAGTCCTCTTCAAGCGGGTCCTTGGGCCATACTTATATAATTGTGCAGGGCCAGAACGTGGCCCACCACTCTGGTTGCAAGGAGGGTGTGGAATAGAGGCAACCCCTTTAAGTTTATGTGTTGTGCCAGTTGCACCAAACAAAGATGAGGGACTATACCAGAGTGGTGGTACTGACCATCACGGTCGCAGTTGGAGTGACATAGTTTTTCGCCCTCCTCCAAGTTTCTTTGCGCACGGTTGGATTACGGGACTAAAATCCTGATGGAGGTTAATCATCTTTTGCAAAAATGTACTGTCTTTTTATGCCTGAACTGTTGTTAACTTCACCTGAACTTTTCTCTTGGGGTATAAAAGCAGCGCACTTGTTTTTAATGGGGCTGTACTCCGTAAAAGGAGGGAGTTGGAAGCCTGAACAGGAAGTCCCAAAGAGAGAGCCAGGTCAGGATCACATAGACTGTGAGTACTCCTGGACTATTGGAGCTGAGATAAATTGGCCACTGGGCCGCTAAGTTTACAAGGGACTGGCCAATGGGCTTAGTGTGTCCTAGAGTGACTTGAGTAAGTGTTAGGGTCCCAGTAGTGATGGGGCTGGAGTCATGGTTGACCAACAAGAAGCTCTGAGCGAAAAATGTATTGAAAGTACGCTAAATGTTTTAAGTGTAACTTGGTACCCTACATGTGCCGCTATAGTCGGGGACGACCATATTTTAGGAGGGAGAGTGTAAGGGTGTGACAGGAGTTGTCATACACATCTCTCTGTAATGTCCATGAGTGTACAGTTAAATTGAAGTAATGTAAACAATGCTTACATGTATCTTGATAACAAGTTTTGTGAATGTGATTTGTCTTGATATTGTTGCAAGAATATAGAAAGATGCGAAGGATAAAATAAGAGGGTAGCTGTTGAATAGGACAGTATTGGGTATTAGTGTTGAGCATTCTGATACTGCAAATATCGGGCATCGGCCGATATTCGCTGTATCGGAATTCCGATACCGAGTACCGATATTTTTACAATATCGGATACCGGAATCGGAAGTTCCCATAATGCAATGAGCCAGTATTGTGGCTGGGATTGGCTGCTGAAATGATGTCATCATGATGCACGGTCTGTGCGCATCATGATGCGCGGTCTGTGCGGGCCTGCCGGGGGTCTGTGCGGGCCTGCCGGGGGTCTGTGCGGGCCTGCCGGGGGTCTGTGCGGGCCTGCCGGGGGTCTGTGCGGGGCTGCCGGGGGTCTATACGGGGCCTGCCGGGGGTCTGTGCGGGCTGCCGGGGGTCTGTGCGGGCCTGCCGGGGGTTGTGTGTGTGTGCAGGCATCGTCCGATGGGACTACAAGTCCCATCAGGCTATGCCTGCTACAATGACAGTGATTGACACATTAGCCAATGATGGGACAGTAGTAGTCCCATCATCCGGCTAATGTGTTGAATGTAAAAAAAAAAAAAAAATACATACTACATACATACTACATATATACTACATTCATACAACATACATACATACTACATATATACAACATTCATACAACATACATACATACATACTACATACATACTTCATATATACTACATTCATACATACATACTACATATATACTACATTCATACAACATACATACATACATGCTACATACATACTTCATATATACCACATTCATACAACATACATACTACATACTTACATACAACATGCTACATACATACTACATATATACAACATTCATACAGCATACATACTACATACATACTTCATATATACTACATTCATACAACATACATACATACTACATACATACTTCATATATACTACATTCATACAACATACATACTTACTGCATACTTACTACATACAACATACATACAACATGCTACATACATACTACAATACATTCATACAATACATACATATAGACATACAGTACATATAACAGAGTACATACTCACCATCACTTGTCACTTTGTTCCCTGAAGCCTGTGTCATCTTTAAAAAAAATATTAAAATAACAAACAACCGATATACTCCCTGATCCACAGAAATCCACGAGTGTCCCACGACGATCTCCTGCAGTGCATCACTGAGAGGTTACTATAGTTCACTGGTCTCACTTTATGGCAAAAGCTGCGTGGGAACTTTCTCACACAGCAATGCCAAAAGTGAGACTAGGGACTATTTTTTTACAGTGGCGGAGGAATACAGTGCGGAAGGATACCTACCTCCCGTCATTGTATTCCTGGGGCCCCTAGAGAGCGGTGGCATCAGCTGATGCTGCTGTTCTCCACAGGAGATCGTCGTGGGACACTCGTGGATTTCTGCGGATCAGGGAGTATATTGGTTGTTTGTTATTTTAATATTTTTTTAAAAATGACACTGGCTTCGGGGAACAAAGTGACAAGTGATGGTGAGTATGTACTCTATGTTATATGTACTGTATGTCTATATGTATGTATTGTGTGAATGTATGAATGTATTGTATGTAGTATGTATGTAGCATGTTGTATGCATGTTGTATGTATGTAGTAAGTATGTAGTATGTATGTTGTATGAATGTAGTATATATGAAGTATGTATGTAGTATGTAGTATGTATGTTGTATGAATGTAGTATGTATGTAGTATGTACTATGTTGTATGAATGTAGTATATATGAAGTATGTATGTTGTATGTATGTTGTATGAATGTAGTTTATATGAAGTATGTATGTAGTATGTAGTATGTATGTATGTTGTATGAATGTAGTATGTATGTATGTTGTATGAATGTAGCATATATGAAGTATGTATGTAGTATGTATGTATGTTGTATGAATGTTGTATATATGTAGTATGTATGTATGTGTCAGGACTCTGGACACTTTTGCTATGTTCTGGAATTTTGCCCTTCTCCAAGATGGTGGTCTGGCCTTCATGTGTTCCTGTCTGCTGCCTTTAAGACTCTACCCCAGTCATTAATCAATGCTGGAGTATTCTGCCTGTGTTCCTTTGAGTACTGGGTTGTCCTGGCTTCACAGCTGCTGTAGCTTGCTGAGGTTGTTCCATTCGTGGTTGCTTCGAGAGACTATACTGCACACCTCTGTTGCTGCCCGCTCCACAGCCGCAGGCTGTCTCCGCTGCTCTGCTGTCCTGTTACCTGCTGCCACCTGATCGGTGAGACTTACTGTTTGCTCCGTCCTAAAGAATCTACCGTGTGCTTGCTACTTGTGGTTCTGCGATTCCGGCTGACTCAGCGGCCCTGCCGTGCCCTAACCGGACCAGGGTTAGGGTACCCACTGGATAGACTTTCTGAGAACTATACCGTACTGATAACGGCATCTGTTTCCATAGTGGCCGGCTATAACGTTCTGGACTTTGTTTCTAAACTATGCTCCAAGCATTCGATACTTTGAAAGGCGTATACCCTGCAACTGGCCGCTGACCTCTAGCGGCAGTTTATTGACTTTTGTGTTTGCCTTGTTCACACTGTGCACGCATGGTTTTGCTGTGTTCTTATATAAACTCGATTCACTTAACTCTGGACTCTGCTGAGATTGTGCTTCTTGCCAAGAAACCCCTGTAGTATCCACTATAATTGTTACAGTATGTAGTATGTATGTCTTTTTTTGTTTTTTTTTTACATTCAACACATTAACCGGATGATGGGACTACTACTGTCCCATCATTGGCTAATGTGTCAATCACTGTCATTGTAGCAGGTATAGCCCGATGGGACTTGTAGTCCCATCGGACGATGCCTGCACACACACAACCCCCGGCAGGTCCGCACAGACCCCCGGCAGGTCCGCTCAGACCCCCGGCAGGTCCGCACAGACCCCCGGCAGGTCCGCACAGACCCCCGAGAGGCCCGTACAGACCCTGCCCGCACACACAGACACGCACAGTGTTCGCCCATGCACCGCCCACACTCTTCCCCCCTCCCGAACTGGATGTGCAAGTAAAGGGTTTTTTTAATTCCGATATTTCTGTCCCATTGACTTGCATGGGATTTCCGGTATCGGATTCGGCGAAACCCAATACTTTTTGGGTATCGGTCTGATCCAATCCGATCCGATAATTCTCAATATCCGAAAGTATCGCTCAACACTATTGGGTATAGTTTAGTGGAGCAGAATAGAGATAGGAAATGAGAGTGCCAGTATAGGCATAGTTAAAATAAGGGGTTTTCCAGGTTGGGACAAGCTATGGATGGGTGCAGTGCAGAGCAGTGAGATATAGTGGTGAGACTTCCTGATTAGGAGCAGAACAAGTGATGTAGCAACAGGAGAGGGAAGACAGAAAGCCCTGGGGCTGGAGATTGCCGAGGCAATGTGGAACCCCAGGATAAGCAGCGTTTGAGCCGTCATCATTTAATGCAGTAATCATTCTGAGATGATCCGGGGCCTACGGCCGGGACTAGGCAGAGCTGTGCACACCTTTTACCTTATCCAAGGGAAACCGGGCGTTGGAATGGAGAAAGATGATGGATCTATGGGCACTGGAGTTGCAGAAGTGAAAGGAGCGTCTGCGGGACTGGAAGTTGTCAGAAGAGGCAGGGAGAGCTCATGGACTGTAAATGGATGTGAACTGTGCTATGTCTATACTAGAACACCTGTTTTCAAGTAAAATTGAACTGTTGCGAATGAACACAGTGTCTTGAATTGAGTGAACCCTGACCTCAGAACTGGGAATACGGAATCAGAAGCCTAATGTGAGTGTCGTACTTAGGACATATTACATACAGCAGACGGGACATTATGTTTTCTTTGTGGGGTGCCAGGGTGTGGGAACACAACAGCTCCTTGCCACGACTACCACCCTGGCCCCCTCACACTTTCAAGGGGCTGCATTATACTGTGTGTGTGGGAGGGCTGCACTATACGCTTGTGGGTGGGCTGAATTATACTGTGTGTGTGGGGTTGCATTATACTCTGAGGGGGCTGCATTATACTCAGGGGGGCTGTATTATTCTCTATGAGGGAGGCTACGTTATACTCTGAGGTGGGCTGCATTATGCTCTATCAAGGACCATGAGGAGTGCATTCTATATGGCACCTTCATTATACTGTATAGAAGACTATCTGTGCTCATCATTCCTCGTCAGCCACAGTAAAGAGGCTGGGAAACAAGCATGGAACGACTTCAATATTGTCGATCACGCTCGTTTAGCGGCCTGAACTCAGCGCATTTAAATACAACTGAAATGTTTCTGTGTGATGATGCAATATGTGAGCATTTGTGGCCCCACTTTAAACTTTTGTCCAGGGTCCCCCTTTGTCTAAAACTGGCCCTGCTCAGATCACAGTTATAATCTACTGAGCTGTGAATCTAATCCCATCATGTGTGATACAGTCCACTGAGCCATATCGAATTCTATTATCTAACTGTATCATGTATGATATCTTCTGCTGAGCTGTGTATCTAATTCTATCATGTGAGATACAGTCCACAGAGCCATGTATCTGATACTATCATGTGTGAAACAGTTCTTGTACCTAATCCTATCATGTGTGAAACAGTCCGCTGATCAGTGTATCTAGTTTTATCATGTGTGATACAGTCTGCCAAGCCATGAATTTATTTTTTTGAGGACTGAAGAAAAACCTCATATCCACAAATCTTATTAAAAATTAATTACTTCTTATTGATTATCCATAAGAAATAGAAAAAAAGATTAAAATCCATCTGAAGATTATAATGTGGATTTCAGTCTTTTTTTCTATGTCTTATGCATAATCAATAAAGAAATAACTGTCGGAAGTCCACCACAGGAGTGGCACCTACAGATATATAAAAAGACATGTGAAAATACAGACATGATGAAGTTCGTATATTACTTTCTGAGCCATGTATCTACTTTATCATGTGAGATACAGTCTGCTGAGCCACGCATCTAGTCCTGTCATGTATGATATAGCCTGCTGAGCCATGTAGTTAATCCTATCCTGTGCGATACAGTTTGCCAAGCCGTGTATCTAATCCTATCATGTGCAGTATGATCTGTGTAGCTTATCCTCTCATGTGTGATATTGACTGCTGAGCTATGAAATTACTGTTATATGAGGGCTGCAGCCACAATGACATGACTGCACTGCTCAGATCTCTGTGAAGACCGGTAAGGCTACTTTCAGATTTCCGTTTTGAAGCCATCAGGCGCGATGCGGCGAAAAATGTAAAAACCGGATCCGGCGCCTGTTGCCACCGGATACGGCTTTTTTCCCAAAGACTTACATTATCGCCGCATTGCGCCTGATGGCCATGCGGCGTGTCCGACTTTTGCCGGAAACGGCAAAAAATGCCTGTCCGGCGTCTGCAAAAAAAGTTCCATGCAACGTTTTTTGACAGCGCCGGACCGCTCTTTTGCAGAGCGCATGCGCGAAGACTCTCTCTCCCTCTCCTGCACCGCATCCGGCAAAAACCGATGATCCGGCGGGCTGCGGCTTCTACCGGATCCGGTTTGACAACTTTTCGCCGCAGCCCGCCGGATATAAAATCCGGAAATCTGAAAGTTGCCTAAGGCTGGAGTCACACTGCCGAATTTCTCATGCGATAATCACATCGCATAGCACGGTCTGGCCGGCACCTCTCCTGACCTGAGCATGACAGCCTGATGGATTACTATGCAGCTGTCAAGCTCAGGTCAGGAGAGGTGCCGGCCAGGGCAAGTTTTACGATCCGATTCTCGAACAAAAAATACGCCAGTGTGTCTCTGCCCTAAGCAGCAGAATCGGTGCTAATAGCAGTCCTTGTGTAATGCTAAACTTTATCCTCCCTTGCAAACGCTCAAAAGGGAAGGAGGAGGAGTGACATCAGACAAATGGGAGCAGATCCTGCCCAAATTTCCTGCAGTCGTAATGTGAGCTGGAAGTACACTAGTAATTCATGACAATTTTAGCAACTGCTCACATTAGGAACATTGAAAATATAATAAGTTTTGTATTATGTTTCATATTTTATACCATTTAACTGGATTTGTATTGAATTTACAAATGTAAATTAACAAAATTACAACATAATAATAATAATAATAATAATCTTTATATAGCGCCAACATATTCCGCAGCGCTTTACAGTTGAACAGTTTCAAACACAACAGTCATAAGTAACAACGTTAACAATACAATAATTAAAGCGAAATAAAACATAAAGCTCAAAATAACAAAAATCAATACAATACAGTTTGCTATAAAATATATTAGCAACTATGAATTAAAGGCTTTTATCCTAAGTCATATGGCAAGGCTTGTTAAAAGGGTCGACATTGACTTTTAGGATTGCTACTTCCAATAGGTGGCACTAGAGTTCCAGTCCTCTACCTTTCTGAAGAGGCAAATGCCATATTTAATCTCCCAGAGGAGCATGTATGGCATATAACTGTCACTCTCCACAAGGAAAAACGTTACCCCTTAGAACAAAGAGACGACACAAACTTCCCAGTTACCAATAGATGATGCAGAAACATTTTAACCCTCCAAACACATAAAAGTTGGCAGGACTTGTCAACTGTCTGATGTGAGGGAAGCCTCAGGATGAAGATCAGTTTGACAAAATGTAAAAGTCTGAACCCTTTGATTTCAGGGCATATAGACCGCTGACAGAGGAGTGTCCACTAAAAAAACTTGAACGATCAACTCAACCGAGTGTGTGGTGAAGCTTTGAGAAATAGCTGTTCAGAGACGGCCATGTGATATGTGTATAAATAAAAACAGAATAGCGCTGCGGGTGCAATCAACATGGCGAGTCTGGGTGGAAAATGTGTATGGTATGACTCACCTGGGAGTGTTGTGCCGTTGTTCCCGCTCCAATGGCTGCAGCTACTTCTGCGAAGCCCCGGAGTGGAGCGTCAGGACCAGTAGCGTAGCTCCTTTGGGGGCAGAGGGGGCGGTCGCCCTGGGCCCCGCACTCTGAGGGGGCCCCCCAGAGCTACACCACTTATCGGCGTGCGCAGCGCGTCGATACAATTACATTCATGTGTGGCAGTGCAGGGAGATTCGATCTCCCTGTTCTGCCGCCCGGCCGCTATGGGGCCCCTGAGCAGGCAGGGGGGTCTGGTACCAGCAGTGGGCCCCCGCCCATCATTGCAGGGTCCGCTGTATCGGCATCTAGCCCATACAGCTGACCGTCACCGCAGTGCTGAGAGAGGGAGGTTTAGGCTCCCTCTCCCATCATCCCCCTCTCCCTGACTGCGGGAGCGGTGACGTCACTGCCCGGCGCCCGCTGTCAGGAGTTGAGCGGGAGAGCAGGGAGCAGCGCAGGAGCCAGGAGGAAGAGAGGTGAGTACTGGATTTATTTATTTTTGTAACAGGCTGCATTATAATAAGCTCTCTATGGGGGTACAGAGGCTGACTATGGGGGTACAGAGGCTGTTTATGGTGATAGAAAGCCAGAATCCTACTCCACACTGATGAGGGGCAACACCCCGAAACAGCTGTCTGTGGATGGATACCTGGCCTTGGTATTTCCCTTGTCATATCTGTAAACTCGTAAAGAGCTGGATATTGACTTAAAGGGCCACTTAAAATGGTGGTAATGGTGGTTTCCGAAAGGAGCCACTCCTTGGCTGGGTCCTTCCCTGAGGAAGATTTGGCTAGTCCCGTGTTTGAGACTCTTAAATGAGGCTCCACGGACTTTATTTGCATATTCGTATTTCCCAGGGAGCAATGCACCTAGGATTACACTGATTGAGCACCTTTGCCGGCTGCCGCAGTGTTTTCTTTGACTGGTCTCCCTGAGGTCAGTGATTATTTCGTGATGTTGGTCTACTAGGCATTGCTCCCACCTAGCCAGAATCCTACTCCACACTGATGAGGGGCAACACCCCGAAACAGCTGTCTGTGGATGGATACCTGGCCTTGGTATTTCCCTTGTCATATCTGTAAACTCGTAAAGGTCCATTATAATACAGAGGCTGACTATGGGGGTGCATTATAATACAGAGGCTGCCTATGGGGTGCATAATAATACAGAAGATGCCTATGGGGCTGCATTATAATACAGACGCTGACTATGGGGGTGCATTATAATACAGAGGCTGACTATGGGGGTGCATTATAATACAGAGGCTGACTATGGGGGTGCATTATAATACAGAGGCTGACTATGGGGGTGCATTATAATACAGAGGCTGCCTATGGGGTTGCATTATAATACAGAGGCTGACTATGGGGGTGCATTATAATACAGAGGCTGCCTATGGGGGTGCATTATAATACAGAGGCTGCCTATGGGGGTGCATTATAATACAGAGGCTGCCTATGGGGCTGGATTATAATACAGAGGCTGCCTATGGGGCTGCATTATAATACAGAGGCTGCCTATGGGGGTGCATTATAATACAGAGACTGCCTATGGGGGTTCATTATAATACAGAGGCTGACTATGGGGGTGCATTATAATACAGAAGATGCCTATGGGGGTGCATCATAATACAGAAGATGCCTATGGGGGTGCATTATAATACAGAGGCTGACTATGGGGGTGCATAATAATACAGAAGATGCCTATGGGGGTGCATTATAATACAGAGGCTGACTATGGGGGTGCATTATAATACAGAGGCTGACTATGGGGGTGCATTATAATACAGAGGCTGACTATGGGGGTGCATTATAATACAGGGGCTGACTATGGGGGTGCATTATAATACAGAGGCTGCCTATGGGGTGCATCATAATACAGATGATGCCTATGGGGGTGCATTATAATACAGAGGCTGCCTATGGGGGTGTATTATAATACAGAGGCTGCCTATGGGGATGCATTATAATACAGAGGCTGACTATGGGGGTGTATTATAAAACAGAGGCTGCCTATGGGGGTGCATTATAATACAGAGGCTGGCTATGGGGGTGCATTATAATACAGAGGGTGCCTATGGGGGTGCATTATAATATAGAGGCTGCCTATGAGGGTGCATTATAATATAGAGGCTGCCTATGGGAGTGCATTATAATACAGAGGCTGCCTATGGGGACGCATTATACTATAGACTCTGCCTATGGGGAGTGCATTATACTATATTGAGGACTATCTGGTGTATTATACTATATCAGGGGTCCCCAACTTGTAGCTTGTGGCTCGCGGTCCCATGAATTGTGCTCGCGACTGTCTGCCAGCTTGGTGCATTAGCTCCAGGTCTAGCAAACAGGTATGAAGAGCACATCTCAAAATAGTGATTTACGTTAGTAGCCCTGCACAGAAGAGCAGATCTGGATGCACATTTACTGTCTTAGGGGTTTAGAGATGATTTAGGTATGGTACGCTGTAATGGGGTCTTTGGTTGACACTACATTGAAGGAGAGGGGAGCTGGATGTGGCTCGCGACCCTTTGTATAAGCTGAATGGGGCTCTCAAGGTCAGAAAGGTTGGAGACCACTGTGCTATATGGATGCTATCTAGGGGGCCATCTTACAGTGTGGGGATTATAGTGACGGGGCCATCATACAGTGTGGGGATTATAGTGACGGGGCCATCATACAGTGAGGGGGCATTACACTGTGTATAAGAGAGCATCATACTGTGTATAGCAGAGCTGTACAGGGGGAGACTTGGGACATTACTAAATGTAAAGTGGACACTTATTATAGGGGAATTTGGGTTACTGTGACTGTCAAAGGGGCACACACAGGGCACTATTACATTCTAGGGGACAAAATGTGGGCACTGTTTTCTAGGGCACTTGCACCCAGCATCACTATATTGTAGAGGGTTGCTTTAAAATTTAGAGGTCACACTGGGCCACACAGTAGGTGCAGCAATAGGGTCACATACGGCAGCAGCAGCAGCTCCGGATTGGGGTATCAACAGGATGAGCAGTTTGTGCAGGATGAGAATAGTCCAATTGGTGACAGTGCTGAAAATATGAGAAGTGAAACGTGTCTTTGTTGTATTTTCTTCAGCCGAATCCTGCCTGGAGGAGTCGTCATGTCGGTCTGGGCCAGATGGAAAAGACGGGAAAAGTGAACGGTTCCGTCAGCGGTAAGACATTATCTGTAACTCTGCTGTAATCTATATGTTCTGTAGAACAGGTATTATTTACCTCTGACTAGAGTTGAGCGACTTTTGTTTTTTTAGGGTCGAGTTTCGTTTCGTGAAACCCGACTTTTCCAAAAGTCGGGTCGAGCAAGATCGGCCGATTATAGGGAAAAGTCGGGGTCATCCCGAAACACGAAACCCAATGTAAGTCAATGGGGAATAAAAGTCGGCAGTGAGAGGAGGACAGGAAACACACCTACAGTGCCCATTTGAATGCCAAAAGCATCAATTCTTCTTACTTAAGCTTGTCAACCTTAATTAACTTCATAATACAAGTTACGCACTGAAAAATGGGGTTATTTGGCTAAAGTTGTGGGGGGTAGGGCTGGCTCCAGGTTTTCATGTGCCCTGGGCGAAAGAGCGCCCCTTTAACACATACCACAACTCATCATGCTCCGAAACGGCAGAGAAATAGCAGTATAGTACAATGAAAAATACTTCACTTTTTACATCTCATGACGAGGCCCATCTATTTCTCTATACAGAATCATTGGTCCCATATAATGTTTGAAACAGTATATGATGAGCTCCACATAATGTTACAGTATATGTTGGTCCCCATGTATGAAGCTCCACTGTCTTATGGGCCCAAATAATGCTCCAAACATAATGGGCCCCATTTCTAATGCTCTAGTGTATAATGGGCCCTGTAAATGCTGCTCCAGTGTCTGATGTCCACCTTTGGAATGTTCCAGTGTATGGTGGGCCCATCTATCATTCTCCAGAGTATGGTGCTCCCCAAAAATTGCTGTCCCAACATTGAAAACAATCAAATAAGTCTCCTCGCTAGGGAATCCCTGTACTAGTCTGGACTCCTCGTCGTCCCCATCTTCCATCTCACTGCACAGTATTTAAACCTTGCAAGTGCTGTGATCCTGAGCAAGCAGGGGAGGCCCACTCGTTGGCGACGGCACTGGCACAGGGCCCCTGATAGTACGGTGGTGTGTCTGATGGCGGGTGGGCCGAACCTGCACTTTCATCTGCAGCTTCCTCTTTGTCACCGTGTAAGATGGAACTGTATATGGGAAGGGTAACCTGAGTTTCATCAGGGTCAGATTCAGGCCGTGTAGCGTGCGAGGGGAATGTAGTGGTCTGGGTCAATGTACCAGCAGAATCATCGAGCAGTGGCTGGGCATCAGTGCACTTGTGTCGCCCCCAGGAGTACGGTCGCCACAGTGGCATTACCTTCCTCCTAGGGAGTGTGATGTCATGCTTGGGAGCAACGAAGGATCTCTCTAGCAGGTTAACTGATTGGGCGGCGTTATTCCCACGAGTCATGACCCTCCAAACAGCGTTCATGAAGGCAAAGTGTTTGTTTTACGTCGGCAGTATGGTTGCAAAGCTGAACCTTAAAGCAATGTCCAGAAGGGCACCACCAGGAGTGGAGCCTACGGTTAAATTCGACTCCACCTGGGAAACCTCAACCATGCCAGCTACAGAACAGATGCACACATTGCAAGCTTAATTCCGTTAACGAACGAGACTCCGTCATGCCCCGCGGTCCGAGTCCGGCTTACTAGAGGGACACGTGAGGCTCTGGCACATGAGATTGGCCAATAACTGGTGTGTCATGCCCTTACATGTCCGTGGCTGCATGTGCGCTACACTGAAAAGGCCAGCGATTGTCGCTTACAGGTGCAGATAACCCGCTGAACAACGTTAGTGATGGGGATCACTGATAACAATTATTACCCGCGAACGATGATTTCCCAGTAAGTGCAGGTCAACCGCAGTTCCGGAATTAGGCCTAACCGTCATTCCTGAAAAAATGAAAAACTTACGTGTGCAAACCACAGGTGCTGTAGCTTGCTTAACAGCTCGCCAGCCGTTCTCACGCCCAGTATGGATTACACGTGATTGCACAAAGGTGAGAAAGGGTACCGTATCCCCGGATAACATGTATGGATAGCGTACACATTCAAAATATATGTCTATACATCAGGAGGCAGGCTTAGACGGTGTTAGGCCCAGTATGGATTGCACGTGATTGCACAAAGGTGAGAAAGGGTACCGTATCCCCAGATAACATGTATGGATAGCGTACACATTCAAAATATATGTCTAAACATCAGGAGGCAGGCTCAGACGGTGTTAGGCCCAGTATGGCTTGCACGTGATTGCACAAAGGTGAGAAAGGGTACCGTATCCCCGGATAACATGTATGGATAGCGTACACATTCAAAATATATGTCTATACATCAGGAGGCAGGCTCAGACGGTGTCAGGCACAGTATGGATTTGACGGCCCAGACTACACAGCGGAGGAGCAGGGAGAGGTAAAGATTGCAAATGCTGGGGCCCTGCCCAAGCAAGGGGGGCCCACTCGTGGGCGTCGGTACTGGCACTAGGCCCCTCATAGTACGGCGGTGTGTCTGACGGCGGGTGTGCACCACCACCGTCAGAGACACTTGATTGCACTATGAGGGACCCTGTGCCAGTGCCCGCGCCCAAGAGTCGGCCTACCCACCTGTCCAGGGCAACGGCACTCGCACGGTGTCGTGCGCTAGGTGGTGACCCCGGCCATGGGGGGGGAGGCAGCACAGTTAGGGAGTTTTAGAAAGTGGCATATGTTGATGTTGGACATTCAGCTGATGCAAAAGGTGAAATAGGTCAAGTCCCAGGAAGAGGTGGACCAATGCAAGCCATTTTTCTGTCACCCTATGTGTCATCAGGGGAAGGTGGGACAAAATCCTTGGAAACCCATGCATGGTTCATTTTAATGAAGGTTAGATCATCCACATTTTGGGTTGACAGACGGGTCCTTTTTTCTGTCAGGATTGATCCAGCTGCACTGAAGACTCTTTCCGATAGCACACTTGCAGCTGGGCAAGCGAGCTCCTGTAAGGCATATTGTGCCAATTCAGGCCAGGTGTCCAGTTTAGCGGCCCAATAGTCAAAGGGGAATGACCTGTGTGGGAGAACATCGATATGGGAGGAAAAGTAGTTTGTAACCATAGTTGACAACTGCTGTCTCCTGTCACTTTCCATCGATGCAGTATTACCAGTTGTGTGAGCGGTACTTGAAAAATCAGTCCACAACATTGTCATGAAACCCCTGTCTCCAACGCCACTTCTGCTGTGTGCACCATGAACACCTCTGCCAAGCTGCCCCCGGCCCGTACGGCTCGTGTGAGAACCATCACCGCTGCTGTGTGCTGGGAATGCCTCAAGCAACCGATTTACCAGAGTTGCTTGTTTATTAGCCAATATTAGGTCAAGGTTGTCCTGTGGCATGATGTTTTGTAATTTGCCTTTATAGCGTGGATCCAGGATGCTGGCCAACCAGTAGTCGTCATCGTTCATCATTTTGGCAATGCGGGGGTCCCTTTTTAGGATCTGCAAGGCATAATCTGACATGTGGGCCAATGTTCCCGGTGTCAATGATGCACTGCGAGTGCTGGTTGGAGGAGCACTTTCTGGCAAATCCACATCCCTCCAGTCAGGCACAAACCCTGTACCAGACCTTGCCACGCCAACATTTTCACTTGCCCCACGAGATGCATCCTCCTCCCCTAAGTAATCATCCCCATCATCATCCTCCTCCTCCTCCTCTTCTTCCTCCACCTCGTCCAGGAGAGGTCCCTGAGCAGACAATGGCTGAATGTCATCAAGGATTCCCTCCTCCTCTTCCTCCTCATCAACATTGGCTGCAGAAGCCTGCTCCTTAAGGTGCGTCAAAGTTTGCATGAGCAGACGCATAAGTGGGATGCTCATGCTTAGGATCTGCGCTTACCAGCCGTGTGCATTCCTCAAAACACTGAAGGACTTTACAGAGGTCTTTCAGCTTCGACCACTGCACACCTGTCAACTCCATGTCTGCTCTCAAAGTGCCTGGCCGTGTATCCTCCCACAAATGCATTATGGCCTGCCTCTGCTCGCACAGCCGCTCCACCATGTGCAGGGTGGAGTTCCACCTTGTTGCAATGTCGATAATGAGGCGGTGGTTGGGAAGGTGGAGCAATCGCTGCAGCTTCTGCATACGAACGGAGTGTACAGGTGACCGGCGGATGTGCGCGCACAGTCTTCGCACCTTATGGAGCAGGGCTGTTAACTCCGGATAATTTTTGAGGAAGCACTGCACCACCAGGTTCAAGGTGTGAGCCAAGCAAGGTATGTAGCTGAGTTTTGAAAGGGCTATGGCTGCCACAAAATTACGGCCGTTATCACTAACTACCTTGCCTGCCTCAAGATGTACACTGCCCAGCCATGACTCAGTTTGTCGCTTCAAGTACTCGGCCAGCACCTCGGCGGTGTGTCTGTCGCCCAAACACATCATCTGCAACACAGCCTGCTGACGCTTTCCACTAGCTGCTCGATAGGGGGACACATCGTGTGCAACAGTGGCAGCTGCAGATGGAGTGCTCGTACGACTGCGCTCTGTGGACGAGCTTTCGCTTCTGGAGGAGGAGGAGGAGGGTCGAACGCCTACAGCCAACTGTTTCCTATACCGTGGGCTAGGCAGCACTGTCCCACCACCGCTGTCCCCTGTGGACCCTGCATCCACCACATTAACCCAGTGCGCAGTGATGGACACGTAACGGCCCTGGCCATGCCGACTGGACCATGCATCAGTTGTGAGGTGCACCTTTCCACTCACTGACTGCTTGAGTGCATGGACAATGCGGTCTTTTACATGATGGTGGAGGGCTGGGATGGCTTTGCGAGAGAAGAAGTGGTGACTGGGTAGGTCATAGCGTGGTACTGCATAGGCCATGAGTTCGCGGAAAGCTGTGCTTTCCACCAACCGATAGGGCATCATCTCAAACGAGATTAGTTTGGCAATGTGGGCGTTCAAACCCAGTGTACGCGGATAAGAGACTGAGTACTTTCTTGACCTACTCATAGTGTCTGGGAGGGTGAGCTGGACTTGAGAGCTGCATATGGTGGAAGTAGCAGTGGACAGGGCGGACTGAGAGAGGGTTGATGATGGTGATGGAGTTGGTGTTCTTTCTGATGGCCTAGATTCAGTATTTCGTTGATATAACAGTGGGATTCCCTGACTGCTGTGGCCTTGCAGCGACACCTCAACATTTGCTGCTGTGCTAACCGGTGGGCTTACAGTGGGGGAAACAATGTAGCGTTGCTGACTACCTTCTTTGTGATCAGTTGCACATGTGGCACTTGAGGTTTGGTGTTGTGTCCACGCTTGCAAGTGCATGCTGGTTAAATGTCTAAGCATGCAACTGGTATTCAAATTTTTCAGATTTTTCCCTCGGCTAAAGGTCTTTGCGCACTTCTTACAGATAACCTTGGCCTGATCATGAGGATTTTGTTCAAAAAAGTGCCACACTGCACTCTTCCTACTTTGGCAGACATTTTGCGGCCTAGCACGCTGTGATCTTTTGACCCTCTGGACAAGCTGTCCAGCAACTCTTTTGATTTTTGGAACCTGTCTTTGGAGTGCTCCGGGCCTGCCAGATAACAGCTGTTGCGATGTCGATGTCTGCTGTGGATGCTCCTCATCTGAGCTATTGGAAGCAGCACCCTCTTCCCCCAATGGATGCCAATCTGGGTCAACAACTGGGTCATCCATCACCTCCTCTTCAATGTCATGTGCACCTTCCTCTGTGTCACCGTGTATGGTGGTATAGTGTGCGGGAAGGGGCACCTGAGTCTCATCAGGGTCAGAATCTGGCTCTGTACACTGCGAGGACAATGTAGTGCTCTGAGTGAATGTACCAGCAGAATCATCTATCAGCGGCTGTGCATCAGTGCACTCCATGTCAGATTCATCTTGGCCTGGGTAATTCACCATTTCACTTGATAATCCAGGTATGGTATGTGAAAACAGCTCCATGGAGTAATCAGTAGTATGGCCTGCGTCATCCTTCAATCTTGGTTGGGGTGAAGGACACAAGGAAAGGTGTGGTTCATGAACATGAGCCTCCAATGACGACTCAGTGATTTTACTTTTTACAACTTCAGAAGAGGAGGCGATAGAGCTGGAGGCTGAGTCAGCAATGTAAGAGAAAACTTTTTCCTGATGCTCTGGCTTTAAAAGCGGTTTGCCAACTCCTAGAAAACTAAGCCTTCGAAGCCTTATGGAGCCAGACGATGACGCAGGCTCAACACCTCCTGCATTCGGTCCTATTTTGCTTTTGCCACTACCATCAGATCCACCACCAACACCATCATTACCAGCTGCCAACCCCCGCCCAATTCCACGGCCTCGTCCACCAGCCTTCCTCATTTTTTGTAGAAATGTAGACAAAATCCAACAAACTATATAGTAATGTAAAACAAGGTACAAGGTGTCTATAGGACAGGGGAGATTTTGAATTTCTGCACACACTAGTGGACACTGGACACTTTTGGATTGTGTGAGGCCCACTGAATATCAGAGCGCTATGTCACAGGCTCGATGGCACAGGTGTGAAAAAAGTGACTACAGGATAAGGGAGATTTTGAATTTCTGCAGACACTAGTGGACACTGGACACTTTTGGATTGTGTGAGGCCCACTGATGCTGTATGGTGTGAAAAAATGCACGCTCAGTACCTCAGCAGGACAAAAAAAAAAATTGGGATTGCTTTTAAAAAAGCAGTTTGCAGAGCAGTGGGGAAACAGCAATGCAGCTGTCAGGAAGCCTTAGAAGGCAGCCTAACAACCAACACCGCTGATCCACCACAATATAGCCTCCCCTTGCACTGCACACACAGTGACTGGTGTGTTGTACAGGCAAAATCGCTAGCAGCAGAAGCAGTTTTTTTTTCTTCTTCCCTGCCTAACGCTCTCCCTACAGAATCAGCAACCTCTCCCTATGCTAAGATCGGCAGAAGTAAGATGGCGGTCGGCGTGCACGCCCTTTTATAACCCCTGTGACGCCCACCAAAGCAAGCCAATCACTTGCATGCCCTTCTGAAAGATGGTGGTGACCCCTGCCTATGTCATCACGTTGCCCACAGTGTCCGTGGATCCTGATTGGCTGAAAAAGAGCGCAAAACAAACTTTTGAAACGCGACTTTGGAACATAAGTCGCCGACCTCGTGGCCGACCTCATCCTAGGGTCGGGTTTCGACTTTTGAAATTTTTCGACCTGTTTCGCTCAACTCTACCTCTGACCATATGGCGGTAATATCAATATTGGTCTTTTTATATATAGATTATTTTCGGCAACAGCGCGGTCATCTGTTGAGATTCTATGGTTAGGGGCCCACTCAGAAGTTTCGCCCCCCCCCTGAACCAAAACCTTAGCTACGCCTCTGGTCAGGACTCAGAATGGCACAGAGAGAAGGGTAAAAGTCGCAGTCTTGGTGAGCGCTGCCGGAACGGATGAGACCAAACATCAAAAAGACTTTATTCAGACTACACATTTTGAAGCCAATCTGGATCCTTCGTCAGGTACATCATCATCTGATATGTATGGCTGGCTGTAGGTCAGGGCTCTAGCATTTGGTCGCCTACAAGTTACAGTGAAATTACAGCATTTCTCTGTGTTACACACCACTTTGATTTTTCTTTGTAAGGGTGTGGTAGGGAGGGCCGGATTGGGGGGTGGTCCACTGCTTACCACGACCGGACGCGGCAAAGACGACACGGAGGCAGAAGTCAGTTGTAACAGATCCGGGTTTATTGGCCGTCCTCCTGACGACCTTAGCCATGCACCGCAGTTCCTTTACAGCTCTCTGTTTCCAGGCCCGGGTACCTTTCACCTTCCCTTTAGTCGTGATGATGTCCCTCGCGGATCTTTCACTGGGGCTGTCCTAGACCAATCTACCGCCAGCGCTTCACCTGCCCGAGGTCGTCGTCCAGTCGGTACTCCCGGGGCCTCATCTGTCCTGCGGTACGTTGTGTCAGGGCCACCCCCCTAACTGTCTTCTCTTGTTAGTCCCCTGGTCGAGCTCTTTACCGTTCTCCGTCTTCTGTCCTGGGTCCTCCTCTGTTGAACTCCTCCCGGGACTAGCCTAGCCTCTGGAATCCCAACCAGTCCTATTTATCCCCTCTCTCACTGGGAATTTCCCTCCTGGGTTCCTATCTCCCCGCCCCCCATGACTAAGCAGTTTCTATAGCCTTAAGCTGATATTAAGTCCTGAACTACACTCCCCCCTGCCATCTTGTGGTCAAATTTCGGTATTGCGCTCCCTTTTCTGCCTTTCCCTGCTGTTACCTTTCTGTCATTGCCAATCTTCATCTGTAGTGCACAAATGGTCCCCTCCTACTTCCGGTCAAGTCTGTCCATCAAGTCACCTTCCCCACAAGGGTGCAACTTTATATCCGACAGGTAAGAACATTGGGGTTGTGAGTGAGTCGCGGTAATGCTGCGATGTTACCATGTGCAGCTGTAGAGTCCTTGCTAATAGAAAGTTAAGGAATTCTGAAAACGAATGATCAGTCCTGGAGGAGAAAGAAGCAGATTTCTCTGGTAAGATATATTACACAGTTGCTTACTTTTATGTGCTCTATTGATTTATAAAAAAAACTAAAAACGATGTTCACTCTCTAAATCCTGCAGGCGACATCCCAAATATCATGTACCAGCCAAGATAATGCAAAAGATCATAACTGATCTGTCAAGGCTCCAGCAAACATAATGGAAGCCACGTTGCCAGTGTAATGAAAACTTAAATGGAATTTGTCACCAGGTTTTTGCTGCCCATTTTGGAACAGCATGATGTAAGGGCTGCAAATGTATCAAATAATCTGGTTGCATGCACCCATACCCATTGGCATTCCATGATTAAGCCCTTTCAGGGTGAAACGCGTAGGAAAGTGCTCCCCTCCATATGCCTCTTTATGTTGTTTTTACTTGATGGTAAGATTTTATATTTTCAATAAAGCAATTGTTATTTTATCTCCTGGAGACGCTGGAAAATCTTTTTCTATGTTGTGCATGCACCCATATAGGTCTATGGGTGCATGTGAAACATCTGACTGCACTTGGATGTCATCTGAGTGCAGTCTGATGTATGATCACAGAGACTATGGAGATGATGTACAAATATTGTTTGCCATCTTCTCCTCATCTGTGCTGCAATGCTTTCATGTGAGAAAATCATATCACACTCAGAAAACACTCAGATCACACTCTGACAGAGTTTGAGCCCAGTGTCATTGGCATAATCGGCTTTCGCATAAGAGAACATACGCTCATGTAACCCCAGCTTTACAGTGATATTGCATCAGTTACTGGGCTGATTAGTGGAGAGAAACACCACATCAACAGCCCCAACACATGCTTCAAGTTGGTTTCTTCAGGATAGCCCCCTGAAGAAGTCAATGCAAAACGCGTTTTGTGGCTGTTCTTGTGGTGTCTCTTTTGAGGAACTACAGTGCCTTGCGAAAGTATTCGGCCCCCCGGGAACTTTTCAACCTTTTCCCACATATCATGCTTCAAACATAAAGATACCAAATGTAAATTTTTGGTGAAGAATCAACAATAAGTGGGACACAATTGTGAAGTTGAACGAAATTTACTGATTATTTTACATTTTCGTGGAAATTCAAAAGCTGAAAAGTGGGGCGTGCAATATTATTCGGCCCCTTTAACTTAATACTTTGTTGCACCACCTTTTGCTGCGATTACAGCTGCAAGTTGCTTGGAGTATGCCTCTATCAGTTTTGTACATCGAGAGACTGAAATTCTTGCCCATTCTTCCTTGGCAAACAGCTCGAGCTCAGTGAGGTTGGATGGAGATCGTTTGTGAACAGCAGTTTTCAGCTCTTTCCACAGATTCTCGATTGGATTCAGGTCTGGACTTTGACTTGGCCATTCTAACACCTGGATATATTTATTTGTGAACCATTCCATTGTAGATTTTGCTTTTTGTTTTGGATCATTGTCTTGTTGGAAGTCAAATCTCCATCCCAGTCACAGGTCTTTTGCAGACTCCAACAGGTTTTCTTCAAGAATTGTCCTGTATTTGGCTCCATCCATCTTCCCATCAATTTTAACCATCTTCCCTGTCCCTGCTGAAGAAAAGCAGGCCCAAACCATGATGCTGCCACCACCTTGTTTGACAGTGGGGATGGTGTGTTCAGGGTGATGAGCTGTGTTGCCTTTACGCCAAACATATCGTTTGGCATTGTTGCCAAAAGTTCGATTTTGGTTTCATCTGACCAGAGCACCTTCTTCCACATGTTTGGTGTGTCTCCCAGGTGGCTTGTTGCAAACTTTAAACAACACTTTTTATGGATATCTTTGAGAAATGTCTTTCTTTTTTTTAAAATTCGTTTATTAAGTCATAAACAGTTGTACAATATACATACTGGTACATAATGTTAAACATAATACAAAATATATATATGTTCATACGACATTGAAATACAAGGCAAAATGTGCGTACCAGTTGTATACAGAATAAAGCATAATACAATGTCAATCAAATCACAATGGTCTTGTATTATTACTTGAGTGATGAGATCTGCCTAGCTTCTAGACCGTACCTACATCTACAAAAGCATAAACCTAAACTAAACTATTCCGCAGCCTACTTCCACGCAATTAATCTTTTATTATGTGACATCTCCACTCTACAAAGTGAGGTGAGAAGAATTCCACCTTTCCCAAATCTTTTCAAATTTACCCGGGCACCCTCTATTTTGGTATAGTGTGCGTTCGTATGGGATGATCGAGTTCACTAAATTGATCCAGGACCCGAGAGAGGGAGATGAACCTCCCATCCACCGCAATGACAGTACCTTTCGTGCCATAAACGTCTACCGTAGAAAAATCCCAACATATTGACCCCATGTCTCCTCATCCCAGACCCCAAACAGACAGACCAGCGGTTCAAGGGGAACGGAATTTGTACCAAGGACGTTAATAATGATGTCACCTCCTTCCAATATTGTGCAACGACAGGACAACACCAGATCATATGGATAAAATCTGCATCTATTGAATGGCATCTCAAACATTCCGATGATTGGTACCGGCCCATCTTAAAGAGTCGAGTTGGAGTCAAATATGATTGATTTATAATATATAATTGTATCATTCTGTTATTAACAGATGGAGATACCCCAATCGAGGACTCCAGAATTTCTTCCCACTCCTCTCCTTGTGTATCCGGGAAGAGCCTCTCCCATTTTTTCTTAACGGAGTCTATGGTGGGTCCTGTCCCTACTGACAGCATCTATGTATATAGAGAGGAGATGAGACCCTGGGGGCCCTGGGATTTAAGGATCCCTATCAAGGGTGGGGACGAAATAGCAGTATCTGTACCTACACACCTTGTATGTGATTGAATAGCTGACCTTAGTTGTAAATAGCGAAAGAACTGGGATCTCGGGACATTGCGTTTAACTTGTAGTTGTTCAAAAGATATCAGAGTTCCGTGATCATATAAATCGCCTATCGTGAAAACTTTATGCTGAGCCCAAAACTCAGCAGATGGGTGTTCAAGTAACGCTGGAAGGTAACCATTATTCCATAGAGGCATCTCAGCTATAATATCCTCAAATCCAACCACCCTTTTAATCTGCTTCCACACTGACCGTGCCAGACGAAGCAGGGGCAACAACCGTGGGACATTTATTTTCCTCATTTCCAAAAATCCCAGCGGGCAGCTAACCTGTGCGGCATAAAGCAGGTGATCCTCAGAATTAGGAAGGTGACCACCGGGCATCCATGTATTTATGGCTTTGGCCTGTCCGGCCTAATAATACAGAAAGAAATCAGGTAACGCTGCCCCCCTTCCCTTCTTGGGTCTCTGCAAAATGGATAGTTTAAGTTTGGGCCTGGTCTTCCCCCATATAAAAGATGTGATCTGGGAATTCAGATTAGCGAAAAAGGATCTGGGCACCACTACAGCACTATGTTGGAGAAAGTAACTAAGCTTGGGGAGTAATATTAATGTGTCCAGCCACAGACAGTGGAAGTTTACCCCAGATCGCAAATTTGGCCTTAACCATCTCCAATAGTGGATGTATATTAAGTTGCAGATCGAACTTACTGTCTTGAGAAATATGGACACCTAAATACTTGAAACTGGTTACAATGGGCAGTGAGGAGAGAGTTTCAAGTCGTGGCATTGGAGCATGGGAAAGAGGCATCAAAGCAGATTTCTCCCAGTTTATATATAGGTCAGAATATTTACAAAATGTATGTATGGTATTGATCACTCTTGTCAGGGTTTCCCCCGCTTTATCCAGAAATATCACCATATCGTCAGCATATAGGACTATGGTATCAATTCGACCCGCTATTTCTATACCAGCAATACCAGGGGAAGATCTAATACGATTTGCCATTGCCTTGATTGCAAGAGCAAAAAGGGCCGGAGAAAGGGGGCACCCCTGGCGAGTTCCCCTATGTAATGAAAAGGGCTCAGATATGGAACTATTTATGATGACCCGGGCCTTAGGCTTCGTGTATAATATACTGACCCATTTTTGAAATTTATCACGGAATCCATACCTCTGCAAACATGCACGGAGAAAAGGCCATTCAAGAGAGTCAAAGGCCTTGGCCGCATCGAGCGATGCCAATGCCCATTCATTGTCCGACACCAGAGAACTATATTGGACCATCGACTGAACTCATCTAATATTGATGGAGGTGGTCTTACCAGGCAAAAAGCCAGTTTGGTCAGAGTGTATGAGGTCTAATATGACTGAGTTCAACCTGTTGGCCAAAATCTTCGTAAAGATCTTATAATCCACATTTACCAATGATATAGGCCGATAAGATCCACAATCTAAAGGGTCCTTCCCCTCCTTTTTTAGAACTATTATATTAGCCTCATAGAAGGATTCCGGCATGCATCCCCCCTCCCAAATCCCACGAAACACCTTCAGCAAGAGAGGCGTCAATATATCTTGATATATCCTATACAGTTCGATAGGAAATCCATCGGGCCCAGGGGCCTTCCCAGAAGCCATATCCTTCATGGCATCCTCTACCTCCTCCAGAGTAAACTCAGCGTCCATAAAGGTCCGCTGGGAAGGACTTAGTGTGGGAAACTCTATATCGGACAGGTAGTTTAGACACCCCGGACTGTCAACATCAGACTTAGAATTGTACAATGAGCTATAATAATCATAAAATCATTTCAATATTTCCTCAGTTGTAGAGGCCAAAGTACCATCGGAACTGCGAATCTGTAAGATTGTGTTAGTGGTGTTATGTTGCCGCACTAGATAAGACAAAAATTTGCTTGCCTGATTCCCCATCTCAAAATAAGATTGTTGGGGAAAAAATTATTTACGTTTAGTCTTAGTGTCAACATATTGAGTGTATAACCTTTGAGCTGCCAACCACTCCACCCTATTACTGTCATGGTTTGGACAGTGTTCTTGCCCTGCACTCACAGGGTTAAGTGTACGTGGCCTCTTTCTATATCTGGGAGGGGTATTTGGGTCACCCTCCCAGGGCTGTGGGGTACTCGGTACCGGGCCCGATAAGCTTCAATGGGAGATGTCACGGCAACTGGGACCCAGCCCGTGGCCCTTGGCGCCCATTGTAAAAGGGGAATGTTCAGTGTGCTTATGATGAGTGATTCGTGACACCACCTGTGGTGTTCGGCAATAGAGATGTAAGCCGACGCTGCAGACAGATCCTCTGGGACAGATGGTGTGGCACAGCAGTGATGGTATAGCCCTCCACAGGCAGGGCTGTAGTCCCAGGGCAGTGTAGGTGAAGTGACACTTAGATGGTGTAGTGTCAGGCGCAAGGGATGTAGCCGTGCTGGGCAGGTTGGCGCAGGAATAAGTGGAGGACACCAGGGCATGTAGTTCCAAAGCTTTACTCAGTCTGTTGCAGGTACAGGTGCCCGCATCCGTGCCGTGTCTTCCGGGTCAGGAGCTCAGCCAACTTCCAGGCAAGATGAAGTACTCCATTCCAACACTCCGCCAACATATGTGCCTTTTCTGAACGTCTCCTCTTATAGCGCCTTTGAGTGAAGTACTCCTAGTACTGAGTTACACTGGAGTTCCTGTCAGATGTTCCTATGAACTCTACTTGTACGGCAGACAGCTGTAGCCTGCTTCAGGGACTCCTTGCTACTAAGTCCCGGCTCACTAATATGTTGCTGTTGTGCCCCCAAGTCTTGTGTGGGAATAAAGTGGTCACTACTTCTATTCCTCCAGTGTCTGCTGCAGGACCATTAGTATCCGTACAACCTCGGGGACCGGACCCTGGCCTTGCGCTTAGAACTTGAATAGGGTTCTCCTCTAACCCTGGTCCTTGTTCTCTTATTCTCCTCACGTTCCGTGCTAATCCTTCTTCCAAAAGGAGAATCAAGTTTCCTTTCTCTGTATCTTTCCTTTGCCAGCAGACCCAGATCACTGTGGCCTGCTGCAGCACTTCCTTCTTCCATCCCTCTCCCGGGGATCTTCTCTGTCTCACACTCTACATCCTCATTCACTGACTGAATGAAAGACTGACTGACTGACTCAACTCTTCCCGTTATGTGAACTAACTCCACCCACCTCCCAGCACGTTTCGTGTTCCAAGCAGGGAGCCACCAATGGGTGCTTTGCTATACTCCAAGCAGGGAGCCGACGAAGGTGATTTGCTACACTACTTTGTGGTGTGGGGTTGTAGGTGTTGGAGTGTGGTCAGGTGTCTCCACCTTACCTGGATGGTGGGGTACCACACCTCAGGAGGAGGTGCAGTACCTCTGTGGCGACTGAACCCTCAGGGGCGCCACATATTTATACTCACTCTTTACCAGGGTTCTCTGTCAGCTATACTGTTGTTCTAATTGTGTGTCTGACCCCCCTGGTGTGCGTGTGCACTGCATTGCTTGTTTGCTTCCCGTGTATGACCCGGTCTGTCCCCTCACTCTGTACTCCGTCTCTCCTGGCTTGGCTATCGTTACTCCGTTACAGTTTGTTCCTATTGTACCGTCTATTGCCCGTTCTGGTTTTCTTATCTATTGCTACGTCCTGACTATCCATTCTGCCTAACCTTTTGGTACTGTCGTGCTATCTTGTGCTTTGACCCTGGCTTGATCTGGTTTCTGTCTCTGTCTATGCCCCTTGGTAACATTGTCCTGTAGTTACCTTTCTAGGAGTTTTCCTCAGCTCCTGGCTCTCTGGAGTTTAGACCACGCCCTCAGCAGTCACATGCTTCAGGTCCTGTGAGCCCTGGAGCATGCATAGTCACCACTGCTGCCCCATTCCACAGGTATCTTTGTGCACAGATTTGTACTCAGGACACGCGTACTGGCTCAGTGAGCAGGTGCAGTGCGGTGTTCCTGACAATTACCATTAGTTTGGTCAGATATGTAGGCGGCCTCCAAATCTTTCAATCGTCTCTCCATCTCGCCATCCTCCTCCGAAGTTACTCGTTTAATATAAGAGATCGTGGAGGATAAACAACCCCTCAGATAAGCTTTAAGAGTATCCCAAAATAAATTAATATTTTGGGGTTCAGGGTGGGACGAGACGAAGCAACGTAGCTGATCAATCGTTTTATCAGGCAGTTTTATCAATTTCAGCCAGAAAGGATTCAGTTTCCATGTTATCCTATTGGTCGATGGCCCGTATTTAAGTTTAAGAACAACCGGACTGTGGTCTGAAATCCCCCTGCTGCCATGTTCAATACTATCCACCCATGTCGCTAGGCTGCTGGATCCAAAGATATAGTCTATGCGAGATAGGGAGCGTTTAGTGGAGGAATGGCAAGTATATTCCCTTATCTCTGGATGGCGCACTCTCCATAATCCAGCCACCCACTACCCATCATAAATTGTGACAGCTGGGATGTGCCCGGGGGGGGGCACTCTGTATTCCGTCACCCAATCTCAATTTGTCAAGATGATTATTCATGACCAAATTAAAGTCTCCCATACAAATGACAGGTACATCTGGGTAATTCAGGGCAAAGCTCAGTGCCTTTTGGATGATTGACATATTGGCCGGACGGGGGTTGTAAATACACAGAATTAGAGTTGAGCGACTTTGGTCGGATCGGGTTTCATGAAACAAAATTTGTTTCAGATGAAACTCGCCCGACTAGGGCAAAAAAAGTCGGAGTTTCGTCCGAAACCCAACCCCAATGCAAGTCAATGGGAAATAAAAGTCGGCATTGAGCGGACGAAACTCCGACTTTTTTTGCCCTAGTCGGACGAGTTTCATCTGAAACAAATTTTGTTTCATGAAACCCGATCCGACCAAAGTCGCTCAACTCTACACAGAATAACATATTTCTGAGAGTTGATCAGCGCATGTACAAACACAAACCGTCCCTCAGGATCTTTCCGGGCCTCCCTGGTCTCCCACCGAACATCTTTATGTATTAACAATGAAACCCCCCTTGAATAGCTGGTATGAAAAGCATGTATAAACCATTGTACCCACGGTTTTTGCACACACCGAACAGTATCTCTGGTCAGGTGCGTCTCAACCAGGGCCACAATGTGAAGGCGATATTGTCTAATTTGTGAGAAAACCTTAATTTTCTTCCGGGGGGTTTTATACCTCTTACATTCCAGGTCATACATATCAATTCAGAACCCATTCCCGCCCATCCAAATATGTTGCATAGTGGTGCCCGAACAGACTGCAGAGATATCACCTGGATAAGAAAGTTGGCATCGGCTGCGGCATTTACCCAAATAACTATAAAAACTAAAACTTTTGAAAAAGAAAAAACAGAACAAGAACCTAACAATATAGGAGCACAGTTTCACGCCCCCATCAAAAAATAGGCAAGGGGATACCATCACTGAGCACAGTGTCCGGTATTGTTGGTAACTGGATACCCGCCAAAGAAAGCTCCAAGTAGACCTTTAATTAAAAGGATCCGAATTAACAGCCGTAATATTAGGATTCTTTCGCAGGGGATCCCCTATGGGACCGCAGTCATTCAGTTGCCTCCACTGGATCCGTGAAAAACACGGAGGTGTCCCCGTGGACAACCCGAAGCCGGGCCAGATATATAATTGAGTACACAATGTTTCTTTCCCTGAGCCGTTTCTTAACTTCGATGAATTGTGCCCGCTGCTTCTGCAGTTCCATAGAAAAGTCCGGGAAAATGGAGATCACAGCATTATTGAACTTGATGGGACTTTTTAGTCTTGCAAGACGCAGAATGGTGTCTCTGTCCTTACAATTGAGGAGGCGTGCCAGGAAAGGCCGAGGTGGGGCCCCTGGAGGCAGAGATTTTGTAGGGACCCTATGAGCCCTTTCGACACCGAACACTGACGAGAATTCATCTCCCAGGGAGGTCTTAAGCCAATCCTCCAGAAACTGCTCAGGATGCCGACCTTCCGAGAGCTCAGGCAGACCAATGATGCGAATATTATTCTGGCGCATTCTGTTTTCCAAGTCATCCGCCTTTTGCTTCCAAGCATTCATAGAGCCCGCCACTTTCGCCAATTTGGCCTCCATAGGTAGAGTTGAGCGACTTTGGTCGGATCGGGTTTCATGAAACAAAATTTGTTTCAGATGAAACTCGCCCGACTAGGGCAAAAAAAAGTCGGGAGTTTCGTCCGAAACCTGACCCCAATGCAAGTCAATGGGAAATAAAAGTCGGCATTGAGCGGACGAAACTCCGACTTTTTTTGCCCTAGTCGGATGAGTTTCATCTGAAACAAATTTTGTTTCATGAAACCCGATCCGACCAAAGTCGCTCAACTCTATTCATAGGTGTTATGGAATCCTCCACCTTGGACACTCTCGTTTCCACCTCTGTAATGCGTCCCTTCATGGCCTGCATATCTTGACGAAGTCTCCCCACCTCCGTATAAACATCTTCAATTTTTTCCGTCAGGGATGTTCTGGTAAGGGAGATAGCCTGCATCAATTGTTCAGACGCCTGTATAAGGGTCATTTCCTCCTGCTCAGCCTCCTCCTCACCCCCCGAAGGACGATTTTTACGTTGAGCTTGAGAGGAAGTATTCCTATGAGGTCGTGCACTTTCAGAGGGATCGGGTCTTGCATATTCCCTTAGTTTCTCTGCTGCTCCTGCCCCCTTAAATTTACTCATGGTCGACTGCAGCTTGATCCAATGAGATAGCTGAAGGTATATGCCCCAGGAATATCCACCGCAGGCAGTAAGAACAGCAGGACTATTAATAAATAGTTACAGCTCTGGCCACATAGATGAGGGGCAGCATGAAATTGTGAGGACAGTGGCTCACACTGTATAGATAAGGTTCCTTGCGGCCAGGGGAGGGAGAGGGGTCCCCACAGAGACAGCAGCCGCAGGGGGAGGGTGTGAAGAGCCTCCCACAATACTAGCGCCGGCCGGTGCAGCGGTTAAATGACAGAGGGGAAAGAGCACGCAGGGCCTAATTTTTCCAGGGCACTCACCGCATGTCTCCCCTGTTTTGTCAGCCGTTGTCTTCGCTGCCCGAGCAGCAGTGCAGCGGTATGAGCGATGCCGCAGCTCTCTGTAGCAGAGCCGCGCGTCCAAGATGGCCGCCGCCTCGTGGAGAAGCAGCCGCCCGCTCCAGTCTCCCGCTGATAGAGAACCGCTCCCGTCCTCCTATGAGGGTCCAAAGGGGTCCCGCTGTCTAAAGGAGTCCTGGCAGCTCCAGAAACACCAAGAAGAAAGGGTCCAAATGTCAGGATAATGCAGGATCCTGTGGAGCTCTCCCGGCAAGCGTCCTCTCTCGTGCACTACATAGCCACGCCCCCAGAAATGTCTTTCTTCATCCACTCTTCCATAAAGGCCAGATTTGTGCAGCGTATGACTGATTGTTGTCCTATGGACAGACTGACCCACGTCAGCTGTAGATCTCTGCAGTTCATCCAGAGTGATCATGGGCCCCTAGGCTGCATCTCTGATCAGTCTTCTCCTTGTTTGAGATGAAAGTTTAGAGGGACGGCTGGGTCTTGGTAGATTTGCAATGGTATGATTCTCCTTCCATTTCAATTTGATTGCTTGCACAGTGCTCCTTGGGATGTTTAAAGTTTTGGAAATCATTTTGTATCCAAATCCGGCTTTAAACTTCTCCACAACAGTATCATGGACCTGCCTGTTGTGTTCCTTGGTCGTCATGATGCTCTCTGTGTTTCAAACAGAACCCTGAGACTATCAAAGAGCAGGTGCATTTATACAGAGACTTGATTACACATAGGTGGATTATATTTATCATCAATAGTCATTTAGGACAACATTGGATCATTCAGAGATCCACAATGAACTTCTGGAGTGATTTTGCTGCACTGAAAGTAAAGGGGCCGAATAATATTGCACGCCCCACTTTTCAGTTTTTGCATTTCCACAAAAATTTAAAATAACCAATAAATTTTGTTCAACTTCACAATTGTGTCCCACTTGTTGTTGATTCTTCACTAAAAATTAACATTTGGTATCTTTATGTTTGAAGCATGATATGTGGGAAAAGGTTGAAAAGTTCCAGGGGGCCGAATACTTTCGCAAAGCACTGTATGTGCAAGAGCACTTTCTGATTGTATGTATGGATGCAAATGGCTTGTGTATTAGAATTGTCTACTGACTTATAATGACTCCAGCTTGTGAGTAGATACTGTGTTACTACTCCTTTTGTACCCCTACATATATATTATATTATACATAAAGCTTTAACGCACTAGCACTTTATAATCAATTGATATATACTATCTGTTGTTGCTCTCTCTTCCCCCACATTTTTGTATGAGATATCCATGTCTTTCTACCCAACTCTCGCTATAATCATGACCTTGTATTGATACATGTTTTTATTCTATATATGCCTTCATGTTTAACCCCTTCACCCCCAAGGGTGGTTTGCACGTTCATTACCGGGCCAATTTTTACAATTCTGACCACTGTACCTTTATGAGGTCATAACTCTGGAACGCTTCCATGGATCCCGGTGATTCTGACATTGTTTTCTCGTGACATATTGTACTTCATGTTAGTGGTAAAATTTCATTCAAATAACTTGCGTTTATTTGTGAGAAAAACGGAAATTTGGCGAAAATGTTAAAAATTTCGCAATTTTCCAACTTTGAATTTTTATGCCCTTAAATCACAGAGATACGGCACACAAAAAACTTGATAACTAACATTTCCCACATGTTTACTTTAAATCAGCACAATTTTGGAACCAACATTTTTTTTTGTTAGGAAGTTATAAGGGTTAAAAGTTGATCAGCGATTTCTCATTTTTACAACACCATTTTATTTTTAGGACCACATCACATTTGAAGCCACTTTGAGGGGTCTATATAATAGAAAATACCCAAATGTGACACCATTCTAAAAACTGCACCCCTTAAGGTGCTCAAAACCACATTCAATAAGTTTATTAACCCTTTAGGTGCCTCACAGGAATTTTTTTGAATATTTAAAAAAAAATGAACATCTAACTTTTTTTCATAAAAAAAATACTTCAGGTTCAATTTTTTTTATTTTACCAAGGGTAACAGGAGAAATTGGACTGCAAAAGTTATTGTGCAATTTGTCCTGAGTACGCTGATACCTGATATGTGGGGGGAACGACTGTTTCGGCGCATGGCAGAGCTCAGAATGGAAGGAGCGCCTTTTGACTTTTTCAATGCAAAATTGGCTGGAATTCAGATTGGACGCCATGTCACGTTTGGAGAGTCCCTGATGTACCTTTACAGTGGAAACCCCCTACAAGTGACCCCATTTTGGAAACTAGACCCCCCAAGGAACTTATCTAGATATGTGGTGAGAACTTTGAACCCACAAGGGCTTTACAGAAGTTTATAACGTACAGCGGTACAATTAAAAAATCATATTTTTTCCACAAAAATTATCTTTTCACCCCAATTTTTATTTTCCCAAGGGTAACAGGACCCTAAAAGTTATTGTGCAATTTGTCCTGAGTATGCTGATACCCCACATGTGGGGGTAAACCACTATTTGGGCGCATGGCAGAGCTCGGAAGGGAAGCAGCGCCATTTGACGTTTTTGGCTGGAATTGAGATCGGACATCATGTTGCGATTGGAAAACCCCTGATGTACCAAAACAGTGGAAACCCCCCACAAATGACACCATTTTGTAAACTAGACCCCCTAAGGAACTTATCTAGATGTGTGGTGAGAACTTTGAACCCCCATGGGCTTCACAGAAGTTTATAGCATAAAGCCGTACAATTAAAAAATCATATTTTTTCCACAAAAATGATCTTTTCACCCTCAATTCTTATTTTTCCAAAGGTAACAGGACACAGGATGTGTGGTGAGCACTTTGAACCCCACAGTGCTTCACAGAAGTTTATAACGCCCGGGCGTGAAAATAAAAAATTTGTATTTTTTCCACAAACATGAGCTTTTAGTCACCATTTTTTTATTTTCCCAAGGGTACCAGGAGAAATTGGACCCCAAAAGTTGTTGTCCAATTTGTCCTGAGTATGCTGATACCCCATATGTGGGAGAAAACTACTGTATGGGCACAGGTCGGGGCTCGGAAGGGAAGTAGTGACGTTTTGGAATGCAGACTTTGATGGAATGGTCTGCGGGTGTCATGTTGCCTTTGGAGAGCCCCTAATGTACCTAAACAGTGGAAACCCCCACAAATGACCCCATTTTGGAAGCGAGACCCCCTAAGGAACTTAGCTAGATGTGAGGTGAGCACTTTGAACCCCCAAGGGCTTCACAGAAGTTTATAATGCCCGGGCATGAAAATAAAAAAATCGTATTTTTTCCACAAACATGATCAATTAGTCCCCAATTTTTTCATTTTCCCAAGGGTAACAGGAGAAATTGAATTGGACCCCAAAAGTTGTTGTCCAATTTATCCTGAGTACGCTGACACCCCATATGTGGGAGAAAACTACTGTATGGACACACGTCGGGGCTCGGAAGGAAGCAGTGACGTTTTGGAATGCAGACTTTGATGGAATGGTCTGCGGGTGTCATGTGCGTTTGGAGAGCCCCTGATGTACCTAAACTATTGAAACTCCCCACAAGTGACCCCATTTTGGACACTAGACCCCCCACGGAACTTATCTAGATGTGTGGTGAGCACTTTGAACCCCCAAGTGCTTCACAGAAGTTTATAACGCTCGGACGTGAAAATAAATAAATCATTTTTTTCCACAAAAATGATATTTTTGCCCCCAATTTTTTATTTTCCTAAGGGTAACAGGAGAAATTGGACCCCAAAAATTGTTTTGCAATTTGTCCTGAGTAGGCTGATACCCTACATGTGAGGGTAAAACACTGTTTGGGCGCATGGCAGAGCTTGGAAGGGAAGGAGCACCATTTGACTTTTTCAACTCAGAATTGGCTGGAATTGAGATCAGACGCCATGTTGCATTTGGAGAGCCCCTGATGTGCCCAAACAGTGGAAACCCCCAAATCTAACTCCAACCCGAACCCCAACACACCCCTAACCCTAGCCCTAACCCTAATCTCAGCCCTAACCCTAACCCTAGCCCTAACCCTAACCCTAATGGAAAAATGGAAATAAATACATTTTTTTTATTTTATTATTTTTCCCTAACTAAGGGGGTGATAACGGGGGGGTTTGATTTACTACTTATGGCGGTTTTTATGTTTGGCAGCTGTCATACGCTAAAAGACGCTTTTTATTGTAAAAATAGTTTTTGCATCACCACATATTGAGAGCTATAATTTTGACACACTGAGTCATGTGAGGTCTTATTTTTTGCGGGACGAGTTGACGTTTTTATTGGTACCATTTTCGGGCACGTGACATTTTTTGATCGCTTTTTATTCCGATTTTTGGGACGCAGAATGAACAAAAACCAACGTTTCATGAATTTCTTTTGGGGGGGTGCGTTTACACCGTTCCGCATGCGGTAAAATTGATAAAGCGGTTTTATTCTTCGGGTCAGTACGGTTACAGCGATACCTCATTTAGGTCGTTTTTTTATGTTTTGTCGGTTTTATGCAATGAAAACTATTTTATATAAAAAATAATTATTTTTGCATCGCTTTATTCTGCAAGCTATAACTTTTTTATTTTTTTGCTGATGATGCTGTGTGGCGGCTCGTTTTTTGCGGGACAAGATGGCGTTTTCAGCGGTACCATGGATACTTATATGCGTCTTTTTGATCGCGCGTTATTGCACTTTTTGTTTTGTGGTATGATGATAAATCATTATTTTTTGCTTCGTTTTTTATTTTTATTTTTTAAGGGGTTCACTAAAGGGGTTAACTAATGGGACAGTTTTATAGGGCGGGTCGTTACGGACGCGGCGATACCTAACATGTGTACTTTTATTGTTGTTTTTTTTTTATTTCCAAAAAATGGATTTATTGGGGGAATATTTTTTTTTTTTTCTAATTTATTTGGCGATTTTTTTTAAATTATTTTAACACTTTTTTTTATTTTTTTTTAACTTTATTAAATAGTCCCAGGTGGGACATCACTGTCCTTTGACAGATCGCTGATCTGTCACATCACAGATCACTGTGACAGATCAGCAATCTGTCACAGGCAGTGCAGAAGGCTTCCTCATGCCTGCGCTTTGCAGGCACTGAGGAAGCCAGCTTCCTGCAGGCCCCCGAAGGCCCCCGTCGCCATCTTGGATTCGGGGGCCTGCAGGAAAGGAGCCCCCCGCAGCAACGCTGCACATTGCGCTGCCGTGGGGGGCTCAGGGAAGCACGGAGGGAGCCCCCTCCCTGCCGATGCTTCCCTTTAGCCCCCGGTACACCGCAATCATGTTTGATCGCGGTGTGCAAGGGGTTAGCGTGTCGGGGGCGGTCCGTGACCGCCCCTGACACATTGTGCCGGGTGTCAGCTGTGATAATCAGCTGACACCCGGCCGCGATCAGTGGCGCTCACCACGTGGGCGCCGCTGATCGCGGTAGACGTACTATCCCGTCCATGGGCATAGGGGCCCGGGTCCCATGGACGGGATAGTACGTCTCATGTCAGAAATGGGTTAATAAACATATATGTTTCTGCAACTTACCTTGGACTTTCACTTCATGTTTTTCGTATTGAGTTCAGTAAAGGAGTGTCCTTGTGATACTATCTAATGTCCAGCATAATAAGGCATAGGACCTTTTAACCCCTTACCTACAATTGACGTAATATTCCGTCCATGTGACCATGGACCTAATTACCATGGACGGAATATTACGTCATGCCCTTTAATGCGACATCGCGACTTAAGTCGCGGTGATCGCATTAAAATGCCGATGCCATCTTACCTCAGGATAGATGGCCTCGGCATCCCGGGCAGTCTCCGCCCTGGCCCGCCCCTCTCTGAGCTGTGATTGGCTGTTCAATTCAGAACAACCAATCACAGCAACTCTCTTTGTTTCAGCCAATCAGATTGGCTGAAACAACAGGAATCTAGGCTAGGATCGAGTACCGATGTACTCGATCCTAGGACCGGTGCCTGGCAACGCCAGGCACCGGAGAAAAGCCCCCAGATTGGCGCGATCGCCGATCTAATCGATCGCGCCAATCGCAGCGCACAGCGGCGCAATATCGCCGCTGTGCCCTGCCGGTACCGGCCCGGATCGGTGCTGTAATAGCACCGATCCTAGGCCAGAGCCTAGGACAGGCCCAGTAGGGCCTGCAGGAAGTGGTTGGCGCGATCGATTAGATCGGCGATCGCGCCAGCCACAGGGCACAGCTGCGGTCACCATGTGACCGCTCTGTGCCCTGCTGATGACCTGGCCATGACCTGCCTAGGAATCGGAGCTGTGAGCTCCGATCCTAGGCAGTTACCATGGTCACCAGGCAGATCAGGGATTGGTGGGATCGATGTAATCATTCGATCCCACCAATGACAGGTCACAGCAGCGAAGTGACCGCTCTGTGACCTGCCCCCTGACCTGCCTCTGACCTGTCTAACCTGTCTGCAGGGGTCCTCACTCTAGCTGAGGATTCCTGCAGAGAGGTCGGACGCAGCAAGAGCTCCTGTGCTGGGTATTGTGGTGCCACAGCTTGTAGCATCACAATCCCTGCAGAAGAAAGAAGAAGAAGAAAGAAAACTACAACTGTAAGTGCTAATTGATCCCTGATCCCCTGCCCAATCTATCTTCACCCCCCCACCTATCTTCATTCCCCCGTCCCCCCTTTTACCCCCCTCACCCCCCTTTTACCCCCTCCACCCCCCCTTTTGGCCCGCCTCCGTGTGCAGCCGCCAAGCGTTGATCGGTGACGCAGTTCACCGATCAACACTTGTGCTCGCTTTTTTTTACTCCGCACACACATCCCGTTTTTCATTTTTTTCTCCCCCCCTTGTGCCACCTAACTACAACCCTAACTGACCCCTGCCCAATCTTTCTTCATCCACCCCAATCCCCCCATCCCCCTTCCCCCTATTTTTACCCCCCTCCACCCCACTTTTGCGCCACCTCCGTGCGCAGCCACCGAGCGTTGATCGGTGACGCAGTTCACCGATCAACACTCGTGCTCGCCTTTTTTCCTTCGCACACACATCCCGTTTTTCATTTTTTTTCTCCCCCCCTTGTGCCACCTAACAACAACCCTAACTGACCCCTGCCCAATCTCTCTTCATCCACCCCAATCCCCCCATCCCCCACCCCCCTCCACCCCACTTTTGCGCCACCTGCCTGCCGTTTTAAATTTTTTTCTCCCCTTTTTGTGCCACGTAACTACAACCCTAACTGTTGATCCCTGTCCGATCTCTATTCATCCACCCCAATCCTCCCAGCCCCCTCTTTTTACCCCCCTTTGTGCCGTTTCCGTGTGCACATTTAGCAGCCGCTGAATTTTGATAAGTGACGCAATTCACTTATAAAAGTTCGTGCCGACTGTTTTCCATTTTTCTTTTTCACCTCCCTCCCCCTTTGAGCCACCCCTGTGCACACATCCAGCAGCCACTGAATTTTGGTAAGTGACGCCGTTCACTTACCATATCTAGGTCCTGCTGTTTTAGACTTTTTTTTTCCACATTTCCTTTTAGCTTTTTCTTACAGGATAGTGTGCACCAATCACTAGCCCCCCACCACATACACAGTTATAAATAAAGTACACCCAAGCACCATATTTACACAAAAAAATGTCCCGCCCATCACGTTCCTCCCAACAGCGCTATTCAATGGAGGAGGCATATTCTTACCTTGCCTCCGACACTGATAGCGAGGATGACGATCCGACTTTTCTTTATTTTTCGGATTCTTCATCCTCTTCTTCTTCCTCTTCCCCCTCCTCATCTTCCTCCTCGGGTCCTGCGGAACCGCCACGCAGACGCTCCAGGACAGAAGATGAGGCAGCGCCCACCATGCCCGCAGCTGATTCTGCTGACCCTGTGTGGACCTTGCCCCCCGAAAATTACGAGCCACTGATTCCTGATTTTGTGGCAGAATCAGGAATCAAGTTTGACACCACCGGCCTCACAGAAATTGACTTTTTCAAAGTCTTTTTCTCTGAGGATTTTGTTAACCACATGGTGGAGCAAACTAATTTGTACGCTCGGCAATTTTTGGAGCAAAACCCGCTTTCATCCTATACTAACTGGTCTCCTGTGGACGCAGTTGAAATGACGAAGTTTTGGGGCCTGGTCCTCCACATGGGTATCCTGAAGAAGCCTGAAATTTCGCAATATTGGAGTGTTGATATTTTATACAACACTCCAGTATTCCGAATGGTCATGGCCCGGGCGCGTTTTCAGGCCATCCTCAAGTTTCTGCATTATAACGATAATGCACAGTGTCTCGCACGAGATGACCCCAACTTTGACCGTCTGTTCAAAGTTCGGCCGGTCATCGAACACTTCAACAAAAAGTTTGCTGAAGTGTACGTGCTCCAAAGGAACATCTGCGTGGACGAGTCCTTGGTCCATTTTAAGGGCAGGCTCGGATTCCGTCAATACCTGCCCAGTAAGAGGGCCAGGTACGGAATCAAACTCTATAAGCTGTGTGAGAGTACCTCAGGGTACACCCACAGGTTTAGAGTGTACGAAGGAAAGGACACCAGGATTGAACCCCCTGAGTGTCCTCCTGACCTGGGAGTGAGTGGGAAAATTGTGTGGGATTTGGTGCACCCACTGCTGGATAAAGGTTATCACCTCTACACTGATAACTTTTATACCAGTGTCCCACTCTACAAAGCCCTCTTTGCGCGAGGTACCGCAGCTTGCGGTACTGTCCGCAAAAATCAGAGAGGCCTCCCGAAGACGCTACTTGGGCAGATGCTCCGAAAAGGTGAGAGCAGGGCCCAATGTAGCGACCACCTGCTGGTGGTCAAGTACAAGGACAAGAGGGATGTCTTTCTCTTGACCACCATACACGGTGATGGCAGCGCCCTCAGCACTGTACGGGGTACCTCGGCACAGGTCAGCAAACCTGAATGTGTGCTGGGGTACAATAAAAACATGGGGGGCGTTGATCGCTCCGATCAATACCTCCAACCGTACAATGCTTTGAGAAAGGCCAAGGCGTGGTACAAAAAGCTGGTCGTGCACATCGTCCAATTGGCAATGCTCAACGCATTCCTATTGTCACAATGTGCATGCCCCAGCGATACGTCGTACCTTCAGTTTCAGGAGGTAGTGGTTAAGGCCCTGATGTTTGGCACTCTGGAAGGAGCGGGCCCCAGAACTTCCGGAACTGAAGGTGCTCGTATTGTATCAGGTCAGCATTTCCCGGGGGAGGTCCCGCAAACTGGAAAAAGAGGTAAATCGCAAAAAAGGTGCCGAGTGTGTTACAAAAACGGAATACGCAAGGACACCATTTATCAATGCGACACCTGCCCCGAAAAACCTGGCCTGTGTATGAAGGATTGCTTCAAATTGTACCACACCTCAATGCACTACTAAATTTCGTTACCGGAAACATTAGATTAGTTGGGGCACATCTAGATAAGTTCCTTGGGGGTCTAGTTTCCAAATCAATGTCACTTGTGGGTTTTTTTTACTGTTTAGGCACATCAGGGGCTCTGCAAATGGAAAATGACGCCCACAGACCATTCCATCTAAGTCTGCATTTCAAAACGTCACTCCCTTCCGACCCTGCCGTGTGCCTAAACAGTTTTTTCCCACATATGGGGTACCAGCGTACTCAGGACAAATTGGACAACAACTTTTGGGGTCCAATTTCTCCTCTTACGCTTGGGAAAATTGAAAATTGGGGACTAAACGATCATTTTTGTGGGCACAAAATAGGATTTTTTATTTTCACGCCTGGGCAGTATAAACTTTAGTGAAACACTTGGGGGTTCAAAGTTCTCACCACATATCTAGATAAGTTCCTTAGGGGGTCTAGTTTCCAAAATGGGGTCACTTGTGGGGGGTTTCTACTGTTTAACCACATCAGGGGCTCTGCAAACGGAACATGACGCCCGCAGACCATTCCATCAAAGTCTGCATTCCAAAGCGTCACTTCTTCCCTTCTGAGCCCCGACGTGTGCCCAAACAGTAGTTTTCCCCCACATATGGGGCACCAGCGTACTCAGGACAAATTGGAAAACAACTTTTGGGGTCCAATTTCTCCTCTTACGCTTGGGAAAATTGAAAATTGGGGACTAAACGATCATTTTTGTGGGCACAAAATAGGATTTTTTATTTTCACGCCTGGGCAGTATAAACTTTAGTGAAACACTTGGGGGTTCAAAGTTCTCACCACATATCTAGATAAGTTCCTTAGGGGGTCTAGTTTCCAAAATGGGGTCACTTGTGGGGGGTTTCTACTGTTTAACCACATCAGGGGCTCTGCAAACGGAACATGACGCCCGCAGACCATTCCATCAAAGTCTGCATTCCAAAGCGTCACTTCTTCCCTTCTGAGCCCCGACGTGTGCCCAAACAGTAGTTTTCCCCCACATATGGGGCACCAGCGTACTCAGGACAAATTGGAAAACAACTTTTGGGGTCCAATTTCTCCTCTTACGCTTGGGAAAATTGAAAATTGGGGACTAAACGATCATTTTTGTGGGCACAAAATAGGATTTTTTATTTTCACGCCTGGGCAGTATAAACTTTAGTGAAACACTTGGGGGTTCAAAGTTCTCACCACATATCTAGATAAGTTCCTTAGGGGGTCTAGTTTCCAAAATGGGGTCACTTGTGGGGGGTTTCTACTGTTTAACCACATCAGGGGCTCTGCAAACGGAACATGACGCCCGCAGACCATTCCATCAAAGTCTGCATTCCAAAGCGTCACTTCTTCCCTTCTGAGCACCGACGTGTGCCCAAACAGTAGTTTTCCCCCACATATGGGGCACCAGCGTACTCAGGACAAATTGGACAACAACTTTTGGGGTCCAATTTCTCCTGTTACGCTTGGGAAAATTAAAAATTGGGGACTAAACGATCATTTTTGTGGGCACAAAATAGGATTTATTATTTTCACGCCTGGGCAGTATAAACTTTAGTGAAACACTTGGGGGTTCAAAGTTCTCACCACATATCTAGTTAAGTTCCTTAGGGGGTCTAGTTTCCAAAATGGGGTCACTTGTGGGGGGTTTCCACTGTTTGAGCACATTGGGGGCTCGTCAAACGCAACATGGCGTCCAATCTCAATTCCAGCCAATTTTAGGTTGAAAAAGTCAAGCGGCGCTGCTTCCCTTCCGAGCCCTGCCGTGCGCCCAATCAGTGGTCCCCCCCACATATAGAGTATCAGCGTACTCAGGACAAATTGGACAACAACTTTTGGGGTCCAATTTCTCCTGCTACCTTTGGGAAAATAAAAAATTGGGGACTAAACGATCATGTTTGTGGAAAAAATATGATTTTTTATTTTCACGCCCGGGCGTTATAAACTCCTGTGAAGCCCCAGGGGGTTCAAGGTGCTCACCACACATCTAGATAAGTTCCTTAGGGGGTCTAGTTTCCAAAATGGGGTCACTTGTGGGGGATTCCACTGTTTGGGCACATTAGGGGCTCGTCAAACGCAACATGGCGTCCAATCTCAATTCCAGCCAATTTTAGGTTGAAAAAGTCAAGCGGCGCTGCTTCCCTTCCGAGCCCTGCCGTGCGCCCAAACAGTGGTCCCCCCCACATATAGAGTATCAGCGTACTCAGGACAAATTGGACAACAACTTTTGGGGTCCAATTTCTCCTGCTACCTTTGGGAAGATAAAAAATTGGGGACTAAACGATCATGTTTGTGGAAAAAATATGATTTTTTATTTTCACGCCCGGGCGTTATAAACTCCTGTGAAGCCCCAGGGGGTTCAAGGTGCTCACCACACATCTAGATAAGTTCCTTAGGGGGTCTAGTTTCCAAAATGGGGTCACTTGTGGGGGATTCCACTGTTTGGGCACATTAGGGGCTCGTCAAACGCAACATGGCGTCCAATCTCAATTCCAGCCAATTTTAGGTTGAAAAAGTCAAGCGGCGCTGCTTCCCTTCCGAGCCCTGCCGTGCGCCCAAACAGTGGTCCCCCCCACATATAGAGTATCAGCGTACTCAGGACAAATTGGACAACAACTTTTGGGGTCCAATTTCTCCTGCTACCTTTGGGAAAATAAAAAATTGGGGACTAAACGATCATGTTTGTGGAAAAAATATGATTTTTTATTTTCACGCCCGGGCGTTATAAACTCCTGTGAAGCCCCTGGGGGTTCAAGGTGCTCACCACACATCTAGATAAGTTCCTTAGGGGGTCTAGTTTCCAAAATGGGGTCACTTGTGGGGGGTTTCCACTGTTTGGGCACATTAGGGGCTCGTCAAACGCAACATGGCGTCCAATCTCAATTCCAGCCAATTTTAGGTTGAAAAAGTCAAGCGGCGCTGCTTCCCTTCCGAGCCCTGCCGTGCGCCCAAACAGTGGTCCCCCCCACATATAGAGTATCAGCATACTCAGGACAAATTGGACAACAACTTTTGGGGTCCAATTTCTCCTGCTACCTTTGGGAAAATAAAAAATTGGGGACTAAACGATCATGTTTGTGGAAAAAATATGATTTTTTATTTTCACGCCCGGGCGTTATAAACTCCTGTGAAGCCCCAGGGGGTTCAAGGTGCTCACCACACATCTAGATAAGTTCCTTAGGGGGTCTAGTTTCCAAAATGGGGTCACTTGTGGGGGGTTTCCACTGTTTGGGCACATTAGGGGCTCGTCAAACGCAACATGGCGTCCAATCTCAATTCCAGCCAATTTTAGGTTGAAAAAGTCAAGCGGCGCTGCTTCCCTTCCGAGCCCTGCCGTGCGCCCAAACAGTGGTCCCCCCCACATATAGAGTATCAGCGTACTCAGGACAAATTGGACAACAACTTTTGGGGTCCAATTTCTCCTGCTACCTTTGGGAAAATAAAAAATTGGGGACTAAACGATCATGTTTGTGGAAAAAATATGATTTTCTATTTTCACGCCCGGGCGTTATAAACTCCTGTGAAGCCCCAGGGGGTTCAAGGTGCTCACCACACATCTAGATAAGTTCCTTAGGGGGTCTAGTTTCCAAAATGGGGTCACTTGTGGGGGGTTTCCACTGTTTGGGCACATTAGGGGCTCGTCAAACGCAACATGGCGTCCAATCTCAATTCCAGCCAATTTTAGGTTGAAAAAGTCAAGCGGCGCTGCTTCCCTTCCGAGCCCTGCCGTGCGCCCAAACAGTGGTCCCCCCCACATATAGAGTATCAGCGTACTCAGGACAAATTGGACAACAACTTTTGGGGTCCAATTTCTCCTGCTACCTTTGGGAAAATAAAAAATTGGGGACTAAACGATCATGTTTGTGGAAAAAATATGATTTTTTATTTTCACGCCCGGGCGTTATAAACTCCTGTGAAGCCCCAGGGGGTTCAAGGTGCTCGCCACACATCTAGATAAGTTCCTTAGGGGGTCTAGTTTCCAAAATGGGGTCAGTTGTGGGGGGTTTCCACTGTTTGGGCACATTGGGGGCTCGTCAAATGCAACATGGCGTCCAATCTCAATTCCAACCAATTTTAGGTTGAAAAAGTCAAACGGCGCTGCTTCTCTTCCGAGCCCTGCCGTGCGCCCAAACAGTGGTCCCCCCCCACATATAGGGTATCAGCGTACTCAGGACAAATTGGACAACAACTTTTGGGGTCCAATTTCTCCTGTTACCCTTGGGAAAATTAAAAAATTGTTGCTAACAGATCATTTTTGTGACTAAAAAGTTAAATGTTATTTTTTTCCTTCCATGTTGCTTCTGCTCCTGTGAAGCACTTGAATGGTAAATAATCTTCTAGAATGTAGTTTTGAGTAGCTTGAGGGGTTCAGTTTTTAGAATGGTGTCACTTTTGGGTATTTTCTGCCATATAGCCCCCTCAAAGTGACTTCAAATGTGAGGTGGTCAGTAAAAAAAATGGTTTTGTAAATTTTGTTGTAAAAATGAGAAATCGCTGGTCAACTTTTAACCCTTATAACTTCCTAACAAAAAAAAATGTTGTTTCCAAATTTGTGCTGATGTAAAGTAGACATGTGGGAAATGTTATTTATTAACTATTTTCTGTCATGTAACTCTCTGGTTTAAGGTAATAAAAATTCAAACTTTGAAAATCGCAAAATATTCTAAATTTTCGCCATATTTCCGTTTTTTTCATAAATAAACGCAAGTTATAGCGAAGAAATTTTATCACTAAAGTGAAGTACAATATGTCACGAGAAAACAATGTCAGAACCGCCTAGATCCGTTGAAGCGTTCCAGAGTTATGACCTCATAAAGGGACAGTGGTCAGAATTGTAAAAATTGGCCCGGTAGTTAACGTGCAAACCACCCTTGGTAGTGAAGGGGTTAATATGCTGTCTAATTCTACTGTGTTCTGTTTTGATGATATTATGTCACACAGAGCTCCTGTGTATAATGTCACTGGTGATCACTGTATTACCTGTACACTGTCACTATAAACAGAGCTCCTGTGTATAATGTCATTGGTGATCCCTGTATTACCTGTACACTGACACTATATACAGAGCTCCTGTGTATAATGAGACTTAGTATTCTGTTTTTTTTAATTAATGATCTGTATTGTAGTATTCGGTCACTATGTGGTGGTAATATGTGGTCTGGTCATGGTGTGGCTGTATTTGTTCCTTGCGTGTGGTATTATTCGGTAATTATGTGGTGGTAATATGTGGTCTGGTCACGGTGTGGTGGTATTTGTTCCTTGTGTGTGGTATTATGTTATGGTAATACAGTATGTGGTCTCATCATGGTGTAGCTGTATTTGTCCCTTGTATGTGGTATTATTAAGTCACTATGTGTTGGTAATATGTGGTCTGGGCACAGTGTGACGGTATTTATCCCTTGTATGTGGTATCGGTGGTCATTTTAAAAATATATGTGACTCATTCCCTTAAAGAACAATAAATAAAAGTATACCTAAAAAGAGTATTGGACATTTTAAGAAATTTTTAATAGGTTACAGTAGAGTAAGGTGCTACTAAAAGAGTTTACGTTGTCATGGTAGCGGCTTAAAAAAATCTTTTGGCCAAAACAAAAGCTACTGGATATATATGTGAACTGGTGTTTTATGGGAACTTTTAATGAGTGATGGGTGAGGACGTGGTACAGAAGTGGAATTTTTCCAAGAGTGGGCGGTGGGACTGTGGAAGGTTTGAAGGGTGGAGGCGGAGCTGGGGTGGAACCTGGGCGGAGTCTCAAGGTGGCCTGAAAATTTTGCCAATTTGGGGCCCTGAAATTCCTAGTGGCAGCCCTGTGTGTGTATATAAATGTGTGCCATGTATGTGTGTGTATCACCAGATTGAGATCTCAGTGGCCCTCGGCTTCAGGAAAATGGTCGCCGAGAAACCAGTGATGCACTCGGCTCTGCTTGCCGTGAACACCGGGCCGCAGCATCGCCACATTTCTGCCCCTGGGTCCCTAAAGAAGGGACCCTGCTCCATGCAACGCACTCTGCTCTGCTGTACCTCACCGCCGACACCGGACCAGCAGCATCGCACCGCTGGGATACCCCGGGACTGCAGCATTGCCCACTTCTGTCGCTGCCGGCTCCTGAGGATGGGACCATGCCTCCTGTCACCCAGCTCTAACACCGCCGGCCCTCAGGTAAGATACCTTAAATTCGGATGATAATGTGGCGCACCTGAGGCTCAGTCGCCACAGAGGTACTGCACCTTCTGCTAAGGTGTAGTGCCCCACCATCCTGGTAAGTTGGGAACTCCTTTCCACGCTCCAACACCTGCATCCCACACAACAGGGTTGTTCAGCACATCCACATTGAGGTCTCTCTCCTATATATTAGGAGCACCTTTGGTGGTTCCCTGCTTGGAACACTGGATGTGCTGGGAGGTGGGTGGAGTTAGATATATAAAAGAGTGGTAAAGTAGAGAATTACAGGTCATTCTCACAGGAAAGTGAGAGAGAAGGAGTTCAGTCTAAGGAAGTCAGTCTGACGGGAGGTCAGGCAGGGGGAAGACAGTCAGTCAGGAGAGTCTGAGGACTGGTCTTAGTGGAAAGATCTCCCGAGGAGAGGAATAGAAGAAGAAGGAGTGCTGCAGCTGCCTCCGTGATCTGAGCCAGCTGGCACGGGAAAGAGAACAGAAAGAGAGAGACGAACTGTAACCTGCACTTCCATAAGAGAGAGAAAGATGAGTACGGAACGAGGGAGAAGAGAGAACAGAGAGGAGACGTGAGTTGAAAGAGGAACCCTGCCTATAGGTTCTCAGCGCAAGGCCGGGGCCCAGTCCCCGAGGTTGTATGGACACTTATGGTTCTGCAGCAGTCACCGGTGGAGTAGTTGGCTGTAAATGCACTACTCCCATCTAAGAATTGAGGCACAACAGCAAAACGTATAGAGAGCCGGGAGTGAGGCATCCCCGAAGCAGGCTACAGCTGTCTGCCGTGCAAGTAAGGTTCCTAGGAATATCTGTCAGGAGGCATTCCAGGGTAACTTAGTACTGGAGTACTTCACACCACAAGGCGCATTGGCGGAGTCATTCAGAAAGGTACATGTTGCCGGAGTGTTGGAAAGGAGAGCCCTGACTTGCCCGGGAGGTTCATTGAGTCTCTGCCCCGGAGGACACGGCACAGAAGAAGGCGTCAGTGTGTACCACGAACTGTGAGTAAAGCCTTGAAACTGCAAGCCCTGGTGTCCTCCATTCATTTGTGCGCTAACACCTTCAGCACTGCTACATCTGGATATCAACATCCACACTGCCCGTGCCTCTTGTCACCCACTACATCTACACTGCCCTGGGACTACAGCTCTGCCTGTGGGGAGCTACACCGTCTTTGCTGCACCATCTCATCAGTCCCAGTGGATCTGCATGCAGCGTTGGCTTAACATCTTACTTGCCAAACACCACAGGTGGCGTCACGAACTATTCACCTAATCCACTACATAAACCACCATTGATTTGGGGCGCCCAGGGCCATGGACCGGGTCACCGCTGCTCTGACACATTCCCTCTGACACCGGCCCGGTACCGAGTACCCCGCTTGCCCTGGGAGGGCGACCCAATAAGATGGACCCCCATGTTATAAAAATCTTTTTTTGCTATTTTCCACCCCAAAATTTGGGGTGCGTCTTATAGTCCTAAAAATATGGTATAATTTAATTTATTTTTCAAGTTTTTAAAATGACAAATAATTATAACACGCACAAGGGATAAATACTAGCACATCATGACCGAACAATACCACATATGTGGCGCCCCTGAGGCTCAGTCGCCACAGAGGTACTGCACCTCCTCCTGAGGTGTGGTATACCACCATCCAGGTAAGGTGGAGACTCCTGACCACGCTCCAACACCTGCACCCCACACCACAAAGTAGTGTAGCAAAGCACCTTCGGTGGCTCCCTGCTTGGAGTATAGAAAACACCCATTGGTGGCTCCCTGCATGGAACACGAAATGTGCTGGGAGGTGGGTGGAGTTAGATGACATTACCTGGGTCTGCTGGCACGGGAAAGGAAGAGAGAGCAACGTAGACTGGAAGCCTGACTCTCCATAGAGAGGAAGATCAGTGCGGAACGTGAGGAGTAAAATAGAACAGAGGACGTGGGTTAGAAGAGAACCCTTCCTAGAAGTTCTAAGAGCAAGGCCGGGGCCCAGTCCCCGAGGTCGTACGGATACTAATGGTCCTGCAGCAGACACCAGAGGAATAGAAGTAGTGACCACTTTATTCCCACACAAGACTTGGGAGCACAACAGCAACATAATAGTGAGCCGGGACTTAGTAGCAAGGAGTCCCTGGAGCAGGCTATAGCTGTCTGCCGTACAAGTAGAGTTCATAACAACATCGGACAGGAGGAACTCCAGTGTAACTCAGTACTAGGAGTACTTCACCTAAAGGCGCTATAAGAGGAGACGTTCAGAAAGGTACATGTTGGCGGAGTGTTGGAAAGGAGTATTCCATCTGGCCTGGAGGTTGACTGAGTCCCTGACCCAGAGGACACGGCACAGAGGCAGGCACCTGTTTGTACAACAGACTGTGAGTAAAGCTTTGGAACTACATGCCCTGGTGTCCTCCACTTATTCATACGCCAACCTGTCCAGCACTGCTACATCCCTTGCGCCTGACACTACACCATCTACGTGTCACTCCATTTACTCTGCCCTGGGACTACAGCCCTGCCTGTGGAGGGCTATAACATCATTGCTGCACTACACCATCTGTCCCAGAGGATCTGTCTGCAGCGTCGGCTTATATCTTCATTGACGAACACCACAGGTGGCGTCACGAATCACTTATAAACTTTCATCACCACAAGCACACTGAAACAACCCCTTTTACAATGGGTGCCCAGGGCCACGGGCCGGGTCACAGCTGCCGTGATATCTCCTATTGAAGCTCATCGGGCCCGGTACCGAGTACCCCACAGCCCTGGGTGTGAGGGCGTCCCACATACAAGAGACAAATACCATCATACCATGACCAGACTATATATTTCCACTACATAGTGACCAAATAATACCACATACAAGGAACAAATACCGTTACACCATGACCAGACCACATATTATCACGATATAGTGATCGAATAATACTGCATATGAGAAACAAATACCACCACACCATGGCTGGACCACATATTACCCCCACATAGTGGTAATACTGGTCATTAATAAAAAAAAAAACACAATACTAATATTACCATAAATGCCACTATTGCCAGGAGCTCTGTACATGGTATACAGTGTCAGTGTACAGGTAATATAATGATCACCAGTGACATTATACATAGGAGCCCTGTATATAGTGTACAGGTAATACAGGAATCACCAGTGACATTATACACAGGAGCTGTGTATACAGTGTACAGGTTATGCAGTGCACTCATGTGTCTCTATTCTGCCCCCATGTTATGTCCCATCCTGCCCCATATGAACTCCCATTCTGCCTCATATGATCTCACCATTCAGCCTTATGTGTCTCTATCCTGTCCCATGTTCCTGCCCATCTGTCTCCAGCCTGCCCCATGTTCCTGCACCATCTGTCTCGATCATGTACCATGTGTCCCCATCCTACCCCATGGTCCTGCATCATGTGTCTCCATCCTGTAGGGAGGTTGAACTGACGGACAGATCTGCCTGTAGCGAGAGGCAGAGGGATAGCGCAAAGTAGTTGTGAAAGCGCTGAGATAAAGAAAAAGGGTGCCGTATTATAGTTTGACCATTAGAGGGCAGCGGAGAGTGTAAGAGTGGGACTGCATAACTGCCATTGGTCAAAGAAACTGTCAGGTGATAGTGGGCAGAGCTACCAGGACTGGGAATATAAAAGGTTGAGGGAAGGTTCTGGAAAGTCCAGTCAACGACGGGAGCACACTAGTAAGGAGGTTCTGCTGTAGAGAAAGAGACAGTAGAAAGGCTCCAGAGAGGGCTGACAGTTGAGGCGGTCACGGGGGGTGGCTCTGAGTACAGTAGCCGCAGACGAAGGTGGTCTGGGGGTACCAAACGGACGGCGTACTTGGGTTGGTAAAGCGCTGTGGTGGATGGGCCTAGGGCAGCCACAGTGAGAAAAGCCACAAAGGACGCCACAACGATAATAATAAAAAAGTGAAGGTACCTGGGTCTGTGTACAAGAGAAGTGTGAAATCCCTGTGGTGAATTGCGGTGGTCATCAGAAAGGCGGCTAATAAAAACAGACCTGTTGAATACAACCTCTGTCTCAGTCTCGTGTCTGTCGGCGGCAAGAAGCGGGCCACCCCCCATCCCTGTTGGTTACACTCTCTCACCTATCCTACATTTGGCATAGTTGGCAGGATAATTGCCACAAATACAACACCTTCAGCGGCAAGCCTGCCAGCACGTACTAAAGGACCCCAAACTGTACGGGGTGAAGAATTTTATTTTTCCTGTGGATTACAATTTAGGACTGTGATTCGGATTGCTGGCTGTCAATAAGTGAAACCGGAGCAGAAAAGTGTCCTGTCAAAAAGGCTGTGGCATTTCAGCGTCAGGAAGAGACACGAGAGTTTGCAGCCATACTGGACAATCTAGGACTATGTCGCATCCGCCCCTGGGGGGAGCAGCCTACATCAGAAGACAGCCGCCCTCCCATGCTCGACCTTGGAAAATGGGTGGAGAGGCCGACCAACGCCCTACCCCCGAGCAGGAGTGGCCCAGGTGAAGAGACTGGGTGTAGCTGCTTGGCGCCATTGAGCTTTGGGAACTCGGGTGATATGCGACCCTGCAGTTGCCATGGCCTCGGACACCTGGAGTGGAAATGGCTTCAGGAGGTTCAAACCCGCCGGGAGATCTGCCCCTGGGAGCCATGATTGATACCCCGTACCCTGTTGCAACAGCCGTTGGAAGAAGCTGCACAAGTTCTTCCCGTGGAGCCATCGGGCCTGGAGGCCGGCCCTGCCGGACGGCAGGGTGAAGATCCATGGCTATTGGAGGAGCTGCGGGAAAGCCTGCTGGGAGCCGCGACGCCGGGGAAGGTGAGCGTTCCCCCGGCCCAGCCGGCGGCATCGCAAGCAGATCCCGCCCCCATGTCCAGTGCACAAAACAGGCCCCTGGGCCCTGACGCCGGCCCTCGACCTCCCCGGCCGACCTCCCGCTCTTCAGTGACTACGGCCCTGGATGACTTCACAGCTCTTGACAACCATCCCGATCCGCCCCGCCCGGCGGCGCCGGTGCGGAATCAACCTGCGGCTGCCCCTGCCGTGATCTGTCTTCCAGATACGGCCTGTTCATCGGAGCCTGCCGTCACTTCGGGCCCGCCGCAGGTCACCGCGGCCTCGGCTGCGGCCTACTCACCGGAGCCCACGGCCGCCTTGATCCCGGCTGCGGCCGACTCCATAGCCTACCCGATAACACCTGTGGCCGTTTCTGCCCCGTCCGCTACTCCGGTTGTGGCCTGCTCCCCAATGTCTGCAACAGCCTCTGCTCTCGGTTGCGGCCCGCCCACCGGACTCTGCGGCCTATACCGGACCCTCTGCTTGGGTTGCAGAGATCATTGAGAAGAAGAAGGCAAAGGAACGGGAGGTGTGGGCGTTGCTCCATGAGAAGGGGGAGGCCGCCATGTCTACTCCTCGGTCATACGGACGGCTGGTGTATATGGATACCGGCAAGGGCTACGGTTTTATTCGAGACCTCACCACCGGCTATAAAATTTATCTAAACGTGGCCTCAATTAAGCACGGCCGGGTTCCGCGGGAGGGAGACCTAGTCTCCTATTACAAAGAATATTGCCCCTGCGGCTACTATGCGGTGGCCGTCATCGCCTACCATGAGGGGTACAAGCCCCCATAAAGAGACAAGGACTCCTGGGTCTCGAGCATCAGGGACACTCTGTTAGGAATCTGGGTCCTTCTATGCTTATGCAGCAACCCAGATTCTCACATTTGTCTCCAGAGGCTAAGTCCTTTTTCCCAGCTTCTGAGCATGCTCACGGGACGAGCTCTCATTGGAGTTCAGGAGTCAGGTGCTCAGATCCTGCTCCTGATTTCATTGGTTCTGCTCGGAGCTCTGGAGATTTCCGGAAGGTCCCGTACGCTATAAAAAGTGCGCATGGCTGTTTTGCCATGCGCTAGTATTTTCTATACTTGCTGCTGTGTGTTTGATGATGGATGCTTGGACTGGTGACTGACTCATTAAATATCCCCCTCCTTGGTTATTACGAGTGTGTGAGTGATTGGGTCAGCTAGTAGCAGCGCCAGCGCGCTCAAGCTTCATCTATTGCAGCAGCCAGCGTCCTGCTTTGCGCCTGCTATATTGCGCTTGCAGTCCATTTTGGCGTCCGCAGTTGCGACGCCATGCACACGTCCAGTCACGGTAAGTCTGTTCGGCTGTAGTGACGTTAATTAACTACTCCGGTCTCTGGCTACCGCACGTGTGCCGCTGAGTGTCTGTGAAGTAAATACAGACTCAGCGTTTTTGTATTTGTGTTTATGTTCGCAGCTCTGTGAGTGCAACAGAGCTTGCTTTTGTGCACCAGGTGCAGTTGATCCCTGTGCACATTACCGTCCTTGTGCTCTGCCTATTTAGCAGCGGTTATTACACCTGCCGCACGGTGGACCCCGAGCGGCGAACACGCTTTAATTTATATTTTTTTAGCGTGTTCCTCCGACCATAACATAATACTAGCGCCAGGGTCTGGCTAAAGATGGCAGACCAGCAGCAACTGTTGCAATGCATGCGACAGCTCGAGGCTCGCTTGACTACCCTTGAGCGGGCCATGGATGCTGCTGTCCAGGCACTTACGGACACGGTAGGGCGTATGTCCGCCCTTGCGCCGACAGTTACCCACCTCCCGTTGCCCGAAAAATATTCTGGGGATGGCGTCTCCTGCAGGGGTTTTGTCAGCCAGTGCTCGATCCATCTGGAGCTGCTGGCTGCGCAATTCCCTACGGAGCGGGCCAAAGTGGCCTTTATTATATCCCTACTGTCGGGCAAGGCGCTGGAATGGGCAACGCCGCTATGGGAGCGTGGTGACCCGGATGTTCGGACCGTGGCTAATCTGCTTACAGCTATCAAGCAGGTATTTCTCGGTCCACGGGTTACACACGATACCTCTCTCCAACTGCTCGCCTTGTCTCAGTGATCACTCTCAGTGAGTCAATACGCCGTCCTCTTTCGGACATTGGCGTCTGTGTTAGAGTGGTCTGACAAGGCACTCATCCCAGTTTTTTGGAGAGGATTAGCTGAGCACGTGAAGGATGCTCTCTCCACTAGAGAGATCCCTACCACTCTGGAGGAGCTAATCTCCATCTCCTCCCGTACTGACCTCCATTTTTCTGAGCGTGGTTTGGAGCGTGCTCACACCAAACGAAGAGGTACTCCGGCTCCCAAATTTTTTGAGCCTCTGGACCTGCCTGAACCAGAGGTTCTACCTCCCGAGCCCATGGAGGTGTCTCGCGCGAATTTCTGAGACATGTCCGGCTCAAGAGACCATATGCGGTTGTCACCATCTATCTGCTGCTTCCCAGGAAGACAGCGCCCCGCATTGGCCTGACTGTGTGTCGGTAGGCGAGATGTTTGTTCCTCCTCGCCAGCGGCCTAAAGTTCTCGCGTGGGCACACGCGCCCAATGCGGACGGCCATCGTGGCTATATGCAGACCACGAAGTCACTGGCCGGTTCGTATTGGTGGCCGCACAGGGCTCGGGATGTAAAAAAAATTCATTCGGGCATGCACCCTATGTGCTCGGGATAGCCTTCCCGAACGGAGAGTGGCCACGCCCGCCAATATACGGCGGCCTTCTCCTAAAACTCCCATTGTCTCCCGGGTGTCCCTCCTGAGACCTGGTGACCTGGTCTCCCCCGATACCGTCCGCATATCCCGGTTTTCTTTTTCACCTTCTGGGACATCAGGCTCGCCATTTGACGAGTCTGAGACCTGTGCTGCTGTCGGGCACAGGCTGGTGGATCGGATGGTTCAGGGAGGAGGGGGCCCTAGGAGGGGGGGTAATGTTAGGAATCTGGGTCCTTCTATGCTTATGCAGCAACCCAGATTCTCACATTTGTCTCCAGAGGCTAAGTCCTTTTTCCCAGCTTCTGAGCATGCTCACGGGACGAGCTCTCATTGGAGTTCAGGTGTCAGGTGCTCAGGTCCTGCTCCTGATTTCATTGGTTCTGTTCGGGGCTCTGGAGATTTCCGGAAGGTCCCGTACGCTATAAAAAGTGTGCATGGCTGTTCTGCCATGCGCTAGTATTTTATATACTTGCTGCTGTGTGTTTGATGATGGATGCTTGGACTGGTGACTGACTCATTAAATATCCCCCTCCTTGGTTATTACGAGTGTGTGAGTGATAGGGTCAGCTAGTAGCAGCGCTAGCTCCAGCGCGCTCAAGCTCCATCTATTGCAGCAGCCAGCGTCCTGTTTTGCGCCTGCTATATTGTGCTTGTAGTCCGTTTTGGCGTCCGCAGTTGTGACGCCGTGCACACGTCCAGTCACGGTAAGTCTGTTCAGCTGTAGTGACGTTAATTAACTACTCCGGTCTCTGGCTACCGCACGTGTGCCGCTGAGTGTCTGTGAATTAAATACAGACTCAGCGTTTTTGTATTTGTGTTTATGTTCACAGCTCTGTGAGTACAACAGAGCTTGCTTTTGTGCACCAGCTGCAGTTGATCCCTGTGCACATTACCGTCCTTGTGCTCTGCCTATTTAGCAGCGGTTATTATACCTGCTGCACGGTGGACCCCGGGCGGCGAACACGCTTTTTATTTATATTATTACAATGGACTGCTGGGACTGCAGTGCACCGTTGCACAATGAGGGGACTGTTCCGCGTCCCCATGGGGAAGAATATCCTCCTCCTGGTGCAGCAGGGATGCCTAGAGGGAGTGGTTTTCTTAAAGGAAGGGGGGAGCACCCTGTCCTCATATGGTTAACATTTTTAAGAGTGTATTATTTTTTGTTAAAAAAAAAAGTAAAAGGCTAAAAAAATTTTTTTGATAAAAACGTATTGCAGTAAACATGGTAAGATGTGTAGTAAATTTAAAATGTTGAAGTGTTATAAAAAAAAGTGTGTTCAACAGGTCCCGGGTACTTGGAGTATGCCGACCATGACGTATTTAAGTTGGCAGGATGACAAGACAGGTAGAATGTAGACAGACAGTGGTCCAAATGTCAGGCCCCCAGTACCATATATCCCCAGAAGAATAGAAGGACGCTGACGATGACCTGATAGGTTAGGGCCTTGGTTATGGCGGTCCAAATGGAAAAGGGGGCACAGAAAATGAGAAAGGTGGAAAGTACACTCCTGGAGAATAGGACAAGATTGTCGAGGACGACAATGGATAAAGGAAGGAGAGTGTAGGGAGGTTGAACTGACGGACAGATCTGCCTGTAGCGAGAGGCAGAGGGATAGCGCAGCTTAGTTGTGAAAGCGCTGAGATAAAGAAAAAGGGTGCTGTTGTGAATTCACTTTCTGGCCTACCTCTGGTTACTAGTGAAGGTAGTGGAGCTGGTTACATTGACAGAGGGGTCGCGAGTTCTCTTTCCGGGCTACCTCTGGTGGTTACAGGAGGTAATGGAGCGGATCTAATTAACAGAGGTCTGCCACCTGATAATGAGGAGGATTAGACATCTGGAGTTTCTGATTGGATTTAAGACAGCCGACTCCCTCTATCCCTGCTGGTGATTTTTTCCTGCCTCCTGAGATCTTAGTTTCCAGCTCAGTCCCTGCATGCTCAAGCTAAGTGTTCTTTTGCTATTGTTCACATTTGATTTGGTTTTGCCTATTTAGTTTGTGTGGTCAGCCAGCCTCAGCTGGGGCTGTGCTGAATTTCCATCCTTATGTTACTGCTTGTGCCAGTTTGTTTTTGTCCCATATTAGATTGGCCTCTTTTTGCTCTGCTTTTCAGAATATGCCAGCGTGCTGATATAGTGGGCAAAGTCGAGTGACTTCAGTATTTTTCTATCAGACGTGTTGGACATTTCTTGCAGGTTTTTTTGCGTGATTGCAGACAGTGCCTTTCCTTTCCTGTCCTGTCTAGTTAGTGTGGTCCCCATCGTTTGCTCAGCCTATTTTCCTACCTGCGTTTGTGTTTTCATCTTGTCTCACCGACAATATATGTTTGGGGGCTATCTATTCCTTTGGGGTCTACTCTGGGGCAGCTTATATTTCCCCTTTCTTGCTTTAGGCTTATTTAGTTCTCCGGCTGTTTTGAGGCATCTAGAATCATCATAGGTACGCTCCAAGGCTACTGCTAGTTGTGTGGATAGGATCAGGGGTCTGCATTCCGCTTAAATACCAACCTCTTTGGTTTTCTGTGGCTTAGCTTGGTCTTGCTTTCATCCTCGGTGACCCAATCATAACAGAATCACCAGCCTATACCGCAGATTCTAGGGTACTCAAAACCAGGAGAGAATTGTAAAAAAAAAAAAAAAGTGTCAGAATTTTTTTTTTATATATATATATATTTTTTCCTCTTTTTCTCTGGGGCCATAGGAGGATTTTTTCTTTAATGGAGATTAAGCAATTGTCTGATCGTGTTGAGCAGCTCGCTGCTGAAGTGCGGAGAATTTCCACCTATCTCGCTCAATCGCCTTCTGCTGAACCAAAAATCCCTACTTCTGATGTGTTTTCTGGGGATCAGTCTAAATTTTTGAATTTTAAGAATAATTGTAAACTATTTCTTGTCTTGAAGCCTAACTCATCAGGGAGCTCTGTGCAGCAGGTTAAAATTGTCATCTCCTTGCTGCGCGGCGATCCCCAGGATTGGGCTTTTTCTCTGACACCTGGAAATCCCATTCTGACTAATGTGGATGCATTTTTTCAAGCCTTGGGGTTGTTGTATGATGAACCTAATGCTATTGATCAAGCTGAGAAAACCCTATTGGCATTGAACCAGGGTCAGGATTCTGCAGAGTTATACTGTCAAAAATTCCGAAAGTGGGCGGTCGTTACTACATGGAATGACGGTGCCTTAGCAGCTCTCTTTCAGAAGGGTTTATCAGAAACCATAAAAGATGTTATGGTGGGATTTCCTGTTCCCTCTGGTCTTAATGATTCTATGTCATTAGCCATTCAAGTTGATCGGCGTTTACGTGAACGTAAAACTACACGAGAGGCGTTGCCGCCTTTTGAACAAACGTCTGAACCCATGCAATGTGATAGGGTTTTGTCTAGGGCGCAACATCAGGAGTTTAGAAGGCGTAATAAGCTGTGTTTTTTTTTGTGGAGACGCCTCTCATACTATTTCTGTCTGCCCTAAACGAGAGAAACGTTTTGCGCACGCATTTGCTGTGGGCAGTGTACAACCTAAGTTCCTTTTGGCAATTACTCTGATTTGCTCCTTATCTCCATTTTCCGCTAAGGCTTTTGTAGATTCAGGAACAGCTTTGAATCTGATGGATTTGGACTTTGCTAAACGTTGTGGTTTTCTCATGATACCCCTGCAGACTCCTATCCCTTTGAGGGGTATTGATGCTACTCCTTTGGTGGAGAATAAACCCCAGTTTTGGACCCAGGTGATAATGCGGGTCGCCCCGGACCACCAAGAAAATTGTAAATTTTTGGTGCTGCACAATTTGCATGATACTATTGTTCTGGGTTTTCCCTGGTTGCACACTCATAATCCTGTTTTGGATTGGAAATCTGTGTCTATGGTGAGCTGGAGTTGTCAGTGTGTTCTTAGTGACACTCCTGTTTTCTCCACCTCTCCCCAGTCTCATGATATTCCTGACTATTTGGCTGATTTTTCTGATGTATTTAGTGAGAGTAAGTCTGCGTCTTTGCCTCCTCATAGGAGTTATGACTGTGCAACTGAGTTAATGCCCGGGTGTAAATTTCCCAAGGGTCGGCTTTTCAACTTATCGGTACCCGAACATGATGCTATGCGATCTTATATCAAGGAGTCGTTGGAGAAGGGTCATATTAGACCATCCTCTTCACCCTTAGGTGCTGGGGGGGTTTTTGTGACCAAGAAAGATGGTTCATTAAGGCCTTGTATTGACTATCGTTCCCTTAACAAAATCACTGTTAAATATCAGCACCCGTTACCCCTGATTTCTGATTTATTTTCCAGAGTTAAAAGTGCCTGCTGGTTTACCAAGCTTGACCTCAGGGGAGCGTATAATCTTATTCGCATCAAGCATGGGGATGAATGGAAGACGGCGTTTAATACTCCGGAGGGACATTTTGAGTACCTGGTGATGCCTTTTTGGCTCACTAATGCCCCTTCTGTCTTCCAATCCTTTATGAACGATATTTTCCGGGACTTTGTGGATAAGTTTTTGATCATTTATCTGGATGATATTTTGATCTTTTCCAGTGATTGGGATTCTCATGTGGAACTTGTCCAGACTGTGTTCCGGATTTTGAGGGAAAATTCCCTGTATTTTAAGGGATCGAAATGCCTCTTTGGTGTACAGAGGATTTCATTTTTGGGATTTATTTTGTCTCCGTCGGCTATTGAAATGGACCCGGCCAAGGTACAGGCCATTTCTGATTGGGTTCCGCCCACTTCTTTGAAGGCTCTCCAGAAGTTTTTGGGTTTTGCTAATTTCTATCGTAAATTTATAGGTAATTTTTTTGGTATTGTCAAACCACTGACTGATCTGACCAAAAAGGGCTCTGATGTGGTGAATTGGTCTCCAGAGGCAGTCTCGGCATTTCAGGAGCTTAAGCGGAGATTCACTCCGGTTCTACGGCAACCTGATGTCTCACTTCCATTTCAGGTGGAGGTAGATGCTTCTGAGATTGGTGCAGGAGCTGTTTTGTCCCAAAAAGATCCGGTGACTTCTAAAATGAATCCCTGTGCCTTCTTTTCTCGAAAATTCTCCCCATTTGAACGTAACTATGACGTGGGGAATCGGGAATTGTTGGCCATGAAATGGGCATTTGAAGAGTGGAGACATTGGTTGGAGGGAGCTAGACATCAAGTTGTGGTCCTCACCGACCACAAGAATTTGATTTATCTTGAATCAGCCAAACGCTTGAATCCTAGACAGGCTAGGTGGGCCTTGTTTTTCCACGCGTTTTAATTTTGTGGTCTCTTTTCTTCCGGGCACTAAGAATGTTAAAGGCGGACGCCCTTTCTAGGAGTTTCTTTGCGGATTCTCTGATTGTGACTGAGCCTTACTGCCATTCTAGGTGAGGGGGTAGTTCTTTCTGCCATCTCGCCCAATTTGAGACGTGCCCTGGAGGAATTTCAGGAGGACAAACCTGAGCGTTGCCCTATGGGAAAATTGTATGTTCCTGACCAGTGAGGAAGAGAGTGATGTCTGAAATTCATTGCTCCGCGTTGGCTGGTAATCCAGGTATTTTTGGTACCAGAGATTTGGTGAGTCGGTCTTTTTGGTGGCCTGCCTTATCTCGTGATGTCAGGAATTTTGTGCAGTCCTGTGGGACTTGTTCTCGGTCTAAACCCTGTTCTCGTTCTAGTGGGTTGTTGATGCACCTGCCGGTGCCCAAGAGGCCATGGACCCATATCTCAATGGATTTTATTTCTCATCTTCCTGTCTCTCAGAGAATGACTGTTATCTGGGTGATTTGTGATAAATTTTCTAAGATGATCCATCTTGTACTACTCCCAAAGTTGCCATCTTCTTCAGAGTTGGTGCCCTTGTTTTTACAACAGGTGGTTCGGTTGCATGGGATTCCTGAGAACATTGTGTCAGACAGAGGATTCAGTTTGTTTCCAGATTTTGGAGATCTTTTTGTTCCAGTCTGGGAATTCAGTTATCTTTATCCTCTGTGTTTCATCCTCAGACCAATGGGCAGACTGAGAGAACAAACCAGACTTTGGAGTCCTATTTGAGATGTTTTATATCTGCTGATCAGGATGACTGGGTCTCATTTTTGCCCTTGGCCGAATTCGCGCTAAACCATAGAGCTAGTTCTGCCACTTTGATGTCGCCCTTTTTCTGTAACTTTAGGTTTCATCCTCGATTTACTTCAGGGCAAGTGGAATCTTTGACCTGCCCAAGTGTGGACACTGTGGTAGAGAGAATGCAGCAGATTTGGGACCAAGTGGTGGATAAGTTGTCCCTCTCTCAGGAAAAAGCCCAACGGTTTTCCAACCGGCATAGGACCATTGGTGCCCGGTTTAAAGTGGGTGATATGGTTTGGTTGTCGTCAAAGAATATTCCTATGAAGGTTGCGTCTCCAAAGTTCAAGCCAAGATACATTGGACCTTATAGGATTTTGGAGATTCTTAATCTTGTTTCTTTTCAATTGGCTCTTCCAGTTACGTTTAAGATCCATAACGTGTTTCATAAATCTCTGTTAAAGAGGTTTGTGGAGCCAGTATTTCCTATGGTGGCACCTTCTGACCCTGTATTCGTTAAAGGCAATGTGGAATATGAGGTAGAGAAAATATTGGATTCTCGTTTGGCTAGACGGAGACTCCAGTACTTGGTCAAATGGAAGGGTTATGGCCAGGAGGATAATTCTTGGGTCTCTGCTTCTGACATTTATGCCGATAGATTGGTTTGTGCTTTTCACCGGGCCCATCCTGATCGGCCTGGTGGCGTGGATGAGGGTTCGGTGACCCCTACTCAAGGGGGGGTACTGTTGTGAATTCACTTTTTGGCCTACCTCTAGTTACTAGTGAAGGTAGTGGAGCTGGTTATATTGACAGAGGGGTCACGAGTTCTCTTTCCGGGCTCCCTCTGGTGGTTACAGGAGGTATTGGAGCTGATCTAATTAACAGAGGTCTGCCACCTGATAATGAGGAGGACGATTGGACAGCTGGAGTTTCTGATTGGATTTAAGACAGCAAACTCCCTGCTGGTGATTTTTTCCTGCTTCCTGAGGTCTTAGTTTCCAGCTCAGTCCCTGCATGCTCAAGCTAAGTGTTCTTTTGCTATTGTTCACATTTGATTTGGTTTTGTCTATTAAGTTTTGTGTGGTCAGCCAGCCCCGGCTGTGCTGAATTTCCTTCCTTATTTTACTGCTTGTGCCAGTTTGTTTTTGTCCCTTATTAGATTGGCCTCTTTTTGCTCTGCTTTTCAGAATATGCCAGAGTGCTGATATAGTGGGCGAAGTCGAGTGACTTCAGTATTTTTCTATCAGACGTGTTGGACATTTTTTGCAGGGTTTTTTGCGTGATTGCAGACAGTGTCTTTCCTTTCCTGTCCTGTCTAGTTAGTGTGGGCCCCATCGTTTGCTCAGCCTATTTTCCTACCTGCGTTTGTGTTTTCATCTTGTCTCACCGACAATATATGTTTGGGGGCTATCTATTCCTTTGGGGTCTGCTCTGGGGCAGTTTATATTTCCCCTTTCTTGCTTTAGGCTTATTTAGTTCTCCAGCTGTGTCGAGGTGTCTAGGATCATCGTAGGTATGCTCCACGGCTACTGCTAGTTGTGTGGATAGGATCAGGGGTCTGCAATCCACTTAGTTACCAACCTCTCTGGTTTTCTGTGGCTTAGCTTGGTCTTGCTTTCCTCCTCGGTGACCCAATCATAACAGGGTGCTGTATTATAGTTTGACCATTAGAGAGCAGTGGAGAGTGTAAGAATGGGACTGCATAACTGCCATTGGTCAAAGAAACTGTCAGGTGATAGTGGGCAGAGCTACCAGGACTGGGAGTATAAAAGGTTGAGGGAAGGTTCTAGAAAGTCCAGTCAGCGACGGGAGCACACTAGTAAGGAGGATCTTCTGTAGAGAAAGAGACGGTAGAAAGGCTCCAGAGAGGACTGGCAGTTGAGGCGGTCACGGGGGGTGGCCCAGAGGACAGTAGCCACAGATGAAGACTGTCTGGGGGTACCAAACGGACGGCGTACTTGGATTGGTAAAGTGCAGTGGTGGATGGGCCTAGGGCAGCCACAGTGAGAAAAGCCACAAAGGACGTCACGACGATAATAATAAAAAAGTGAAGGTACCCGGGTCTGTGTACAAGAGAAGTGCGAAATCCCTGTGGTGAATTGCGGTGGTCGTCAGGAAGGTGGCCAATAAAAACAGACCTGTTGAATACAACCTCTGTCTCAGTCTCGTGTCTGTCGGCGGCAAGAAGCGGGTCACCCCCCATCCCTGTTGGTTACACTCTCTCACCTATCCTACAATCCTGCCTCATGTTTTTGCCCCATCTGTCTCCATCCTGCCCCGTGATTCTGCACCATCTTTCTCCATCCTGCTCCCTGTGTCCCATGATGCTGACCATATGTGTACATATGGCTTGCTGCTTAAAAATAAAAACAAAAAACAGTTTCTCTTTACCTGGCTGCAATCCAGCATCATCATCTTCTCCATCCATTTGAAGAGCGGACTCGCCGGCGTCTGACAGTGGCATCATACGGCTGTGATGTGAGTGCTGACGTCAGCTCCTAGCCTGTGATTGCCTGGAGGCTTTTAACTATTGCAGTGCGGGCCCGTGCGGCAATAGATTTTAACTGCATATGCATCCTAGGAGCTCAGTTACTGCACTGGAAGGATCCTCCTGCCCCAGCGGCTGAGTGAGCAGAGGGGGCATGGTCTGGGTCCCCTCTGCTCACCGGTCCCCATATGCCAGTAAGGGCAGTAATTACCTGATGGTGGCCCCGTGTGTGTGTCATGTACATATGAGTGCATAAGTGGATACCATGTACATGTGTGTGCAATGTGTGTGTGTGTTATGTACATGTGTGTGTATTAGTGTGCGCATGTACATGTGTGTATAACTGTGTATGTTTATATATTTTATTGCATTAATCTAACTTGTATATATCTTAATAGTATATGTGGATGGCTGGGTATAGACACATTAGCAGTATGTGACACACTGTGTGCGGCATCCACATATATAAGTACCGGCTGCACAAACAAGAGTTCATAGGTGTAAACATGTTGGCAATCGTCCATCGAACAAGCAAAATGCTGCTTATTTATCAGGTGATTTGATTCTCGGCAGCACATCTCCCGGTGTAAACTGCAGGAGTGCTGCTGATAACATGATGCTGTATGGGTATAGAATGATCTATTAGTGATCGTTCTGTGCCCAGCATTCTTCTTTGGAGAAGAAAAGAATGGTGAGCAGAAACTCTCCAAATCCTCCTCAAAAACTTGGAGATTTTGCTCAGTGTCTGCTCTGAAAACTCTTCAAAAAGACTCAATTTGCATAAATCCTACAGTATCAGCCCCATTGCCTGAATGCAAGAAAGAGTGTGAACTTGTGCTAATTATGCAGTAACGCTGTCAGACCTGCTCCGTTCTGTCTTCCAGCACAGGGTTAAAAATGCTTCGACTCCATATCTGGCTTCATGACTTGATCATAAATGCTGGATCCTGATTCCCCAGAAAATCCCACCAACCCAGGAGTATGAAAGAAACGCACAAATACTTTTATTGGATGTTAAATCGACCAAATTTTATTGCAAATCACATTATATTATTTCATTCAGTGTCTGAAATTTAGAATCAGCCAATTACTATGAAAAAGACACTGAAAATGGCAGAACCCCCGACTCACGAAGAATCATCCTCCAGCACTCAGGAGAGGAAAAACCCCCTGTGGTGGAAACCTCTAGGGAACCATGGCTGTAGGATTGCCCTTCCCTTGGGCTTAGAAGGTTAATGCCAATACAAATTGTACCAGAATTTGTACATTGTGTCATATTTACAGTGAGACATAATATACATCCACTATAAATATGAGAGCAGTGACATCACAGTCACACAGGTTACACATTACATCAGCAGAAAAGAGATAGTAATGGTCAAAGCCGGAGCCGTATGGAGAAGCCTAACGCGACCTCTCCAGGCCGTACACAGAAAGGTGATGGCGTCTAGTACCGGACGTGAGGGAGATCTGGCTGCAACATCTGTCACCCCATTGATCGCTAGGGTTAGTTTGATCTGGCTGGCTAGGCGGTATGGCTGATCTGGCTAGCTAGGCGGTATGGCTGATCTGGCTGGCTAGGCGGTATGGCTGATCTGGCTGGCTAGGCGGTATGGCTGATCTGGCTGGCTAGGCAGTGTCCCCTTCCTCCCATAGTGGAGTGATGAAGCTCCAGGTCTCCAGACACATCAAGTATGACTCCTCATACGGCTGAATGACTTGTGGTTCCGGAATCTTCTTCAATATCATAGATGTATGTGTTTATGACATCAGCACAGTTGCCGTAGTTACCACAGTGTTTAATGCTGATGCTTCATTGGCTATAAAGTCCTTCTCAGTGTTCCAAAGAATTAACCCTTGAATGACTGGCATTATACCTTTCTCTCAAAGTCTGCAAAATAATCTTTACACTAGGCAAGACCATTTTCATTGTTATTTTTTAAAGTTGCCCTAACCAAAGTCTAATTAGTGAGTGCAAAAATAATTCCCTTTAGCCCTACTAAAAGCATAAATGCCCAATATGAGTACAGAGCAGTCCCATAGAGAATGAATGATACAGAGATCAATGCAGTTAGATAAAGAATTGGAAAGCCAAGCCAGAGTGAGTGTCTCCCATGACATAATACAGCATACACTGCAGAGGAGGATGTTTGCCACAAAGGAAGCCTCTCCCAAAGTCGAAGCACAAGAAAAGCCGCTTCCAAGTTGCCAGGGACCATGCTGAAAACTATGAAGACTACAGGGACTCTATATCTTGGGGTAATGAGACCAAAGTGAATGTTCTAGAAAATGATGATTTACAAAACAGTATGGTGTCACAGAGGGGAGGGTTACAAAGAAAAATGCATGGTGCCTACAGTTAGACATGGTGGTGGCATTGTCCTTATGTTGGGTTGCAAGAATGCTGCTGGTTTCGGGGAGTTACATTTCATTGAGGGTATCATGAATTCACAGATGTCAGCTCTGTATTGAAAGAAAAGAGGCTACTATCACTGAATGTCCTATGTAAGGCCTCTTTCACACATCAGGTTTTCTGCTTCAGGCGCGATCCGGCGCTTTTGACTAAAACTGGATCCGTCGAAATGCAATGCCGGATCCGGTTTCCCCCCCATTGACTTGCATTAGAGCCGGATCGAGCCGGATGGCCATGCGTTTCATCCGATTTTCGCCGGATCCGGCAATGTGACGCGATCCGGCGTCTGGAAAAAACGGTGACTGTAACGTTTTTTGTATCCGTCGAAAAAGCCGGACACGCCGGATCCGGCGTGTCCGGCTTTTTCATACAATGAAAGCCTATGAGCGCCGCAATGCTCAGACGCTTTTTTGGTCTGAGCATGCTCAGTAGCTCTGCCCACAGGACATATATAAAAGCAAGACAATGGGACCCTCAGCCACACCCAACATGCCACCCAAGAACCAGGAGCAGGAGAAGGCAGCAGACATCTGCAGCAGCAGCACCATCAGCACCACCACCACCACCCCAAATGGAGCAGCATGCTGAACAACGGGAGGGGAGTCCAGCAGCAGATGAGAGACGGTAATTATCAAATCCCCCATTCCTCCAAACTAGGGCTATGGAATATCAAGATATTCATTGGCCCTTTGTTTCTCTTTATTCAACAGCCGCCCAATAGATGCAGCAGCAGCAATGGCAGCAGCAGAAACACCACCCACAGCCATGGAGTCTGGCCATGAGGAAGACAGCACATCTTCTGGGAGCCCTCCCTCGCATCGTCAGCGTTTGACGGTAAGTTTTTATTTCCAAAATCCATCATCTCTGTAATATATGTCTATTCATTGCCTTTTATTTCAAAACAGGAATCACAAGATGAAGAGGAGCTCCCAGAAGAAGAAGGAAGGGGTGGACAGACACTTGGAGTGGGCTCACAATTGGTAAGTTTTTTGCATCAAACGCAGAAACACAACATAACACTACACACAACACATAGAAAACAATGTTCTGCAGACCACACACAGCAAACAAATGCCTACATCCAAAGACATAACATTTTTTGTTTTCTTCTCTAGTCTTCCCAATCTGGTGCTCGGCCAAGAGGTCCTCGCAGTGCCTCCCAGGGTCGTCGGCGACAGCAACGCGGCGGTCACCAGCATGTAAGTATAAATATTTTTGCTTTGTTTTTTTTGCACTTTTTATTTCATTTCTTTTGTGGAGGCTAATTATGTTATTTTTGTCTTTTTCTTTAACAGCCTTCACAGCGTGCTCCCGACTCTGACGGTGAGGATGGAGGGATTGATGTCGACCGCCTCATCGATCTCGTCAGAGAAAGGGAGCCGCTCTGGAATATGGCTGACCGACGCCATGCTGACCTGATCGTTACCCGACGACTCTGGGAGGAAATCTGTTCGCTCCTTGTGGACCGCTGGGAGGACCTCGAAGCTCGGGCACAGATTAAAGAGCGTAAGTATATACAGTACCGGTTGCTTGATTTAAACCTGTGTTTCCCGAACTCCAGTCCTCGTGGTCCCCACGGATCATGTGTTCAGGATTTCTATTTACTTTGGAAATCCGGAAAACATGACCCCTGGGGACCATGAGGACTGGAGTTTGGGAAACACTGATGTTGTATACTAACCACTTTGTCCTTTCTCGTTTCAGGGGAGAGAATTGTGAAGCGGTGGCGGTCTGTGAGGGATCGTTTCAAGAAGGAGTTCAATAAAGAGATGCGGGCCCCGAGTGGATCTGGAGGACGCAGGAGCAAGTACAAGTACGCACGAGCCCTGTCGTTCCTCCGGGAGACAATGCTCACCAGAAGGTAAATATTACACACCACATGTGACAAAAAAATGTTTAGATGTAACTTTTTTTTTTCAGCCAGGGCCATACCATGTCACTATTTTAATTGTTTTTTTTTTCTCTTTATTCCACAGCACGGTGAGCAGCACTCGGGAGCCTGCACGATTGGACCCTTCTGAGGCGATCCCTGAGGAGACCGGCACCGAGGGAGACTTCGACCGCCCCGGTACATCTGCACCTTCCCAGCCTTCCCACACATTCGACCCATCAGTCCCATCCACCAGCACAGGAGCATCGTGGCCGCCTACATTACATGAAGCTGCTGGTGAGGAGATCGCTTTCCCTTTACCCCACCCTTCTGCCCCTGCCACCTCTAGTACACCTGCGGGTACTGGGCGGCAGCGGCAGAGAGGTCAGGAAAAGACTTATGCGCCAGAGTTCTTGCATCTGAATGCATCTTTCCAGAACTGTCTAAAAGTCTTGTCAGAGCAAATCTCCGCAGGCTATCAGCAGATCAACTCCAGCAATCTGGAGGTGAAGACACTTCTGCAAACCATGCATTCAGAAGCAAGATCTTCGCCAAACCACACCTTTTTCAGGTCTGTTGTGGAGCGCATGGAAACGCTCTCTCCTGCCCAGCAGATGCATGTAATGCATTCATGCCACGCTGCTCTCCAGCAAGTTACCTCCCAACCTCCTCCTCCCACCACAGTAGTTCCTCCACCTGCACCCCCTCCAGCCACTTTCCATCCTCCCCCTCCTATTACATCTACACCCCCTCCAGCCACTTTCCATCCTCCCCCTCCTATTACATCTACACCCCCTCCAGCCACTTTCCATCCTCCCCCTCCTATTACATACCATCCACCTCCCCAGCACCATCCACCTCCCCAGCACCATCCACCTCCCCAGCACCATCAACCTCCACAGCACCAGCAACCTCCCCAGTACCAGCAACCTCCCCAGTACCAGCAACCTCCCCAGTACCAGCAACCTCCCCAGTACCTGCAAACTCCCCAGTACCAGCAACCTCCCCAGTACCAGACATCTCCCCACTTCCAGAAACCTGCCCCGTACCAGACATCTCCCCACTTCCAGCAACCTGCCCCGTACCAGACATCTCCCCACTTCCAGCAACCTGCCCCGTACCAAACTCCTTCCCCATACAACTTGCCATCAACATCATCTGCTCCTACAGTCCCTGCCCAACCCTCCACTCCACCACCCACCACCTCTTCTGCTTCCCACATGTCCACCCATTCTGTAGTTTTTTCCACACCTTCACCTCTAACTGTTCCTTCCCCACCACGATCCCAGTCCTCTCTCCACACTCCCAGTGTCGAAGTGTCCCGCAGCCCCTACAGCAGTATTTCCACCACACACTACACAGATTTATAATGTGTGTATTTAAATAAAAATGACCAGTTTTATGGTTTCAGTTTTATAGTTTCAAAGCTTTATTAAACAAGTTTATTAAAATTTTAAAAAAGTTTACTAAAAAAAACATTTTTCAATAAAAGTTAAATTATTTTACACTGGTTGTCTGTCATTTCTTTCTGCGGCGAAAAAGGTTGAATACAGGGTATTTAAAAGGTGAAATGGTATTCAAAACTAGGTATACAACTGTGGGTAAATTTTAGCTTTTTGCCACAGTTGTGTTCCTGGTTGTGTTTGAAGCAAAGTATTTCACCTAAAAAGTTGTGTTTATTGTTGGTGATTTCCTAACAATGTACACAACTTTTGTTAAAAGGTGAAATACTTTGCATAAAACACAACCAGGTACACACCTGTGGCCTAAAGCTAAAAATAGTAAGACCATGACAAGATAGCCAACTTTGGTTGGCAAAGGTATATACTGTTGGTACAGAAGGTACACAAGTTTGGTTGGGCACAAATCTTTCACACTCTGTCATCCTGCCAGTGTACTCTGCCTTGAGGTGACATAAAGTATAGTGCAAAATTGTCCCTCATTACTGAAACCGTCACAGAACTTCTAGTGGTAATGTCATGGTAATCTTGCAAGGTGGTTTCTTCAGAGGTGTCCTCAATGGAAATGGGTTCCTTGCAGATAACAAAATTGTGGAGTACCACGCACGCTTTGATCACCTCGTCCACAGTTTCTGTCTTGAGGTTGATCGCAGTCAATAGGACCCGCCATTTGGCTGTCAGAATACCAAAGGTACATTCAACCATTCTTCTTGCTCTTGTGAGGCGGTAATTAAAAATGCGTTTTGGTCTTGTCAATCCTCTGCTAGAGTACGGTTTCAAAAGGTGTTCTGACAGCTGGAAGGCTTCATCCCCTACACAGACAAATGGCATAGGTGGACCAGATGTTTGCGGCAGCGGTCTAGGTGGTGGGAACTGGAAGGTGTTTCCATACAGTTTACGCCCCATGGCAGACAGTTTGAAAACTTGAGAGTCATTGGAGCGGCCATAGGCCCCAATATCAACCGCAATAAATTTGTATTCCGCGTCAGCGATGACCATGAGGACAATTGAAAAATATTTCTTGTAATTGAAATATTCCGATCCCGATCCAGCTGGCTTTACAATGCGGATATGTTTCCCATCCACAGCGCCCAAGCAGTTGGGAAACTGACATATCTGTTGAAACTTGTCAGCAATTTCAATCCACCTCTCTGTTGTGGGCTCTGGTAAAAACTCTTCAGCTAAGGAGTCCCACAGTGCACGGCATGTGTACTTCACTATTCCAGATATGGTGGAAATCCCGAGTCTGTACTGGAAATGCAGTGACGAAAGGGATTCTCCAGTTGCAAGAAATCTGTGGGGAATTAAAAAACAATAAATTAGTTTTAAATCACAGCATTACATACCAAAACTGAGCTATAACACTTGGAGATACAAACTACCACCAACAAGATTGCAGTGAAAGTGTGCTCTGATGCGATCACATCCAATAAATGTGGCTTACCTTAAAGTCACCATCAGACGCTCTGTGGGTGAAACAGAGAAGCGGCAATAGGTGTCCGCTTTTCTTATGAGGTGTGCAATGCGCTCCACCAAGTAATCAAAATTCTCCATTTTCATCCTAACATATCCAAAAAATTTATCCGGGTTTCGTCGAAGGTCCATGCAGAGTGTAGAATAGACCCCACGCGTCATTCTCTTGGCTGTGATGGGGTGGATCCACAAACGTCGTCTACGATGCCTGATGCGCTGCTGTCTCGCTCTCTCCTTCTCCAGAACAATCACCCTCAAACGATTCGCCTCCGCTATAAAATCCGCCAAATTCTTCAAAATATTTCCAATGACAACATCCATCTTCGCCAATAACTTGCTCTTCTCTCCAACCTGCACTTTCTACTCTACAACCTGTCAAAGAAGGGCTGTAGGAACATGCTATACATAGTTTTCCAGTAGCCAATCCCGTTCGGAAGGCCACAAGGGTCAATTTTAAAAACCGGATCCGGCGTAATCCGTCGAAAAACGGATAGAAAAACGGATGAACCGGATGAGACGGATCCGGTTTTGTCTGTCAAGAAAAAGACGGATCCGGCAGAAAAACGGATCCGTCACATCCGGTTTTACTAAACATTTGCCGGATCCGGCGTTCCAGCACGACGCCGGATCGCGCCTGACGCCGAAAACCTGAAGTGTGAAAGTAGCCTAAACGTGCACTTTTCCAACAAAACAATGATCCAAAATACGCATGAAAGACCATAGTTGCATTTTTGAAGAACATGGTGAGAGTGATTCAGTGGCCAGACATGTCTGCGGATCTGATCGCAATCAAACACCTATGGGGAATTATGAAGAAATAAGTTGAGCTTCACTTTCCATCCATCATCTAGGCTCTAAAAGAGGTCGTTCTTGTAGAAAGGAAAAAGATAGATGCTGCAATATGTCACCAATTTGTTTACTCCAGGGCTAGAAGATTTGGCGTTGTCCTTAAAAATCATGGAGGTCATACAAAATACTATATTAGTTTTTGATGTGGGGTGTATTCATTTTTGCATCAACTAATGTGAGTAAATCTCAAGATTTTGTAATGCAAGTTAAACTATTAACCTTACTTTCATGTTAGGAGTTACAAAAATTTCTGTGAAATTCAGTCTTGTCAAATTTTGAGAAATTGTTTAGTGACAGATTGATTAAAATCTTACTTTTACACATTGAGCAGCGGTTGTAAGCACGCCCCAGCAATTTGATTGTCAGCTCAGGTAGTCCAGTCAAAATACGGTTTGACCCGGAACAAATTCCAAAAAGCGTTTTATGATTTTTTTTATTACTATTATATGTGGGGAACAACATATTAAAAGTTTTCCAAAAATTGATCACCACAAAGGTCCTAACTATGACGTCATAAGACGATGACAGCCATCGCACTAAAAATAACAAATATTTCCCTATTTCAAAGCTGTAGCTTTAGGTTACAGAAGAGTTTGCATTTTGTATACTATATATTTTTATATAACAATTTTTATACAAAGTTTTATACTAACTACATGGACATGCGAGGTCATGACGTCATCAATGACGTCATGACATATATGTACATTTCTAGAAATTATAGAATTAATACACAGTGCATTTTAAGACCTACTTCATCACTGAATAAGCGCGTCAGGTCAATAGTCACTATTTTCATCATCAGACACTGCTTCCTCACTCATATTGTCACAATGCCCTTCTTGGCATGGTCCGCATACCCGTGAACAGGTAAGTCCGTGTCTTTTGCAAGTGCACCGAAGTGTACTACAACCACGAGAACAATTGCAGTGAATTATTTTCAGAAGTGTTTCTGGCGCGGGTGAAGTATCCATCACTGGAACTAGACTGTTGTTCTGCAATTCCCATCCCCATTCAGTAGTGTCCATGGCCTCACCATTGTCCATCCAAAGCATCACTTGGAGGTAACTCCGAAGGGCGTGATACTTCGTTGCAGAGGAGGTTGGTGGCAGTCGTTCAGCTGTAACAAAGATTTTGGCTGAACCAACTTTTTTGCAGAGAGTACGTAGAATACCTCATTGCAGACAGATTGTCTCCCGGTTTGCCCCCCGAACAATGCCACCATCGCTTTACACCCAGCGTCTTCAATCTCAGCTCTGTTTTTGTTAGGTGTGTAAAAGATTTTAGCACAGCTATTTAAGACCGAGTCTCCCTTCAAAACCTTGTGTAGACCGAGTTTTTTTCCGATTCCAAAAACCGCGGAAGTGCTATCGCAACCCGTGAATGCATGAAGGAACAGAAGACTGCTGCAGACATGGTTTCCCAGGAACTTCTTCATAACCTTAATGTCGTATACTGTTGCAGGACTCCCTTTATCCGAGTAGAAATATAGCTTGTTGCCATCGCTGGTTGACGCATGATGAAGTAACAACACCAAAAGATCTGTATCTTCGCCAATGAGACTAGTACTTTTGTTGGATGACATTGACACTGCTGCCTTAACAATCTCCACATCTGCATCCCCCTCTGATTGTATTACGTGGCAACCTCTGTCATTCATGCGCTGTGAAACGAAATTGATAAGAGACTGTTTGTTCTCCACATTCGAAAGGAAGTCCTCCTTTTTCCCGACAAATTTCGTTCCTTCAGCAATGTTCACTTTGTTACTTGTTCGTTTTTTGCGCCGTCGCTGATGGGTAATGTCCTTAGTGTTTGGTCCTCCAATGTAACCATCAAATACTATCATAGCCTTACCATAGTGCTTTAGTGTGAAAGATGCATAGCCTTCAGTGATTGAACAATATGTCTTTCCTTCTGACCACTTCAGTCGATGGAGAAGAGAACCTCCGTCAAGAACATAATGTTCCACTTCTGGTATATCCTTGAGTACTGCGTAATATGAACTCTGTTCTTTTATAGCAGCCATCAGTTGTGCTTTGTTTGGTTTCCATAAGAGATGTTTTGCCTCAAAGAGGGATGGTGGGAATGGTGAAAGTTCATAGGCCATCACCTCATCAAGGGAAACATCAGCAGTTTGGGACACCACAAGAAACCTTTGGAACAAAAGAGCGGGGTCTATTGTTTTGTCCTTAGCAAAGTCAATAGCCTCGCTGGATTCCAGGGTCTTGGCTTTCATTGACCGCTTGTACTTAACTGAAAACAGTGATTGACCCTCCATTGTTGCCACTATTTCTCTGCCAATGGTGAACAGGTTATAGAGATTCACATCCTTATTTGCATTGACACCGGTGATAATGTTGCGAAGAGACACTTCATCAGAGAATGGTGAAAAGGTCTCGAGTTTATCTGCAATTTTCTCCAGGTCTTCATGATCTCTTCTCGTCCTTGACGTTCTTGCCTCCTTGTGTTGTTCACTGGTGACAAAGCTCTGGCGAGTGAAACCCAGCATTGCATCACTGTAGGAAGAGGACACTGGCACAGACAGAGTCCACAAGGCCCTCTGATGTTCGGACATTCCACTTCCTTTGGTGAGTCCTCCTGCAGTTTTTAGGGAGCGCATCAGAGCTTGCTCGATGACTAGGTTGTAACCCAGGCCTGCCCAGTACTGATCAGTCCGCCTTACAACATGCAAGCCATTCATAAATCTATGGAAGACTGATGGCATATCATCTTCCAGAGTGGTCATAGACTGGAGGTAAAGGTAGGCGGCCTTCACATAGTTCCCATGCCCAGCAGCTGCAAGAATGGGCAAACATTCGGCTACAGCATGAAGGTGCATCAGCCAGGATCCTGTACGATCAGCCTCGATAAGCTCCCTTGCAATTCCAACCATCTGTTGGTAATTCAGCCATAGTTTACTGGTGCGAGAGTGAGTGGATAATCCATTTCTTTTGGTGGACAAGAGGTGGACAATTTCACTAAGGCAGGTAGAAGTGATGACTGAATTCAAGTCACTCTCCCCTGTCAATGTCCGAGCATACAACTGCTCAAGTTCTTGCAACAGGTCTGCAAAACCGGGATGGTCGCAAAGTACTTTGTCTGCAACTTGCTGAGTAAGACACTGATCAAGGAGGAGATGGCCACGAACTGCACGCTGAACTGCCTTTCCAGTCATGTTGTGTTGCATAGCATTGTCACCGTAAATTGTTCCCAAGATCTCTTTGATTCCACTCCCATCCATCAACGTTCCTATGGCACCCATAAGATTCATCAATGTGTGGAAGCTCCTGAGCATCAGGACAACATCTTGGCTGTCTTCAGGCACCTCGTGTTTGATTTCTGACACTTTCCAGTAGAGTGGCTGATCGAATGTAACAACTGCAGCGATCGGTGTTTATCAGCAAGGTTGCACAGATACTCAAGAGTAGAGAAAATGCATGACTTGTCTCTGGAATACATGTCAATGATGGGCAGGAAGATTACCGAAGACGACCCCAGATGATCACAGTCTTTATGTAGCATGTGCATCATTCCATTCCAGCTCGGTGCAGGCTGTTTGAAGCGTAAAGACATATCCCACAATACATCTGTTAGGAATCTGGGTCATTCTATGCTTATGCAGCAACCCAGATTCTCACACTTGTCTCCAGAGGCTAAGTCCTTTTTCCCTGCTTCTGAGCATGCTCACGGGATGAGCTCTCATTGGAGTTCAGGAGTCAGGTGCTCAGGTCCTGCTCCTGATTTCATTGGTTATGCTCGGGGCTCTGGAGATTTCCGGAAGGTCCCGCACGCTAAAAAAATTTGCGCATGGCTGTTCTGCCATGCGCTAGTATTTCCTATACTTGCTGCTGTGTGTTTGGTGATGGATGCTTGGACTGGTGAATGACTTATTAAGAAACCCCTTCCCTCTGATAATACGATTGTGTGAGTGATAGGGATACAGCCAGTATCCGCGCTAGCGCCAGCGCGCTCAAGCTCCACCTGTTACAGTAGCTAGCGTCTTGCATTGCGCCTGCTAATTGCGCTTGCAGACATTTTTGGCGTCCGCAGTGGCGACGCCGTGCACACGTCCAGTCACGGTAAGTCCATTCGGTGGTAGTGACGTCTTTAACTACTCCGATCTCTGGCTACCGCACGTGTGCCGCTGATTATCTGTGCAGTAATACAGACTCAGTGTTTTTTGTATTTGTGTTCTTGTGTGCAGCTCTGTGAATTCTAACAGAGGTTGCTTTTGTGCATCAGGTGCAGTTCTTCCCTGTGCACATTTCCATCCTTGTGCTCTGCCTATTTAGCAGTGGTTATTACACCTGCCGCACGGTGGACCCCGGGCGGCGAACACATTTATTTATATTTTTTTAAGCATGTTCCACCGCCGTAACAACATCAACACGATGGTCAATGGCGTCAAGAAATGGCAAGGGCTTGAATTTTATGTTTCGGCGAGTGTGTTTTGCGAAACGGTATTCCCTTACATCAACTCTGCTTTGTTCAACTATCTCCAAGTCTGCAGTCTTCCGTCTGAGAACAGTGCGACTGACCTTCCTTCCTGGAGTCACAGTAGCTACCATCCCCATGCCGTGGAAAGTCCCCTTCCCATCTAACGTGATGATATTATGATCGACGTCCACAGCGAACAGTAGTGCCGTAGCCAGTCTGTGTATGGTACCACCGAGTACATCCTGGCCAACAGAAGCAGCAGCGTTTTTTTTCTCGAATCGCTGAACTTCCGAATATGATGAACAATATCCCATGGCTGAGAGACTGTCTACAAGAAATCGAGACCTGAAATGATGATGGAGCTGGACTGCTAACCCAAGCTGCAACGGAGCTACTACAGCCCTGGGATGTGCAGCCTGAACAACTGATTGTCCAATGCTTGCGACCTTCCTGTGAAGGTCCTTTCCAACGAAGAGGGTTTCAAGCAAGCAAAGCAAACTCAGGGGGAGATAATCTAAGGCAGACTGACATTCAAGCGAAGAAGTCTTCGGATATTCATTGGTTGAAGATGGGATCTTAGACTTGATATTGCTCTTGATTAGTTTGGCCGCAGTCTCTATGATGGCTCTCTTCTGGGCTTCTTCATCCGTTTCCTGACTACGGAAATAGTCCCTCCGGATTAGTCTGGTCTTTTCACGGAACGTTACAATGTTAGGCAACCCTTCACACTCTGCTATGAATAGCGAATCGCCATAACTCTCCTCCAGCCTATACCTCAGCCATTTATTACTATAGGTAGCACTGTCTCCTTCTACAAGATACTCCGTCATTTTCTTTGCAAGATCTGTGACAGTCAGTTGCTCTTCATCGTTGTCCTCGAGAAATGCACACATTCTCAAGAACGCTTGCTCTTGGTCCATGTTCATCGGCCTCCCTACCTTCCGCGGTTTCTTTGTAGTAGATCCACCACCATGACGCATAGGAATTCCGTAATTTGTCCGAAAGTTAATGTCACATGAACGATGATACAGACAGTCTGCAGCATGTAAGTCCTTCCCAAAGTACGCGATTCTCCCTTGAATGGTGATTGCCCAGTCATCATTACGCTGTTTGCAATGTGACAAGATGGACCTTACAAATCCATCCGTTTTAACAAAGGTATAGTCATCGAAATCACTACTAGAGAACAAACACTGTGTCGTGCTATCATAGGATCCAGTAGACACCCGTGTACCTCTCTTGGCAGGTGAATGATGAACGGAAGTAGCTTTCTTATGCAAGTCTATTTGCTTCTTATTTATGTAGTTCATACGACATCTCTTGTGCACCACTGCTCCAGCAGCTACCACAGTGCTAATGCCCCTCTCAATACTGGCTTAATTGATCCCTTCAGCTCCTTTCGCACGAATCACCACCGTCCGTCATCTTCTACTTCATGGCTGCATAAGGGGCAACTTTCTTGACTTTCCATCATTCTCAGCTCTGTAAAAGAAGATAAATAAATCGTTAAATAATAAATATAATAATAGTAGTAATTGTAAAAGAAATATGATAGACACTGAAAGGCGAGTTGCATTTAACATTTTACAGCTTTGGCGGCCATATTCTTTGACTTCACATTTGGACCCTTTGTGGTAACCCTATCTTGGTAAACTTTTAGTATGTTTTTCCCTACATGTAAAACTACCAAAAAAAACAATAAAATGCTTTCTTGGAATTTGTTCAGGGTAACGGATTTTTTTTTTGTATTTTGACTGGACTAAGGGTGCAGAGTGTATCTGCAGAGCAAACTGTCAATCACCGTGTTGGGGCGAGCGTACATCAGTCGCTCACATTACAGTGAGTGATGAATGATTGTAGCTGCTTTGTGCATGCCACGTGAATGAAAGTCGGCTTCTGGGAGGAAACAAGTTCATTTTGTTCCTGGAGCTGCACTTTCAGTCAGGTTATAGAATAGTATTGTAATGCTAATGACCTGCAAATTAACCCTATTATATCCAGTTGAATACTGCAGGAAAACGGCGGTTTCTGAATTGACAGATTCCCTTTAAATGGAAATATCTGAAATTTGAAATTGATTTTTCTAGCTCCCGTAACAGTGTGTAAATATGTTTTATGCCTCATTCAGACGTCCATTTTTCATGTTTGTGCCCTATCCATATTTTTCACAGATAGAACACATACCCAATATAAACTGTGTGGCAGTTCACATGTCCTATTTTTTTGGAAGACTGTGTGGTGTTCATTTTTTATCCTAGTTGTGGCTCAAAATTCTCCAGTCAAGCCTGTGGAACTGTGAAATCACTGACAGCAGCATTGCCATCCGTGTGCTGTTTGTTTCAGACACTTATCATTGGATAAGCTTTTCAATTTATGTATTTATTTTGCATACGAGAAAAACTGATGAAACTCTGATTGTAAAAAAACTGACTAAAATCAGACATTTTTTGCATACACAAAAACTGAAACTGACATCAGATTAAGGTCTCAGGCCCTGTTCACACGTCAGGGTTTAGTTAGTGCTTTTATTCTAATTTTCATCCGATTTTGGTTGGTGTGTCAGTTTTTCTCTTCAGTGTGGCGAAAAGCTAAAGATTTCCTAGACTTGCTTTCCCTACCTGTAGATACTGGAAAACAGGTAATACAAGCAACATGGTTGGTTCTGTCCATTTTTTTAAACAGACTCATTGAATTCAATAGGTGATCTTTACCTACAAATCAGATGAAAATCGGACCTGTCTCAGGTCTGATCTGCAGATTGATCGTCCACAAAAAATAGAGATGTAAACATGTCCATAGAAGGCAAAAAGCATGGTGGCTCAGTGGATAGCACTGCAGCGCTGGGGTCCTGGGTTTGAATCCCACCAAGGACAACATCTGCAAGGAGTTTGCATGTTCTCCCCGTGTTTGCGTGGGTTTCCTCTGGGTACTCCGGTTTCCTCCCACATTCTAAAGACATACTGACAGGGAATAGTGATGATAATGTGTGTAAACTGTAAAGCGCTGTGGAATATGTTAGTGCTATATAAAAATAAAGATTATTATTATTAAAGAGAATGCATAGAATAATATTGGCCATATGAAAGGGACCCAAGGGTGGTTATAGGCTCCAACAATCCCCACCATTGTATTACTGCCCCTCAGTGGACCTTCAGATTTGTGGGGCCCCTAATAAAAATGTTTAGCGGTCTGGTCTGGATGTGATCTATTTAAGTTACAGACTTATTCACCGAAATGTGAGTTTGGGGTGCAAATCGGACAAATCTAGATTCTGGGACTTTTTGCATACTGTCGGTCTACACAAAAAAAACAGATGTGAAAAGAATCAGGCAGCTGTCTAGGGCCCCCGCTCCCCCAGGGGAGAGCCCGCCTGCTGCCAGCGCCGACTCCCCCCACCATCGCCAGCCCCCAACACCAACTCCCCCCACCACCGCAATGATGGAAGAGAGAGCGTTAGCTGACGCTCCCTCTCCCATTATTCCCCGCTCTGCCTCTGACACACAGCGGGTGCGCGATGAAGTCATCGCGCAATCACTGTGTGCAAGGCACTGCAGATGACAGGAGCCGGGAGCAGCGCAGGCACGAGGAGAAGAGGTGAGGAGTGTGTTTTTTTTCTTTAATATATCGTTGTGTGTGTTGGACTGTGGGGCCATTCTCGGGAGGAGGGGTTATATGCTATGTGGCTTGGGCTATATATATCATGTGGTGCTGGGCTATATATATCATGTGTGGCTGGGCTATATATCATGTGGTGCTGGCCTGGGCTATATATATCATGTGGTGCTGGGCTATATATACCATGTGTGGCTGGGCTATATATACCATGTGTGGCTGGGCTATATATACCATGTGTGGCTGGGCTATATATATCATGTGGTGCTGGGCTATATAGATCATGTGGTGCTGGGCTATATATATCATGTGTGGCCTGGGCTATATATACCATGTGGTGCTGGGCTATATATATCATGTGGTGCTGGGCTATATATCATGTGGTGCTGGCCTGGGCTATATATATAATGTGGTGGTTGGCTATATATATCATGTGGTGCTGGGCTATATATACCATGTGTGGCTGGGCTATATATACCATGTGTGGCTGGGCTATAAATACCATGTGTGGCTGGGCTATATATACCATGTGGTGCTGGGCTATATAGATCATGTGGTGCTGCGCTATATATACCATGTGTGGCCTGGGCTATATATACCATGTGGTGCTTGGCTATATATATCATGTGGTGCTGGGCTATATATATCATGTGGTGCTGGCCTGGGCTATATATATATAATGTGGTGGTGGGCTATATACCATGTGTGGCTGGGCTATATATATCATGTGTGGCTGGGCTATATATACCATGTGTGGCTGGGCTATATATACCATGTGGTGCTGGGCTATATATACCATGTGTGGCTGGGCTATATATATCATGTGGTGCTGGGCTATATATATCATGTGGTGCTGGGCTATATATATCATGTGGTGCTGGCCTGGGCTATATATATAATGTGGTGGTGGGCTATATACCATGTGTGGCTGGGCTATATATATCATGTGTGGCTGGGCTATATATACCATGTGTGGCTGGGCTATATATATCATGTGGTGCTGTGCTATATATATCATGTAGTGCTGGGCTATATATCATGTGGTGCTGGCTTGGGCTATATATATTATGTGGTGCTGGGATATATATATCATGTGGTGCTGGGCTATATATATCATGTGATGCTGGGCTATATATATCATGTGGGGCTGGGCTATATATATATCTCATGTGGGGCTGGGCTATATATATATCATGTGGGGCTGGGCTATATATATCATGTGGGGCTGGGCTATATATATCATGTGGGGCTGGGCTATATACCATGTGGGGCTGGGCTATATACCATGTGTGGCTGGGCTATATATACCATGTGGTGCTGGGCTATATATATCATGTGGGGCTTGGCTATATATACAGTTGTGTCCAAAAGTATTGACACCCCTGCAATTTTGTCAGATAATACTCAGTTTCTTCCTGAAAATGATTGCAAACACAAATTCTTTGGTATTATTATATTCATTTAATTTGTCTTAAATGAAAAAACACAAAAAGAATTGTCCTAAAGCCAAATTGGATATAATTCCACACCAAACATAAAAAAGAGGGTGGACAAAAGTATTGGCACTGTTCGAAAAATCATGAGATGCTTCTCTAATTTGTGTAATTAACAGCACCTGTAACTTACCTGTGGCACCTAACAGGTGTTGGCAATAACTAAATCACACTTGCAGCCAGTTGACATGGATTAAAGTTGACTCAACCTCTGTCCTGTGTCCTTGTGTGTACCACATTGAGCATGGAGAAAAGAAAGAAGACCAAAGAACTGTCTGAGGACTTGACAAACCAAATTGTGAGGAAGCATGAGCAATCTCAAGGCTACAAGTCCATCTCCAAAGACCTGAATGTTCTTGTGTCTACCGTGCGCAGTGTCATCAAGAAGTTTAAAGCCCATGGCACTGTGGCTAACCTCCCTAGATGTGGACGGAAAAGAAAAATTGACAAGAGATTTCAACGCAAGCTTGTGCGGATGTTGAATAAACAACCTTGACTAACATCCAAACAAGTTCAAGCTGCCCTGCAGTCCGAGGTTACAACAGTGTCAACCCGTACTATCCGTCGGCGTCTGAATGAAAAGGGACTGTATGGTAGGAGACCCAGGAAGACCCCACTTCTTACGCCGAGACATAAAAAAGCCAGGCTGGAGTTTGCCAAAACTTACCTGAAAAAGCCTAAAACGTTTTGGAAGAATGTTCTCTGGTCAGATGAGACAAAAGTAGAGCTTTTTGGGCAAAGGCATCAAAATTGAGTATACAGTAGAAAAAAAGAGGCATTCAAAGAAAAAAACACGGTCCCTACAGTTAAACATGGCGGAGGTTCCCTGATGTTTTGGGGTTGCTTTGCTGCCTCTGGCACTGGACTGCTTGACCGTGTGCATGGCATTATGAAGTCTGAAGACTTGCAACAAATTTTGCAGCGTAATGTAGGGCCCAGTGTGAGAAAGCTGGGTCTCCCTCAGAGGTCATGGGTCTTCCAGTAGGACAATGACCCAAAACACACTTCAAAGCACTGGAGACTTCTAAGGTGGCCAGCAATAAGTCCAGACCTGAATCCCATAGAACACCTGTGGAGAGATCTAAAAATGGCAGTTTGGAGAAGGCACCCTTCAAATATCAGGGACCTGGAGCAGTTTGCCAAAGAAGAATGGTCTAAAATTCCAGCAGAGCATTGTAAGAAACTCATTGATGGTTGCCGGAAGTGGTTGGTCGCAGTTATTTTGGCTAAAGGTTGTGCAACCAAGTATTAGGCTGAGGGTGCCAATACTTTTGTCTGGCCCATTTTTGGAGTTTTGTGTGAAATGATCAATGTTTTGCTTTTTGCTTCATTCTCTTTTGTGTTTTTTCATTTAAGACAAATTAAATGAAGATAATAATACCAAAGAATTTGTGTTTGCAATCATTTTCAGGAAGAAACTGAGTATTAGCTGACAGAATTGCAGGGGTGTCAATACTTTTGGCCACAACTGTATATCATGTGGGGCTGGGCTATATATATCATGTGGGGCTGGGCTATATACCATGTGGTGCTGGGCTATATATATATATCATGTGGGGCTGGGCTATATATACCATGTGTGGCTGGGCTATATATATCATGTGGTGCTGGGCTATATAAACCATGTGGGGCTGGGCTATACTGTATATACCATGTGTGGCTGGGCTATATATACCATGTGTGGCTGGGCTATATATACCATGTGTGACTGGGCTATATATACTATGTGTGGCTAGGCTATATATACCATGTGTGGCTGGGCTATATATATCATGTGGTGCTGGGTTATATATACCATGTGGGGCTGGGCTATATATACCATGTGTGGCTGGGCTATATATACCATGTGTGGCTGGGCTATATATACCATGTGGTGCTGGGCTATATATACCATGCGTGGCTGGGCTATATATACCATGTGTGGCTGGGCTATATATACCATGTGGGGCTGGGCTATATATGCCATGTGTGGCTGGGCTATATATACCATGTGTGGCTGGGCTATATATACCATGTGTGGCTGGGCTATATATACCATGTGTGACTGGGCTATATATACTATGTGTGGCTAGGCTATATATACCATGTGGGGCTGGGCTTTATATACCATGTGGGGCTGGGCTACATATATCATGTGGGGCTGGGCTATATACTATGCGGCTGTGTTATATACCATGGGGGGTACATTTTACCTTATATTCTATGGGGGAGGCTGTGTTACATAATATGGGGGGCTACATTATATTCTATGGGGAGGTGGGCTGCGTTATGTTGTATTTGGGACTACATTATATTCTATGGGGGGTTGTATAATATTTATTATATTCTATGGGAGGCTAGATTATATTGTATGAGGGCTTCATTATACTTTATGAGGGTGCTACATTATATTCTATGCGGGCTGCATTATACTATATGAGGAGGGCTACATTGTATTCTATTGAGGGGCTACATTATACTATATAAGGGGCTGCGTTATATTCTATGGGGGCTGCAATATACTCTGAGGTTGCTGCCATATATTCTATGGAGTGCCTGCATTATACTATATGAGAAGGGCTGCATTATAGAATCATAGAATCATAGAATCATAGAATCGTAGAGTTGGAAGGGACCTCCTGGGCCATCTGGCCCAACCCCCTGCTCAAAGCAGGATTCGCTAAATCATCCTAGTCAGATGTCTGTCCAGCCTCTGTTTGAAGACTTCCATTGAAGGAGAACTCACCACTTCTCGTGGCAGGTTGGTCCACTCATTGATCACTCTAACTGTCAAAAAGTTTTTTCTAATATCTAATCTGTGTCTCCTCCCATTCAGTTTCATCCCATTGCTTCTAGTCTTTCCTTGTGCAAATGAGAATAAAGTTGATCCTTCTACAATGTGACAGCCCTTTAAATATTTGTAGACAGCTATTAAGTCTCCTCTCAGTCTTCTCTTTTGCAAACTAAACAATCCCAAATCCTGCAACCTTTCCTCATAAGACAGGGTTTGCAGACCGGTCACCATTCTGGTTGCTCTTTTCGGAACTTGCTCCAGTTTGTTGATGTCTTTTTTAAAATGTGGTGCCCAAAACTGGACACAATATTCCAGATGAGGTCTGACCAAAGAGGAGTAGAGGGAAATAATGACTTCACGTGATCTAGACTGTATCCTTCTGTTAATACATCCTAGAATTGCATTTGCCTTTTTTGCTGCTGCATCACACTGTTGACTCATATTCAGTCTGTGATCTATTAGTATACCCAAGTCTTTTTCACATGTGCTGTTGCCTAGCCCTATTCCTCCCATTCTGTATATGCTTTTTTCATTTTTATTGCCCAGATGTAGTACTTTGCATTTTTCCCTGTTAAAAACCATTCTGTTAGTTGCTGCCCACTTCTCCAGTTTATTTATATCTTTTTGAATCCTCTCTCTCTCTTCTCTAGTATTAGCTATCCCTCCTAGCTTTGTGTCATCAGCAAATTTAATCAGTTTACCCTCAATTCCTTCATCTAAATCGTTGATAAAGATGTTGAACAATACAGGGCCCAGGACAGAGCCCTGTGGTACCCCACTTGAGACATTCTTCCAACTGGATGTGCAGCCATTTACGACCACTCTTTGGGTCCGATCACTAAGCCAGTTATGAATCACCTAACAATTGCCTTGTCCATTCCATACTTAGTCATTTTTTCAATAAGGATTGTATGAGATACTTTGTCAAATGCTTTGCTGAAGTCAAGATATACTATATCTACAGCATTTCCTTGATCCACCCAATCAGTGATTCCGTCATAGAAGGAAATTAAGTTAGTCTGACATGACTTATTAGTTACAAACCCATGCTGACTCTGTTTAATCACTTCATTCTTATTCAGGTACTGACATACATGTTGTTTAATAATTTGTTCAAAGATCTTTCCTGGTATAGAAGTCAGACTCACCGGCCTATAGTTGCCTGGGTCCACCTTCTTCCCCTTTTTGAAGATAGGAACAACATTTGCTCTTCTCCAGTCTTCTGGGACTTCTCCTGTTCTCCAAGAATTTTCAAAGATTATGGAAAGGGGTTCAAAAATTTCTTCTGCTATCTCCTTCAGTACTCTGGGGTGTAATTCATCTGGACCTGGAGACTTGAATTCATTTAGGTTAGCTAAGTGTTTCCTCACTATCTTTCTGTTTATAGATATCCTGGATTCTTCTATTCCCATAATAGGACAGTGAAGAACAGTTGATGTTACATTTCCTTTCTAAGAGAAAACAGATGCAAAATAGGAATTTAAAAGTTCGGCCTTCTCAACATCCTGTCTTACCATTTCATCATTTTCATCCTGTAAAAATCCTATAGCATCTTTGACTTTTCTTTTACTTTTGACATATCCCCAAAATCCTTTATTATTGCTTTTGACATCTCTTGCAAGCCTCAATTCATTGTCAGCTTTAGCTAATCTGATTTGTGCCCTGCAGGTTCTGCAGACAGCATTATATTCTTCTTTAGATATGCCTCCCTCTTTCCATTTTATAAACATTTTTTTCTTCCTTTTTAGCATGTGCTTAAGTTCTGTGTTCATCCATCCTGGCTTCCTTAAATGCTTCCTATTCTTCCCTCTTTTCAGAATTGTTAACAATTGTGCTTTGAGAATTTCATTTTTCAAGATTTCCCATCCTTCCTGGACATTTTTGTCTTTAAGGATATCCAGCCATTGGATCCCTCCAATTCTCTTTCTGAATCCCTTAAAATCTGCCTTTCTGAAATCTAACCTTGACGTCTGAGTCTTCACAGGTCTTCCTCCTCTAGTAATCCAAAATTCTAAAATAGCATGGTCGTTACCGCCTAGGGTCCCAGACACTTTTACCTCCTCAACCATTTCCTCCCTGTTTATAAGGATTAGATCCAAGGTAGCAGTTCCCCTTGTTTTCTCCCCTACCTTTTGGAAGATAAAGTTGTCAGCAAGAGAGGATAAGAATTTCCTTGACCTGTTAGTTTTGCCTGAGAGAGATTCCCAACAAATGTCTGGATAGTTGAAATCTCCCATGACAACTATGTCATATTTTTTGGAGAACTTGGCCATTTGATGCATAAAGAGTTCATCCATATCTTCAGCTTGCACAGGCGGCCTGTAGTAAATGCCTACAATGGTGTCCTTTCCATTGTTCTGTCCTTGCATTCTTATCCAAACAGTTTCCACAGAACTCCGTCTCTGAAGCTTCAATCTCTGTGCAGTTATACGTGTTTCTAACATACAATGCGACACCCCCTCCTCGTTTATCAAGTCTGTTTCTTGCAAATAAGTTGTATCCTTCTAGTCTTGTGTTATGATTGAGTCACCGTAGGAGGCAGACACAAAAATAGAAGCTACGTCCAGAAAACCAGAGAAGTTGGCAACTATCAGATTGCAGACCCCTGAACCTATCAACACAACTAGCAGTGGCCGTGGGGGGTTCCTACGGTGCCCTAGACCCCTCGATCACAGCCGGAGAACTGTATAGCCTAAAGACAGAAAAGGAAATCTAAACTGCCCCAGAGCAGACCCCAAAGCAAAAGGCAGCCCCCAACATATAATGACGGTGAAGCAAGATGAAAAAACAATACACAGGCAGAAAGATAGGCTGAGCAAACGATGGGGCCCAAAACTAACTAAATAGGAAAGGAAAGGACGGTTGCTGTCTGCAATCTGAAAAAACCCTCACAGCAAAATAAGCCAACAAGCTGATATGGAAAAAAGACCCTGAAGCAGCTACGCTTCAAAAGCTATATCAGCACTCAGGTACTTTCTGAAGAGAGAGCTAAAGGAATTCAGCTCACCCCAGCAGGGAATGGCAGAAATCCAGAAAAACAGAGCAAAACAAAGGCAAAGCAAAAATGCAACAGGCAGAGCAGAAAACTTAGCTTTAGATGAGCAGGAATTCAGACTGGTCTCCAAGGATCCCACAGAGAAATCACCCGCAGGGCAAAAAGGGCGTGGGCGGCCTTATATCGAGTCAGCCACTCCACTCAGCCGGTCATCATCATTAGTCTCAGATGTTTGACAATCAGGCTCACTACCTTTCTTCACCAGAAGAGGGAGTTCACCGGCCCTCAGTAGTGAACTCACAACAGTCTTGTATTCGAATCATGTGTATTGTCCCACCAAGTTTCAGTGTTTCCAATGACATCATATTTCTTTTCCTGTGTTAGTAGTTCCAATTCTCCTTGTTTGTTGCCCATGCTTGTGCATTAGTATAGAAACATTTTAGTTTGTGATTGGTTTCTCTTTCTCCAATATTTTTATTAATTAGATTCTTTTGTCTTTGTTCTTCCTTTCTACTTCTAATAGCAGAGTTCTCAATAGCATTTGTCAGGTGTATGGCTTTTTCTGGTCTTTTGCTTCCCTTCCCATGTTGTTCTAGTTTAAAGCTCTCCTTACAAGTGTAGCAAGACGACTTCCAAATACATGTTTTCCAATCTTCGTACGGTGCACCCCATCTCTAGCAAGTAGTCCATCGTAAAGGTAATTCACTCCGTGATCCATAAATCCAAATCGTTGCTGATGGCACCATCGACATAGCCAGTTGTTCACCTGCAGAATCTTATTCCACCTCCTTGTTCCATGGCCATCCACTGGGAGGATGGAAGAGAAGACCACCTGCGTCCTATATTCTATAGGGGGGTTACATTATATTCTGTGGAGTGGCTGCATTTTACTCTGAGGTAGCTGAATTATCCTCTAATGGGTGGCTGCATTATACTATACAGTAAGAGGGGGGCTGCATTATATTCTATGGGGGGTTACATTATATTGTATGGCGAGGCTGCATTATACACTGTGGGGTGGCTGCATTGTGCTCTATGGGGTGGCTGCATTATACTATATGTGGGCTGCATTATATTGTATCGAGGACTATGGGGAATACATTATATGAAGACTATGGGGTGCATTATACTATGAGAAGTGAATTGTACTACATGAATGACTATGGCGGTGCATTATACTATATGGAGCACTATGAGGAGTGTATTCTACTACATGGAGGACTGAGCAGTGTATTTTAATATATGGAGGGCTATGAGGAGTGTATTATTGTCATGATCCAGGATGAGGTTTTGCTTTGGCCCGTCCTGATCAGACAGGGGGTTGATTCTTTCTGCCTCTCTCTAGCAGAGGGCGGCTATTTAATGCTCACTGGACCTGGGTCCGGTGTCAGTTATACTCCTGCCCTTGGCTGAGTTAGTTGACCTTTTGTGTATGTGTGCCTTGTGCTAGATAACTTGTTTGCTTGTTTGGTTCTGATCCGGTTCTGTCCCTGTTACAAGTTCTGCCTGTCCCTCTTGTACCGTGCCGCTCTCTCGTGTATGACTCTCTGCTTGTGACTTGACTACTCTCTGTTCGTTCCTTTGGTACCGCACCGCTCTCTCGTGTATGACTCTCTGCTTGTGACTTGACTACTCTCTGCTCGTTCCTTTGGTACCGCACCGCTCTCTCGTGTGTGACCTCTGCTTGTCTGACCTGCATTTTCCTCTCCTCTACTTCAGTATTCCTGCAGTAGGAACATCTCATCATCTGCAGTAGTAGGACGCTAAGCCCCGCCCCTGCAGTCACATGGTCGTAGGTCCTGGTACTCCTTTCTATTTTCCGTTCCTCAGGTCCTGTCTGCTTAAACCTTCACTACTGTAGTGGGCCCCGTGCTCTCCCGCAGTGTGGGTAAGTCACCCTGCTCAGCCGTGGCAGTTGCCGACGCTGACAGGATCCTGACGTTATAACTGACCGTTACCATTTTTTTTTTCTCTGCTTCCTTTCTCCTGTGTGTGTGATGGATCCTATGCACGCTCTTTCTGAGCAGGTAAAGCACCTGACTCAGGTGTCTCAGAGACTCCTGAGGGAACAACTAGCCCTGGCTCAGTCTCAGCAGCTGATCGCTGACACTGTGCAGGGGGTTTTATCATCAGGGGCTCGGGAGGTTACAGTAATCTCCCCTGAATCTCAGGTTAAGTTACTGGATACTTTTTCTGGAGATAGAAGGGAATTCAAAGTGTTCAAGGAGGGCTGTAAGCTTTTTTTTTCATTGAGACCACACTCTTCGGGGGATGAAAGTCAGAGAGAAGGGGTCATTATGTCTCTGTTAAGGGGAGCTCCCCAGGCTTGGGCTTTCTCCCTTCCTACCACTGCCCCTGAGCGTATGACTGTGAATGCATTTTTTGAGGCCTTGGGGCATATTTATGATGAGCCTGATCGGATGCGTATGGCTGAGGACAGGGTGATGAGTGTGTGTCAGGGGAAACACTCAGCCGAGTGGTTCTGCTCAGAGTTCAGACGCTGGGCTCCTGAGGTCTGCTGGAATGATGCTGCCCTCCAGGGTTTGTTCCATAGAGGCCTGTCTGAACATCTGAAAGATGCCTTGGCTCTCCACCCTCCGCCTGATTCCCTGGAGGAGGCTATGACACAAGCCGTCCGAATGGATCACAGGCTACGGGCCAGGGGAGTGATGCAGGTTGAAACCCCCTTATTTTCTCAAGGAAGGGGAGCCAGTCTTACATTGGAAACTAAGGAGATGGGAACCATCAACTTCAAGGAGAAAGGAAAGGGACAACGGCACTTGGGAAAGTGCTGTTTTTTCTGTGGGGATTCCGGACATTGGAGAAAGGATTGCCCTTCTTGTCCATCAACCTGCAAGCGACTGAGCCGGGGTGATGGTCGTGGAGGTCACCCAGGCTCTCAGGTACCCTTTTCTCCATTTTCTAAAATGTTGTTACAAGTGGAACTTTGTTGTGGGAGTGTCTCCACAACCACTTCTGCTTTCATGGATTGTGGATCGTCGTTGAACTTTATTGACTCTGACTTGGTGTCCAGGTGTAAGTTAGGGACAGTTAGGTTGGAGACTCCTATTCACTTCACGTTGTTGCCATTGACAAAACACCATTGGCTAAGAATGACGTCATGTTTCGTACAGAAGAGTTTCTCCTTAAAGTGAGTTCCTTGCACCAGGAACATATTTCATGCTTTGTTATGGATAATCTGCCTGCGGGACTGGTGTTGGGGTTCCCCTGGTTGCAATTACATAATCCTGTGATTAATTGGGAATCTTGGGACATTGTTAAATGGGGTCCCTATTGTTCTGAAAAATGTCTTGTTACTGTGTCTGTGTCGTCCGTTGGTCTGGAAGGTATTCCGGAGTGCCTAAAAGACTATATGGACGTTTTTTCCGAAAAAGAGGCTGAGGTTTTACCACCACACCGCCCATTTGATTGTGCCATTGACCTGGTTCCAGGTGCCAAATTGCCCAAAGCCTGCTTGTATAACGTTTCGGGTCCTGAAGGGCTGCGATGAAGGAATACATTTCCGAGAGTCTCCGTAAGAGACACATTCGTCCTTCAGTTTCTCCCGTTGCGGCGAGGTTCTTTTTTGTAAAAAAAAAAAATGACGGTGGTTTACACCCATGCCTCGATTTTCGAGAGTTAAATAAGATAACTATGAGGAATACGTATCCCCTCCCACTTATTCCTGATTTAAACCAGGGGAAGAGTCTTGAGGAGATCATTTGCATATTCCCAGTGCCTTCTGGGATAAGTGAAGAGTCTCCGCGAGCTCAACGATCACTGGGTTTTGGCCGTTGCAGCTGAAAAGAGGAAATCGGAAAACCAGAGGAAGAGTCTTGAGGAGATCATTTGCATATTCCCAGTGCCTTCTGGGATAAGTGAAGAGTCTCCGCGAGCTCAACGATCACTGGGTTTTGCCGTTGCAGCTGAAAAGAGGAAATCGGAAAACCAGGGGAAGAGTCTTGAGGAGATCATTTGCATATTCCCAGTGCCTTCTGGGATAAGTGAAGAGTCTCCGCAAGCTCAACGATCACTGGGTTTTGGCCGTTGCAGCTGAAAAGAGGAAATCGGAAAATTTTGCCTCATCTTTCATCGTTTTTAAGAAATCTCAAGATGGAAGAGGCCAGGAGCCATTTGGTGAGCTGCATTTCTTGCTACATGTTCACAGATTTACCAGTGGAAAAGCCAAACTTCACATGCCACAAATGCAAGCTTGTGTCCCTGTTGGAGGAAAAGTTGCAAAATCTCGAAGAGAGGTTAGCTACGTTGAAGATCATTGAGGAAGGTGAAAAGTTCTTGGACAGAGCAGAATTATCTCTTCATGTTACAGAAAGAGAAGAAATTCAAAGTGCACCTGAAGAAACAGAGGAATGGAGACATGTGACCCAGAGAAGCAGGAGGATCAGGAGGCAGTCAGCACCCATACTGCTCAGAAACCAGTACCAGGCTCTCACGCAGGAAAACGATGAAGAAATACATCAGGATAAGACTTTGCCAACAAACAGCAACCTTGTACGCCTTCAGAGTCCTCCTGGATGGAGAAAGAAAAATGTTGTGAAGAAGAAACGGAGAGTGGTGGTCATGGGGGATTCCCTGTTGAGAGGAACAGAGGCCGCTATCTGCAGACCGGATATAACTTCAAGAGAAATGTGCTGTCTTCCAGGTGCAAAAATTAAAGATGTGTCTGACAGGATATCAGGACTCTTCAGACCTACAGATGACTACCCATTCCTGCTACTACATGTGGGGACAAATGACACCGCAAGAAACGAACTGGAAACCATCTGCAGAGACTTTGAAGACTTAGGCAAGAAAGTGAAAGAACTGGGAGCGCAGGTGGTCTTCTCTTCCATCCTCCCAGTGGATGGCCATGGAACAAGGAGGTGGAATAAGATTCTGCAGGTGAACAACTGGCTACGTCGATGGTGCCGTCAGCAATGATTTGGATTTCTGGATCACGGAGTGAACTACTTATATGATGGACTACTTGCTAGAGATGGGGTGCACCTTACGAAGACTGGAAAGCATGTATTTGGAAGTCGCCTTGCTACACTTGTAAGGAGAGCTTTAAACTAGAACAACATGGGAAGGGAAGCAAAAGACCAGAAAAAGCCTTACACCTGACAAATGCTATTGAGAACTCTGCTATTAGAAGTGGAAAGGAAGAACAAAGACGAAAGAATCTAATTAATAAAAATATTGGAGAAAGAGAAACTAATCACAAACTAAAATGTTTCTATACTAATGCACAAAGCATGGGCAACAAACAAGGAGAATTGGAACTACTAACACAGGAAAAGAAATATGATGTCATTGGAATCACTGAAACTTGGTGGGACAATACACATGATTGGAATACAAGACTAGAAGGATACAACTTATTTGCAAGAAACAGACTTGATAAACGAGGAGGGGGTGTCGCCTTGTATGTTAGAAACGCGTATATCTGCACAGAGATTGAAGCTTCAGAGACTGGGAGTTCTGTGGAAACTGTTTGGGTAAGAATACAAGGACAGAACAATGGAAAGGACACCATTGTAGGCATTTACTACAGGCCGCCTGTGCAAGCTGAAGATATGGATGAACTCTTTATGCATCAAATGGCCAAGTTCTCCAAAAAATATGACATAGTTGTCATGGGAGATTTCAACTATCCAGACATTTGTTGGGAATCTCTCTCAGGCAAAACTAACAGGTCAAGGAAATTCTTATCCTCTCTTGCTGACAACTTTATCGTCCAAAAGGTAGGGGAGAAAACAAGGGGAACTGCTACCTTGGATCTAATCCTTATAAACAGGGAGGAAATGGTTGAGGAGGTAAAAGTGGCTGGGACCCTAGGAGGTAGCGACCATGCTATTTTATAATTTTGGATAACTAGAGGCGGAAGACCTGTGAAGACTCAGACGTCAAGGTTAGATTTCAGAAAGGCAGATTTTAAGGGATTCAGAAAGAGAATTGGAGGGATCCAATGGCTGGATATCCTTAAAGACAAAAATGTCCAGGAAGGATGGGAAATCTTGAAAAATGAAATTCTCAAAGCACAGTTGTTAACAATTCCGAAAAGAGGGAAGAATAGGAAGCATTTAAGGAAACCAGGATGGATGAACACAGAACTTAAGCACATGCTAAAAAGGAAGAAAAAAATGTTTATAAAATGGAAAGAGGGAGGCATATCTAAAGAAGAATATAATGCTGTCTGCAGAACCTGCAGGGCACAAATCAGATTAGCTAAAGCTGAAAATGAATTGAGGCTTGCAAGAGATGTCAAAAGCAATAATAAAGGATTTTGGGGATATGTCAAAAGTAAAAGAAAAGTCAAAGATGCTATAGGATTTTTACAGGATGAAAATGATGAAATGGTAAGACAGGATGTTGAGAAGGCTGAACTTTTAAATTCCTATTTTGCATCTGTTTTCTCTCAGAAAGGAAATGTAACATCAACTGTTATTCACTGTCCTATTAAGGGAATAGAAGAATCCAGGATATCTATAAACAGAAAGATAGTGAGGAAACACTTAGCTAACCTAAATGAATTCAAGTCTCCAGGTCCAGATGAATTACACCCCAGAGTACTGAAGGAGATAGCAGAAGAAATTTTTGAACCCCTCTCCATAATCTTTGAAAATTCTTGGAGAACAGGAGAAGTGCCAGAAGACTGGAGAAGAGCAAATGTTTTTCCTATCTTCAAAAAGGGGAAGAAGGTGGACCCAGGCAACTATAGGCCAGTGAGTCTGACTTCTATACCAGGAAAGATCTTTGAACAAATTATTAAACAACATGTATGTCAATACCTGGATAAGAATGAAGTGATTAAACAGAGTCAGCATGGGTTTGTAACTAATAAGTCATGTCAGACTAACTTAATTTCCTTCTATGACGGTATCACTGATTGGGTGGATCAAGGAAATGCTGTAGATATAGTATATCTTGACTTCAGCAAAGCATTTGACAAAGTCTCTCATACAATCCTTATTGAAAAAATGACTAAGTATGGAATGGACAAGGCAACTGTTAGGTGGATTCATAATTGGCTTAGTGATCGGACCCAAAGAGTGGTCGTAAATGGCTGCACATCCAGTTGGAAGAATGTCTCAAGTGGGGTACCACAGGGCTCTGTCCTGGGCCCTGTATTGTTCAACATCTATATCAACGATTTAGATGAAGGAATTGAGGGTAAACTGATTAAATTTGCTGATGACACAAAGCTAGGAGGGATAGCTAATACTAGAGAAGAGAGAGAGAGGATTCAAAAAGATTTAAATAAACTGGAGAAGTGGGCAGCAACTAACAGAATGGTTTTTAACAGGGAGAAATGCAAAGTACTACATCTGGGCAATAAAAATGAAAAAAGCATATATAGAATGGGAGGAATAGGGCTGTAAAATAATGCTTATCCTGTAAAATACTCAGGACTAGTTACCAGATAAAAATATAGTGGTTTATTTGGTTTCTTCCATCAAAGAAAGGTTATTACAGAAAAAACAGGTGAATAAAAATAAGTGAAAGAGAGATTGTCCATTGTTCATAGCAAAGCAGCATGTATTCTTCTTCTCTCCGAGATCCTGAATAGCAAATGGCTGCTGTCTCTCAGTTCGGCTTCTCACATCGCCGTCAAGTAATATACCAGCTGTTATGTCATGTCATGGCCCAACACAGGCGACATCTTCGTGTCTGTCTTTCATGATGGTGAGGGAAGAAGACAGCGACCTCTACAGTTAGCCATGAATTATATACATCTCTTGAAGCACGTGATCTCGGTATATATGGAGTTTGACATTTACCTCAAGGCTAAACTTAAATATGTAGTGAGCTGACATTTCTACCATGAGCCAAGCTTAAAAATAGCCTATGTCATATAAGCTAAAGCAATCTACAGAACTGGGTGTAATAAGAAATATTTAACGAATTATTAATATTTAACAATTCCCCCTTTTGAGGGAGACAGACATTAATTGGAACCCTCAAATATAACAAGATCTTTTTCTTCTTTTCTTCTTCTTTGACAAAATAATTTAATATCAATAACAATAATAATATCAGATTACCGTTATAAGTACCCAATGACATAATTGATGTGAATTCATGTTATGGTAAGCCGTGAACAATATTCATATAAAATATGTATAATTATACTTCCCTAAGTCTAAATTGAAGCATCTCAGGTCCAGTCATCATCATCTGATGTCATCTGGTCTTCATTTTGATGTCTTCTTTCTTCTTCTTGGTTCTTTTAAAACCACAGTTTTTCTCTAGCATATAGATGTTGTAGAAATTGTGTTGTGTATCAAATCAAAGTTCATAAATTCAAATGTTGATAAGAAACAAAGTCTATAGATGAAATGCAGCTTTAATATCTGTGCAGTGTCATCTTTAAAAAACCTGGGCTTACATTGGCTCGCCTTGGATATTCTGGAATCCTCCATCGGCACTGGTCTTTGAACAGGTGTGACGTCTTTGGTCAGCAAAGCAAGGGTTAAAATGACTCTTCCTTGCTAAACATAGCACCATAACCAGTCCTTGTCCTAATGCACATGACATATGTCAGGGTTAATTATCTTCATTGTTCACCAGCCTTCATCAAAGCTTTTCAGGTGATTGAAAACCTCTGGAACTTGATAAGAACGTGATAACACAGTTCATCTCAGCATCATAGGATCATCGTCCTCTGGTTGTCAGGTTAGACACTTTAATCGTGACCGTCAGTGGTGGATACTGCACTTGTGACTGTCAGTGGTGGATACTGCACTTGTGACTGTCAGTGGTGAATACTGCATTTGTAATTAACACAGTATATTACTCAGTAATCATAGCTTTGTTACCTTCTGGGACTTCTGGATCGCGGCATTCTTCTTCTTGCAACTGATAAGAATCAATGAAGTTTAGAAATGTGAAAAGTCTTTATTAACATAATTTCAGTATCTTGCTTGAAGTCTTCATTCCCTATTCTATACCAAATCTGGTAATTTTCCTATCCTATAATATCACAGCGTACCATAGCAATCAGTAATATCCATATAATTATCAGAATTTGTACCATATATAGATTTCAATATTTGAAATAATAAACCAATAATAAGTGATAATACATTATTATCCATATTTTTCATGTGATAGAACATTTTTTTTATGTCATAGGTGTAATTACCTTTTTCAACCCATAGGTGTCACTGTGTTTTATGTAACCAGTGTTATCATCTTTATTAATAAGGAATATATTTATTATACTAATAATATGTAGGAATGTATAGCCATGAACCAAAATAAGAATATATGAGTGAGCGAATGAATGAATAAAAGAATTATTGCATATAACTCAGAAGTGAAACATTTCCTTAGTAATAGAATCATATAATTGCTATATTTAATGAAGCAATATTCTCAGTAGATATTACTTTACTAAATATTGGTGAAAGAATTAAAAATAATAAAAAATAAGAATAAATAAAAATAAGAATAAGACCTTTATGTTGATGCAGAGTAGTTATGTCTTCAGTAACATATACCCTTAATATTTCCATGATCTGGATTATTTCATAATTGTCATAAACTTGTGTTACCAAAATATTCAAATTATGCAACTTTGCATGTAATTCCTCTTAGTGTAAAGAAATGACTCTTTATAATACTTATTATTATACCCAATACTTATACCATTGTACCTTATTAATATTTTTTCCTATTAAAATGTGTGAAGAAGAGGTTTTAATCAAATGTGATGATGTAGTCAGGATCAAAAACATTTTCCCCCTTAATACCAAAAAATATTGTTTCATGAAATAATTCGTTTATCAAAACCAAAATTAAAAATAATTAATTTATAAATTGTGTAAATATTATACTTGCTTATACCATTATTTGTCTGAAGATGTGTAACCATTAAAATTAATTTGAATATCATAAAATTATCCTTTGGAAAAATTAATTTAAATGTAGTTTAAGATTAACACACTTGGACAGAGAAGGAAGGTCCACTATTCCCAGATGCAGCTGGTGAATACCAGGGTCTGTGCTGGTGCCTGTTTAAAAGAGCTAAAGCTGATAAGGAAAGAATAGATTTTCTTCATAAACTATTTTCTATTTTGTTGTGCGATTGCACTTATCCACAATTAACTAAATCAAAAAATAATTACTAAAGAACTATAGAAATATATGTTGTGTAGATAATATTTCATTATGTATCTTAATATTCTAATAATTTATCTGATCTGCATATTTCTCCTAAAGATAAAAGCTTTGGGGTTTTTTTTTTTCTCTCATTCAGGATCCTGAGGCCTCATACAAACGTATCACATCACTCGCTCAGCAGCTGCTCATACACTCAGTCACTGTCATTCAGACTGTGTCACATATTAAGTTTAAACCAAATACCTCACATACGAAGGTGTGATGAATACACGTGTTTTAACCCAAATTATCCTAATCATCAATGCATTGTAAACTATTTCAATTTAGTCTCTTAATATTTCTTTGAATATTCCCCAAATACACATGACATAAATATATGTATAGCTATACTTGACATTTAGGCCTGGAAAAAAAATTCCATTGCTTTGCAAAAGCTGAGACCCCTTTAAAAATTCTTTCCCTAAGGAACAGGGACATAGTATACTGGTCTGGTATACTTATTATTAGAACAAGGTACAAATTCCACATGCTGTGGTAGTCATTCGAACCATGCAGTGAAGGCACACACACAGAACATATTTTAAAATGCAGTTAGATATTTTCTTTTAAGTGTTAAATATATGAAATCATGCAATTATTGCAACTTCCTGTGTAAATAAAGGCATAAATCCTTGGAAGAGAATTTTTCCCGATTAAGTCCTGCTTTGAAATGAAAATTCTAAGGAAACATAAAAGATAAGGTTAATATCATATTCAGAATTCTAAATATTATTACTGATGTAGATTTTAATTTTCATTAAAAAATACAGTTCTACTATTTCTACTTCTACAAACACTCTATATATACTGTATGAATATGTATATATCCACAAACCATAAACTACAGGATTATACTCCATAAAATAATTACATATAACTCACTAATTGTATAACACTTTTACACAATATATATAATTACTTTTTCTAGCCAATTCCTAAACCCATACTTATTTCTCTGAAAAAAATATCCTGAAAGGTTCTTGCCATTTTAAAGCTGATAGATTCTTGGAGCAGAGTATTCAGTTTACAGGCCATGATGTCACTTACCACCTGTTTCTGTCTGTCAAATTCGGCCATCTTGGTTACAGAAAGAAGATCAAAACTCATCATTTTTCTTAATTCCATTTGTGTCTTTTCGGTGTTCTTTTGCATCATTCCATATGGCTTATAACAAACATGTGACTTTCTTTTTCTTTGTTCTTCATAGATTTGATTTTGGGGAAAACTCATTTTAGAAGGCTTTGCTAATACCGGCTTCTGATAAGATTTTACTCTGCCTGTCTTCACAAAATTAGCACAATTTACTTTCCTTTCACGATTCTCGTGTTTTCTGGCAAAATCAAGGGATTGCGCACATTCAAACAAAGAATCTTTTTGTGACGCAATAACACGAGATGCAGGATTTAGAAACCAAAATTTGCTTACAAAACTCCTTATGAGGGACGGTGTTTTGACATTCTCACTCAGCATTCTATACAAACGTTCATATATGGACATGAACGTAAAAATACATTCCTTCCGACCAATCCTTAATTTTTGAAGAATATCAATATCTGGATGATTTTCATTTGATGAACAAAAAATGAGAATTTTTAATCTGTCTTTATCAGTTAAATTCTCATGTGTTTCACCAGATAACTTTAAAGATAACCTCCTGGAAAAGGTTACAGGGATCCACATTTTGAACAACTGATTCTTCTCCTCGTTAGATAAATCAAATTTGTCAACACAACTTTCAAAAACCTCAGAGTTTCTACAAACATGCATTTTGTTGTCATATGCAGGTATTATTTGGCATATCTGTAGCAAACTTTTCCTTACTTTCCTTCGGATTTGGGCCTGTGAGTCGTCTATTTTTAGTGGTACGTCTTTCCCTTGTATGTCCTCTACGTCAGTTCTGAAGTCTCCTCCTACTTCTCCATCTTGTTCCACGTCTGCAAGGTCACCTTCAATGGCTGCTACAGACACTTGATTACAGTCAATCTCCCTAACTTTACAGCCAATCTCGAGAACATCACAACAATCATTTTTGGATTTCTCTGACACAGATCTATGAAATATATCTACCATCTGTAGAATATTTTTTAATCTCTCTCTTTCTCTATTGAAAAACTTAGAATCTAACCTTTGATTCTCGAGTTCACACTCGGCATATAAACTTAACCATAAAACTTCTGAATTAGAATTGTCTACAGACTTAAATTTCAATTTACTCTGCTTAGCAAGACAATTAATGACATCCATTTTATCTTACCTTGAAATGTCTCAGCTTGTTCCTTTGATGGACAACGCTGGGCTCTTGTCTTCACACGTCTTGGCTTCAGCACGTCTGGCACTTTGGCACTTGTAGTACTTCTCAATCTATCTGGCAATTCTTACTTCTAGGTTCTGTGTGATTCTTGTAAGTAGTGGAATTCCCGATAACTTGCACATATGATTTGACGTTAGCAAAGTCCAATCCCCCTTTTGGGCAAGTGGAGGGAAATCCGCAAAAAAGTACAAAAATGCAGATCTGGCTGGCTCTCCAATGTAAAATAATGCTTATCCTGTAAAATACTCAGGACTAGTTACCAGATAAAAATATAGTGGTTTATTTGGTTTCTTCCATCAAAGAAAGGTTATTACAGAAAAAACAGGTGAATAAAAATAAGTGAAAGAGAGATTGTCCATTGTTCATAGCAAAGCAGCATGTATTCTTCTTCTCTCCGAGATCCTGAATAGCAAATGGCTGCTGTCTCTCAGTTCGGCTTCTCACATCGCCGTCAAGTAATATACCAGCTGTTATGTCATGTCATGGCCCAACACAGGCGACATCTTCGTGTCTGTCTTTCATGATGGTGAGGGAAGAAGACAGCGACCTCTACAGTTAGCCATGAATTATATACATCTCTTGAAGCACGTGATCTCGGTATATATGGAGTTTGACATTTACCTCAAGGCTAAACTTAAATATGTAGTGAGCTGACATTTCTACCATGAGCCAAGCTTAAAAATAGCCTATGTCATATAAGCTAAAGCAATCTACAGAACTGGGTGTAATAAGAAATATTTAATGAATTATTAATATTTAACAAGGGCTAAGTGACAGCACATGTGAAAAAGACTTGGGTATACTAATAGATCACAGACTGAATATGAGTCAACAGTGTGATGCAGCAGCAAAAAAGGCAAATGCAATTCTAGGATGTATTAACAGAAGCATACAGTCTAGATCACGTGAAGTCATTATTTCCCTCTACTCCTCTTTGGTCAGACCTCATCTGGAATATTGTGTCCAGTTTTGGGCACCACATTTTAAAAAAGACATCAACAAACTGGAGCAAGTTCAGAAAAGAGCGACCAGAATGGTGACCGGTCTGCAAACCCTGTCTTATGAGGAAAGGTTGCAGGATTTGGGAATGTTTAGTTTGCAAAAGAGAAGACTGAGAGGAGACTTAATAGCTGTCTACAAATATCTAAAGGGCTGTCACATTGTAGAAGGATCAACTTTATTCTCATTTGCACAAGGAAAGACTAGAAGCAATGGGATGAAACTGAATGGGAGGAGACACAGATTAGATATTAGAAAAAACTTTTTGACAGTTAGAGTGATCAATGAGTGGAACAGGCTGCCACGAGAAGTGGTGAGTTCTCCTTCAATGGAAGTCTTCAAACAGAGGCTGGACAGACATCTGACTGGGATGATTTAGCGAATCCTGCTTTGAGCAGGGGGTTGGACCAGATGGCCCAGGAGGTCCCTTCCAACTCTACGATTCTATGATTCTATGATTCTATGATTCTATACAACCAGTTGTCCGGAGCTAAGTGGTTTTCGAAATTAGATCTACGGGGAGCATATAACCTTGTCCGAGTCCGGGATGGAGATGAGTGGAAAACTGCTTTTCTCACTACTGAAGGGTTGTATGAAAATTTGGTCATGCCTTTCGGTCTGACCAATGCTCCAGCGGTCTTCCAAAATTTCATAAATCACGTGTTCTCTGATTTTATTGGACGTTTTATGGTGGTATGTTTGGATGACATATTGATCGACTCTCCTGATAAACAGGCTCACATTGGTCATGTTCGGGCAGTTCTCCAAAGGCTTCGGGAGAACTGTCTCTTTTCCAAACTAGAAAAATGTTTATTTTTTGTTCAGGAATTGTCTTTTCTGGGATTCATTGTGTCTGCTGAAGGGTATCGCATGGATCCTAATAAGGTGCAGGCCATTGTCGAGTGGGTTCAACCTTGTGATTTGAAGGCTCTGCAGCGTTTCCTAGGATTCGCCAATTATTATCGTAAATTTATAAGGGGGTTCTCACAGGAGGTTAAACTCCTCACAGACATGATTCAAAAGGGGGCCGATATCAAGAATTGGTCAGCCGCAGCGAGTGTGGTGCCCCTGAGGCTCGGTCGCCACATAGGTACTGCACCTTCTCCTAAGGTGTAGTGCCCCACCATCCAGGTAAGGTGGGAACTCCTTTCCACACTCCAACACTCGCATCCCACACAACACAGTAGTTTAGCAAAGCCACATTGCGGCTCCTTGCTCAGAGGGTAGCCTAGCACCTTTGGTGGCTCCCTGCTTGGAACACTAAACGTGCTGGGAGGTGGGTGGAGTTGAGATACATAAAAGAGAGGGAAGGTTTAGAATTTCAGGAGGAGTCTGGGTCAAAGCAGTCTGACAGGAGGTTGGAGAGAAGGAAGCCACTCGGTAAGGAGTGTTGATCCCTGGAAGAAGGGATGGAGGAAGGAGTGCTGCAGCTGCCTCAGTGACCTGAGCCAGTTGGCACAGGAAAGGAAAGGAGAAGGATGTTGAACTGTAACCTAAGCTTCCATAAGAAAGAGAGAGTAGTATGGAATGAAGGAGTAGAGAGAACAGAGAGGACGTGGGTTAGAAGAGGAACTGTGCCTATAGGTTCTCAGCGCAAGGCCGGGGCCCGGTCCCCGAGGTTGTATGAACACTGATGGTTCTGCAGCAGACACCGGTGGAGTAGTACTCTGTAAATGCACTACTCCCATCTAAGACTTGGGGCACAACAGCAACTGAATAGAGAGCAGGGACTCAGGAGAAGGGAGTCCCCAAAGCAGGCTACAGCTGTCTGCCGTACAAGTAAGGTTCTTGGGAACATCTGTCAGGAGGAACTCCAGTGTAACTCAGTACTAGGAGATCTTCACACTTAAAGGCGCTATAGAGGAGACGTTCAGAAAGGTACATGTTGGCGGAGTGTTGGAGGGGAGCGTTCAATCTTGTCTAGAGGTTGACTGAGTCTCTGACCCGGAGGACGCGGCCCGGAGGCAGGCACCTGTGTGTACTACGGACTGTGAGTAAAGCTTTGGAACTACAAGCCACGGTGTCCTCCGTTCATTCTGCACCAACACACTCAGTACCGCTACATCTGGGCACCATCCTTCACACCACCTGCGCCTCTCCTCATCCATCACACCTGCACTGCCCTGGGGCTACAGCTTCACCTGTGGGGAGCTTTTACACCTTTGCTACAACATACCACCAGCCCCAGAGAATCTGCTAGCAGCGTCAGCCTAACACCACACTTGCCGAGCACCACAAGTGGTGTCACAAACTATTCCATTAACTACATTCCCCCATTACTTGGGCACCCAGGGCCATGGACCAGGTCACCGCTGCTGTGACACATCCCCCTGACACCGGCCCGGTACCGAGTACCCCACGGCCCTGGGAGGGCGACCCAACTTGGCATCACGAACAGGATGACGAGACCCGATGCCATCGGGTACTGTGCGCCTAAGATTTGTTGGACTTTGAACTTTTGAAAATGTGCAGAAGACCCAATTTAATAGACTGTGACATGAATCTTAAAAATGGCCGCTGCAGCGGAGAAGACGGGCGTGAAGAGATGGGAAGTCCTAGGAAAAGACTGCGAAGAGTCTTGAGCCTCCCCTGCCTGAATTACTATGTGACAGCAACATGGCCCACCCCCCCCGAGGGGTTCGTATACTGGCTTGGTATGGAGGCGCTGGAAGAAGATGCCGCCCCCGGAAGGAGGGGCACAAGAAGCCAGTGGCGGGAAAGGGGCCGAGGCAGGAAGAACGCCAGAACGCCATTTTGGAGAGAAAGGGAAGGAGGCCTACGGAGCGCGCGGAGGTTGACTCTGATCTCCCTGGCACCATGGCTGAAGGCTCCGACCCCCTCTCTGAGATGAACCGCCAGCAGCTGGAAGACGAAATCACCTAGCTGACGTGCCGCCTGCGAATGAGGCAGGAAGCGCTATGGACATTGAATCTGCAGTGCGCCCAGGAGGGGCCTACACCTGCGGTACCTGCGACACCGGTAGCTGCTGCACCAGACCTCTTCCAGGCAGACCCTGTGGAGCCTGCGACCGCTGCCATGCCACCGGCAGCATGCCTTGTTCCCTCTCTGCCACCACTACCGGAGGAGTTGTACACAGCCCAGGGAGCTGAAGCGGAGGAAGAGAAGCCCCCGTCCGGACCTGAAGCGGCTGAGCAGATCCCGCCAGCGATCCCCGCTGATCCGGAGCTGCCATTGGCTCCACCGCCGTCCCCGGTGTCTCACCGGGCAGCGCCCATTGCCACCATGCCTGCACCGGAGCAGAGACCGCACTGCCGGGAGGCACCAGGTATGTACCCCGGCCCTCCTAATGGGTTGCCCTCCGAATTCACGGTGTCAGAGGCGGGCTTGCGGCAACTCGAAATGGGGCAGTTGGAAGAGTCCGCTGGGGGCACTAGTCAGTCAGAGATGGGGAGGTGGAGGAGGTCCCTGCTGAGAAGGGCTGGAACAGGCACACACGATTCGGCATCTTCGGGGGTTGGAGGAGTCTAGGTCGCTTTGGGACAGTGATCTCAGGATCCCATGGCTGCCAAGTCCCCATGTAGTTGCCTATCAGCACCGACAAGCTGCGGCATCCCTAGGTGCTAGGCCTCGCACCAGAACAGTGGAACCACCTATCAAGGAGGAACAGTTGATGGGCATTGAGACAGCAACCAGCGACAGGATGAAGACCCCCAAAATATTTAATCTGGTAGCAGTTCCCCATCGGCTTCCAGAACCCCAGGAGGGGATAAGAATTAATAATCTCGTTACCCAGGAGGGTTTATTTGCACCGTTGTGCCTTCTTTTGTTCATCATGTTTTCCCTGTTTGCACTTTTATTGCCTAGTTTTTTTTTGATTAGCAACGTTTTCTAATTTGAACTTCCGTGATCATGAACTTGGAGTGCATCACAAACTTTATTGTAAATAGTTTGCGCCTCTTTAGGTGCTCTCTCTTGGTTTTACATATGGACACTTTTCGAAGAGAGGAGTCTACCTCAAAGGACACTGCAAGAAATCCCTGTCATGATACCAGTGCTGGGTGACCGGCACTTCTGGGGTTAATGTTCTGATCTCAGTGCAGACTCTCACCTGCACACCTGGGACCTATTATGGTGGCCTCTCATTGGTTCTGGGGAGGCGTCTTATAGCCTCAGGAAGCTCCCAATCCCCCGTCAGATATACTTTCGCCCTTGGCATTGTGTGGTGACCCCTGAGTGTGTTAGTGCTGTGTTCTGGTTGCTTGATTCTCTGTGTATGACTCGGTCTGTTGTCTGGATATCGCTTTGGATTCTGCTTGGTACCTTCTATGTCCGTTTGGTTTTTGATCTCTGCTTGGCCCTGACTATCCGTTCTGTCTCATCCCTGGTACTATACTGATATCTTGTGTATGACCTTTGGCTTTGTCTGACCTTCCGTCTGTTTATCCAACCTGTACCTCGCTTGCCTGTATTGTGCTTGACCTCTGCTTTGCCTGACTCTGAGTTTTCTACCTTCTCTGAAAGCAGGACGCTAAGCCCCGCCCCTTGCAGTCACATGACCGTTCACATGACCATAGGTCCTATGCCGGCTTGCTAAACGTCTACATTCAGGTCCTGTGCATCTTTATTTTATGGCTGTTCTTGTCCCCAGGGGTCCCTACGGTGCGGGTGAGTCCCTGCTTAGCGGAGGCTGTTATGATGAGTCACCGAAGGAGGAAAAAAACAAATGCCAGCTAAGTCCAGAAAAACCAGAGAGGTTGGCAGCTATCGGATTGCAGACCCCTGAACCTATCAACAACAACTAGCAGTAGCCGTGGGGTGTTCCTACAGTGCCCTAGACCCCTCGATCACAGCCTGAGAACTATATAACCTAAAGACAGAAAGGGGAAAAACTAAACTGCCCCAGAGCAGACCCCAAAGCAATAGGCAGCCCCCAACATATAATGACGGTGAAGCAAGATGAAAACACAAACACAGATAGAAAGATAGGTTGAGCAAATGATGGGACCCAAGCTAACTACATAGGACAGGATAGGAAAGCTGCTGTGTGCCATCCGCAAAAACCCTATCAAAATGAACCAACCGACTGATAGGAAAAACAGGCCCTGAAGTCGCTAGGCTTCAAAAGACTATATCAGCACTCAGGTATATTCTGAAGACAGAGCAAAATATCAACAGATCAGAGACAAAAATGGAGTTCAGCTCACCCCTGGCCGGGGATGGCAGAACTCCCAAAAAACAAGGCAAAACAAAAACAAAACTGAAGAGTACTAAGAAGAGCAGAAAAACTTAGCTTTGAGATGCAGGGATCAGACTGGTCTCCAAGAATCCAGCAGGAAAATCACCAGCCAGGAAGAAGGGCGTCGGCAGCCTTATATCCAGTCCTCAATTCCAGCCACCCAGTCATCATCTAGCTGCCCATGTGTTTGGTAATCAGCCTCACTACCTTCCTTCACCAGAGGAGGGAGTTCATCAGACCTCAATGGTGAAGGGAAAAATGAACTCACAACAGTACCTCCCCCTTGAGGAGGGGTCACCGAACCCTCATCCATGCCACCAGGGCGATCCGGGTGAGCCCGATGAAAGGCACGCACCAATCTTTCGGCATGAATATCAGAGGCAGAGACCCAGGAATTATCCTCCTGACCATAACCCTTCCACTTAACCAAATACTGGAGTCTCCGTCTAGCCAGACGGGAATCCAGTATCTTCTCTACCTCATATTCCATGTTACCTTCAACCAATATAGGGTCAGGAGGTGCCACCACAGGAACTACTGGTTCAACAAACCTCTTCAACAAGGACTTATGAAACACATTATGAATTTTAAATGTGACAGGAAAAGCCAACCGAAATGAGACCGGATTAATAATCACCAAAATCTTGTAAGGTCCAATAAATCTAGGCTTAAACTTAGGAGAAGCCACCTTCATAGCGATATTTTTTGATGACAACCAAACCATATAACCCACCTTAAACTGGGGACCAACGGTCCTACGCCGGTTGGAAAACCGCTGGGCCTTTTCCTGGGAGAGAGACAACTTATCCACTACTTGGTCCCAGATCTGGTGCATTCTCTCCACCACAGTGTCAACACCTGGGCAGGCAGAAGGCTCCACCTGCCCTGAAGAAAATCGAGGGTGAAAACCAAAGTTACAAAAAAAAGGTGACATCAAAGTGGCAGAACTAGCTCTATTATTTAAAGCAAATTCGGCCAAGGGCAAAAATGAAACCCAATCATCCTGATCGGCAGAAATAAAACATCTCAAATACGACTCCAAAGTCTGGTTTGTTCTCTCCGTCTGCCCATTGGTCTGAGGGTGAAACGCAGAGGAGAAGGACAACTGTATTCCCAGCTTGGAACAGAAAGTCCTCCAAAATCTAGACACAAACTGAACTCTTCTGTCAGATACAATGTTCTCAGGAATCCCGTGCAAGCGAACCACCTGTTGCAAAAACAAGGGCACCAACTCAGAAGAAGATGGCAACTTAGGGAGTGGTACAAGATGGACCATCTTAGAGAATCTATCACAAATCACCCAAATAACAGTCATTCTCTGAGAGACAGGCATATCAGAGATAAAATCCATTGAAATATGGGTCCATGGCCTCCTGGGCACCGGCAAAGGCATCAACAAGCCACTAGAGCGAGAACAAGGTTTAGACCGGGAGCAAGTCCCACAGGACTGCACAAAATTCCTGACATCATGAGAAAAGGCGGGCCACCAAAAAGACCGACTCACCAGATTTCTAGTACCAAAAATACCTGGATGACCAGCCAATGCAGAGCAATGAACTTCAGACATCACTCTCTTCCTCCACTGGTCAGGAACATACAACTTTCCACTGGGAGAACGTTTAGGTTTGTCCTCCTGAAACTCTTCCAGAGCACGTCTCAAATCGGGTGAGATGGCAGAAAGAACTACCCCCTTGCCTAAGATGGTAGCAGGCTTAGTCACAACGGGAGAATCAGCAAGGAAACTCCTAGAGAGGGCGTCTGCCTTGACATTCTTAGTGCCCGGAAGAAAAGAGACCACAAAATCAAAACGTGTGAAAAACAAGGCCCACCTAGCCTGTCTAGGATTCAAGCGCTTGGCCGACTCCAGGTAAATCAAATTCTTGTGGTCAGTAAGGACCACGACTTGGTGTTTGGCTCCCTCCAACCAATGTCTCCACTCCTCAAATGCCCATTTCATGGCCAACAGTTCCCGATTCCCCACATCATAGTTACGTTCGGATGGGGAGAACTTTCGGGAAAAGAAAGCACAAGGATTCATTTTAGATGTCACAGGATCTTTTTGGGACAACACCGCTCCTGCACCAATCTCAGAAGCGTCCACCTCCACCTGAAACGGGAGTGAGACATCAGGTTGCCGCAAAACCGGAGCAGAAGTGAATCTTCGCTTCAGCTCCTGAAAGGAAGAAACAGCCTCCGGAGACCAATTCAGCACATCAGCACCCTTCCTAGTCAAATCCGTCAATGGCTTGGCAATACCAGAAAAATTAGCTATAAATTTCCGATAAAAATTAGCAAAACCCAAAAACTTCTGGAGGGCCTTCAAAGAAGTGGGCTGAACCCAATCATAAATGGCCTGTACCTTGGCCAGGTCCATTTCAATAGTTGACGGAGACAAAATAAATCCCAAAAATGAAATCCTCTGTACACCAAAAAGGCATTTCGATCCCTTGACATACAGGGAATTCTCCCTCAAAATCCGGAACACAGTCCGAACATGTTCCACATGAGAGTCCCAATTCTTGGAGAAGATCAAAATATCATCCAGATAGATAATCAAAAATTTATCCACAAAGTCTCGGAATATATCGTTCATGAAGCACTGGAAGACAGAAGGGGCATTAGTGAGCCCAAAAGGCATCACCAGGTACTCAAAATGTCCCTCCGGAGTATTAAACGCCGTCTTCCATTCATCCCCATGCTTAATGCGAATAAGATTATACGCCCCCCTGAGGTCAAGCTTGGTAAACCAGCAAGCACCTTTCACTCTGGAGAATAGATCAGAAATCAGGGGTAACAGATACTGATATTTAACAGTAATTTTGTTGAGGGCACGATAGTCAATACAAGGCCTTAATGAACCATCCTTTTTAGCCACGAAAAAAAATCCAGCACCTAAGGGTGAAGAGGATGGTCTAATATGACCCTTCTCCAATGCCTCCTTAATATAGGATCGCATAGCCTCGTGCTCGGGTACAGATAAATTGAATAGCCGACCCTTGGGGAATTTACACCCCGGGTTCAGCTCAATTGCACAGTCATAATTCCTATGAGGAGGCAAAGACGCAGACTCATTCTCACTAAATACATCATAAAAGTCAGCCAAATAGTCAGGAACATCATGCGACTGGGGAGAGGTGGAGAAAACAGGAGCATCACTAAGGGCACACCGACAACCCCAACTCACCACAGACAAAGATTTCCAATCCAGAACTGGATTATGGATTTGCAACCAGGGAAACCCCAGAACAATGGTATCATGCAAATTATGCAACATCAAAAATCTGCAATTTTCTTGATGGTCTGGGGCGACCCGCATTACCACCTGGGTCCAAAACTGAGGTTTATTCTTCGCCAAAGGAGTAGCATCAATACCCCTCAAAGGGATAGGCGTCCGCAGAGGTGTCATAGGAAATCCACAACGTTTAGCAAAATCCAAGTCCATCAGGTTCAGAGCTGCTCCTGAATCCACAAAAGCCTTGGCGGAAAATGTGGACAGGGAGCAGATCAGAGTAATTGCCAGAAGAAACTTGGGTTGAACACCACCCACAGAAAACGTGTGTGCACAACGTTTCTCTCGTTTAGGGCAGACAGAAACAATATGCGAGGCATCTCCACAAAAAAAACACAGCTTATTACGCCTTCTGAACTCCTGACGTTGCGCCCTAGACAAAACTCTATCACATTGCATAGGTTCAGACATTTGTTCAACAGGGAGTAACATCTCTCGTGTAGTTTTGCGTTCACGTAAACGCCGATCCACCTGAATGGCTAATGACATAGAATCGTCAAGACCAGAGGGAACAGGAAATCCCACCATAGTATCTTTTACAGTTTCTGACAAACCCTTCCGAAAGAAGGCTGCCAAGGCACCATCATTCCAGGTAGTAAGGACCGCCCACTTTCGGAATTTTTGCCAGTACAACTCTGCCGAATCCTGACCCTGGCTTAATGCCAACAGGGTCTTTTCAGCCTGATCAATAGCATTAGGTTCATCATACAACAACCCCAAGGCTTGAAAAAATGTGTCCACATTATTCAGAATAGGATCATCAGGTTTCAAAGAAAACGCCCAATCCTGGGGATCGCTGCGCAGCAAAGAGATGACAATTTTAACCTGCTGCGCGGAGTTCCCCGACGAGTTAGGCTTCAAGGCAAAAAATAATTTACAATTATTCTTGAAATTCAAGAATTTAGACCGATCCCCCAAAAATACATCAGGAGTGGTTCAGCAGCATGTGAATGAGCAAGATAGGCGGAAATTCCCCGCACTTCAGCAGCGAGCTGCTCCACACGATCAGACAATTGCTTTATCTCCATTGAGAGAAAAATTCCCCCTACGGCCTCAGAGATATAGAGGAAAAAATATGCACACAAAAAAAAAAAAAAATTCTGACACTTTTCCTTTTTCTTTTTTTTTTTTTTCCCTACAATTCTCTCCTGCTATTGAGTTCTCTAGGATCTGCGGTATGGCTGGTGATTCTGTTATGATGAGTCATCGAAGGAGGAAAAAACCAAATACCAGCTAAGTCCCGAAAAACCAGAGAGGTTGGCAGTTATCGGATTGCAGACCCCTGAACCTATCCACAACAACTATCAGTAGCCGTGGGGGGTTTCTACGGTGCCCTAGACCCCTCGATCACAGCCGGAGAACTATATAGCCTAAAGACAGAAAGGGGAAAAACTAAACTGCCCCAGAGCAGACCCCAAAGCAATAGGCAGCCCCCAACATATAATGACGGTGAAGCAAGATGAAAACACTAACACAGATAGAAAGATAGGTTGAGCAAATGATGGGACCCAAGCTAACTACATAGGACAGGATAGGAAAGCTGCTGTGTGCCATCCGCAAAAACCCTATCAAAATGAGCCAACCGACTGATAGGAAAAACAGGCCCTGAAGTCGCTAGGCTTCAAAAGACTATATCAGCACTCAGGTATATTCTGAAGACAGAGCAAAATATCAACAGATCAGAGACAAAAATGGAGTTCAGCTCACCCCTGGCCGGGGATGGCAGAACTCCCAAAAAACAAGGCAAAACAAAAACAAAACTGAAGAGTACTAAGAAGAGCAGAAAAACTTAGCTTTGAGATGCAGGGATCAGACTGGTCTCCAAGAATCCAGCAGGAAAATCACCAGCCAGGAAGAAGGGCGTCGGCAGCCTTATATCCAGTCCTCAATTCCAGCCACCCAGTCATCATCTAGCTGCCCATGTGTTTGGTAATCAGCCTCACTACCTTCCTTCACCAGAGGAGGGAGTTCATCAGACCTCAATGGTGAAGGGAAAAATGAACTCACAACTGGAGGCTGTACGCCGGCGCTGTCAGGACCCTGACAATCCTGGCAGGGAGCGGTGTCCAGCACTTACAAGAATTTTTGAATGTTTTATTGTGAAGTATTTGATAATGTGTCTTAAGATAGTAAATGGCTTTTATCGAGAATTAGAAATGTTTTCATACACAGATAAGAGGATTGAATAAAGAATAAAGAATTGAAAAGAATGTAGATGCAGAGTTGAAAGAAAGTGGAAAAAAGAAGGGATGGAGGAAGGAGTGTTGCAGCTGCCTCAGTGACCTGAGCCAGCTGGTACGGGAAAGGAAAGAAGGCGAAGGACGTTGAACTGTAACCTAAGCTTCCATAAGAAAGAGAGATTAGTACGGAACGAAGGAGTAGAGAGAACAGAGAGGACGTGGGTTAGAAGAGGAACCGTGCCTAAAGGTTCTCAGCGCAAGGCCGGGGCCCGGTCCCCGAGGTTGTATGAACACTGATGGTTCTGCAGCAGACACCGGTGGAGTAGTACTCTGTAAATGCACTACTCCCATCTAAGACTTGGGGCACAACAGCAACTGAATAGAGAGCCGGGACTCAGGAGAAGGGAGTCCCTGAAGCAGGCTACAGCTGTCTGCCGTACAAGTAAGGTTCTTGGGAACATCTGTCAGGAGGAACTCCAGTGTAACTCAGTACTAGGAGATCTTCACACTTAAAGGCGCTATAGAGGAGACGTTCAGAAAGGTACTTGTTGGCGGAGTGTTGGAGGGGAGCGTTCCATCTTGCCTAGAGGTTGACTGAGTCTCTGACCCGGAGGACGCGGCCCAGAGGCAGGCACCTGTGTGTACTATGAACTGTGAGTAAAGCTTTGGAACTACAAGCCCCGGTGTCCTCCGTTCATTCTGCACCAACACACTCAGCACCGCTACATCTGGGCACCATCCTTCACACCGCCTGCGCCTCTCCTCATCCATCACACCTGCACTGCCCTGGGGCTACAGCTTCACCTGTGGGGAGCTTTTATACCTTTGCTGCAACATACCACCAGCCCCAGAGGATCTGCCAGCAGCGTCGGCCTAACACCACACTTGCCGAGCACCACAGGTGGCGTCACAAACTATTCCATTATCTACATTCCCCCATTACTTGGGCCGCCCAGGGCCACGGACCGGGTCACCGCTGCTGTGACACATCCCCCTGACACCGGCCCGGTACCGAGTACCCCACAGCCATGGGAGGGCGACCCAACTGTGGCGTTTCAGTTTTTAAAAAAATGTTTCATGTCTGCTCCTGTTCTTATTCAACCGGACCCGTCTGAACCATTTATTGTTGAGGTGGACGCCTCAGAGGTAGGGGTGGGGGCGGTATTGTCCCAGGGACCCGCCACTTTAACCAATTTGAGACCTTGCGCCTTTTTCTCGAAGAAATTCTCCTCTGCGGAAACTATGATGTAGGGAATCGAGAACTTCCGGACGTAAAGTTGGCCTTTGAAGAATGGAGGCATTTTTTGGAGGGGGCTGTCCATCCTATAACCGTAATTACGGACCACAAAAACCTAGCTTACATTGAGTCAGCTAAAAGGTTGACTCCCAGACAGGCTAGATGGTCACTTTTTTTTTCCCGATTCAACTTCTCGATCACTTTTCGGCCAGGATCCAAAAATGTCAGAGCTGATGCCTTGTCACGCAGTCTGGATCCGGTGTCTCCCCCCGAACCTCCATCCTCTAGCCTGGGGTGGTGGTGGCAGGTGTTTCTAATATGTTGGAACGGGAGATTCGGGAAGCCCAGTCTCTTGCACCTCCGGCTAAGCCGGTGGATAAACTTTTCGTGCCAGCTCAGTTTCGTCTCAAGGTCCTCCGAGAGTTCCATGACTCAATTCTGGGTGGACATCCAGGGATATTGGCTACCCGGAAGGCTATTGCTAGAGTATTCTGTTGGTCTTCTTTAGCCTCTGATGTTGGGGAATATGTGTCTGCATGTGATGTTTGTGCCCGTGCAAATACCCCCATAACTGGCCGGCCGGGGAATTGGTACCACTGCCAATTCCTGAGAGACCATGGACTCATTTGTCCATGGATTTCATCACCAACCTTCCCCCTCCAAGGGTAATACCGTTGTTTGGGTTGTGGTGGACAGGTTTAGTAAGCAGGCACATTTTGTACCTTGGGCAGCTCTACCTAATGCGGAAACAGTGTCCAGATTGTTTGTTGAGTATGTGGTGCGGTTGCATGGGGTACACTTGAATGTGGTGTCTGATAGAGGAGTGCAATTTGTTTCCAGATTTTGGAGGGCTTTTTGTAAGAGGTTGGGTATTGGTCTGTCCTTTTCATCCGCTTATCATCCAGAGACTAATGGGCAGACCAAGCGGACCAATCAGTCTCTGGAGCAAATTCTGCGTTGCTTGACCCCAGCCCGACAGGATGATTGGTGTTCTGTGTTACCGTTGGCCGAGTTTGCGTTTAACAACCGCATTAACCAGTCTACGGGTACATCTCCCTTTTTCTGTAACTATGGGTTTCATCCTCATTTTGGAGAATTTTCCCGTTTGAACTCTGGGTGTCCTGGGGCGGATGAGACTATCCAGCGGTTGGGGGAGGTATGGCGGGAGGTCCAGAGTAACATTACGAAGGCCCAGGAGAAATTTAAATTTTTTGCAGACAAAAAACGATCCGCGAGAACGGTGTTTCAGATGGGGGATAAGGTATGGTTGTCTACCAAGAATATAAGGCTCAAGGTCCCCTCTGCGAAGCTTGGACCTAAGTTTATAGGTCCCTATGAAATTACCGAAGCGGTTAACCCGGTGGCTTTTCGGTTGCGTCTCCCACCATCTCTACGGATCCCGAATGTTTTCCATAGGGCCCTTTTGAAACCTGTGAGGTCCGGAGGGGAGGGATCATCAGCTTCCCCGCCACCGGTTTTGGTAGACGGGCAGTCTGAGTACGAGGTGGAACGAATTGTCGACTGGTTGGTCCGTCGTGCCCTTCAATATCTGGTACATTGGAAAGGCTATGGTCCTGAAGAACGGTCATGGGTTCCTGCTTGATCAGTTCATGCGGATCGGTTGGTCCGGGCCTTTCACGCCAAGTATCCTGAGAGACCTGGGGGTCCAGTGGCCCCCCATTGAGAGGAGGGTACTGTCATGATCCAGGACGGGGTTTTGCTTTGGCCCGTCCTGATCAGACAGGGGTTTGATTCTTTCTGCCTCTCTCTGGCAGAGGGCGGCTATTTAATGCTCACTGGACCTGGGTCCGGTGTCAGTTATACTCCTGCCCTCGGCTGAGTTAGTTGACCTCTTGTGCTAGATAACTTGTTTGCTTGTTTGGTTTTGATCCGGTTCTGTCCCTGTTACGAGTTCTGCCTGTCCCTCTTGTACCACGCCGCTCTCTTGTGTATGACTCTGCTTGTAACTTGACTACTCTCTGCTCGTTCCTTTGGTACCGCACCGCTCTCTCGTGTATGACCTCTGCTTGTCTGACCTGCGTTTTCCTCTCCTCTACTTCAGTATTCCTGCAGTAGGAACATCTCATCATCTGCAGTAGTAGGACGCTAAGCCCCGCCCCCTGCAGTCACATGATCGTAGGTCCTGTTACTCCTTACTATTTTCCGTGCCTCAGGTCCTGTCTGCTTAAACCTTCACTACCGTAGTGGGCCCCTGCTCTCCCGCAGTGTGGGTAAGTCACCCTGCTCAGCCGTGGCAGTTGCCGACGCTAACAGGATCCTGACATTTATACTATATGGAGAACTATGGGGCACATTATATTATATAGAGGATTATGGGGTCTAACCTGTAGATGTGCTGCTGATAACATGATACTGTATGGGGACAGATTGATCCATTAGTGATTGTTCTGTCCCCATCATTCTTTCTCAGACAATGGAAAGAGTCTGGGAAACAAGTGTTGAATGACTTCAATATTGTCGATCACACTCATTTAGCGGCTTGAACTCAGCACATGTAAATACAATCAAAATACTTCTGTGTGATGTGCATTATGTTAGCATTTGGGGCCCCATTTTAAACTTTGCCTAGGGCCCCACTTTGCCTAAAACCGGACCTGCCTGTCAGCAGGACTTATCACTATAAAGTAAAACCAAGGCCATAATGGCACTGTGATACTGATTAATATCTGATCCCTACATTGAAGGAATCCAATCAGTGGATGTTGAATAATCATTATCTAAAGTGTTTATCTAAAGACATCTTCTGTGATTTCAGGTGGGCTTAGGCGGGTAAGCCTTCTTCTGCTCCTCCGCCGTACCACCAGCCTCCGTTTCTTTTATGGGTCTACGGATGTACGACTGTTCTTCAAGAAAATGGCCCCAGTGGCAGCACATGCACAGATCAAGATTTGAGCTCAATGACTTCTTCATTAAGCAGAAATCTCGATCTGCGCATGCACAGCCTCCGGCGTCATGTTACTGAAGGCCAGCTGTAGAATCAAACCTCAATCACAGAAGTGGCGCAAAGTTTTAAAAGAAGGCAGTTCAGTGAATAATCAGAGACCTGGAAAAGAAACAGAGAAGGCTGGTGGAGGGGCAGAGAAGCAGAAGAAGGCCCTACCGCCCTTGGACTGCCATAATGCACAAAAGATGTCATTACATGAAAACTTTAGAGGATGATTATTCAGAATCCACAGATCATATTCTTCATAGCAGGGATCAGTTTAATAAGCATTATAGTGTCAGGGCCACCATCAGGGCCTTGGTACCCTTACTGGTGTATGGGGCCTAGTGAGCAGAAATAAATGAGGGGGGTGGTTTTTGACAGTGACATTAGATACAGAGCTCCAGTGTATAATGTCACTGGTGATCACTGTATTACCTGTTCACTGACACTATATATAGAGCTCCTGTGTATATCACTGGTGATCCCTGTACACTGACACTATATACAGAGCTCCTGTGTATATCACTGGTGATCCCTGTATTACCTGTACACTGACACTATATACAGAGCTCCTGTGTATAATGTCACTGGTGATCACTGTATTACCTGTACACTATATACAGAGCTCCTGTGTATAATGTCACTGTTGATCATGGTATTACCTGTACACTGACATTTTATACAGAGCTCCTGTGTATAATGTCACTGGTGATTCCTGTATTACCTGTACACTGACACTATACTCTGTATACTATATGCAGAGCTCTTGTGTATAATGTCACTGGTGATCACTATATTACCTGTACACTGACACTATATACAGAGCCCCTGCGTGTAATCACTTTATTACCTGTATACTATAAACAGAGCTCTTGTGGAAAATGTTTCCAGTATGGGGCCTTGAAATTCCTGGTGGCAGCCCTGGGTGACGTCTGTGGGGACTAGGTCACTTTTGTGGGCATTAGGAATATGCTGAACCTTCTCATCCCCTCCCATAATGGGCGCAAGATAAGATAAGTACAGCGGTTTTCTAATGAGATTACCATGAGAACATAACAATACAATGTTTTGTTGAGGAAGTATTACCCTGATACATTGTGTTCCATGATTAATATGCAAATTTATGCTGTCTAGATAAAGTAGCGCACATGAATATATGCGGAGACATGTTGGATTACTGAAGGTCCATTTTGTGTGTTTGAAAGAACATTACCATTGGCAGAGACCTCAGGCTGTGTGCACACGCTGCGGATTTTGCTGCGGTTCCGCAGCGGTTTGGGCCGTTGCGGACCCGCAGCAGTTTCTGTACAGTACCATGATTCCCTATGGGAATCAAAATCCGCAGTGCAGACGGTGCGGAATTTTCCGCGCGGATTATCTGCGGTTTTCAATCCGCAGAAAGAATTGACATGTCAATTCTTTCTGCGGATTCTCCTGCGGTTTGCCATCTCCTCCATTTGAGGAGATGGAAAACCGCAGGGCAAAACCGCAGAGCAATCCGCAGGTAAAACCGCAGGTCTTTTGACCTGCGGTTTCATCTGCGGATTGTACAAAATCCGCGCGGATGAATCCGCACCTAATCCGCAGCGTGTGCACGTACCCTAAGGCTGAGTGCAGACGTACTTTTGAGCCCTGCAGATTTTTCCGCACAGAATTGAAGAAATTCGCAGGTCAAATGACCTGCATTTTGTCCTGCGGATTTCTTCCATTTTTAATACGGTTTTGTTGCGTTTTTTTGTGCGGTTTTCCACAGCGGTTTTCCCCCTGCGGATTTGGAGACAGGGGAGGAGGAAAACCGCACAAAAGTAACATGCTGCAGATTTTGTACCACAGGAAAACCGAACGGAAATAAACGCAGCGTCTGCACAGCGTTTTTTTTTTCCATTGAATTACATGGTACTGTACATCACACTGCGGATCCGCAGGAATTCTGCATCGTCTGCACACAGCCTGAGGCTGTAGGTGGTTTCCAGATATATTATAGGTCCAGAAATTTGTCTATTTGTGGCTATAAGGTCATGATACCTGTGATATAATGGGACACAGTGGCATAGTTTACTTAACCAGTTGGTGTCCTTTATTTTAGGACACAGAGGCTACGGTACAATACGGTTTGTTTTTATAGCGCACTTTACACCAGCTCTTTTTGCACCTGTTTGTGGTTTTTGTATTTGATTTTAAAGGGCTTAATAAAAGCTACGTTTTACTATATTATTTCTACCAATTTGCCATACATTGGCAGCCCTGTCTGTAATTATGACACCTACCCCTGAGCTGAGCCGGACCACCACAGAAAGTGACCACAGCACACCAGACCCATCAGAGGGCAGCTGGCAGGGAAACGAAGGCGGCACTCTGTATTACACATAGAATGGCATCTTGCCCATAGAATACCAGTATTGTGGGCCCTGCATAGTAATGTTGGAAGATGCCACTCAGGAATCTGCAGGGATAAGGCTACTTTATTCGGTCGTCCATGACAGCACCACCTGAGAGAGAGGGGATCCGCCCTTCAGGAACAGGAAACCTACAGATACAAAAGGGCGGCACCTCTCCCACGCATCAGTTGGTTTCCTGTTCCTATAGGACGGGACTTCCTACAGATGGTCCATCATGGAGTCGTCGAGGGATTCCCAGGCCGGCTGACTGACCCAGGTAGCGGGGGGTCTCCTACCTCGGTCAAGCTCGGGTCCCTGGATGCGCCACGGTGGGGCCGGGTAGGTCACCATGACAGTGGTTGGAGCAGGCGGAGCAGAGGGTCCGGTGGACAGCCGTCTCCATAGGGCCGGCACAAGGTACGTATGACCCCTGGAACCCCTCCTATTGCATCCACCCGGTCTCCGCTTGCTCCTCTCTCTCTCTCTCCGGGGGCTGGCGGTCGCGCCTGTGCGGCGGGCGCAGGTCGGCGCATGTGGGGGCGGCAGGCATTCCGGAGCCGGGGGCGCCGTGCCGGCTCCTTTCCGCGCGCTCCCGCGGTCTTGATCGCGCGGCGGAAGTGACGCAGCGGAAGGGGCGGGGCCGGGAACGCCGAAACCGGAAGTCGGGTGCCGGCCGGCTTTCCGGGATGCGCCGCCGGTGCTCGGCGGTCTGGGGCGGCGCGCGGTACCCGGGGAGGGGGGGGGGACGGAGCATGTGGGGGGGAGGACCCGGGGGGGAGGTGCCGCGCCAGAGGAGCCCTGCTGACCCGGACACTGTGGGATGCATTAAAAGACAGGAGGTGACGCTGCTGGGGTGCTTCTGAAGGCCCAGCAATGGATTCGACAGAAGCCCCCACAGAGCAGCAGGACGAGGCGCAGGAGCGCCCAGAGAAACGGGCCACAGTGAATTCACAGGCGAGTGGCCAGCAGAAGAGGAAACGGACGGGCGAACAAAGCCACAGAAGTTCCTCCAGGCTAAAGGACCCTCCTGCCTCCCTCCGTGACCCGGTACCTGCCTCATCTGCATGGGTAAGAGATATCCGTGAATGTACCCTGATGCAGTGTTTTATTTTTGTTCTTTCGCAGGCAAGGAAAGCTACGGGGAAGCAGAAGCACAGGGAATGTGCCCTCTGTAATTGCCCTTTGCCAGACGGCCACCCTAAAAAGTTGTGTCAGCCATGCGTGCGACAAACGGTAGGGGTTGGATAGGGGTACCCTAGGGGTAGATTGACAGGCCCTTACACTCTTCCCCGTCCATACAGGTGGCGGAAGAAACACCGGACTTCACCACAAGCCTGAGGGAGATAATCAGGACAGAAATGAAGGCCCTATCTAAAAAAGACTCCTCTAAGGGAAGAGAGGTTAACCTCTCTGGTTCAGAGTCCTCGGCCGCACCTGGAATCGATATCTCCTCAGATTCCCCGGCCTCCACTTCATCATCTTCAGAGGAAGACTCGAGCCGTTTCTGCTTTCCCTTAGACCAGATGGATAAGTTAGTTAAAGCAGTAAGGTCCACTATGGGGGTAGCAGACACAAAACTGGAACTTTCGGCACAGGACGTGATGTTCGGAGGCCTAGATCCCAGAAAGCGTAGATCCTTCCCGTTGAATGATAAAGTCCAGAACCTAATAAATAGAGAATGGAAAAAGCCTGAAAAAAGAGGTTCTTTGCCACCTGCCTTCAAACGAAGGTACCCGTTTGATGACCCAGTGGTAACCAAATGGGACAAGGCCCCTAAGCTGGACGCGGCAGTGGCCAAAGCCTCCAAAAAGTCCTCCATACCTTTCGATGACATGGCCTCCTTAAAAGACCCGCTAGATAAAAAAGCGGATTCTTTTCTGAAAGGAACATGGGAGATGTCAGCGGGTGCATTGAGACCAGCGGTAGCGGCCACATGTACGGCCAGATCCTTGATGGTCTGGCTGGATCAGCTGGATTCCCAATTGAAGGATGGAACCTCGAGAGCATACATTCGAAAAGCCTTACCAGTTATCCAAAGTGCTGCTGCTTTTCTGGCTGATGCGTCAGCAGATTCTGCGAGGATGGCGGCTAGGACCGCAGGCTTATCCAACGCAGCTCGAAGGGCTCTCTGGTTAAAATGCTGGCCAGGAGACATCCAGGCCAGATCTCGACTCTGTTCCATTCCTTGTGAGGGCGAATACCTGTTTGGGCCCGTCCTGGATGAACTTTTAGAGAAGGCCGGGGACGATAAAAAGAAGTTCCCCAGTCTGCCGAACCCCTCTTTTAGACGCCCCTTTACCAGGAAAGGATATTTCCGTAGGAGGCCGTCCAGGGATCAGGGCAGATGGGACGACAAAAGAAGGAGAGGTACTGGATTCATGTTCGGAGGAGGGGGGCGCCAGGAAGGTCCAGCACGGGACACTAAAAAGCCGCCCCAATGACTAGTTGCTTCGGTAGGGGGGAGACTAGCTGCCTTCTACCCGGCCTGGGCATTAATCTCTAATAGCAAATGGATACTGGGGGTGGTAACTGCGGGCCTATGACTAGAATTCTCCCGGGTTCCCCAAGATCGTTTTAAGGTCACTCCTCTTAGGTCATCCTCATCAGAACAGTCTGCCCTGGAAGCTGAAGTTCGGGATCTTTGCCATAAAAAGGTCCTAACTAAAGTTCCAGAGGAAGAAAGGGGGAAAGGTTTCTACTCCCCTTTGTTCCTGGTCCGCAAGCCAGACAGTTCCTTTAGGACCATAATAAATCTTAAATCCCTCAATGAATTCCTGGTCACACGTCCATTTAAGATGGAAACAATTAATTCAACAATAAAATTACTGTTTCAAAACTGCTTCATGGTGGTGTTAGATTTGAAAGATGCCTACTACCATATACCCATTCATGCAGATCATCAGAGTTTTCTCAGAGTGGCAGTGCAGTTAGATGGGTCAGTTCAACATTTCCAGTATGCGGCCCTCCCCTTTGGGGTAGCAGTCGCTCCCCGTGTGTTTACTAAAGTAGTAGCGGAAGTTATGGCCCATCTACGTGAATCAGACATTTTAGTAGTTCCCTACTTAGATGACTTCTTGATTGTAGGGAAAACGGCTAACCATTGTTTGCAACAGCTACAAAGGGCAAGGTCTGCCCTAGAACGGTTAGGATGGCTGCTTAACATTAAAAAATCTCGGTTACAGCCGATGAGAATCCAACAATTCTTGGGCCTCATCCTAGATTCCGTAAAACAGGAATGCCGTCTGCCCCCAGAGAAGCTGGTTCGCCTACACTATCAGGTCCTGAACGCTTCCAATAACCCGACCATGTCCCTCAGGAAAGCCATGTCCCTTCTAGGTTCACTTTCCTCCTGTATCCCGGCAGTCCAGTGGGCCCAGTTTCATTCAAGAACTCTACAGGGCGAGGTCTTAAGGCATCAAAAAATGCTTGGGGGTTACTTAGAGGGACAGCTAACCTTGTCCCGAAACACAAGGGAGTCCCTAGAATGGTGGCTAGATGAGAATAATTTATCCAGAGGGGTTCCCTGGGAATATGACATATCCCGCATAATCACCACGGATGCTAGCCCTTCCGGTTGGGGGGCTCATATGGGGGAAATTCTGGTCCAGGGCCTATGGGAGCATCATCAGATAGAGATGTCATCCAACTTGAAAGAATTGACAGCAGTAGAGCTGGCGGCTAAAGAACTGCTTGTGTATCTACAGGGCCATCATGTGCGAGTGTTCTCCGACAATCTGGTCACCGTAGCGTATATCAACCACCAAGGCGGGACCCGTTCCAAATCCCTGATGAATGTAGCAGAACGGCTGTTCCAGCTAGCAGAGCAGCATTTCCTATCATTAACAGCTCTACATATAAAGGGGAAAGAAAACACCACGGCAGATTTCCTGAGCCGCAATCTCTTAAGGCAAGGAGAATGGTCCCTAAAAAACTATCTTCGACCTGATTGTACAGAAGTGGGGACTGCCAGAGATAGATCTCTTCGCCACCAAAGAAAACAGGAAAGTAAGGCAGTTTTGCTCACTAAATCCCAGAGAAGACCCCCTGGCGGTAGACTCCTTGCTGATAAAGTGGGATTTCGGGCTAGCCTACGCCTTCCCTCCCCTATCGCTATTACCTCTAGTGGTGAGGAAAATCAGGAGAGACAGAGCGAAAGTTATAGTGATCGCTCCGTTTTGGCCCAGGAGGGCTTGGTTCTCATGCCTCAGGACCATGTCAGTGTCCGATCCTTGGGTCCTGCCGGAGATCCCGGATCTCCTATCCCAGGGCCCAGTCTTTCATCCTCAGGTGGCTGGCCTACATCTGACGGCGTGGAGTTTGAACAGACACTGCTGAAAGATAAAGGCTTCTCCCCAGACCTGGTTGACACTCTACTTAAAAGTAGAAAGATCACTACTACCAAGATCTATGTCAGAATTTGGAAGAGATTCCTAAAGAACTCTAGTCGCTGGGGGTTCGGCTCCTATAAATCAAATCTTAGAATTTCTTCAGAAAGGTCTAGAAATGGGGCTCTCCACTAGTACCCTCAAAGTACAAGTTTCAGCCTTGGGGGCCCTCTTTAGCTGCAACATCGCGGGTAATTACTGGGTCAGTAGATTCATCAAGGCAGCAGGTAGATCCAGGCCAGTGGTGAAGGATAGATTCATGCCATGGGACTTGAACCTAGTCCTCACAGCCATGACAGAAGCTCCATTCGAACCCATCTCATCAGCCTCTATAAAAAACCTGTCCCTCAAGGTAGCCTTCCTGGTAGCTCTAACCTCAGCTCGTAGAGTAAGCGACATCCAGGCATTATCTAGGCGTCCTCCTTATTTACAGTTTAAGGACGATAGGGTAATACTCAGACCTGACCCGGCGTACTTACCGAAGGTAGTTTCTGGCTTTCATAGAACACAGGAAATAGTCCTTCCATCCTTCCTCCCTAATCCAGCTAATGAGAAGGAAGAGAAATTACACACCTTAGATGTTAGAGAATGCCTTAAAGAATATCTGGCGGTTACTGACCCCTGGAAAAAGGAGAATGCCCTATTTATCTCCCATCAAGGTCCCAGGAAAGGCTGTAGAGTGTCAAAAAATACACTAGCTAGGTGGATTAGAGAGGCTATTTCAATTGCATACACCTCAAAGGGCAGACCGGCACCTGCAAAAGTGAGGGCGCATTCCACCAGAGCCATGGCGTCCTCGTGGGCCGAGAGATCAGAAGTCTCCATTGACCAGATATGTAAGGCGGCTACTTGGTCCTCTCCGAGCACCTTTTATAATCATTATAGGCTAGACTTTGGTGCTTCCACAGACCTCTCTTTTGGTTTAAGGGTACTGCAGGCTGTAGTCCCTCCCTAAAATAGTTATTACTCTCTGTAAATCTCTCAGGTGGTGCTGTCATGGACGACCGAATAAAGTCTTAGTTACTCACCGGTTAACGGTATTTTTCGGAGTCCATGACAGCACCCGTATATTCCCTCCCTTTAGTTTAAATTTGGGTGTGTACTTCTTCCTCTTAGAATCATAGAATCATAGAATCGTAGAGTTGGAAGGGACCTCCTGGGCCATCTGGTCCAACCCCCTGCTCAAAGCAGGATTCGCTAAATCATCCCAGTTAGATGTCTGTCCAGCCTCTGTTTGAAGACTTCCATTGAAGGAGAACTCACCACTTCTCGTGGCAGCCTGTTCCACTCATTGATCACTCTAACTGTCAAAAAGTTTTTTCTAATATCTAATCTGTGTCTCCTCCCATTCAGCTTCATACCATTGCTTCTAGTCTTTCCTTGTGCAAATGAGAATAAAGTTGATCCTTCTACAATGTGACAGCCCTTTAGATATTTGTAGACAGCTATTAAGTCTCCTCTCAGTCTTCTCTTTTGCAAACTAAACATTCCCAAATCCTGCAACCTTTCCTCATAAGACAGGGTTTGCAGACCAGTCACCATTCTGGTCGCTCTTTTCTGAACTTGCTCCAGTTTGTTGATGTCTTTTTTAAAATGTGGTGCCCAAAATTGGACACAATATTCCAGATGAGGTCTGACCAAAGAGGAGTAGAGGGAAATAATTACTTCACGTGATCTAGACTGTATGCTTCTGTTAATACATCCTAGAATTGCATTTGCCTTTTTTGCTGCTGCATCACACTGTTGACTCATATTCAGTCTGTGATCTATTAGTATACCCAAGTCTTTTTCACATGTGCTGTCACTTAGCCCTATTCCTCCCATTCTATATATGCTTTTTTCATTTTTATTGCCCAGATGTAGTACTTTGCATTTCTCCCTGTTAAAAACCATTCTGTTAGTTGCTGCCCACTTCTCCAGTTTATTTAAATCTTTTTGAATCCTCTCTCTCTCTTTTCTAGTATTAGCTATCCCTCCTAGCTTTGTGTCATCAGCAAATTTAATCAGTTTACCCTCAATTCCTTCATCTAAATCGTTGATAAAGATGTTGAACAATACAGGGCCCAGGACAGAGCCCTGTGGTACCCCACTTGAGACATTCTTCCAACTGGATGTGCAGCCATTTACGACCACTCTTTGGGTCCGATCACTAAGCCAGTTATGAATCCACCTAACAGTTGCCTTGTCCATTCCATACTTAGTCATTTTTTCAATAAGGATTGTATGAGAGACTTTGTCAAATGCTTTGCTGAAGTCAAGATATACTATATCTACAGCATTTCCTTGATCCACCCAATCAGTAATACCATCATAGAAGGAAATTAAATTAGTCTGACATGACTTATTAGTTACAAACCCATGCTGACTCTGTTTAATCACTTCATTCTTATTCAGGTATTGACATACATGTTGTTTAATAATTTGTTCAAAGATCTTTCCTGGTATAGAAGTCAGACTCACCGGCCTATAGTTGCCTGGGTCCACCTTCTTCCCCTTTTTGAAGATAGGAACAACATTTGCTCTTCTCCAGTCTTCTGGCACTTCTCCTGTTCTCCAAGAATTTTCAAAGATTATGGAGAGGGGTTCAAAAATTTCTTCTGCTATCTCCTTCAGTACTCTGGGGTGTAATTCATCTGGACCTGGAGACTTGAATACATTTAGGTTAGCTAAGTGTTTCCTCACTATCTTTCTGTTTATAGATATCCTGGATTCTTCTATTCCCTTAATAGGACAGTGAATAACAGTTGATGTTACATTTCCTTTCTGAGAGAAAACAGATGCAAAATAGGAATTTAAAAGTTCAGCCTTCTCAACATCCTGTCTTACCATTTCATCATTTTCATCCTGTAAAAATCCTATAGCATCTTTGACTTTTCTTTTACTTTTGACATATCCCCAAAATCCTTTATTATTGCTTTTGACATCTCTTGCAAGCCTCAATTCATTTTCAGCTTTAGATAATCTGATTTGTGCCTTGCAGGTTCTGCAGACAGCATTATATTCTTCTTTAGATATGCCTCCTTCTTTCCATTTTATAAACATTTTTTGCTTCCTTTTTAGCATGTGCTTAAGTTCTGTGTTCATCCATCCTGGTTTCCTTAAATGCTTCCTATTCTTCCCTCTTTTTGGAATTGTTAACAACTGTGCTTTGAGAATTTCATTTTTCAAGATTTCCCATCCTTGTATGTACATCCTTGTATGTACACCGGTAAAGAATAGTTGTGTAAAGTACTGTATATAATTTTGCTATTAACCATTGTGGTCCTCTTGTGCTCTGTAATCCAACTGATGCGTGGGAGAGGTGCCGCCCTTTTGTATCTGTAGGTTTCCTGTTCCTGAAGGGCGGATCCCCTCTCTCTCAGGTGGTGCTGTCATGGACTCCGAAAAATACCGTTAACCGGTGAGTAACTAAGACTTTCACACATCAGTTTTTTGCCGTCAGGCAGGATCCGGCTATTTTTAGAAAAAACGGAACCGGCATAAATTTTGGAGAACTGTAGAAACGGATCCGTTTTTTTGCTGGATCCGTCTAGCAGGTTATATCTGTTCCTGGGGGCTGGCCAATTGGATCTGAGCATGCGCAGACTTAATAAAACCGGATCCGGTGGCTGGATCCGTCTTTTTCTGGATCCGATGCATTCCGGCGCCCATAGACTTTCATTGTAGCAAAAAGCCGGAAGCGTCGGATCCGGCTTTTTCGCCGGAGACAGAAAACGTTACAGTAGCCGTTTTTTCCAGACGCCGGAATGAGACAAGTTGCCGGATCCGGCAAAAAACGGATGAAACGCAATGCCATCCGGCGCGATCCGGCGCTAATGCAAGTCAATGGGGAAAAACTGGATCCGGCATTGCATTTTGCCGGATCCGGTTTTACAAAAAAAAGCCGGATCTCGCCTGAAGGCAAAAAACTGATGTGTGAAAGAGGCCTAAGAGGCGAGACTCGAGCAGCTCTGGGTCACCACAGGTGAGGCGTCAGTATGTGACAGGCTGTAGCAGACACTGTCCGCTGGGGGCGCTGTACTGTGCGCACACGTCCTGTCAGTGACAGCCGCGGCCGCAGGAGCTCCGCGCAGCTCAGCCTGCCTGTCACTGACTGTGGCCCGAGCCGCCGCTCCTCCCCGCCCGTGCCCCTCCCGTGACGTCACCGGCCGGCAGCTCCTGCGCACTGACTCGCACATCTCCCCCCGGAGGGCGCAGGCTGCCCGGGGACACCCGGCGGGATGAGGCTGAGCTGAGGCGGCTCTGGAATGGAGAGTGCACTGCTCTGCGATGATGACATCTGTAAGTGGCGGGCAGGGTGGGTGGAATCCCGGCATCACTGTGCGCATCACTGCCACTTCTATCCCGAGTTGCCCATAGCCTCAGCCTGGCATGTTCCGACTATCCCCAGCTGCATGCGGCACACCGATGCCGGTACTCGGGGCGTCTGTATCAGCACTGGCACGCAGTGCCGGCCGGGGATATTGCGCCGGGAATGTCGCGATATGTTGTGTGAATTGCGGCACATCTGTAAGAGCTAGAGCATGAGAAGAGTGGTCAGTAACAACCAATCAGGACGCAGCTCTCCTACCAGAGGACTGCACAGAAATGAGACCTGGAATCTGATTGGTTTGTTGTCAGCTACCTTTCTCTAACATTAGTTTCATACCTGTCCCCCAATGTGTGCGGCTTTATTCCGAGGGGTCATCCCAGTAGATAATCAATGGGGCGAGGTAGAGGGGCACAGCTGCATTTAGGATGGTGGACCTGTTTCCCAGCTTCCATAGCTCCATTTGGGGGATTATCGGCTCCCCAGCGGTCGGGACGCCCCAATGATTAGTGTCCTATTGATAGAGGATAGCGTGTCGTCTTGGGAATAACCTTCCATCCCACTCATATATATGTTTATTCTGGGGGATATTACATACTAACAATCAGTGCACACCGCCCACATGTACCCCCAGAAGCAGCTTTTACGGACACATTGGATGTATATGATGCGCTCGGTAAATACGGCAGTGACGTTCGCCAAATAACCGTGGCTCGTTTTACCAGCATTAAGGACGTTATCTTCACAGATCGCAGGAATAATCGGCGTCCACAAGTTATGGAAGAGATTAGAACGTGCTTTTCTCACCTCTCCTTAAATCTTAGGTTTTTAGTCGGCCACCGTGGATGCGTGTAAATTTCATACAATGGAATGCAGATGCCAGGCAGCGCCGTACCTAGAAAGAAACTCCTGGTCCCTAACTTTTCATGTCTATTGGTGTTTGATATTCTGATTGTCTCCATACTAAAATCGTCAGTGTAGTAACGGTGCTGCCTGGCTCCTGCACGTCAGTGTAGTAACGGGTGCTGCCTGGCTTCTGCACGCCAGTGTAGTAACGGTGCTGCCTGGCTCCTGCACGCCAGTGTAGTAACGGTGCTGCCTGGCTTCTGCACGCCAGTGTAGTAACGGTGCTGTCTGGCTTCTGCACGCCAGTGTAGTAACGGTGCTGTCTGGCTTCTGCACGCCAGTGTAGTAACGGTGCTGCCTGGCTTCTGCACGCCAGTGTAGTAACGGTGCTGCCTGGTTTCTGCACGCCAGTGTAGTAACGTTGCTGCCTGACTTCTGCACGCCAGTGTAGTAACGGTGCTGCCTGGCTTCTGCACGCCAGTGTAATAACGGTGCTGCCTGGCTTCTGCACGCCAGTGTAGTAACGGTGCTGCCTGGCTTCTACATGCCAGTGCAGTAACGGTGCTGCCTGGCTTCTGCACGCCAGTGTAGTAACGGTGCTGCCTGGCTTCTGCACGCCAGTGTAGTAACGGTGCTGCCTGGCTTCTGCACGCCAGTGTAGTAACGGTGCTGCCTGGCTTCTGCACGCCAGTGTAGTAACGGTGCTGCCTGGCTTCTGCACGCCAGTGTAGTAACGGTGCTGCCTGGCTTCTGCACGCCAGTGTAGTAACGGTGCTGCCTGGCTTCTGCACGCCAGTGTAGTAACGGTGCTGCCTGGCTTCTGCACGCCAGTGCAGTAACGGTGCTGCCTGGCTTCTGCACGCCAGTGTAGTAGCGGTGCTGCCTGGCGTCTGCACTCCAGTGTAGTAGCGGTGCTGCCTGGCGTCTGCACTCCAGTGTAGTAGCGGTGCTGCCTGGCGTCTGCACTCCAGTGTAGTAGCGGTGCTGCCTGGCTTCTGCACGCCAGTGTAGTAACGGTGCTGCCTGGCGTCTGCACGCCAGTGTAGTAACGGTGCTGCCTGGCGTCTGCACGCCAGTGTAGTAACGGTGCTGCCTGGCTTCTGCACGCCAGTGTAGTAACGGTGCTGCCTGGCTTCCGCACTCCAGTGTAGTAGCGGTGCTGCCTGGCGTCTGCACTCCAGTGTAGTAGCGGTGCTGCCTGGCTTCTGCACGCCAGTGTAGTAACGGTGCTGCCTGGCTTCTGCACGCCAGTGTAGTAACGGTGCTGCCTGGCTTCTGCACTCCAGTGTAGTAGCGGTGCTGCCTGGCTTCTGCACGCCAGTGTAGTAACGGTGCTGCCTGGCTTCTGCACGCCAGTGTAGTAACGGTGCTGCCTGGCTTCTGCACGCCAGTGTAGTAACGGTGCTGCCTGGCTTCTGCACGCCAGTGTAGTAGCGGTGCTGCCTGGCTTCTGCACGCCAGTGTAGTAGCGGTGCTGCCTGGCGTCTGCACTCCAGTGTAGTAGCGGTGCTGCCTGGCTTCTGCACGCCAGTGTACTAACGGTGCTGCCTGGCTTCTGCACGCCAGTGTACTAACGGTGCTGCCTGGCTTCTGCACTCCAGTGTAGTAGCGGTGCTGCCTGGCTTCTGCACGCCAGTGTAGTAACGGTGCTGCCTGGCTTCTGCACGCCAGTGTAGTAACGGTGCTGCCTGGCTTCTGCACGCCAGTGTAGTAACGGTGCTGCCTGGCTTCTGCACGCCAGTGTAGTAACGGTGCTGCCTGGCTTCTGCACGCCAGTGTAGTAACGGTGCTGCCTGGCTTCTGCACGCCAGTGTAGTAACGGTGCTGCCTGGCTTCTGCACGCCAGTGTAGTAACGGTGCTGCCTGGCTTCTGCACGCCAGTGTAGTAACGGTGCTGCCTGGCTTCTGCACGCCAGTGTAGTAACGGTGCTGCCTGGCTTCTGCACGCCAGTGTAGTAACGTTGCTGCCTGGCTTCTGCACGCCAGTGTAGTAGCGGTGCTGCCTGGCGTCTGCACTCCAGTGTAAACTGGCTGTTACGACCTGCAGTATTTTATCTTTCCCTCCTCAGTCTGGGTACAGGCTTTCATAAATGGCAGCTATATTTTGTTTGCGGTATAACTGCAGGGATTTAGGCTAGTTTTACATTAGCGTTTATGGCCGCAGCGTTGGGCTGCGCACGGCCGCCGCTAAGCCCTGCCACCTGCTGCGCCTCTGCCGGTAGCTCCGTCTACGGACGCATGACGCTGCATGCGTCCTGCGTCTCCTATCTTTAGCACTGGGGACGCAGGCCGTGCGCTGTATGCGTTTGGCGGCGCATGCATCGTTTTGACACTGCGCCGACCAGCGCCAAACGCAACAGGTTGCAATTTGGTGCGCTCGGCGCAGCGTCAAAAGGACGCATGCGCCGCCAAACGCATACTGCGCACGGCCTGCGTCCCCAGTGCTAAAGATAGGGGACGCAGGACGCATGCAGCGTCTTGCGTCTGTAGGCGGAGCTACCAGCAGAGGTGCGGCAGGGGGCGGGGCTTAGCGGCGGCCGTGCGCAGCCCGACGCTGCGGCCGTAAACGCTAATGTGAAACTATCCTTAGTCTTCCTTCAGCTTTTGATAATTGCTCATTTGTTACAGTGCTAAATCATTGATATGGTGACTCCCTCAGTCGTGTGGCACTTCACATAGGAACGTGGCCAGCCATCGCAGCTGGAAAACTCAGCAGTATGCAGGTTCCCCATTACGCTGGGATGGGGGGGTGCATGTCTGTGAATCCCCTCACAGGCGCTCTGCTCATTTGCTGGTGGTCCTATGATCCTATACACCAAATTTTTGGTCAGTTTTAGGGATTTATGTGCACCAGAATATAGAACCTGGCGTGTCAAATTTACTATACTTTTTTTAAACTATATTGATATACGCTTTGAAGAACATTTGGACAGGTGTAGTTTGCAAAATTAAAGAGGTCGTGCTGTGAAAACAAGTTATCACCTATCCTTAAGAAAGGTAATTATTTATCGTGGTGGTCCGACCAGTAGAACTGCACTGATTAAGGCTATGTGCACACACTGCAGATTCACCTGCGGGTCTTTATCTGCAGACCTGCGGTTTGGCCTGCGGTTTTGCCCTGCGGTTTGCCACCTGGACAATGGAATAGGCAGCAAACCGCAGCAGAATCCGCAGAAATAATTGACATGTCAATTGTTTTTGCGGATTCAAAACCGCAGCTTTTCCGCAGTTAAAAATCCGCAGCGTGTGCACAGCAGAATGTTAATCCCATAGGATAACATGCTACTGTACACTGTGTGCAGAACTGCTGCGGCCAAAGCCGCAGCAAAAACCGCAGCGTGTGCACATAGCCTAACAGAATGGGCAATTTTCATCTCTGGTAGAATAGAGCGGAAATGTGGATCTTCAACGGCCCCTTTATTCTCAATGGGACTGCTGGAAAAAAAAACTATGAGGAATGATCAAGCATGCACACCGACGAGCTATAGTAACAGGGATAAAAGTTCCCTGTTCTGCCAATCAGTACCTGTCCCAGCGGTTGGACTCCCACCAATCAATAGGTAATAATTTGTTCTTCCATTACTGAGAAATCAGCATTTGAATTGATATGCAAATTAGGCTGAAGAGCTATCTGAAGCCTCCGTCACTCCAGCTCTATTCCTCGCCCAGCGCCACCTGCTCCTGCTTGACTGACAGCCTCTATGCTGTGTGACTTCAGGTAAAAGAGCCATTACTCAAGCAGGAGGAGGTGGCGCTGAGCAAGGAATAGAGCTGGAGTGGCAGAGGCTTCATATCTACAATAGCACTTGACTCTTATATGCCTATTGAAACACTGATTTCTTAGTAATGTAGGAACGGACTGATTATAGGTATTGTTGGACTTGTCTTTGAAAGAGCTACATGCTTGTATAATTGTTTTTTTTTGGGGGGGATGAAATAATGCTGACAGATTGAAGACCTTTATAGACATAAATGTGACGCTAACAGTGGTGCAATATGAAAGCCTTGGAAAGAAAAGTAATCGGCAAAATTTAGTGCAATTTGCAGTATTTTGAAGCAGAGCGTATGTATCCCAATATGTAATTCCTTAATGTATTTTACACAGTAAGTTAAAACCTTGGATTCTGCCAAAAGCGAATGTACCAAGTATGTGATCTGACGACCTCTGCGATTGGGGAATTATTTTCAGTTTTCTGTCTCTTTATCCTATTTATCCTTCACTGCTGAAGTCTGACTTTTCATTAGCATAATGCTGTACTTAGCGCAATGTTAGAAATATTACAGTCATGTTTCCCTTCACTATGGTAATTGTCTGCTTGTTGGGTCTAGAGAAAGCTAACAATTATTAGTAGAACAATAGATGGTGTCACGCGTACTTGGCGGCTGAGGTGAGATGTTTCTAGCTACCAGTCTGCTCTGATGAAGGTAAAAGCTCCTGTTACATTTCCTTCTTCCTCGTGGATATTTTCCTTTGTTTCAGTCATATACAGGGTGCCCCTAAAGTCTGAACACATAGAAAGTGAACCTGTCACCGGACCACCTACTGACAGTCAGCCGGCCAGTCAGGGCTTGGGGTGCGGTTATAGCGGCCTCTGCCACTCTTTATACTCAGAGCGTGACTGAAACGGCGCCGAACCCTGTGACTTAAACCGGAACGCTGCCGGGGAAATAAAGTTAATTTTCTCCCCGCAGCGTTCGACTACATGTCAGCATTGGGCAGGTTAGTAATGCTATTAACCTGCAGATTAGCTACATATCTGCAGGTGTGGAGACACAGGAGGTTAGCGGGTGCCCTGGTCCGCTAGCCGAAATCGCATGCACCAGGGATCATCCCACCGAATGCCCGCTCTCCTTATAACGTGGGTGTAACGCTACGCAGACAACACAGGTGAGGGTAAAACAGTATGGCAATACTTTATTGACCCACAAAACAGGCAGAGCATGCATAGAACAGTCCCAGCAAAATAACCAAGATGGTGCACATTACAGATTCTTACGCTTCCTCTGACTCGCCAGGATAAGAACAGTTGTGACTTCAAATCTTCCAAGGCCAACTACCCCACCTGTGGCACGCACTGATAGAAGGTAATGACAAGCTTAGGGAGATGACAGTCCATTAAGGTAGAAGGCTAGTTAACCGGAGGGTCATAACCTGACTTCTCTGAACATCTTCATGGAGTCAGGCGACCGGAGAGTCCCATTCCTAACTACCCCAAATGTATCTATGGATTGGTGATGGCCAGTGGTGCAGATCTGTATTCTTCCTTAGGGGCCATTATCTCGTAAGCTGGCATCCAGATTCAGTAGAATGACAAATCTGTGTCCCTCATGATGGAGTCATGATGTCTTGGCTGCTGTCATGTAGAGAGTCTCTTTCTTTGGATCTCTGAATCTCTCAGCTGTCTGTATGTCTGGAGGTAAATCTGTATATGGAGGTATCTATCCTTTTTATAAATTTCCTTCAAGTCAGCATTCACAGGTAAAGGGGAAGAATGATGATGAGACCAACTCTCATTGTTTGATTATGTAATCTATTTGCATAGTTTTTCCTCCTCTGTTTTTCAAGTCAACAAACTAGCTGGCTTGAACAACATATAATCAGCATATCAGCAAACATCACTAGTCATTTAGGATAGCAGCACAATATGCTACATCAAATGTCAATATTACAGGCTTACATGAACAAAAGTCGTGTGTTATGAATGAGTCACCGAGGAGGAAAAAACAAAAAGCAAGCTAAGCCCAGAAAACCGGAGAGGTTGGTAACTAGCGGATTGCAGACCCCTGATCCTATCCACAACAACTAGCAGTAGCCATGGAGCGTGCCTACGGTGGTCCTAGACGCCTCGTCACGGCCGGAGAACTAAAGAAAGAAAGGGAAAATCTAAACTGCCCCAGAGCAGACCCCAAAGCAATAGACAGCCCCCAACATGTATTGTTGGTGAAACAAGATGAAAACACAGACACAGATAGAAAGGCTGAGCAAACGATGGGGCCCTCACTAACTAGAAAGGACAGGAAAGAAAAGCCGCTGTCTGCAATCACGCAAAAAACCCTGCCAAAAATAATGTCCAACACGTCTGATAGAAAAAGGCCCTGAAGTCACTAGACTTCAAAACACTGTATCAGCACTCAGGTATATTCTGAAGACAGAGCAAAAGAGATCAATTGATCAGAGACAAAATGGGGATTCAGCCCAGTCCCAGCCAGGGCTGGCTGAACACAAAAACCAAGTAAACCAGGCAAAAACTCATATGAAAAATAGCAGAGAAAACTTAGCTTTAGGACGGCAGGAACCAAACTGGAAACCAGAAGCCACAGTCAGGAAAAATCACCAGCAAGAAACTAGGGAGTCGGCTGCCTTAAATCCAATCAGAAACTCCTGATGTCCAATCGCAGTCCTCTTCCTCAGGTGGCCGGTCTCTGCCATTTAGATCAGCTTCATTACCTCTCTTCACCAACAGAGGGAGTCCAGATCGAGAACTCACTACTCCTCTGTCAGCACAGCCAGCTCCATAACCCTCACCAGAAGCCACAGGCAAACCCGAAAATGAGCTCACAACAGTCGTGTGTTTTCTTGACCAACAAGGAAGAAACACATAAAATCAAAAGTCAACATATAGATAAGTCTATTCTCTTAGCTTACTGAAAATAGACATCTGGTTAATTAGGATACAATGCTGTGTTGTCACAGCATGTTAATAGTGTATTTTCTGGTATCAGGTTGCTTTTAATTACCCTCGACTTGGTCTTCTCTCGGCTTTGTGCAGTGGATGATTTTGCAAACTCCCCTCTCCCGCTCTCTGACCACAATCTTCTTTCATTCTCTATCAAGAACTGCCAGGCTGCTCAGGTCACCCCCATTGCCCATACTTATAGAAACATACAGGCCATTAACACCCAGAAACTTATGAAGAACTTGCAGTCTTCAATGGCCCCTATCTCCTCCCTCTTATGTCCTGATTCTGCATCGAAGCATTACAATGAAACACTTCAAACTGTGCCCTGGATGAATTTGCACCCCCTGTAAATAGAGTAGCACAACACAGACGGCAACAACCCTGGCACACCTTGCAAACACATTTCCTGCAGTGGTGCTCCAGGTGCGCCGAACGTCTGTGGAGAAAATCCAATCTACACGAATATTTCATCCATTATAAGTTTATGCTTAGAACATACAACACTGCCCTTCACCTCTCCAAACAAACCTATTTCAACACCCTCATCACCTCACTGTCCAATAACCTTAAACGTGTCTTTGACACTTTTCATTCTCTACTCAACCCAAGAGTACAGGCCCCAACCATGGAGCTCCGAGCTGACGATCTGGCCAATTACTTCAAAGAAAAAATTGACCAGATCCGACAGGAAATTATCTCCCAATCACCTCATACCATGCACTGTCCTCCCTCCCCCACTGCATCTAGCGCACTCTCTGATTTTGAACCAGTCACAGAAGAAGAAGTAAGCAGACTCCTTGCATCTTCTCGTCCAACCACTTGCACCAGTGACCCATTTCCGTCACATCTCCTCCAGTCCCTTTTCCCTGCTGTCACCCCTCACCTAGCTAAAATATTTAACCTCTCTCTCTCTTCTGGTATCTTTCCCTCCTCATTTAAGCATGCCATCAAACATCCACTACCATCCCTCGACCAAAACTGTGCCGCTAATTGTAGACCTGTCTCTAATCTTCCCTTCATCTCTAAACTCCTGGAACGCCTGGTCCACTCCCGTCTTATCCGCTATCTCTTTTATAACTCTCTTCTCGACCCTCTCCAATCCGGTCCGCTCTTTACACTCTACTGAAACTGCCCTCACTAAAGTCTCTAATGATCTACTAACAGCTAAATCAAATAGTCATTACTCCATGCTAATTCTCTTGGATCTCTCTGCAGCATTCGACACTGTGGATCATCAGCTCCTCACTATGCTCCGTTCCATTGGCCTCAAGGACACCGTTCTCTCCTGGTTCTTCTCCTATCTCTCTGACCGCTCCTTTACTGTATCTTTTGCTGGTTCCTCCTCCTCTCATCATTCCCTTACTGTTGGGGTTCCTCAAGGATCGGTTCTAGGCCCCCTCCTCTTCTCCTTGTACACTGCCCCTATTGGTCAAACAATCAGTAGATTTGGTTTCCAGTACCATCTCTATGCTGATGACACCCAATTATACGCTTCTTCTCCTGATATCACGCCAGCCTTTCTAGAAAACACCAGCGATTGTCTAAACACTGTGTCTAACATCATGTCCTCACTATATCTGAAACTGAAACTGTCAAACACTGAACTCCTTGTGTTTCCTCCCTCTACTAATGTACCTATACCCGACATTGCCATTTCCGTGTGTGGTTCCACTATTACTCCCCAGCAACATGCCCGCTGTCTTGGGGTCATACTTGACTCCAAGCTTTCCTTTGCCCCCCACATTCGAACACTGGCTCGCTCTTGTCATCTGCACCTCAAAAACATTTCTAGAATTCGACCTTTTCTTACTTTTGACTCTGCAAAAACTCTTACTGTTTCTCTTATTCATTCTCGTCTCGACTGTTGTAACTCTCTTCTAATCGGTCTCCCTCTTACCAAACTCTCCCCCCTCCAATCTGTCTTGAATGCTGCAGCCAGGATCATATTCCTCGCCAATCATTACACCGATGCCTCTACCTTGTGCCAGTCATTACACTGGCTTCCCATCCACTCCAGAATTCAGTATAAACTTATTACCCTCACCCACAAAGCTCTCCATGGCTCAGCACCACCCTACATCTTCCTTGTTTCAGTATACCACCCTACCCACGCCCTCCGTTCTGTGCTGATCACCTGAGGTTAGCATCCTCAATAATCAGAACCTCCCACTCCCGCCTCCAAGACTTTACACGTGCTGCGCCTATTCTTTGGAATGCACTTCCCAGGTCAATACGATTAGTCCCCAATCCCCACAATGTTAAGCGTGCCCTGAAAACGCATTTATTCAGACTGGCCTATCGCCTCAACATATTAACCTAATCTATCCCTGTGTGGCACAGCCAAAAGTTTTACCATAACCAGGTTCCCCGCATCATGTTCCCACATGCTTTATGCATCCATTAGCCCTCTGTGTCTGTACTGTTACACACTTAACATTATGGCTGGTCCATACAATCAGGGCAACTGTTACCACCCACCCTTCGTGTCTACCTCTTTCCTCATAGACTGTAAGCTTGCGAGCAGGGCCTTCACTCCTCTTGGTATTTGTTACAATCTATGTGATTATTGTTATGCTGTAATGTCTATTGTCTGTACAAATCCCCTCTGAAATGTAAAGTGCTGCGGAATATGTCGGCGCTATAGAAATAAAATGTATTATTATTATTATTATTATTATTATTATTATTATTGTTATATTTTTGGATTGGGGAACGTGGTGATGTGGAGTGGTCTCCTTATTCATCTGACTTTAATGCCCTTGACTTCTTTTTCTGGGTTATGCTAAAGGAAATGTTTTCAATGAAAATCACAGATATTACACATATGATTTACTCAAAAAGAATGAATATGCTAAATATGACGGCAATGTTCACTTGAATTTTGTAAAGAGCATCAATCTTTCCATCGCAAATGATGGAAATCATATTGAAGAATTAATTTAATAATCCAATTGCATAAAATGTTAATAAATTTCATTTCTTGAAATATGCATTTTTGGCTGTGTGTCTGGGCTTTAGGGACACCCTGGATGAAGTAGAGCAAAAAACAAAAAATCTAGGGACCGTGGTGCAGCAGTCACATTGGTATTCCATGGTAATCCAGAGCCCTGCGAACCTCCTCCAACCTGCTGGCCTCACCGGTACTTCTTCTGATTAGTTGATCTTAATAACCCATAATGCGATTCACATGTCTGTTTTTAGTCGATGTCATGGATGAAAATTGCCCGTAAAGTCAATGAGCCCCCTTTCACACGTCGGTGTCTCCGGTACGTGAGGTGACAGTTTTCTTATGTCCCGGAGACAAATGAATGGGTCTATGTACATGTGCGTGTGTTTTCACGGACCGTGTGTCCATGTGCAAAACACGGAGACATGTCCGTTTTCTCACGGACCGCAAAACATGCCGCACACGTGCACACAGAGAACAGTGCGAACGGACGGCTGCCAGGGAAGTGGCGCTACTGTAAGCCACTGTAAGCCGCTGTTCCCCGGTGGCTGGTGCTGAACACGCCTGTCATTATTCTCCCCTGCTCTGCCGGCGAGCAGGGGAGAGTGAATGAAAAACCTGACGTTGGGTCCCCTTTTTTTTGTAACCAACCTGACAAAATTCACAGGTGCGGGCAGCTATTCTCAGGCTGGTAAGGGGCCATGGGCCGGCAGCTGTCCAGAAAAGATGTATCTATTAGATGCGCCAATTCTGGAGTTTTGCCCCATTCTTTCCACTTTCCTTCTAGCGGTGGCATGTGGGGTAAGGAAGGGTTAATGTCACCTTCCTATTGTACGGTGACATTAAGCCCGGCTTAGTAATGGAGAGGTGTCAATAAGAAAAGTGACCTGCCGGCAGCTCCAGTAGTTCATGGAGCAGCGCAGACGCGGAGGTCACTTTTCAATACCAGTCTATTGACTTGTATCACAGCGTTTTTTGCTGCAAAGTAATAAAAAATGCCGTAAAACTCACTGTGCATGAAATTACCCTTAGAAGTGAAAAAAAACTAATTACAAGACTACAGAGCTAATATGTAGATGTTAAAGATGCATTTACATCTTACAATTATGTGCCCACTAATTTGACCGTAATGGTCTTTATTAGGAAAAGTCAGATAATAACGATAGCAATGATTTTAATATAGGACAGATCAATTTAAATATAGGATACATTTATTACTGATCGTTCTATGTTTTAACACCAGGCAATTACCATTACAATTGCGCTGAAACGTACTAATTGCACCAATAATTGATACCTGTAAATCCACCATAAGCAAAGAAATGGTCACAGAAAGTCTTCTGGGGGCTTTTAACCCATCTGACATTGTGCTTATACTTCAGCGTCTCTAACAGCAGCCGAGCAGCTCTGGTAGTAGAGAACTCACTCCATTTTTTTCCCTCTATTTATTTTTTTATGTGTCGTATCTATTTACAAAGGACATTGTACTGCCGAGAGTAATAATTTTTAGGCAAGCCTAAAAATATTTTCCCCCTGACGAACAATTGTTTTACTCATTCTTTGGTGAATGTTGGCCTGTTTAGACAGGCCAATAATCAGGAAACAACCTTTCCTAGGAACGGAGATGGAGATAGATGTACCTCAAGACGTGTGCACCAATGAAGAAATATTCAAAGGTGTTGTCACCTGTTTTATTTTTTTTATTTGTTTTTCCTTCAAATATTCATGCAGCAGGTTCTTTAATAAATCACACCTTACCGCTGCCTGTCTCTACCTCAGCCCCCCACCAATCTTCTGGCTTCCTATCTCAGGGGTAGGTGTTGTGAGTTCATTTTCCCCTTCACCTTTGATGTCTGATGAACTCCCTCTGCTGGTGAAGCGAGGTAGTGAAATTGATTGGGATGGGAAGAACCTGTCATCTGAACAGGCGGAGTGTGATTGGACATCTGGAATTTGAGTGGATATAAGGCAGCCGACGCCCTGCAGGGTTTGCTGGTGATCCTTTCTGCTCTGAGCCCTGGCATCCAGTTTTAGTTCCTGTCTACTAAAAGCTAAGTTTTTGCGCTGCTATTATTCCATGAGATTTTGTCTGGTTTCCTTAGTGTTTGTATTCAGCAAGTCCTGGTTGGGACTGGCTGAATTCCATGTTTGTCTCTGATCAGTTGATCTCTTTGCTCTGTTTTCAGAATATACCTGATTGCTGATATAGTGATTTTGAAGTCTAGAGACTTCAGGGCCTTTTTTCCTATCAGACGGTTGGGACATTTTTGTAGGGTTTTTTGCGGATTGCAGCCAGCATCTTTTCACGGCTACTGTTGTGGTGAATAGGATCAGGGGTCTGCAATCTGATAGCTACCAACCTCTCCGGTTTTCTGGACTTAGCTTGTATTTTTGTTTTCTCCTCCTCCGGTGACTCATTCATAACAGGGAAGAGAGAGTAAGGTGTGAGGCAGCTGTATGATTGCTGCAGCCAGTTGATGACCACAGCCTCCAGTCACTCCTGTACTGGGCTGCCACTAGGAATTTCGGGGCCCCATACTTGCAAAATTTTCATGGCCCCCTTGAGATTCCGCCCAGGCTCCACCCCAGTCCCACCTCCACCCCTCGAACTGTCCACAGTCCCACCGCTCTCTCTTGGAAAAACTCCACTTCTCACCAATCACACATTAACAGTTCCCATCTCCAGCAGCTCGTTTTGGCCAAAAGATTTTTTAAATCTGCCACCACGACAAGGTAGACTCTTTTGGCCAGGCCCTACTCTACTCTGACCTATTAAACATTTGTTAAAATATTCAATACAATTTAGGTATATTTTTAATTTATTTTTCAATTTTTAAAATGACCAATAATATCACATTCAAAGGGACAAATACCACCGCACCATGCCCAGACCACATATTACCACCACAGTGACAGAATAATAGCACATACAAGGGACAAATACTACCACACCATGATCAGACACCATTTTACAACCACATGGTGACCAATAATACCACATACAATGAACAAATACAGGCACACCATGACCAGACCACATATTACCACCACAGTGACAGAATAATAGCACATACATGGGATAAATACCACCGCACCATGCCCAGACCACATATTACCACCACATAGTGACGGAATACTATAATACTGATCATTATTAAAAAACATAATACTATCACCATAAGTGCCATTATACACAGGAGATCTGTACTTAGTATGCAGTGTCTGTGTACAGGTAATACAGTGATCACTAGTGACAGTATACACAGGAGCTTTGTATATAGTGTCATTGTACAGGTAATACAGTGATCACCGGTGACAATATGCACAGGACCTCTGTATATAGTGTATAGTGTCAGTGTACAGGTAATACAGTGATCACTGGTGACATTGTACACAGGAACTCTGTATATAGTTTCCCTGTACAGGTAATGCAGTGATCACTGGTGACATTGTACTCAGGCACTCTGTATATAGTATATAGTGTCAGTGTACAGGTAAAACACTGACTCGCCAGTGACGTCTCTTGGTGAAGTCCTTCAGTTTTGCTTTTCATCTTTCATCCAGCACAGACCGCAATCACGTGTTCCAGCCAATGCTTGTCTCTGCAGGAAATATCACAGTTATCTGGAGCTCCGCTTGCAGAACATATTACTTAATTTTTTCCCAACTTCTACACTACACCAGATGAAGAAAAAAAGGCCACACAGTGTCGCTCTGCACAGTAACAGGACCTCCCCCCATTTAAAACAGTATCCTCAAAAAAATAAAATAAATACATCTCTTCAGTAATAATATCCCTTAATTAGCCTCTATGGTAATAATATCCTCCATCCTGGCCCCCGTGTGTCTCATTCCTGGCTCCAGCCATATGTTCTCTCATCCTGCCCTCATGAGTATCCATCCTGCCCCCATATGATCTCCCGATCCTGCCCCATCTGTCTACATTGTATCCATCCTGCCCCATCATCCTGCACCATGTGTCTCGCATCCTGCCCCCTCCTGTGTCTCGCATCCTGCCCCCTCCTGTGTCTCGCATCCTGCCCCCTCCTATGTCTTGCATCCTGCCCCCTCCTGTGTCTTACTGTCACATTCTGCCCAGTGTCCATTCTGCCCCCTCCTGTGTCTTAATGTCATATTCTGCCCCCGTGTCTCACATTCTGCCCCCGTGTCTCACATTCTGCCCCATGTCCATTCTGCCCCCTCCTGTGTCTCACTGTCACATTCTGCCCCCGTGTCTCACCTTCTGCCCCATGTCTCACCTTCTGCCCCCGTGTCTCACCTTCTGCCCCCGTGTCTCACCTTCTGCCCCCGTGTCTCACCTTCTGCCCCCATGTCTCACATTCTGCCCCAGTGTCTCACATTCTGCCCTCATGTCCATTCTGCCCCCGTTGTTGTAAATTCTCTCTCTGGCTTCCCTCTGGTGATTACTGAAGGTAGTGGAGCTGATCTGATTGACAGAGGCTTGCCACCTTATAATGGACGATTGGAGATCTGGGGTTTCTGATTGGGATTTAAGACAGCTGACTCCTTCTATCCCTGCTGGTGATTTTCTTACTGTGCCTTCTGAGGTCTGATGTTTCCTGCTCTGTCCCTGCATGGTTCAGCTAAGTGGTTTATTTGCTATTCTGTTTGCATTTGATCTGGTTTTGTCTATCTCTGCTTTGTGCGGGTCAGCTAGCTCCGGCTGAGGCTGTGCTGAATCACCGCCCATATGTTACTGCTTGTGCCAGTTTGTTTTGTCCCCTGTTATATTGGTCTCTTTTTGCTTTGCTTTCAGAATATACCAGAGTGCTGATATAGTGGGGCGAAGTTGTGCGACTGGAGTGTTTTTTTTTGTGCATCAGACATGTTGGCTTTTTTGCATTGTTTTTTGCGTGATTGCAGACAGTGTCTTTCCTTTCCTGTCCTGTCTAGTCAGTGTGAGCCCCATCATCATTTGCTCAGTCTATTTTTCTTCCTGCATATGTGTTTTCATCTTTGGGGTCTGCTCCGGGGCAGTTTAGATTTCCCCTTTCTTGCTTTAGGCTTAGTTAGCTCTCCGGCTGTGCCGAGGCGTCTAGGATCATCATAGGTACGCTCCACGGCTACGCTAGTTGTGTGGATAGGATCAGGTGTCTGCAATCCGCTTAGTTACCAACCTCTCTGGTTTTCTGTGGCTTAGCCTGGGCCTGCTATCCTCCTCGGTGACCCATTCATAACACCCCGTGTCCAGTCTGCCCCCTCCTGTGTCTCACTGTCACATTCTGCCCCCGTGTCCCACATTCTGCCCCCGTGTCTCACATTCTGCCCTCATGTCCATTCTGCCCCCAAGTCTCACATTCTGCCCCCGGCTTGCCGGCGCCTCTTTCAATAAAAAAAAACACGTTCTTACCTTGCCGCGCTCCTGCGGCGAAGCTCCCTCCACGCAGCTGAAGCGCGCACTCACCAGCGAATGACTATGACATTAGACGCCGGCGACGTCCGCGCTGCGGCGGACGTCAGCTGACAGCCTCCGATTGGCTGACGGCTGTTAACAATTGGTGCTAGGGCCCGGTTTAGCCTGCCGGTAGGGCCCGGTGAGCAGATGAGTCGGGGCCTGTTGTGGGCCCCCTCTGCCCACCGGGCCCCATACGCCAGTCAGGGCAGTAATGCCCTGATGACGGCTCTGCTCCTGTAGCTAGTGATTGGCAGCAGCACATGTCTGTATGGTCAGAACAGGATGCAGAGAGTCTGGCTCTGTACTTCCTGTTACGTTTGCACAGGAATGGAATTTCCCTTGTAACAATTCCCCTAAAAATAACGTGATCTAGATAAGGAAATGTGGCCATTCAGGGATGTTGGCTTTTGCACAGATCTTATGTTTTGCCTTCCCTTATCTAAGAGCTCATGTAGTGTACGGAGCCTGTATGGTTCTTGTAGAACTATAGGCACATACAGGCTCTGTCAGACGCTATGTATACATGTTCTTATCTGGAAGAATACCTCCGTGTATATGGAGTCTGATTGAGCAAGCAGAACAGTCGTTCAATAGCCAGTTTAAACAGGCCGACCACACTTCCATGCACATAGAATGATTATTAAGGGGGTTTTCCCACAAGCAAAGTATTTTTGGATTATTAGATCTTGGAATAAAAATAAGTTCCACAATTGGATGTGTTTAAAAAATGTTCCTGTCCTGAGATAGTCTTATAAATGTGCCCCTGCTGTGTACTGTGTAATGGCTGTGTCTGACTGTACATGAACATGGTCTGATCATACACAGCTCCAAGGCAGGGGAGGAAGCAAAAAAAGAGTATACAGACAGAACAACCAGTGATCACCGCTCTTGGGCAGGGGAGGAAGCAAAAGAGAATACAGACATTACAGCAGGGGATCGCAAGTGATTCTTTTTGTGAGGCAAAACATTTTCCTGCCTGTTTATAAGCAATGCTTTACCTAGTAGAATTGTTTGTGATCCCCTGCTGTCCTGTCCGTATCCCTTTTTCTTTTGTTTCCTCCCCTGCCCAGGAGCTGTGGTATATCCAACCAAGTTCCTTCAGGATCAGACCCTGAGACATTAAAATGTTGAGTAAAATTAACTTTGTGGGAAAACCCCTTTACTGGTTGTTCTGTGTGCAAATAATTTATCTAGCAGAAGCCAATGTGTTTAAGAAAAGTGAAAGCTGAAAACCCCTTTAAACAGCACAAGCATTCTTGGTTGTGTATGAATGAGCGGAAAAACGGCTGTTTGCCAAACTAGTGATGTGTAAGGTGTATGCTTTGTCTTTCCAAGAACAAAACTGGCCAGTTGAAATAGAGCACGTCCACTCCTCGTCTTCTGACATCTTCTAGTAGGGAGAGTCAGGAGAACCTCATACACATAAGGTACTCCACTGGCATTGACCAATATACACCCAATGTGTATGGCCAGCTTAACAGTGGAAAATGCACCCCCATTGCTTATGATGTCCATATACCCTAATAGAATGATTGAATCAGGAAAATGGGTATTACTAGCGCACTAGATTTACATACTATTTTGTGTGTGTCTGGTGCCTCCTGATGATACTGCTGTGGAGGGGCGAGGTGTGCACTGACTGAGGTGCACAAGCCTGAGGACTGAGGGCTGTGTTTTCCTAATTTTCGTTCCTGTCTTCCCTTGAGCCCTCACACACAATGGCAGCCCGTCAGCTCTAATTGATATCACTGGCCACTGTGACACTAAAGAGCTGTAGAACGGAAGAGCGGCTCCGGGCCCAGCAGTGGCTTGGTATACGTCCTGATGGAAACCAACATGTTACATTGAGGCCCATTTTATTGTTTCTTACCAGTGCTGAAATGACCAGCAGTATACAATGAGTCAGTGTATAAAGGGTTAAGAGACGAGATAGATAAAATCCTCCCATAGTATCGCCTTATCGATCCAGCGTTTTCTGAGTCTTTGCTTTTACTATCACAATTTATAGGTGGTTGAGGTTGTAAAATGCCAGGAGTGAATGAATCCAATATTTCACTGTAGGTTTATAGGCATAAGAATCATCACTATGGGGCTTGTAACGATCGTTCCTAATGGTCTTCAAGCTTGGCCATTAGCAAAATACACGTTCGGCAATGTACCGTAAATGGAGGGTATTTACAATGAGAAACATGGCTTGTGTTATGAAACTTATATAAGTAATACGAGAACTACACGTTATACCCTAACAGACACCGACATAAGAGGGCCCCCTTCATAGACCCCTGTGTAGCTGCACAAGATGTGTCAATGGTACGTCCACTCCTCCATTATACCTACAGGGGCTTTTATAACATCCCATTCTAAATCTAAAGGTGTTAATTTGGGGTTGGTCCCTTTTTGTTGCTAAAACAGCTTCTACATCAAAAACTGCCTATGTCTGGCAACAAGACAAGAAGATCCGATGATACATTATTGAGGTTCTGTTTGGTGGCTTTAGTGTCTTTTTTTTATAATTTTCCTCTTATGAATAAAATTGCCCGAAATATGCAGATATGAAGCAAACCTAAAATTGTGGCATTAACCTCTTGACAATTGCTTTGTTTCAGTGCTTCGCTCCGAGCAAGAATTTCACATTGCAGCCAAGTCCAACAACACTGAGAAGATGCTGCAGCTGATGAAGAAAGGGGTGGATGTCCGAGCCAAGAACAGTGTAGGTACCATGTCCCTTCCACTTTATTTTCGGAATATTGATTTTACAGTTGTTTGCTATGAATGGATCGGCTATGTGAGTAAAAAGTGGGCCACTTACCCTTAGTAGCCAGATAAGTTATCGCTTTCATAGTCGAAAGGGGCTTTGGAAGGTGAAAGCTGGAATCTGATTGGTTGCGTCTCATTTCCCTTTTAATGCATATTCCACGATCTCAAGGGGTAAGAACTTTTTAAACAACTTTTCATACGTAAACCACAACTGCCCATTGCTGTTTTTATAGCATGTGGAAAATTGTCAAAGTTCATGGAAGCCTAGTGTAAGTGTATATCACCGCCGCGTGCGTGTGCAGGAGCATGCACCTCTCAGCCAACCGGTCATTCATAACTGTGAAGTGTGTTGTTCCATACTTCATAGCTGAAAGAAGTTGTAATAACCGAGAAATCTAGTGTCCTTGTTGGAAGGGTGGGGCAGGACCACAAAAGATTTCTGCAAGCACCAAGTCAGGATTGTCAGTTTCTTCACATTGACACTTGGTCTTTATACTCTTCTGTCTCTAGGCCTCGCAGACACGTTATCATGGTCTCTCTGTGTCTTCTTACCTTATGTTTCAGGTAGATAGGACAGCCCTACACTGGGCAGCAGGTGCTGGACATGAGCAAGCGGTCAAGCTGCTGTTGGAGCATGATGTTCCTGTGGATGAGGAAGACTGTGTATGTATCTGCTCTGTCTGGAAAAGTGTAAATTTGTCTGACAGATCTGGGGGAATTTATTATTCTACCTGCACCTAAAAAACTGTCTCCAAAATGTCTCAAAATTTGACACTAATGGTATTTTGCAAAAAAGTTTACAACTTTTTGACATTTAGCACCACTCCAGATACCTTTTTACAAAAATATGCAAATTAATTTGGTGCACCTTACAATCAAAGTGTGGTGATCCTAAACCGTAATCAATGAGCTCACTTCCTACATTTTCGTGTATAAATCAATTGAAGACTGTTTCCCGTTCTTCTCCAATTGGAAATGGGATATTTCTCTTTTCCAAACCCATGCCAAGCTTATATACTATAGTAAAACTGGGCAACATCTCTGTGTGTCGGATGATTTCTAATTTTTCTTTTATTCTGGGTCAAGTTTGGAATGAATGCTTTACTACTGGGAGCATGGTTCGGACATCTTAAGATTCTTCATATCCTTGTCAATGCTGGAGCCAAAATCACCTGTCAAAACAAGGTGAGTGTCAGTAATATTCAATAAGTGTCATGTGTTCATCACATAATAAGAAAATTGAAAGGGCTTGAAAAAGTACCTCTCATTTCTCTGAGCCGCGAAGTGTTCATACATCCTCTTTATGTATTATGGGGCCTTATTTCCAACTACAAGTTTGGACACCGGCTGTAAAAGACACCAGTATAGCCACTGGCTGCAAACGACACCAGTATGGCCACCGGCTGTAAAAGACACCAGAATAGCTGCCGGCTGCAAAGGACGCCAGTATGGCCACCAGCTGCAAAGGACACCAATATGTCCAACGGCTGTAAAAGACACTAGTATGGCCGCCGGCTGCGAAGGACGCCAGTATGGCCGCCGGCTGCGAAGGACGCCAGTATGGCCGCCGGCTGCGAAGGACGCCAGTATGGCCGCCGGCTGCGAAGGACGCCAGTATGGCCGCCGGCTGCAAAGGACGCCAGTATGGCCATCTGATGCGATAGATGCCAGTGTGGCCACCGGCTGACTGCTAGAGTGCAGAATCTAGAGGTTTCCTACCTTAAAAAAAGCTTTGTATAATACTTTGTTTATAAGAATTACGGTGAGAAATATGACCTTTACCATGGTTTCAATATAGATACTGTATAAGACAAACAAAGAGAGGAGGAAGCATCATTGTGAAAAATCCCTTCACGAGTGGGCACAGAGCTTCTATAGCTTGACTCAGATCCCCAAATAACCAAGCATAAAAAAGAGAAAAGGTTGTGATTTTATTTAGCCAAGCCTAGCAGAGATATGAATGCTACGTTTCAGCTCCTCCATCAGGCCATTATGACGTGTCTGCTTGCTAGATAATACCTGCTGTATTACTTATTGTTTGGCTAGTAAAATATGAACTTTCCTTGTAATTTGCAAAAACTTTTTGAAAGTGGAATGAATACATCCTTTTAAAGGGAAAAATCTCATAAGGAATTGGCCTATTGTTTAAATCAGATTTTTTTTGGTGTTTAAATGTATTTTTATTAATTAAAGTATTTTTTTAGATATCACTACAGTATGTTAAAAAACAAACCTTGGGGCTTTTCCAGACACATGCACCTTGATCTTTACAGAAAACTTTTCAGGATTCTTATTATTATCCCAGGCAGGATTACAATCTGAGGTTACACCTCTATACGCAGCTGAAGTTTCTATTTTTCTATTTTTTTTTGTGTGTTTTTTTCAATACAGATTGTAATATGAAAAATATCTGATCGCTATAGATTTTATATGTAAAAACAAACATAACAACGTACGGTAAGTGGTTTTAGGATGGCCATGAATAGGAGATCGAAACACAAGTTTCCTAACCGTTTTTTTAGGCGATGATGTAAGGCCATGCAGAGACAAAGATGTTTTGTACCTTTAAACACCATGATCTTGTTTCCTACGCTCCAGATTACAGCTGGAACGTGTGGCTGACAATCGTCGGAGTCATTGGCTATGTCCAGCATTAAGCTTCCATTGTCCTACATGACATGTTCGCATTGTCATTTACTGTACTAATCGTTGTATGTGTTGAATTTCCAGAATGGCCTAAACTTGCTCCAATGCGCAGCCCAAAGAGGTCACATCAAAGTCATGGAGTTTATTATGGAGGATCTGGAGGACATCAAGCTAGATAAGACTGATAAGGTAAGTGGGATAGCCTGACTTGTTAGTTAATATTATGACTGCTACAGCAACCATGAATGAAGTGTTGATGGTCTGTCTAGAGACATCAGAGACATGGAAGAGACATAGTATTCTCTATGAGAAAGCTGACGAATGACACGAAGGCCGGCAGCTTATCTTGGAGGAAGCCATGTGATTGGCAGTTCGAAATCAGACGTGTGATCGAGATATATCCTGATTATTAGTCGGCCAGTGCCCCATACATATTAACCGTTGGCCGAACTCATCTATATCAGCGGGTTCAGTCTACATTAGTCTAATCATTAGTCTAATGTGTTTGGGGGCTACTGATAGCTCAATGTCCCAAACTGCTGAATGAGCACAGTATTCTTGGCCTAGAGTTGTTCTTACAGTGGCTGTCGGTGTGGGCTGATAATGTCTTTATCAGTTTAGGATCCGGACAGACCAGTTGTGAAGGTGTGAAGGGTCATTATGCCGGTGGTGTTGCATCTACAGCTAATTTATTGGCAATGTGATTGTTTTGAAAGCACAAATTCTTGTATTGTGAGAATAAACATCAGCCGGTACTGACGGGCAAGCTGCGAGGCGCGTGCGGTATAACACACCCCGGCCTGTGAGCAGAGAGGGATCCATTTACAGAGCTCTTGTACGGGACACATCACCTGACATTACATCTCACAATACACCACACGAAAGAAGTTAAAGGGCTTGTCCTCTACTAGACCATGCATGCTTTATCATTTCAGGGCCCCATGCAAAGTAAAAAAAAAAAATCTATTCTTCCATGGCAGCACTGTTCCTGCAATGTTGGCTCTGCTATTCCCGACGGGTCATATGGCCTTGTTGTTACTTGACTTCTGTAGCTGATCAGCAGAATAGGTTGTTTTAATTTTAAATGGGGGCTTGAAGTGATTAAGCCGGAGTTGTCCAGTAGGAGAAAATGTATACTACTGCCTAAGGGGTGAGCAAGATAACACTTATCCGTTGGATATGTGATAATTGTTTTCGTTGAAGGTTTCACACCACTCGGATCCCCACCAATCACCAGCACAGGAGACTTCCCAGTCTATGGTACTGAAAATACAAGTGCTCACTGCAGTGTGCCCGCTTTATGGTGCCCATCAAAAAGAGTTTTTTTTTTTAAGTATGAGGCGGTGTTCCTTCCTATATTTTGTCTCTTTTTAGCTGGATCCATTTCACTTGTGTATTCTCTGAGTGGGATAATAGATTCAACCTTCAGAGAATCATAGAGGCACATCATCTATGCAGCACAGAGCATTTCAGGAGATGCCTTCACTAAGCAATGTAAAGGAAGGATTGTGTGTGAAGAGGGCAGCATATTAGTAGATTCAGCAAGCCATGAACAGTAAAGTCATGTTCCTGTTATATGGCCTCCACACTTTTAATTAAAGCCGAACAAACTCACCAATATCGATGGGATTAGCCCACAGAATTAAGCCCTTGCTCGTGTCTTTTTATTGGAAACATATGAACGCTCCGTAAAGCCAAATGTTCATTTATATAGGGGGTAGGTGGGGTAGAGATAGGATGACATTTGTCAGCCAGCCATCCAAGGTGCATGGCCACTTTTATGCCTTGTTCAGATATTCATGAGTCGCATACATTAAACTGCTTAACAGACATCATCACTGTCGCCATTGGGACTCACAATCTAGATTCCCTATCAGTATGTCTTTGGAGTGTGGGAGGAAACTGGAGTACCCGGAGGAAACCCATGCACACATGGGAAGAACATACAAACTCCTTGCAGATGTGGTACTTAGTATGATATGAACCCAGGACCCCAGCGCTTCAAGGCTGCAGTACTAACCAGTGAGCCACCATGCTACCCATAAATGCATGTTATATTTGTGTTTTTCACGGACAGAGCACGTACAGTTGTGGCCAAAAGTATTGACACCCCTGCAATTCTGTCAGATAATACTCAAGTTTCTTCCTGAAAATGATTGCAAACACAAATTCTTTGGTATTATTATCTTCATTTAATTTGTCTTAAATGAAAAAACACAAAAAAAATTGTCCTAAAGCCAAATTGGATATAATTCCACACCAAACATAAAAAAGAGGGTGGACAAAAGTATTGGCACTGTTCGAAAAATCATGTGATGCTTCTCTAATTTGTGTAATTAGCAGCACCTGTAACTTACCTGTGGCACCAAACAGGTGTTGGCAATAACTAAATCACACTTGCAGCCAGTTGACATGGATTAAAGTTGACTCAACCCTCTGTCCTGTGTCCTTGTGTGTACCACATTGAGCATGGAGAAAAGAAAGAAGACCAAAGAACTGTCTGAGGACTTGAGAAACCAAATTGTGAGGAAGCATGAGCAATCTCAAGGCTACAAGTCCATCTCCAAAGACCTGAATGTTCCTGTGTCTACCGTGCGCAGTGTCATCAAGAAGTTTAAAGCCCATGGCACTGTGGCTAACCTGCCTAGATGTGGATGGAAAAAAAAATTGACAAGAGATTTCAACGCAAGATTGTGCGGATGTTGGATAAAGAACCTCGACTAACATCCAAACAAGTTCAAGCTGCCCTGCAGTCCGAGGGTACAACAGTGTCAACCTGTACTATCCGTTGGCGTCTGAATGAAAAGGGACTGTATAGTAGGAGACCCAGGAATACCCCACTTCTTACCCCGAGACATAAAAAAGCCAGGCTGGAGTTTGCCAAAACTTACCTAAAAAAGCCTAAAACGTTTTGGAAGAATGTTCTCTGGTCAGATGAGACAAAAGTAGAGCTTTTTGGGCAAAGGCATCAACATAGAGTTTACAGGAGAAAAAAAAGAGGCATTCAAAGAAAAGAACACGGTCCCTACAGTCAAACATGGTGGAGGTTCCCTGATGTTTTGGGGTTGCTTTGCTGCCTCTGGCACTGGACTTGCTTGACCGTGTGCATGGCATTATGAAGTCTGAAGACTACCAACAAATTTTGCAGCATAATGTAGGGCCCAGTGTGAGAAAGCTGGGTCTCCCTCAGAGGTCATGGGTCTTCCAGCAGGACAATGACCCAAAACACACTTCAAAAAGCACTAGAAAATGGCTTGAGAGAAAGCACTGGAGACTTCTAAGGTGGCCAGCAATGAGTCCAGACCTGAATCCCATAGAACACCTGTGGAGAGATCTAAAAATGGCAGTTTGGAGAATGCACCCTTCAAATATCAGGGACCTGGAGCAGTTTGCCAAAGAAGAATGGTCTAAAATTCCAGCAGAGCATTGTAAGAAACTCATTGATGGTTACCGGAAGCGGTTGGTCGCAGTTATTTTGGCTAAAGGTTGTGCAACCAAGTATTAGGCTGAGGGTGTCAATACTTTTGTCTGGCCCATTTTTGGAGTTTTGTGTGAAATGATCAATGTTTTGCTTTTTGCTTCATTCTCTTTTGTGTTTTTTCATTTAAGACAAATTAAATGAAGATAATAATACCAAAGAATTTGTGTTTGCAATCATTTTCAGGAAGAAACTGAGTATTATCTGACAGAATTGCAGGGGTGTCAGTACTTTTGGCCACAACTGTACCAATTGCTGTCTATTACTGTTCATGTGTTTAGGGTTTTTTTTTTTTTATTGCTGCCCATGTGCCAAAAAAGACACGGAGACGTGTACACTTTTGATCTGCGCCTCTGATGACAATTACACATACAAGTCTATGGGTCTGTGAAAATCGCATACAGCACATGGGTGATATCCATGTCCGTGTCTAACCCGTATGCCGTACGTGATTAACATTGTAATGATTAGGAGAAGCTTTGACATTTTATTTATGTTTTTCAACAGTCAAAATCACTGATGTTCAAAACGTACACCGATGAAACTCTGAGCCAAATTATTGACGAACGATTGTCCATGTTTTAAAGTATGAGAAAAATCACTGACATCTGAATGAGGCCATAGGCCCAGTTCATGTCCCATTAAGAGTACAGGCTGATCCATGATCACACATAGTTAGTTTTTTTTTGTTACTTTTATATCATGCAGTTAGTGCTGATGTAGTCATCGGCGTGCTAATAACCGTAGATAGCAGTTTTCTGCCAGACTACTGTCTGAAATATGACTGGAGAGATGAGTTTGCCCCTGTGACTTCTATAGATGCTGTGTGACTTTTCGAACATTTTCATGAAATGTTTGCAGTGTTTCCTTATAAACACTGAAATTCAGTGCACTGTAACTGCACCGTACAAGGAAGGGCTAAATGACTGTGAAATCTAAATAGGCAAACGTGTGACAGTTAATAGCTTTGCATATGCTTCTGTGATGGTAAACTACACAAACCTCGCTGTGGAATGTGGAGTCAGTAATGATTGATGTATATATGCTGTTTATATGGTTAGCGCTACCTAGACACTCAGAGGGACTCGAAACTAAGAACACTTGTTCATGATAATTGTCCGAGGTTCCAGTCACACTGCCTGATGCCCAGCGTTAAGCGACTGCTGTCCATGAACATTCTGTCAGGCTCTGATTGGGAGAGCGAATGGCCAGTCTGAGCATTGCTTTGCAATACTTGTCTGAGTTATAAGACCGTCTGACTCTTTGTTTTATACTCGCCTCCGGTGCCGATACCATTCAAGTGATGTTGGTGTCCACTCTCTTGGAGATCACGACTCTTGCGGCCAATCAGCAACCGCTTCGCTCTCCTCGCCTTATATAATTGTAATTATTTTACTCGGAGCAAACATATGGATTGAGAAAAGGTTGTCCAAGAAGTGGATCCTGCTGGTCTGATTTCGGACTGACACTTCTTTTGTTGTACTTGAGATAAGCCACTGCCAGAGATGTCTAGCAGCGTCTCTCTCCTAGAGAACACAGGCTACTCAGCATAGTGATGGCTATTGTGTATGGGAAAGCTGGGTAGATTGCTGCCAAACAAACTACCGTTCGGGTGGGCTTTCTTGCACAATGTATGCTACAATTCTTCCTTGTTTTCGTCATTTGAAATAACAGTTCTGTCACGGTTTTATTGCAACAGAGAGGAGCCAGAAGATCGCAGCATCTGATTTCTCATAGTCCTGCACTGATTAGAAGCACTTCACCTTCATATTAAATGGTGCTGGTTTCTTGTAGCAGTGCAGGGGTTATTCTGCTCAGTTATGAGCTCCAGGAAGCTTTCCTGCATTAAGGCTCTCAGCTGTTCACTGTTAGCCACTCCCATCTCCTATATAATCTGGGCCTTAGCAAGCACTCATTGTCAGAGCTAGCTTTTGCTGCATGGCTTGAGGTGGTTGATTGGTGGTTGTTATTTGAGAAGACGTTTGATGGATTTATCTGTGACTGTTGTTAGGTTTTGGGTGTGTGCTAATTCCAATTCTTCTCCTACTTCGATTTTATCCCATCCTCCACTACCCGGTGTATACTTCTGTTGTTTGTGTGAGTATATTTGTATTATTGGTATTTTCCTTCATCCCTGTTCGGTTCGTATTACCTTGTTAGTCTGGTTGGTGTATTACAGTACACTACTACTCCCCTCTTCCCTGGGTGGAGGAAGAGTACAGACTGAGGGAGTATTTAGGAGCTAAGGCAAGGTACGTACCCATGGCATCTTCATCATCAGAAGTAATCTGTGGAACAGGAGAACTTAGGGCGCCCCTTTGACTTAATCTCCTCAGAGATATAGACTTCAGTCTAAGGAGAGGATTTACATAGGTTCCCATTCAGATGAAGACTTCAGTCTAAGTGAGGATTGGCATTAGGTTAGGGTCCTGGAAAATGAGAAATGCCTTACCGTGGCTTCCAGGTACACATAAATTGGCCTAAACTTTCTCAATTTTTCATACATCTAATGCAGTAATGCAATTAATTTTTCATATTTCATGTTCACACTATGTTTATGCTTGGATGTGACGGTCAGTTTTTGAAATGAGTACTTTTCTTTTGGTATGCCATTTTATTTTATGTCATTGTATATATTGTACTGTTTTGGCCATTTTTGTAATATTTTTGTATATTTTTACAAACACTACCTACTTTTCCGGTTAAATATATACAATTTAATATATTAGTTCCTCTTGCTCTATAAACTACATATCTGAAGCCTCGTGAGACCGTATGTTACAAGAAACTGGTGTCTAGTCGGCCTGTATAAACTTCTTTGAAGCACTTGGGGGTTCAAAGTGCTCACCACGCATCTAGATAAGTTTCTTGAGAGGTCTAGTTTCCAAAATGGGGTCACTTTTGCGGGGTTTCCACTGTTTAGGCACATCAGGGGCTCTTCAAACGCAACACGGTGTCCGCTCTCAATTCAAGCCAATTTTGCATTCAAAAAGTGAAACCATCTCCTTCCCTTGCGAGCCCTGCCGTGCGCCCAGTTGTTTTCTCCCACATATGGGGTATCAGCATGCTCAGGAGAAATTGCACAACAACCTTTGTGGTCCCATTTTCTCCTGTTACCCTTGTGAAAATAAAAAAAAATTGGGGCTATAAGATAATTTTTGTGACGAAAAATTTAAATGTTTATTTTTTCCTTCCACGTTGCTTCAGTTCCTGTGAAGCACGTAAAGGGTTAATGGGCCTTTTGAATGTGGTTTTGAGCACCTTGCAGGATACCTTTTTTGTTAGAATGGTGTCACTTTTGGGTATTTTCTGTCATATCGACCCCTCAGTCACTTCAAATATGATGTGGTCCCTAAAAAAATGGTTTTGTACATTTCATTGTAAAAATCAGAAATCGCTGGTGAACTTTTAACCCTTATAACTTCATAACCAAAAATAAATATGTTTCCAAAATTGTGCTGATGTAAAGTAGACATGTGGGAAATGTGCTGAGGTAATCTTATAAATGTGCCACTGGTGTGTACTGTGTAATGGCTGTGTCATGGTTAGGACATGGTTAATGTCCTGTTCTCACAGGGTTAACTTTTGCCGGCCTCTCTTTGGATCTGGGAGGGGTATTTATACTCACTCCACACTAGCATTCTCTGTCAGCTATACTGTTATTCTGGCTGTGTGTCTGACCGACCCCCTGGTGTGCGTGTATTCTGCATTGCTTGTTTGATTCCCGTGTATGACCCGGCCTGTTCCCTCACTCTGAATTCCGTCTCTCGTTTTGGTACTATTGTCTTCTCCGGTTCTGACCCTCCTGGCTTGGCTATTGTTACTCCGTTGCAGTTTGTCCCTATTGTACCGTCCATTGCCCGTTCTGGTTTTCTGATCTATTGCTACGTCCTGACTATTCGCTCTGTCTAACCCTTTGGTACTGTCCTGCTATCTCGTGCTTTGACCCGGCTTGATCTGGTTTCTCTCTCTGTCTATGCCCCTTGGTAACATTGTCCTGTAGTTACCTTTCTTGGAGTTTTCCTGCAGCTTCTAGCTCTGTGGAGCTTAGGCCACGCCCCCAGCAGTCACGTGGTTCAGGTCCTGGAGCATGCATCGTCACCGCTGCTGCCCGCTCCACAGGTATCTTTGAGCACTGTTTTTGTACTCAGGACACGGGCACTGGGTCAGTGAGCAAGTGCAGTGCGGTGTTCCTGACATTATAGCTGACCATTTCAGTTTTATTTTCTTCTTTTTCAGAGAGAAAAAAAAGTGTGTTATCCTCATGGATCCCATACAAACTTTGGCTGATCAGGTCAAGTACCTGACCCAAATGTTCCACAAACTTAATGTGGAACAGCGCACGATGGCTCATACCCAGCAACAGTTGGTGGATACTGTGCAGGGGGCTGTCACTGCAGGGGCTTCTAGTGCTGGGGATAGAGATGTGTCATTGGCATCCCCCGAATCTACAGTCAAATTGCCAGACCCTTTCTCAGGGGATAAAAGGGAGTTCAGGTCGTTCAGAGAAGGATGCAAGCTTTTTTTTGTTGGTAGTCTTTAGACTTCATAATGCCATGCACACGGTCAAGCAGTCCAGTGCCAGAGGCAGCAAAGCAACCCCAAAACATCAGGGAACCTCCGCCATGTTTGACTGTAGGGACCGTGTTCTTTTCTTTGAATGCCTCTTTTTTTTCTCCTGTATACTCTATGTTGCCTTTGCCCAAAAAGCTCTACTTTTGTCTCATCTGACCAGAGAACTTTCTTCCAAAACATTTTAGGCTTTTTCAGGTAAGTTTTGGCAACCTCCAGCCTGGCTTTTTTATATAAGAAGTGGGGTCTTCCTGGGTCTCTTACCATACAGTCCTTTTTCATTCAGATGCCAACGGATAGTACGGGTTGACACTGTTGTACCCTCGGACTGCAGGGCAGCTTGAACTTGTTTGGATGTTAGTCGAGGTTCTTTATCCAACATCCGCACAATCTAGCGTTGAAATCTCTTGTCAATTTTTCTTTTCCGTCCACATCTAGGGAGGTTAGCCACAGTGCCATGGGCTTTAAACATCTTGATGACACTGCGCACGGTAGACACAGGAACATTCAGGTCTTTGGAGATGGACTTGTAGCCTTGAGATTGCTCATGCTTCCTCTCAATTTGGTTTCTCAAGTCCTCAGACAGTTCTTTGGTCTTCTTTCTTTTCTCCATGCTCAATGTGGTACACACAAGGACACAGGACAGAGGTTGAGTCAACTTTAATCTATGTCAACTGGCTGCCAGTGTGATTTAGTTATTGCCAACACCTGTTAGGTGCCACAGGTAAATTACAGGTGCTGTTAATTACACAAATTAGAGAAGCATCACATGATTTTTCGAACAGTGCCAATACTTTTGTCCACCCTCTTTTTTATGTTTGGTGTGAATTATATCCAATTTGGCTTTAGGACAATTCTTTTTGTGTTTTTTCATTTAAGACAAATTAAATGAAGATAATAATACCAAAGAATTTGTGTTTGCAATGATTTTCAGGAAGAAACTGAGTATTATCTGACAGAATTGCAGGGGTGTCAATACTTTTGGCCACAACTGTACCTTTCTAGGAGTTTTCCTGCAGCTCCTAGCTCTGTGGAGCTTAGGCCACGCCCCCAGCAGTCACTTGGTTCAGGTCCTGGAGCATGCATCGTCACCGCTGCTGCCCGCTCCATAGGTATCTTCGAGCACTGTTTTTGTACTCAGGACACGCGCACTGGCTCAGTGAGCAAGTGCAGTGCGGTGTTCCTGACAAGCTGTGTCTGACCGTACAGGGACATGGTCTGATCATAGCACAGCTCCTGGGCAGGGGGGGAAGCAAAAGAGAGGATACCGACAGGACAGTATGGGATCACAGCTGATTCTTTTTGTGAGGTAACACATGTTCCTGCCTGTGTTTAAACAATGTTTTATGTCAAAGAAAGAATAATTTCTCGAATGGACAACGGCATTAATGCTGGTAAATGGCAGGCTGCTAGAACTGTTGACAAACCTTTTACTCATGTGTAGAACAATGGAATATGTGGGCTCTGGGAAATGTAGGTCACACGTAACAAGGACATTTAGTTGTTCGTATTCTTCCTTTTACTTTTCTTAAAGTGGATCACCAAATTTCACAATTCAAAGTGTGTACATTGTTAAAGTGATTTCTTGAATCTGATAACATTGGTGTATTTACCGTACTTTGAAAGTTCGTCTCAAAATTGAATAATGTTTTTGAAGCCGGTTAAACGTCATCGCCCCCCTGTGTCTAACTTGTGAATCAAGGTGATTGCCGGCCAGGTTAAGGATCTGAGTGGGAACAAGCGTTACTAGGAACACGCCTGCCCTAAGTACCGTATCACTCAATTATCAAAATCTAGTAGCAGGCCTGGAGGTCACCGAGTATTTACTCCATGAAACCATTGTAAGCCAGAAGGAGAAGTGGCTTCAGACAGAAGGATTGTCTTCTAAAGCCCCCATCTCACATTGCGAGATCGCTGATGCGTCACCGATTTTGTGACGCAGCCGCGACCTTGCCAGCGATCTCGCTACATGTGACACACAGCAGCGACTGGCCCCCCTGCTTGATATCACTGATCATGCTCGAAAGTCCTAGGCCATTTTTTGATTGTTGGTGTCCCGCTGGCCAGCATGCATCTCTGTGTTTGACGCCGACGAGCGACCTCGTTGGCGACTCAGAACTCAGGGACGCAGGCGGGAGTCGTTCAGAATAGCTGCTGTGTGACAAGGTACCAGTGATCCTTACCAGGTCGTATTGTTGTCGGGATCGCTGGTGCGTCGTTGTGGAGATCTGCCTGTTTGGCAGCTTACTAGCGACCATGTAGTGACGCACCAGCGATCCCTACCAGGTCGTATCGTTGATGGGATCGCTGGTGTGTCACTATGTGAAACGGGACCCTAAGGCTCATTCAGACATGAGTATTTTCCATGTATGGGAAAAACTGACCGATTTATTTGGCTCAGAGTGTGGTCCGAGTGTCATCAATTTTTTCTCGTAAGTGGAGAAAAAAATTTCTCATCCTTTTCCTTTCTGACAATCCGTGAAAGTTGTAGCACATTCTGTCATCCAAGTGAGGTCCAATTTCTTTTTTCGCAGACCCGTAGGCTAGCATTGCAGATTTTTGATCCGACAATCAGATTAAAATCGGACATGTCACAATCGAACTCTTACTATCAGACAGCACTCGTACAAGAAAATGTGAACGAGCCCGGATAAAGAGTGTAGGCGAGATTACACTCCATGTGGGAGAAATGTCCTCATAAGTCCAGTTCTCTGACATGATGTCCTGCACAGCGAGCCAACAGGTCCATAGTACATGAGGCACTCCGCTTGCCAGGGTATGGCGCCTCTGTAGGCCACAAAGCAGTAAATCAAGGCTTTTAGATGAGTGGTAATATCTCTCAGGCTCATTTTCACGCATTTGATTGCGTATGTTTTGTGTCACGTATATATATATTTTCTTAACCTTTGTAAGGTTTTTGAAGAAAAAAATTGCCACACTTGGAGCATGCTGCTTTTTATACCAAATGCCATCTTCCCCAAAATTGCACAAATCAAAACAATCTGTGTCTTCTCTTTGCAATGCATTACTACAGTCCCTTCTTCCTTCTCTTCTAGATGGGGAGGACGGCATTTCACCTGGCTGCTGAACATGGGAAGATGGAGGTGGTGGAATTCCTCATAGGGTCTGGCTGTCAGCATAGCCTAAAGGACAAGGTAGCCCTGATGTAGAAATCCAAACAACGAATCAGACAGGTTTATAGCAATTCTAAGACCATGGATTATTTTTTTCATTAAGAATATAGTATTTGCTTTAATCATAATGCAGCAAAAAAAAGAGTACAAATAATTCACTGCAAAGGAGAAAAGAGCAATACAAAAAAATGGTGCTGCACCTAATAAATAGCGATTTTATTACATGTACAGGTGACAAAGCAAACTCTCACATACAGATAACCAAACCAAAGCCACACAAAATCCACTCAGCCACATATAAGTGATGTGAGCTGGACCTGTGGTGTCAAAGCCCCCAAGTGACAAGGCGTAACCCACTATAATGTACGGAAAATGCCGCAGTCTCTAAGAAATGATAGCAAACCTAGAATATAAAGATGGTGAAATCTGGGATACGAGAGGTGCTTATGAGATGGACCTGGATAGAAATATCATATCCTACATATGTGACAATCTCCTAAAGCCGGCGTATGGAGGGAGTCTGCTTAGTGGGTAAATAGTGGGAGCCATGGTCTTCTATGTAACTAGGGGGCTTTGAGAGCATGGCTTCAGCTCACATCACCTATATATGGTGGATATTTTGAGGTCTTAAAGGGAACCTGTCACAAGGTCTTTGTCACATAATCTGAGAGCTGCGTGATGTAAGGGAAGAGTCTCAGATTCCAGCAATGTGTCACTTACTGAGGTGATGGCTGTAGTTTTGATTATCTAGAAAAAAAACTGGCTGTGATTTTATAGCTATAAGACTAGTAAACCCGCTTCTATGTAGTCCTCTATATCCATGAGCTCTGATTTGCCCCGCCCCCACTACTGATTGGCAGCTTTCTGTCTATGCACAGTGTACGCAGAAAGCTGCCAATCAGAGGTGTGGGTGTGTGCTGGATTTGCAGCAGAGAAAATAATGATTTTTTTTTAATCAAAACTAAAGCAAACAGCCCAGTAAGTGATCACTGGAGTCAGGGTCTCTGTCTCTACATCATGCTGCTCTCAAATGGGGAGGCAACCAATTTGTGACAGATTCCATTTAAATGTTTTTACTTGTATGTGGGAATTTTCTTTGGCTTCTGCATATATACCTGTTATCTAATAAAATCTATATAGTTTTATTAATCAGGTGAGCACACCATTTTTGTACTGCCTTTTTTCCTTTAATCCAGTTTTGTTTTTTATTTTTTTAAATTTTTTATCTACACAATATCTTGTTTCTTACAAGGAAGTCTGGACGCACTTATGCGTGTAACTAGGTATTTCTTTTTACGGGTAGAGATCTGGGAAGAAAGCATGAACTTCAACAGGAAATGGAGTCTAGATTTAGCATGGGTGGAGCGCTGCGAGTGTGCCAGAGCTTTCCCTCTACCTCATTAATGGCCATGATGTGCCACACTGATACATCTAGTTCCCGAGGATTTGTTTCCACAACATAGGCGCTTTGAATATATTGATATTAAAATATACACTATTAGCAAAAATGTAAAAATGTGTTTTTGTTTCCTTTTTATATTAGTAGATTGTTCTAATGTTATAAGCAGCTTGTAGGCTGCAGCTTTTTCCAGTGAATTCTGTTATGTGCACAGGGGTCTAAGGGATTATTTTTATTATATAGAGTGCCAAGTCGACATAAGGAGTCTTATAGGTCATGCAGTGTGACCCTGGGGATTTTAAGTTTGCAAATCACCTCTTCAGAGAGACCAAGAACAAGAACTCTAGGCCACTTATTGGTAGTAGCCAAACCAGAAAGTCCATTAGCAGACATGGGTTTTGGAGTTTTTACCCCTCATCAATGCAAAGTAGGAATGCTGGTTTGATGGGCGAGAGGCCTCTGGTCGGTGGTCTCAGGGGTAATGTTTCTCTCACAGCAATCCAGTTCTCCTGCTTTGCACTGTGTCTGCAATTGGAAGTTTATGGTTTACAACTGATGTAGGAAAAATGGAAGGCGGCACTGACCTTGTTCTATAGTAAAAGTCCTTGAACAGGGCATCACAGCGGGAGGCAGGGGGTGTGCAGAAAAGGACATTGGCCGTTTTGCAAGAACGCAGTGCTTCCACGGGTCCAACAACAGGATGAAGTGATATTACTATCTTTATAGGTAAGTATGCAGTATCCAAGCGATGCAACACTTAATACAAGCATATCAAACATACAGTTCAAAATTACTTCTTAAAAATACCAACATATCCCCTCTGTCATTTAATCCGAACAGACTTTGGGCAGAAGAAGAATCTAAAATCCACTTAGTTTCTCTTCTGAAATATTAAATTTACCGCTAATTTCGGAGGAGACACCATAAAGTTCTCAGATTTCAAAGTCATTACCAAAAAGAGGAATATAGCTACAGAAATATATAAAAAGCCAACGTCAACAAATTTGGTTTTACACCACAATAGTGCCTATATTCAACATAGCAATAGAGGACTCCCCTATACTCAGTTTCTCAGGTTGAGAACGATCGATAACGATGAAAGGACATTTCAAAAACGGGCTAATCACCGAATATGCAGTTATCTTGAAAGGGGATATCCTTTGTCATTGCTCAATAAAACTCTGGACAATGCCGTAATAAAAGCTCAGAAAGATCTTTTAAGAGGGAAACAGAAGATAAATCGAGATAAAAGGAGGTTAATGTTGAATTTTAAACATGGACAGTGCTATTCATACTGCAATTATGCGGAACTGGCATCTTATTGAGAGTGACAAAGAGCTAAATGAAGGAGCCTTGTAAAAACCTCTGCTATGGAAGAAGCAATAATGTGAGGGACCTGTTAGGCTATGTGCCCAAGTTGCAGAAATGCTGCAGAATTGTCCGCAGCATTTCCGCAACTCCCTGCCGCGGGTAAAACGTATGTGGAACTCTCATGCTTTTTCCTGCAAAATACAAGCGTTTTTAGATTGCGGAATTCAAGCGCTTTTCAAGTGGGTGCTAGATTCTTCTGCCCAAGGTCTGTTAGGATTAAATGACAGAGGGGATATGTCGGTATTTTTATCAACTAATTTTTTAAATGTATGTTTGATATGTTTGTATTAAGTGTTGTATCACATGGATACTGCATACTTACCTATGAAGGAAGTAGTATCACGTCATCCTGTTCTTGTACCCGTGGAAGGGCCATGTATGCGCAAACGGCCGTAGTCCCCTCCTCTCTCCCACACACCCCCTGCCTATTGCTGTGATGTCCTGTTCATTGGATTAAAGGACTTTTACTATAGAACGTATTTTCTATTTTATGCAAGGACCACTGTGAGTTGTAATATACGGCATAAAGCTCAACTATAGGGGATGTAAGTGGACTTTCCAGGTGTGGACTGGTGCCTGTTTAGCTCTGTCTTGTTTCTGAGTTTCTGGTTTAGCATCTTATCCTAAGTGATGTGGTAAGGCTTTTTAAATCCTTCCTGAACCTTGGACGTATGGATGGATACGTCCTGGTGATTTTGCGCACACACAGGAGCTGTGCGCGCACGATCACCGCCAGTTGTTTAGCGAAGATGACAGATGGCACCCGGCTCTCACTGCCAGGAGCGGTGCCCGCAACGCTCCCGGCAGTTTAATCTGATCGGTGCCCCCGCAAGGTCATCGCAACTGTCCGATTGTTGCCCTGATGACCCCAGGTCATCATGACGACATCCGGGTCACCAGGCTAGCAATCTTGTTAGACCATGCTCTCAGCATGGGCTAACAATCTTGTGTCATTGCAGCGCTGACACCTTATAAAGCGAAGCAATGCTAATTCATTGCAATGCTATATAACAGTTACCAGACTGCAAAAAGTGAAAGGCCCATAGAGGGACTAAGTAAAAAAGTGTAAAGAAAAATTAAAATATAAAAAAAAAAAATTACAAAATAATGAAAAAATGGAAATATATTATACCTATAAATAAGTATTTTTCTGAAAAAAAAAGGCACACATATTTGGTATCACGGCGTCCATAATGACCCAACTCATCAAACTGTCACACTGCTTAAATCCTTCACCGTAAAATAACAAACAAATAAAAAAAGAGGCAAAAAACAATGATTTATCATCATACTGCTGAACAAAATGTGGAATAAAACACTATAAAAAAGAAGAATGTAAATAAAGAATGCTATTGCTGAAAATGTCATCTTGTCACACAAAACAACAAGCCGCCATACAGCGCCATCAGCGAAAAAATTTAAAAGTTATAGCTCTCAGAATAAAGCGATGCAAAAATAATTGTTTTTTCTATAAAATTAGTTTATATTGTGGAAAATGGCTAAACATAAAAAAATCATATAAATGTGGTGTAATCGTACTGAACAAAAGAATAAAGTTGGTTTAACACTTTTACCACATGGTGAGTGGCATAAAAATAAAGCCCAAAAAATAATTCCTGAATTGCATTTTTTTTGTTCATTCTGCCACCCAAAAATTGGAAAAGAAAGTGATCAAAAAATGTCATGTGCCCAAAAATGGTAACAATAAAAACGTCAGCTCGTTTTTATAAAAACCAAGCCCTCACCTGACTCTGGTGCTATTTTTACCCATTTCTCCTTGTGAAAATGTAAAATCTGGGGCTAAAACAACATTTTTGTAGTTAAAATGTAGTTATTTTTTCTTCACTTCCTAATGGTATAAAAATCTGAACTTCAGTGTGGCGCTCCTTCCCTTCTGAGCTTTGCACTGTGCCTGAAAAGTAGTATTCCCTCCACATATGGGGTATCGGCGTAGTCGGGGAAAAATTGCACAACAAATTGTATGCTCCTGTTACTCTTGTGAAAATAAATAAAAAATTCACACATTGAGAGGTGCAGGTTTTAGAATGGTGTCACTTTTGGGTATTTTCTGTCATATAGGCCCCCGAAAATCACTTCAAACGTGAGGTGGTCCCTAAAAAAGTTTTTTTGTAAATTTTGTTGGAGAGTGAGAAATTGCTGATCAACCTTTAACCCTTCTAACTTCCTAACCCCCCCAAAAAAAATGTTTAAAAAAATGGCTGATTGACGGGTCGTTTGCTCTGGTACACTGGCCACTGACCTGTCAATTAGCAATGATAGGGTGTTGCTACCTGGGAATATAGCAAACACTAAGGGCTCATACTCACTTGCGAGAGACTCGCATGAAAACCTGGCACTGCCGCCAGCAATCAGACCGGAGCGTGCGGCTACATGTATTTCTCTGCAGCCACACGCTCCGGTCCAAGTGCAGGCTCCCTAAGGAGCTGTAAGTGCATCGTCACACCCCAATACACTTCTAGACTAAAGTTCAAAAGGCTACTGGGAAACATTTAAATGGATCGATGGGCTTATCTTTTAAAGGGCTGCACCATCATAGTAATGGTTTTGAAGAAGGTTAAAGTTTCTGACAGGTTCCCTTTACAAGGTCGATATTGTATTTCTACTTCCAAGAGTTCCTGTCCTCCTTCCCTTTGCAGAGGCGATTTGCATCTTATGTGCACAGACACAGTTGTACTTGGCCTTACTTGTGAGACTGATGTCTGCACGGTCCTTACCTTACACTTCTCCAGCTTCCACTGTCACTACGATAATAATGTCTCGATGACAGTTGTATTCTGATGCCTCCATAGCTAGAACCTATTGCAGACCTATTTAGTGACGTCCACATTAATGTGGCAGACCATGATAACTGGACTGTAATGGTGCTCAGCTTGGATCACCATTGGATTCTATGTCAAGTTTGAATGCAGGTTTAGGAACTGCAGCCATAATTCGGATGTGGCCTTAATTATATTTTCATATTGCACGTTACAGAATGTCCCGTTAGATCACCCTCAGGCTGTGTGCCCACGATGCCATTTTTAAGTGTTTTTGCCGCGATTTTCGGCGCGAAAACGTTAAAAATCGTGTACAGAACGCCCCCCATGCATTCCTATGGCATTCCGCACATGCTGTGCTAATGCTGCGCTTTTTTCCGCGGCGGAATCGCATCGCGGAAAAAATAGCAGCATGATCATTCTTTTGTGCGGAATCGCAAAGAATTGCCGCGATTCCGCACCCATAGAAATGCATGAGAATCACTTACTTCCCGCATGTGGCTATGCCCACCATGCGCGAAGTTAAGCGTCTCATGTGCGGTTGGTACCCACGGTGTGGAGGAGAGGAGACTGTCCTCCAGGCCCTGGGTACCATACCCCTGTGAAAAAAAAGAATAAAAAATCGGGGTATATTTACCTTCCGACGTCCCGCGCTGCATTCCCAGCCTCAGCATTCCCAGTAATGCCGATTTTAATTTTTTTATCATTTTTAACATTCTATCTTTTACTATTGATGCCGCATAGGCGGCCTCAATAGTAAAAAGCTGCTCACACTTGTCAAACACTATGTTTGACGAGTGTGACCAACCTGTCAATCACTTTCCAAGCCATGCTTCAAATCGCTTGGAAAGTGCTTGAGAAAATCGCGGCAAAATCGCAAACAGAGTCGCGGTGAAATCGCGCGGAAAAAAACGCGCGATTTCTGGGAAGGAGTCCGGTTTTCAGTGTACGTTTTAAAACGCTACGTGGGCACATAGCCTCAGTAACATTTCTGTTTTGCAGGAGGACAACACAGCTCTGCACTTGGCTGCAAAGAATGGCCATATGGAAGTTTTACAGAAAATAATTGAAATCGGAGTGGAGCTCAATGAGAAAAACCAGGTGGGTGGAGAGCACTTTACAGAAGTAGAGTTCTATAGGCTGAAGAAGCATGTTGCGTACCTCCTCTATACAATCTCTATATAAAGTCTTAGGGCACCATCACATGCGCCAGGAATTTCTGCAACTAAAAATCTGTTTTGTTCATGTGAATGGTGGTGTATCTGCATGCATTTCCACAAACCCTATTCAGATGAATGGAACAGTTGCAGAATCTTTCGGAGAGGGGGACTATATCCTTGTAGAGAAATTCAAGTGTATTTCACTGTACTCTATATTGACTGTCCTGCAGATGTGCCCATGTGGAGCATACACACAGTACACATACAATTCAGAATTGTAAATGTGCTTTCACACTGCGGTCTTCGCCATGTTCAGAGGTCCCGTCAGAGCTTATGTCAGAACCCCCCGCAAAAAGGGATTCGGACTTATGTGCCGATGGGGCCATTGACTGTAATGGTACAGATGGAGTCACCGTGTGCTCTGTCGTGAATCATTTTTGGGTGTATATGCCTACCAAGGCGAACATCCAGACATAGACTGCTTCTGGGTGTCCGTCTCCATTAGACATATACTCCCGAAAATGATGCACAACAGAGCACACGGTGACTCCTTCTGCATGCATCATTGTAGTCAATGGCCCCATCGGTGCATACACCCGAATCCCATTTTTCAGGGAATTCTGACGTAATCCCTGATGGGACCACTGAACAAGGGGAAGTACGCAGTATGAAAGTACCCTTACATGATATCCTCAGGAATAATGTTACCTAGTCTGGTACAGAAATTTATTCGTGTATGGATACAGAGATTGCACAGTTCCAGTCGTGGCTTCCTGCTGTAAGATTGCAATCATTTAGGTGCATTGCATGCCTTATTCTAACGTTTTTATGAGTTGTGATGGGTCATCCCAAGCTTCATAATTTGATGTTTTGTATTGATGAACAGGACGGACTGACCGCCTTACATCTCGCTACGGAAGGGGGGCACTTTGACTGTGTCCGGATTCTCTTGGAAGCTGGATGTGACGTCAATATGCAAACAGAGGTGAAGCTTTCATTCCTTCTGTGATATAATGCATAACAAAGCTTTTACAAATAGATTGTTTTCTTATTGTTTAATAAATTAGAGTTTTGTTTCAAACTCTAGAAGTCTGTTCTTTGCAAAAAAATAGTTATAAGCGCAAGTGCTCGTTACTCGAGTTTGCCTATGGTGCGTGGGTATGCACAGAGTATCACAGATGCACCAGTGTCATGTTCAAGTCCCCACGGCCGTATGTTTCGTGGCTGTTAGACAGCCACAAAGCATGCGAGCATTGCCTGACATACATGGGCAATCCCCGCATGTTTTGTGGCTGTCAAACGCTGTGAAACATAGGGCGTGAACATGTTACTTGAGCACCCGCTGTACTCAGTGTATACCTGAACTCCCTTGAGTAACGAGTATCGTCTGTGAATAGCGCTTATTAAATAAATAAAAGAATCGACGTGGGGTTCCCCTTAATTTAATTAACAAGCTGAGAAAAAGCAGACAGCTGGAAGTTGTTGTTGTTGTTATTCTGGGAAGAAGCCAATATCTATGAAAAAAAATTTGAGGGCCCCCATATTTATAATAACCAGCAAAGGCTAAACAGACAGCTGTGGGCTGATAGTAATAGGCTGGGAAGGGGCCAAGGATATTGGCACTGTCCCAGACTAATAACACCAGCCTTCAGCCGCCCAAGAAATGGCGTATCCATTAGATGCTCCAATTCTGGTGCTTAGCCTCGGCTCTTCTCACTTGCCCAGGTGTGTTGGCAAGTGGGGTAATAGTTTTGGGGGTTGCTGTCAGCTGTTTTATGTCCACTGACATCAAGCCCAGGGGTTAGTAATGGAGAGGTGTCTAACAAATAATCTTTTCTCCTTCGCCTCATTGGGGGACACAGACTGTGGGTGTATGCTTCTGCCTCTAGGAGGCTGACACTAAGTGAAAAAAAAGAGGTTAGCTCCTCCTCCGCAGTATACACCCTCACCCTTATTGCGGGCGTAAATCAGTTTTTTGCTTAGAGTCCATGGAGGCACACGTCTGCTTTTTCTCCAGACCTTTTCTTCGTCTTTTTCCCATGAAGATGTGACAGGGGCAACAGATCCTATTGAAAGGGTCCGATTTCCCCAAACCAACAACGGGCGAGCACGTGAGAGTGTCGCCTCCACGTATCCTCTCCCGCGACGTGGGACACAATGCCAGACTTAGCCCTGACCACCCCTAGGTATTGAAACCATGGGCTGTACAGAAGCACAAGACTAGCAGCGGCTACGGGGCATAAGGTGGCATTTAAGCGAGTGAAGCGCCCGCACAGAATTTTTTCCTCTCACCCTGAGTTTGAGGACATAGTGCAGCGGAATAGAGAACGTCCAGACCAGCGTTTCTCGGGTCAAAAGGCACTCAAAACAAGGTATCCGTTTGCTCCGGACCTCCGTAAAAAATGGATGGAATCCCCGATAGTGGATCCGTCAGTTTCACGCCTGGCCACTAAGACCCTGTTATCTGTCTCTAGTGTTTCCTCGATTAAGGATCCCACGGACTGCCTTATTGAGAGCTTAGCTCGGTCAGTATATGAGGCGTCAGGGTCTGCACTCGCTCCTTCATTTGCAGCAACTTGGGTAGCTAAGGCCATGATATCATGGTCAGAAACATTAAACAAGATCGTGCAGGAACAGGATCTACCTGCAGAGATTTCAGAGGTCGCAGGTCAGATGGCGATGGCCGGAGACTATATAATTAATGCGTCTTTGGATGCGGCCAATTGTTCCGCATTTGCTGCCGCTAATGCAATCTCTATCAGAAGAGCCCTGTGGTTGATGACATGGCGAGCCGATTCTACTTCTAAGAAGTCCTTGACTTCCCTGCCTTATCAGTGCGACCGCCTATTTGGGGAAAAGTTGGACCAACTTATCTCCGACTCCACAGGAGGAAAGAACGGGTTTCTCCCTTAACAAAAGGTCAAACCGCTTTTTCGTCACCCTTTTCAGGCACGTTTTCGAGCCTTTCGCAACCCCGGGTGGACTACAGGGCCCAATTCCGCCGCCTCAGGCCGCCCCAACCAGGATAGGGAGCGGCACGTCTCATATAGAGCCAACCCATTGGGAAGAATGCGTGCTCAACAGGCCAGATCGAGAGGATCCAGATCCCAAAGATCATCAGCCAAATGACTTGAGGCCTTTACCAGACGACACCAGCAGGGTGGGCGGCTGCCTACTCTGGTTTCACCACGTCTGAGCCAACGTCGCTCACGACGCATGGGTAGAAGAATTGGTGTACTCAGGTTACAAAATAGAATTTGTCAGATGCCCTCCAAGACAGTTTTTTCTTTCCCGGCTTCCCAGGGTAGATGCCCAGGCAAGGGCTCTATTGGGAGCCATCAAATCGATCCAGCACGGCGGAGTCATTATTCCAGTGCCGGAACACGAAAGAGCTCAGGGATTCTATTCCAACCTCTTTGCGGTTCCCAAAAAGGACGGGTCGGTCAGGCCTGTGTTGGACCTGAAGCTTCTGAACAGATTTGTCAGGATCAGACATTTTCGGATGGAGTCTCTCCGATCAGTCATATCGGCCATGGAGCAGGGAGAATACTTGGCCTCAATAGACATCTAACATGCATATCTGCATATTCCCATTTTTCCTCCTCATCAGAAGTTCCTACGCTTCGTCATCAACGATCAACATTTTCAGTTCGTAGCGCTACCCTTCGGGCTAGCCATGGCTCCCAGAGTGTTCACAAAGGTTATGGCAGTTGTTATGGCCAGACTGCATTCTCGAGGCATAGTCGTCTTGCCTTATCTGGACGACCTCTTGGTCAAAGGCCCTTCAATACGGGCATGCGAGGAAAATGTCAGCATGACGCTGGATACTCTTGCCCGCTTAGGGTGGTTGTTCAATGTGAAGAAGTCATCCCTTGTGCCAGCTCAGATCATCTCCTTCTTGGGAATGATTTTCGACACTTGCCGAGGGTTGGTGATTCTCCCTCAGGTAAAGGTACTGGTTCTCCGGCAGGGAGTCTGGGCGCTTCGTCAACAAGTCCCTCATACCATTCGATCTGGGATGAGGATTCTAGGAAATATGGTGTCAGCAATGGAAACGATACCTTTCGTCCAGTTCCATCTTCGCCCCCTGCAGCACGCCCTCCTGTCAGCTTGGGACAAGAACCCTTTCACGCTCGATCGGCATTGTCGTCTGTCCTCTCAGGTCAGACAGTCTCTCGGATGGTGGATAACCAGTTCCTCTCTGACCAAGGGGAAACCATTTCCCCCAGACCATTGGCTGGTGGTGACAACCGACGCCAGTGTCCTCGGCTGGGGAGCGGTGTTTCACCACCACACAACCCAGGGACAGTGGTTGCCACAGGAGGCACACCTCCCGATCAATTTACTGGAAATACGAGCAATTCGGCTGGCACTCCAGAAGTTTCATTAACTCCTAGCAGGCCGCCCTGTCCGAATTCAATCGGACAACGCCACGGCGGTAGCTTACATAAATCACCAAGGGGGCACTCGCAGCAGAGCAACCATGCGCGAGGTAGGGCATGTTCTTCAGTGGGCCGAAGCAAAGCACTTGGTGATTTCAGCAGTTCACATCCCGGGCGTGGAAAACTGGGCAACAGACTTTATCAGCCAGGAGGGTCTTGTGTCCGGAGAGTGGTCTCTACATCCCCAAGTCTTCCAGCAGATTTGTCAGCGGTGGGGAACACCAGATGTGGACCTGATGGCTTCCAGAGTGAACGCCAAGGTGCCCACATATGTCGCTCGGGCCAGGGACCCGCAGGCAATCGCGGTGGATGCGTTGGTTCTGCCATGAAACCAGTTCCGCCTCCCGTATCTCTTTCCCCCGCTGCCACTACTTCCGAGAGTCGTCAAGAAGATCAAGACGGAAGGTGTGCCGGCAATCCTGCTGGCCCCAGATTGGCCCCGTCGACCATGGAACGCAGATCTAATGCTGCTACTCGCCGACGTCCCTTGGCGTCTACCAGAGCGCCCGGATCTACTTTCTCAAGGGCCGATTTGCTACCCGAACTCAAGGGCCCTGTGTTTGATGGCGTGGCCGTTGAATCTTGGATTCTAACCCAGGCAGGGTTCGGGAGCATGGTGGTTGCTACAATGATTAGCGCCCGGAAGCCTGCTTCAGCACGAGTTTACCACCACACCTGGAAGGTGTTCTTCGCTTGGTGTCGAGGCCGTGGTGTTTCTCCGCTGAGATTCTCGATCCCCAACATCTTGGATTTTCTCCAGTCGGGCCTAGACTCGGGCTTGACCCCGAGTTCCCTCAGGAGACAAATATCGGCCTTATCTGTTTTGTTCCAGCGCAGAATTGCTACCAATTTGCAGGTGAAGACTTTTATCCAGGGAGTCTCCCATTTGGTACCTCCCAATAGGGCGCCTAAGGACGCCTGGGACCATAATCTGGTACTAAGTGTTCTGCAGGAAGCTCCATTTGAACCACTGCAGGATGTGTCTTTGAGGTACCTTTCCTGGAAAGTGGTATTCCTGGTAGCCATCACTTCTATCAAGCGGGTCTCGGAGCTGGCGGCCCTATCCTGCCGAGCTCCGTTCCTCACTTTCCATAAGGATAAGGTGGTGCTCAGACTAGACCCTCCTTTTCTCTTGAAGGTCGTGTCCTCATTTCACATTAATGAGGATGTTGTCTTGCCTTCTTTTTGTCCAGCATCGGTGCACCGTGTGGAAAAGGCTCTTCACATGTTAGACCTGGTAAGAGCCCTCCGGAGGTACGTGTCAAGGACGGCGCCCTTTCGTCAGACGGACCCGCTGTTCGTGCTCCCCGAAGGGCACAGGAAGGGACTCGCTGCCTCAAAATCGACCATAGCCAGATGGATTTGTTTGACTATTCAGGAGTCCTACCGCATTAGATGTAAGCCAATTCCAGCAGGGATCGGAGCGCACTCTACTCGGGCTGTGGGCGCCTCTTGGGCGCTCCGGCATCAAGCTTCGACGGAACAGGTTTGCAAGGCAGCAACCTGGTCCAGCCTGCACACATTTGCCAAACATTACAATATCCATACTCAGGCCTCAGCGGATGCGAGCCTGGGTAGAAGGATTCTCCAAGCAGCGGTGGCGCACCTTTAAACAAGAGGTGCATGTAGCTTGGATCGGTGAGTCAATCTCCCACCCAGGGGCTGCTTTTGGACGTCTCACAGTCTCTGTGTCCCCCAATGAGGCGAAGGAGAAACATGGATTTTTGTGAGAACTCACCGTAAAATCCTTTTCCCTGAGACGCTCATTGGGGGGGCACAGCACCCACCCTATTAGCCAGTTGGCTCTTGTTTTGTTTAAATTAATATATGTTTACTTATTTGATATAGGGGTGGTGTTTTTCGTTGGACATGTTGTACCTGTATTAAGGCTGATTTTGTTGTCCTCCTACTGCTTTGGCACCAAACTGATTTCCGCCCGCAATAGGGGCGAGGGTGTATACTGCGGAGGAGGAGCTAACCTCTTTTTTTCACTTAGTGTCAGCCTCCTAGCGGCAGAAGCATACACCCACAGTCTCTGTGTCCGCCAATGAGCGTCTCGGAGAAAAGGATTTTACGGTGAGTTTATCACAAAAATCCATGTTTTATAAATGTTAGGCTCAAGAGTTGAAAATCGACAAATTACAATTAAATTACATATATTTCTATCAGACGCATGCCCTAACTGTGGGTGGTTTTTCAATATAAAATGCCACTATAAATGTGCATAATGCTGCATTGCAAGCAAATTTTCCACGGTATGGATTGTATGAAGGGACCACAGCTAGACCCTGCAGATCTATGAATTCATGTTTTACTGACTGCTAGGACTGGTCAATTACTGGAGTTATATTCTGTCCACTCCGCTCTTATCATGTAGACCAGTGGTCCCCAACCTTTTTTGCACCAGGGACCGGTTTCAAGCAAGACCATTCTTCCATGGCCCGGCAGGGCGGGGATGGAGGTGTGGCAGGGGCGGGGCTTTGGTCATAAGGGGGCGGGGCTATGTACACGGTTGTAGTGTAGCAGTGCATACTTATAATTAAATAACATTTATAATGTGACTCAACTCACCATAGGTTTTGATTGAGTGCTCCATCACCCCCTTCTCCCCATCACTGCCGTCTCTCCATCATTGCCTTCACCCCATCATTGCCTTCACCCCATCACTCCCTTCTCCCCATCATTGCCTTCACCCCATCACTGCTGTCTCTCCATCATTGCCTTCACCCCATCACTGCCATCTCTCCATCACTCCCATCATGGCCTTCTCCCATTACCCCCTCATGGCCCTCTCTCCCCATCACGGTCTTCTCCTCATGTCCCCATCTCCTCCAGGGCCAGGCTCCACCTACACAAACACAGACAAACACACACGCACACAGACATACATGTACACACACAGACAGACACACACACACACATACATACACACACAGACATACATACACACAGACACCACCTCTCTCCTCTCACCTGTCCGCCGCATCGCCCGCGCTTCCTCTCTCTGACACAGCAGCGGCACGCTCCTCTCTGTGTCAGTCAGAGACAGGAAGCGCGGGCGGCCGGCAGGAAGCTGGACGGGTCCTTGCAGCTCCGCTCCTGCTATTCCCTCTTGCAGGCAGCGGAGCTGCTTGGATCGCTCCCTGCCCGCCGCTACACATGAGGGCAGTCTAAGAACTGCTGCGCGCCGCCCCAGCCCCCGCTACGCCACTGACCGCCCCTGGCTCCCCTTGTGTCCGCGGACCGGCAAGGGCACTGCAGCGGCCCGGTGCTGGGCCGCGGACCGGCGGTTGGGGACCCCTGATGTAGACTAATCTATCCCTTGTTACTTGTTCTGCTTGACCCCCTGTATAATCACCATCCTTCTTATTCTCCATTTTTTTAAATTTACGTTTACAAATTAGATGAATAAAATCCTTTCTTATTGGTTCACAGAAGGGAATGAACGCTCTTCATTATGCTGCTTTCCACGGACTTGAAGACATAGCCAGGATCCTGATTGACGCAGGAGCTAACATTAATGCAGTGAACAATGTAAGATGCCGTGCTTCTCGGACGTGTCATGTTGTTGTTGCAAATTAATCTCTTATCACTTTGGCAACTTGATAGTATAAAAAGATGATTTTAATGGGATTGTCTCAGCACAACGTACAATTACAATTAGATGGGCCACAATGTCATATATCAGAATGCAAAGATTAAATCACTTTTCACAGTTTTATCCACTAATAGCTGATATTCTTTTTCTAGCAAAAGTCATCCGCGCTTCATGTATCCGTCCTCCAGAACTTTCTCTCCATGGTAAAGCTTTTCATTGACTGCGAGTGCGACCTGGATATTACAGATTATGTAAGCGACACGGAAGTTATTTATGCTGTGAATGACTATGACATCTAGGAGAAGCCGCATTGTTATAGTGCTCTTATTAAATTTAAATTACATTCACTCTTATTACATAAGGGGGGGGAATCAAATTGTGCCCCTATACCCAAGTAGGCACCAGGCATATTGTGAAAACGCCAGCCTGCACATAACACTCATGGGCACCTACATGCGTCTTTTCATCAAAATGTAATGCTTTGTGAAATGATAATGCATAAACATCTAAACAAAGACCTACAACATCTCAAAAATGGGCACTAAAAGTTCATAAATGATATTTATGCATATGTCTACTTGCAGACATACATCTTGTATACTGCAATTCTCCATGATACAAATTCTGGTAAATGATCAGCTCACATGGATGGAGTGGTCTGAGTAGAGGCCGGAGGCCATCATGTATGTCACTGATCTGCTCACTCCTTTAGAGGTGCTGTCCACTGCTGGGACAACACCTTCTTAAATGTCCGGGTACCCAGAGTAAAGTGAAACATGAGAAGTTCAGTTTTGAAGAGATTCAGTTTCAAATAGAGGAAGGACATGGTGTTAAGGTACTGTCACACTTAACGATGTACCAGTGATCCCGACCAGCGATATGACGCGGTCAGGATTGCTGGTACATCGCTAAGTGGTCGCTAGTGAGCTGCCACACAGGCAGATCTCTCCAGCGACATCGCTGGGGACGGGGATCGCTAATTACCTGTCACACTAGGCGATCCTGCGTCCTCCCGCCCGGCTCCACGCGTCGCTCGTCGTCACAGCAGGAAGCTGACGACGAGAAATGGTCCTGGACGTTCTTGTGCGATCAGCGATAAGCAGCGGGGGAGCGGGTTGTAGGTAAGTATCACACACAGCGATATCGCTAGCAATATCGCTATAACGTCACAAGTTATAGCGATATTGCTAGCGATATCGCTTGGTGTGACAGTACCTTTAGAGACAGCGGACAGACAATCCCTAGTATTTTGTATTAAGGTGGGAGTGATTATGTCGCAAGAACACTGCGAGATGTAGGGTCGACCTCACGTGAACAGTGTTGGTGTGGGAGATGAGAATAATATTTTTTTTTACCACTATTTGGCTGAAAATGCCTCTGGTGGGCACCGGATGTGAACAAATTGAGCATAGCTTCTAAGCACAGCTCTATTCAGTGTGTAGCGGCCGCTGCCAGCTACTGCAGAACAACGTCTATTGCTTATTCTATTGCTTCTGTGGGAGCTGTTTTCCGCTGATCGGTGAGTATATCTGACCCCAGCCATTCTCATATTGATCACCTATCCAACAGATGGGTCATCAGTAATTTCTCTATGGACTGGAGAACCCCTTGGAACATTTTACACACCTTGTCTATGTGTGCCACACCTAAACTAATACTGCATAGGAATCAGTCTCAAACTTATCCATGTCCACTTTATTTCTGGTGGCTAGAACAATAGGAAGATTGTCTTTATTACTGTCTTTATTATATTCTTGTAGTCTAGAAAATGTTTTCTGTCTCTCCAGAGGCTGCAAACTCCCCTCCACATAGCGGCAGAACATGGGCGGCAGGAGATGGCAGAGATGATCCTCATTGCAGGAGTGAATCTGAAGTTACAAGACAAGGTACAATGTTGATCCATAGTTTTACGTGAGGAAGGACTATGAATAGATGCCACCATATAACAATTGTGCTTCCCTTTCCAGCAAGGAAAGACCTCCCTTGATGTAGCTGCACGAGGGAATCACATCAACTTGGCTGACATGATTATCAAGGCAGATCGATTTTACAAATGGGAGAAGGTACGAATGGAATATGTGCGGTGTCCTCATCATAGTGCCAGAGCAGACTATGTTCCCTTGTCTCTTGTAGGCAGCAGCTTGATTTCTCTGCATGTGTTTTTGCTAATGACAGGACAATTTGAACAGTGATTCGGACTCCTGGGTGGCCAGACACTTGACCTTCAGGCAAGACCACCGTCTTGAGACTCAGCATATCCGCTCTGTTATCTGGAGACTTGCAACAAAATACCTAAAACCAAATGAGTGGAAAAAGCTGGCCCAGTACTGGAAATTCACAGATGCTCACATCCGGGCAATAGACCAACAGTGGACAGGTACAATCCCTGCTACTTAGAAAATGCCAATACACACACTACTATTTAAGGTATCCTAAAGATTTAAAGTAATGAGATTCACTTGGAAAATGATATTGATGTCCTTTCCTCATAAGTTATCAATACATGATCTGTGCTGGTACTAACACCCGGCACAGATGAGCTGTTCTTAGCTCTGTTGACAGCCAGATGTTGCACTCCATTCATTGTGTAGTGGCTGCTGCCGGGTACTGCAGATCAGCTCCTTGTAGTCAAAGAGTCACTAAAAGTCACACATACACAATGTATTATAACTGGTTCCTGTATACATGAATTGTCATATGTAAGAATAGACATCAATCATCCTGTTACACTGTTTCTGTCCTAGGGACCAAAAGCTACAGGGACCATGGACACCGGATGCTACTGATCTGGTTACATGGAGTAGTGATGGCTGGCGATAACCCAGTGAAAGAATTGTATGAAGGGCTTGTTGGCATTGGGAGGAGAGATCTAGCAGGTGAATATTATCGTTTTTACATTTGATGCTTAGTGATCCTTTCTTTTCCACATGGGACCAAGGCACATTTTTATTTTACACAGTAAACCAAATTACAGATACCTATGCCAGGTTTACACCATAAAATCTTACACATAAGTTGAATGGAGAACGTTTCATGGCCCATTTAGCCTGCAGATCACCATTCAACATGCACGGAGCAACCACTAATACCATCATTATGTGCGCTTAGAATATTGTGTTATCGGCAGCACGTGTCCTGTTTATACAGGATGGGGTTTGCTCGTTAGAGGGGCCGATAATCGGGAACAAGCCTTTTTTATTCTCATTTTCCATTTATCGTCTAAATAGGCCTTCATGCCATATATTTCCAGACAAAGTGGCGAGAGATGGACGGTGGCTTTTACTGATGTATAAGATATACACAAAGATATGACTGCAGCAGTCAGAATAAGTCAGACCTGCTACTAAAATATCTAACATTTCCCATAAAAACTCATCTGATCCATTTATTCATTATCCACAGAGAGTATCAGAAAAAAGGCAAACGCTGAGGATTCTTCCCCAAAGACTTGTGCCGCCATGTAACCATCGTTCAGGAATGACCCCACTACCTGCAGGCAGACTACAGCGTGGTCTATAGCACTGTTACACCAAGGGCTGATTCTCCATCCAAAAACAACTCCTCCCGTGCCACTCAGAAAGCCAACCTGAGCACAGGAGACATCCCACAGGAGGAGGACCGCTTCTGTGCTCAGTATGGGTGCAGTCCTAAACCGTGACACCACTGCAGGCCATCTTCTTCATATGCACAGCACATCACCGGTGCAATACTGGGGCTACAATGTGGACGCCCTATGCCAAGATCAGATTTTGTAATGCCATTTTGTATGCACAGGGTGAATGACGTTTTTTACCTACAGCACAGTTGTGTGAGCGAGGCGTTGGGTGATTTTCTATTCCAGAGTGTTTTCTATGTGCTCGAACGGCAGGCGTGCAGTGACGGGCAGGGTGACTGAGTCCTACACGGGCCACAATATTTGTGTACATTTGTGATAAATTTAAAGGTCTTTGTAATAATTGTTCTTTTTAACCTTTCGTAAAGAAACTTAAATCATTTTATATAAGTCATTAAAGCCTTTTACTAAGATGAATGGATCAACCCTCTTTACATCAGGAGATGGCTATCGAAGCAACATCTTGTATTGATGAGTTATTACTTGTAATGAAGCTTTTATCAGGTTAGTGTATACTATCTCCTGCCACCATCCTGTCTTGCTCTATACATATGCTTCACTGTCAGCCATTCTTATGTTAAAGTGAATTTTCGCCTGTTATCGTCATTGTGATTTTTAGATCTAGAGTAATGCACCGGTCATTTTCTTAATATATCTCTATATAGAGGGTTATTTTCTGGTACAGAGCTCCAAATCTCCTGCTTAGGTGTAGAACTAAATAACTTGCTGGCTTCTTACAGTGCCACCTAGAGAATGATGGGCGATTTCATGCACAACTGCGCCACTTAGCTCCCTCTAGTGGTGGGTGCAGTTTGCCAACATGTTAAAGAATTACCCAGTGTAAAAATAAAAAATCAGCAGCATATGCTGTAGACCCAAATCTTTTCCTTCACCAGCCTAGTGAAGATGTTTTGTCAGTTTGAAAACAGCACATGACCACTGCAGCCAAACACTGGCCGCAGCCTTCATGTGTCTTACTGTAATGATCGCAAAGCTCGGCCCATAGTCATGGTGCCATTATTAACCACTGAGGTCTCCTATCTCCCCCTGTATATTTGAGAGCTGGACTTGGCTGAGCTTTTATGTGTTTTCAATGGGGACAGAGGAGAAGACTGCTGCCAAACTTCTCTTATCTGCCCTGAAAACAAAATGATTGGCTGTTGACTTGCAACTACCCGATCCTTCTCTTCACCAACGTCATCTGTTGGAGAATCAAGAGGTCTCCATGATCATCAGATCATCGCCCCGGCCTTCTGAAATCTTCATGTTCAGACGACTTTTATCTAATGAGTCCTTTAGTTTCTGCCCTTACTGGTGAACTTAGATCGTTCTATCAATAGAACGCAGCTGCAATCTTTATAAAGAGAAATTAAGAAACATGAATTTGGACGTATTTGGATGAAAAACACAATGATGTTTAGGAGCGGACATTCACTTTAATGCATTAAATGGAGATAAGCAAAGAGATTCCCACTCCCCCCTTCCAGAGTGCAGTTTGTATTGATGTTGCGGGGACCTAGTATTCTCGAGAGGCGCCCAGGATGCCGGCATTCTCCGAGTACCAGACTAGAATGTTCGTACTGTACTGGTCCGGCTGCCACGGGTTACTCCGGAATACGGTAGTACAAATCTTTTTGTTCATCTCTAATATTGAATCTTAATTTTAGGATTCAGACGGACACAATATCACCGAGTCCGGGCTGATGTGAAGGTGTTAGAGGAGCATTAAGGTTCCTTTCCAATCTATGTGACAGTAGGACCAAAGTTTTAAAAAGCCCACGTCCGATTTTAAATGACCTGGGGTTGACGTTGTCCTCGTTCAAAAAAACCATTTGCTAGCTCTGTCAGGCGGGGGTATTAAAAACACAGCACTTTACTCATCCTCCTGGGACTGATTGGCTGCAGCGATGACATCGACAGAGGGGCAGCATTGAGCTCATGCCTTTTACATTGGCAAAACCGCTGAGCTCAGTGATTGGCTGCAGCGCTGTGTTTTTGGGGATTATGCGTAGGCTGCAGCAATCATCAGAGAGATATATTGCTGGACCCAGGGAGGGTAAATAAAGCATAGTTGGTTTTTTTTTGCCGGCAGCAAAAAAAAGGGGGACGGTAAGTTGTCATATAGAGGGAAATGTGTGGAAAATAAGACTAATCTATTGAAATTCCCCCGTTGTATTCTTTATTTATAACAGCATTTAATCATAATAATTCTCTATAGGATTAGTGATATTCTGGCCTGTTATCCATGATTTCTTGCTCCAGCATTAATTGCAGAATATTACTCAGCATCCTATGTATCGGTCAAGTCGTTGTGACTCAGTGCTATTTGATAATATAAAAATATCTAATTTCTAATGTATTTTTAACTGCAGACAGCAGGAGTCCAATCTGCCTTGAATAATACTTAGCCTTAGTGCCAGACGTTACAAAAACCACTTGGTGCTTTCACGGAGCCTCCTGACTCTGTGCTGACACTATGCAAATACTTCCTAAGCAGAGCTCAGTGGCATGCATGGACATACTGTCTGTCATCAGCGAAGCCAATACACCAAATTCTAGATGTAAAATCATTACAGTACGTGATGCAGTGTGTATAGCTTCCCATTGTATGAGGTTTTACTTGTCATCAATTTATACTGTTGTTGTCAGTGCATTAAAGTAAATCTGCCAAAGACACTAGAGTTTAGACACTAGACACATTAGAGTGGACCCCAGGTTTGATTACAGGGGTTGTCCATCTCATGACAACTTTTCTTTTTACTTAAATGCAGGTCTTCTGTGTTAAAAATCATTTTTGCAATGTGGTTTCTTTTTAAAAAAAAATGTTGCACTGTTTGGCTTTTACAGGCTCTTTGTTTCTTCGCATGTTCAACTTTGATGTGGTCTGTGGTCATAAATCAGCAGGGAGGCGCTCAGAAAGTGATAGGAGTCACAAACCTTCCTTTTCGACTTTCAGAACCATTTTGCAGCCAGCAATGAGTCGTGTAACACAGGCTACAGAAGGCAAATGGGGCAAAATGTTTAATTTTCCACATTCCCTATTAAAGTATACCTTCCTTTCCCCCTATTTACCTTGAACCTTTTCCCACCCTTCTTTTGTCTTCATCTTTTATCCATTTAAATATTATTTATTAAATTATTAAAAATTCAATAAAAACCATTGGAAATAAAAAAAAAAAAAAAAAATTTGAAACCCAATTACAAAAACAATTTTTAGCCCAAAATGCATGCGTTAAAGTAAGGGTAAATTGTCACTAAAAATTCAACATTTTTCAATTTATGAAATCAAGCGACAAAACAATGAAAAGCAGAGCTGTGTGCATGGAAACTGCATGACACCATTCACGACCCTATAGAGCTATGGGATTTCTGTGTTAGAAGTCTTCTTCCCATGCTGTACTCCATTGGAGACATAATACAGACGTTAGCAGGAGGCCTTCTGGAAAGATCCCAATGAAGCCTTACCTTGACTGGTCGTGAGATGGGGCATCATCATGGTTTTGTTCATTTTGACAGGCAGAAAAGTTCTGCATCCTTCTCTATTCTTCCAATCACATCAAATGGCTTCTAAGCGTACGTGAGCAGGCGTTTGTTTTGGCTTTTTACTCCAATGTGAAGTGCGCTTGAAGGTATTCTCCCCTCGCTGCTAGTGAAGGGATCAGTAGCGGTCCAGTCCACACCAGGGTTTTGTCTATAGTGTTCAGAGTGCCTCCTCTATACTCTTGCTGTTCATCACTGCTACACGACTGTTTTCTTTAAAATTCTAAAACACTAATATTAAAGGGGTTGTCTGGGCTTTTCACATAATCTCAGTACATATCTGGGCTGCAGAATTATGACAATAAGTAATTTACTTTCTGTCACTAGTTTGCACTGTTTTCTAGATATTCTGAACAGAACGTCCAAGGTGGGGTGTGTTATGGCATTGAAATGAGAACTAGTTGTAACCTCCTACTCTACTCCAAACATGCCCTCTGTAGCAACAACCCCACTCTCCATAGCTACCGGCCCTCCCTGTCCAAATGAATCGTCCAGTATTCTGGGACAGGCTGCTCCCATCAGTATTTGTGTCATTAGAGACACAGTGCTCACACATACACTGCACTGTTGTGAGTTAATTTTCCCCTTCGTCACTGGATTCTGGTGAACTCCCTATTCTGGTGAAGGAAGGTAATGAGCCTGATTATCAGGCACCTGAGTCTAATGAGGATGACTGGCTGAGTGGAGTCACAGACTGGATATAAGGCTGCCGACGCCCTTCTGCCCTGCGGGTGATTTCTCTGTGGACTCCTAGGACACCAGTCTGATTCCTGCTCCTAAAGCTAAGTTTTCTGTTTTGGCTGTTAGCCTTTTTGTTTTGTTTTTTGTTTTCCTTGCTTTTCAGTATTCTGCCATCCCCTGCTGGGGTGAGATGAATCTCCTTTTGCCTGTAGCTCTGTCTTCAGTATATTCCTGAGTGCTGACATAGTTTTTTGAAGCCTAGCGTCTTCAGGGCCTTTTTTACTGTCAGTTTGTTGGCTCTTATTTTCATAGGGTTTTTCACGGATTGCAGACAGCAGCCTTCCTGTCCTTTCCTATGTAGTTAGCTTGGGCCCCTCTTTGCTCTGTCTATCTTTCTGTCTGTGTTAGTATTTTCATCTTGCTTCACCGTCATATGTTGGGGGCTGCCTATTGCTTTGGGGTCTGCTCTGGGGCAGTTTAGATTTCCCCTTTCTTTCTTTAGGCCTATTTAATTCTCCGGCTGTGATCGAGGGGTCTAGGGCATCGTAGGAACCCCCCACGGCTACTGCTAGTTGTGTTGAAAGGTTCAGGGGTCTGCAATCCGATAGCTGCCAACTTCTCTGGTTTTCTGGACTTAGCTAGCATTTCTGTTTTTGCCTCCTACGGTGACTCAATCATAACACTGCACCAAATCTGCTGCTGTGTGAGACATCAGTGACACAGAGCTGTCTCATTCACACAGCAGAGGCTTTGTCACACAACAGATTACATCAGTGACTGCCATCCCCTGTGCAGATTAGAAGCTGCAGACCCTCATCACTGGCCATCACACAGTCTGTTCTCACTGCTGCCAGCAGGCCTGGAACAGTGAGGGAAGTAATTCCTGATAATGTGTTATGTATTGTAATCATGGAGTGGCCCAGAATACAGGACGATTTTCACTCCTCACTGGTTTGGTTTCACTTTCCATAGATCACTGTTCAGTTTTTGTCTGGGGGAGGAGCAGCCGGGTGGTTCTGCTCTCTGCAGTGAGGCTGCTAGAGGGGGAGGATTTGTTACTGTGTGATGAGGGCTGCTTCATGTGGACGGGGAGGGCCTGTAGCTATGGAGGGTGGGGTTGTTGCTATAGAGGGCATGTTTGGAGTAGAGTAGGAGGTTACGACTAGTTCTCATTTCAATGCCATAACACCTCCCCCCCCCCCCCCCTTGGACGTTCTGTTCAGAATATCTAGAAAACCGTGCAAACTAGTGACAGAAAGTAAGTTACTTATTGTCATAATTCTGCAGCCCAGATATGTACTGAGATTATGTGAAAAGCCCGGACAACCCCTTTAATAATAAAAATTATTTCTTCCATATGTTGTGATATCACCTTGCCGCAGTATACAAACTCGCCATCTCAAAGTACAATGGTTCTGTCAACTCCACCAATATCTCTACTAATGAAATCGGCAGACCTCGGTGCTGCTCACTAAGAGGGGTCCTGCTTCCATCACTTAAGCTGCACCACTGGGGTGTCCTGCTGAAGGGGTGCAGGCTCAGGTGTATCACACCTTCTTGTATGCCAAAAAAAAACATCATTATGTGACGGAGACCTGACCTGTACATTTTATTGGCGGGATGATGGTTAATCATTGTAAAGCTCAGTTGCCAAGGCGTATAGATAAAGGAACTTTCTATCTGTACAAAGTGTCTTTCTGTTAAATAAACCATACCCTGACAAACGCTTGTGTCCTATATTCACACATCCTGTTATGTTCTATATGAATCCTGATTTTCTCATTCTACCGATTTGCCGGTTGTGGAAGCTGGAAATGCCAAGACATCATTGGACATGCCGCCAGCTGATATTACATGAGATTTTCAAACCTCAACACCACAACTCCTCAATAAAAAGAATGGTTTTGGGTTAGAGTTGAGCCAAAGGATTTGCAGAACCCCAGTCCAGTGGCCATGTCTTCAGTCCATTGCTGCTAGATCAGAGTACTGTGAACCTCCTACTACTTGCATCATCCCCAGCGCCTCTTCTGATTTACAGGCCTACTAGTCAGAAGAGGCGCTGGGAATTCCGCAGATAGGAGGTACACAGTGATCTAGTCTAGTGCCCATGGACCTACAATTGTTTTTAATCAACTGTATTTAGGGGATTAGTTACAAAATACAATAATTGTGTCCTTATGACTTTACTATGATGGTTTCTGAGAATGAAGCAATACTTTTAGAATTGTTATGGGAGTAGTTGTGAATACTTCTTACAGGGTCCTGTCAGCATATCACTGCATTTTGGTAGTAGTAGGTTTGTAATAATATTTCAATATTTGTAAGAATGGCTCTTACGAAATAGTTTGCTACTTGTTGCCAACATTACCTTCTACCTGTACATTATGAGAGGTAGCGAGTCTCCAGGGCAAAGAGCAAGCTTTTTGCTATAGAGCTTGTAGTCGCTGCTTTGTAGCTGGCCAGATTCCAAGATCTGGCAAGCTTCAATGATGCAGAAGCAAAGCCTCCTCTGTTAGCAACATCTAAGTGGGTACAGTTTTGTCCAGTGGGAAAGCCAGGCCCCTGGACGAACCTTCCACCATCACAAATTCACTGCTGCCAGCAAGAAAGGAGCCATCAGAATGACTTAAGGGGTTGTCTCATTTGGTCTTCAAGAGCGCAGAGTAACCAAAGACCAGGGAGAAACAACAGCTAAAGCGGATTCATATACTATGCTTATGTAAAACTCTGTAAAGTTCACTTCAATATTTTACTACATCAGATATTTCACTTCCTCTCATTCTGTTCTTACACCAGTAAAACAGATTTTGTAGCCTAGAGCAGGCTGTAAGCTATCTCTCCTGACTTCACCAAGGAGTGAACAACGCACTATACCTCAAACGCTGTCCCTCCCCGTACTTCTGGCAGAGGTTTATCTCCCAGGGGTCACACACAGGTGGCGCACGCAGTTCATAGACCCATTGTGCCACACGGCCAGGCTTACCTAGGAGGTATGTAGCCAAGTGGCTACCTGGTGTTCACTGGAGCTCCTGATGGTGGAGTCAGGCTTCAGCTGCAGGTAGCGGCCAGGTACCGATCCTAGGCAGTCCCCGCTTCTGCAGCCGCTGAGCCCAGGGGTCAGTTGCACAGACACAGATTGTTCTCGGAGTAATTAGCAGTAGAGGGTTCACGCTCTGTTCAGACTACACAGGTGCTGGATCGTCGCACAGAATGGATACTGACACGGAGTCACAGATGGCTGGACTCGGATACCAGGACAGTCTCTGACCGTATCGACTCTGGACCACTAACCAGGACTGACACAGGAGCAGGTTCTAGTACTGAGAAAACGGTTACAGAGTTTGGGCATCGCTGATGTGGCTTTAGGGTTCAGGTCCTGGCTACACAAGGACTGCTGGGAAGCCTGTGCAGCATTGAGAGGAACAGGAGTCATGGAGGTCACAGCACGGTTGGGGTGGTGAGTATGTCAGCGTCCCTGCATGGAGGAGGGCGAACCATGCAAGGGCATCGGCATTAGTGTTACACAAGGGAATGTCAAACTGCATTAATCTAGTGTCAATACATGTACATTTTCACAGATATCAGTATCTAATATCAAATACTTAAAGGGGTTTTCCCACAAAGTTGATTTTATTCAATGGACCTTGGAATAATAATAAATTCCACAATTGGATGTGTTTAAATACAATGTTCCTGTGCTGAGATAATCTTATAAATGTGCCCCTGCTGTGTAATGGCTGTGTCTGACTGTACAGGAACATGGTCTGATCATACCACAGCTCCTGGGCAGGGGAGGACACAAAAGAGTGTACACACATTACAGCATAGGATCACAGATTCATTGTGAGGGTAAACATTTCACTGCCGGTTTTTAAACAATGTTTTGCTTCAAAGAAAGAATCAGTTGTGATCCTGTTCTCTCCTGTCTCTAAACGAACTACCACCCGCCCAGGAGCTGTGGTATTATCAAGACCATGTTCCTGCACGGTCAGACACAGCCATTACACAATCCGGCGATACCAAATTTATTTACAGTCCTGTGCAAAAGTTTTAGGCAGGAGAATGTGCGTTTGGGGGAAGAGGCTGCAAATTAAGAAAGGTTTCAAAAAATAGGTTCAGATGCTCAGACACTAGCAAAATAATGGCAGCCCCAAGTGGCTGCAGAAATTCCTTTTTTTTTCATGTTTATCCATTACCTTATCCTATTAGGCATTGGCAGGCAGCCTATTCGATGCAGAGATTGGACAAGCTGCAGTGTATGGCAAACCGTTATGCCTCCGGATAATGTAGCAAACCATCTGCATCTCATGATCGGCGGTGCCAATGGGCTAAACGAGGGAGTGTCAGTCATTGAGAACTGCATATGTGGGGTTAAACTGCTGGTAGTTAGAACACCGATTCTAGCAGATGCCCAGCAGTGTATATCTGACATATCTGTGCTCATGACAGCTAGCCGCCATAAGGTCCTAAGGTGTTCATGGCAATAGGCTGAGCCAAGGGGAACAAGGTCACAAGCCGAGTCATGGCGCATGGGCAGCAATCAACACCACAAAAGAAGATGCCGAGCTGTGCTGTAACAACTGCAGCCCCTCATATCTTGAGTACGGATCTACCAAATTTGAGTAGTGTGGAGAGCAGTCTTCACAGGGTGCGCGCTCTGCCCACTACCAGCCTCAGTGAAAGGAATACTCGGTGATTATAACGATGCTACAGCCAGAGAGCAGTATACAGGAACGGCTCTGGGGAAATCAGTACTGCGGTCTGTAGCGGTCATAACAGACACACATGGGAGAAGAGGGAGGAAATTCACACAGTGCACTCTGCCTTCTTTATAGTAGCCAATGTGAGGAAAACACCGCCCTCACCGTGATTGTACACCCATAGCCGCTCCTGCCCAGTGATTGATTGTACACCCATAGCTGCTCCTGCCCAGCGCCCTCATAGTGATTGTACACCCATAGCCGCTCCTGCCCAGCGCCCCCATAGTGATTGTACACCCATAGCCGCTCCTGCCCAGCGCCCTCACCGTGATTGTACACCCATAGCAGCTCCTGCCCAGCGCCCTCACCATGATTGTACACCCATAGCCGCTCCTGCCCTGCGCCCTCACAGTGATTGTACACCCATAGCTGCTCCTGCCCTGCGCCCTCACAGTGATTGTACACCCATAGCCGCTCCTGCCCTGCGCCCTCACAGTGATTGTACACCCATAGCCGCTCCTGCCCTGCGCCCTCACAGTGATTGTACACCCATAGCCGCTCCTGCCCTGCGCCCTCACAGTGATTGTACACCCATAGCCGCTCCTGCCCAGCGCCCCCATAGTGATTGTACACCCATAGCCGCTCCTGCCCAGCGCCCCCATAGTGATTGTACACCCATAGCCGCTCCTGCCCTGCGCCCCCATAGTGATTGTACACCCATAGCCGCTCCTGCCCAGCGCCCCCATAGTGATTGTACACCCATAGCCGCTCCTGCCCAGCGCCCCCATAGTGATTGTACACCCATAGCCGCTCCTGCCCAGCGCCCCCATAGTGATTGTACACCCATAGCCGCTCCTGCCCAGCGCCCCCATAGTGATTGTACACCCATAGCCGCTCCTGCCCAGCGCCCCCATAGTGATTGTACACCCATAGCCGCTCCTGCCCAGCGCCCTCATAGTGATTGTACACCCATAGCCGCTCCTGCCCAGCGCCCTCATAGTGATTGTACACCCATAGCCGCTCCTCCTGCCCAGCGCCCCCATAGTGATTGTACACCCATAGCCGCTCCTGCCCAGCGCCCCCATAGTGATTGTACACCCATAGCCGCTCCTGCCCTGTGCCCCCATAGTGATTGTACGCCCATAGCCGCTCCTGCCCAGCGCCCTCATAGTGATTGTACGCCCATAGCCGCTCCTGCCCAGCGCCCTCATAGTGATTGTACGCCCATAGCCGCTCCTGCCCAGCGCCCTCATAGTGATTGTACGCCCATAGCCGCTCCTGCCCAGCGCCCTCATAGTGATTGTACGCCCATAGCTGCTCCTGCCCTGCGCCCCCATAGTGATTGTACACCCATAGCCGCTCCTGCCCAGCGCCCTCATAGTGATTGTACACCCATAGCTGCTCCTGCCCTGCGCCCCCATAGTGATTGTACACCCATAGCCGCTCCTGCCCAGCGCCCTCATAGTGATTGTACACCCATAGCCGCTCCTGCCCTGCGCCCCCATAGTGATTGTACACCCATAGCCACTCCTGCCCAGCGCCCCATAGTGATTGTACACCCATAGCCACTTCAAGATCATAACTACAGTGAGTGTTGTGCAGACTCTGCTCCCCACCTCCTCAAAGTTGGTAGAAAATAATTTAAAAAATTAAGATACTTTGGACATCCTTTAATTGGCCAGTTTAGGGGCTAATTAGTTCTAAATTCATATAAATAATGTTTACATACTATAGCTTTCCAGTTTTAATTTGTTAGATTATATATATATAATATAGTGGCTATTGGCTTGCACCGGTTCACATTTGTCTTCCTGTTTGGAAGTCACGGTCAGGACACCACTGAAGGACATGGACATTATTGCCTAGTTATTCACTTATTCCCGTCCAGTTGTAGTACGTGACCCTCCTTTTCTGGTGCAATCATTGGTGGGGGGGAGGACTTTCACATATTGGAGATCTACTTTTTCAGCATCACAATCTAGTGTCACAAAAAAGGGCAGTCTACAAAATCAACTGTTATATTATATATTTGCCAAAATCTATAATGAATCCCATCGGATAAAAGGAGTAAACCCTGCCTGAGGCACCATGGTAATTATAGTGAAAAAAACACTATATTGTAATCTGAACGCTGCTAACTTCTTCTTATTATAGTGGTTTGAAAAAACCACTATATTGTAATCCGAACACTGCTAACTTATTCTTCTTATTATTATTAAGTTGATTTCCGCAATTAATGCGGCCCGAACCGCTACACGCACAGACTCCGTTGAGGTGTCGTTTCGAAGCCAGCGTCCATGAGAGGTGTGCTAAGTATTTTTCGTGTCGATCGGATTTGTAGTTTTTGCGCAATTTGCGTTTGAAAATTTTTTTTCCCGTCATTGGAATGCATTGTCTCCAATGCTTTTCAATAGGAAATGGCAAAACGTGCCCTGAGGCGATTGAAATGACAGTTGAGCTCATTGATATGCGCAGGCAGACCCAGTTACTATGCCAACGCCTACGAACTTCACTTGAACCCCAGCACAGAGCCTCTGCCACATAATATCAGCTCTTAAAGCGAAACCCACAGCACAAATGCAAATCTAGCTTCATCACATGACACATGCCCCTGAGAGAGAATGTGTGCGCCAAAGTGGATTTAAAAGAAGCCCAGTCAGCCAAACTAGCTCTTAAAGGGCCAACACGCCAAAGTGATTGTTAAAGGGCCAGCGCACCCAAATGAGTCTTAAAGGGCCGACACACCAAATCGGAGACTGAGCCACCCCGGCCTCCAAATCGGAGACTGAGCCACCCCGGCCTCCAAATGGGAGGCTGAGCGACCCCAGCCTCCAAATCTTACCCAGAGTGGCCCCGCCCACCAAATCGGACCCTGAGAGGCCCCGCCCACCAAATTGGACCCAGAGTGGTCCCGCCCACCAAATTGGACGCAGAGGGGCTCCGACCACAAAATCAGACCCAGAGGGGCCCCTGCCACAAAATCAGACCCTGAGGGGCCGCGGCCACAAAATCGGACTCTGATGGGCCCCAGTCACAAAATTGGACCCTGATGGGCCCCGGCCACAAAATTGGACCCTGATGGGCCCCGGCCACAAAATCGGACCCTGAGGGGCCCCAACCACAAAATCGGACCCTGAGGGGACCCAACCACAAAATCGGACCCTGAGAGGCCCCGCCCACCAAATTGGACCCAGAGGGGCCCCACCCACAAAATCGGACCCTGAGGGGCCCCTGCCACAAAATCGGACCCTGAGGGGCCACGGCCACAAAATCAGACCCTGAGGGGCCACGGCCACAAAATCAGACCCTGAGGGGCCGCGGCCACAAAATCAGACCCTGAGGGGCCCCAACCACAAAATCGGACCCTGAGGGGACCCAACCACAAAATCGGACCCTGGGGGGCCCTGCCCACCAAATTGGACCCAGAGTGGTCCCACCCACCAAATCGGACCCTGAGAGGCCCCACCCACAAAATCGGACCCTGACGGGCCCCAGCCACAAAATCGGACCCTGAGGGGCCCCACCCATAAAATTGGACCCTGAGGGGTTCTGGCCACAAAATCGGACCCTGAGGGGCCCCAGCCACAAAATCGGACCTTGAGGGGCCCCACCCACCAAATCAAACCCTGAGTGGCCCCGGCCACCAAATCGGACCCTGAGTGGCCCCGGCCACCAAATCGGACCCTGAGTGGCCCCGGCCACCAAATCGGACCCTGAGTGGCCCCACCCACAAAATCGGACCCTGAGGGGCCCCACCCACAAAATCAGGCCCTGAGGGGCCCCACCCACAAAATCAGACCCTGAGGCCAAAGTGGCCCCTGAGAGGCACCCACAGTTAAATCGTATCCTGAGTTGAAAGTCTTGCAGGGGCAGCAGGCAAGTCTCTCTTAAAGGGGCAGCCCGGGCACCATTTCAAACCACTATCTGTACTTCCTTCAGGAAATACACATCTAGTGTTAATTTTGTTATCTTTATTCAGTTGATTTCCTCAATTAATGCGGCCCGAACCGCTACACGCACAGACTCCGTTGAGGCGTCGTTTCTAAGCCACCGTCCACTAGAGGTGTGCTAAGTATTTTTCGTGTCAATCGGATTTGTAGCTTTTGAGCAATTTGCATTTGAAACATTTTTTTTTCGTCATTGGAATGCATTGTCTCAATGCATTTCAATGGGAAAATTTTGCCATATTAAGACATGGGGCAGCTTCATCACATGACGCATGCCCCTGAGAGAGAATGTGCACCAAAGTGGATTTAGAAGCCCAGTGAGCCAAACTGGCTCTTAAAGGGCCGACGCGCCAAAGGGATTCTTAAAGGGCCGGCGCGCCAAATCGAAAGCTGAGTGACCCCAGGCTCCAAATCGGAGGCTGATTGAACCCGGCATCAAAATCGGAGGCTGAGCCGCCCCGACCTCCAATTCAGAGGCTGAGCCACCACGGCCTCCAAATCGGAGGCTGATCGACCCCGGTCTCCAAATCGGAGGCTGATCGACCCCGGCCTCCAAATCGGAGGCTGATCGACCCCGGCCTCCAAATCGGAGGCTGATCGACCCCGGCCTCCAAATCGGAGGCTGATCGACCCCGGCCTCCAAATCGGAGGCTGATCGACCCCGGCCTCCAAATCGGAGGCTGATCGACCCCGGCCTCCAAATCGGAGGCTGAGCCACCCCGGCCTCCAAATCGGAGGCTGAGCCACCCCGGAGGCTGAGACGCCCCGACCTCCAAATCGGAGGCTGAGCCGCCCCAACCTCCAAATCGGAGGCTGAGCCGCCCCGACCTCCAATTCGGAGGCTGAGCTGCCCCGACCTCCAAATCGGAGGCTGAGCCGCCCCGACCTCCAAATCGGACCCTGAGGTGCCCCACCCACAAAATCGGACCCTGGGGGGATCCGGTCACAAAATCGAACCCTGAGGGGCCCCACCCACAAAATCGGACCCTGAGGGGCCCCACCCACAAAATCGGACCCTGAGGGGCCCCACCCACAAAATCGGAGCCTGAAGGGCCACACCCACAAAATCGGAGCCTGAGGGATCCCCGCCAACAATTCAAGCCCTGAGGAGCCCAGGCCAAGGAATCAGATCCTGAGGGGCCCCACCCACCAAATCAGACCCTGAGGCCAAAGTGGCCCCTGAGAGGCACTCACAGTTAAAATGGATCCTGAGTTGAAAGTCTTGCTGGGGCAGCCCGAGCACCATTTCAAACCACTATCTGTACTTCCTTCAGGAAATACACATCTAGTTATAGTGGTTTGAAAAAACCACTATATTGTAATCCGAACGCTGCTAACTTATTCTTCTTCTTCTTCTTATTATTATTAAGTTGATTTCCGCAATTAATGTGGCCCGAACCGCTACATGCACAGACTCCGTTGAGGTGTCGTTTCGAAGCCAGCGTCCATGAGAGGTGTGCTAAGTATTTTTCGTGTCGATCGGATTTGTAGTTTTTGCGCAATTTGCGTTTGAAAATTTTTTTTCCCGTCATTGGAATGCACTGTCTCCAATGCTTTTCAATAGGAAATGGCAAAACGTGCCCTGAGGCGATTGAAATGACAGTTGAGCTCATTGATATGCGCAGGCAGACCCAGTTACTATGCCAACGCCTACGAACTTCACTTGAACCCCAGCACAGAGCCTCTGCCACATAATATCAGCTCTTAAAGCGAAACCCACAGCACAAATGCAAATCAAGCTTCATCACATGACACATGCCCCTAAGAGAGAATGTGTGCACCCAAGTGGATTTAAAAGAAGCCCAGTGAGCCAAACTAGCTCTTAAAGGGCCAACGCGCCAAAGTGATTGTTAAAGGGCCAGCACACCCAAATGAGTCTTAAAGGGCCGACACACCAAATCGGAGACTGAGCCACCCCGGCCTCCAAATCGGAGGCTGAGCCACCCCGGCCTCCAAATCGGAGGCTGAGCCACCCCGGCCTCCAAATCGGAGGCTGATCGACCCCGGCCTCCAAATCGGAGGCTGAGCCACCCCGGCCTCCAAATCGGAGGCTGAGCCACCCCGGCCTCCAAATCGGAGGCTGATCGACCCCGGCCTCCAAATCGGAGGCTGATCGACCCCGGCCTCCAAATAGAAGGCTGATCGACCCCGGCCTCCAAATCGGAGGCTGAGCCACCCCGGCCTCCAAATAGGAGGCTGAGCCACCCCGGCCACCAAATCGGAGGCTGATCGACCCCGGCCTCCAAATCGGAGGCTGATCGACCCCGGCCTCCAAATCGGAGGCTGATCCACCCCGGCCTCCAAATCGGAGGCTGAGCCACCCCGGCCTCCAAATCGGAGGCTGAGCCACCCCGGCCTCCAAATCGGAGGCTGAGCCACCCCGGCCTCCAAATCAGAAGTTCAACGACCCCGGCCTCCAAATCAGAGGCTCTTTGACCTCAGCCTCCAAATCGGAAGCTCAACGACCCCGGCCTCCAAATTGGAGGCTGAGCGACCCCAGCCTCCAAATCTTACCCAGAGTGGCCCCGCCCACCAAATCGGACCCTGTGGGGCCCCGCCCACCAAATCGGACCCTGAGAGGCCCCACCCACAAAATCGGACACAGAGTGGTCCCGCCCACCAAATTGGACCCAGAGTGGTCCCGCCCACCAAATTGGACCCAGAGGGGCTCCGCCCACAAAATCAGACCCAGAGGGGCCCCTGCCACAAAATCAGACCCTGAGGGGCCGTGGCCACAAAATCGGACCCTGATGGGCCGCAGTCACAAAATCGGACCCTGAGAGGCCCTGCCCACCAAATTGGACCCAGAGTGGTCCCGCCCACCAAATTGGACCCAGAGGGGCCCCTGCCACAAAATCGGACCCAGAGGGGCCCCTGCCACAAAATCGGACCCAGAGGGGCCCCGGCCACAAAATCGGACCCTGAGGGGCCCCACCCACAAAATCGGACCCTGAGGGGGCCCCGCCCACCAAATTAGACCCTGAGGGGCCCCACCCTCAAAAGCGGTTCCTGAGGGGCCCCACCCACAAAATCGGACCCTGAGAGACCCCAGCCACAAAATCGAACCCAGAGGGGCCCCAGTCACAAAATTAGACCCTAAGGGGCCCCGGTCACAAAATCAGACCCTGAGGGACCCCAGCCACAAAATCGGACCCTGAGGGGCCCCACCCACAAAATCGGACCCTGAGGGGACCCACCCACAAATCCAGACCCTGAGGGGCCCCGGCCACAAAATCAGACCCTGAGGGGCCCCAGCCACAAAATCGGACACTGAGGGGCCCCACCCACAAATCCAGACCCTGAGGGGCCCCGGCCACAAAATCGGACCCCGAGAGACCCCGGCCACAAAATCGGACCCTGAGGGACCCCAAACACAAAATCAGACCCTGAGGGGCCCCGGTCACAAAATCGGACTCTGAGGGGCCCCACCCACAAAATCAGACCCTGAGGGGCCCCAGCCACAAAATCAGACCCTGAGGGGCCCCACTCACAAAATCGGACCCTGAGGGGCCCCACCCACAAAATCAGACCCTGAGGGGCCCCACCCACCAAATTAGATCCTGAGGGGCCCCACCCTCAAAATCTGTCCCTGAGGGGCCCCACCCTCAAAATTGGTCCCTGAGGGGCCCCGGCCACAAAATCGGACCCTGAGGGGCTCCAGCCACAAAATCGGACCCTGAGGGGCTCCGGCCACAAAATCGGACCCTGAGGGGCCCCACCCACCAAATCGGACCCTGAGGGGCCCCACCCGCAAAATCGGACCCTGAGGGGCCCCTCCCGCAAAATCAGACCCTGAGGGGCCCCGGCCGCAAAATCGGACCCTGAGGGGCCCCGGCCGCAAAATCAGACCCTGAGGGGCCCCGGCCGCAAAATCGGACCCTTAGGGGCCCCGGCCACAAAATCGGACCATAAGGGGCCCCACCCACAAAATCGGACCCTGAGGCATCCCGGCTACCAATACAAGCCCTGAGGAGCCCAGGCCACCGAATCGGATCCTGAGGGGCCCCACCCACCAAATCAGACCCTGAGGCCAAAGTGGCCCCTGAGAGGCACCCACACTTAAAACGGATCCTGAGTTGAAAGTCTTACAGGGGCAGCAGGCAAGTCTCTCTTAAAGGGGCAGCCCGGGCACCATTTCAAACCACTATCCGTACTTCCTTCAGGAAATACACATCTAGTATTAATGTTGTAATCCGAACGCTGCTAACTTTTTCTTTTTATTCAGTTGATTTCCGCAATTAATGCGGCCCGAACCGCTACGCGCACAGACTCCGTTGAGGTGTCGTTTCGAAGCCAGCGTCCAAGAGAGGTGTGCTAAGTATTTTTCGTGTCGATCGGATTTGTAGTTTTTGTGCAATTTGCGTTTGAAAATTTTTTTTCCCGTCATTGGAATGCACTGTCTCCAATGCTTTTCAATGGGAAATGGCAAAACGTGCCCTGAGGCGATTGAAATGGCAGTTAAGCTCATTGATATGCGCAGGCACACCCAGTTACTATGCCAACTCCTACGAACGTCACATGACGCCCCGAGGACAGAGCTTCTACCACATAATATCAGCTCTTAAAGCGAAACCCACAGCACAAATGCAAATCTAGCTTCATCACATGACACATGCCCCTGAGGGAGAATGTCCGCCAAAGTTGATTTAGAAGCCCAGTGAGCCAAACTAGCTATTAAAGGGCCAACGCGCCAAAGTGATTGTTAAAGGGCCGACGCACCAAAATGAGTCTTAAAGGGCATACACGCCAAATCGGAGGCTGAGCCACCCCGGCCTCCAAATTGGAGGCTGATCAACCCCCAGCCTCCAAATCGGAGGCTGATCAACCCCCGGCCTCCAAATCGGAGGCTGATCAACCCCCGGCCTCCAAATCGGAGACTGATCAACCCCCGGCCTCCAAATCGGAGGCTGAGCCACTCCGGCCTCCAAATCGGAGGCTGAGCCACCCCGGCCTCCAAATCGGAGGCTGAGCCACCCCGGCCTCCAAATCGGAGGCTGAGCCACCCCGGCCTCCAAATCGGAGGCTGAGCCACCCCGGCCTCCAAATCGGAGGCTGAGCCACCCCGGCCTCCAAATTGGAGGCTGAGCCACCCCGGCCTCCAAATCGGAGGCTGATCGACCCCGGCCTCCAAATCGGAGGCTGAGCCACCTCTGCCTCCAAATCAGAGGCAGAGCCACCCCGACCTCCAAATAGGAGGCTGAGCCAAACCGGCCTCCAAATCGGACGATGAACCACCCCGGCCTCCAAATAGGAGGCTGCGCCACCCCGGCCTCCAAATAGGAGGCTGCGCCACCCCGGCCTCCAAATAGGATGCTGCGCCACCCCTGCCTCCAAATCGGATGATGAGCCATCCCGGCCTCCAAATCGGAGGCTGAGCAACCCCAGCCCGGGCACCATTTCAAACCACTATCTGTACTTCCTTCAGGAAATACACATCTAGTTATAGTGGTTTGAAAAAACCACTATATTGTAATCCGAACGCTGCTAACTTATTCTTCTTCTTCTTATTATTATTATTAAGTTGATTTCCGCAATTAATACAGCCCGAACCGCTACACGCACAGATGCCGTTGAGGTGTTGTTTCGAAGCCAGCGTCCACGAGAGGTGTGCTAAGTATTTTTCGTGTCGATCGGATTTGTAGTTTTTGCGCAATTTGCGTTTGAAATTTTTTTTTCCCATCATTGGAATGCACTGTCTCCAATGCTTTTCAATGGGTAATGGCAAAACATGCCCTGAGGCGATTGAAATGGCAGTTAAGCTCATTGATATGCGCAGGCAGACCCAGTTACTATGCCAACGCCTACGAACGTCACATGACATCCCAAGGACAGAGATTCTGCCACATAATATCAGCTCTTAAAGTGAAACCCACAGCACAAATGCAAATCTAGCTTCATCACATAACACATGCCCCTGAGATAGAATGTGCGACAAAGTGGATTTAGAAGCCCAGTGAGCCACCCTGGCTCTTAAAGGGCCGACGTGCCACAGTGATTCTTAAAGGGCCAGCGCACCGAAATGAGTCTTAAAGGGCCGGCGCGCCAAATCGAAAGCTGAGTGACCCCGGCCTCCAAATCGGAGGCTGAGCCACCCCGGCCTCCAAATCGGAGGCTGAACCACCCCGGCCTCCAAATCGGAGGTTGAGACACCCTGGCCTCCAAATCGGACCCAGTGTGGCCCCGCTCAAAAAAATCAGACTCCTAGTGGCCCCGCCCACCAAATCGGACCCTGAAGGGCCCCGTCCACCAAATCGGACCCTGAGAAGCCCAGCCCACCAAATCGGACCCAGAGTGACCCCGCCCACCAAATCAGACTCCGAGTGGCACCGCCCACCAAATCGGACCCTGAAGGGCCCCGTCCACCAAATCGGACCCTGAGGAGCCCCGCCCACCAAATCAGACTCCGAGTGGCCCCGCCCACCAAATCGGACCCTGAAGGGACCCGTCCACCAAATCGGACCCTGAGGAGCCCCGCCCACCAAATCAGACTCCGAGTGGCCCCGCCCACCAAATCGGACCCTGAAGGGCCCCGTCCACCAAATCGGACCCTGAGGGAGCCCCGCCCACCAAATCAGACCCTGAGAAGCCCCGCCCACCAAATCGGACCCAGAGTGACCCCGCCCACCAAATCGAACCCTGAAGGGCCCCGCCCATCAAATCGGACCAGAGTGGCCCCGCCCACCAAATCGGACCCAGAGGGGCCCCGCCCATCAAATCGGACCCTGAGGGGCCCCGCCCACCAAATCGGAACCTGAGGAGCCCCGCCCACCAAATCGGACCCAGATTGACCCTGCCCACCAAATCGGACCCCGAGGAGCCCCGACCAACAAATCGGACCCAGATTGACCCCGCCCACCAAATCGGACCCTGAAGGGCCCCGCCCACCAAATCGGACCCAGAGGTGCCCCGTCCACCAAATCGGACCCTGAGGAGCCCCGCCCACCAAATCAGACTCCGAGTGGCCCCGCCCACCAAATCGGACCCTGAAGGGCCCCGTCCACCAAATCGGACCCTGAGGAGCACAGCCCACCAAATCGGATCCTGAGGAGCCCCACCCATCAAATCGGACCCTGAGGGGCCCCGCCCACCAAATCGGAACCTGAGGAGCCCCACCCACCAAATCGGACCCAGATTGACCCTGCCCACCAAATCGGACCCCGAGGAGCCCCGCCCACCAAATTGGACCCAGATTGACCCCGCCCACCAAATCGGACCCTGAAGGGCCCCGCCCACCAAATCGGACCCAGATGTGCCCCGCCCACCAAATCGGACCCTGAAGGGCCCCGCCCACCAAATCGGACCCAGAGGGGCCCCGCCCACCAAATCGGACCCGGGGGCCCCGCCCACCAAATCAGACCATGAGGGGCCCCGCCCACCAAATCGGACCATGAGGGGTACCGCCCACTAAATCGGACCCAGAGTGGCCCCGCCCACCAAAATGGACCTAGGGGGCTCCACCCACAAAATCAGACCCTAAGGGGCCCCACCCACAAAATTGGACCCTGAGTGGGCCCGGCCATAAAATCAGACCCTGAGGGGCCCCAACCACAAAATCGGACCCTGAAAGACCCCGGCCACAAAATCGAACCTAGATGGGCCCCAGTCACAAAATACGACCCTCAGGGGCCCCAACCACAAAGTCAGACCCTGAGGTGCCCCGGTCACAAAATCAGACCCTGAGGGGCCCCACCCACAAAATCAGACCCTGAGGGGCCCCACCCACAAAACCAGACCCTGAGGGACCCCAGCCGCAAAATTGAACCCAGAGGGGCCCCAGTCACAAAATCAGACCCTAAAGGGCCCAGGTCATGAAATCGGACCCTGAGGGGCCCCACCCACAAAATCAGACCCTGAGGGGCCCCGCCCACCAAATTAGACCCTGAGGGGCCCCACCCTCAATCAGACCCTGAGGGGCCCCAGCCACAAAATCAGACCCTTTGGGGCCCCAGCCACAAAATCGGACTCTGAGGGGCCCCGGCCACAAAATCGGACCCTGAGGGACTGCAGCCACAAATCCAGACCCTGAGGGGACCCGGCCACAAAACCAGACCCTGAGAGACCCCGGCCACAAAATCGGACCCTGAGGGGCCCCAACCACAAAATCAGACCCTGAGGGGCCCCAGTCACAAAATCGGATCCTGAGGGGCCCCACCCACAAAATCAGACCCTGAGGGACCCCAGCCACAAAATCAGAACCTGAGGGGCCCCAACCACAAAATCAGAACCTGAGGGGCCCCACCCACAAAATCAGACCATGAGGGACCCCACCCACAAAATCGGACCCTGAGGGGCCCCGCCCACCAAATTAGACCCTGAGGGGCCCCACCCTCAAAATCGGTCGCTGAGGGGCCCCACCCACAAAATCGGACCCTGAGAGACCCCGGCCACAAAATCGAACCCAGAGGGGCCTCAGTCACAAAATCAGACCCTAAGGGGCCCCGGCCACAAAATCGGACCCTGAGGGGCCCACCCACAAAATCAGACCCTGAGGGACCCCAGCCACAAAATTGGACCCTGAGGGGACCCAGCCACAAAATCGAACCCTGAGGGGCCCCACCCACAAAATCAGACCCTGAGGAGCCCCACCCACAAAATCGGACCCTGAGGGGCCCCACCCACCAAATTAGACCCTGAGGGGCCCCACCCTCAAAATTAGACTCTGAGGGGCCACAGCCACAAAATCAGACCATGAGGGGCCCCAGCCACAAAATCGGACCCTGAGGGGCCCCACCCACAAAATCGGACCCTGATGGGCCCCACCCACAAATCCAGACCCTGAGGGGCCCCACCCACAAAATCGGACCCTGATGGGCCCCACCCACAAATCCAGACCCTGAGGGGCCCCAACCACAAAATCAGACCCTGAGGGGCCCCGGTCACAAAATCGGACCCTGAGGGGCCCCACACACAAAATCAGACCCTGAGGGACCCCAGCCACAAAATCAGACCTTGAGCGACCCCAGCCACAAAATCGGACCCTGAGGGGCCCCACCCACAAAATCGGACCCTGACGGGCCCCACCCACAAAATCAGACCCTGAGGGGCCCCACCCACCAAATTAGACCCTGAGGGGCCCCACCCTCAAAATCGGTCCCTGAGGGGCCCCGGCCACAAAATCGGACCCTGAGGGGCCCCGGCCACAAAATCGGACCCTAAGGGGCCCCGGCCACAAAATCGGACCCTGAGGGGCCCCACCGGCAAAATCGGACCCTAAGGGGCCCCACCCGCAAAATCGGACCCTGAGGGGCCCCACCCGCAAAATCGGACCCTGAGGGGCCCCACCCGCAAAATCGGACCCTGAGGGGCCCCACCCGCAAAATCGGACCCTGAGGGGCCCCACCCGCAAAATCGGACCCTGAGGGGCCCCGGCCCCAAAAATCGGACCCTGTGGGGCTCCAACCACAAATTCGGACCCTGAGAGGCACCGGTTACAAAATCGGACCCTGAGGGGCCCCGGACACAAAATCGGACCCTGAGGGGCCCCGGCCACAAAGTTGGACCCTGAGGGGCCCCACCCACTAAATCAGACCCTGAGGGGATCCGGCCACAACATCGGACCCTGAGTGGCCCCGCCCACCAAATTGGACCCTGAGGGACCCCGCCCACCAAATCGGACCCGGAGGGGCTCCGCCCACCAAATCGGACCCTGAGGGGCCCCGCCCACTAAATCGGATTCTGAAAGGCCCCAACCACAAAATCGGACCTTGAGGGGCCCCACCCACAAAATCGGACCCTGAGGGTCCCCGCTGACCAAATTGAACTCTGAGGGGCCCCGCCCACCAAATCGGACCCAGAGTGGCCCGCCCACCAAATCAGACCTAGTGTGGCCCCGCTCACCAAATCGGACCCCGAGGGGCCCCACCCACCAAATCGTACCCCGAGGGGCCCCACCCACCAAATCGTACCCCGAGGGGCCCCACCCACCAAATCAGACCCCGAGGGGCCCCGCCCACCAAATCGGACCCCGAGGGATCCCGCCCACCAAATCGGACCCGGAGGGTCCCTGCCAACCAAATTGGACCCTGAGGGGCCCCGCCCACCAAATCGGACTCTGAGGGGCCCCGCCCACCAAATCAGACCCTGAGGAGCTCCGCTCACCAAATCGGACCCTGAGGGGCCCCGGCCACAAAATCGAACCCTGAGGGGCCCCACCCACCAAATCGGACCCTGAGGGGCCCCGGCCACAAAATCGAACCCTGAGGGGCCCCACCCCCAAAATCAGACCCTGAGGGGCCCCGGCCACAAAATCAGACCCTGAGGGGCCCCACCCACAAAATCGGACCCTGAGGGGCCCCGGCCACAAGATTGGACCCTGAGGGGCCCCAACCACCAAATCAGACCTTGAGGGGCCCCGGCCACAAAATCGGACCCTGAGGGGCCCCACCCACCAAATCAGCCCCTGAGGGGACCCGGCCACCAAATCGGACCCTGAGGGGCCCCACCCACCAAATCGGACCCTGAGGTGCCCCACCCAAAAAATCGGGCCCTGAGGGCCCCACCCACAAAATCGAACCCTGAGGCCAAAGTGGCCCCTGAGAGGCACCCACAGTTAAAACAGATCCTGAGTTGAAAGTTTTGCAGGTGCAGCAGGCAAGTCTCTCTTAAAGGGGCAGCCCGGGTAGCATTTCAAACCACTATCTGTACTTCCTTCAGGAAATACACATCTAGTATTATTATTATTCAGTTGATTTCCGCAATTAATGTGGCCCGCACCGCTACACGCACAGACTCCATTGAGGCGTCGTTTCGAAGCCAGCATCCACGAGTGGTGTGCTAAGTATTTTTTGTGTCGATCAGATTTGTAGTTTTTGCGCAATTTGCATTTGAAAAAACATTTTCCTGTCATTGGAATGCACTGTGTCAATGCATTTCAATGGGACAATTTTGCCATAGGGAAAACATGGGGCAGTGGTGAGGTGGCAGTTAATCTCATTGATATGCACAGGCACACCCAGTTACTATGCCAATGCCTACGAACTTTGCATGACCCCAGCAGGACAGCGTTTTTGCCAAATAATATCAGCTCTTAAAGGGAAACCCAAGCACAAATGCAAATCTGATCGACCCTGGCCTACAAATCGGAGGCTGAGCCACCCAGGCCTCGAAATCGGACCCAGAGTGGCCCCACCCACCAAATCGGACCCAGAGTTCCCCCGCCCACCAAATCGGATTCTGAGGGGTCCCGCCCACCAAATCTGACCCTGAGGGGCCCCGCCCACCAAATCGGACCCTGAGGTGCCCCACCCACAAAATCGGGCCCTGAGGGCCCCACCCACAAAATCGGACCCTGAGGCCAAAGTGGCCCCTGAGAGGCACCCACAGTTAAAACGGATCCTGAGTTGAAAGTCTTGCAGGTGCAGCAGGCAAGTCTCTCTTAAAGGGGCAGCCCGGGCACCATTTCAAACCACTATCTGTACTTCCTTCAGGAAATACACATCTAGTTATAGTGGTTTGAAAAAACCACTATATTGTAATCCGAACGCTGCTAACTTATTCTTCTTCTTCTTCTTCTTCTTATTATTAAGTTGATTTCCGAAATTAATACAGCCCGAACCGCTACACGCACAGACTCCGTTGAGGTGTCGTTTCGAAGCCAGCGTCCATGAGAGGTGTGCTAAGTATTTTTCGTGTCGATCGGATTTGTAGTTTTTACGCAATTTGCATTTGAAATTTTTTTTTCCCGTCATTGGAATGCACTGTGTCAATGCTTTTCAATGGGAAGCTTAAAACGTGCCCTGAGGCGATTGAAATGGCAGTTGAGCTCATTGATATGCGCAGGCAGACCCAGTTACTATGCCAACGCCTACGAACGTCACATGACATCTCCAGAACAGAGCTTTTGCCACATAATATCAGCTCTTAAAGCTAAACCCACGGCACAAATGCAAATCTAGCTTCATCACATGACGCATGCCCCTGAGAGAGAATGTGTGCGCCAAAGTGGATTTAGAAGCCCAGTGAGCCACCCTGGCTCTTAAAGGGCCGATGCGCCAAATTGATTTTTAAAGAGCCGGCGCACCAAAATGAGTCTTAAAGGGCCGGCGCGCCAAATCGAAAGCTGAGTGACCCAAGGCTCCAAATCGGAGGCTGATAGACCCTGGCCTACAAAAAGGAGGCTGAGCAACCCTGGCATCCAAATCAGACCCAGAGTGGCCCCGCCCACGAAGTCGGACCCAGAGTGGCCTCGCCCACCAAATCAGACCCAGAGTGGCCCCGCCCACCAAATTGGACCCTGAGGAGCCCCACCCACAAAATCGGACCCTGAAGGCCCCACCCACAAAATCGGACCCTGAGGGGCCCCACCCACAAAATCGGACCCTGAGGGGCCCCACCCACAAAATCGGACCCTGACTGGCCCCGGCCACAAAATCGGACCCTGACGGGACCCGGCCACAAAATCGGACCCTGAGGGACCCCACCTACAAAATTGAACCCCGAGGGGCCCCAACCACAAAATCGGACCCTGAGGGGCCCCAACCACAAAATCGGACCCAGAGTGGACCTGCCCACCAAAATGGACCCAGGGGGCTCCACCCACAAAATCAGACCCTAAGGGGCCCCACCCACAAAATCGGACCCTGAGTAGACCCGGCCACAAAATCAGACCCTGAGGGGCCCCAACCACAAAATCGGACCCTGAGGGGCCCCGGCCACAAAATCGGACCCTGAGGGGCCCCAGCCACAAAATCGGACCCTGAGGGGCCCCAGCCACAAAATCGGACCCTGAGGGTCCCCGGCCACAAAATCGGACCCTGAGCGGCCCAACCACAAAATCGGACCCTGAGGGGCCCCGGCCACAAAATCAGACCCTGAGGGGCCCCAGCCACAAAATCGGACCCTGAGGGGCCCCGGCCACGAAATCAGACCCTGAGGGGCCCCGGCCACAAAATCTGACCCTGAGAGACCCCGGCCACAAAATCGAACCCAGAGGGGCCCCACCCACAAAATTGGACCCTGAGCGCCCCCAACCACAAAATCGGCCCTGAGGGGCCCCGGCCACAAAATCGGACCCTCAGGGGCCCCGCCCTCAAAATCGGACCCTCAGGGGCCCCTCCCTCAAAATCGGACCCTGAGAGGCCCCGCCCACCAAATCAGACCCTGAGGGGCCCCGCCAACCAAATCGGACTCTAAGGGGCCCCACCCACAAAATCAGACCCTGAGGGCCCCCAACCACAAAATAGGACCCTAAGGGGCCCCACCCTCAAAATCAGACCCTGAGTAGACCCGGCCACAAAATCAGACCCTGAGGGGCCCCAACCACAAAATCGGACCCTGAGGGGCCCAGGCCACAAAATCGAACCCTGAGGGGCCCCACCCTCAAAATCAGACCCTGAGGGGATCCGGCCACAAAATCAAACCCTGAGGGGCCCCACCCACAAAATCGGACCCTGAGGGGCCCCAACCACAAAATCGGACCCTGCGGGGCCCCGGCCACAAAATCGGACCCTGCGGGGCCCCGGCCACAAAATCGGACCCTGAGGGGCCCCGCCTACAAAATCGGACCCTGAGGGGATCCGGCCACAAAATTAGACCCTGAGGGGCCCCACCCACAAAATTGGACCCTGAGGGGCCCCACCCACAAAATCGGACCCTGAGGGGCCCCACCCACAAAATCGGACCCTGAGGGGCCACACCCACAAAATCAGACCCTGAGGGGCCACACCCACAAAATCGGAGCCTGAGGGATCCCCGCCAACAATTCAAGCCCTGAGGAGCCCAGGCCAAGGAATCAGATCCTGAGGCTCCCCACCCACCAAATCAGACCCTGAGGCCAAAGTGGCCCCTGAGAGGCACTCACAGTTAAAATGGATCCTGAGTTGAAAGTCTTGCAGAGGCAGCAGGCAAGTCTCTCTTAAAGGGGCAGCCCGGGCACCATTTCAAACCACTATCTGTACTTCCTTCAGGAAATACACATCTAGTATTAATGTTGTAATCCGACCGCTGCTTACTTATTCTTATTATTCAGTTGATTTCCGCAATTAATGCGGCCCGAACCGCTACACACACAGACTCCGTTGAGGTGTCGTTTCGAAGTCAGCGTCCACGAGAGGTGTGCTAAGTAATTTTCGTGTCGATTGGATTTGTAGTTTTTGCGCAATTTGCATTAGAAAATGTTTTTTCCCGTCATTTGAATGTATTGTCTCAATGCTTTTCAATGGGGAAATTTTTCCTTAGAGAAAATATGCCCTGAGGTGATTCAAATGGCAGTTTAGCTCAATGATATGCGCAGGCAGACCCAGTTACTATGCCAACGCCAACGAACTTCACATGACACCCTCAGGACACGGTTTCTGGCGATAATATCAGCTCTTAAAGCGAAACTCACAGCACAAATGCAAATCTAGCTTCACCACATGACGCGTGCCCCTGAGAGAGAATGTACGCCAAAGTGAATTTAGAAGCCCAGTGCGCCAAACTAGCTCTTAAACAGCCGACGTGCTTAAGTGAATCTTAAAGGGCCGGCGCACCAAAATGAGCCTTAAAGGGCCGGCGCGCAAAATCGAATGCTGAGTGACCCCAGGCTCCAAATAGGAGGCTGATCGACCCTGGCCTTCAAATCGGAGGCTGAGCCACCCAGGCCAACAATTCGGCCCCAAAGTGGCCCCGCCCACCAAATCGAACCCAAAGAGGCCCTGCCCACCAAATCGAACCCTGAGGGGCCCCTCCCACCAAATCAGACTCAGAGTGGTCCCGCCTACCAAATTGTACCATGAAGGGCCCCGCCCACCAAATTGGACCCAAAGTGGCCCCGCCCACCAAATCAGACCCTGAGGGGTCCCACCCACCAAATCTGACCCTGAAGAGCCCCACTCACCAAATCGGATCCTGAGGGGACCCGCCCACCAATTCGGACTCTGAGAGGCCCCGTCTACCAAATAGGAACCAGAGGAGCCCCGCCCACAAAATTGGACCCTGTGGGGCCTGTGGGGATGTGGCTCGCTTAGGTGCAGCGGGAGACAAATGTGAGACAGGTTCTTCCACAGTGCTTGCAGTTTATTCACAGCATAAACGCACAAGGCAACGTAACAGCAAACAAATAGCCTTTTAGCTCAGGCAAAATAACACAATGTCCGTAGTTGTAGACTCAGAGCAGGAGTCTCAGCACACATGGGAGGCTTAGTCCTCCCCACACACAACTCCTTGGTTCAGGAGCAGGCCACATTATAAGGCTGTAGCCACACCCACGTTCCCAGCAGCTGACTGGTCACCTGACTGTGACCTCACCACAGGTCCTTCAAACAAAAACAATAACAATATCTGTTATGCTTTACTTCTGCCTTACATTATAGAGACAAGCCATTTATGAGACACATATCTCCCATCGATTACACGACCCTTAGCCCTGCCACATACCTCCCCCCTCTGCCTAAAGCCGTGGGGCTTGGCACTTTCACCTACCAGGCAAGGGATTCTGGAGAGGGCATCGGCATTCCCATGTAGCTTCCCGGCCCTATGCTCTACATGGAAGCTGAAGTCTTGTAGGGCTAAGAACCAGCGGGTGACCCTAGCATTCTTGCCCTTGGTTTCCCTCATCCACCTGAGTGGGGCATGGTCGGATATTAACCTAAACTTCCGTCCCACCAGGTAGTACCGTAATGTGTCCACTGCCCATTTTATGGCCAAACACTCCTTCTCTACAACTGAGTAATTTCTCTCACAAGAAGTCAACTTCCTACTCAAGTAGAGAACAGGATGCTCTTCCCCACGTATCTCTTGGGAAAGGACAGCTCCTACCCCGACATCTGAGGCATCTGTCTGGAGGACAAATTCACGTTTAAAGTCTGGGGCCACCAAAACGGGTTGCTTACAAAGCGCTCCCTTCATTTCTTGGAAGGCTGACTCTGCTTCTTCGGACCAGCTGACCATCACTGACTTTGTCCCTTTAAGCAGATCAGTTAGAGGTGCAGCCATTGTGGCGAAGTTTGGGATAAACCTCCTGTAATATCCCACAATCCCCAGGAAGGCTTTAACTTGCTTCTTTGACAGAGGTCTCGGCCATGTTTGAATTGCCTCCACTTTATTGATTTGGGGTTTGATCTCGCCACGCCCCACTACATATCCGAGGTACTTGGCTTCTTCTCTCCCCAAGGCACACTTCTTCGGGTTTATTGTAAACCCTGCCTCTCTTAGAGCGTCAAACACTGCTTGGACCTTTTTCAGGTGAGTCTCCCAGTCCGGGGTAAAGATGACGATATCATCCAGGTATGCAGCAGCGTATAGCTTATGAGGTGCAAGGATTCTATCCATCGCCCTCTGTAAGGTTGCTGGAGCTCCCTGTAGGCCAAACGGCATCCGGACAAACTGGAAGCACCCGTCTGGTGTGGAGAATGCCGTCTTCTCCTTGGCTTCCTGTGCCATGGGGATCTGCCAATATCCCTTGGTCAGATCCAAAGTGGTTATGTACCTGGCAGGTCCAAGTCTCTCGATGAGCTCATCAACGCGTGGCATGGGATAAGCGTCGAACTTGGAGACCTCATTCAGCTTCCGGTAATCGTTGCAGAACCTCCATTCACCATCAGGTTTTGGGACCAGGACAATCGGGCTCGACCAGCCGCTCTTGGATTCCTCAATGACCCCGAGCTTCAACATACGCTGCACCTCCTTGGAGATTACCTCTCGCCGGGCCTCAGGAATACGATATGGTTTCACGTTCACCCGCACATGTGGCTCGGTCAGAATTTCGTGCTCCACCACCTTCGTGCACCCCGGCAACTCTGAGAACAGGTCCCGGTTTTTCTGGAGTAACTCCCGGCACTGCTGCTTCTGGGCCTTCGATAGAGTCTCCGCTATGGTAATGGCTCCAACCTCCCCTTCTAGGTTGCCCAGCAAGCACGGAGTTACCGCTGGCTCTCTATCTTGCCACGGCTTGATAAGGTTAACATGGTAAACCTGGTATGGCTTCCGTCTTCCGGGTTGGTGGATCTTGTAGTTTACGTCTCCCAGTTTCTCCACCACCTCATATGGCCCTTGCCACTTGGCCAAGAACTTACTTTCCACTGTCGGGATTAGCACGAGAACTCGGTCTCCCGGATTGAACTGCCTCACTCTGGCTGACCGGTTGTAGACCCTGGCCTGAGCCTCTTGTGCCTGGCGGAGATGTTCTTTAACAATGGGCATCACCTTTGCAACCCTCTGCTGCATCAGTGCCACATGCTCAATGACGCTTCTGTGGGGCGTGACTTCGGCTTCCCAGGTTTCCTTGGCTATATCTAGGAGACCTCGCGGATGCCGGCCGTACAGAAGCTCGAAGGGGGAGAACCCCGTGGAGGCCTGGGGAACTTCACGGATAGAAAACAGTAAATACGGTAAGAGACAATCCCAGTCTCTACCATCTTCCTCTATGACTTTTCTCAGCATGCTCTTCAGGGTCTTGTTAAACCTCTCAACAAGGCCATCTGACTGTGGATGGTACACTGAAGTCCTCAGCTGGGAAATTTGCAAGACTCTGCACAATTCTCTCATCACCTTGCTCATAAAAGGTGTCCCCTGGTCAGTCAGGATCTCCTTCGGCAAACCCGTCCGGGAAAACACATGGACCAGCTCACGGGCTATACTCTTCGCAGAGGAGTTTCTCAGGGGAATGGCCTCAGGATAGCGTGTGGCATAGTCCAGGATGACTAATATATACTGATGGCCCCGAGCTGATTTAACTAAGGGACCGACCAAGTCCATGGCAATTCTCTCAAATGGCACCTCAATAATGGGCCATGTCCAACACTTTTCGTCTATAGGGGCCTGGTACTATTAACTGCTCTGCCACCTCCTCCCTTATTTTCGTGACCCGGTACAACAATTCCCCACTCAACATAAAATGGGGAAACCTTGTGTCTGCTCCCGGCTCTTGTGCAATTCCATTAATGACGGTGACATTGTTAAAGGCTTCCCTTAGTGTGGGGTCCCTATGTTGGGCAGTCCCAAAATTCTCCCCGGCCACCCCTAACTCCGGGATGTCAGGTACAGGGGACCCTTCCTCTTCATCCCCAACAAGGACACATAAAGGGAACTCGTCTGCCTCTGGTGGTGGCGATACCTCAGTGGGGTGGATTGGTTCCCTGCTCTTGCTAGCACACTCAGAACCCATCCCCCACAGATCCCAAAACAGACAGAAATCCCGGCCAATAATTATGGGATGCAACAAGTCTCGAACAACGCCAACTTCATGCGACTCGGTGCCATGCGCCGTTTCAATCTTCACCCTAGCCATAGGGTAGTCCTTTGCATCGCCATGTATGCACCGAACACCAATCTTTTTACCCGGGAGTATGTTTAGAGGAAAACTGGCCCTCACAAGGGTCACCAAGCTCCCGGAGTCCAGAAGCGCCATTACTGCTCGACCGTTCACCTTCACGGGACACGCTTGTGGCCCCTTGTTAGGTAGCGAGTTCACACTGCAAGCTGGATATGCGTAGTATGAACTACGGCGTCCCATGCTGCAGTCCATCTGCTCGGTGGTCTGGGGACAACGGGCCGCTATATGTCCTGGCCCATGACACTTCCAGCAAATAACACCCGAGGGGACCTTGGGCACCGCCTCCCCCGCCCCTTTTGACCTTGGACGCACCACCCCTTTTTGTGACTCCGCCCCCTGCTGGGACCCCCAATATGGAATGGGCTGCTTCCCCAAGGAACCTTCCATCCCCTGGTATCTCTCGACCAGCCCAACCAGTTCATCAGCATTTTGGGGATCACCCTGGGCAACCCAAGTCTGTAGAGGTCTCGGCAGAGAATGCACAAACCGATCCATCACAACTCGCTCTACCATCTGTGCAGGGGAAGCCGACTCTGGCTGCAGCCATTTCTGGACCAGGTGCAACAGGTCAAACATTTGGGAGCGCGGGGGTTTGTCCCGGTGATAGGCCCAACGATGCACTCTCTGTGCCCTGGTAGTCATTGTTACCCCCAAGCGGGCGAGAATTTCCGCTTTTAATTTGGGATACTCTCTGGCATCTTGTACCGTCAGGTCAAAGTACGCCTTCTGGGGCTCCCCTGTTAGGTAAGGGGCCAGTACCTCCGCCCACCGCTCTGGCTGAAGTTTTTCCCTCTCAGCCACCCTCTCAAACACCGTCAGGAAGGCCTCCACATCATCCTCAGGGGTCATTTTTTGTAATGCGCGTCTTACCGCCTTCTCGACGTCGGTGGCATCAGCCCGACCTGGGGTTGGGGCGCTCGTCCTGCCCTCCTGGATGGCGGTTGCCAGAAGCTGCATCTGCTGCCATTGTTCCTGCTGGCTTTGCTGGAACTGCTGCCGCTGCTCCTGCTGGCTTTGCTGGATCTGCTGTAACAACAGCTTGTTGGTTTCCTGCTGCAGTGCCTGGGACTGGACCAGGTGTTTCATGAGGTCCTCCATGATTCCAGGCAATGCTTGTTGCCCCGCTGCAAACTTCACCCAGGACATGCAGCAACTGTCTCAAGTCTCTGCTGGGACCGCTGCCCGCATTCTCCACCAATTGTGGGGATGTGGCTCGCTTAGGTGCAGCGGGAGACAAATGTGAGACAGGTTCTTCCACAGTGCTTGCAGTTTATTCACAGCATAAACGCACAAGGCAACGTAACAGCAAACAAATAGCCTTTTAGCTCAGGCAAAATAACACAATGTCCGTAGTTGTAGACTCAGAGCAGGAGTCTCAGCACACATGGGAGGCTTAGTCCTCCCCACACACAACTCCTTGGTTCAGGAGCAGGCCACATTATAAGGCTGTAGCCACACCCACGTTCCCAGCAGCTGACTGGTCACCTGACTGTGACCTCACCACAGGTCCTTCAAACAAAAACAATAACAATATCTGTTATGCTTTACTTCTGCCTTACATTATAGAGACAAGCCATTTATGAGACACATATCTCCCATCGATTACACGACCCTTAGCCCTGCCACAGGCCCCACTCACCAAATCGGACCCTGTGGGGCCCCGACCACCAAATTGGACCCAGAGTGGCCCCTCCCACCAAATCAGACCCTGTGGGGCCCCGCCCATCAAATCGGACCCTGTGGTGCCGCACCCACCAAATCGAATCCTGAGGGGCCATGCCCACCAAATCGGACCCAGAGGGGTCCCACCCACCAAACCAGACCTTGAGGGGCCGTGCCCACCAAACCGGACCCTGAGGGGCCTCGCCCACCAAATCGGACCCAGAGTGGCCCCACCCACCAATTCAAGCCCTGAGGAGCCCAGTCCACTGAATCGGATCCTGAGGGGCCCCACCCACCAAATCAGACCCTGAGGGGCCCCACAGGCCAAAGTGGCCCCTGAGAGGCACCCACAGGTAAAACGGATACTGAGTTGAAAGTCTTGCAGGGGCAGCAGGCAAGTCTCTCTTAAAGGGGCAGCCCGGGCACCATTTCAAACCACTATCTGTACTTCCTTCAGGAAATACACATCTAGTATTATTATTATTATTCAGTTGATTTCCGCAATTAATGCGGCCCGAACCGCTACACGCACAGACTCCGTTGAGGTGTCGTTTCGAAGCCAGCGTCCACGAGGGGTGTGCTAAGTATTTTTTGTGTCGATCGGATTTGTAGTTTTTGCACAATTTGCGTTAGAAATTTTTTTTTCCTGTCATTGGAATGAATTGTCTCAATGCATTTGAATGGGAAAATGTTGCCACAGAGAAATCATGCCCTGAGGCGATTGAAATGGCAGTTAAGCTCATTGATATGCACAGGCAGACCCAATTACTATGCCAACGCCTACGAACGTCGCACGACGCCCCCAGGACAGAGCTTCTGCCACATAATATCAGCTCTTAAAGTGAAACCCACAGCACAAATGCAAATCTAGCTTCATCACATGACGCATGCCCCTGAGAATGTCCGCCAAAGTGGATTTAGAAGCCCAGTGAGCCAAACTGGCTCTTAAAGGGCCGGCGCACCGAAATGAGTCTTAAAGGGCCGGCGCGCTAAATCAAAAGCTGAGTGACCCCAGGCTCCAAATCGGAGGCTGCGCCACCCCAGCCTCCAAATCAGAGGCTGAGCCACCCTGGCCTCCAAATCGGACCCAGTGTGGCCCGCCCACCAAAACGGACCCAGAGTGTCACAGCCCACCAAATCGAACCCCGAGGGGCCCCGCCCACCAAATCAGACTCAGAGTGGCCCCGCCCACCAAATCGGAACCTGAAGGGTCCTGCCCACCAAATCGGACCCAGAGGGGCCCCGCCCGCCAAATCGGACCCAGAGGGGCCCCGCCCAACAAATCGGACCCTGAGGGGCCCCGGCCACAAAATCGGAACCAAAGGGGCCCTGGCCACAAAATCGGACCCTGAGGGGCCTCAACCACAAAATCGGACCCTGAGGGGCCCCGGCCACAAAATCGGACCCTTAGGGGCCCCAGTCACAATATCGGACCCTTAGGAGCCCCAGCCACAAAATCGGACCCTGAGGGGCCCCGGATACAAAATCAGACCCTGAGGGGCCCCACCCACAAAATCAGACCCTGAGGGGCCCCGCCCACCAAATCGGACCCTGAGAGGCCCCGCCCACCAAATCGGACTCTGAGTGTCCCCGCCCACCAAATCGGACCCTGAGGGGCCCCGCCCACCAAATCGGACCCTGAGAGGCCCCGCCCACCAAATCGGACTCTGAGGGGCCCCGCCCACCAAATCGGACCCTGAGGGGCCCCACCCACAAAATCGGACCCTGAGGGGCCCCGCCCACCAAATCGGACCCCGAGAGGCCCCGCCCACCAAATTGGACCCCGAGGGTCCCCGCCCACCAAATCGGACCCTGAGGGTCCCCGCCCACCAAATCGGACCCTGAGGGGCCCCGCCCACCAAATCGGACCCTGAGAGGCCCCGCCCACCAAATCGGACCCTGAGGGGCCCCGCCCACCAAATCGGACCCTGAGGGGCCCCGCCCACCAAATCAAACCCTGAGGGGCCCCGGCCACAAAATTGGACCCTGAGGGGCCCCGGCCACAAAATCGTACCCTGAGGGGCCCCACCCACAAAATCATACCCTGAGGGGCCCCACCCACAAAATCGGACCCTGAGGGGCCCCACCCACAAAATCGGACCCTGAGGGGCCACACCCACAAAATTGGACCCTGAGGTATCCCGCCCACCAATTCAAACCCTGAGGAGCCCAGGCCACCGAATCAGATCATTAGGGGCCCCACCCACCAAATCAGACCCTGAGCCCAAATTGGCCCCTGAGAGGCACCCACACTTAAAACTGATCCTGAGTTGAAAGTCTTGCAGGGGCAGCAGGCAAGTCTCTCTTAAAGGGGCAGCCCGGGCACCATTTCAAACCACTATCTGTACTTCCTTCAGGAAATACACATCTAGTATTAATGTTGTAATCCGGACGCTGCTAATTTATTCTTATTTTTCAGTTGATTTCCGCAATTAATGCGGCTCGAACCGCTACACGCACAGACTCCGTTGAGGTGTCGTTTCGAAGCCAGCATACACGAGAGGTGTGCTATGTATTTTTCTTGTCGATCGGATTTGTAGTTTTTGCGCAATTTGCGTTTGAAAATTTTTTTTCCTGTCATTGGAATGCACTGTCTCAATGGATTTGAATGGGAAAGTTAAAACGTGCCCTGAGGCGATTGAAATGGCAGTAAAGCTCATTGATATGCGCAGGCACACCCAGTTACTATGCCAACGCCTACGAACGTCACATGACGCCCCCAGGACAGAGATTCTGCCACATAATATCAGCTCTTAAAGCAAAACCCACAGCACAAATGCAAATCTAGCTTTATCACATGACGCATGCCCCTGAGAGAGAATGTGCGCCAAAGTGCGCCCCCGCCCACCAAATCGGACCCTGAGCGACCCCGCCCACCAAATCGGTTTCTGAAAGGCCCCAACCACAAAATCGGACCCTGAGGGGCCCCACCCACAAAATCGGACCCTGAGGGGCCCCAACCACAAAATCGAACCCAGAGTGGCCCAGCCCACCAAATCGGATCCTGAGGGGCCCCACCTACAAAATCGGACCCTGAGGGTCCCCACCCACAAAATCGGATCAAGAGGGGCCCCGGCCACAAAATCGTTCCCTGAGGGGCCCCGGCCACAAAATCAGACCCTGATGGGCCCCACCCACAAAATTGGACCCTGAGGTGCCCCACCCACAAAATTGGACCTTGAGGGGCCCCGCCCACCAAATCAGACCCACCAAATCAGGCCCCGCCCACCAAATCGGACCCTAAGGGGCCCCGCCAACCAAATCGGACTCTGAGGGGCCCCACCCACAAAATCGGACCCTGAGGGGCCCCACCCTCAAAATCGGACCCTGAGGGGCCCAACCAAAAAAATCGGACCCTGAGGGCCCCGCCCACCAAATCGGACCCTCAGGGGCCCGCCCTCAAAATCGAACCCTGAGAGGCCCCGCCCACCAAATCGGACCCTGAGGGGCCCCGCCAAATAAATCGGACTCTGAGGGGCCCCACCCACAAAATCGGACCCTGAGGGCCCCCAACCACAAAATCGGACCCTGAGGGGCCCCGGCCACAAAATTGGACCCTGAGAGACCCCGGACACAAAATTGAACCCAGAGGGGCCCCACCCACAAAATTGGACCCTGGGGGCCCCGCCCACCAAATCAGACCCTGAGGGTCCCCGCCCACCAAATCGGACCCTGAGGGGCCCCGCCCTCAAAATCGGACCCTGAGGTGCCCCACCCTCAAAATCGGACCCTGAGGGGCCCAACCAACAAAATCGGGCCCTGAGGGGCCCTGGCCACAAAATCGGACCCTGAGGGGCCCCGGCCACAAAATCGGACCCTGAGGGGTCCCGGCCTCAAAATCGGAACCTGAGGGGCCCCACCCACAAAATCAGACCCTGAGGGGCCCCGGCCAAAAAATCAGACCCTGAGAGGCCCTGGCCATAAAATCGGACCCTGAGGGGCCCCGGCCACAAAATCGGACCCTGAGGGGCCCCACCCACAAAATCAGACCATGTGGGGCCCCACCCACAAAATCGGACCCTGAGGGGCCCCACCCATAAAATCGGACCCTGAGGGGACCCACCCACAAAATCGGACCCTGAGGGGCCACACCCACAAAATCGGACCCTGAGAGGCAACACCCACAAAATCAGACCCTGAGGGGCCCCACCCACAAAATTGAACCCTGAGGAATCCCGGCCACTAATTCAAATCCTGAGGAGCCCAGGCCACCGAATCGGATCCTGAGGGGCCCCACCCACAAAATCGGACCCTGATGGGCCCCGCCCAACAAATCAGACCTAGAGTGGCCCCGCCCACCAAATCAGATTCTGAGGGACCCCACCCAGCAAATCGGACCCTGAGGTGCCCCGCCCACCAAATCGGACCCTGAGGTGCCCCGCCAACCAAATCAGACCCTGAGGGGCCCCGCCCATCAAATCGGACCCTGAGGGGCCCTGCCCACCAAATCGGACCCTGAGGGGCCCCGCCCACCAAATCAGACCCTGAGGGGCCCCGCCCATCAAATCGGACCCTGAGGGGCCCTGCCCACCAAATCGGACCCTGAGGGGCCCCGCCACCAAAACGGATCCTGAGGGGCCCCAAAGGCCAAAGTGGCCCCTGATAATCACCCACAGGTAAAACGGATCCTTAGTTAAAAGTCTTGCAGGGGCAGCCCGGGCACCATTTCAAACCACTATCTGTACTTCCTTCAGGAAATACACATCTAGTTATAGTGGTTTGAAAAAACCACTATATTGTAATCCGAACGCTGCTAACTTATTCTTCTTCTTATTATTATTATTAAGTTGATTTCCGCAATTAATGCGGCCCGAACCGCTACACGCACAGACTCCGTTGAGGTGTCATTTCGAAGCCAGCGTCCACGAGAGGTGTGCTAAGTATTTTTCGTGTCGATCGGATTTGTAGTTTTTGCGCAATTTGCGTTTGAAATTTTTTTTTCCCGTCATTGGAATGCACTGTCTCCAATGCTTTTCAATGGGTAATGGCAAAACATGCCCTGAGGCAATTGAAATGGCAGTTAAGCTCATTGATATGCGCAGGCAGACCCAGTTAATATGCCAACGCCTACGAACGTCACATGACATCCCAAGGACAGAGCTTGTGCCACATAATATCAGCTCTTAAAGTGAAACCCACAGCACAAATGCAAATCTAGCTTCATCACATGACACATGCCCCTGAGAGAGAATGTACGACAAAGTGGATTTAGAAGCCCAGTGAGCCACCCTGGCTCTTAAAGGGCCGACGTGCCACAGTGATTCTTAAAGGGCCAGCGCACCGAAATGAGTCTTAAAGGGCCGGCGCGCCAAATCGAAAGCTGAGTGACCCCGGCCTCCAAATCGGAGGCTGAGCCACCCCGGCCTCCAAATCGGAGGCTGAACCACCCCGGCCTCCAAATCGGAGGCTGAGCCACCCTTGCCTCCAAATCGGACCCAGTGTGGCCCCGCTCAAAAAATCAGACCCAGAGTAGCACAGCCCACCAAATCGGATCCTGAGGGGCCCCGCCCACCAAATCAGACTCCGAGTGGCCCCACCCACCAAATCGGACCCTGAAGGGCCCCGTCCACCAAATCGGACCCTGAGGAGCCCCGCCCACCAAATCAGACCCTGAGAAGCCCCGCCCACCAAATCGGACCCAGAGTGACCCCGCCCACCAAATCGGACCCTGAAGGGCCCCGCCCATCAAATCGGACCCAGAGTGGCCCCGCCCACCAAATCGGACCCAGAGGGGCCCCGCCCATCAAATCGGACCCTGAGGGGCCCCGCCCACCAAATCGGAACCTGAGGAGCCCCGCCCACCAAATCGGACCCAGATTGACCCTGCCCACCAAATCGGACCCCAAGGAGCCCCGCCCACCAAATCGGACCCAGATTGACCACGCCCACCAAATCGGACCCTGAAGGGCCCCGCCCACCAAATCGGACCCAGAGGTGCCCCGCCCACCAAATCGGACCCTGAAGGGCCCCGCCCACCAAATCGGACCCAGAGGGTCCCCGCCCACCAAATCGGTCCCAGGGGGGCCCCACCCACCAAATCGGACCATGAGGGGCCCCGCCCACCAAATCGGACCATGAGGGGCACCGCCCACTAAATCGGACCCAGAGTGGTCCCGCCCACCAAAATGGACCCAGGGGGCTCCACCCACAAAATCAGACCCTAAGGGGCCCCACCCACAAAATCGGACCCTGAGTGGGCCCGGCCACAAAATCAGACCCTGAGTGGCCCCAACCACAAAATCGGACCCTGAGAGACCCCGGCCACAAAATCGAACCTAGAGGGGCCACAGTCACAAAATACGACCCTCAGGGGCCCCAACCACAAAATCAGACCCTGAGGGGCCCCACCCACAAAACCAGACCCTGAGGGGCCCCACCCACAAAACCAGACCCTGAGGGACCCCAGCCGCAAAATAAGACCCTGAGGGGCCCCACCCACAAAATCGTACCCTGAGAGACCCCGGCCACAAAATCGAACCCAGAGGGGCCCCAGTCACAAAATCAGACCCTAAGGGGCCCAGGTCACGAAATCGGACCCTGAGGGGCCCCATCCACAAAATCAGACCCTGAGGGGCCCCGCCCACCAAATTAGACCCTGAGGGGCCCCACCCTCAAAATCAGACCGAGGGGCCCCAGCCACAAAATCAGACCCTGAGGGGCCCCAGCCACAAAATCGGACTCTGAGGGGCCCCACCCACAAAATCGGACCCTGAGGGGCCCCACCCACAAATCCAGACCCTGAGGGGACCCGGCCACAAAATCGGACCCTGAGAGACCCCGGCCACAAAATCGGACCCTGAGGGGCCCCAACCACAAAATCAGACCCTGAGGGGCCCCAGTCACAAAATCGGACCCTGAGGGGCCCCACCCACAAAATGAGACCCTGAGGGACCCCAGCCACAAAATCAGAACCTGAGGGGCCCCAACCACAAAATCAGAACCTGAGGGGCCCCACCCACAAAATCAGACCATGAGGGACCCCACCCACAAAATCGGACCCTGAGGGGCCCCAACCTCAAAATCGGTCGCTGAGGGGCCCCACCCACAAAATCGGACCCTGAGAGACCCCGGCCACAAAATCGAACCCAGAGTGGCCTCAGTCACAAAATCAGACCCTAAGGGGCCCCGGCCACAAAATCGGACCCTGAGGGACCCCAGCCACAAAATCAGATCCTGAGGGGCCCCACCCACAAAATCAGACCCTGAGGGTCCCCGGTCACAAAATCGGACCCTGAGGGGCCCCACCCACAGAATAGGACCCTGATGGGCCCCACCCACAAAATCAGACCCTGAGGGGCCCCAACCACAAAATTGGACCCTGAGGGGCCCCACCCACAAAATCGGACCCTGAGGGTCCCACCCACAAAATCGGACCCTGAGGGGCCCCGCCCACCAAATTAGACCCTGAGGGGCCCCACCCTCAAAATCAGACCCTGAAGGGCCACAGCCACAAAATCAGACCATGAGGGGCCCCAGCCACAAAATCGGACCCTGAGGGGCCCCACCCACAAAATCGGACCCTGATGGGCCCCATCCACAAATCCAGACCCTGAGGGGCCCCAGCCACAAAATCGGACCCTGAGAGACCCCGGCCACAAAATCGGACCCTGAGGGGCCCCAACCACAAAATCGGACCCAGAGGGGCCCCGCCCATCAAATCGGACCCTGAGGGGCCCCGCCCACCAAATCGGAACCTGAGGAGCCCCGCCCACCAAATCGGACCCAGATTGACCCTGCCCACCAAATCGGACCCCAAGGAGCCCCGCCCACCAAATCGGACCCAGATTGACCACGCCCACCAAATCGGACCCTGAAGGGCCCCGCCCACCAAATCGGACCCAGAGGTGCCCCACCCACCAAATCGGACCCTGAAGGGCCCCGCCCACCAAATCGGACCCAGAGGGGCCCCGCCCACCAAATCTGTCCCAGGGGGGCCCCACCCACCAAATCGGACCATGAGGGGCCCTGCCCACCAAATCGGACCATGAGGGGCACCGCCCACTAAATCGGACCCAGAGTGGTCCCGCCCACCAAAATGGACCCAGGGGGCTCCACCCACAAAATCAGACCCTAAGGGGCCCCACCCACAGAATCGGACCCTGAGTGGGCCCGGCCACAAAATCAGACCCTGAGTGGCCCCAACCACAAAATCGGACCCTGAGAGACCCCGGCCACAAAATCGAACCTAGAGGGGCCCCAGTCACAAAATACGACCCTCAGGGGCCCCAACCACAAAATCAGACCCTGAGGTGCCCCGGTCACAAAATCAGACCCTGAGGGGCCCCACCCACAAAACCAGACCCTGAGGGGCCCCACCCACAAAACCAGACCCTGAGGGACCCCAGCCGCAAAATAAGACCCTGAGGGGCTCCACCCACAAAATCGTACCCTGAGAGACCCTGGCCACAAAATCGAACCCAGAGGGGCCCCAGTCACAAAATCAGACCCTAAGGGGCCCAGGTCACGAAATCGGACCCTGAGGGGCCCCATCCACAAAATCAGACCCTGAGGGGCCCCGCCCACCAAATTAGACCCTGAGGGGCCCCACCCTCAAAATCAGACCGAGGGGCCCCAGCCACAAAATCAGACCATGAGGGGCCCCAGCCACAAAATCAGACCATGAGGGGCCCCAGCCACAAAATCGGACCCTGAGGGGCCCCACCCACAAAATCGGACCCTGATGGGCCCCATCCACAAATCCAGACCCTGAGGGGCCCCAGCCACAAAATCGGACCCTGAGAGACCCCGGCCACAAAATCGGACCCTGAGGGGCCCCAACCACAAAATCAGACCCTGAGGGGCCCCGGTCACAAAATCGGACCCTGAGGGACCCCACCCACAAAATCAGACCCTGAGGGACCCCAGCCACAAAATCAGACCCTGAGGGGCCCCAGCCACAAAATCGGACCATGAGGGGCCCCACCCACAAAATCGGACCCTGAGGGGCCCCACCCACAAAATCGGACCATGAGGGGCCCCGCCCACCAAATTAGACCCTGAGGGGCCCCACCCTCAAAATCGGTCCCTGAGGGACCCCGGCCACAAAATCGGACCCTGAGGGGCCCCGGCCACAAAATCGGACCCTGAGGGGCCCCACCCGCAAAATCGGACCCTAAGGGGCCCCGGCCACAAAATTGGACCCTGAGGGGCCCCACCGGCAAAATCGGACCCTAAGGGGCCCCACCCGCAAAATCGGACCCTGAGGGGCCCCACCCACAAAATCGGACCCTGAGGGGCCCCACCCGCAAAATCGGACCCTGAGGGGCCCCGGCCCCAAAAATCGGACCCTGAGGGGCCCCAACCACAAAATCGGACCCTGAGAGGCACCGGTTACAAAATTGGACCCTGAGGGGCCCCGGACACAAAATCGGACCCTGAGGGGCCCCGGCCACAAAATCGGACCCTGAGGGGCCGAACCCACAAAATCAGACTCAGTGTCCCCGCCCACCAAATTGGACCCTGAAGGGCCCCGTCCACCAAATCGGACCCAGAGTGGCCCCGCCCACCAAATCAGACCCAGAGTGGCCCCGCCCACCAAATAGGACCCTGAAGGGCCCCGCCCACCAAATGGGACCCTGAGGGGCCCCGCCCACCAAATTGGACCCTGAGGGGCCCCGCCCACCAAATCGGACCCTGAGGGGCTCCGCCCACCAAATCGGACCCTGAGGGGCCCCTCCCACTAAATCAGATTCTGAAAGGCCCCAACCACAAAATCGGACCCTGAGGGGCCCCACCCACAAAATCGGACCCTGAGGGTCCCCGCTGACCAAATTGAACTCTGAGGGGCCCCGCCCACCAAATCGGACCCAGAGTGGCCCGCCCACCAAATCAGACCTAGAGTGGCCCCGCTCACCAAATCGGACCCCGAGGGGCCCCACCCACCAAATCGGACCCTGAGGGGCCCCACCCACCAAATCGGACCCCGAGGGGCCCCGCCCACCAAATCGGACCCCGAGGGGCCCCGCCCACCAAATCGGACCCCGAGGGATCCCACCCACCAAATCGGACCCCGAGGGTCCCCACCAACCAAATTGGACCCTGAGGGGCCCCGCCCACCAAATCGGACTCTGATAGATCCCGCCCACCAAATCAGACCCTGAGGGGCCCAGCTCACCAAATCGGACCCAGAGTGACCCCGCCCACCAAATCGGACCCAGATTGGCCCCGCCCACCAAATCAGACCCAGAGTGGCCCCTCCCACCAAATTGTACCCTGAGGGGCCCCACCCACAAAATCGGACCCTAAGGGGCCCCACCCACAAAATTGGACCCTGAGGGGCCCCGGCCACAAAATTGGACCCTGAGGGGCCCCACCCACAAAATCAGACCCTGAGGGGATCCGGCCACAACATCGGACCCTGAGTGGCCCCACTCACAAAATCGGACCCTGAGGGGCCCCAACCACAAAATCGAACCCTGACGGGCCCCGGCCACAAAATCGGACCCTGACGGGCCCCGGCCACAAAATCGGACCCTGAGGGGCCCCGGCCACAAAATCGGACCCTGAGGGGCCCCGGCCACAAAATCGGACCCTGAGGGACCCCACCTACAAAATTGAACCCTGAGGGGCCCCAACCACAAAATCGGATCCTGAGGGGACCCACCCACAAAATCGGACCCTGAGGGGCCCCACCCACAAAATTGGACCCTCAGGGGCCCCGGCCACAAAATCAGATCCTGAGGGGCCCCAACCACAAAATCGGACCCTGAGAGGCTCCGGCCGCAAAATCGGACCCTGAGAGGCACCGGCCACAAAATCGGACCCTGAGGGGCCCCGGACACAAAATCGGACCCTGAGGGGCCCCGGCCACAAAATCGGACCCTGAGGGGCCCAACCCACAAAATCAGACCCTGAGGGGCCCCGCCCACCAAATTAGACCCTGAGGGGCCCCACCCTCAAAATCAGACCCTGAGGGGCCCCGGCCACAAGATTGGACCCTGAGGGGCCCCAACCACCAAATCAGACCCTGAGGGGCCCCGGCCACAAAATTGGACCCTTAGGGGCCCCACCCACCAAATCAGCCCCTGAGGGGCCCCACCCACAAAATCGGGCCCTGAGGGCCCCACCCAAAAAATCGGACCCTGAGGCCAAAGTGGCCCCTGAGAGGCACCCACAGTTAAAACAGATCCTGAGTTGAAAGTCTTGCAGGTGCAGCAGGCAAGTCTCTCTTAAAAGGGGCAGCCTGGGCAGCATTTCAAACCACTATCTGTACTTCCTTTAGGAAATACACATCTAGTATTAATGTTGTAATCCGAACGCTGCTAATTTATTCTTATTTTTCAGTTGATTTCCGCAATTAATGCGGCCCGAACCGCTACACGCACAGACTCCGTTGAGGTGTCGTTTCGAAGCCAGCATACACGAGAGGTGTGCTATGTATTTTTCTTGTCGATCGGATTTGTAGTTTTTGCGCAATTTGCATTTGAAAATTTTTTTTCCTGTCATTGGAATGCACTGTCTCAATGGATTTGAATGGGAAACTTAAAACGTGCCCTGAGGCGATTGAAATGGCAGTAAAGCTCATTGATATGCGCAGGCACACCCAGTTACTATGCCAACGCCCCCAGGACAGAGATTCTGCCACATAATATCAGCTCTTAAAGCGAAACCCACAGCACAAATGCAAATCTAGCTTTATCACATGACGCATGCCCCTGAGAGAGAATGTGCGCCAAAGTGCGCCCCCGCCCACCAAATCGGACCCTGAGCGACCCCGCCCACCAAATCGGTTTCTGAAAGGCCCCAACCACAAAATCGGACCCTGAGGGGCCCCCACCCACAAAATCGGACCCTGAGGGGCCCCAACCACAAAATCGAACCCAGAGTGGCCCAGCCCACCAAATCGGACCCTGAGGGGCCCCACCCACAAAATCGGACCCTGAGGGTCCCCACCCACAAAATCGGACCAAGAGGGGCCCCGGCCACAAAATCGTTCCCTGAGGGGCCCCGGCCACAAAATCAGACCCTGATGGGCCCTACCCACAAAATGGGACCGTGAGGGGCTCCGCCCACCAAATCAGACCCAGAATGGCCCCTGCCCAGCAAATCGGACCCTGAGGGGCCCCACCCACCAAATCAGACCCTGAGGGGCCCCGCCCACCAAATCGGACCCTGAAAGGGCCCGCTCACCAAATTGAACTCTGAGAGGCCCCGCTCACCAAATCGGACCCTGAGGGGCCCCGTCCACCAAATCAGATTCTGAGTGGCCCTGCCCACCAAATTGGACCCTGAGGGGCCCCGCCCACTGAATCGGACCCTGAGTGGCCCCGCCCACCAAATCAGACCCTGAGGGACCCCGCCCACCAAATTGGATTCTGAAGGGCCTCAACCAGAATATCGGACCCCGAGGGGTCCCGGACACAAAATCAGGCCATGAGGGGCCCCACCCACAAAATCAGACCCTGAGGGGCCCCAACCACAAATTCGGACCATGAGGAGCCCCACCCACCAAATAGGACCCTAAGGGGCCCCGCCCACCTAATCGGACCCTGAGGGACCCCGCCCACCAAAACGGATTCTGAAGGGCCCCAACCACCAAATCGGACCCTGAGGGGCCCCACCACCCAAATCAGACCGTGAGGGGCTCCGGCCACCAAATCGGACCCTGAGGGGCCCCACCCACCAAATCGGACCCTAAGGGGCCCCGGCCACAAAATCGGACCCTAAGGCTGGTTTCACATTTGCGGTTTTTTTTGCGGTAATTTAGCGCTAAATAGCGCATGCGTTTTTTTTCCCTATACTTTGCATGGGATGCACTTATGTGCGCATACACATGCGTTTGTACGCGTTTTACCGCGCATGCTTTTTTTGCGGTATGCGCTCGGGCGCACAAAATGCAACTTGTTGCATTTTTTGTGCGTCCGATTTGCCTCAAAAAAACGCATGCGCGCGCAATGCGTTTTTTTACAGCAAAACACCCATTATAAGTCTATGGTGAGCATATGTGCGCATTGGCATGCTTATGTATGCGTTTTTTTGCACATGCGTTTTTTTTTTTACCATTAGTTTAGACAATGGAATTTAGGGGTTTGGGTAAAGTTAGGGTTAGTTAAGGGGGTTTAGGGTTAGGGTTAGGGTCAGGGTTAGGGTTAGGGTTAGGGTTAAGTATGGTTTGGTTAAGGGTTAGGGTCAGGGTTAGGGTTAGGGTCAGGGTTAGGGTTAAGTATGGTTTGGTTAAGGGTTAGGGTCAGGGTTAGGGTTAAGGTTAAGTATGGTTTGGTTAAGGGTTAGGGTTAGGGTTAGGGTTAGGGTCAGGGTTAGGGTTAGGGTTAGGGTCAGGGTTAGGGTTAGGGTTAAGGTTAAGTATGGTTTGGTTAAGGGTTAGGGTTAAGTATGGTTTGGTTAAGGGTTAGGGTTAGGGTTAGGGTCAGGGTTAGGGTTAGGGTTAAGGTTAAGTATGGTTTGGTTAAGGGTTAGGGTTAGGGTTAGGGTCAGGGTTAGGGTTAGGGTCAGGGTTATGGTTAAGTATGGTTTGGTTAAGGGTTAGGGTTAGGGTCAGGGTTAAGTATGGTTTGGTTAAGGGTTAGGGTTAGGGTCAGGGTCAGGGTTAGTAAAGTCATGGTTTGGGTTAGTGTGAGTGGCCACCTAATGTTGGGAAAAAACGCAAACGCGGTAAAAACGCATACAAACGCTTAAAAACGCTGCGTTTTTTTCATGCATGCTCATAAAAATGCTTGAAAAAAACACAGCAGTTGTATGCTTTTGTATGCGTTTTTCAATGCGTTTTTTTGCGGGAAAAACGCGCTGCAAAAAAAAGCAAGTGTGAAACAGGCCTAAGGGGCCCCACCCACAAAATCGGGCCCTGAGGGGCCCCACCCACAAAATCGGACCCTGAGGTCAAAGTGGCCCCTGAGAGGCACCCACATTTAAAACGGATCCTGAATTGAAAGTCTTGCAGGGGCAGCAGGCAAGTCTCTCTTAAGGGGCAGCCCGGGCACCATTTCAAACCACTATCTGTACTTCCTTCAGGAAATACACATCTAGTATTAATGTTGTAATCCGAATGCTAACTTTTTCTTTTTATTCAGTTGATTTCCGCAATTAATGCGGCCCGAACAGCTACACGCACAGACTCCGTTGAGGTGTTGTTTCGAAGCCAGCGTCCACGAGAGGTGTGCTAAGTATTTTTCGTGTCGATTGGATTTGTAGGTTTTGCGCAATTTGCGTTTGAAAATTTTTTTCCCGTCATTGGAATGCACTGTCTCAATGCTTTTCAATGGGCAACTTAAAACGTGCCCTGAGGCAATTCAAATGACAGTAAAGCTCATTGATATGTGAAGGCACACCCATTTACAATGCCAACACCTACGAACGTCACATGACACCCCCAGGACAGACCTTATGGCACATAATATCAGCTCTTAAAGCGAAACCCACAGCACAAATGCAAATCTAGCCTCATCATATGAAGCATGCCCCTGAGAGAGAATGTGCGCCAAAGTGGATTTAGAAGCCCAGTGAGCCACCCTTTCTCTAAAACGGCCGACGCGCCAAAGTGATTCTTAAAGGGCCAGCGCGCCAAATCGAAAACTGAGTGACCCCATGCTTCAAATCGGAGGCTTAGCCACCCTGGCCTCCAGACCGTGAGGGGCTCCGGCCACCAAATCAGACCCTGAGGGGCCCCACCCACCAAATCGGACCCTAAGGGGCCCCGGCCACAAAATCGGACCCTAAGGCTGGTTTCACATTTGCGTTTTTTTTTGCGGTAATTTAGCGCTAAATAGCGCATGCGTTTTTTTTTCCTATACTTTGCATGGGATGCGCTTATGTGCGCATACACATGCGTTTGTACGCGTTTTACCGCGCATGCGTTTTTTTGCGGTATGCGCTCGGTCGCACAAAATGCAACTTGTTGCATTTTTTGTGCGTCCGATTTGCCTCAAAAAAACGCATGCGCGCGCAATGCGTTTTTTTACAGCAAAACACCCATTATAAGTCTATGGTGAGCATATGTGCGCATTGGCATGCTTATGTATGCGTTTTTTTGCACATGCGTTTTTTTTTTTACCATTAGTTTAGACAATGGAATTTAGGGGTTTGGGTAAAGTTAGGGTTAGTTAAGGGGGTTTAGGGTTAGGGTTAGGGTCAGGGTTAGGGTTAGGGTTAGGGTTAAGTATGGTTTGGTTAAGGGTTAGGGTCAGGGTTAGGGTTAGGGTCAGGGTTAGGGTTAAGTATGGTTTGGTTAAGGGTTAGGGTCAGGGTTAGGGTTAAGGTTAAGTATGGTTTGGTTAAGGGTTAGGGTTAGGGTTAGGGTTAGGGTCAGGGTTAGGGTTAGGGTTAGGGTCAGGGTTAGGGTTAAGGTTAAGTATGGTTTGGTTAAGGGTTAGGGTTAAGTATGGTTTGGTTAAGGGTTAGGGTTAGGGTTAGGGTCAGGGTTAGGGTTAAGGTTAAGTATGGTTTGGTTAAGGGTTAGGGTTAGGGTTAGGGTCAGGGTTAGGGTTAGGGTCAGGGTTATGGTTAAGTATGGTTTGGTTAAGGGTTAGGGTTAGGGTCAGGGTTAGGGTTAGGGTTAAGTATGGTTTGGTTAAGGGTTAGGGTTAGGGTCAGGGTCAGGGTTAGTAAAGTCATGGTTTGGGTTAGTGTGAGTGGCCACCTAATGTTGGGAAAAAACGCAAACGCGGTAAAAACGCATACAAACGCTTAAAAACGCTGCGTTTTTTTCATGCATGCTCATAAAAATGCTTGAAAAAAACACAGCAGTTGTATGCTTTTGTATGCGTTTTTCAATGCGTTTTTTTGCGGGAAAAACGCGCTGCAAAAAAAAGCAAGTGTGAAACAGGCCTAAGGGGCCCCACCCACAAAATCGGGCCCTGAGGGGCCCCACCCACAAAATCGGACCCTGAGGTCAAAGTGGCCCCTGAGAGGCACCCACATTTAAAACGGATCCTGAATTGAAAGTCTTGCAGGGGCAGCAGGCAAGTCTCTCTTAAGGGGCAGCCCGGGCACCATTTCAAACCACTATCTGTACTTCCTTCAGGAAATACACATCTAGTATTAATGTTGTAATCCGAATGCTAACTTTTTCTTTTTATTCAGTTGATTTCCGCAATTAATGCGGCCCGAACAGCTACACGCACAGACTCCGTTGAGGTGTTGTTTCGAAGCCAGCGTCCACGAGAGGTGTGCTAAGTATTTTTCGTGTCGATTGGATTTGTAGGTTTTGCGCAATTTGCGTTTGAAAATTTTTTTCCCGTCATTGGAATGCACTGTCTCAATGCTTTTCAATGGGCAACTTAAAACGTGCCCTGAGGCAATTCAAATGACAGTAAAGCTCATTGATATGTGAAGGCACACCCATTTACAATGCCAACACCTACGAACGTCACATGACACCCCCAGGACAGACCTTATGGCACATAATATCAGCTCTTAAAGCGAAACCCACAGCACAAATGCAAATCTAGCCTCATCATATGAAGCATGCCCCTGAGAGAGAATGTGCGCCAAAGTGGATTTAGAAGCCCAGTGAGCCACCCTTTCTCTAAAACGGCCGACGCGCCAAAGTGATTCTTAAAGGGCCAGCGCGCCAAATCGAAAACTGAGTGACCCCATGCTTCAAATCGGAGGCTTAGCCACCCTGGCCTCCAAATTGGAGGCTGATCGACCCTGGCCTCCAAATCGGACCCAGCGTGGCCCCGCTCAAGAAATCGGACCCAGAGGGGCTCCGCTCACCAAATCAGACCCAGAGTGGCCCCGCCCAGCAAATCGGACCCAGAGTAGCCCTGCCCAACAAATCGGACCCTCAGGGGCCCCGCGCACCAAATAGGCCCCTCGAGTGGCCCCGCACACCAAATCGGCCCCAGATTGGCCCCGCCCACCAAATTGGCCCCGAGTGGCCCCACCCACCATATTGGGCCCCGAGTGGCCCCACCCACCAAATCGGCCCCCGAGTGGCCCCGCCCACCAAATTGACCCCCGAGTGGCCCCGCCCACCAAATGGGACCCTGAGGGGCCCCAACCACAAAATCGGACCCTGATGAGCCCCGGCTACAAAATCGGGCCCTGAAAGGCCCCACCCACAAAATTGGACCCTGAGGGGCCCCGGCCACAAAATCGGACCATGAGGGGCCCCACCCACAAAATCGGACCCTGAGGGGCCCCACCCACAAAATCAGACCCTGAGGGGCCACACCCACAAAATCGGACACTGAGGGTCCACACCTACAAAATCGGAGCCTGAGGGATCCCCACCAACAATTCAAGCCCTGAGGAGCCCAGGCCAAGGAATCAGATCCTGAGGGGCCCCACCCACCAAATCAGACCCTGAGGCCAAAGTGGCCCCTGAGAGGCACTCACAGTTAAATCGGATCCTGAGTTGAAAGTCTTGCAGGGGCAGCAGGTAAGTCTCTCTTAAAGGGGCAGCCCGGGCACCATTTCAAACCACTATCTGTACTTCCTTCAGGAAATACACATCTAGTATTATTATTACTATTCAGTTGATTTCCGCAATTAATGCGGCCCGAACCGCTATACGCACAGACTCCGTTGAGGCCTCGTTTCGAAGACAGCGTCCACGAGTGGTGTGCTAAGTATTTTTCATGTAGATCGGATTTGTAGTTTTTGCGCAATTTGCGTTTGAAAAAACATTTTCCTCAATGCATTTCAATGGGAAAATGTTGCCATAGGGAAAACATGGGACAGTCGTGAGGTGGCAGTTAAGCTCACCCAGTTACTATGCCAAAGCCTACGAACTTCACATGACCTCTCTAGGACAGCGTTTCTGGCAGATAATTTCAGCTCTTAAAGTGAAACCAACAGCATAAATGCAAATCTAGCTTCATCACATGACGCATGCCACTGAGAGAGAATTTGCGCCAAAGTGGATTTAGAAGCCCAGTGAGCCAAACTTGCTCTTAAAGGGCCGACGCGCCAAATCGAAAGCTGAGTGACCCCATGCTCCAAATCAGAGACTGATTCACCCTGGCCTCCAAATCGGAGGCTGATCCACCCTGGCCTCCAAATCGGACCCAGCGTGGCCCCGCTAAAAAAATCAGACCCTGAGTGGCCCCGCCCACCAAATTGGAACCTGAAGGGCCCCGCCCACCAAATTGGACCCTGAAGGGCCCTGCCCACCAAAACGGACCCAGAGTGGCACAGCCCACCAAATTGGACCCTGAGGGGCCCCACCCACCAAATCAGACTCAGTGTCCCCACCCACAAAATCGGACCCTGAGGGGCCCTACCCACAAAATCGGACCCTGGGGGGCCCCACCCACAAAATCGGACCCTGAGGGGCCCCGCTGACCAAATCGAACTCTATGGGGCCCCACTCACCAAATCGGACCCTGAGTGGCCCCGCCCACCAAATCGGACCCTGAGGGGCCCCGCCCACCATTCAGACCCTGAGGGGCCCCGCTCACCAAATCGGACCGAGGTGCCCCGGCCACAAAATCGGACCCTGAGGGGCCCCACCCACAAAATCAGGCCCTGAGGTGCCCCACCCACAAAATCGGACCCTGAGGCCAAAGTGGCCCCTGAGAGGCACCCACAGTTAAAACGGATCCTGAGTTGAAAGTCTTGCAGGGGCAGCAGGCAAGTCTCTCTTAAAGGGGCAGCCCGGGCACCATTTCAAACCACTATCTGTACTTCCTTCAGGAAATACACATCTAGTTATTATTATTAAGTTGATTTCCGCAATTAATGCGGCCCGAACCGCCACACGCACAGACTCCGTTGAGGTGTCGTTTCGAAGCCAGCGTCCATGAGAGGTGTGCTAAGTATTTTTCGTGTCGATCAGATTTGTAGTTTTTGCGCAATTTGCGTTAGAAATTTTTTTTTCCCGTCATTGGAATGAATTGTCTCAATGCATTTGAATGGGGAAATGGCAAAACATGCCCTGAGGCGATTGAAATGGCAGTTGAGCTCATTGATATGCGCAGGCAGAACCAGTTACTATGCCAACGCCTACGAACGTCACATGACATCTCCAGAACAGAGCTTCTGCCACATAATATCAGCTCTTAAAGCGAAACCCACAGCACAAATGCAAATCTAGCTTCATCACATGACACATGCCCCTGAGAGAGAATGTGCGCCAAAGTGTATTTAGAAGCCCAGTGAGCTAAACTGGCTCTTAAAGGGCCGAAGCGCCAAAGTGATTCTTAAAGGGCTGCCGCACCGAAATGAGTTTTAAAGGGCCGATGCGCCAAATCGAAAGCTGAGTGACCCCAGGCTCCAAATCGGAGGCTGAGCCACCCCGGCCTTAAAATCGGAGACTGAGCCACCCTGGCCTCCAAATCGGACCCAGAGTGGCCACGCCCACCAAAAACGGACCCAGAGTGGCACAGCCCACCAAATCGGACATTGAGAGCCCCCGCCCACCAAATCAGACTCAGAGTGGCCCCACCCACCAAATCGGACCCTGAAGGGCCCCGCCCACCAAATCGGACCCAGAGGGGCCCTGCCCACCAAATCGGACCCTGAGGATCTCCCTCCACCAAATCGGACCCAGAGTGACCCCGCCCACCAAATCGGCCCATGAAGGGCCCCGCCCACCAAATCGGAAGCAGAGGGGCCCCGCCCACCAAAATGGACCCAGGGGGCTCCACCCACAAAATCAGACCCTAAGGGGCCCCACCCACAAAATCGGACCCCGAGTGGGCCCGGCCACAAAATCAGACCCTGAGGGGACCCAACCACAAAATCGGACCCTGAGAGACCCCAGCCACAAAATCGAACCTAGAGGGGCCCCAGTCACAAAATAGGACCCTGAGCGTCCCCAACCACAAAATCAGACCCTGGGGTGCCCCGGTCACAAAATCGGACCCTGAGGGGCCCCACCCACAAAATCAGACCCTGAGGGACCCCAGCCACAAAATAGGACCCTGAGGGGACCCACCCACAAATCCAGACCTTGAGGGGCCCCGGCCACAAAATCGGACCCCGAGAGACCCCGGCCACAAAATCGGACTCTGAGAGGCCCCAACCACAAAATCAGACCCTGAGGGGCCCCACCCACAAAATCGGACCCTGAGGGGCCCCACCCTCAAAATCGGACCCTGAGGGGCCCCACCCTCAAAATCGGACCCTGAGGGGCCCCACCCTCAAAATCGGACCCTGAGGGGCCCCACCCTCAAAATCGGACCCTGAGGGGCCCCACCCTCAAAATCAGACCCTGAGGGGCTCCGGTCACAAAATCGGACCCTGAGGGGCTCCGGCCACAAAATCGGACCCTGAGGGGCCCCACCCACAAAATCGGACCCTGAGGGGCCCCACCCACAAAATCGGACCCAGAGGGGCCCCGCCCACCAAATCGGACCCTGAGGAGCTCCATCCACCAAATCGGACCCAGAGGGGCCCCGCCCACCAAATCGGACCCTGAGGGCCCCACCCACCAAATCGGACCCAGAGGGGCCCCGCCCACCAAATCGGACCCTGAGGAGCTCCATCCACCAAATCGGACCCAGAGTGATCCCGCCCACCAAATCGGACCATGAAGGGCCCCGCCCACCAAATCGGACCCTGAGGGGCCCCGCCCACCAAATCGGACCCTGAGGAGCCACGCCCACCAAATCAGACCCCGAGGAGCCACGCCCACCAAATCAGACCCCGAGGAGCCACGCCCACCAAATCAGACCCTGAGGGGCCCAAACCACAAAATTGGACCCTGAGGGGCCCCGCCCACCAAATCGGACCCTCAGGGGCCCCGCCCACAAAAATCGGACCCCGAGGGGCCCCGCCCTCAAAATCGGACCCTGAGAGGCCCCGCCCACCAAATCGGACCCTGAGGGGCCCCGCCAACCAAATCGGACTCTGAGGGGCCCCACCCACAAAATCGGACCCTGAGGGGCCCCACCCACAAAATCGGACCCTGAGGGCCCCCAATCACAAAATCGGACCCTGAGGGGCCCCGGCCACAAAATCGGACCCTGAGAGACCCCGGCCACAAAATCAAACCCAGAGGGGCCCCACCCACAAAATTGGACCCTGGGGGCCCCGCCCACCAAATCGGACCCTGAGGGGCCCCGCCCACAAAATTGGACCCTGAGTAGACCCGGCCACAAAATCAGACCCTGAGGGGCCCCAACCACAAAATCGGACCCTGAGGGGCCCCGGCCACAAAATCGGACCCTGAGGGGCCCCACCCTCAAAATCGGATCCTGAGGGGCCCAACCAACAAAATCGGACCCCGAGGGGCCCCACCCACAAAATCGGACCCTGAGGGGCCCTGGCCACAAAATCGGACCCTGAGGCCAAAGTGGCCCCTGAGAGGCACCCACTGTTAAAACGGATCCTGAGTTGAAAGTCTTGCAGGGGCAGCAGGCAAGTCTCTCTTAAAGGGGCAGCCCGGGCACCATTTCAAACCACTATCTGTACTTCCTTCAGGAAATACACATCTAGTTATTTCTTAAAATCCATACAATGCATTAAAATAAGTGACAGCCCAACTTTAAAACACATGATCTTTAATTTTATTTAACAAGAAATATCATATAAATCGTAACAAATTAAATTATAAAATGACAAAGGGCTCATTGACATGAGGCGCATATGCTAAATCCACACCAGGTTTCTGGTTCATGTGTTAGGCATCCACAGGTACCCAAAGATTCCTAGGTACCTGTAGGGGCACAAGTCTATATGCGGTGACTGACAAGAGGGTCAGTATTGGCGAGAGCCCATTAGGATCGAAAACATTGAATGTTTAACCCCCCGTAGGACTTCTGAATACTGGATCTAAAAGTGAATGCCCACTAGTGACCAGGGCTGTGGAGTCGGAGCTCATTTTGGTGGAGTCAGTATAAAATGGACCGACTCTTAAAATATATAATAAATTGGGTACAGTAGTTCAATGCAGAATGTGCTGAATATTTTTTCATAGGAATTTGGGAAAGTTATGAAATGTCCTATAAATGGCTGTTCTATTCCTGATCTAAGGCTACATTCACACACAGCGTTTTTCCTGCGTTTTTTTTTTTGAGGATACGTTTTTCAGCTGCAAAAGCAGATCAGCTTTTTAAAAAACCGCATCACCTGAAATGTTTTTGCGCCCATAGATAATGTTTTCAATAGCAAAAGCAGATTAGAAATCTGCTCTATCTATCCATTTATCCATATCTGTCTATCCATATCTTATCTGTACCAAAAAGAATGAAAGCCAGGTAGCACATAGACCCTTTTTTTTTTTTTTAGCACCAGTCAGGTACACCTCATAGCTGCCCAAAAGGACACCCAGGACAGGCATTGCTCGTCTTCAGTAACTCATCAACATCATTTGATAGTTGGAATAAATAGACTGCATTCACCACATCTTAAGGTGCAGGCTTTATTTTCAAGTGTAGGGGTGTGCATATGAGGTTCTGCAGCAGCTAAGGTGTGAAACACAACAAGAAAGCACAAGATGACAAATTTGCAAAAATACTCTGCAGTAAAAAACATGACAGTAATCAGCAAGTGCTGTATAAACATGACAGTAATCAGCAAGTGCTGTATAACAAATACAGGGTATTTAGTCGATACGTTTTTTTGCAAAAAATGTATACCAAGCCGCTTCACCACGTCACAGTAACCCTTCACGAAGCAGTCCCTATCTAATGTATTTAAAACCTGAACATGTGAACAGTGTATAAATAAACAGGATACAGACAGGCGCCTCCTAGTATATGGGCTTGTGGTGTAAGACAGCTCATTTATGTGCATGTCACACAGGAGAGGAGGCGCCTGTCTGTATCCTGTTCATTTAGACACTGTTCACATGTTCAGGTTTTAAATACATTAGATAGGGACTGCTTCGTGAAGGGTTACCGTGACGTGGTGAAGCGGCTTGGTATACATTTTTTGCAAAAAACGTATCAACTAAATACCCTGTATTTGTTATACAGCACTTGCTGATTACTGTCATGTTTTTTACTGCAGAGTATTTTTGCAAATTTGTCATTTTGTGCTTTCTTGTTGTGTTTCAGCCATTGGGTGGTGTGAGCATTGTCTTACCGACTTGTTCACACTTGTGCATATCATATGTTTTTAAGCAGCTGAGGTGTGCAGTATGAGGTTCTGCAGAAAGTATGAGGTTCTGCCCCCCCCTAGTTTTGATCCTGGCTACGCCCATGGTGAGAATGTAGCCTAAGGATCTAGCTTTGTCTTAGCTGAGATAAGTCAGTGGTGCACTCCAGCACCAGTGAAGCTCCTCTACAGAAAAGGGTACAAAGTTAACACACTCAGAAAGAAGGAAGGCCTGCACTCATCTCAGAAGAATTGCTAGAGTGAACAGGATAACAAGATTAAGGTAATTACTTCTTAAAGCATATTTAAACTTTCAATATACTGTGCATAAATCAATAGTCCAGTATACTGTATGTTCTCTCTGTATGCTTGATGTTTGTTTGATTTTTCTTTGAGCTCATATACTTTTGGGAAGCTAGCTTTTATACAATATACATGGAAAATACAGCAACAGTATTAATGAGGACTTATATGAGGACTTGTATAGGCATAGAAGCCAAACATAAAGTTACTAGCTCTGTTATCAGTTTCTTTGTTCCTGGAGTATGATACACAACAAACTTGCTCCCTCCCTCCTCCCCTCTACATAGACTGAAGCATTTAGTGCGCTGTACCCTAAGAAAAGCCTGAGATTGGAAATTCAAAGTAAAGCTATCTAATGACATATTTTACAACCTTTATATTTGTCATCTGTACTATTGATTTATGCAAAGTTTGTTTTATTTCTATCTAAAATTATAGAGTGGGGAAAGTATGTATTTGATACACTGTCGATTCCCACCTACAAAGAATGGAGAGGTCTGAAATTTTTAATCATAGGTACACTTCAACTGAGAGAAATAGAATCTACAGGAAATGTCTGACCTCTGTAATTGCAAACAAAGCTTTCTGTACCAAATATTAAGTTGTTTTTCTATTGTATCAAATGTATTTCATGCAATAAAATGCATAATATTTAAATCATGCAATGTGATTTTCTGGATTTTTTTAGTCTGTCTCTCAGATGAAGTGTACAATTGCAGATCTCTCCATTCTTTGAAGGTGGAAAAACTTGCAAAATTGTCAGTGTATCAAATTCTTATTTTCCTCACTGTACATGGTTCCCTATTCTTGCTGGAATTATGATATACATTATTTTATACGACAAAATTATTTTGAAAGTGAATTTATATGATTACAAAATGTCTAAGAAGCTCCCCATGAAGTCAGCTGTATTTGAGCATTTCACAGTGACTCAAGATAAAAATATTTTGTGTGTCAATGTATGCCGAGTGACCCAGAGGAAAACAATTGTGATGCCAAAATCAGTGCATACTCAGGCAGTGATAAAAATGCTCCTACAAGAGCTTCCAATTAAAAAGACATTTATAACGCTTCCACCCAGAAGTTTTCAAAGCTGTGACTGAGAAAGATAGCAGCACCAAGAAACCCACGCCCAGCACTTCCTGCCAGGCAAAGGAGGAGGAAAGAGCATCTCAAACATCATTAACAAGATATTTTGTAAGTGACAAAGTTACTGTAACAATGACAGCAGATATGTTTAAAAGACAGCTCATACAGCTTGTTGTGAAGGACGGTGTACCATTATCATTATTTGCACGACCAGCTTTTACAGCTCTTAATAGAGAAATGGCCCGCACACTTGGTGTTTCTCTGGAAAAAGAAAGTATTAGAAAATTAGTGACTGAAGAAGCCCATAAACAAAAGGAAGATCTTAAAAAGACTCTCAAAAGATGCTTCATGTTTCTGAAACTGGATGCCTGCACACGTCGCAGAGTGAACTATTTTGCCATCAATGTTCGATATGTTTGCGACAACAAAGAAATTGTTACCAAGACACTGGCAGTAAAAGATACTAAAGCTCATCACAGCAGCCAGTTTCTCCAGGTGTTAGTGGAAAAAGTTCTGCAAGATTACAAACTCAAAAAAGAACAGGTTCTTGCAACGGACAATGCTTCAAACATGATAAGTAGAATTAAACTGATGAATGAGAGTAGTGAACAACAGCTAGAAGAAAATTTAGGATTCAGTATGTTTGAGATGGAAGGCCACAGTGCTGTTCATGTAACTGAGGAGCAAACAGATATTACAACAGAAGAACAGCAAAATTATACTTTAGAAATAGATTATCTTGTTGAAGCTGCTTCAAAACACTTTAATATTCATCACATGCGCTGTGTTGTGCACACACTGCAGCTGGCAATAATAGATAGTCTGCAAGAGGGACATGCTGGAAATCTGATTGGAAAAGTGAGGAAATTGGTTATTGCCGCCAGAACCCCTAAAATTGATTCCATCTTGGAGACGTGCTGGGAAAGGGGCAATTGTCGATCAAGCCACTTGGTGGGGCAGCATTTATTTAATGATTGAGCGATTGCTTGAACTAAAACCATTTCTTATAGATATGGTGAACCCTCAGGTAACCCTAAATGAAGGTCAATGGACACAGGTGGCTGAATTGAAGAAATTGCTTAATCACCGTGACTAAAAAATTACAAGCTGAGGATTTAACTCCTGGCATTTTCATAAGGGAGTGGAAGAACTTGCTATTTTGCCTATCCCAAAGAGGAGGTTAAATCACAGATGGCATTTCTGCTTCAGTAAAACGGAGAGAGACACAGCTATTGGAAAATAAAATTTTTCTGGCAGCTGTTTATGTGGACCCAAGTCATCGTATACTGCTTGATGATCAACAGCGTACTAAGGGAAAGAAGCATTTTTGGTACTCACCGTAAAATCTCTTTCTTGGAGCCTTCATTGGGGGGACACAGGTAACCATGGGTGTAAGCTCCTGTCGCTAGGAGGCTGACACTATGCAAATAAAGCAAAACTGGCTCTTCCTTCGTAGCATACACTCACCGATAGGCAGGAAGTACCTCAGTTAAGTGTTAAAGCAGTAGGAGAAGCAACCAACAAACTCCACATATATACCGGCTCAACAACAAAAGGCACGTAGGCCCAAAGCCAGTACAAACAAATAGGGAGGGTGCTGTGTCCCCCAATGAAGGCTCCAAGAAAGATTTTACGGTGAGTACCAAAAATCCTTCTTTCTCTATCGCTTCATTGGGGGACACAAGTAACCATGGGACATCCTAAAGCAGTCCCCAAGGGTGGGACCATAAAGAATGCAGAGAAAAAAAGGACTGAGGCCGGCCGGTGCGTAACCGCCGCCTGTAGCACCTTTCCTTCCTAGGCCTGCAGCGGACTAGACATAAGTAGGAACTTTGTAAGACTTTGCAATAACGTGCAGAGATGACTAGGTCGTGGCCCTGCAAGCTCTAAAGCCGAGACCTAGCGAGAAACTGCCCCAGGATTTATCCGGAGTATGGACCGGAGAGGGGCAAGAAGGACCTAGAGAAGAAAGGACAATGTCTGCACTAATGTGGAATAAAAAAGGAACGGAGGACGGCAGGATAATGCTGCCAACTCAGAACTCCCCTGATTTCTCTTCTTGGTAGCCAATAAGGCTAATGGAACCAAATAGTTGTACTTACGCCACCTGAATCAGATCTTCAGAAACTGTCGTAGAAACTTGAGGATGCAGGTTTTCTCGCCCAAAGCATGGTCAGAATGAACTGATGGGAAAAACCCCAGTCCCTCTCAGAAGTAGGCTTCAAAGGCCATGGCGTTAAACTTAAACGACTGTGAAACTGTGGCAGAAGAGTGGCCTTGCAGAAGAATATCCGGATGGTCCGGAAAGCCCCAGGAGGCATCCATGAGCATGTACGCCAGCTCCAGGTACCAGGTCTGACTTAACAGCTTGCAGTTGTCAGGACTACTGGAAATCCTGTTTTTTTTTTGACTCTTGTGATTAAGGAAAGAGGTGGGGACAGAAGAGGCATCTGAAACTGGGACCACAGAATCATAAGTGCGTCGCATCCGACAGCTATCGGATCCTGGAACTTGGTAACGTACCGGGTAACGTTTTTGGTTCGTTCGAGAAGTCATTAGGTGGGTATCCGGAATGCCCTATCTCCGACAAATTTAGCCGAAGACGGCGGTGTTGAGAGACTGCTCGCCTGACGCTAAACCCCAATGATACAAAAAATTGGCTTCCCAGTAGTCTACCCCTGGAATGTGGATGGCTGATATGGCGGGGACATGGCCTTCCGCCCAACGCAGGATCACTGCTACCTCTACCCTGATCCTTCTGTTGTGAGTCCCATCTTGGTGGTTTATGTTCAAAAGACATACTGATAGGGAATTTACTGTAGATTGTGAGCCTCATCGGGGACAGTGATGATGTGTGTAAACTGTAAAGCACTGTGGAATATGCCAGCGCCATACAAAAATAAAGACTTATTATTACTATGTAAGCCACGGCTGTGACAAAGTCAGACTGACTGTGGACTGGCTTGCCTGCGAGGAGAGACTGCCAGCGGAGTAGGGCAAGAAGAATTGCCTTGATCTGCAAGAGATTGATGGGGAGGAGGGTCTCCTGAACATTCCAGTGACCCTGCACTGTGAGAATTAGGAAGCCCGCTCCACAACCCTGAATACTGGCATCGATGTTGATGATCTGCCAACAGAACGGGAGAAATGACCTGCGCAGGGCAGAGATGGACAGTGTCCACGAAGAGAGGGACTGCTTCACATTGAGAGGTAAAAGCACTGGCCGATCCATGGAACAGTCCAGTGAAACAAATCTCTTGTCTCAGGTAGACCGGAGGGCCAAGTGAAGAGGGCGGGTGTGAAGCTGGGCATAAGGCACAGGTTCCATGACCGCTGCCACGACCTCTGTGAAGACCCTGGTAGCGGATGCCAGGCTGACCTGGAGGGCCGTGAACTGGTAATGGTGGTCCTGTATCGCAAAACCGAAGGAACCTCCGATGCCGTACACAACAGAAATGTGCAGGAAAGCATCCTGAATGTCCACAGAGTAAAGCAAGTCCCCCCCTGTACCATGGAGGGGATCACCGAGCGCAAGGACTCTGTTCTGAAGAAGTGAATCTGAAGGTGGCAATTCAACTGCTCAAGGTCTACGATCAGGGAGAAATATCTTTTTTTTTTTTTTTTGGGAGTACAAAGACGTTCGAGTAGAAACCAGAAAACCGTTTGTGCCAAGGAACGGGTGCAATGACAAATGAGCTTAGGCAGGGACAAGACGGCTTGGAGAACCCATGAGAGGGTTAAATTGGCGGGAGAGAGAAATGTCTTCCTGGGTGCAAAGAAAATTCCATTTTGTAGCCGGGTGTAACGATCACCCTGACCCAGGCGTCGTCGACCGCCGACAACCAAGTTTCCGTGAAAAGAAGAAACCTGCTTTCCACCCTGGAAAGAATCCCAGGTAGGGATGACCCGTCATTAGAGGAGAATCTGTGATAGGGGGATTCGGAGGACTTAGAGACGGGTCCTAGGTCTCCAGTGAGGAAAAGCTTGAAGGAAGGTTTCCTTCTTTCCCCTTGTGCAGAACGGTCCTGCTGGAAGGGACCGCCAGAGGAAAGACAGAGGTGCTTTCACCTCTGGTGGCATCAGAAGAGATCTGGACCAGCTTGGTCCAAAAGCGCTAGATATGCTAGCTCCTCTGTAGTAACCGCCGCCATAATACCCAGTCAAAGAATCTTGTCCAAGGGCGATATGGCTTTCAGCACTCAAGTAAAGGCAAAATTAGGTCAAAGAGAAGTGCATGACGCCGCTAAGGCCGATACAGTTAAGGCCACAATCTGTCTGTCTGTAGCGTCCTTGAGAGACGCCGCATCAGGGCTGGACAGAACAGTTTGAGGGGCTAAGCGTGAAAAAAGGTGGATCCACCTTAGGGGGATCGGACCAAATGCTGACAACGTCTGAACTAAAAAGGTCTAGAATGTCTAGACGTTTTCGTCCTGGGAAGCGTTTGCCGAGAAGTTCCCAGTGTCTAGAGGTGGTAGCCTCAAACTCTTTGGGAAAAAATGCTGGAGGGACGTTTCACCGTCTGAATGAAACTGAGATGTCCTAAGCAGTCGCATGCTCCACTTTTAATTCAAGGGTTTGAACAATAGTCGAAATAAGGCTACCATTTCCAGCGTCCAAGAAGTCTGAACCACATCAGAGTCAGACTCTGACTGAAAAGCTACATCCGACCCGACGTCCGCCTCCGAGGAGGGGGAATGGGTAGAGGGGGGCATTCTGGATGCTGCAGAGCGGCCCGGTGAACTGGTGAGGCTAGGCTAGATCCTTCTCCTGATCTGTCCCTGTGAAGGTTGTGTCGGGTGCATGCGAATCACCATGGGAGGTGTTCAGGGCACTGATGGTGGCAAACAGATGCGGCATACATGCCTGGACCTGTACCAGGGACTGTAAATTTTCTAGTCATGTCCGAGACTGACTGAGACCTGGCAACAGCTCACTCTGGAGGGAGGGGAGTGCTTTCATCCCGGAAATTGAATCTTCTGTCCAGCTAGAGACCGGCTGGGACATGGCAACAGCCCACGCCAGAGGGAGGGGAGTGTGTTGTGAATTCACTTTCTGGCCTACCTCTGGTTACTAGTGAAGGTAGTGGAGCTGGTTATATTGACAGAGGGGTCGCGAGTTCTCTTTCCGGGCTCCCTCTGGTGGTTACAGGAGATAATGGAGCGGATCTAATTAACAGAGGCCTGCCACCTGATAATGAGGACGACGATTGGACATGTGGAGTTTTTGACTGGATTTAAGGCAGCAGACTACCTCTATCTCTGCTGATTTTTTCCTGCCTCCTGAGGTCTTAGTTTCCAGCTCAGTCCCTGCATGCTCAAGCTAAGTGTTCTTTTGCTATTGTTCACATTTGATTTGGCTTTGTCTATTCAGTTTTGTGTGGTCAGCCAGCCCCAGCTGGGGCTGTGCTGAATTTCCATCCTTAGGTTACTGCTTGTGCCAGTTTGTTTTTGTCCCTTACTAGATTGGCCTCTTTTTGCTCTGCTTTCAGAATATGCCAGAGTGCTGATATAGTGGGCGAAGTCGAGTGACTTCAGTATTTTTCTATCAGACGTGTTGGACATTTTTTGCAGGGTTTTTTGCGTGATTGCAGACAGTGTCTTTCCTTTCCTGTCCTGTCTAGTTAGTGTGGGCCCCATTGTTTGCTCAGCCTATTTTTCTACCTGCCTTTGTGTTTTCATCGTTTCACCGACAATGTTTGGGGTCTATCTAGTCCATTGGGGTCTGCTCTGGGGCAGTTTAGATTTCCCCTTTCTTGCTTTAGGCTTATTTAGTTCTCCAGCTGTGTCGAGGCATCTAGAATCATCATAGGTACGCTCCACGGCTACTGCTAGTTGTGTGGATAGGATCAGGGGTCTGCAATCCACTTAGTTACCAACCTCTCTGGTTTTCTGTGGCTTAGCTTGGTCTTGCTTTCGTCCTCGGTGACCCAATCATAACAGGAGTGCCGTCCTCCCAGGCAGATGCCGAGGGACCTCGTTTCGCTTCCCTTGTTCCGTACCAGATATGTCCTTGTGGACATAGCAGACAGGTGCGTGCGAAGCACCATAAAAGGTGTTCGGAGCACTGGTGGCAGTAAACTGATGCAAAAGGTGCTCCAGGACCTGGGTCGTGGACTATGAAACCTCTGTCAGGTCAGATATTGACTGAGACATGGCAGCAGCTCACTCCAGAGGGGGGTTGCGTGCTCTCGACCTGGGCGTTAGGGGACTGCTATAGGGCAGATATGGGGGAAAAGCTGCAGTACGGGCATAAACGGAGCAGACTGGTTAGAAGGCTACTGCTGTTATACAGAGGGTGGCCAAAGGGAGACGAAGACTGCTGCCGGGAATAGATAAGTCCCTATGAGGTAGAAAAAGACAAGCAGCCTGGGCTGGTCCTACCTGAACCCTAGATGGCGCTGTCGCTGCTCAGGCTGCAGTGTCTCCCAGATCCAGTGCCAGAGATGGGTGCCTGCTGAGCCCGGTGGGGGATGCGCGAATCGGCGTCCGCTGCTACCGAGTCACACTGCCTGCTGTGCCCTCTGGGTCCTGTGGCAGACAGTGCACAAATCCACAGAGTGCATGATGCCAAACTTGCAGGCCTTGAGATGCTATACTGGGGTCATGTCTCGGGTGACAGGGAGAGAGGGCTAGAGAGGCACACTCACTGACTAATCAAAACAAACGTGGCTTTCGGGAGGGGCGTGGCTAAGCCCAAAGCGCATGCCGATTGGCCTGTAATGCTCAAGGCGCGCACTAACTGGGTGAGGGACACTGACTGGCTTGAGGCTGGCAAGAGAGCGTGGCTACAGGGAGACAGGTAGAGAAGGCCCAAAGCCGGGGGCTCAATTAGCAGAAGGAACCAGATAGGCTGCGCCATCTCAGACTAATGTACCAGCCAGCGAAAAAACAAAGAAAAAAAGAGCCCGTCCTAATGGCTGACACAGCGGTGGCGCCAATTGTGACAGGACCTGCCAGGGAGAGACAGGTACAGCGTCATGCTGCGGAGCGGTGGGCGTGATCCGGCCGGAGATGCACTGGGAGGCATGTCCTGGACCTAGTCAGGACTATCTGACCCAGCGCTGCCGCCCCTCGGGCACGAAAGAGCGTGAAAGATGAAGCCGCGGCCTCATAGGCAGACAAGCGGGGGAGGAGGGGTCCGCTGGCTTACCACATGCTTGAATCCGGCTCCTCATGATAGATGAGGATCGCATCAGGAGCCCTCGGAAGTGAGTGGGTCCTGGAAATGAAGACTCTCCTTCCCGCACCGTCTCCGGACGGTGCAGAAGATGGTATCGACCCCTTATTAAAAAGGGGGAAGGCCACCATCGTCTTCCTCCCAGCCCTCTCCGAGGAGAGGGGTGAGGAGGGGATAAGGCAAGGACTGGCCACCAAGAGTAACACTGAAACACCCCAAAAGGGGGACAGGGGACAAAGTCCTGCCAGCGGGTCCGAGAGTGGGCGATGTGGGTGATACTACACTGCTCTCTCGGTCACTTAAATGTGGGAAAACAGGGTGAGAAATCTGCACCGTGTTACCAGACGAGCTGTATCTGAAAAACAAAGGGAAAAAGATTAATAAGTTCACACAGAAACCTGTGAAAGAAAAAACACTTCAGATCTCGTGTTAGATCCAGGTCCGCCTCCTACAGACACTAAGCTTAAACTGAGGTACTTGTTGCCTGTCGGTGAGTGTATGCTACGAAGGAGGAGCCAGTTTTGCTTTATTTGCATAGTGTCAACCTCCTAGCGACAGCAGCATACACCTATGGTTACCTGTGTCCCCCAATGAAGCGATAGAGAAAGAAGCTCTGACTGAGGTAGCAGTTAGGATGAGTGGCCTACAGGAGGACTGCCAGGCGCAAGCGGACTTGGGTCCTGACAGTGCTACTGCTGCCATATCTTCATCCTCATCAGATGAGGAGTTTGACTTTGACAAGTATTTGGAAGGCATGGAGCAGGCAAAGCGTTGCTGCAAGGAAAAAGATTTCACTCCGTCTCCTATAGCAAAGCAGATTGACCATATTTCATCAAAATGTTTCACTTGCTCTCAAAGAAATAGAAAAATTCAACCGTTCATCAAAACTGACTGTGCATAAGGCAATTCCATTATACCCGGAAATTGTTAGAGATGTTGCCCATGTGGTTACGGCTTTGCCTCCAACCCAAGTTAGTGTAGAGAGGTTGTTCTCTGGCCTTAAAATTATTAGGTCAGATTTTAAGTCATCTATGAAGGAGGATCTGATGGAGGCAATTCTATTTCTTAGAACAAATTCATAGACTGCACAAATGTTATTTAGTATGTTTTTGTTGAAAACTGTTTTTTTGCCACTTACATAGTGTTATATGTATACAATATATTTATATGTGTAATCGATATTATAGTGTATTACATATTTACAATTTATTAGTTTTTTTGTGTTCTAAAGTTGTACTCCAATAAATATATATTATGTTCTATCTAAATATCTTGATTATTGTATCATAAAAATGATTAAATGTCTGATGTTCACATTGTACTACAATACATTTTTCACTTAAATATAAGCAATATATGTGGGAGTCGTGGAGTCGCAGGTTTGGCTTACCGACTCCACAGCCCTGCTAGTGACTACACTTTATACACTATTAATGCATTTGGCGCCTTCTACCTGCAGCTGCTTCTTTGGGAAACTTACAAGATTACGGAATACGGGTATGAACTGCATTTACTACAATGTGCAGTCGGCGCCCCCTACAGGCAAACAGTCATAGGTTTTACATCTGTCCATGCAGCATATTCCACTGGGAAAATATTCAGCTCACAAATATACATGTAAAATGCATAGAAAGGTGGATATTCACTTTCTGTAAGGGACTACTGAGTGATGACTGTTGCCTAAATTCTTGCCAACACTTTCACTTCTGCTGTACAAACCGCATGTTATTCTTCCATGAAGTCCCTATTATTTTCCTGTCCAATCCACATGGTAATGGAATATTAACCCCTTTCTGCCATTAGACGTACTATCCCGTCCATGTGCCCTGGGACTTAATTCCCAAAGACGGGATAGTACGTCTAATGAGATCAGCGGCGCCCACGTGGTGAGCGCCGCTGATCGCGGCCGGGTGTCAGCTGATTATCACAGCTGACACCCGGCACAATGTGTCAGGGGCGGTCACGGACCGCCCCCGACACGTTAACCCCTTGTACACCGCGATCAAACACGATTGCGGTGTACCGGGGGTTAAAGGGAAGCATCGGCAGGGAGGGGGCTCCCTCCGTGCTTCCCTGAGCCCCCCACGGCAGCGCAATGTGCAGCGCTGCTGCGGGGGACTCCTTCCCTACAGGCCCCCGGATCCAAGATGGCGACGGGGCCTGTAGGGAGCTGACTTCCTCACTGCCTGCAAAGCGCAGGCATGAAGTCTGCAGAACTGCCTGTGACAGATTGCAGATCTGTCACAGTGATCTGTGATGTGACAGATCAGCGATCTGTCACAGGACAGTGATGTCCCACCTGGGACTATGTAATAAAGAAAAAAAAAAAAAAAGAAAAAAAAAAGAAAATCGCTAAATAAATTAGTAACAAAAATATTCCCCAATAAATTCATTTTTTGAAAACAAAAAAAAACCAAAAACAATAAAAGTACACATATTTAGTATCGCCGCGTCCGTAACGACCAGCCCTATAAAACTGTCCCATTAGTTAACCCCTTTAGCGAACCCCTTAAAAAATAAAAACCGAAGCAAAAAATAATTTATCATACCACCGAACAAAAAGTGCAATAACGCGCGATCAAAAAGACGCATATAAATATCCATGGTACCGCTGAAAACGTCATCTTGTCCCGCAAAAAACGAGCTGCTATACAGTGTCATCAGCAAAAAAATTAAAAAGTTATAGCTTGCAGAATAAAGCGATGCAAAAATAATTTTTTATATAAAATTGTTTTCATTGCAAAAAACCGACAAAACATAAAAAAACGACCTAAATGAGGTATCGCTGTAACCGTACCGACCCGAAGAATAAAACCGCTTTATCAATTTTACCGCACGCGGAACGGTGTAAACGCACCCCCCCAAAAGAAACTCATGAAACGCTGGTTTTTGTTCATTCTGCGTCCCAAAAATCGGAATAAAAAGCGATCAAAAAATGTCACGTGCCTGAAAATGGTACCAATAAAAACGTCAACTCGTCCCACAAAGAATAAGACCTCACATGACTCGGTGGGTCAAAATACGGAAAAATGATAGCTATCCATATGTGGTGATGCAAAAACTATTTTTACAATAAAAAGCGTCTTTTAGCGTGCGACAGCTGCCAAACATAAAAACCGCCATAAATAGTAAATCAAACCCCCCGTTATCACCCCCTTAGTTAGGGAAAAATAATAAAATTAAAAAAAAAGTATTTATTTCCATTTTCCCATAAGGGTTAGGGCTTGGGTTAGGGGTGTGTTGGGGTTAGGGTTGGAGTTATAATTGGGGGTTTCCACTGTTTGGGCACATCAGGGGCTCTCCAAATGCAACATGGCGTCTGATCTCAATTCCAGCCAATTCTGCGTTGAAAAAGTCAAATGGTGCTCCTTCCCCTCCAAGCTCTGCCAAGCGCACAAACAGTGTTTCACCCCCACATATAGGGTATCAGCATACTCAGGACAAATTGCAAAACAACTTTTGGGGTCCAATTTCTCCTGTTACCCTTAGGAAAATAAAAAATTGGGGGCAAAAATATCATTTTTGTGGAAAAAAAATGATTTTTTTATTTTGACGCCCAGGCGTTATAACTTCTGTGAAGCACTTGGGGGTTCAAAGTGCTCACCACACATCTAGATAAGTTCCGTGGGGGGGGTCTAGTTTCCAAAATGGGGTCACTTGTGGGGAGTTTCAATAGTTTAGGTACATCAGGGGCTCTCCAAACGCACATGACACCTGCAGACCAATCCATCAAAGTCTGCATTCCAAAACGTCACTACTTCCCTTCCGAGCCCCGACGTGTGCCCATACAGTAGTTTTCTCCCACATATGAGGTATCAGCGTACTCAGGACAAATTGGACAACAACTTTTGGGGTCCAATTTCTCCTGTTACCCTTGAGAAATTAAAAAAATTGGAGACTAATTGATCATGTTTGTGGAAAAAATACGATTTTTTTATTTTCACGCCCGGGCGTTATAAACTTCTGTGAAGCAATGGGGGGTTCAAAGTGCTCACCACACATCTAGATAAGTTCCTTTGGGGGTCTAGTTTCCAAAATGGTGTCATTTGTGGGGGGTTTCTACCGTTTTGGTACATCAGGGGCTTTCCAAACGCGACATGTGTCCAATCTCAATTCCAGCCGAAAACGTCAAATGGCGCTGCTTCCCTTCCGAGCTCTGCCATGCGCCCAAATAGTCATTTACACCCACATATGGGGTATCAGCGTACTCAGGACAAATTGCACAATAACTTTTAGGGACCTGTTACCCTTGGAAAAATAAAAATTGGGGGTGAAAAGATCATTTTTGTGGAAAAAATATGATTTTTTAATTGTACCGCTGTACGTTATAAACTTCAGTGAAGCCCTTGTGGGTTCAAAGTTCTCACCACATATCTAGATAAGTTCCTTGGAGGGTCTAGTTTCCAAAATGGGGTCACTTGTGGGGGGTTTCCACTGTTTAGGTACATCAGGGGCTCTCCAAATGCGACATGGCGTCCGATCTGAATTCCAGCCAATTTTGCATTGAAAAAGTCAAACGGCGCTCCTTCCATTCTGAGCTCTGCCATGCGCCGAAACAGTGGTTCCCCACCACATATCAGGCATCAGCGTACTCAGGACAAACTGCACAATAAGTTTTGCAGTCCAATTTCTCCTGTTACCCTTGGTAAATTAAAAAAAATTGAACCTGAAGTATTTTTTTAGTGAAAAAAAGTTAAATGTTCATTTTTTTTTTTTTAAATATTCAAGAAATTCCTGTGACGCACCTAAAGGGTTAATAAACTTCTTGAATGTGGTTTTGAGCACCTTAAGGGGTGCAGTTTTTAGAATTGTGTCACTTTTGGGTATTTTTTATCATATAGACCCCTCAAAGTGGCTTCAAATGTGATGTGGTCGGTAAAAATAAAATGGGTGTTGCAAAAATGAGAAATCGCTGGTCAATTTTTAACCCTTAACTTCCTAACAAAAAAAAATTTTGGTTTCAAAATTGTGCTGATGTAAAGTAAACATGTGGGAAATGTTACTTATCAAGTTTTTTGTGTGCCGTATCTCTGTGATTTAAGGGCATAAAAATTCAAAGTTGGAAAATTGCGAAATTTTCAAAATTTTCGCCAAATTTCCGTTTTTTTTCACAAATAAACGCAAGTTATTTGAATGAAATTTTACCACTAACATGAAATACAATATGTCACGAGAAAACAATGTCAGAATCACCGGGATCCATGGAAGCGTTTCAGAGTTATTACCTCATAAAGGGACAGTGGTCAGAATTGTAAAAATTGGCCTGGTCATTAACGTGCAAACCACCCTTGGGGCTTAAGGGGTTAAAATCTGATTTGTAAAGTCCCCATAAGTCACTGCCACATCCTCAATACTTTAGCGATGACAGAATGATATATATTATATATATTAATATAGGACTTCTGCATTAATCCATTCATGTTTTATCGCCGCCTTTTCTTGTACTGTATGACACTAAAAGATTGTGCATCCATATTTAATAAAAACATCCCAGTACTACCAAACCCTGGTATCAGCTACTTAAGAGCATGGTAACATTTCATTAGGGGAGAGGTACCATTTCACGTTTAAGGCCAAGTTCCCACGATGAGTTCTTGACGCTGCATATTATTGTGCGCCAGAACCGACACGTATTACAGTTTCAGCAATGTGTATGGGATTTGAAGAAATCTCATGCCCACTTTTTTTTTCCCACGGCGTAAACTGACCAATATTGAAATATGCAACTTCAATTTTTCTTGCAATGAATATTAGTGATGAGCGCAAGTGCTTCTTACTCAAGTTTGCCTAGGGTGCTCAGGTGAGATGTTAGAGTTAAAGGGGATTTCTGGTACTTTAAAAGCAAAGTAACGTAGTTGCTAACAGAGGCAACTATGTGTCTGTTGTACCCACGCCAGTCACTGACCGCTCCTGCCAGAGATTCACCTACTCCGTGTCAGAGCGGCAGTTTCTCTTCCTGCTCACAGGGAGGGACATGTTGCATTCGGCGGGCACGTCAAAACAACGCACGGGGACGCATCCGCATACAACGCATGTCCCTGCGTACACAATGTTAAATATAGGTACGCGAGACGCATGCAGATCATAAGGAAAGAAGTACGCAGTCCTACGCTGTGTACACTAACATGAGACCAGCCTAACAGATGGCAATAAGTGTGGGTCACCTAAAATAAGGCTCTGGAGATAAGAGGAAAATGTGAGCCTCAGAAAGGATGAGTCAGGATTAACATACTGTAAAACACATAATACTATTACTGCTTTATTCACACACAGTCTATGGAAAGCTGGGCATTGTATCCTCCGCTGAAGTCTCTCCAGTCAGATGTAAGGTCATTGGCACTTTAAATATCAAAAGAAAATGTACAGAAGAAAGAAAATCCATATTACAAAACACAGAGTCATCACATGAAATATACAGCTAAACTATATACAACTGAAATAGGAGTACAAAGAGTAGACAATCTAGGAGCAGAAATAAGGCACTGGACCTGTATGGACGCCACTTGTCCTGAAGATCGGCTGTAGGGATGAATAGAGACATTACAATTGTTTGCCCTTGATTGGATTTCAATATACTGTAATGATTTGTATGCGGATTGTTTGTTACTTACTGGGCTCCTTGCTGTAGTTCTGATAATATCCCTGCTTTATCTACCGTACCTCTACTAGTTCTTTCCGAGATGAACTTCTCATATCCCCGCACCCAACGATGCACTGTTTGCAGAAAGTTGTCAATTGTGTGGGCAACTAATACACTGCTCGCCATTGAGAAGACTAGCAGAGCTGCAGCAGATAAGTGATTTTATCAAAATGACTGCATGATGCCCAGCAAGTGAAATCAAAGTCTCCCTATTATATAGAGCCCTCAAATTGGAGATACTCTTTAATAAATCATGTTTTGTTTTTTTTTAACATCAACTACAAGATGAAAGACAATACTGAACATTTAAAAAGAACAGGACATCCACGGCAGCCATTTTTATAATTATGACATGTTCCAATGTAAGCACCTAATGAGGCTTAACATCACTGGAATTGGTCCAAAATCTCAGCACAAAGTGTCCTGGATAAAAAAAGGGGAAAAAAATTCTGAATTGTGGAGGACTAGATATATTTAATTAGTCTAACAGTCAGAATTACCAAGATGCCGCTTGGTATTGGTTACACATCAGTTCGAGGATCCATTCCTCATTTTAGAGGACCAAAACCAGGTATTCTCTTTGCAGAAGAGAAAAAGTAACTCAGCCTTGTCCAGAACAGATGTCCATCTTGAAACTGGAAGTGTCTTGAATCATCTGGTTCAACAACAGTCTTTCCGAGCAGATAGGTTTCTAATGCATACCACCCTAGAGATTTCAGAACTCCTAAAAGTGGCTGAGGTGCAAGGACTCCTCCTTACATCCTCTTGAAATACGTTTTAGTAAATGCAGCCTGGCAGACAGAACATGAGTACTGTTTTTTGTCTTAAGTTGAAGGTTCAGTCTCCTGAGGATCTTCACTTGGCTGCAGGTTTCCTTTCTGTACCTCCAACTCCTCTGCACTCATCATAGCCGGGTCTATTGCTGCATATCTGGTGCCATGGAACTGACGTAGGTGAATCTGGGAAAGAAGAACAAGAAAACTATGAAGTCAAAGTTACAAATCATGAATAGCTGACTTTTCTGTTAACGACTTAAAATGGGTTGCCCGGTCCTTTGCTAAAAGTCTGACATCACCCTATGTGACTGCAGACTTCTGAATCCTTACCAGATGCAGTTAGGATCATCCAAAATTGGCGATCATGATATTGTAAGTATAAGGAGATATACAATATATATATATATATATATATACACACACACACACACACACACACACACACACACACACACACTCTCTCTTCTGGCCAAATTCCGACTAGAAGAACTCAGCCTTGCTCAATACAGCTGAACAGAGCGACCCTGAACACGTCCAGAGAAAAATGGATGTCAGAGGATATAAGGATCCGCCATGTTTGATTTCAAGCTGCTGATCCTTTTGTTCTCCAAGTGATAAGCCACCATAGGAGATGTCTGGCAGTGGCTTCTCTTGTAGAGGAGCACAGCAACGCTCGGCAGACCATGCGCTTCTGAGTATGGGATAGAGGACTGGAACAGATGCTGGAAGAGTATGTGGGGATTCGGCTCCTTCAAGGTCAGAAAACAACGATGAAAGTTGCAACTAGACCCTTGCATTGACACTGCGTCCTCATTCTTTACAGAAAGGGTAGTGAGACCAGGATCCTCTGCCATTGGAGGTTGTCGTACTTTATTAATTGAAGGGGTAATAAAATGAGGGCTGGACAACATCTTACAATGTACCGTATTTTTTGCTTTATAAAGACGCACCTGATTATAAGACGCAACCCCAAATTTGGTGAAGAAAATAAAAAAAAAAAAAAATAATTTTTACATGTTGAATGGAGGTGTGTCTTATAATGCCAGTGTCCGTCTTTCAAATCATATACAGTATATGTCCCTCATCCTGGTATCTATATAACCCCCAGCCTGGCACATTGCCCCGTTGTGCTGGCACATAGCCCCCCATCCCATCCTGGATATGACCCCCCCCGGTTACTATATGCCCTCCTGCTGGCACTCACATGGCCCCTCTCTCCATATATGCCCACCTGCTGGCACGCACAGGGCCCCTCTCTCCATATATGCCCTCCTGCTGGCACTCACATGGCCCCTCTCTCCATATATGCCCCCCTGCTGGCACTCACATGGCCCCCCCCTCTCTCTATATGCCTCCCTGCTGGTATGCACATGGGCCCCGCGTCCCTATATTCCCCCCTGCTGGCATTCACACGGCCTTCCGTTCCTATATCCCCCCCTGCTGGCACACATTGTCCCCCCCGTCCCTATATTCCCCCCTGCTGGCACATATGGCTCCCGTCCCTATACTCCCCCCTGCTGGCATGCACACGGCCCCCGTCCCTATACTCCCCCTGCTAGCACACATGGCCCCCCCATCCCTATATTCCCCCCTGCTGTTACACATGACCCCCCCCTGTCCCTATATTCCCCCCTGCTGTCACACATGGCTCCCGTCCCTATAGTCCCCCCCTGCTGGCATGCACACGGCCCCCCTGTCCCTATACTCCCCCCTGCTAGCACACATGGCCCCCCCTGTCCCTATATTCCCCCCTGCTGTTACACATGGCCCCCCTCCCTATATTTGCCCCTTGCTGGCAAGCACATGATAAAATAATAAGCAGTTAACTCACCTTCTGATATGATGGCTCCTGCTCCCAGCTTCCCTCGCGTCTTTTCCTGTGTCTGTGCCAACATCCTCCTCCTGCGAGGGCACGCGCAGCTGCTGCTCATTCAGGCACTTCATTGTAGCTACAGGACCTTCCGTCACGTGACCAATAGGACCTGTGGTCACGTGACTCGCAGTGCAAACTGGGAGTCACGTGACCCCAGGTCCTATTGGTCACAACATGGAAGGTCCTGAAGCTACGATGAACTGCCTGAATGAGCAGCTCCTGCCGCGTGCCCTCGCAGGAGGAGTAGGTCAGCACAGACACAGGAAGAGCCACGGGGGGGGTTTGCTGTAGCCTTCATCGGAAGGTGAATATAGTGATGTGGGGGGGGGGGGGGGGGTTTGAAAGAGTGCAGGCACATATAACATGCACCACTCCCGTCTACCAACTCGGCGCTGCTTCAGCACCGAGGTGATGGACAGTGGGGGGGAATATTACATGAGCCTAGTGAGCGGGAGCACATGACCACCAACTGTCTCTGCAGCCTGCCCACCCCAGCCCCCTGACACCACTCCGGAGCCGCCCCCCTCCTCTACAGCATTCGGATTACAAGACGCACCCCCCACTTTCCCAAAAAATTTGGGGGAACAAAAGTGAGTCTTATAATCCAAAAAATACGGTAATTTTACAAGGTATGGTTAAAATATTAGAGAGGTTTCCTTGATCCAGGGATTTATGCTTTTGCAAATTTATAGGCAGGAGGCTTTTTTTTTCTTAAAAAACGAACAAATTATACTCCGTCCCTTGGATTTTCCCATTCATCTGGATCAACATTGTGGAAGAACTAGATGGACTTTAGCAGTTACTAGTATAACAGAGCACACTGTAGACTGTCGCTTACTTGTACATAGAGGTTGACTTCCGCACTCCGGCACAAATATGGAAAGTTCCCCCCAGTTTTCAGATGGGCCCTCCGGGCATTAGGGTACAGCTTGTACATCTCTTCTTTGGCATCTGTTGAGAGAGCGCTCTGATCGAATACCTACATAAGAGAAGAACAATACTGTACTTATTAACCCCTTAGTGACAACCATTTTGCAGCTTAATGACCAGGCTAATTTTTACAATTCTGACCACTGTCACTTTATGAGGCTATAACTCTAAAACACTTTAATGGATTCCGAGACTGTTTTTTTTGTGACATATTGTACTTCATGCTAGTGGTAAATTTTCTACGATATGACTTGTGTTTATTTATGAAAAAAACGGAAATATGGCGAACATTTTTAAAACTTTGCAATTTTCAAACTTTAAATTTTTATGCCGTTAAATCAGAGCGATATGTCAGACAAATTACTTAATAAATAACATTTCCCACATGTCTACTTTACATAAGCACAATTTTGGAAACATTTTTTTTTTTTGCTAGGACGTTAAGGGTTAAAAGTTGACCAGCGATTTCTCATTTTTACAACACCATTTTTTTTTTTAGGGACTACATCACATTTAAAGTCACTTTGAGGGGGTGTACATGACAGAAAATACCCAAAAGTGTGCCAATCTAAAAACTGTACCCCTCAAGGTGCTCAAAACCACATTCAAGAAGTTAATTAACCCTTTACATGCTTCACAGGAACTGAAGCAATGTGGAAGGAAGAAATTAACATTTAACTTTTTTGTAAAAAAAAAAAAATAAAATTTTACTTCAGGACCAATTGTTTTTATTTTCACAAGTGTTAAAAGAGAAAATGAACCACAAAATTTGTTGGCAATTTCTCCTGAATACGCAGATTCCCATTATGTGGGTGTAAACCAATGTTTAGGTGCACGGCAGAGCTTGGAAGGGAAGGAGTGCAGTTTGACTTTTTCAATGCAGAATTGGCTGGAATTGAGATTGGATGCTATGTCGCGTTTGGAAAGCCCCTGATGTGCCTCAACAGTGGAAACCCCCACAAGTGACACCATTTTGGAAACTAGACCCCCTAAGGAACTTATCTAGATGTGTGGTGAGCACTTTGAACCCCCAAGTGCTTCACAGAAGTTTATTACGTAAATCGTATTTTTTTTTTTTTTTTCTTCACAAAATGATCTTTTCATCCCCAATTTTTTATTTTACCAAGGGTAGCAAGAGGAACTGGACCCCAAAAGTTGTTGTGCAATTTGTCCCGAGTACGCGGATACCCCTTATGTGGGGGTAAACCTATGTTTGGGTGCACGGCAGAGCTCGGAAGGGAAGGAGCACCGTTTTGGAATGCCGACTTTGATGGAATGGAGTGCGAGCGCCATGTTGCATTTGCAGAGCCCCTGATGTGCCTAAACAGTAGAAACCCCCCACAAGTGACCCCATTTTGGAAACTAGACCCCACCGAGGAACTTATCTAGATGTGTTGTGAGAACTTTGAACTCCCAAGTATTTCAAGTTTTTATTTTCACAAGGGTAACAGGACAAATGGGAAAACAAGTCTTGGGGTCCAATTTCTCCTGAGTACGCTGGTACCCCATATGTGGGGGGAGGGGGACCACTGTTTGGGCACACGTCGGGGCTCGAAAGGGAAGTAGTGACTTTCGAAATGCAGACTTTGATGGAATGGTCTGCGGGCATCATGTTCCATTTGGACAGCCCCTGATGTGCCTAAACAGTAGAAACTCCCCACAAATGACCCCATTTTGGAAACTGCTTCACAGAGGTTTTTAATGCAGAGCCGTGAAAATAAAAATAATTTTCCACAAAAATGATTTTTTAGCCCCCAATTTTTTATTTTCCCAAAGTATAACAGGAGAAATTAGACCCCCAAAGTTGTTGTGCAATTTGCCCTGAGTACGCTGATGCCCCATATGTGAGGGAAACCTCTGTTTGGGTGCACAGAGGAATTAATGGTGGCGCCATGTTGCGTTTGGAGACCCCTTGATGTGCCTAAAGAGTGGAAACCCCTCAATTCTAACTCCAACCCTAACCCCAACACACCCCTAACCCTAAGGGTATGTTTCCACGCTGGGTGCTGGCAGGGATTTGAACGCAGCGGATACCCGGCTCCGCCCAAAGCGCTGCCGGCTTTTGTACGCGCGGTGATTCCGCATGTGTTCATTGAACACATGCGGAATTACCACATATCCATAGACTGGGTTATTTATCCGTCTCCGCAAGATAAATAGACATGCTGAGGTCTAGAAAGACGCGCCGCAAGTCCATAATTTTGGGTGTGACACCCACGTCCCTGCATGCATAGTGGAGATGGGATTTCATAAAATCCTCTACACTATGCTGTAACATCTGGACGCTGCGGCTGCAGCAAATCCTTACAACCTACGCGGAAACATACTCTAACCATAACCCCGACCCTAACCCTACTCCCGACCCTAATCCCAACTTTAGCCCAACTCACTTTAGCCCAATTGTAACCCTAAAGGAAATATATAGGTTTTATTTTATTATTTTTCCCTATCTAAGGGGGTGATAAAAGGGGGGTTTGTTTACTATTTTTTTTTTATTTTGATCACTGTGATAGGGTCTATCACAGTGATCAAAATGTACCTGGAATGAATGAATGAAATCTGCCGGGTGCAGGCCGGCAGATCTCGGCGGGCGCACTGCGCATGCACCCGCCATTTTCTTTACAGGAAGAAAACGCCGGGAACTGCAGGAGGACAGGGGACAGATCATGGGACCCGGGGACTCTTTCTCTCCCCTCTGATGTGCAATCACATCAGAGGAGAGAGATATTAAATGTGAAATCTCGTTTTTCGTTGGGGGTCGCCGTAATACGGCTAATAACGGCGATCGTAACATCGGGGTCGGTAAATACCGACCCGAATCATGTTCTCTGGGGTCTCGGCTACCCTCGGCAGCTAAGACCCCGGAGAAATTCTGACTCTGGGGGGCGCCATTTACTTTTTCCACAGTGCCGTTAATTAACGGCGCTGTGGTTTAAGTACCCTTAACTACCGTCTTTAAAAGGCGTCTCGACGGTTGTTAAGGGATTAAGCATGTTCAAGAGCTATAAAAACAGCGTTTGTGATGACACAAGTATGGCAACAGCTGGGGCACAATCTAATAAAATACAGAAGGACACTAAAAAAGGGGGGGAGGGGATCCAACAAATATAACATACTCCACTCCCTATTTACAGAATATGAAAGGTTTTTGATAGCTTTTATACGGAGAAGCATTGAATGTCCATGGTATTAGTCCAGGTTCCACTTTATCTGCTGCAGTCTGTAAAATCCGCAGGTAAATCCGCAGGTCAAAAGACCTGCGGTTTATCTGCGGATTAGCCTGCGGTTTGACACCTGATCATGGACCAGGTGTAAAACCACTGCGGAATCTGCACAAAGTATTGACATGCTGCGGATTAGAAAGCGCAACAAATCCGCAGCATGTGCACAGCGTTTTTTGTTTTTCATTGATTTTAATGGTACTGTACACCGCAGCAGAAACTGCTGCGGATCCGCAGGGCCAAAACCACTGCAGATCCGCAGCAGAATCCGCAGCGTGTGCACATACCCTTAGGGTATGTTTCCAAGTGGCGTATTTGCTGCGGATTGGACATTGTGTACAGCTGCATCGTACAGATGATACAGCATAGTGGAGGGGGATTTTATGAAATCCCACCTCCACTATGTGTTCAAACAAGCAGGTGACAGACCCACATATACGCACATGCAGCACGTCTTTATAGACCGCAGCATGTCTATTTATCTTGCGGAGACGCTCAGTCTCCACAAGATAAATAGCACCATTCTTTGTATAGGATGCGGTGATTCCACATAAGTTCAATGAACACATGCGGAATCACCGCGCATAAAAAAGGGGGCAGCGCTTTGGGCGGAGCTGGGGTATTCGCTGTGTTCAAAGTGCTTACAATCTGGAACGTGGACACATACCCTAATAATTGGACACTGCAGCCTCTAACATTAGCAGTGGGTCCCCCAGAAGTCACACACTTATTTATCTTGGAGAGCCATGTTGAATAGCAATTGTGGGACCACCAATTTAATACGAACCTGTCAGCAGCTTTGGCCGATGTAACATATGGCCACCGCCTTTCAGGGCTTATCTACAGCTCTGGCAAAAATTAAGAGACCACCACATCAAAACCCTGTCATGGCCAGCCCATTCTTCAGACTTGAACCCCATTGAAAACCTCTGGAATATAATCAAGAGGATGATGGATAGCCACAAGCCATCAAACAAAGAACTGCTTACATTTTTGCGCCAGAAGCAGTGTGAAAGACTGGTGGAAAGCATGCCAAGACGCATGAAAGCTGTGATTAAAAATCATGGTTATTCCCTGAACTCTTCCTGACTTAAAACATTAGTATTGTTGTTTCTAAATGATTATGAACTTGTTTTCTTAGCATTATTTGAGGTCTGAAAGCACTGGGTTTTTTTTGTTTTTTTTTTAATTTTGACCATTTTTCTTTGTCAGAAAAAAAAAAAAAAACACAAAATTTATTGCTTGGAAATTCGGAGACATGTCAGAAGTTTATAGATTAGATTTTACTCAAAAATATGCCTATAAAGAGAAAAATCAGACAAACTGAACATTTGAAAGTGGTCTCAATTTTTTCCAGAGCTGTATAATGCTGTAGATAAGCCCCCGATCCGACCTGAAAGATAAGAAAAATTACCTTTATTATACTCACCTGCTGGGCGTTCCAGACCGATGGGTGTTGCAAGTCCGGGTCCAGCGCCTAGTATCTTCTTATGATCGCCGCCCTCTTCCTTGCTTCATAGTCCTGGCATCGCGCTCCTGCGCAGGCATACTTATCTGCAATGTTGAGGGCAGAGCAAAGTACTGCATTGCGCAGGCGCCGTAAAAGGTCAGAGAGGCCCAGCGCTTGCGCACTGCAGTACTTTGCTCTGCCCTCAACAGGGCAGATGAGTACGCCTGCACAGGAGTGCGATGCCGGGGAGCCTGTGAAGCAAGCAGGAGGGCAGCGATCACAAGAAGATGGGAGGCGTCGGACCAGGAATTGCGACACGCATCGGACCAGACCACTTCGATGCCCACAGAATCTTAAACTTCTCTGGTAAAATGATAGCTGGGCTGTGATTTCCCCAATACTTACAGCTGAAAATCAAAAATGCCTGGAAAGGGGCACTAGAGAAATGTATTTGATGTGTGTGTGTGATTACTAGTCATGCAAAAAGATTATGCTGCCAGCTCATGTGAGGCATTATATCTAATTAGTACTCAAAGAAGGCTCAAGGGATTGCAACGCTCAGCCTGGCACTGCTCATTGCATTACACTGTAAAGTTTGGGCTTCTCCATGTTTCCATCTAAGAAAAATAAAGCTTTTTTTTTTAAATAATCCTCAAAAAAGTAGTACACATGATAAACAGAAGATGTAGGAAGCTGCACTTTGCTGATGACATGGAGCACTCACATCCATTATGGTGACTGCGATGTCTCGGATTTTGTGTGGCTCCACATACGAGTTCTGGCAATTTAAGGTGAGACGAGATGCAAGCTCACTTTGGTTGAGACTCTCCAGCTAGGAAACAAGAAAGGAATTGATTATTATTCAGAAGCCATTGACTAGAAAAACACAACTGTGCTTTGTACACCATCAGCCTGTTCATCAAGAAATATCTACATAGGCCTCAAGATTTGGGTTGTGTCCAATAATGATCCTACTGGAATAAGATACGATCAGGTGGAAAATATAGGGATTTTTGTCTACTCACCGTAAAATCCTTTTCTCCAAGCCAATCATTGGGGGACACAGACAGTGGGTGTTATGCTGCTGGCCACTAGGAGGACACTAAGTAAACCAGAAAAAACAGTTAGCTCCTCCCCTGCAGTATACTTCCTCTCGATGGCTGAGATTTCTCCAGTTCGATGAAAAAAAGCAGTAGAAGCATAAACAGTCAATATTAACCATAACTAAGTCAAAGCCTAAGAATGCTACAGTGAGCCAATAGACTAAACAGGGTGGTTGCTGTGTCCCCCAATGATTGGCTCGGAGAAAAGGATTTTTACGGTGAGTACACAAAAATCACTTTCTCCTACGCCTCATTGGGGGACACACAGTGGGACGTCCTAAAGCAGTCCCTGGGTGGGGAGCATACATCTGCTAATACCCCATGTACCACTAAGTAAACAGTTGAGGTACTGCCGATTGCAGGCTACATCCGCAGAGGCCTGAGAATAAATTAGGCAATGTTTGTAAAGGTATGCAGGCTAGATCAAGTCGCAACCTTGCGGACAGGCCTGAGAATGAATTTGGTAATGTTTTGTAAAAGTATGCAGACTGGACCAAGTCGCAGCCTTGCAGACCTGTTCTGCCGAGGCTTGGTGCCGAATGGCCGAAGAGGCGCCCACTGACCAGGTGCGCCTTAATCCCCACTGGGACAGGCGTGTTCCTGATACAGTAGGACTACTGAATCGCCAGGGGAATCCACCTGGCTAGCGTTGCTTTGATACGGCTAGACCCTTCCTATGTCCCTCTGGAAGCATGAACAGGGGATCTGACTTGTGGCAGGGAGCCGTCCGCGAGATGCACCATCTCAGCTCCCTAACCACATCCAGGGTGTGGAGAGCCTTTTCAATGCGATGGACTGGCGCCGGACAAAAGGAAAGGCAAAACAATTCCCTCGTTGAGATGGAAGAGGAGACCACCTTGGGCAGGAAGGACGGGGACGTCCTGAGAACTACTTTTCCTGATGAAAAATTCAGGAACGGAGAGCGGTAGGACAGAGCTGCCAATTCCAAAACTCGTCTGATTGACGTAATTGCCACTAGAAAGACCACCTTCCAAGAGAGGACGGACAGTGACACGTCCTGCGGCAGTTCGAAAGGAGCCTCCAGCAAGGCCCCGAGAACCAGGTTAAGGGCCCATGATTCCAATGGCCTTCTATAAGGAGGCGCCACATGGGAAACTTCTCTGAATGAACGTCTTGACCTGAAGTTTGGTGGCAATTTTGCGTCGGAAAAGCACTGACAAGGCCGAAATTTTGCCCTTGAGCGAGCTAAGCGCGAGGCCTGATTTTATGTTGAATCTATTTTATTGAGAAAAATTTGACATATTACATACAAGACATAAGACACAAGATTATACACCAAGCCGTACTAGATTACAGAATAATCGCTCTCCTAGAAAGGCGAGATGTCTTCCGGCCCAAAGGCTCGCAATATCACAGGTGAACTAAAGTCACCGCATATTCATCAGGCCTACTTAAAGCGAGAGAACAACAGGAGACCACCACCACAGACCGACAAATACAACCATATGAGCATTTTTCATACAATACTTGCTCACCTATAACCGCCCGAAGAGATAACGTTCCCCCCTGCATGCCCTCCCGCTCGTTAACATCAATGGTTAAATATGGAAAATAATAATTACGAGCATGTTCAACAACGATTTGCACGTAACCTGTGGAGGTGTATTTCAAATAACAAAAAGAGAAAGAAATTAGAAAGAGTAAGAGGACTCACAGGAAGAATAGAAAGAAAAGAGAAAAGGGAGGAGGGTGGGGAAAAAAAAGGGGAGAGGGGAAAAGGAAACGGGCTTCAGATCTCCGAGCCGGCCCCTAAGAAGAGTCTTCGACCAATCGAAGTAGTTCAGGAGTTTCCTTGAACACGATCCAAGGCTGCCATATTTGGATCAAACAGGAGTTATCAACTCCTCCATACGAAAAATGTCTGTAAATTCTGATAACCATTCTGCCATAGTTGGCAGTGTCGTCGTACGCCAGTGGCGTGGGATCACCATCCGTGCCGCAGTAATACAAAACCGGAAAAGGCTCTTCTTTTGGGTGGATATGGAACCCGGGAGAATTGATAGGATGGCAATTTGTGGGGAGGGAGGGACATAGTTTCCAGAGATCTTTTGGTAGGCCCGAAACACCCCTTCCCAGAAGGGTCGTACAGCAGGGCATTGCCACCATATGTGGAATAGCGTGCCTCTCTCCACTGCACAGCGCCAGCATGTATCATCTACCGTCGGGAAGATGGACTTCAATCTAACGGGGGACAGATACCACCTGGTCAGTATCTTAAAATTTTTCTCCTGTGCGCCCCCGGCCGGAGACATTTTATGTGTAAAGAGAAATGCTTTGTCAAGGTCTTCCGCTGAAAATTTACAACCCATCTCATCCTCCCATGCACGGACGTAACTTGGAGCCACGTCCGAGTCTCCTGAATGAAGTTCCTTATATAAAAGATAAATCAGATGAGAGGGAGGGTCCTGCAGTTGTAATAAAGCTTCCAACCATGTCGTGGGGGGGCGAGAAGTACGGTCGACCGAACGTCCCCGTATAAACGATCTCAACTGATTATACTCCATCCAGGAGAGTGTCCTATTGGGAAACTTTTCCCGTAAAGCATCCCATGTCGGAAAATTTCCATCCACCAGAACCTGTCCCAGTCGTAAGTCAGAAACTCCTATGCCAACCTAAATATTGGTCTCTGTGACATCCTGGAGGAAAATCCGGGTTACCAAATATTGGCGACAACGGATTCAGAGTGCTAATCAATTTCTTTTTATGTTTAACACGATTCCAAATCTGTAAAACTTCTCGAGTCAAGAAACCTGTTGGTCCCTTAAAATCGTTTGCAACCAGTTCAGTGCGTCGGATCCATGGAAGATGGCGTAATGGGACACCAAAAGATGTCTGTTCCAATTGAACCCATTGTTTAGAACGGTGGCCGAATTGCCAGTCAAACAAATGTGCAAGTAGGGAAGATCTATGATAGAGTTCCAGGTCGGGAAGGCCCGCACCACCTCTGGGCTTCGGGGCGGTTAAAATAGAGTATTTGAGACGAGGTTTAGATGTCTGCCAGATAAATCGGATTAACGCAGATCTAATGGTCTGGAAGAATGTCTTCGGCGGTGCAATCGGAAACCGCCTGGAACAGGTATAAGAACTTGGGAAGAATATCCATTTTAAATGAATTAATCCTGCCAAACCACGAGATGCTCTTCCGTCCGTATTCCCTCAACCGTTTCAGAGTCGACTCCAACAGGGGCACATAGTTTAGTTTATATAGGTCATTCGTGTCAGTAGGGATTTAACGCCCAAATATTGAATGGCCCCGGTTTTCCACCGAAAGGGAAAATTTCCCATAATTCTTGTGAGTTCTGTCTGTCCTAGGGATAGGTTAAGGGCTTCAGTTTTCTGAAAGTTAATTTTAAAATTACTGACTGCTCCATATTTTTGGAACTCTTCCATTAACGAAGGGAGGGTAATATGTGGCTGGGATATATACAGTAGGAGGTCATCCGCATAAAGAGAGACCTTATAATGAACACGGTCTACCCATAGACCGTGCACACTGGGGTCCTTCCTGATCGCCACCGCCAAATGTTCCATAACTATCGCATATAAAAGGGGCGACAAAGGGCACCCCTGCCTGGTCCCGTTCCCAATGGATATAGAGTCCGACATTGCTCCGTTAACCTTAACCCTTGCCGAAGGGCCAGAGTATAAGGCTGCAACCCTATGCAAAAAGCAATTTCCCAGGCCCATCTGTCGTAGGGCCAAGAACATGAAGCCCCAGTGTACACGGTCAAAGGCCTTCTCCGCATCCATCGACAGCACAACCAACGGCTTACACTTTGATTTAGCATATGCAGTCAAGATGAGGGTCTTACCTATGCCGTCTCTCGCCTCTCTTCCCCGCACGAACCCCACCTGGTCTGAATGTATTACTGAGGGCAAGAGAGGAGCTAGTCGGTTTGCTAGGATTTTTGCATCAACATTAATGAGAGATATTGGGCGGTAGTTTGTTACTATTTTAGGGTCCTTCCCTGGCTTCGGTATTACTGTAATAAAAGCCTCCAGAGATTGTGGAACGAACGGAGACTCAACTGTGATGGAGTTAAACACCCATGTCATAATGGGGATAAGTTGTTCTCGAAACATCTTATAAAAATGAGGGAAAAACCCATCCGGTCCCGGGCTTTTACCAGCCGGGGCATTTTGGATGGCTTCATCAATCTCTTCGGTCGTAAAGTCCGAGTCTAATGGAGTTGCCAAATCTGTGGCCAATGTAGGAAGGGCAGTGTCACGTATAAGATTCTATGTGTGGTTGAGGATCTAAGGGTGATTGAGGGGGACAATCTCCATTGATGTTATATAATGTATGATAATAACGCTGCACTATGTCCAAAATTTCTGTCGGGTTTGATGTTGTTTGGCCCCCGTTCTGCTGGAGAGAAAAAATGTATGTGGTCTGATTACGTGGGTGTAAAAATCTAGCCAACAGAAATCCACATTTGTTAGCGTGACTGTATAATATACTTTAAAGCGGTTTCTGTGGTGTCGATATTTTTCATTTAGTAGGTACTTCAGATCGTCTCTGCATTTAATCAGGTCAGTCAACGTTTCCGCCTCCTTATTCGTCTTATGCTTCATCTCTAACGTCAATATTTTTTCCGTCAAGTCTATAACTTCTTTACTTTTTGTTTCAAACGAGATCCATGTTTAATGAGAACCCCTCTAAGGATGCATTTAAGGGCTTCCCATTTAATAGGCATGGTAGTAGTATCATGTGCGTGGTCTTGTAGAAACTCTGCTATGGTAGACTTAATGTCGGCCACACAAGTATTATCTTTTAAAAGATTATCGTTCAATCTCCATGTCCCCTGTCATATCACTGAGTCAGGAGGACTAATGTCCAGAAAAACTGGAGCATGATCTGACCACAGAAAACTCCCGATAGAAGGTCTCGGGTTCCAGGCCAGTGCGCAATGACTAAGGAGAAAGAAATCTATCCTGCCTAATGAGTTATGTGGTGTGGAAAAGAACGTATAGTTTTTCTCATTGGGATTATAGAGTCTCCAGACGTCAGTGAGCCGTAAATGTTGGAGGTCCCTTTTCAAAGAGGACAGCTGACGAAGAGATAAGACTTTGCTGCCATGGAGTCTAGAGTCGGGTTAAGAGTCATGTTAAAGTCACCTCCCAGTATAACCACCCCTTCAGCAAACTCAGCCACGATCTTCAAGAAAGATCTAGCAGCTCGTATTTGGTCCCGGCCGGGGGCGTACCAACCCGCTATAGTATATGTGTATATGTGGTTGAAAAAAATCTGAATTTTCAAAATCACGTATCTGCCCTCCGCATCGACCAGGCGTGTCCAATATGGTATGCTGGAGGGATTTATGGAGCGCTATAGACACCCCTCGGGATCGTGAATTCGGGTTAGCACTATGGAACCAGGTTGTGTAATATCGATCATGAATATTAGGAATATGTCCAACTTTAAAATGTGTCTCTTGTAAAATCAACACATTTACTCTTTTCTTGTGCATACCATATAAAATGTGACCACTTCTGCGGGGTATTAAAGCCTCTAGTGTTCAAGGAGCCCAGTGTTATCTTTTGTGCAGCGGTCTTACCCGGCATTATAGCTGTAATTCGAGGTCGAGGATGTAAGTTTCGGCTACAGGGATGGATCGGCTTCGGAGTCCAACGCCTGCTGTTGAAGAGGGAGGGAAAGCTAACAAGGGAGGTGGGTATAGACAAAGAAAATAGATAAAAAGTTTAAAGACAAAGGTAAAGGAAATTTTAACAATACGAGTGTGGATAGACACACTCCAATAGACAGTTTAATCTGTTGGAGGTAAACATTAATAGCTGCGTGCCTCAGTGGCAAAACAGCGCCTCCAGGGGTTAAGTGTACAGCAAAAGAGTCGTCGGAGACACCGTCTCCCCCGGTTCCCAACCCCGTAATGATCTAACAGTCGTATTCCCTTTATATCGAAAACTTAACAGGTAAAGACCATGTGTATTTTATCTTAATTATAAACGAGTGAAACATATCCCATTTCTTAACCAGTTATAAGTACCCCATTCTGTAGCTCTGAACCAGTATAATCTTTTAGACAATGAATTATCCCTCAAAACAATCTCCAATTCAGGACAAGACATGTTAATCAGTCAGCCTCTCCTTCTGCTAGATGTATGCGCCCCGGTCCGTTGGGCCGTCCCACGCTGCTGATGAGGGTTCTGGCCTCTTCGGGGATCTTCCATTCTATAAAATGATGGTAAGGATGGCCAATCAGGAATATCCACTTCAGTTATATCCAAGGCGGCCGAGAATGCCGGAACTCCACTAGGATGACTCAAACGATGCACTCTGCCTCTCTTCTGAACTCGAAGACAAAACGGGAATCCCCAAGTGTAAGGAAGGTCGTGCCGCCGCAGCTCGTCCAAGAGGGGGCGAAGAGCTCTGCGTCTCTGTAGGGTCCATCTGGACAAGTCTAAGAAGAGCTGTATGCGAGATCCCGAGTGGTTTATGGGTTTTACTCTCCTGGCTGCTCCCATGACCGCATCTTTAAGTTGGTACTTGTGTACCCGGCATATCACATCTCTCGGAGGGTCTTGCTCGCCGGGACGTGGGCCCAAGGACCTATGGGCGCGATCCAGTCCTATGGGGCGTCCTGGGGCTTATCTAGTACAGAGTTAAAAATGCCTCTCAAAGTGGTGTTCAACTCCTGGGGGGGTATAGATTCGGGCAATCCCCTTACTCTTATATTATTTCTGCGTCCCCTATTCTCAGAATCATCCAGCATTTCTGCTAGAGTTTCCAACTGTCTAGCTTGAGCGGCTGTTACAGATTCCTGAGCCTCTATTCTTTCGTTCAAAGAGGCTAAAAGCTGGTCATGGGATTCCACTTTCTCACCACATTGTTGGATATCATCTTTTAGTATGGAAAGTTCAGCCTTATACGAGGATTCCAAACGGGCAATGTACTGCTCCATATCCTGCTTCGTCTGGATATCTTATCTTATTATATATTAGATTGAAATCAGCTCCCATTGGTGCTGCGGAGTGTCCTGTCAAAAAAGACGACGACTTCCCACACTGCGGTGTCAGGGATGCATCTGGTCGATGGAAAGGTGGAGGAGCTGTATTATACGGCAGGCCTGTTTGAGGAGCAGGAGATACTGTGTTATCTGCCTGTCCTTTCGTCATGGGGTCTGCTCCCCCCATTGCTGCAGTCATCCGTGGTATCCATGTCATTGTCTGGGGGGGGACACTGCCGCCTCTTTGTGGTGTGGGGGGTTCCACATTCATCTCCCCCGGGTTCCCGCCCGGCCCACCGGCTTGTGGTTGCGCTGGCCCGTCCGCGGGGCTCCCCTGTGAAGGACGGGTCTCCCGGGGCCCGGTGGATTTATTCTGGGGAGAGTGCCTCACCGTATGCGGGGCTCCTGCGGTCGTGCCACCAGCTCTCCCAGGGGGCCCCCTACGGTCCTCTGTCTCCCCGGACCGTTCTCCCACCACCTGCACCTTACTTCCTGTTAGCGGTGGGGCCTGCTGCGCTCTGCTCGCCGCGTCTGTCATGGCGCCCGCGGCCTTCCTTCTTCCCGCTCCTGTAAAGTAGCGTGGAATGCCTTGGGGAGCGCTGTCGGGTGCAGAAGGGCCTGCGGATGTGCTCCCCCTGGTCCTTCTAGCAGCCATCAGTGTATGGGGTATGTATTTCGGGCTCTGTTAGGAGAGCTCCCGCACCGGTGACCGACCCGAAGTGCGTCCTGACTCCTTGCCCGCCAAACCACACCCCCGCGAGGCCCGATTTTAAACCAGATTGAAGGAATTCCAATATGGCCGGAATGGAAAAACACCAGAGGTGATCGACCATGATCCTTGCACCACGAAAAGAAGGTTTTCCAGGTGCGGTGATAGATGCACATGGACACAGGCTTCCTAGCACTAATCATGGTGGAAATCATGTCGTGAGAGAACCCAGCCTGTGCTAAAATCCAGGATTCAACGGCCACGCCGTCAAAGACAGGGCCCCGGAGTTCTGGTGGTAAAATCGGGCCCTGCGAGTGTAGATCCATGCAATCTGGAAGTCGCCAGGGGACATTAGCAACTAGTTGTATTAGTTCTGCATACCATGCTCGGCGCGGCCAATCTGGTGCGACAAGGATCACTGGTACTCCCTCCGCTCTGATCTTCTTGATGACCCTTGGAAGCAAGGGAAGAGGAGGGAAGATGTACGGGAGCCGGAACCGGTGCCATGGCAGAACTAGGGCATCCTCTCCGATGGCGCATGGATCACACGATCGGGCAATGAACCGAGGAACCTTGATGTTTAGTCTTGAGGCCATGAGATCCACATCCGGAGTCCCCCAACGATGACAAATCTGTTGAAAAGACTTCTGGATGAAGAGACCACTTCCCCGAGGCAATACCTTGGCGACTGCGAAAATCTGCCGCCCAATTTTCTACGCGCGGCCCAATGAAGGATGTGACTCGCTTCGTGCACGGCCATCCTGATCCAGGTACCTCCCTGGTGGTTGATATACGCTACAGCCGTGGCATTGTCGGATTGGATCCCTATGTGACCTGCGAGGAGACTGTGGAAACTCCGTAGAGCTAATCTGATCGCTTGCATCTCCAAAATGTTGATGGGGAGACTGACTCTTGGGTTGACCAATGACCCTGTACCGTGTGGCGACGAAAGATCGCTCCCCAGCCGAGGAGACTTGCGTCGGTGGTTACTACCAACCATCCTACTGGGAGAAAAAACCTGCCTTGATTCAGGGAGGACCTCAGTGTCCACCACCTGAGGGATTGCCTGACCCGCAGGGACAGAGGGATCTGACAGTCCAGGGAGAACGGGTTCTTGTCTTAAGCTAACAGCAACGCGTCTTGTAAGGGACAGAGGTAGAACTGTGCAAATGGAACTGCTTCCATTGCTGACACCAACTTTCCTAGCACTCTCATGCCGAAATGAATGGAGTGAGAAAACAGTCGCACTGCATGTTGTAAGGCTTGGGTCTCTCCTGGAGGGAGAATGACCAACCCGCGGGAAGTGTCCAAGATCATCCCTATAAGGGGAATCTGCTGAGCTGGTTTTGGGATAGACTTTGCAAAGTTTATCTTCCACCCCATGCGAGAAAGTGAACTTACTGTTATCCATGGATTCCTTGCAGGTTGGAAGGGACGGACCCTGGATGAGCAGGTCGTCCGGATACGGTAACACCACCACTCCCAGAGAGTGGAAAATGGCCATGATAGCCGCCATGACCTTGGTAAAGAGCCTGTGGGCGGTGACGAGTCTGAAGGGCAAGGCAACGAACTGGAAGTGTTCCTTGTGAATTGCAAAACGCAGGAACTGCTGGTAGGACAGGCAGATCAGAAAGTGAAGGTAAGCGACCTTGATGTTGATGGATGCTAGGAACTCTCCCTTTTTCCATGGAAGCGACAACTAATCGGAGAGATTCCATTCGGAATCACCGTACCCTGACAAACTGATTTAACAGTTTGATACCCAGAATGGGTCACATTGTCCCGTCCTTTTTTGGAAACAGAAAAAGGTTTGAATATAATCCTCTGAACCTTTCGCGATGAGGGACCGGAATGATGACTCCGACCCTTAGCAGAGCTTGAACAGCCCGAAGGAGGGCTCTCGTCTTTCCCTTGGGGGGAGAGGAAAGGAAAAACCAAGTTGGAGGGGGGAGAAGAAAATTCTCTCTTGTATCCGGAGGACACCAGCTCCCTGACCCACTTGTCATCATTGGGTACTTCTATGAGATTTGGTTTCCCTATATCCAGAAGCCCTAGGTCAAGGTTTCCAAGAGCGGCTAGGTCTGTATGAGACCTGGGAGCCTCTGTCTCCGCGCGGGGACTGACCTGATCCGGAAGAGAAGGTAGAGGAGGACCAACCGGAATTGTTGCGAGAAGATCGAAAACTCATCGGCCGAACAGCCCCTATTGTTGAGGAAGGAATTTAGTTTTTCCCCCCGGTAGTATCGGAAATGAGTTGGTCCAGTTTCTCACCAAAACAACGACCCGTTTGAATGGTGAGAGAAGACAACGGTCTTTTAGGTGTGGCATCCGCCCGCCAGCCGTGGAGCCATAGGGCTCTTTTAACGGAGATCACATTAGCGGCCGTTTGAGCAGCGCAATTGGCGGCATCAAAAGAAGCATCTACTACAAAGTCAGCTGCGTGAATTATCTGCCTGGTGACAGTGGTTGCCTCTGGAGGAAGATTGGTGCCTTGGAAGGAAGTAATCAAGACTTCTGCTCAAGCGGCCATTGCCTTAGTGACCCAAATTGCCGCGAGAGATGGAAAAAAACGCTGCTCTTGAAGCTTCAAAAAACTGAATGGGCAAGGTAGTCAATTTGACAAGCGGAGGGGTTTCTGACTGAGGAACCCTCAGAAACAGACAGGAACGTTTTAGAAGCAAGACGCGATACAGGAGGGTCCACCGGAGGGGACAGTAACCAATCCTACATTAGGTCTGGATGAAAAGGGTATTTAGCCTGAGTAGACTTTTGCCCGGTGAACCGCTCATGTGGCCGATCCCTATGTTACTGGACGGCTGGTAAATAACATGCGCACACGTTAGGTTTCCTTAAATGAGCTAGGGTGTGCTGGAGTGGGAATATTTTCCTCATCCAACCTCAGAATCCTGTTGACTGATTCTATAAGAGAATCAAGCGACTCTTGATCAGTTGGGGGATTCTGAGGGGCTGACGTGTCAGATTCGAATTCTTAGCCATGCTCGCTGTGAACCTCAGGAGAGGGTGAGCGAGAGACAGGAGTCACCGATGCTGAGGCGCTGACCGTCCCTTGGACGAGTATGGTCCCTGCTGGGGGATGGTTCCCGGCCAACGCCAGAGCCCTCCACGGGAGGCAAGGACACTTTCTGCCTGGGTCAGAGACTCCACCGTCCGTGACAGGGGCGCAGCCCACTCAGGGTTACTAAACGCAGGAGGCCCATCAGCAGCGGCAGCGAGGGACATTGGAGCGTAGGTCAGAGCGCAGTCCGGGTCGCAGTCCGTGTATAACGGATTAGTCTGTACACTGGGTAAGGCAGACTTGCAAGTGGTACACACGGTAAAAAACTCAGTGTGCTTTTTAACAGCCCGTTTAGCCTCCTTAGATTGAGGCATAGCGATCCTGAAAGGGTTAACGGCAGAGTCTGTCTGCAGCTGCAGGTAATGTGCCGTGAAGGGGTAAAGCTTTAATCTGAGGGCAGATGTGCTGGGTCCCCCGGGAGGAAAAAACGGTGGCCTTGTGGTGTCACCCGGTATCCGGCTGTCCAGAGCAGGCATAGGGCTCATGAAAGGGTTAACGGCAGCTGAAAACATGGCCCCCCCGAGAATAGAATTGCGCGTCTCGTAAGCAATGAGAGGCGCTAAGAGGGGGCGGCGACGTTAGCACAGGCGGCGCTAATCAAATTGCGGCCTAGTCGGCCGGAAAAGCCGGGGACTAAATTTTTGGCCTACCCGCGGTAGGCGCCGGAGGGTGGCGCCATTCAAATTGCGGCCTAGCAGGCCGGAAAAGCCGGGGACTAAATTTTTGGCGTACCCGAGTGCCGAGAGCGAGGGGAGGAGCCGTGATGGAGCGCCGGTGCACCACCGCTGACGTTAAGCGCTTCTCCCAGGGGGCAGGACCCGACCCCATAACGCACTCCTGTGCTCAGGCAGGTCGTCGCTGTCCGGGGTCTTCTTGCCTCATCCTCCGGGCAATGTAGCAGAGCTGGAGGAGGTCTTAAAGGGGTGTGCTCAATCGATCCACCCTGTGGTAGGGGGATGGAGAGCTCTGGGGCTGATTCAGGGCATCCGAAAAAGCGCTGCACAAGTCTTTCTCCATGCACTCCTGTGCTACGTCCTGTTGCGCTTGCCCTCATATCCGTGGAGTACCAACCGTAAGGGAACCATTGTCAGAGGAATCAGCCCTGTTCGTCGCAGGAAAGTGTACGGGGAGGTATAGTCCGCGTCCTTGCCTGTTGTTGGTTCGGGGGAGAGCGGGTCGTAGAAAGGAACCGTCGCCCCCTTCACTCCGTTAATTAAAAAATAAAAATTTACAGAAAATTCAAAAATAAAAACGGTGGGGTCTGAAACCAGACCCAAGTGCCTCCTACAGACACTAAGCAAAGAACTGGAGAAATCTTAGCCAGTGAGAGGGTGTATACTGCAGGGGAGGAGCTAACTTTTTTTCTGGTTTACTTAGTGTCCTCCTAGTGGCCAGCAGCATAACACCCACTGTCTCTGTGTCCCCCAATGAGGCGTAGGAGAGAACCAACTGTCTGCTATATCCTTCTATTAACCAATGAAACACTTAGCTATAACTAAAGCCAGAAAGTCAGTTCTGGCTGGAAAATTGTGGCTTATACGGTTCCAGTTATTGCCCAAAATTGCTTTATATAGCAACCCCACCAAAGAAAGTTCTTATTTGGATGATGGCCAAAGTGACCGTTACTTTCAGAGTGCTACATTTTTATTTGGTTAAAAGGTTTGTTCTCTTACCCGATCCACCATAAAATCAATGGCATCGGCCATTACCGGATCCACAGGGCCAGAAGAAAAGTTTCCCAGGACAATCTTCTTAAGCATAAATGCTGGCATTAACCAAAAGCTGCAAAAAATACAAAAAACGACATGAGACACGATGGTTGTGCGTAATATTCCTCTAAAGAAAGCAATAAATTATTATGGTCACCTGTTTGCTGTCCAAGTCTGGTTGAAAATGGAAGTGTCGCTGAAGGCGTTGCACAAGACGAGCGACTGGACCCTGGGAGACTTGTGTGTGTACTCTGCAAATTTCTGGGCCAGAAAACCACCAAGAGATGCACCAAATATATGAACCTACACACAGGGAATATGAGAAGGACTGAGGATTAGTAAAATATTGACATATCAATCATCTACCAACATCCATATAACACAAGCATTAATGAATAAAACATTAAAATTTAAAGACAATTTAAGGAATAACTGAGGAGAATAAGACCATCCCTGAATGCATGACTGATGAGAGTCATTACTATCGCTGCACAAGAGGAATAGGTCAGTGACAAAAAAAAGCGATGGGAAGTAAATGGACCCTAATATAGCAAAAAGAATAATTTCAGAACTTTTTCCTCTTTTAATGTCACCTGTAGTCTGTACAATTCAATTGAAACAAACAATTTTAAAAGGGAGAAAATAAAAATAAGAAAACTAGAACAATGGATGCATAAGTGTGAACACCCGCTTATAAATGAGGATGTGGGTTGTGTTCAGAATTAAGGCCCCTTTACATTTAGCGATGCACCAGCGATCCCGACCATGATACGACCCGGTCAGGATCGCTGGTGCATTGCTAAATGGTCGCTAGCGAGATGCCGCCAGTCGCGGAGCCATAGGGCTCTTCTAATGGAGATCGCATTAGCTGCAGTTTGGGCAGCGCAATTGGCGGCATCAAAAGAGGTGTCCACTACAAAGTCTGCTGCGTGAATTATCTGCCTGGCGACCGTGGTTGCCTCCGGAAGATTGGTGCCCTGGAAGGAAGTAATCAGGACTTCTGCCCAAGCGGTCATTGCCTTAGTGACCCAAATTGCCGCTAAAGATAGAAAAAGCGCTGCTCCTGAAGCTTCAAAAACTGAACAGGCAAGGTAGTCAATCTGACGATTGGAGGGGTTTCTGATTGAGGAACCCTCAGAAACGGATAGAAGCGTTTTTGAAGCAAGACGCGATACAGGCGGGTCTCCACCGGGGGTGGTGGTAGACTTTTGCCCTGTGAACTGCTTATGCGGATGATCTCTATGTTTCTGGACAATTTCCTTAAAGTCTGGATGGCTGGTAAATAACCTGCGCACACGCTTGGTTTTCCTAAGTGAGATAGGATGTGCTGGAGCGGGAACATTATCTCATCCAACTTCAGAATCCTGTTGACTGATTCTATAAGAGAATCAAACTACTCCTGAACAGTTGGGGGAATTCTAAGGGGCTGACGTGTCAGATTCGAGTTCAGCGTCGTGCTCACTGAGAACTCCAGGAGAGGGAGAGCGAGAGACAGGAGGTACAGATGCAGAGGCGCGAACAGGACTAGGGGACGCGTCATGGGTCCGCTTTCTAGAGACCTGACCATCCCTTGACCAAGTACGGCCCCTGCTGGTGGACGGTTCCCTGCCGACGCCAGAGCCTTCCTCGGGGCGGGAGGACGCCTTCTGGCTTAAAGAGTCCTCCCGGAGGGAGAATATAGCCTGGGTCAGAGACTCCACCGACCGTGACAGGGACGCAGCCCACTCAGGGGTACTAAAACGCAGGAGGCCCGTCAGCAGCGGCGGCGAGGGGCGATTGAGCGCAGGTCAGGTCGCAGTCTGTGCATAACTGATTAGTCTGTGCACTGGGTAGGGCAGACTTGCAAGTGGTACACACGGTATAAAAAAAAGCAGTGTGCTTTTTAGTCGCCCGTTTAGCCTCCTTAGATTGAGACAGCGCACTCCTGAAAGGGTTAACGGCAGAGTCTGCTGCAGCTGCAGGGAGCGTGCCAGGAAGGGGTTAAGCTTTAATCTGAGGGCAGATGCAGCTTACCCGGTCCTATGCTGTGTCCCCCGGGAGGAATAGCGCGTCTCGTCAGGGATGAGAGGCGCCAGGGCAAGGGAGCGGCGATAATAGCGCGGGCGGCGCTATTCAAATTGCGGCCTAGTAGGCCGGAAAAGCCGGGGGGCTACATTTCTTTGCCTACCGGCGTTAGGCGCTCGTGGACGGGGCGGCGCTATTAAAATTGCGGCCTAACAGGCCGGGAACTAAATTTTTCGTGCTACCCGTTGTAGCGCCGCGGGGGGGGGGGGGGGGGCGATGGGGGGCCGGTGCACCGCCGCTGACGCTACGTCAGCGCTTCTCTCGGGGGCCAGGACCCGACCCCATCTCCTGGGCTGATGTAGCAGAGCTGGAGGAGTTCTTAAAGGGGCCATGCTCAATCGATCCATCCTATGATAGGTGGATGGAGAGCTATGGGGCTGATTCAGGGCCTACGTACGCGCTGTCCAGTCTTCTCCATTGCGCCTGCCCTCATATCCGTAACCGCTGTCCATGGAATCCCGAACTCTGGTCGTGGGGATCATCGCCAAAATTGCTAGAGGAATCAGCCCCAAACGTCGCAGGAAAGTGTACGGGGAGGTATACTCCGCGTGCTTTCCTGTTGGTTCGGGGGAGAGCGGGCCGTAGAAAGGAACAGTCGCCCCCTTCACTCCGTTAATGAAAAAAATAAGAATTTAAACTGTGTTCCAAATTATTATGCAAAAAGAGTTTAGGAGTGATAAGGTTAGAATTCTTTTTGTTTGTCATTTAAACTCATTGATGGTGATGTGTGGCAGGGCTCTTTATATCACTGAAAGCAATTGCAGATACCTGTGCAAATTAGTTTGACAGGTGTGTCCAAATAAAGGCAAGACTACTTAAGAAGGCTGTTCCACATTATTAAGCAGCCTACATTTTTTGCCAAAATGGGAAAGAAAAAGGATGTCGGCTGCTGAGAAGCAACAAATTGTGGAGTATTTAGGTCAAGGCATGACTACAATCAACATTGCCAAGACACTTCATCGTGATCATCGCACAATCAAGAAGTATGTAGCCGATTCCCAGCACACACGTGTGTGTGCTGATAAGGAAAAATTGAGGACTCTTTCCAACAGGCAATTGCATCAGGTTAAAAGAGCAGCTGCAAAAATGCCTTATCATAGCAGCAGACAAGTTTTTGAAGCTGCTGGTGCCTCCAACGTCCCCCGAACAACAAGATGCAGGGTCTTTCAGAGGTTTGCAGCTGTGCGTAAGCCATCCTGTCGACCACCTCTATCCACTGCACAGAAGCAGAAACGGCTCCAGTGGGCCAAACGATACATGAAGACTGACTTCCAAACTGTTTTGTTTACCGATGAGTGCCGTGGAACGCTCGATGGTCTAGATCAGGGGTCCTCAAACTACGGCCCGCGGGCCACATGTGGCCCGCAAAGGACTTTTATCCGGCCCCTGGCCAGGCTGACATTAACCACACTGATTGCACCGCCCTCACTGCCGTGGTGAACCAATCAGCGCTGCAGCCGTGATGAACCAATCAGCGCTGCAGCTCACAAACACTGCCACCCCCCGACACGCCCACTAAAGAACTAGACTGCAGAGTGCAAACTCGCGGGCGGGACGAGGCGCCGAGGAAAGGCGTTGTGAAGAGCTCAATATGCAGCAGAGACCACACAGACGACGTGATTGTCATCACGACGCCTGCGTGGCCTAATGACGTCACGCCGCCTGTACCGGGAGACAGACAAGCGGGCGCCTCTTCAGAATAGCGGGGGACATAGGTGAGTACTGTTTTTTTTTTTTCTTTTTAACTCCGGGTCCTATTGGGGACCTGTGCTGCAAAATGGGGACGTTTACCTGCCTACTAGGGACCCGTGCTACGTATTGGGGACCTGTGCTACCTACTGGGGACCTGTGCTGCCTATTGGGGACATTTACCTGCCTATTGGGGACATTTACCTGCCTATTGGGGACATTTACCTGCCTATTTGGGACCTGTGCTGCTTACTGGGGACATTTACCTGCCTTTCAGGAACCAATTCTGCCTCTTGGGGATTCTTGCACCACACTAGTCTGAGCCTGAGGTAAAAGTGGAGTTCCACCAATATGGGCACTGGTGAGGCAGCATTGATGGGCACTGATCAGGCTGCATTGATGGGCAGTGCAGTCTGTCTCTGTATGGGCAATTTTATTGCTGGTATATTGTTTTTGTAGCGCTGTATATATGTTGGTATTTTACTAATAGCAATTTTGAATCCCTAGGAAACAATGATATCAAGAAAGAGAAAAAATTGACTTGAAGTGTAGGATATTCGAAGAACCCAAAAGAATCGGTAAGTTTGATGATTTAACTTTACTTCTTCATTTTTAATATTGTATTTGTTCCTATTTTGTTTTATGATTTCTAAATAAGATATGTGCAGTGTGCATATGAATTTGGTGCTAATTTTTTTTAAACTATATTCCGGCCCACCAATGGTCAGAGAGACCGTGATCTGGCCCCCTGTTTAAAAAGTTTGAGGACCCCTGGTCTAGATGGATGGAGTGGAGGATGGCTGGTTGATGGACACCCCATGAAAACACGGCTAAGGCGCCAACAAGGAGGAGGTGGAGTAATGTTTTGGGCTGGAATCATGGGGAGAGAGATTGTCAGCCCCTTTAGGATCCCTGAAGGGGTAAAGATGAACTCCATAATCTATGTGGAGTTTCTAAAACAGCAATTCCTGCCATGGTTCAAGAGGAAGAACCGTACTTTCCGCAGCAAGATCATTTTCATGCATGGGGATAATGCACCGTCTCATGCTGCAAATAACACATCTGCATCTCTGGCTACTATGGGCATAAAAGAGGACAAACTTATGGTGTTGCCACCATCTTCCCCTGACCTCAACCCCATTGAGAACCTCTGGAGCATCATCAAAAGGAGTGTCTATGATGGCGGGAGGCAGTTCACATCTAAGCAACAGCTCTGGGAGGGTATTCTGTCCACATGCAAAACAACTGAAGCACAAACCATCCAAAAACTGACAAATTCAATGGACGAGAGAGTTCAGAAGCTTCTTTCGAACAAGGGGTCCTATGTGCAAATGTAACATCACCTAGAATAAAGTTTTGACATGAAAACTGTTTGATTTCATTTTGTAATAAGCTGATAATGCTTATAATTTCACAACTGACCATTTTTTGTTCAAAATAAAAAGGTTGAAAACTGCTGTGCATAATAATTTGGAACATGCATTGAGTGTTTATTATTTTGAAAAATATACTGTTTTCATAGGCAGTTTGTTCAAAAACATTGCAATTATACTAGAATAGTAGATGACTTGAAAATAACAATGACTGCAATTCATATAGGTAATTTAGAGAAAATATGAGGAAATATTTTTTGCATAATAATTTGGAACACAGTGTACAGAAAAATTCAAAAATAAAATAAAAACGGTGGGGTCTGAGACCAGACCCAAGTGCCTCCTACAGACACCAAGCATGAACTGGAGATATCTCATCCAGCGAGAGGGTGTATACTGCAGGGGAGGAGCTAACTTTTTTTCTGGTTTACTTCGTGTCCTCCTAGTGGCAAGCAGCATAACACCCACTGTCTCTGTGTCCCCCAATGAGGCGTAGGAGAAATTGCAAAAACAATATTTGATTCCGATCGTATTTGGAACCAAATAAATTTGCTCATCTCTAGTAAAAATGAAATTATTATTTTTTTTTTTCACTGCTCAATTGTACAAAATTCTGACACACCTGTGGTGATCACTGCACCCTTAGATGAATTCATTCAGGAGGTTTAGTTTGACAAATGGGGTCATTTATGAAGTGGGGGGTGGTTTCTGCTATTCTGGCACCTCAGGGGCCCTGCCAGTGGGTCATGGCACCAGCAAACCATAACAGTAACATCTGCACCAAATTATGGCCCTCCTTGCCTTTTGGGCTTAGCACGGTGCTTGAAAAGTATTTGCCGATGACATTTAGGGCATTGGTGTACGCAAGAGAAATTGCACGACAAACTGAGGACCAATTTTCCTCTTAGCCCTTAAAAATTAAGGGCTAAAGCAACATTTTAGTGGTAAAAATGTAATTATTCTTTCTTCACCACCCAATGGCAAAAAAAATCTGTGAGGTCCATGTGGTGTCAACATGCTCACTGCACCTCTAGATGAATTCATTGTGGGGGTATAATTTGTAAAATGAAGTCAATTATGGGGGGGGGGGGGTTCTGCAAATGTGACATGGCACCCTCACACCACTCCAGGAAAATCTGAACTCCAATATGACACTTCTTCCCTTCTGAGCTTTGCGCTGTACCTCAAAAGTAGTATTCGACCACATAAGGAATATTGGTGTACTCAGAAGAAATTGCACGAGAAATATTGGGGTACATTTTCCTCTGCCATACTTGTGAAAATGAAAAAAATTGGGCTAAAACATTTTTTGTGGGAAAATTTTTCTCATTTTCACAGTTTAACATTATAAAATTCTGTGAAGCATCTGTGGATTCAAGGTGCTCATCACACATCTAGATACATTCCTTGAGAGGTTTAGTTTTTAAAATGGGGATAGTTGTGGGTGGGTTTCAACTGTTTAGGCACATCAGTGGCTCTCCAAACACAACATGGTGTACGTTAAGGATTCCTGCCAATTTTGTGCTCCAAAAGTGAAACGTCACTTCTTCCTTAATGAGCCCTGTTGTGTGCCTAAACAGTAGTTTTCCTCCATATATGGGGTCTGTTGTGAACTCATTTTCTGCTCCACCAGCTGAGAGTTCTCCTTCCGTTCTCCCTCTGGTGGTGACAGGAGGTAGTGAGGTTGGTTTAATTGGTAATGATCTGCCACCTGATGAGGAGGATAATGATTGGATCTCTGGAGTATCAGACTGGATATAAGACAGCCGACGCCCTATCCTGGTGCTGGTGGTTCAGTCTGCTTCTCAGGTCTTGGACTTCAGCTCTGTTCCAGTCTTCTCAAGTTAAGTTTGTTTTTGCTAATGTTCACACTTGCTCTTGTTGGTCAACTCAGTTTTTTGTGTGGTCAGCCAGCCCCGGCTGGGACTGTGCTGAATTTCCACTATTATTTATCTGTGTTTGCCAATTTGCCTTTTTGTCCTTTATTAGATTGGCCTCTTTTTGCTCTATCTCAGAATATTTCAGAGTGCTGATATAGTGGGAGAAGTCTAGTGACTCCAGGGTTAATTTTGTTATCAGAAGTGTTGGACATTATTTTGGTAGGGTTTTAGGCAGATTGCAGACAGTGTCTTTCCTTTCCTGTCCTTTCAAGTTAGTTTGGCCCCATCATTTACTCAGCCTATTTTCCTGCCTTTGTGTTTTCATCTTGTTGCACCGTCAATACATGTGGGGGGCTGTCTTTCCTTTGGGGTCTGCTCTGGGGGAGTTAGTTTTCCTCTTTTCTTACTTTACGCTTGTTTAGCTCTCCGGTTGTGACGAGGCATCTAGGACCATCGTAGGTACGCTCCACGACTGCTGCTAGTTGTGTGGTTAAGATCAGGGATCTGCAATCTGCATAGTTACCAACCTCTCTGGTATTCTGAGACTTAGCCTGTGTTGTTTTTTTCTCCTCGGTGACACATTCATAACAGGGGTCTATTTTCTCCTGTTACCCTTGTGAAAATAAAAAAATTTGGGAAAAAAAAAAAAGTTCATTTTTTTCCTTTTACACTGCATTAATTCCTAGGAAGAACTTGAAGGGTTAGTAAACTTTGTGAATGTGGTTGAGGACTCTGAATTTTAGAATGGGTATTTTATTTCACATAGGCACCCCAAAATTACAGGTGGGTCCCCAGCGGCTTCTCCCCGCACACTGACAGTGACTGACAGGTTTCTGCCTACGTGTGCATATAGGCAGAGACTTGTCAGTCGCTGTCAGTGGGCGGGGAGAAGCCACCAGGGACCCGCCTCCGTGGCTAATGTACAGCGTGGATCGGTCCCTGCTGTAAATAAAAGTATGTTCTTGTGTAAAACGATGCAGCATTTCAAAGTAACACGGGCAACATGTATCAGGTTCACTTTAAGTTGTTGAACAAAAAGCATTGAATTGTTAAACCTGTAGACTCACCTTATCCAAGTGCAGATCATCAAGAAGTTTTCTGAATCCATCACAGAATTCTAGATGATCCCAATATACAGGATACTGAAGCTGAAAGAGGCAGAACAGTGGTGGAAATATGTCGATAGGACAACTGGAGGGTGTAAGTGAATAAGAGGACTAAACATTCATATCATATGAAGATTAGGAACATGTACCAGAAGGTGTGGAGAGGCCTGCGTCCTAGGCACTGGTCAGCGCCAACACAGAGGAGTACTTACAGCAATAACTCTGTATCCCCAGCCGGTCAGCGCAAGGATCTGATGAAAGAAGATATCGGCTGTGCCACTGACTGGAGGGAGAAATATAATGGGGCAGCGCACACTTCGGGGGCCAGCATCATACAGAGACCAAACTTTACTGTCATCATCGTCCACAATGATCTGAAGCAAAAAGAGAATGACATTTATATAATCGCCATTAGGACTACCCTTATATAAAGATGACGATGACTCAAATCACCAAGCAAATTTGTCGTTACAAATCATAGTGCAGTGTACACTAAATTGGGCAAAATCACTAATGTGATCTTGTCACTGCAATTTCCCTGCTACCACAGTAGCAATTATATAGCATATTGGGGGTTAGTTACAGCAAAGAGAAGGGATCTCTGCCAGCTAAAAATGTAATATGACTATAGCCTTGCAGTACAAAAAAAAAAAAAAAAAAAAAAAAAAAAAAAAAAACATGGTAAGAACTTAAAGGAGTTGTCCAGTAAAAAGTTATCATCTATCCTAACTTATTGATTAGTGGGTGACTACCATTGGGATCCGTGCCGATCGGCAGAATAGGGATTTATCATCTCCATTAGAATGGAGTGGAAGTGCATGTGCTTGACCACCACTCCATTCATTTTCTATGGGGCTGCAAGCACTTTGCTTGGCTTTTCCCAGGCACTTCATAGAGAATGAATGGAGCAGCGATTGGACAGTCGATCCACCATTCCATATTGTAAGGGGATAAAAGTTCTCAATTCTGCCAATCGATGTGGATCCCACTGCTGGCTCACTCATGGTCAATGGACAACCAATTTTTTGGGGTAAAGATGCATTTACACTGGTCGATTATTGGGAAAGAACATTCCTAGGAACATTCATTTTCCAAAAATTGTATGGTATAAACAGGCTGCCGATCACCCAACGAAACAGCAAGATACTCTGTGTTGCTGATTGTTCTGTGGGCATGGCAATGCTGTCGGCTTATCCAATGAGGGTATTAAGAACAGTAAACCATTTTACAAGTACCAGTGTACACGCAGCCTTAGTCTCTTCACATTTGTGCTGGAGGCGATGAAAACCCAAGAGGCCCATTTAAAGTCAATTGGATCCAATCAGACATTGCAGGTACCAACTATGTCATGGATCTATCACTTTGCTTAATTTCTTTATTTTTCCGTCAACATGGCCGTGCGAGGGCTTATTTTTTGCGGGACAAGTTGTACTTTTGAATGACTTCATTGGTTTTACCATGTCGGGTACTAGAAAACGGGAAAAAAAATTCCAAGTGCAGTGAAATAGCAAAAAAGTGTGGGATTGCACTTTTTTTTTTTTTGCAAAGTTCACTAAATGCTAAAACTGACTTGCCATTATGACTATCCAGGTCATAACGAGTTCATATACACCAAATGTGTAGGTTCTTTTTTTTATCAAGGTGGTGAAAAAAATTCCAAACTTTGCTTATTAAAAAAAAAAAATTGCACCATTTTCTTAGACCCGTAGCATCTCCATTTTTCATGATCTCTGGTTGCGTGAGGGCTTATTTTTTGCACACCGAGCTGATGTTTCTAATAATACCATTTTGGTGCAGATACGATCTTTTGATAGCCCGTTATTGCATTTTAATGTGACGGCGACCAAAAAACGTAATTCTGGCGTTTTGACTTTTTTCTCACTCAATCCATTTAGCGATCAGGTTAATCCTTTTTTTTTTTTTTTTCATTGATAGATCGTGCGATTATCAATGCGATACCAAATATGTGTCAGTTTGATTTTATTTTGAATGGGGCGAAAGGGGGGTGATTAGAACTTTTATATTTTTAAAAACATTTTTCTTTAACTTTTGCCATGCTTAAATAAATAGTCTCCATGGGAGGCTAGAAGCTGCCATAGCCCGATCAGCTCTGCTACATAGAGGCGATGGTCAGATCGCCTCTATGCAGTAAAATTGATCACTTGCTATGAGCGCCGACCACTGGGTGGCGCTCACAGCAATCCGGATCTGAACCATAGAGGTCTCCAGGAGACCTCTGGTTGTCATGCCGGCACACCGGTGACCCGCGATCACGTGATACAGGTCACCGGTGTGCGTATTTCCGGCACAATTGCCGGAAGTGCTTGTTAAATGCCGCTGTCAGAGTTTGACAGCGGCATTTAACTAGTTAATAGCTAGTTAATAGATTGTGATTCCACCTGCAGCTAATGCGGGAACGTCAGCTGTTCAAAACAACTGACGTGTCCCGGGAAAGATGTGGGCTCACCGCCAGAGCCCACATCAAAGAGAGGGAGTCAAACATCGGCGTAAATGTAAGCCCGATGTCAGAAAGGGGCTAAGGACCGCCACTTTGTACATTAATGGCAGAGACTCTTAAAATCTGACATGCGTCACTTCATGAGGTAACAACTCTGGAAGGTGATCTGAAGTAGTTCTGTCTTGACATTCTACTTCATTTTAGTGGTAAATTTTGGTCGATTTCTATTTATGAAAATATCAACAATTTTACAACTATTAAACTTTGAATGTTTATGCCCTTAAACCAGATAGTTATACCACACAAATAGCTAATAAATAACATTTATCACATCTATTTTACAAAAGCATCATTTTTTTTTTTAAACATTTTTTGTTTGTTAGGAAGTTAGAAGAGTTAAATTTATCAGCAATTTTCCAACAAAAATTTCCCCATTTTTTTTTCTAGAGACTACAGCACATTTGAAGTGACTGACAGAAAATTCCCAAAAGTGACACCATTTTAAAAAACTGCACCGATCAAAACCACATTCAAGAAGTTTATTAACCCTTTAGATGCATCCCAGGAATTAAAACAAAGGGGGAAAAAAAAAATGAACATTTTACTTTTCCCCACAAAAATGTTGCTTTAGCCCAAAAATTGTCCATTTTCACAAGGGTAATAGGAGAAAATGCACCATACAATTCGTTGTGCAGTTTTGCCGGAGTACGCAGATATGCCGCATGTGGTGGAAAACTACTGCTTAGCTACACGTATCTAAACTACCATAGAGAACAGACTGACTTAGGCTACTTTCACACATCAGGTTTTCGGCGTCAGGCGCGATCCGGCGTCGTGCCGGAACGCCGGATCCGGCAAATGTTTCGTAAAACCGGATGTGACGGATCCGGTTTTCTGCCGGATCCGTCTTTTTCTTGACAGACAGAACCGGATCCGTCTCATCCGGTTCATCCGTTTTTCGACGGATTACGCCGGATCCGGTTTTTAAAATTGACCCTTGTGGCCTTCCGAACAGGATTGGCTACTGGAAAACTATATATAGCATGTTCCTACAGCCCTTCTTTGACAGGTTGTAGAGGAGAAAGTGCAGGTTGGAGAGAAGAGCAAGTTACTGGCGAAGATGGATGTTGTCATTGGAAATATTTTGAAGAATTTGGCGGATTTTACAGCGGAGGCGAATCGTTTGAGGGTGATTGTTCTGGAGGAGAGAGCGAGACAGCAGCGCATCAGGCATCGTAGACGACGTTTGTGGATCCACCCCATCACAGCCAAGAGAATGACGCGTGGGGTCTATTCTACACTATGCATGGACCTTCGACGAAACCCGGATAAATTTTTTGGATATGTTAGGATGAAAATGGAGAATTTTGATTACTTGGTGGAGCGCATTGCACACCTCATAAGAAAAGCGGACACCTATTGCCGCTTCTCTGTTTCACCCGCAGAGCGTCTGATGGTGACTTTAAGGTAAGCCACATTTATTGGATATGCTCGCATCAGAGCACACTTTCACTGCAATCTTGTTGGTGGTAGTTTGCATCTCCAAGTGTTATAGGTCAGTTTTGGTATGTAATGCTGTGATTTAAAACTAATTTATTGTTTTTTAATTCCCCACAGATTTCTTGCAACTGGAGAATCCCTTTCGTCACTGCATTTCCAGTACAGACTCGGGATTTCCACCATATCTGGAATTGTGAAGTACACATGCCGTGCACTGTGGGACTCCTTAGCTGAAGAGTTTTTACCAGAGCCCACAACAGAGAGGTGGATTGAAATTGCTGACAAGTTTCAACAGATATGTCAGTTTCCCAACTGCTTGGGCGCTGTGGACGGGAAACATATCCGCATTGTAAAGCCAGCTGGATCGGGATCGGAATATTTCAATTACAAGAAATATTTTTCAATTGTCCTCATGGCCATCGCTGACGCGGAATACAAATTTATTGCGGTTGATATTGGGGCCTATGGCCGCTCCAATGACTCTCAAGTTTTCAAACTGTCTGCCATGGGGCGTAAACTGTATGGAAACACCTTCCAGTTCCCACCACCTAGACCGCTGCCGCAAACATCTGGTCCACCTATGCCATTTGTCTGTGTAGGGGATGAAGCCTTCCAGCTGTCAGAACACCTTTTGAAACCGTACTCTAGCAGAGGATTGACAAGACCAAAACGCATTTTTAATTACCGCCTCACAAGAGCAAGAAGAATGGTTGAATGTACCTTTGGTATTCTGACAGCCAAATGGCGGGTCCTATTGACTGCGATCAACCTCAAGACAGAAACTGTGGACGAGGTGATCAAAGCGTGCGTGGTACTCCACAATTTTGTTATCTGCAAGGAACCCATTTCCATTGAGGACACCTCTGAAGAAACCACCTTGCAAGATTACCATGACATTACCACTAGAAGTTCTGTGACGGTTTCAGTAATGAGGGACAATTTTGCACTATACTTTATGTCACCTCAAGGCAGAGTACACTGGCAGGATGACAGAGTGTGAAAGATTTGTGCCCAACCAAACTTGTGTACCTTCTGTACCAACAGTATATACCTTTGCCAACCAAAGTTGGCTATCTTGTCATGGTCTCTATTTTTAGCTTTAGGCCACAGGTGTGTACCTGGTTGTGTTTTATGCAAAGTATTTCACCTTTTAACAAAAGTTGTGTACATTGTTAGGAAATCACCAACAATAAACACAACTTTTTAGGTGAAATACTTTGCTTCAAACACAACCAGGAACACAACTGTGGCAAAAAGCTAAAATTTACCCACAGTTATATACCTAGTTTTGAATACCATTTCACCTTTTAAATACCCTGTATTTAACCTTTTTCGCCGCAGAAAGAAATGACAGACAACCAGTGTAAAATAATTTAACTTTTATTGAAAAATGTTTTTTTTAGTAAACTTTTTTAAAATTTTAATAAACTTGTTTAATAAAACTTTGAAACTATAAAACTGAAACCATAAAACTGGTCATTTTTATTTAAATACACACATTATAAATCTGTGTAGTGTGTGGTGGAAATACTGCTGTAGGGGCTGCGGGACACTTCGACACTGGGAGTGTGGAGAGAGGACTGGGATCGTGGTGGGGAAGGAACAGTTAGAGGTGAAGGTGTGGAAAAAACTACAGAATGGGTGGACATGTGGGAAGCAGAAGAGGTGGTGGGTGGTGGAGTGGAGGGTTGGGCAGGGACTGTAGGAGCAGATGATGTTGATGGCAAGTTGTATGGGGAAGGAGTTTGGTACGGGGCAGGTTGCTGGAAGTGGGGAGATGTCTGGTACGGGGCAGGTTGCTGGAAGTGGGGAGATGTCTGGTACTGGTGAGTTTGCAGGTACTGGTGAGTTTGCAGGTACTGGGGAGGTTGCAGGTACTGGGGAGGTTGCAGGTACTGGGGAGGTTGCAGGTACTGGGGAGGTGGATGGTGCTGGGGAGGTGGATGGTGCTGGGGAGGTGGATGGTGCTGGGGAGGTGGATGGTGCTGGGGAGGTGGATGGTGCTGGGGAGGTGGATGGTGCTGGGGAGGTGGATGGTGCTGGGGAGGTGGATGGTGCTGGGGAGGTGGATGGTGCTGGGGAGGTGGATGGTGCTGGGGAGGTGGATGGTATGTAATAGGAGGGGGAGGATGGAAAGTGGCTGGAGGGGGTGTAGATGTAATAGGAGGGGGAGGATGGAAAGTGGCTGGAGGGGGTGTAGATGTAATAGGAGGGGGAGGATGGAAAGTGGCTGGAGGGGGTGCAGGTGGAGGAACTACTGTGGTGGGAGGAGGAGGTTGGGAGGTAACTTGCTGGAGAGCAGCGTGGCATGAATGCATTACATGCATCTGCTGGGCAGGAGAGAGCGTTTCCATGCGCTCCACAACAGACCTGAAAAAGGTGTGGTTTGGCGAAGATCTTGCTTCTGAATGCATGGTTTGCAGAAGTGTCTTCACCTCCAGAATGCTGGAGTTGATCTGCTGATAGCCTGCGGAGATTTGCTCTGACAAGACTTTTAGACAGTTCTGGAAAGATGCATTCAGATGCAAGAACTCTGGCGCATAAGTCTTTTCCTGACCCCTCTGCCGCTGCCGCCCAGTACCCGCAGGTGTACTAGAGGTGGCAGGGGCAGAAGGGTGGGGTAAAGGGAAAGCGATCTCCTCACCAGCAGCTTCATGTAATGTAGGCGGCCACGATGCTCCTGTGCTGGTGGATGGGACAGATGGGTCGAAAGTGTGGTAAGGCTGGGAAGGTGCAGATGTACCGGGGCGGTCGAAGTGTCCCTCGGTGCCGGTCTCCTCATGGATCGCCTCAGAAGGGTCCAATCGTGCAGGCTCCCGAGTGCTGCTCACCGTGCTGTGGAATAAAGAGAAAAAAAAACAATTAAAATACTGACATGGTATGGCCCTGGCTGAAAAAAAAAAATTTACATCTAACATTTTTTTTCACATGTGGTGTGTAATATTTACCTTCTGGTGACCATTGTTTCCCGGAGGAACGACAGGGCTTCTGCGTACTTGTACTTGCTCCTGCGTCCTCCAGATCCACTCGGGGCCCGCATCTCTTTATTGAACTCCTTCTTGAAACGATCCCTCACAGACCGCCACCGATTCACAATTCTGTTCCCTGAAACGAGAAAGGAGTGGTTAGTATACAACATCAGTGTTTCCCAAACTCCAGTCCTCATGTTTTCAGGATTTCCATAGTAAATAGAAATCCTGAACACATGATCCGTGGGGACCACGAGGACTGGAGTTCGGGAAACACTGGTTTACATCAAGCAACCGGTACTGTATATACTTACGCTCTGTAATCTGGGCCCGAACATCGAGGTCCTCCCAGCGGCCCACAAGGAGCGAACAGATTTCCTCCCAGAGTCGTCGGGTAACGATAAGGTCAGCGTGGCGGCGGTCAGCCATATTCCAGAGCGGCTCCCTTTCTCGGACGAGATCGATGAGGTGGTCCACATCGAGTCCTCCATCCTCACCGTCAGATTCGGGAGCACGCTGTGAAGGCTGTTAAAGAAAAAGACAAAAATAACATAATTAGCCTCCACATAAGAAATGAAATAAAAAAAGTGCAAAAAAAAAAGCAAAAATATTTATACTTACACGCTGGTGACCGCCGCGTTGCTGTCGCCGACGACCCTGGGAGGCACTGCGAGGACCTCTTGGCCGAGCACCAGATTGGGAAGACTAGAGAAGAAAACAAAAAATGTTATGTCTTTGGATGTAGGCATTTGTTTGCTGTGTGTGGTCTGCAGAACATTGTTTTCTATGTGTTGTGTGTAGTGTGATGTTGTGTTTCTGCGTTTGATGCAAAAAACTTACCAATTGTGAGCCCACTCCAGGTGTCTGTCCACCCCTTCCTTCTTCTTCTGGGAGCTCCACTTCATCTTGTGAATCCGGTTTTGAAATAAAAGGCAATGAATAGACATATTACAGAGAAGATGGATTTTGGAAATAAAAACTTACCGTCAAACGCTGACGATGCGAGGGAGGGCTCCCAGAAGATGATGTGCTGTCTTCCTGGTGGCCACACTCCATGCCTGTGGGTGGTGTTCCAGCTGCTGCCATTGCTGCTGCTGCATCTATTGGGCGGCTGTTGAATAAAGAGAAACAAAGGGCCAATGAATATCTTGATATTTAATAGCCCTAGTTTGGAGGAATGGGGGATTTGATAATTACCGTCTCTCATCTGCTGCTGGCCTCCCCTCCTCAGCATGTTCCATTTGCTGCTCCATTTGGGGTGGTGGTGGTGCTGCAGTGGTCTCCTGCCTTCTCCTGCTTCGCTTGGTTGCTTTCTTGGGTGGCATGTTGGGTGTGGCTGTGGGTCCCACTGTCTTGCTTTTACTGTATATATGTCTTGTGGGCATATCCGGATCCGGCGCATTGCGGCGCTCATAGGCTTTCATTGTGTGAAAAAGCCGGACGCGCCGGATCCGGCGTGTCCGGCTTTTTCGCCGGAGACAAAAAACGTTACAGTAGCCATTTTTTCCAGACGCCGGATCGCGACACATTGCCGGATCCGGCGAAAACCGGATGAAACGCATGGCCATCCGGCGCAAATGCAAGTCAATGGGGGGGAAACCGGATCCGGCATTGCATTTCGCCGGATCCGGTTTCTGTCAAAAGCGCCGGATCTCGCCTGACGGCGAAAACCTGATGTGTGAAAGAGGCCTAAGTGCCATAAGAATAAATTTTAATTAGATGTATTTTAATGTCTTTAATTGCTGTTCTAATATATAATTAGAATACAAGAGGCTGCTAAGGCCTATGCACATGAATACATATGAATTAACAATGCCTATTAAGACCCGGTCTGCACATGCAAGCTCTCGTTCAGTATTTAATTACATGCCTTAGCAAATCATTTAGACTTTAGCATTTCATAACTTAAGCACTTTAGAACGGAGTATGTTGTATTAATCATCGCTATTACATCCCTCCAGAGTTTCCAAAGTGAAGCATGTCCACATCATATGAAGCATGTTAGCTGGGAATGTTTTACATTAGCATACATAGAGTCTGGTCGAAGCCCTATGTCATGGAGAAATTGGGGTGTTCTATGACTGGTGGAGTAGTACCTGTAAGTGGGAAAATCTATTGGATTCACTCAAAGACAACTGTGGAACTCTTTCCAGTATTACAGACCACAGCCCCTCTTTAGTAGGGCCTATCATGCCCTCCCATTTTCTTTTGACTGATTGGGGCATTTTGTTAATACAAGGTCCAACAGATATCTATAAAGGTAATGAGATTAGTCCCCCAGAGTTATGCGAGCTGGCTACTCTCTGTATTACATCATTTTTAGTCACTCCGAAACTAAAGGCTCTTTTACATTTAGCGATGCACCAGCGATCCGACCAGGTCAGGATCGCTAGTGCATCGCTAAATGATCGCTAGTGAGCTTTCACACAGAAAGATCTCACAGCGATGCAGCAGCGGACGATACTTACCTTTCACACACAGCGATCCAGACGTCCTCCCGCCCGCCTCCACGCGTCGCTCGTCTCACACAGCAGGAAGCCCAGCAGGAAGCAGACGACGAGAAATGGAGCCGCGCGATCAGCGACAGCCAGCGGGGGAGCCGGTCGGAGGTAAGTATCACACATAGCGATATCGCTAGCAATATCGCTATAACGTCACAAAACCAGTGACGTTTTAGCGATATTGCTAGCGATATCGCTATGTGTAAAACCCCCTTAAGGACAAGGCCCTCTGCCTGATACGCATGTTGTAACTGAAGATACTTATATTCCATGTTGGGTCGTCCATATTCATTTTCTATTTATGAGAACTCCTTCAGTGAATTTCCCTCTAAAACATGTGTAAATCTTTCTACTCATTTTAGACTCCAGTTTTTAAACCCTACCATATTATACAGATTAGAGAGCCATGTTGTTTCCCACAGTGATGTAAACTTGTGAGATTCCTTCTATACCCTGTAGTCTCTTCACTGTCCCCCAAAGTTTGTATATTAACAATGTAGGTGGGGTTCTACCAGAGGGTATAATTTGTGAGCCTCCAATGCTTCATAGAGGCTGAATTATTTTAAATATGATTGGAGTATAGACTTTGAACTCCTTCTCCCCCTCCAGGGTCATGCCACCCATGAATGTGCTGGAGCTGAGCTGCCATATAATAAACGCACGGAGTTGGGACTGCAAGGCCACCCATTGTTTTATCTCTTTGCAGAGCTTCCAGTTTAATTCTTGGAGATTGTCTTACCCAGATTAAGTCCCTGAACATGCCATTAACTTTAAGGAAATTGGAGTATTATGTAACACATATAGCAATTGTGGCATCGAGATCATCTTGACCAAGTTGGTGTGACACTAATATAGCACAGAAAGAGGACTTGATAATCCACCAATAAAAAACAGCAAAAGAGCAAAAAGGTTTACCCGTACAGGCCTCCAGACAAATGCACTATCAGGATGCAGTGGATCCATATAATTAAGATGTTAACACAGGTGCAAGAATACCGATGAGACAAGCGCTCACAGCCTACCAATACATGGAGGGGGCAGTTGCCTGGTATGTTAATGCACAACAAAACACTTGTATGCGGCTCTGTTCACACTATGGCCATGCACAGCATCCAGGCCAGCCTAGTAGTGACACCCTTCTATTAGCTCAAGGGTGTCCACTGCATTTGTCTGGAGGCCTTTACAGGTAAACCTTTTTGCTCTTTTGCTGTTTTTTATTTCAAGTTGGTGTGACCCACAACTGACAGTGGACGTTTAGACCATGTGTCCAGTTTGTATTTGAATCTCGAACAATATTGGGTTGAGGTTAACCGCTTCCCGACCGCCCACAGTAGATAAACGTTGGCGCTTGCTGGGCTTTGTGCAGCGCCGACATTTATCTACTGTCGGCGGTTTTGTGCCCCCCGGGACCCCCACATACCTTACAACGCGGGGATCCCGGTGCACAATGCATGCTGGGACCCCCGACGTCATCGAGACCTGATTGGTTCAGGTCTTGATGACGTCAGCGTCACAGCAGCCAATGGGAGTGATCGCTGGGAAAGCTGCTTGTTTCCCGGCGATCTCACTCATTGTAACGCGGCTTCTCCTCTGATCTCACACTGACAGATGATCAGAGGTGAAGCAGTGTTACTGTGTGACTAGATCGCTGCCTGGCACAGCTGTGCCAGGCAGCAATCTTGTCACATAGTAACGCTGCTTCACCTCTGATCATCTGTCATTGTGAGATCAGAGAAGTCGCGTTATTATGTGCCAGGCAGCGATCTTGTCACATAGTAACGCTGCTTCACCTTTGATCATCTGTCAGTGTGAGATCAAAGGAGAAGTGGCGTTACTATGAGTCAGATCGCAGGGCAGCGATCTTGTCACAAAAATAAAAAAAAAGTAAAGAAAAAAAAAGCAGGTACACAGGTTAGGGCTAGGGATTAAGGTTATGGGTGTGTTGGTGTTAGGTTTGTGGTTAGGGTTATGGTTAGGGCTGGAATTAGAATTGGGGGTTTCCACTGTTTAGGTACATCAGGGGCTCTGTAAATGCAATATGATGCCCGCAGACCATTCCATCAAAGACTGCATTTCAGAACGTCACTACTTCCCTTCCGAGCCCCACCGTGTGCCCAAACAGTAGTTTTCTCCCACATATGGGGTACCAACGTACTCAGGACAAATTGGACAACAACTTTTGGGGTCCAATTTCTCCTGTTACCCTTAGGAAAATAAAAATTGGAGGCTAAAAGATCATTTTTGTGGAAAAAAAATGATTTTTTTTATTTTCACGGCTCTACATTATAAACTTTAGTGAAACACTTGGGGGTTCAAAGTTCTCACCACACATCTAGATAAGTCCCTTGGGGGGGGGTCTAATTTCCAAAATGGGGTCACTTGTGGGGGGTTTCCACTGTTTAGGTACATCAGGGGCTCTCCAAATGCGACATGGCATCCGATCTCAATTCCAGCCAATTCTGCATTGAAAAAGTCAAACGGCACTCCTTCCGTTCTGAGCTCTGCCGTGTGCTCAAACAGTGGTTTAGCCCCACATACGGGGTATTGGCGTATTCGGGAGAAATTGCACAAAAAATTTTGTGGTTCATTTTCTCTTTTTACACTTGTGAAAATAAAAAAAAAATGGTTTTGAAGTAAAATGTTTGTGAAAAAAAGTTAAATGTTTATTTTTTCCTTCCATATTCCATTCATTCATGTGAAGCACCTGAAGGGTTAATAAACTTCTTGAATGTGGTTTTGAGTACATTGAGAGGTGCAGTTTTTAGAATGGTGTCACTTTTGGGTATTTTCTGTCATATTGACCCCCCAAACTCACTTCAAATGTGAGGTGGTCCCTAAAAAAAATGGTGTTGCAAATTTTGTTGTAAAAATGAGAAATCGCTGGTCAACTTTTAACCCTTATAACTTCCTAAAAAAAAAAAAAATTGTTTCCAAAATTGTGCAGATGTAAAGTAGACATGTGGGAAATGTTATTTATTAACTATTTTGTGCGATATCATTCTCTGATTTAAGGGCATAAAAATTAAAAGTTTAAAAATTGCAAAATTTTCTAAATTTTCGCCAAATTTTGATTTTTTTTAACAAATAAGCGCAGATCATATCTAAAAAATTTTACCACCATCATGAAGTACAGTATGTCATGAGAAAACAGTGTCAGAATAAGTAGGATCCGTTGAAGCGTTCTAGAGTTATGACCTCATAAAGTGACACTGGTCAGAATTGAAAAAATTGGCCCGGTCACGAAGGCAAAAACAGGCTCGGGTGCGAAGGGGTTAAGTTTCTCATAGTCGGTTATTTTAGATATTACATTAATACCTTAATATTTAAATATGGTGACCATTTATAATCCTGAATCAATATAGTGAGATGCTGTAATGTTCCCGTTATCCATTGGAAGCAATACCGATTTAGTCCAATTAATCGCCAAACCCGAATATTTCCCAAACTTCTCAATTGTCTCCATAGCGATAGGTAATGTTTTGGAGGATTTTGGCCATATTCCCTCTGCGAAATCCCACTACTCCAGGGTGTTTCCTAACAATCACAGCTAGAGGTTCAATAGCTAATGCAAACAGTAGGGGGAACAGATGACAACCCTGTTGTGTACCCCTCCCCAGCTCAAAGGTTGAAGTAAGATGCCCGTTTAACCTTACTGTGCCAATGGCTTCTCATAGTAATTTGATCCATGAAATAAATCCAGCACCCATACCAAAATTTCAACAAAACTACCCATAAGTATTCCTATTCAACAGAGCCAAACGCTTCAGCAGCGTGAAGCGAGGATACGACCCTATCTCCTGCATTATCCACTGGTAGCTGAAGATTAATAAATAATCTACGGATATTAAAGGCTGTAGACAAAGCGGGCATAAAGTCCGATTGATCACTATGTACGAAATTAGATATGTTATTTAACCTGGAGGCCAAAATTTTTGCTATAATGTTAACATCCGTAGGTAGCAAATATATAGGCCTATAGGAATCGGGAAGAAATGGATCCATGCCCAGTTTGAGCATGACAATAACTCCTTCTCTCATTGACAGAGGCAGAGTGCCTTCCTTGGCTGCCTCCTGGAAGGTGCACAACAATTGAGGTAGTAATATATCCCAGAATTTCGTGTATATTTCCATAGGGAACCCATCCAACCCTGGTGATTTCTTATTTTCCATTGATGCTGTGGCCATTTGCAACTCCTCTAATTGCATGGTACTATTCCAGCATTTTTGATCTGCCTCAGAGATAGCTGGAAGATCAATCCCCTCCTGATAACTCAGGATTTGTTCTCTGCTAAACTGTATTTTGGTTCTGTATAAGTCCTGATGATAATAATAATCTTTATATAGCACCAATCTATTCTGCAGCGCTTTACAGTTTAGACATATTATCATCGCTGTCCCCGATAGGGAGTTTAGTTTGTAAGCCCCATCAGTATGTCTTTGGAATGTGGGAGGAAACTGGAGAACCCGAAGGAAACCAACACAAACAAGGGGAGAACATACAAACCCTTTTAGATGTTGTCCTTGGTAGGATTTGAACCCAGGACCCCAACGCTGCAAGGCTGCAATGCTAGCCAGATTTGATCTGGATGATTGACCATTGCACCTCCCTTTTTTTTTTTTTAAAGCTCCTATAAAGGATGTTCCCATTTTAGCCCTTGCGATCGCAGCCAATAAATGCTCTGCCTTTTCCCCTTCTTCATAGAAATGTATGTAGGAAAATAATTGCTTATGCTTGGCCTTCTCCCTAATGTGTGTTGAGAATGCCTCTTTCCAAGTCATTAGGCCCTTTTCTGCACCTGATAGGACAAATTTATTTTCTGTGATTCTAACCCCATCCTGCAAGAATTCCCCAAATTGATTAGTTTTAGCCTTGGATCTATTTATGGCTTATATCAAAACTCCCCTCAGGCAGGCCTTCATAGCGTCCCATAGCGAGTTCTGCGTCACAGATCCTATATTTTCTATGAAAGTTTTTTTAAGAGCTGATATGATCAAGTTTGTGTCTATAGTTTGCAACCAAAACGAATTCTTTGACCACCTAGTAAGGGTAGTTTCCAAGTCTGGACAGGAGACAGAGGCTCAGCATCAGAGGCAAGTAAGCTGGCAATACTCTGAGTAAGTATCCACCTTTTCCACTAAAGGGAGAATATGTTCTGTTCGCAATGCTAAGTTTATGCGTGAGTGTATTATGTGATTTAGAGTAGCAGGAGAATTGTTGTTTTTTGGGATATTTAAGATGCCATATATCAGTCAAGAATAACTCCAACAGGAGCTCACCAAACTTGGTTGTAGGGGTGACCGCTGTAGCTGTGTGTGAATCAATCCCAGTATGGGTGAACAATATTGTTAGGGTATGTGCACACAGAGTTTTTTGGCTCTGCGGATTTTGTAGTAAAAACCGCAGATAAATCCGCAGGACTAAAGTCCTGCGGTTTTGCCCTGCGGTTTTACACCTCATAACGGATGAGGTGTGAAACCGCAGTGATTCTGCACAAAAGAATTGACATGCTGCGGATTGTAAACCGCAGCAAAGTCGAGCAGAAAAATCCACAGCATGTGCACAGCGTTTTCCAGTTTACCATTGAAAACAATGGTACTGTACAACGCACCTAAATCTGCTGCGGACCCGCAGCTGCAGAAACGCTATGGATCCGCAGCAGAATCCGCACCGTGTGCACATACCCTTAAGATCTCCCATGCATAGCACAGGGACCCAGGGTACTTTGTCTATAAGATACGCAATCTCCTTCATAATGGTATTATGGCAGGCGCCGAAGTGCATAAGGAGCGCGCCTCTAACTGTGGAGCCCATGCAATAAAACAATACTGCCAGTGCCCAGTCCCCCACCTCGCACCAATCCCCTTGGCGATGCACTAATTGGGATGCCCCTGCCGGCCAATGGTTCTTAAAGGGGAAGGGTCCTACGGCCACACCTACAGGGGTTAAAGTCAGGTGTCCGTGCCATTAACTTCCTCTTTCCCTCCCGGCGGACACCTGGAAACTATTGTGGTCCTCAGTAGAGTTGATCGACTTTAGTCGGATCGGGTTTCATGAAACAAAATTTGTTTCAGATGAAACTGGTCCGACTAGGGCAAAAAAAGTCGGCGTTTCGTCCGAAACCCGACCCCAATGCAAGTCAATGGGAAATAAAAGTCGGCATTGAGCGGATGACATTCATCCACTCAATGCCGACTTATATTCCCAATTGACTTGCACTGGGGTCGGGTTTCGGACGAAACGCCGACTTTTTTTGCCCTAGTCGGACCAGTTTCATCTGAAACAAATTTTGTTTCATGAAACCCGATCCGACTAAAGTCGCTCAAACTCTAGTCCTCAGCATGTCCGACGAGTGGATCGAGGCCCTGATGCAGAGAGCAACACAGGAAGGTGAGCAGTGGACCCGAGCTTTGATTAGCAGCCCGAGCGCTCACCTCCCCTGGGCCCTTTGCCGTCCCTTTTCCCCCGCCTGCTCCTGCCGCACCTTCACCCCCCTTACGTCCACTCACCCGGGCTTTCCAGTTAGGCCCCCTTCTCCAGAGCTGTTCATGTCTCCAGACGCCGACCCACCGAAGACCGCGGTATGGGGCGGTTCTGACCCAGCGCTGGAAAGCCGCCGGTCTGGGCGGCACCCCCGGCATCCAGAGCGCCTGTTGGTCGGGGATGCGGCCTCCACGCCGCGAGCTCGCCGGAAGCAGGCCGGGAAGTGTCAGTCCCGGGTTCCTGCTGGCTCCGCCCAGCATCACAGAGCCAAGCCCGGCCCACTCCGTTACATCACTTCCGGCCCCTGCAGCGTCGAAGTCCTGGCCAGGTCTCCACGCTACCCCTGGCAGACGCAGCCTCTACGCCTGCAGGACACATAGTACAGCAGGTGGTGAGCGCCCTGTTCGGTCTAACCAGACCGATCAGAGCGCTCCACAGCTGCACAATGCAGATTACTGTGACATATCCCTAGTGGCACCTAGCACACTGACATTTACACCTCCCCCCACAGCCCAAGTACCTAATAAAGTCCCATTAACCCCTGCCCTATCCCAGCACTAAGTACATTAATCCCATAACCGCCCCCCTACTAAGCAGCAGGACGGGACCCTCTACGACCATTAACCCCCCAGCCTGCAACTGATATAACCCCCCCCGAGACACAACATAGTCAACGGTGGAAGCAGGCGTAGACGCCACACGTCCTCCCAATCTACCTCCAGGAGCCCCCGTTACCATTCTCGCTACCCCTCTAAACGCCTCACCCGTTACCAACGCAGACACAGCTTCCATAGGAGCAGCCACAGATCGCGGGCCTCAGGATGGCTTTCATCAGCCACATCCGAAGGGTACGACACATCCCAGTCCCAGAGGGCCGATATCGGGTACACGGCAAACGCACTAAGTCGCGTGCACCCTCCAGGGCTATCAGCTGGGGAGAACCATCCCCCACGGCTTCCAGCCACACCAGCTGCCACACAGTCGCACAAGACCGAGCCGTTATTCCGCCATCAAATGGTTGTAATCAGGCTCGAGCGCACAACAGTCCGTCATGCACTCCATCGTTGGCTAACAACCAGGAATACGCATCTCAAGCTTCCCTGGTTTCCAGTCAACGCATCAGCCAGTCCACCGCTATAGCGGGAGCTAGAGTTTCCCCATCCTGTGACATCGCCCCGTCAACATCAACGGGAGCCGGGGTTCCTCCAGGATCGGTGGTCACCCCTCCAGAGTCACGCAGCAGTGAGTGTTCAAAAACAGGCGGGGAACTGTTACACTACAGGGATAACGTAACAGAAAGGGAGCAAACCTCAGCGATATAGGACCTAATTCTACACCTATCGCATCCGAACGGTACAGTGGGGAACACTACAACTGTAGAGTCAGCGAGTTTACACATTTGACGCCTCCTTCTGCGGGGTCAGCCCGCTAGGCGCTCACATAGATCAGGAGACTAGTTAAAAAAATCTGGAACAATGATTATGTTGACATATGGTCGCTGTTATCAGCCGACCAACAAACAGTGGATAAACATAACGAACGGGGTTATGATAGGAATAGATCAAAAATAGCATTAACTATGAATAATTGGCTTCAGGCCTTCGCAGTATTGGTATACACACTTAAGGGGAAACACGATGTAACTAATTTACCCATAATGAAGAGAACCATAAAAAATATATGTAATAAAATCACACAATTTTATTGGGTACAAAAAGATAAATACAAAAGGCTACATATTCATTTGCTCATAACATACCCCAAGGGGGCAAAAGCACTGACCATGAAGAAAGAAGGAATAAGTAATAATATTCTTACTATTTTACACCAGTTAATCATTAGTATAATGCATACAGAAGACACAGTATATTCTGGTATATTTAATACAATCAAATTCCCCCACATACCACCACTAAAACTAATCTTCTACATCCATAACCTTTCAAGGCAATACTGTCAAGGATTACCAAACTTCAGTTACAGTCATATGTTAAAGTTTGGGCACCCCTATTAATGTTAACCTTTTTTCTTTACAACAATTTTGTTTTTTGCAACAGCTATTTCAGTTTCATATATCTAATAACTGATGGACTCCGTTATATTTCTGGATTCAAATGAGGTTTATTGTACTAACAGAAAATGTGCAATCTGCATTTTAACAAAATTTGACCGGTGCAAAAGTATGGGCACCTCAACATAAAAGTGACATTAATATTTCGTAGATCCTCCTTTTGCAAAAATAACAGCCTCTAGTCGCTTCCTGTAGCTATTAATGAGTTCCTGGATCCTGGATGAAGGTATTTGTGACCATTCCTGTTTACAAAACAATTCCAGTTCAGTTAAGTTTGATGGTCGCCGAGCATGGACAGCCTGCTTCAAACCATCCCACAGATGTTCAATGATATTCTGGTCTGGGGACTGGGATGGCCATTCCAGAACATTGTAATTGTTCCTCTGCATGAATGCCTGTGTAGATTTGGAGCGGTGTTTTGGATCATTGTCTTGCTGAAATATCCATCCCCTGCGTAACTTCAACTTGGTCACTGATTCTTGCACATTATTGTCAAGAATCTGCTGATACTGAGTTGAATCCATGCGACCCTCAACTTTAACAAGATTCCCGGTTCCGGCATTCGCCACACAGCCCCAAAGCATGATGGAACCTCCACCAAATTTTACTGTGGGTAGCAAGTGTTTTTCTTGGAATGCTGTGTTTTTTAGCCTCCATGCATAACGCCTTTTTGTATGACCAAACAACTCAATCTTTGTTTCATCAGTCCACAGGACCTTCTTCCAAAATGTAACTGGCTTGTCCAAATGTGCTTTTGCATACCTCAGGCGACTCTGCTTGTGGCGTGCTTGCAAAAACGGCTTCTTTCGCATCACTCTCCCATACAGCTTCTCCTTGTGCAAAGTGCACTGTATTGTTGACCGATGCACAGTGACACCATCTGCAGCAAGATGATGCTGCAGGTCTTTGGAGGTGGTCTGTGGATTGTCCTTGACTGTTATCACCATTCTTCTTCTCTGCCTTTCTGATATTTTTCTTGGCCTGCCACTTCTGGGCTTAACAAGAACTGTACCTGTGTTCTTCCATTTCCTTACTATGTTCCTCACAGTGGAAACTGACAGGTTAAATCTCTGAGACAACTTTTTGTATCCTTCCCCTGAAAAGCTATGTTGAATAATCTTTGTTTTCAGATCATTTGAGAGTTGTTTTGAGGAGCCCATGATGCCACTCTTCATAGGAGAATCAAATAGGAGAACTACTTGCAAGTGGCCACCTTAAATACCTTTTCTCATGATTTGATACACCTGGCTATGAAGTTTAAAGCTCAATGAGGTTACAAAGCCAATTTAGTGCTTCAGGAAGTCAGTAAAAAGTAGTTAGGAGTGTTCAAATCAAGAAAATAAGGGTGTCCATACTTTTGCACTGGTCAAATTTTGTTAAAATGCAGATTGCACATTTTCTGTTAGCACAATAAAGCTCATTTGAATCCAGAAATATAACTGAGTCCATCAGTTATTAGATATATGAAACTGAAATAGCTGTTGCAAAAACCAAAATTGTTATAAAGAAAAAAGGTTAACATTAATAGGGGTGCCCAAACTTTAACATATAACTGTATATAAGGTGCCAGTGCCCAATTGACCCAAACAGGTCCATTATAAATCGCCACAAAAACAGTTGCTGCCAACATCTGATAGCGATGTAGCTTGTAAATACCTTGGCCAGGGTATAGTGGTGATCGTAGTCGAGTGCAGATTCCCCCGCGCCCTGATGAGCGTTTCGCCCTCCTGCTTCTTCCCCCGGATGGCCCCCTGGCTAGATCTCTACCCCAATAAGAAAGCGGCCCAGCAACTACTGTTATGAGCTCATTTTCTGCTCCACCAGTTGAGAGTTCGCCTTCCATTCTCCCTCTGGTGGTGACAGAAGGTAGTGAGGTTGGTTTAAGTGGTCGTGATCTGCCACCTGAGGAGGATAACGATTGGATCTCTGGAGTATCAGACTGGATATAAGACAGCCGACGCCCTATCATGGTGCTGGTGATTCAGTCTGCTTCTCAGGTCTTGGACTTCAGCTCTCTTCCAGTCTTCTCAAGTTAAGTTTGTTTTTGCTAATGTTCACACTTGCGCTTGTTGGTCAATTCAGTTTCTTGTGTGGTCAGCTTGCCCCTGCTGGGGCTATTTATCTGTATTTGCCTTTTTGTTCCTTATTAGATTGGCCTCTTTTTGCTCTGTTTCAGAATATTTCAGAGTGCTGATATAGTGGGAGAAGTCTAGTGACTTCAGGGTTAATTTTGCCATCAGACGTGTTGGACATTATTTTGGTAGGGTTTTTTGGCAGATTGCAGACAGTGGCTTTCCTTTCCTGTCCTTTCTAGTTAGTCGGGCCCCATCGTTTGCTCAGCCTATTCTCCTGCCTGTGTTTGTGTTTTCATCTTGCTTCGCCGTCAATACATGTGTGGGGGCTGTCTATTCCTTTGGGGTCTGCTCTGGGGCAGTTAGCTTTCCCTTTTCTTGCTTTAGGTTTATGTAATCCTCCGGCGATGACGAGGAATCTAGGAACATCGTAGGAACGCTCCACTGCTACTGTTAGTTGTGTGGTTAAGATCAGGGATCTGCAATCTGCATAGTTACCAACCTTTCTGGTTTTCTGGGACTTAGCTTTTTGTTGTTCCTCCTCGGTGACCCATTCATAACAAACTACTATCAGGTTTTACGGACGGCTTTTTTATCCTTTTCACGTTTGCAAGAACGCCAACCCTATCCGATAAGCAGATTTTAGGTTGTGAATTCCCCGAAATCCTAAGACAAAAAATACAAAAGGAGGTGGAGTTAGGTGAAATATCAGGCCCCTTTCAATCACTGCCCTTCAAAAATATCAAAATATCGCCATTAGGTCTTATCCCAAAAAAGGAAACCCGGTAAATACCACCTAATCCATAATGTGTCTCATCCAAAGGGCGAATCTGTTAACGACGCAATCACATACGCATCCTTCGATAAGGCGGTAGAACTAGTCCGGGCAGCCGGACCCGGCATCCTGCTGGCTAAATCCAACATAGAATCAGCATTCCGGTTACTACCTGTGCACCCCGAATGCTACCACCTACCAGGGATGTGGAGTCAGAGTCATGGAGTCGGTATAAAATGGACCGACTCCGAAAATATATAATAAGTTGGTTGCTGTAGTTCAATGCAGAATGTGCTGAATATTTTTTCATAGGAATTTGGGAAAGTTATGAAATGTCCTGTAAATGGCTGTTCTATTCTTGATCTAAGGCTACACTCACACAAGAACAGGTTCTTGCAACGGACAATGCTTCAAACATGATAAGTACAATTAAACTGATGAAAGAGTAATGAACAACAGCTAGAAGAAAATTTAGGATTCAGTATGTTGGAGATTGAAGGCCACAGTGCTGTTCATGTGACTGAGGAACAAACAGATATTACAACAGAAGAACAGCAAAATTATACTTTAGAAATAGATGATCTTGTTGAAGGTGCTTCAAAACACTGTCATATTCATCACATGCGCTGTGTTGTGCACACACTGCAGCTGGCAATAAGAGATGGTCTGCAAGAGGGACATGCTTCAAATCTGATTGGAAGTGTGAGGAAATTGGTTATTTCCGCCAGAACCCCTAAAATTGATTCCATCTTGAAGAGACGTGCAGGGAAAGGGGCAATTGTCAATCAAGCCACTCGGTGGGGCAGCACTTATTTAATGATTGAGCGATTGCTTGAAAAAAACCCGTTTCTTATAGATATGACGAACCCTCAGGAGGTAACCCTAAATGAAGGTCAAAGGATACAGGTGGCTGAATTGAAGGAATTGCTTAATCACCCATTTACAGTGACTAAAAAATTACAAGCTGACTCCTGGCATTTTCATAAGGGAGTGGAAGAACTTGCTATTTTGCCTGTCCCAAAGAAGAAGTTTAATCGCAGATGGCATTTTTGCTTCAATGAAATGGAGAAGTATCATTTCTCCTTGCGGATAATGACATGCTAAGCATGTCGAGATGAGACTTAAAGCCGCAATGCTCCTCTGGGAAATATGCTAATTATGCAAATTGTCTCTTCAGAGAGGAAGAGGACTAGAACTCTAGTGCCACCTATTGGAAGTAGAAATCCTAAAAGTCAATGTCGACCCTTTAACGTGCCTTGTTACTTGACTTAGGATAAAAGCCAAGCCAGAATCTCAATTTGCAGACACCGTATTTCGAGGTACTGCCTCTCGTCAGTGCAAAGTGTGAGATCTGGTTTGGCTGTGAGAGGCGTCTGACCGATATCCAAGAAGTATCATTTCTCCTTGTGGAGAATGACATGCTAAGCATGTCGAGATGAGGAGACTTAAAGCCGCAATGCTCGTCTGTGAAATATGCTAATTATGCAAATTGTCTCTTCTGAGAGGAAGAGACAACATGTAACAAGGCTATGATTCGTCTGAGAATATCACATGTTTCCACTGCTTGAGGGACCTATTCTGGAGGTTTCTGCACCACTCTAAACGCTTGGAAACATTTGTCATTGAGAGCAGCGGTTTTCTAATTGCAGCTCTTCCGTGGAATCCAGATTTGTGCAGCTCCCGACGAAGTTTTCGTGGAAACTGGGTTCTGTAGGTGTTCATTGAGCTCAGCAGTGATTTCCGGAGCCGTGGTCTTGCGATCCTCTCTCACAATTCACTGTAGAGTCTGACGGTCTCTCTCAGTCAACTTTGACTTTCGGCTGGACCTGTGCTTTGCTGCGGACGTTTTTCCTTCTCTTTCAAACACAGTCATTACTTTGGAGACAGTAGCTCTTGACACGCCAAGCATTCGGGCACTTTGTTACACTAGCGCCTGCCATACGAGCACCAACAATTTGGCCTCTTTGAAAATCCGAGAGGTCTGCCATTGGTATCAGGTTTTCATCAATGTTCTTACAATTCTGCAAAACAAACAGTTAATTTACATACACATCACACAAATAATCAATTGCAAAACATTACCATATGTCACGGTTTGCATGTTTATAACATGTTCGAAGATTATGATGCCAAAACGTTAGGTGTTTCCATTATTTTGTTGTATGTATGTATGTATGTATGTATGTATGTATGTATGTATGTATGTATGTATGTATGTATGTATACACACACACACAAACATATATAGCAAAACAAAACATAGACCAGCTAACCTCCGAGCTCTGGATGGTAAATACCTGTTTCCTCTGTGTTGCACAAACCAAGACTGGGAATAAGTCCAACAATGTAGAAATCAAGTCAGAAAAGTCCAGCAAACGGAAACTTCAGGTGGTATAATAAAATCCAAGAATTTTTATTGCAGATAATTTAAAAAAATCCAGAATTCAGTAACAAGATGCAGACATAATGCTGAACAGACTACGCGTTTCGGTGGTAACAACTGCCGCCTTCTTCACGGTCTCAAACTGCTTCTGGAATACTCCAACATTCTTAAGTAGAAAAAACATTTCTTAACCTCATAATCAAGAAGTAGTAACAGGTGTAGATAACATCCTTCAATGTTAACTCTATAGCTTCCGGAAACAAGTAGAGAAAAAAAAGCATCAGTATGAACAGTACCTGCGCTAACAAAGTTATCTGACCAGGATAACGAAATAATTAAAAACACACATTATTACATTAATACAACGGTGTTATATAATGAAAACATTGACAGATATAATAGCACTACTTGGAAAAACATGATATCAGAAATTATTTATAATGTATTGCTAGAGCCATTCTATTATTGAATCCATGCAGTAACCTTGTATCTAAAAGAAACATCCATTTGCTTTCTCTTGCAAGAATTTTTTGTGATAATTTCCCCCTCTGTTTTTTTAACCTGTTCAATGCCTATAAAAGAAAAACCCTTGACATCACTCCCATGTATTTGTGAAAAATGTCGGGAAACTACAGAGGCTCCTGCTGGTGGCAAATTAACTGCATCAGAAAGATGTTTTCTGATCTTTTTTTTTTTTCTTCTTCTTCTTCAAGTATTCATAGTGCAACCTACATACTGTTTGTTGCAAATTTCACAATTAAATAGATAACATTGGCGGTATTACAATTAATATATAAAAGAATATCAAAAGTCTTATTATTGTGCATAGACATAAAGGTTTTAGATTTTTTAGCATGCTTGCAACATTTGCACACATTGGCTCCACACCCATAGAAACCTTTGGTTTTTAACCAGTTGGTATCCTGTGAGTTTAGAGACAAGGGATCCTTGAAAAGGCTAGAAGAAGATAGAAGTGAACTTAAGGCCCCTTTACATTTAGCGATGCACCAGCGATCCCGACCAGCGATATGACCCGGTCAGGATCGCTGGTGCATCGCTAAATGATCGCTAGTGAGCTGCCACACAGGCAGATCTCACAGCGATACAGCAGCGATCTAGCGGTCGTTACTTACCCTTCAGACGAGGCGATCCTGACGTCCTCCCGTCCGCGTCCACGCGTCGCTCGTCGGCGCCAGCAGGAAGCAGACGACGAGAAATGGAGCTGCGCGATCAGCGATGGACAGCGGGGGAGCCGGTCAGAGGTAAGGATCACACATAGCGATATCGCTATAACGTCACCAAATCAGTGATGCTTTAGCGATATCGCTATGTGTAAAACCCCCTTTAGAGGGGGGGGGGGGGGGCACGTTTAGCAACAAACAAAATAGATTCACTATCTACCAGTGTTTAAGATTTTATCTTGACACAGAATGGGCAGATATTTCTTAATAATCGCAACAATATTATGATACTGTGGACTAAAAGATGTAGTAAAAGTAACTTTATTTGAATCATTACCAATATTATTGCATTTTGTCTTTTTATTTTTAGAGTACAACAAATGGGCTCTATCCATATTATCTACCAGTTTTTTTGCTCTTTCCAAATAACAACTGGGATAACCTCGTTCACTTTATCTGGTGCAGGCTAAGTCCGCTTCTTTATTTATAGATGGATTCTTGTGTGCTATTTCTGTGTGCGATCGAACACGAGGCTCGGTGACGGCGGAATTTCTAGTACGGCTGAAGGAAAGCGGGGAATCGGCGCAACTGAAATTATCGGGGTTAGCCTTATTCTTTCAACTAATGGGATGGGCAGACGTAACAAAGATCTTATTCATTAAGCAAGCCATTAAAGGATGGAAAAGGCTTCAACTGAGCCAAGAATGCCGCCGCCCCATATCACTGAGATTATTGCATGACATTATTTCCATATCCCCATCAGTCTGCACATCGCAATACGAGGCGGTCCTCATAACTGCAGCTTTTGCGATCGCCTTTTTCGGAGCACTGCGCACCAGCGAATTACTACCATGGTCAAAAAACGCATCGGAAGGTGGCCTAATTAATGAGGACATAAGTCATATGCAGCGACGCTCTGCGCATTCGGGTGAGGAAATCCAAGTGCGATCCCACTGGTAGGGGCTCATGGGTTCTGGTTAACGCATCAAATGGCCCAGTTTGCCCGCTAAAGATCGTCGAGAGATACGCTGTAATAAAACACGCAAGTAGATTTTTCTTCACTCATACAAACGGTTCCCCTCTGACAAAGTACCAATTCCAAGTAACTTTCAAGCCATGCTTGGTAAACATGGATTTTTGTGATAACTCACCATAAAATCCTTTTCTCCGAGAAGCTCATTGGGGGACACAAATACTGTGGGTGTATGCTTCTGCCCCTAGGAGGCTGACACTAAGTGGAAAAAAAAAAAAAAAAAAAAAAAAAAAAAAGGAGGTTAGCTCCTCCTCCATCGTATACACCATCGCCCCTATTGTGGGCGGAATTCACCTTGGTGCCAAAGCAATAGGAGGACAACAAAATCAGCCTTAATACAGGTACAACATGTCCAGAAAAGTACCACCCTTATATCACATAAATAAATGCGTATTAACTAAACAAAAACAGAGCCAACTGGCTAATAGGGTGGATGCTGTGTTCCCCAATAAGCGTCTCGGAGAAAAGGATTTTACGGTGAGGAACGGAGCTCGACAGGATAGAGCCACCAGCTCTGAAGCCCGCCTGATGGAAGTGATGGCCACTAGGAACACCACTTTACAGGAAAGGTACCTCAAAGAGATATCCTGAAGCGGTTCAAATGGAGCTTCCTGCAGAACACTTAGGACCATGTTAAGGTCCCAGGCGTCTATAGGTGCCTTATAGGGAGGTACCAAGTTGGAGACTCCCTGAATGAAAAAGTTTTCACCTGCAAATTGGTAGCAATTCTGTGCTGGAACAGGACGGATAAGGCCGATATCTGTCTCCTGAGGGAACTTGGGGCAAAGCCCGAGTCTAATGCTTTATTGACTGAGCTATCCGGGCTCTCTAAGCCCGACTGGAGAAAAGCCAAGAAGTTGGGGATCGAGATTCTCAGCAGATAAGCACTGCGGCCTCGATACCAAGCAAAGAACACCTTCCAGGTGTGGGGGTAAATTCGTGCTGAAACAGGCTTCCGGGCGCTAATCATTGAGCGACCACCTCGCTCCCAAACCCTGCCTGGGTTAGAATCCAAGATTCAACGGCTATGCCGTCAAACACAGGGTCCCTGAGTTCGGGTGGCAAATCGGCCCTTGAAAAGAAAGATCTAGGCGCTCTGGCAGGCGCCAAGGAACGTCGGCGAGCAGCTGCATTAGATCTGCGTCCCACGCTCGACAGGGCCAGTCTGGGGCCAGCAAAATCGCCGGCACCCCTTCCGTCTTGATCTTTTTGATGACTTTCGGAGGTAGTGGCAGTGGGGGAAATAGATATGGGAGGCGCAACTGGTTCCATGGCAGAACCAACGCGTCCACCGCGAATGCCTGCGGGTCCCTGGCCTGAGCGACATATGCGGGCACCTTGGCATTCACTCTGGAAGCCATCAGGTCCACATCCGGAGCTCCCCACAGTTGACAAATCTGCTGAAAAACTTCAGGATGCAGAGACCACTCTCCGCATGCAAGACCTTGCCAGCTGAGAAAGTCTGCCGCCCAATTTTCTACGCCCCGGAATGTGGACAGCCGAAATCACCGAGTGGTTTGCTTCGACCCACTGAAGAACAAGCCCCACCTCGCGCATGGTTGCTCTGCTGCGGGTGCCCCCTTGATTTATGTAAGCCACCAACGTGGCGTTGTCCGACTGAATCCGGACGGGGCGGCCTGCTAGAAAGTGATGAGACTTCTGCAGAGCCAGCCGAATAGCTCGCATCCCCAATAAGATGATCGGGAGGCGTGCCTCCTGTGGCGACCACCGTTCCTGGGTTGTGTGGTGGCGAAACATCGCTCCCCCACCAAGGAGACTAGCGTCGATTGTCATTACCAGCCAATGATCTGGGGGGGAAAGGTTTCCCCTGGGCCAGAGAGGAACTGGCTATCCACCTTCCGAGCGACTGCCTGACTTGAGAGGACAGTCGGCACCGCCGATCGAGCGTGAAAGGATTCTTGTCCCAGGCTGACAAGAGGGCGTGCTGCAGGGGGCGAAGGTGAAACTGGGCGACAGGTATCGCTTCCATTACTGCCACCTTTTTCCCTAGAATCCTCATACCGGATCGGATGGTATGAGGGACTGGTTGGCTAAGTGTCCGGAGCTAGCGCCTTTTCCTGAGGGAGAATTACCAACCATCGGCAAGTGTCGAAGATCATTCCTAGGAAAGAGATCCTCTGAGCTGGCACAAGGGATGACTTCTTTGCATTGCCAACCATCCTAAGCGAGCAAGAGTATCTAGCGTGATGTTCAGCTTTTCCTCGCATGCCCGTATTGACGAGCCCTTGACCAAGAGGTTGTCCAGATAAGGCAAGACGACTATGCCTCAAGAATGCAGTGTGGCCATGACAACTGCCATAACCTTTGTGAACACTCTGGGAACCGTGGCTAGCCCGAAGGGTAGCGCTACAAAATGTTGATCGCCGATGGCGAAGCGTAGAAACCTCTGATGGGGAGAAAAAAAAAAATATAGGAATATGCAGATATGCATCCTGGATGCCTATTGAGGCCAAGTATTCTCACTCCATCCGGAGATGTCTGATCCTGATGAATTTGTTCAGAAGCTACAGGTCCAAAACAGGCCTGACAGACTTGTCCTTTTTGGGAACCGCAAAAGAGGTTGGAATAGAACCCCTGAGCTCTTTCGTGTTCCGGCACTGGACCATGACTCCGTTGTGCTGGAGCAATTTGATGGCTCCCAATAGAGCCCTTGCCTGGGTATCCACCCTGGGAATCCGGGAAAGAAAAAACCCACCTTGGAGGATATCTGACAAATCCTATCTTGTAACCTGAGGCCATCAATTCCTTTCCCCATACGTCGTGAGCGACATTGACCCCCGACGTGGTGAAACCAGAGTAGGCGGCCGCCCACCTTGCCGGTGTCGTCTGGCAAAGGCCTCGAGTCATTTGGCCGACAATCTTTGGGATCTGGGCTGCTGAGTATGCATTCTCCCCAATTGGTTGGCTCTATACGAGACCTGCCGCTCCCTATCGTGGTTGGGGCGGCCTGAGGCGGCGGAATTGGCCGTTGTAGTCCACCCGGGTTTGCGAAAAGGCCTGAAACGTGCCTGAAAACGGGTGACGAAAAAGCGGTTTTACCTTTTGTTGAGGGAGAAACCCGCTCTTCCCTCCTGTGGAGACGGAGATAAGTTGATCCAACTTCTCCCCAAATAGGTGGCCACACTGATAAGGCAGGGAAGTCAAGGACTTCTCAGAAGTAGAATCGGCTCGCCATGTCCTTTACCATAGGGCTCTTCTGATAGAAATTGCATTAGGGGCAGCAAGTGCCAAGCAATTGTCCGCATCCAAAGACGCATTGATTACATAGGCTCCGGCCATCGCCATCTGACCTGCGACCTCCGAAATCTCTGCAGGTAGATCCTGCGCAACCTTGTTTAATGTTTCAGACCATGATATCATAGCCTTGGCTACCCAAGTTGCTGTGAATGAGGGAGCTAGCGCTGACCCTGATGCCTCATATACTGAGCGAGCTAAGCTCTCTATAAGGCGATCCATGGGATCCTTAATTGAGGAAACACTAGGGACGGATAGCAGGGTCTTCGTGGCTAGGCGCGAAACCGAAGGATCCACCATCGGGGATTCCATCCATTTTTTACGAAGGTTCGGAGCAAACGGATACCCTGCTTCGAGTGATGCTGGAGTATCCAGTACAAGGGGCTCGTCTGAGTCGCATTCTGAGGTCTGCTCGCTATCAACCACTGGTGACGGGGAGCGAGAAGCAGAACTTACGGATGCCAAGGCACCGGATGGACTGGGTGACACTGTGTGGATTCGTTTCCCTCGGGTCTGCCTGGAGTGAGAGCGGCCCCCGCAGGCCGGAGGCTCTTGTGAGGTGGAGGTCCCCTCTAAGGTCGGTGAGCCACTGTCCCTGCCCCCACCTGAGGCCTGAAGGGACTCAACTGTATGAACTGAGACAGTGATAGGGCCCACTCTGGGGGCCTTGGCACATTGGTCGCGGTGGCAGTGGAGGACGGACACTGAGGTTCTGTTAGGCGTCGGGTTCCGGGCGCTGCACAGCGGGAATCCCGAGCCTTGTCCTCTGCGGCCTGCCCACACCAGCATTGTGGGTTCGGTCGCAGGGGAGGGCTCCTGGGCGCGTTCGGAGTCACAGGTTTCACAAAATTTTTTACTCTGCGTTTGTTGTGGAAAAACTAGCCCCACAGGAAATGCATGCGGAATAAAGGAACGTGTGCGATTTCCCTTTTCCGGTCATATTGCTGCCATGCTCAATAACCCCCTCTGTTTTCTATAAGATGGTTGGGAGAAGGGAGGAGGTGGAAACAAACCCCCTTTTATCGCACGTAGCGCGGCTCCAGGGTCGGGGGTCGCACTTACCCTGATCCTGTGTCCCCATGTGCTCCTGCCGCTGCGCTCTCCTTTCTCCTCTGAGTAGGCCGAGACGTCCTCTCCCGGTCGCGGCCTACCCTGTAATGAGACCGGGGGCTCAATTTGTTCGCGTCCACCCTCCACGGGGGGGCGGCGCCGGAAATGACATCACGCCGGGGGCAAGACTTCCACCCGCGGCCTAGTCACGGCTGAAGCCGCGGGCTAGATTTCTACCCCTGCCAGCGCGCTGGCGGCCCCGCAACCATGGCGATCCTGCCGGCCCTTCTCTGACCCGCTCCATGGACCGACATCCGCGCTGGCGGCCCCTGCCTGGGGGGGTAGGAGGGAGGAAAGGAAATGCTGGACCAGGTGAACACAACCTTCCGCCTGGAGCCTTTTCAATGGAGCTCCCGGAACGCTGCCGCAGGGCCCTCCCCAGTCCTCCATACCTGCGATAACCTCCGCTACAAATCCAGCGCAGCAGGTAGAGGGGATGGGGTGCAGGCACCCTAGCTCCGTCCCCCCTGCAGGGGCGAAGAGAGGGACCGTCCACCGCCATGCAGCACCGCCATCTAGCGTTGGTGGAGCAGTGGGGGCCGCACAGACTAGTCTTGTGCCTCTGTGCAAGCCCATGGTTTCAATACCTAGGGGTGGACAGGGCTAAGTCCGGCATTATGTCCCACGTCGCAGGAGAGGATACGTGGAGGGACACTCACACGTGCTCGACCGTTGATGGTTTGGGGAAATTGGATTCTTTCAACAGGATGCATTGCCCCTGTCTTATCTTCATAAAATAAGAAAAATAGAAGTCTGGGGAAAAAGACCCAGATATGTCCCACGGTGCGGGAAAGGATACGCGGAGACGATACTCAACGCGTGCTCGCCCGTTGATGGTTTGGGGAGATCGCACCCTTTCAATAGGATCCGTCACCTCTGTCTCATCTTCATGGGAAAAAATAAAATAGTCTGGAGACATCCAGACGTGTGTGCCTCCAAAGGATACTAAGCAAAAAAACTGAGTTCCGCCCGCAATAGGGGCGAGGGTGTATACGACGGAGGAGGAGCTAACCTCTTTTTTTCACTTAGTGTCAGCCTCCTAACGGCAGAAGCATACACCCACAGTATCTGTGTCCGCCAATGAGGCGAAAGCGAAAAACAGGCGCAAATCCAAAAGAGTACGGGACACATCCGTTCCGAATCGGGGCGGCCACGGAAGCAGCTAGGGCAGGAGTGTCAGAGGCCGAGGTACAGAGAATGGGTCGTTGGAAATCCACATGCTTCGCCAGATACATAAGACCTGATTTGCTGAATTAACCTATGTTATCTCTTACAGGAGTTGAAGTTTGGGTTGTAGGACATTCCTATGTCTATTGGGCGAAAAAAAGGGTCAAACTGCATCCGGGAGGAAGGAATCTTGGCCTTCCGGGCCTAGAGGTTAACTGTAGGGGTATCAGAGGCCTCCAATGGAAACAGGTGTTCAAAAGAGATGGTTGACATTTCAAGGAGGGCAAAGCGCCCAGTGATAATTGTGTTACACATGGGTGGCAATGATCTTGGCAAGCAAAAGGTGGCGGATCTGTATAAATGGATGACAACGGATATAGAACGGTTCACCTGTTTGTTCACAAATATGATACTGGTGTGGTCAGCCACCTGGCGTGGCACAAGAGATAAAGCCATAGCGCGCACAAGGAGGAAATTCAACGCCCGAATGGGAAAATTTGTGAGAGGAAAAGGCGGTATCGTTATCCGTCACCACCAGCTGCAAGGGGATAACACAAGACTATTAAGACCGGACGGAGTTCACCTGACGGACGTTGGCCTCGATATTTTTCTGTCCGATTTACAGGATAGGGTTGAACAGGCCCTAACGCTGATGGTGGGGGTTGAGTCCCATGTAGATTATACACAGGATCCTCCGTGGCGGTAGAAGCGGAAGTGGGCAAAGGTTCGTAACCGTTCGTTGGGCCAACTCGCCTGTCGATTGTGGACAGGATCTCGGCGCGAGCCACCCGATACGAAGTGCAATTGCCTTTCTCTGATTATGTAATTAATAAACTGTGACCAACCTGTTCAACCCACCTAGGATTGTCTGTTTCATTACAGGATTGGAGCGACGGGTGGGAGGCACTGGTTACGACACACAGGTCTCCACAGTCTTGCAGGCGCAGAACTGCATAAGGAGCGCGCCTCTGACAGTGGAGCCCATGCAATAAAACAATAATAAAATACTGCCAGTGCCCAGTCCCCCCCCCTCGCACCAATCCCCTTGGTAATGCACTAATTGGGATGCCCCTGCCGGCCAATGGTTCTTAAAGGGGAAGGGTCCTACGGCCACACCTACAAGGGTTAAAGCCAGGTGTCCGTGCCATTAACTTCCTCTTTCCCTCCCGGCAGACACCTGGAAACTATTGTGCTATTGTCCCACCCTCCCTCCCTTATAAGTGTTAATGGATGTGTATGGCCATACTAACTGGCGGTTAGATGTTAAGTTTGTAAAGTATATTTAAAAAAAAAAAAAAAAAAAAAAAAATTGTATATATGTGTATATTTAGCTGACCATTGTCACCTTTGCTAAGTAACAGCAGTAGAAGCGGAGGAGGGCAAAGGTTCATAACCGCTCGTTGGGCCAACTCGCCTGTCAATCGTGGACAGGATCTCGGCGTGAGCCGCCCGTTGCGAAGTGTAATTGCCTTCCTCTGATTATGTAATTCATAAACTGTGACCGACCTGTTCAACCCACCTAGGATTGTCTGTGTTTCATTACGGGATTGGAGCGAGGGGGGGGGGGGTACTGGTTATGACGCACAGGTCTCCACAGTTTAGGGACGTGGGATGTAGACTGCCACAAGTAGTAATTCTTTTGCAAATATTCTACAATGAGTGCCAATGAATCTTCCCTCCCCATCCACTTTAGTTGATATCAATTCAAAAGAGACAGTTCTATGCACTAAAATACTGACACATCTCGACTAACTCGAGAAGATAGAATGCAGGCTTTGACTGATCCATGAACGCTTCAGGGTCCCCATGTTATTTTTTTTCTGTATGTACAGTATTTTCTGCAAGCATATTCCTGCTGGTGAATTTCCCCATATACAGTTGTGCTTTAGGCTATGTGCACACGGTGAGGAATCTGCTTTGGAATTTTCCACGCAGATTTTACTAAATCCGAAAGTAAAAGGACCTGCATTTTACCTGTGGATTTAATGCATTTTTTGTGCGGTTTTCCCCTGCGGTTTTCCACCTGCAGATTTCTAGAATGGAGCAGGAGTAAAACTGGAGCAAAACCGCACAAAAGAAGTGACATGCTGCATTTTTCAATCAGCAGCAAATCTGCGCGGAAAAACCGCAGCATGTGCACTGCGGATTTTGTTTTACATAGGCTATAATGCTACTGTACATCACATGCAGTTCTGCTGCGAATCCGCAGGGCCGAATCCGGCCCTGCGGATTCGCAGCAGAACTGTATGTGATGTACAGTGCCATTCTTTTCTATGTAAAATAAAATTAGCTGTGCAAATGGTGCGTTTTTTTCCCGCACGGATTTGGTGCGGAATGAAAACTGCAGCATGTCACTTCTTTTGTGCGGTTTTGCACCTGCTCCATTCTAGAACTCTGCAGAGGAAAACCGCACAAAAAATGCACGTCATTTGACCTGCGGATTTAGTGAATGCTGCGCGGAAAATTCCTAAACAGAATACGCACCGTGTGCACATAGCCTAAAAGTTTACATACCCCCCAGCAGAATTTTTGCTTTCTTGGCCATTTTTCAGAGAATATGATTGATAACACCAAAACTTTTTCTCCACTCATGGTTAGTGGTTGGGTGAAGCCATTTATTGTCAAATTACTGTGTTTTCTCTTTTTAAATCATAATGAATCATGTGAACTGCATTGTATTTTATATGGTATGCATTGCTGAATTTCCACCACTTTCTCATGCTCCTGAATGCCCCATGTGAACTGCATTGTATTTTATATGGTATGCATTGCTGAATTTCCACCACTTTCTCATGCTCCTGAATGCCCCATGTGAACTGCATTGTATTTTATATGGTATGCATTGCTGAATTTCCACCACTTTCTCATGCTCCTGAATGCCCCATGTGAACTGCATTGTATTTTATATGGTATGCATAGCTTACCCATCTTCTTGTATCCATAATTGTACTCCATCTTGTTATCTTTGCCACACATCTAAGTGGTCTGTATAACCCCTTCCCCCTTTTATGACCTCTGCTTAACTCTGTGCATTTGGCCTGGGCAGTCACACCCCACTTTCACTCACACCCGATTGTCTTTAGCTGCACATATATTCAGCACCATGGGTCTGCTCCAGACGTAGTCGGCTCCATCAATGTCAAAATCCTTATTTCAAAGTACTGATTTCTAAGTACTCTGAATTAGGACTGGAATTTGACTGCAAGGTAACAGCCTATAACACCACAACAATGTTTCGCCTTCTTTTTACTATCACCCCCATACTACTCTATTTCTCCCTAACTCCTGCAATCCCCCCTCCTAGTAAGGAACTATTCATCTCCCCCTCCATTCTCCCCAGCCACCTAACCTTCTCCTCACAACTGTTTCTCCACATCCAATCCTTTTTCTCCAGACCCACACGGCCACATCATGTCCTCTCCTGCTCCCACCTTCTAATGCTCTGTCTACTACTCCTTATTGCTGGCGACGTATCCCCAAATCCTGGTCCTCCTCATCACATCCCTACACTCACTTCTACCACCCTGCCACGATCCTCTACACGTCCTCGCAACCATGATAACCTCAAACCCATTCATCCAGCCCCCACTGCCTCAACCCCCTTACCTGGAGCCCTATGGAACGCACGCTCTGTATGCAACAAGCTATCATTTATCCATGAACTCTTTATCACCAACAAACTCTACTTCCTCGCCATCACTGAAACCTGGCTCACTCCCTCTGACACAGCCTCTCCAGCTGCGCTTTCCTATGGCGGATTCCATCTCTCTCACACCCCTCGCCCCAGCAACAAACGTGGTGGAGGAGTTGGCTTGCTCCTGTCTGATACCTGCTCCTTTACCCCAATTCCTCTGCCACCCTCCGCTACTCTTCCCTCGTTCGAGGTCCACTCCGTCCGCATCTATTCCCCCTCCAACTGGCTGTCATCTACCTCCCCCAGAACTAGCCATCTCCACCTTTCTCGACCACTTCACCACCTGGCTACTCCATTTCCTTTCTGCTGACATCCCCACCATCATGGGCGACTTCAACATCCCCATTAACACTTCCACCCCGGTTGCGTCTAAACTTCTGTCGCTCTCGGTTTCCCTCAGCCTCACTCAATGGTCCTCTGCGGCCACTCACAAAGATGGTCACATGCTGGACCTTATCTTCACCCGTCTGTTACCTCACTAATCTCAATAACTCACCCCTCCCCCTGTCTGGCCACAACCTATTGACATTCTCTTCCCTCTCCTCTCCTACTGTGCAACCCCCGCTCCACAAACTCGCTCACCCTCGCAGGAATCTCAAACACCTCAATTTACAATCACTCTCTGAGTCCCTTCTCCCTCTTACAGACATAGCTTCCCTTCATGACACAGATGCTGCTGCCACTTTTTATAACACCACAATAACAGCAACAATCGATTCGGCTGCCCCCCTCACGCAGAGCAAAACTCGATCAACAGGCAGCCCTGGCTGACCAAAGAACTGAGATGGGTTTCCAGGGCCGCTGAGCGGAGATGGAAGAGAACCCATTCTACTGAGCACTTCAACGCATACAAGCAGTCCCTTGTCAGCTGTAAGTCCACGCTCTCTGCCGCAAAACAAACTTACTTCGCATCTCTAATATCCTCCCTGTCTCACAACCCTAAACAGCTCTTCAACACTTACAATTCTCTCCTCCGTCCCACAATACCTCCTCCCCCTCCTCATTTCTGCTGAAGACTTTGCCTCCTTCTTTAAGCAGAAGATCGACACGATCAGACAAAACTTTGGCCCGCAGCCCCCAATGACCCTCTTAGCCGCTCAGCCATGTTCTGCAAAAGCCACCTTCTCCACCATGACAGAAGATCAGCTCTCCACCCTTCTGTCAAGATCACACTTCACCACTTGTGCCCTCGATCCACTCCCGTCTCACCTCATCCCTAACTTGGCCACAGTCTTCATCCCATCTCTAAGACACCTTTTCAACCTTTCACTTACAAATGGTGTCTTTCCCTCATCCTTCAAACATGCCTCAATCACACCTATCCTCAAAAAGCCCTCCCTTGACCAATCCTCTGTGTCTAACTAACTATCGCCTAATATCTCTTCTCCCTTACGCCTCAAAACTACTGGAACAGCATGTATATATTGAACTGTCCTCCCACCTCTCCTCCTGTTCCCTCTTTGACCGGTTACAATCTGGCTTCCAACCACATCACTCAACTGAAACTGCCCTAACTAAAGTCACTAACGACTTACTAACCGCCAAGAGCAAGCGACACTACTCTGTCCTCCTCCTGGACCTGTCCTCTGCCTTCAACACCGTAGACCATTCCCTCCTGCTACAGACTCATCTCTTGGCATCACAGACCTGGCCCTATCCTGGATCTCATCATACCTAACAGACCGAAGATTTAGTGTCTCCCTCTCACACACCACCTCCTCACCTTGCCCCCTGTCTGTCGGTGTTCCCCAATGCTCTGTCCTAGGACCCCTACTATTCTCCATCTATACCTTCGGCTTGGGACAGCTCATAGAATCCCACGGTTTGCAGTATCACCTCTATGCTGATGACAGGCAGATCTACCTATCTGGACCCGACCTCGCCTCCTTACTGACTGAAATCCCACAATGTCTGTCTGCTATCTCAGCCTTCTTCTCTGCTCGCTTTCTCAAACTGAACATGGACAAAACAGAAATCATCTTCCCCCCCCATCTCACTCTACCCCTCCACCAGACCTATCCATCAATGTCAACGGCTGCTCTCTTTCCCCAGTCCCGCATGCTCGGTGCCTTGGGGTGATCCTCGACTCTGCGCCCTCTTTCAAACCACATATCCAAGCCCTCGCCTCGTCCTGCCGCCTCAAACTCAAAAATATTTCCCGGATCCACTCATTCCTCAACCACGAAACCACAAAAACACGCGTGCATGCTCTTATCTCCCGCCTCGGCTACTGCAACCTCCTACTCTCTGGCCTCCCCTCTAGCACTCTGGCTCCGCTCCAGTCCATCCTACACTCTGCTGCCCGACTAATCCACCTTTCTCACCGCTATTCCCCAGCCTCCCCCCTATGCCAGGCCCTTCACTGGCTTCCTATTGCCCAGAGGCTACAATTCAAAACCCTAACCATGACATACAAAGCCATCCACAACCTGTCTCCTCCATACATCTGTGACATGGTCTCTAGGTACCTACCCGCACGCAAACTTCGATCATCACAAGATCTCCTTCTCTACTCCCCCTTTATCTCTTCTTCCCACAACCGCATACAAGACTTCTCCCGTGCTTCCCCCATACTCTGGAACTCCCTGCCGCAACACATCAGACTCGCACCTTCATCGGAAACCTTCAAGAAGAACCTGAAGACCCACCTGTTCCGAAAAGCCTACAGCCTGCAATGATCCTCGGTCTACTGAACCACAGCAAGACCTGCTCTACCCTCACCTACTGTATCCTCACCCATCCCTTTAGACTGTGAGCCCTCGCGGGCAGGGTCCCCTCTCCTTATGTATTTGTGTTTCCCTTGTCTTACACATGTTTATTATACTTGTCTATATTTCCTCTTTTCACATGTAAAGCGCCATGGAATAAATGGCGCTATATAAATGAATAATAATAATAATAATAATAATAACCCAAAACATCCTAATGACCCTGATCAAAAGGATGTTGTCATAGTCCTTATAATCAAGCAGCTTCATTAGGCCTGGGCGCAGAGGGGCTCCCGGTGGCAGTGGCAGAGTAGGTACCCTGTGTGCCCTCTTCACAGCAAACATTGGGGGTCAGGTGTTCTGCCCCAAACAGGGAGTGCAGACATCTCTCAAAATAAACAGTAGGGTTGTTGCTCTAGTTTTTTTCAGAAATGCAAATTAACCTTATATTATTCCACCCAAGTCTGTTCTCCAAATAATCTGTTTTAGTCAGCAAGGCCAGGATTTGTTGATCATGTCTGCGGTTGTCAATGATAATTTGAGGCAGTTTATCCTCCAGGTCACCAATTCTCCCTTCGGATGCACTAGGATGCTGTAGTGCACTCTTAAGGGGGTTTTACACTAAGCGATATCGCTAGCAATATCGCTAAAACGTCACTGGTTTTGTGACGTTATAGCGATATTGCTAGCGATATCGCTATGTGTGATACTTACCAACGACCGGCTCCCCCGCTGTCCATCGCTGATCGCGCGAGAATGTCCGGCTCCATTTCTCGTCGGGCGCTTCCTGCTGAGACTTCCTGCTGTGACGACGAGCGACGCTGGAGGCGGGCGGGAGGACGCAGGATCGCTGTGTGTGAATGGTAAGTATCGTGCGCTGCGTCGCTGCTGAATCGCTGTGAGATCTTTCTGTATGAAAGCTCACTAGCGATCATTTAGCGATGCACCAGCGATCCTGACCGGGTGGGATCGCTGGTCGGATCGCTAGTGCATCGCTAAATGTAAAAGGGCCTTTAGTTTTTGCAGCCCCTGTCTGATAGAAAGTTCTTCCTAAAGGTACTGTCACACTTAGCGATGCACCAGCCATCCCAACCAGCGATATGACGCGGTCAGGATCGCTGGTGCATCGCTAAGTGGTCGCTAGTAAGCTGCCACACAGGCAGATCTCACTAGCGACATCGCTGGGGACGGGGGTCGCTACTTAGGCCGGTTTCACATTTGCGCTTTATAGCGCAGCGACGGCCTGCGCACGGCCGCCGCTAAGCCCTGCCCCCTCCTGGCGTCCCATCCGGTCATCGCCTCCTACTAGCGCACATGGACGCTTGCGATCTGCGCACCCTATCTTTAGCATAGGGTGCGCAGATCGTGCGCTGGCAGGATTTTGGCGTGCGCTGCGCACTCTTGAAGGTGCGCCCATGTGCGCCGAACGCAGCATGTTGCATTTCGGCGCGCACCTTCAAAAGTGCGCAGCGCACGGCAAAATCCTGCTAGCGCACGGCCAGCGCACGATCTGCGCACCCTATGCTAAAGATAGGGTGCGCAGATCGCAAGCGTCCATGTGCGCTTGTAGGCGGCGATGACCGGATGGGGCGGGGCTTAGTGGCAGCCGTGCGCAGGCCGTCGCTGCGCTATAAAGGGAAAAGTGAAACCGGCCTTACCTGTCACACCAGGTGATCCTGCGTCCTCCCGCCCGGCTCCACGCTCGTCGTTACAGCAGGAAGCGCCGCAGGAAGCTGACGACGAGAAACAGTCCAGGATGTTCTCGCACGATAAGCAGCGGGGGAGCGGGTTGTAGGTAAGTATCACACACAGCGATATCGCTATAACGTCACAAGTTATAGCGATATTGCTAGCGATAAGTGTAACAGGCCCTTTAATCTCACCCATCTGTTTATTATGTGAGGACAGAGCAGAAGCATACTGTGTAACAGCCATGAATACATTATTGTGGGATCTTGTGTCTGAAAGGTTTAACCTCTGACTGAGACAGCAAGCTACTATCTGTTATCAGCAGGGTCTTCACACTCCCCTGAGATAGAGAAGCCATTAAGGGCCTGTCACACTAAGATATCGCTAGCAATATCGCTATAACTTGTGACGTTATAGCGATATTGCTAGCGATATCGCTGTGTCTGATACTTACCTACAACCCGCTCCCCCGCTGGTTATCGCTGATCGCGCGAGAACGTTCAGGACGGTTTCTCGTCGTCAGCTTCCTGCGGCGCTTCCTGTGGAGAGACGAGTGTGGACGCGGGCGGGAGGACGCAGGATCGCCTGGTGTGACAGGTAAGTAGCGACCCCCGTCCCCAGCGATGTCGCTAGTGAGATCTGCCTGTGTGGCAGCTCACTAGCGACCACTTAGCGATGTACCAGCGATCCTGACCGCGTCATATCGCTAGTCGGGATCGCTGGTACATCGCTAAGTGTGACAGTACCCTTAGTCATTCCTTTCATGTGTGCCTGCCCTTCATTACCCATGGAAACCCCTCTGGATGTCCTGGCATAACTGACCAGTTTAAGTGCTGCATTACAGCAGTTGACTTCACTGCATGTGTTCCTGAAGGCATCCCAATGGCATCTTGATTTCCCTTATCTGCTCCTGCAGCCACCTCATGCTCCCTACTGCTGTTCACTAAATGCTAAAACTGACCTACCATTGATTCTCCAAGTGTTTGCATTTTAGTGCAATGTTGCAGCAACCAAAAAAAAAAAAAAAAAAAAACCTTAATTCTGGCGCTGACTATTTCTTGTTACTCCGTTTAGCGATCAGGTTATTTCTTTTTATATTGATAGATTGGGTGATTCTGAATGCAGCGATACCAAATATGTGTATGTTAGATTGTCTTTTTATTGTTTTATTTTGAATGGGGCGAAAGAGGGGGTGATTCGAAATTTTATCTATATATATATATATATATATATATATATATATATATATATATATATATATTTTTTTTTTTTTTAAACTTTTTCTCCTTTTTAACTTTTGGCATGCTTCAATAGTCTCCATGGGAGACTAGAAGCTGCCACAACTCGATCAGCTCTGCTACATGGAGGCGATGATCATATCGACTGTATGTAGCAGAATTGCTCACGTGCTATAGCCACCGGGCGGCGCTCATAGCAATCCGGCAGTGACAACCATAGAGGTCTGCTGGAGAGTTCTGGTTGTCTTGCCGGAAGCGCGTGTTAAGAGTTTGACAGCGGCATGTAACTAGTTAACAGCCACGGGTGGATCGCAATTCCACCTGCGGTTGTTAGAGGCAAATGTCAGCTGTTCAAAACAGCTGACATATGCCAAAAAAAGATGTGGGGGCTCAACGCTGGCGCCCACATCAAATGGAGGGATTCCGACATTGGCGTACTATTATGCCCGATGTCGGAAAGGTGTTAAGCCAAGCATAGGTCAATGGGGTGTTAAATAAAAGTCTTATATTAACTGATAAAATTGAATGCATCACAGCTGACTGATGGATTAGAACAGATATGTCATATGCATAATGGATCCTGTAAAACCCAAAACCACGAAGCTAGTTTGAACAAAAGCCACACAGAGTAAAACTACTGAAAGGCATACTGGCAAATCCACATACAGGCTCAGAAATGCAATAAAGATACCATATGTAGATTTCATACAAAAAAGAAAGCCAGCCTGCTCACCACTATTACTTGCATACACTAGATGAGATTATTTTTTAGACTCCACAATAATCTACAAAATTCCGATCTTACTGCCATCATAGTGTCTGACGCTTTCTAATAATTAACCATACACATACAGTTAACCATTAGCGATGGCTAGATCTATATTTGTACAGCACAGTATAACCAAGTGAATGCTGAGCACCTTCCCCAGAACGTATGCCACGTATCCTATATACTGCAATGTCCAGACATTACTTACGGTACAAGGCCCTTCCATGCACATGTACTAATCACATTGTGCAATGAAGTCTATATCTCCTTGTGCAACAGGACATAGCAAACATTTCCATTTTTCATACATTTTGTTTTACTACCTCATTAGAAGTGCAAAACCCTGAATAAGGAGGGACAACCCCAGAGACTCATCCCGCAATGGAAAGAAATCATGTTTTCTCAACTTGCAGAATAAATCATAGGAATTAATAACAACTTTACATTTATGCTGTATTAGAATAAAGTATCTGCAAACAGATTGTATATTCTCCCTGTGCTTGTGTGGGTTTCCTTCAGGTTCTCCAGTTACCTGCCACACGCCAAACACATACTGATAGGGAATTTATAATGTGAGCCCCAAAGGGGAAAGTGATTATGTCTGTAAAGTGCTGCGGGATTAATGGCGCTATATAGGTATAATAAATAATTAAGACATACTTCATAAATCAAAATCATGAACATAAAAAAAAAATATCATACAATCGTCCAAGCTTGTGCCATAAATCGTTTGCTCAGCACTCAGTAGGACAGAACTCTACATACCCGCTTTAGTGGGACAGTGCTACGAAACCAGTTGTAGTCTGGGGAGATCTTGATGGCTCCCATGGCGCAGAGTAAAGTTCAGGCAGATCTGCTGGGAGGAGAGAAGGCATGTGATGAGTTATCAGGAGACACATAGCCTCACTACGTGCGCTCTCTCATGCTGTGCTATGCAGGAGGGACCATCCACGAGACATGCAAAATATATTAATAAAATAAATCATAATGGAGAATCAGTTATAGCATTTAGTGAACCTAGTTAAAAAGTCAAACAAAAAAATAGTGTGGGATTGCACTTTTTTGCAATTTCACTGCACTTGGAATTTTTTTCCCCGTTTTCCAGGACCCCATATGTTAAAAACCAATGGTGTAGTTCAAAAGTACAACTCATCCCGTAAAAAACATGCCCTCACACGGCCCATATTGACGGAAAAATAAAAAAGTTATGGCTCTGAAGGGGAGCAAAAAATGAAAATGCAAAAAATACCTCCGGTCATGAAGTGGATAGAATATTATATGACGGCATGTATTGTGGACGCTTTACCATATAAATCTATGTTGAACTCTGATTAAATCAGGATTCAACAACTCCTAAGTTGATACAGATAAATCTTGATAAAGGCTAAAGAGCCAGAACGTTGACAATTATCTGTATTCAGTTCTTTCTGGTCCAGTTGATTGTTCTTTCACCTTTTTGGAGTAATAAAGATTGAAATTATTCAATATTGTGTGCTGAGATTTTTCTAAGAATTATTCATTTTTTTTTTACCTCTGAGAGCAGTGAGCACCCCATTGTCTGATAGTCCAGTTCCACATGAAAAATCAGAGGATCATACAACTATTCTGACATGGATTTTCAAAGTAAATACACCAGCCTCATCAAGGCTGACTGGTTTAATGTCTATAATATGTAATGTGAAGCCTGATGACACCAACTTCATTTATTTTAGCGTAGACTAGCTTTCCATGTTAACACTCGACCTTAGACCACGTTACAACATTGAGTAAACAGCGATTTTATCAGTTGAGGACTAGTAAACCTGTTTCCAGGTAGTCGTCCATATTTGGGAGCAGTGACTCAATTCGTGCCGGCAGCACCCCTATTTCCTCCCAGAAGTGGGGCTCTCAGTGTGCACAGCTCCATAATGCTATTTACCTGCAGGCCTATACTGTTTTTTTTTTTACATCACATGTGCTCCATTCAGGCTGGGCTGCAGTGCCCCGTTCTCAGGGTTATAGAGCCCCAATGTCCAATCACTTGGAGTCCCAGAGGTCAAACTGCAGCGACCAGCAAGTTACCCCCCCCCACATATAGGCTATAAATTTATTTTGGGAATAACCCTGCTGTACAACAACAATCCAAGTGGAAGACAAAAGGAAAAATATCAAATAGAGGTAAACTATGCACAGGTGACAACAGCTCAGGGTTTCTGGGTGAAAGTTGTTATCTACTGTGTAAGGTCACTTTGTATATTCCGCCATGCATGAGAAAGACAAAATTACTCTATCGCAGTCTTTGACTATTGGTGACATTTCTCCAAGGAGAATCCAAAGCTGGGATTTTATGGGATTGTTGTCACCTCTGCAGTTGGGGCCACTTCAGTGCAAAACAGATCTAAGCAGCATTCTGGCCAAATATCAGATGCATCACATGGGGAACTTACTTTCTTGGCAGAGAATCTGAACAGGAAGCAGAAAACAGAAGAAACAGAAGTATTACGCAAGTCACACAGGCACACGCTCGTGAAAGTGCGGTCATTGATGAAAAGACAGTGGCCATCGAAATAGGGTAAATTAGTGGCACGGAATTTGGAAATTATAACATTTTACTATTGCTTTATCATAAGGGATGAGCATCAAACCCCAGCTCTGCACACGCAACACGTATGACTCTGCAGCTGGAAGAACACTGCCAGGTGCCACACAAGTCTGTATTTAGGTGTAATCCTATCACATATGCCATCACTCCGTGGCGCAGAGTCAAGAAGTCCCTGAAGCAAAGTTTGGACTTGGGCCCCGATCAGCATGTTGGTCAGATGTTCGGGCCCCTATAAAAACGTGTTCGCTCCCCCGCCAATGATAATAAAGATAGACTACAAATGAAGTAAATCTCATAGAACGCCCAGCAATAAGACTATTTTCTAAGTAACACCTCTAATTAGTAATAATACAGTTACTGCATAACATCGTATTGTTACTGAGCAAGTGTACTATACCAAAGCTGGTACACCAATAGACTTGGAAGAAAGGGAATTCTCAGCACAACCGTCCCAATACAAGCCAAACCTTTATTGTTGACATAGTAAAAACATTTAAAAAAAGAAAAAAACCTCCTGGCCTGACGCGTCTCTGGAGCACTGCGGCGCCCTTAGGTCATAGGATTTCACAATGAGGTATTCACCAAATATATAGTCACACTGAACCAATGACATTATTGCATATTAGAATAAAAAAAATATCATTACCGAGACAACAGATTCCATTACCCTGGAGGAAAAAGCAGCCTTTTAGTGGGACAACAAGTCTCATTGTATAGTGTGAATATGTCTGCAACAGTCACCAGATTGACTAATTCTTAAAAGATGGAGCTCCGCACTGCAAAAAGGCATACTTGATTTGAAGTGTTTATAGTACCTTAGTCTTGAAAAAAAAGGTAAAGTCAAAAAACAGGAATCAAGTCTCAATGTGCAATGTGAACAAGCCTGTAAGATGGTTCACACTATAACTGATCATTTACAATAAATGCAGCTCCACATTATAAGATCTGGCATTTAAATGACATTTTTGCAGTAGCCTAATCTGGGAAATATGGCAACGCCAAAGAACAGGAGCCTGGAGTAAAGGTACTGTCACACTTAGCGATGTACCAGCGATATGACGCGGTCAGGATCGCTGGTGCATCGCTAAGTGGTCGCTAGTGAGCTGCCACACAGGCAGATCTCACTAGCGACATCGCTGGGGACGGGGGTCGCTACTTACCTGTCACACCAGGCGATCCTGCGTCCACCCGCCCGGCTCCACGCGTCGCTCGTCGTCACAGCAGGAAGCACCGCAGGAAGCTGACGACGAGAAACAGTCCTGAACGTTCTCGCGCGATCAGCGATAACCAGCGGGGGAGCGGGTTGTAGGTAAGTATCACACACAGCGATATCGCTAGCAATATCGCTATAACGTCACTAGTTATAGCAATATTGCTAGCGATATCTCTTAGTGTGACAGGCCCTTAAGATCCCCAAGGATGGTGTGAACAAACCGGGAAGAGATTGAAGTATGACTAATCATTCATAATGAATGCAGCTTCTCATAGAATGCTCCCAAATCAGACTGCCATGTTTATAGTCGCCCAATCTGGAAAATATAGCAATGTCAGAACACAAAAGTCTGGCATATGGGCACAGTGTGTAGTGTGAACATGTCTGTATGTTAGCTCACAGTATGTCTGATCAGTCATCGTAAACACAGCCAGGGCTGTGGAGTCGGAGTCATGTACGAACTCATCAGAGAGAGAAATTAAATGGGAAATCGGCCTTTTTTTTTTTTGCTGTCGCTGTTATTCCGTTAATAATGGCCATTGCAACACCGGAGTCGGCAAAAACCAACCCGAATCATGTTCTATGGGGTCTCAGCTACCCCCAGTAGCCAAGACCCCGGAGAAATTCTGATTCTGGGGGGCGCTATACACTTATTTCTCAGTGCCGTTAAAAAGCAGCACTGAGGCATAAGTACCCTAAGGTCATGTGCACACGTTGGATTCTGCTGCAGATCCGCAGCGTTTCAGGCTCTGCGGGTCTGCAGCAGTTTCTTCTGCGTTGTACAGTACCATTGTTTTCAATGATAAACTGAAAAATGCTGTGCACATGCTGCAGACTTTTCCGCGCAGATTTGCTGCGGGTTCAAATCCGCAGCATGTCAATTCTTTGTGCGGAATCCGCAGCAGTTTCACACCTTATCCATTGTAGAGGTGTGACACCTCAGGCTAATCCGCAGGTCTTTTGACCTGAGAATTTACCTGAGGATTCTTCCAAAATGCGTGGAAAAATCCGCAGCACCTAAATCTACGTGTGCACATACCTTTAACTGCCACCGTTAAAAGGCATATCGGCGGTCGTTAAGGGGGCTAAGAAGCCTTGCTCTACTCTGAACTCATTACCTGTATCATCTGCACCTGTTTGAACTTGTTACCTGCATAAAAGACACCTCTCCACACACTTAATCACACTCCAACCTCTCCACCAGAGCGGTTTAAGGACAAAATTGTAGACCTGCACAAGGCTGGGATGGGCTGCAGCACAATAGGCAAGCAGCTTGGTGAGAAGGCAACAGCTGTTGGCACAATTGTTAGAAAATGGAAGAAACACAAGATGACTGTCAATATTACTCGATCTGGGGCTTCATGCAAGATCTCATCTCATGGAGTAAGGCTAGGTTCACATTGCACTAAGGCAATCAGTTTAACAGATGAGCTATAAATGAGCCTGGAAGTGGTATATTTTTGCCATCGCGTTAACGCATGTGGCTGCGTTAGGCTGAATTGTGTCTGCCTGCATTTGCAGTAGAGTTCTATAGCAGAAAGAACGGTTCCGTTCACTGTGCGTTCACCATACCGTACCCAAAAACGTGGTAGTCTGCGTTGGAAAATGCGTCACAAAATAACGGACCATTGCAAATGCATGCCGATTTTGACATGCGTTAGGATCCGTTACACTAATGGAAGTCTATGGGTGCGTTAACATGTCCGTGACATTGCGTTAGTGCTGCTTACAAACAGATCCGTTAAACGGATTGCCCTAACGCAATGTGAACCTACCCTAATTAGGATTCTGAGAAAGGTCATGAATCATGCCAGAACTACACAGGAAGACCTGCTCAATGACCTGAAGAGAGCTGGGACCGCAGTCTCAAACATTACCATTAGTAACACACTACACCTTCATGGATTAAAAATCTGCTGGGCACGCAAGGTCCCCCTGCTCACGCCAGCACATCACAAGCACTCAAGAAGTTTGCCAATGACCATTTAGATGATCCAGAGGATGCAAACGAGAAGGTCACGTGGTCAGATGAGAACAAGAGAGCTTTTTTGTATCAACTCCACTCACCTTGTTTGGAGGAAGTAGAAGGATGAGTACAACCACAAGAATATCATCCCAACCATGACGCATGGTGGGGGAAACATCATACTTTGTGGGTGCATTTCTGCAAAGAGGACAGGATGAATGCACCGTTCTAAAGGGAGGATTGATGGGGTCATGTATTGCAAGATTTTGTCCAACAACAGTCTTTCCTCAGTAAGTGCACTGAAGATGGGTCATGGCTGGGTCTTCCAGCATGACAATGACCCAAAACATACAGCCAGGGCAACAAAGGAATGACTCCATAAGAAGCCGGGTCCTGGAGTGGCCTAGCCAGTCTCCAGATGTGAAACCCAACAGAAAATCTTTGGAGGGAGCTGAAACTCAATGTTGCCCAGCGACAGCCCCGAAACCAGAAAGATCAGGAGATCTATATGGAGAAGTGAGCCAAAATCCCTGCTGCAGTGTGTGCAAACCTGGTCAAGTACTGGCCCCAGCATTGTTCAACATTTTTATAAACGATGTAGATAAGAGAACTGAAGGTAAACTAATCAAATTTGCAGACAATGCAAAGCTAGAAGGGATAACTAAAGGCCCCGTCTCACATAACGAGATTATCGAAATTGCTGAAACGTCACAGGTTTTGTGACGCAACAGCGACCTCGCCATCGATCTCGCTACGTGTGACACATAGCGGCGACCGGCCCCCCGCTGGATATTGCTGATCGTGCTCGAATGTCCTAGGCCATTTTTTGATTGTTGGAGTCCCGCTGGCCAGCGCGCATCGCTGTGTTTGATGCCGACAAGCGACCTCGTTGGCGACTCAGAACTCAGGCGCGAGTCGTCAGACTCGCTGCTATGTGACAAGGTCCCAACGACCGCCAAGGTGGAAAGGTGGGTGGAAAAATGTAAGATTCTACATCTGGGCAAGAAAACAAAAATTACATCTACAGAATGGGAGGAATAGAACTAATGTTTAGCTTGCAAAAAATAAGGCTAAAAGGAAACTTAATAGTGGTTTACAAATATCTGAAGGGCTGTCAGTGTAGAGGGATCATAGTTATGCTCATTTGCACATGGAAACACAAAGCAATGGAATGAAACCGAAAGGGAGAAGATACAGATTACATATTAGAAAAAAACTTTTTGACAGTGAGGGTGATCAATGAGTGGAACAGGCTGCCACCAGAGGTGGTTATTTCTCAATCAATGGAAGTCTTCAGAGGCTGGACAGACATCTGTCTGTGATGGTTTAGTGAATCCTGCATTGAGCAGGGGGTTGGACATGATGACCCAGGAGGTCCCTTCCAACTTTAACATTCTATGATTGTATAAGCAACAGCATGCGTGAAAAAAAAAAAAAACTTGTGCAGTCTGTGATCTATTAGTATACCCATGAGTCCACAGAGTAAGGGTCTGTGCACACGTTGCAGATTCTGCTGCGTTGTACAGTACCATAATAATCAACGAAAAATGATGTGCACATGCTGCGGATTTAAATCCGCAGCATTTCAATTCTTTTGTGCGGATCCGCAGCGTTTTGAAACCTGCTCCATTATAGGAATCCGCAGGTGTCAAAACGCAGGGGTAATCCGCAGGTCAATTTACCTGCGGATTTAGCCAAATTCGCACTGTGTGCACATACCCTAATGCAACAGCAAAAAGGGCAAACAGTTCTGGAACGGCCCAGCACATTCCCCTGCAGCACGGAACCCAGCGCACATACCCCTGTGGCGCCCCTTGTAGCCAGCACACACCCCTACAGCACAGCGCCCCCTCGTACCCAGCACATATACCCCTGCAGCTCGGTGCCCCTTGTAGCCAGCATACACCCCTGCAGCACCCCACGTACTCAGCACACACCCCTGCAGCGTGGCGTCCCTTATACCCAGCACACACCCCTGCAGCGTGGCGTCCCTTATACCCAGCACACACCCCTGCAGCGTGGCGTCCCTTATACCCAGCACACACCCCTGCAGCGTGGCGTCCCTTATACCCAGCACACACCCCTGCAGCACCCCCACGTACTCAGCACACACCCCTGCAGTGTGGCATCCCTTATACCCAGCACACTCCTGCAGCACCCCCTTGTACTCAGCACATACCCTGGAGTGTGGCACCCTCTCATACACCTGTAGTGTGGCACCCCCTCATACTCAGCACACACCCCTGCAGCGCAGCAGCCCTCATATTCAGCACACACCCCTGCAGCGCAGCACACCCTCATGGTCAGCACACACCCCTGCAGCGCGGCATCCCTTATACCCAGCACACACCCCTGCAGCACCCCCACGTACTCGGCGCACACCCCTGCAGCGCGGCACCCCCTCATACTCGGCGCACACCCCTGCAGCGCGGCACCCCCTCATACTCGGCGCACACCCCTGCAGCGCGGCACCCCCTCATACTCGGCGCACACCCCTGCAGCGCGGCACCCCCTCATACTCGGCGCACACCCCTGCAGCGCGGCACCCCCTCATACTCGGCGCACACCCCTGCAGCGCGGCACCCCCTCATACTCGGCGCACACCCCTGCAGCGCGGCACCCCCTCATACTCGGCGCACACCCCTGCAGCGCGGCACCCCCTCATACTCGGCGCACACCCCTGCAGCGCGGCACCCCCTCACACTCGGCACACACCCCTGCAGTGTGGCGTCCCTTATACGTAGCTTACACCCCTGCGGCGCCCCCTGTGTACAGCACATACCCCGGCCCGCTGCACCGCTCTCCCCGGCACCACACGCCGCTCCACTACTCCCGTTTCCGGGTTGTCAGTGTCACAGACCGTTGTCCACGTGACTCGTCACATGCCTCGCTGCGGTTGTTTATCACGAGTCTCATACCCCGTGACGTCAAGTTGTGAAGACAATAGCTTGTTATTATTGCACCATATAGGGGCTGGGGAGAAGCGCGCGATACCTCACACCACGGGCAGGAGAAATATTCCGCTGATACAGTTTGGTGATGGCGGAGTGCGAACGACCTGTTGCTCGCCTCTCAGGCTGTGAACTACACATCCCGGCATGCTTTGCAGCTAATACAGACACACGTCCGAGCGTATCTCCGCTCATCTACGCCTTTTCTGTAAGAACGTCACTACTTGTCATTGACCGGAGTAAAGATGGCGGATGGTCACGCTCTTGTCGTGAACGCACGTTGATTGGCAGCTTCAGCGTAATGACGTCGAATAACGCGAACTGCACGTCCGGCACCTTTTCTAAGCTCTGTTTGTGATTGGTTGGGTCGTTGAACCCTGCTGACGACATAGCAGGCTGCTGCCGGGCCCGGGTCACCGCTGGGCTGCGGCGTCACTCTACGGTCTCTACCACCGTGTACCGGCCCGGGATAGCCAGTGTTATACTTCCTGCACCGAGACCTGTCCTCCTGTCACCGGGCACCATGTCCGGCCACAGCTGTTCCTGCGCTGCGAGGATCATCAGCAGCTCCCTGCACAGAGGTGAGAGGGGCCCTGGGGGGACTCGTGTGTGACTGCCGAGCCTTGTGGAGACCCCCTCTCCTGCTGCCAGACCTCCCCGAGCTGTCAGTGACCAGCAACCCTCCAGTGTGTCTGCAGCTGTAACCGCAGCTCCAGGACCAGCAGTGTGCAGAGAACATGACTGAAGGTCCACCCTGTGGGAAGTGTGTCCCTCTCACCCTATGGATCCCCCTCACTCTGCGGACCACCCTGTGGGAAGTGTGTCCCTCTCACCCTATGGATCCCCCTCACTCTGCGGACCACCCTGTGGGAAGCGCGTCCCTCTCACCCTATGGATCCCCCTCACTCTGCGGACCACCCTGTGGGAAGTGTGTCCCTCTCACCCTATGGATCCCCCTCACTCTGCGGACCACCCTGTGGGAAGTGTGTCCCTCTCACCCTATGGATCCCCCTCACTCTGCGGACCACCCTGTGGGAAGTGTGTCCCTCTCACCCTATGGATCCCCCTCACTCTGGGGACCACCCTGTGGGAAGCGTGTCCCTCTCACCCTATGGATCCTCCTCTGCGGACCACCCTGTGGGAAGCGCGTCCCTCTCACCCTATGGATCCTCCTCTGCGGACCACCCTGTGGGAAGCGTGTCCCTCTCACCCTATGGATCCCCCTCACTCTGCGGACCACCCTGTGGGAAGCGTGTCCCTCTCACCCTATGGATCCCCCTCACTCTGCGGACCACCCTGTGGGAAGCGTGTCCCTCTCACCCTATGGATCCCCCTCACTCTGCGGACCACCCTGTGGGAAGCGTGTCCCTCTCACCCTATGGATCCCCCTCACTCTGCGGACCACCCTGTGGGAAGCGTGTCCCTCTCACCCTATGGATCCCCCTCCCCGTGGGCACCCTGCATCCCGTCACCCTGTGTCCCATGGGCACCCTGCGCCCCCTTAACCATGGACACCTTGTGTCCCATCACCCTGCTTCCGCCCTCTGTGGGCACCCTGCTTCCGCCCTCTGTGGGCACCCTGCTTCCGCCCTCTGTGGGCACCCTGCTTCCGCCCTCTGTGGGCACCCTGCGTCCGCCCTCTGTGGGCACCCTGCGTCCGCCCTCTGTGGGCACCCTGCGTCCGCCCTCTGTGGGCACCCTGCTTCCGCCCTCTGTGGGCACCCTGCGTCCGCCCTCTGTGGGCACCCTGCGTCCGCCCTCTGTGGGCACCCTGCGTCCGCCCTCTGTGGGCACCCTGCGTCCGCCCTCTGTGGGCACCCTGCGTCCGCCCTCTGTGGGCACCCTGCGTCCGCCCTCTGTGGGCACCCTGCGTCCGCCCTCTGTGGGCACCCTGCGTCCCGTCACCCTGCTTCCGCCCTCTGTGGGCACCCTGTGTCCCGTCACCCTGCTTCCGCCCTCTGTGGGCACCCTGTGTCCCCTCACTCTGCGGACCACGGACACCCTCCTCCCTCCCAGGGGCAACCTATGTCCCATCACCCTGTGAACCCCCCTCCGCCCCCCCCCCCCCCCGTGGGTAGCCTGTGTCCCGTCATCCTGCGAACCCCCCTGTGGGCAGCCTGTGCCCCAACCCCCCCCTCCCCCTGGACCCACCTGTGGGCAGCCTGCGTCCCGATCACTGAGACCCACACCAATTGCCAAAATGGGAAATTTTTATTCCAGATGAAGAACACTTATTCCCATTATCAAATAGAGTGGCAGCTTGGATGCCCAATCACACCACCATTCATTCTCTATGGGGCTGCTGGAGAAAGCAATGTGCAATGCACAGTAGTCCCATAGGGGGTGAAACTAGTGGCAGTCACCTAGGCACACTGCTGCCACATTCCAAGGGTGCTGAGAATTCCCCATTCTGCAGATTGTTGCAGGTCCCAGTGGTCGGACCCCCACTCATCAACATGTTATCACCTATCCTGTGGCTTTGTTCTATTCAATCCTGTCACTTTTCATCTGTTATATAAAGCTCAAGTGTGTGTATGTATGTGTGTATGTCCGGGATAGGCATCTGCACCGTCGCAGCTACAGCCACAAAATTTGGCACAGTCACACGTCTGGACCCCGAGAGCGTCCTAAGCTATGTTGTGTAAAATGAAGATGATTGACCTCATGGAGATCAACATCCAACACTGCGGAGACACCATCACGTGTTTCTCAACGCAGTGATTCTAGAGCAATGCCCCCACCCTTATGGGAAATATTCAAAATATGCAAAACAGAAGCCGCGGAGACACCATCACATGTTTCTCAACGCAAGCAATGACCAGCCAGGTCTTTCCCCGGAAAGGAACAACCATGGGAAGGGCAGTCTCCATTGAAGGAAACCACCTATGCCAAAACATGGTATCCATTCCCAGACAGCTGTTTCGGGGTATTTGCCCCTCATCAGTGTGGAGTAGGAAACTGGCTAGTAGGAGCAATGCCTAGTAGAAGACTGTGTAAAATGAGGATGATTGACCTCATGGAGGTGTGTGTGTGTGTGTGTCCGGGATTGGCATCCGCACCGTCGCAGCTACAGCCACAAAATTTGGCACAGTCACACGTCTGGACCCCGAGAGCATCCTAGGCTATGTTATGAGGCGAAATTTTAACCTCGTGCGTTCCAATTCACCAAACAATTTTGCCCCTATCTACATACTGGGGAAAAAGTGTGTATCAAGCCCCGCCTCTCATTATGATGTCACAATGGTTGCCATGGCGACGCTGATGTCGTCATAGGTTGCAAGTCCCGACGCTCATTATGATGTCATAATGGTTGACTATGGGATGGAGGATATGGGCACGGGACTATGGGATGGAGGATATGTATGATGGGTACATGGGCACGAGACTATGGGATGGAGGATATGTATGATGGGTATATGAGCACGGGACTATGGGATGGAGAATATGTATGATGGGTATATGGGCACGGGACTATGGGATGGAGGATGTGTGATGGGTATATGGGCACGGGACTATGGATATAGGATATGTATGATGGGTATATGGGCATGGGACTATGGGATCGTGGATATGTATGACGGGTATATGGGCACGGGACTATGGGATCGTGGATATGTATGATGGGTATATGGACACGGGACTATGGGATGGAGGATAATTATAATTTGCTATAACTAACCACAGTTAGTTACTATGCCCGGGCAGCGCCGAGCTCTTCAGCTAGTATGCCATAAAATAGACTTTTCTTCAACAGGACAATTCCTTGTGCCCACTAATAATTGTTGCTTGCCCCAGCAGTGATGTGGGCACTGATTGGCATCACCAATGTAACTATGTGTAAAAGCCGCCCCTTTATCTAGGAAATGTCAGGACCCTTGCCAGGAACTTAAAGCGTTTGTGTTTTGAGTATTTTTAAGTTTATGCTGCTTTATGCAGCAGGCTTTTTTTATAAGCACCACTCTTGCAATCATATAGATTCTGAAGGAAGCTGAATAAGTTTCCTATTGATTTTCATGGGAAACAGGCCTGTATAGTGCACATTGTCTGGTTTTGTTTTTTTTTTCCTTCAATGAAAAAATGCAAAAAAATCAATTACCACTTTGTAAGGGGAAAAAAAAAAGCCCTTAACAGGACAATATTTAAAATGTTTCCAATCTGGTTGCAGCATAAACACACAGAAAAATGCTGTGAAAAAAATTCAACATGTTAAACAGTGTAGGCTAGTGTGCCAGGCTATTGCATATTAAAGAATACCCAAGGCTCCTTTGAGAACAATGCCAGATAGAGATGTGAGGAGTACAGAGATAATGGGCTGATTGCTGTCTGGCCAAGGTCACTGCTTGTCTGTGTTTTGCTTTTGGACAATAATATATGGCAGATCCCTGACCACTGTCCAAGGACTGGTAGCCAGTTCTGTTTGAAGTTAGTCATGGCACTTGTCACTTTTCCTTTTTGTTAGACCTGTTTGTTATGTAAACTACTAGAATGACTAAATAATATGAAATGGCATCTGTACAGCACAGACTTCACCTGCTCTGATGTCACTAATGGGACACCGCAACAACATACTTAGAATTTGCCTTTACCGTGCTGTCTGGTCACATAGCTCCTCTTATCTGACTCGTGCAAGATGGATGAGGGTTATGAGCTAGGGGTGGGCGGACCCCTGAATGTTCGGGTTTGGCCGAACAGTTAAAAAAAAAAAAAATTGGTAATAAATTCTGGTATGAGAACAGTACGCGGACCCCATACACTTAGAATGGAGTCCCAAACGTCCAGTGTTTGCCACTGTCATGTGCATGCAAACACTGCTTCTGATCAGCGGTAATATCACAACCGCCCGTCAGAGAGATGCGGTTCCCACACCGTCATTGACCGCGTGAGCCCACAGCTGTGATCAGAGGTAAAAAGTTTAACTCTGATCACTGGTGTCACCTAATGGGACTACTACTCCCAAAAGCCAATGCCTGCTGCCGCTAATAAGTGAGAACAGGGGGAGACTGATGGGAATATTCAACAGCCTGTGCTTTAAATAAATAATAATAAAAAAAAGGCATGGTTTCCCTTGTATTTTTAATAACAAGCCTGGCAAAACTGACAGCTGCGGGCTGCAACTCTCAGCTGCCAGCGTTAGCAAGGTTGGTTATCAAGAATACAGGGGTCCCCTCGCTTTTTTTTTTTTTTTTTCTTTTAATTATTTGAATAATTAATTTGGAAAAAAAAAAAAGGCGTTGAGTCCCTCACATTTTTGACAACCAGCCAAGCTAATGTAGACAACTGGGGGCTGGTAATCTCAGGTTGGTATGGAGCCCTGGATATTCTCAATTCCCCCCCCCCCCCCACCAAGGCCTAGATATACAAGCCCACAGCCGCCCCAGAAAAGGCACATCTATTAGATGCGCCAATTCTGGCGCTTTTCCCATCTCTTCCCACTTTCCCTATGCTGGTGGCAAGTGGGGTTCATATTTGTGGGGTTGATGTCATCTTTGTATTGTCTGCTGACATCAAGCCCACGGCTTGGTAATGGAGAGGCGTCTATAATACACCTATCCATTATTAATCCTATAGTTATATGGTAAATAAGGACACAGCCAGAATAAAATCTTTTATTTGAAATAAAAACAAAACTTAGTTTTCCTTTTATTTAAAAATAAGTTATACTCGCCTAACTGAATCCCTCGTCTCTTGTAATAAAACAACAATATCCCTCAACTGTATGTCATTCTGTCCCACGCCGTAATCTATGTCTGAGATTTACTAGTTTTCAATATGGACGGTGCCAAGATGTGACCGTCCAGGCTGAGAACCACTAATGAATGAGCTGCTGCAATTGCAGCATCAGTGAGCAGCGGTGACGTCATTGAGGTTACCTCCGGTCACTGAGACTGCGTTCCTATCTGGGCCAATGAATTGCGATGAACTACGTCTGGTAAGATCACTGTGCTAGCACAGTGAGAAAAAGTCTTGCGGTGCAGAGGTCAGTTCACCAGGAGAATTTCACTTTGGTGAACTCGCCTCTGCACTCTGAGACTTTCTCACTGTGCAAGCGGTGATCTCACTGAGGTCACCGCAGTTCATTGGCCCAGCTGGGAAGATTTGTTCCCGTCATGGCTTGCATTTAGACGTATGTGCCGACGAGGCCATAGACACTAATGGTGCCGATAGTGTGCTCTGATGTGCATAGTTTCTGAGCGTGTGCGCCTATTGATATAGTGACTGTTACCTAGCTGTTGGTGATCGTAACTATGGAGACAAAGAGACACATGAGGAAAGAGACATAGCAAATTAGGAAAACTATACTAAATTTCTAATTGGAGGTATTTGCTAATACTATTATTACACCTGCTACACATCAGGATAGGATCTGGGTGATGGGAATACCCCTTTAAACTAAGATGTGTCCTGTATTTGGCTCCACAGGTGTCTGTAATTGATCATCCTGCTTAGTCAAATGGGGAACAAGTAGTCCTTGTGCTGTTTGGTATCATGGTATGTGTGAAAGGGATCAGAGGGCACATCTAAATAAATTCGGGATCTCCTATAGCATGAAGAGGACAATATATGCAAAATAATAGAGAGAGAGCATGCTGTACAAAACAGGATCACCAGAAAAATATTTAAATCAATTCTTTATCACTGCAGGCTACAAAAGGTAATTATAAAATCAATTAAAAAGTCAAAAAATGACTGTACACACAATCACCCAAAATAGGGTGACAAGCCAAGTCAGTGTATCAATGCTATAACCTCAATATCATATAGATTGGATCCAAGTTTGAAAATAACATTAATTACAGAACAATAAGATGTATGTATACAAGCTGTAAAAAATCACCCAGTATTAGCACCATCAAGTAGTTGATAAACATGTGCCCTAGCACATCAATAACATGCACTAGTCACATATTGAGAAGATATGCAATAGTGCATCACAAGTGATAGCCAAGTGACAATGACTTAACCTAACATACACACTGTATGCATGCTAGAATACAACATGTGCGATCAAATGGCAAATTACAACGCCCCATAAATAAAGTAGTGATAGTGCTGTGAGAAACCTCCAATATAGGAAGGGGGCTAGTACATGCGTGCATGGAGCTATGATGCCAATGGTGTTAGTCAATAAAGATGCATGGTGGCCTGGATCCAGGTAAAAGTCAAAGTAAATGACAGGGCAGAATGCCCAACGCGTGTAGTCAGCCAAGCGTGGCTTTCTCAGTGGCCTGTAAGTAAGGGTGTGTAGCACGCATTTTATATACATGTGAGGATCAGCTGTTTGGACTTACCAGAGGAGTAATGCAGAGTGTGTTTCATCTCCGCCCGGTTGAAAACAGCCGATTTCTCTTTTTGCCGTCTGCGCATGAGTCTATACACACGCTGGCCGCACTCTGCATTCCTCCACCGGTAAGTCCAAACAGCTGATCCTAACATTCATCTTATTATTCTCTAATGTTATTTTCAGACCTGGATCCAATCTATACGACACTGAGGTAATAATAACACTGATACGCTGTTTGACAGGGCTTGTCACCCTGTGTTTGTTACTTTTGTAGCTTGCATTAAAAAAGAATTTAATTTTTTTTTTTTTTCTGGTGATCCCGTTTTCTATAGCATGCTGTTTCTCTATAACTTTGCATGTTTGGTATCATGGTGTGGACCACACTGAACATCGATCGTGATGTTGCACATATTCTTCAGAAGGTCTATGTGTAGCCAACCTCCCATTACCTGGCCGCAAGAGGAAAATTGAAGAGACGGATAATACAAATGGCAACCAAAGCTCTAAGAACAACTTCCAAAGAGGTTAGAGGAGAACTCCTCCAAAGTCAAGGTACCTCAGTATCACACACCATCCATTGTTGTCTTGGTGGACTTCAGCGAAAACGACTGAGGAAGCCACTGTTGAAAGCAAATCCTTAACATAAGTGACTGGCATTTGCCAAAATGCAAAGTGACAAAGCTTCTGGGAGCATGGACATATGAAACACAACTGTAGCTTTTTGGCAAGTCACATCAGCTTTATATTAACAGATGCAAAAATGATGTTTTCAAAGAAAACATTGTACCCACTGTGACACATGGAGGAGGCTTGGTCATATTTTGTGGCTGCTTTGCTGCATCTTGCACCAAGGGGTCTTGAATCTGTGCAAAATGTGCTGCCCAGTGTCAGAAAGCTTGATCTGAGCCGCAGCTCATGGGTTCTCCAACAGGATAAAGGTCCAAGACTCACAGCTAAAAACATCCAATGATGGCTATGGGTACCGTTACACTTAGCAATACACCAGCGATCCCGACAACGATATGGATCGCTGGTGCATCGCTAAGCGGTCGCTAGTGAGCTGCCACACAGGCAGATCTCACCAGCGACATTGCAGGGGTCGCTACTTACCTGTCAGATGCGGCGATCCTGATGTCCTCCCGCCCGCGTCCACGCGTCGCTCGTCGGCGCCACAGGGAGCCCAGCAGGAAGTGGCCGACGAGGAATGGTCCAGGGAGTTCACGCGCGACCAACGATGAGTAGTGTGGGAGCGGGTCGGAGGTAAGTATCACATGCAGCGATATCGCTAGCAATATCGCTGCAACGTCACAATCGGTGACTTTACAGCGATATTGCTAGCGATATCGCAGTGTGTAACGGGGCTTAAGAGACAAGCATCGGACTCTTCTGAAGTGGCTTCTATGAGCCCTGATCTAAATCTCATCCAACATATGTGGAAGGTGCTGAAACCTGCAGTCTGGAGAAGGTGCCTTCACATCTGAGACACAAGGAGCAATCTGCTCATAAGGGGGCCAAAATACCTGTAGACAGGTGCAGAGGTCTCATTGAGAGTTGCATAAATTTGATTGTGTGTAGTGATTGCCTCAAAATGTTGTGCTGGAAAATGTTCAGTTAAGAATCCCATCATTTTTGACTAGGCTATTTTCATTAGTGTTTTTTTTTTCTTTTTTTCTTTTTAACATCTTTGTCTAAGCGTCTATCACAAATTCCATCATATTTATGGAAAATGACCGCAAAAATCATTGGGATACGTCAGGCATTCGGTTACCGTCATGTAAACGATCTTGCCTGTATTTGCTCATTTTAATTGTTTTGCCTTGTGCCAAAAAAGATGACACAGATGTGAGCATAGCAAACACCCACCTGAGTCTCGACCCGTTCTTGCACCCAGGGGTATAGCGATACATAGAACATCTAGTAGAAGCCAGGTAGTGAAGGCTTGTTTGGTTCCCACACATAGCACGGGCCCGGATGGATCCGATGTCGCCAGAACTGCTCCCTAGGACGACCAAAAGTGAGAGACCTTGGAGCCTGCTGGTAGCCCATGCCCCCTTGCAGCACACCCATGATCTGACATTACCTGGTAATTGACAAACAGGTGCTTCTCACTAAATTAGAATATCCTCAAAAAGTTAATTTAAGTTCTTCAATACAAAAAGTGCAACTCATATATTATACAGTCATTACAAGCAGAGTGACATTTTTCAAGTGTTTATTTCTGTTAATGTTGATGATCATGGCTTACAGCCAATGAAAACCCAAAAGTCATTTTCTCAGTAAATGGGAATTTACTTTATAGCACCAGCTTGAAAAATGATTTTAAAATCTGAAATGTTGGCCGACTGAAATGTATGTTCAGTAAATGCACTCAATACTTGGTCGGGGCTCGTTTTGCATCAATTACTGCATCAATGCGGTGTGGCATGGAGGCGATCAGCCTGTGGCACTGCTGAGGGGTTATGGAAGCCCAGGTTGCATGGATAGCAGCCTTCAGCTCGTCTGCATTGTTGGATCTGGTGTCTCTCATCTTCCTCTTGACCATACCTGGGGTTAACGTCAGGTGAGTTTGCTGGCCAATCAAGCACAGTGATACTGTTGTCTTTAAACCAGGTATTGGTACTTTTGGCAATGTGGACAGGTGCCAAGTCCTGCTGGAGTATGCAATTTCCATCTCCAAAAGGCTTGTCAGCAGAGGCAAGCATGAAGTGCTGTATAAATTTTCTGGTAGACAGCTTGATAAAACACAGTGGACCTACAGCAGCGGATGACATGGCTCCTCAAACCATCACTGATTGTGGAAACCTCACACTAGACCTCAAGCAGCTTGGATTTTGTGCCTCTCCACTCTTCCTCCGGACACTGGGAGGAACCTTGATTTCCAAATGCAAAATTTTACTTTCGTCTGAAAACATCTTGGACCACTGAGCAACAGTCCACCTACTAGTAGTCTTTTTTTTTTTTTTTTTTTTTTTCTGGGCCAGGTAGGATGCTTCTGGCGTTGTGTATTGGTCATGAGACAAGGAATGTGACACTTGTAGCCCATATCCTGGATACGTTTGTGTGTGGTGGCTCTTGAAGCAATAAATCCAGCAGCAGTCCGCTCCATGTGAATCTCCCCCAAATGTTTGAATGGCCTTTTCTTAATAATCCTTTCAAGGCTGTGGTTATCCCGGTTGCTTATGCACCTTTTTCTACCATACTTTTTCCTTCCACTCAACTTTCCATTCATATGCTTGGATACAGCTCTCTGTGAACAGCCAGCTTCTTTAGCAATGACCTTTTGTGGCTTACCCTCCTTGTGGAGTGTGTCAAAGACTGCCTTCTGGACATCTGTCAAGTCAGCAGTCTTCCCCATGATTGTGGAGCCTACTGAAACAGACTAATGCTTAAGAAGCCTTAGCAGGTTTTTTTTTTTTTTTTTTTTTTTTTTTTTTTTAATCTAACTTACTGAGATAATGACTTTTGGGTTTTCATTGGCTGTAAGCCATAATCGTCAACATAACAGAAATAAACACTTGAAATCACTGTAGTGACTCTGTATATTGAGTTTCACTTTTTGTATTGAAGAACTGAAATGAATGAATTTTTGATGATATTCTAATTTTGTGAGAAGCACCTGTATATTTTGCTTATTTCCTTAGTCCTATCAGTATTGTATTTGCATATCTGACCATTATATACCGTATTTTTCGGACTATAAGACGCACCGGACCATAAGACGCACCCCAATTTTCAGAAGGAAAATAGGGAAAAAAATAATAATGTGTCAAATGGGGTCCGTCTTACAGTCCGAATTCACCATACCTGGGAAGGGATCTGGCACAGGTGGAGGAGTGGTCCAGGCTCGTGCGGTGGCGGCTCTGTGCTGGGGCTGTGGCAGCTGGGCTGGGGCAGCAGGGCTGTGCTGGGGCAGGTTGGCTCTGTGGGGTGAGGGTGGCGGCTCTCTGTGCTCCGGTGCAGGGGCGGCAGCTCCGCCAGCATTTCCTCCAAGCCCGGAGGCCCCCGCACTTCCCTTGCTGGCCGCCGCCATGTTGCGGTGGCCTCCAGGAGCATGGACGCCGGAAAGATGGCCGCCGGTCCGGGGACGGCGCATGCGCAGGTTCAGATCTCGTCCCGAGATCTCAGGGGACGAGATTCAAATCTCGGCAACGCTGCCACCACCGCACTACAGAGCCCCGCGGCACCCGCACCAGCCTCAGAGGTAGGAACATTGCGACCATAAGACACACCCCCCACTTTACCCCAAAATTTTTGGGGAAAAAAGTGCGTTTTATGGTCTGAAAAATACGGTATGTATAAACCATTATGTATATAATGTATTGTCTAGTGTGCTCTTAAGGCGATTAAATTATATAATTTAACCTTTGGCTGCTCTTTTATCTCAATCTACGAATCCACACGTCCGCTTTTCGGATTAAAAGTACTGTCACACCTAGCGATGTGCCAGCGATCCCGACCAGCGAAATGACGCGGTCAGGATCGCTGGTACATCGCTAAGTGGTTGCTAGTGAGCTGCCACACAGGCAGATCTCACCAGCGACATCGCAGGGGTCGGCGGTCGCTACTTACCTGTCAGACGAGGCGATCCTGACGTCCTCCCGCACGCGTCGCTCGTCTCCACAGCAGGAAGCTGACGACGAGAAATAGTCCAGGACGTTCTCGTGCGATCAGCGATAACCAGCGGGGGCGCGGTCGGAGGTAAGTATCAGACATAGCGATATCGCTATAACGTCACAAAAGCCAGTGACATTATAGCGATATTGCTAGCGTTATCGCTTATTGGGACAGGCCCTTAACTTTCTATGCTACCGGGGCTGGTTTCTGGCCTGATATAAGCCCAGTCCACTAACGGGATTATCTCTAACAAGGAACTGTTTGCTGCCATCCTGTTAGAGCTGCCATCTGTTTCAATTTTGTTGGTGAACTGGGCCTCTCAGCCTGTCAGCGTTGTGAGCGAGTGTGCTGCCACATCCTCTCGCTCCCTGGAGGCGTGTGTCTGTCTGCGCCAAGCTGACCTTGTGTGTCCGTAGGGCAGTGGTCCCCAACCTTTCTAACCTTGAGAGCCACATCCAGCTCTTGACAGTGGATCGTGAGCCATGTTCAGCTTTGAGAGATGGTCACAAGCTACATCTGGCTCCCACACTCCCTCACATTAGTGGCAACCAAAGCCCCTATTATGGGTATGGACGATAAGAATGAACAGTCAACGGAGCGCTAGGAACACACGGACAAAAATTGGTTGTTCTTTAGCCCACAACGTGTTTCGACGGTAACCCAGTCTTCATCAGGTGGCAATTTATTATTACGAGACAGGAAGGAATGCTGTCATGTGACAGGCTATTCATGTGATTGTTGACAGCAATCAAAAATCAAATGATTAGCCTGTCAAATGACAGCATAAAAATACACAGGAATGCACAATAAGAAAGACAACAAGAAGAATAAAAATACATGGTAAAATACATAAAACGTAAGATTAAGAACAATTGTATTACAATAAAAATTTTATATGGCGAAAAAGGGGAGTAAAAAGGATAAAATGAATAAATTATCTCGTCACTTTCTCAGTAGTCAAATTCAAACCCTCAGGGGCCAATGTACCTAGCTTAGGTAAATATCCAAAAACTTTCCTGATTAATTAAGTTGCTGTAAAGATCAGCTACAGTATTTGGTATATAAGCAATAATTATTAACTTTAATGATTTTGGATCCTTCTGATGCGTAGTAAGGAAATGTTTGGACAAACTATGCAGTGGAAAACCATTTTGATTGTTTTGGCGGTGCTTATTTAGCCGCGCGTGCATGGTCTGTATGGTGCGGCCTACATATTGGAGCCCGCAACTGCATTCCAGTAAGTACACTACAAAAATTGATTAGCCGTTAACAAAATTATTCATTTTATAACTAATGCCCGTGGTGTTAGATCTAAATTCCTTTGCACCGTTAATAATAGATAAACGGCATAGGCACTTCGCAGTTAAACCAGGGGAAGAGTCTTGAGGAGATCATTTGCATATTCCCAGTGCCTTCTGGGATAAGTGAAGAGTCTCCGCGAGCTCAACGATCACTGGGTTTTGGCCGTTGCAGCTGAAAAGAGGAAATCTGCGTGCGAATTTTGGCTCATCTTTCATCGTTTTTAAGAAATCTCAAGATGGAAGAGGCCAGGAGCCATTTGGTGAGCTGCATTTCTTGCTACATGTTCACAGATTTACCAGTGGAAAAGCCAAACTTCACATGCCACAAATGCAAGCTTGTGACCCTGTTGGAGGAAAAGTTGCAAAATCTCGAAGAGAGGTTAGCTACATTGAAGATCATTAAGGAAGGTGAAGAGTTCTTAGACAGAGCAGAATTCTCTCTTCATGTTACAGAAAGAGAAGAAATTCGAAGTGCACCTGAAGAAACAGAGGAATGGAGACATGTGACCCAGAGAAGCAGGCGGATCGGGAGGCAGTCAGCACCCATACTGCTCAGAAACCAGTACCAGGCTCTCACGCAGGAAAACGATGAAGAAATATATCAGGATAAGACTTTGCCAACAAACAGCAACCTTGTACGCCTTCAGAGTCGTCCTGGATGGAGAAAGAAAAATGTTGTGAAGAAGAAACGGAGAGTGGTGGTCATGGGGGATTCCCTGTTGAGAGGAACAGAGGCCGCTATCTGCAGACCGGATATAACTTCAAGAGAAATGTGCTGTCTTCCAGGTGCAAAAATTAAAGATGTGTCTGACAGGATATCAGGACTCTTCAGACCTACAGATGACTACCCATTCCTGCTACTACATGTGGGGACAAATGACACCGCAAGAAACGACCTGGAAACCATCTGCAGAGACTTTGAAGACTTAGGCAAGAAAGTGAAAGAACTGGGAGCACAGGTGGTCTTCTCTTCCATCCTCCCAGTGGATGGCCATGGAACAAGGCGGTGGAATAAGATTCTGCAGGTGAACAACTGGCTACGTCGATGGTGCCGTCAGCAACGATTTGGATTTCTGGATCACGGAGTGAACTACTTATACGATGGACTACTTGCTAGAGATGGGGTGCACCTTACGAAGACTGGAAAGCAGGTATTTGGAAGTCGCCTTGCTACACTAGTAAGGAGAGCTTTAAACTAGAACAACGTGGGAAGGGAAGCAAAAGACCAGAAAAAGCCATACACCTGACAAATGCTATTGAGAACTTTGCTATTAGAAGTGGAAAGGAAGAACAAAGACGAAAGAATCTAATTAATAAAAATATTGGAGAAAGAGAAACCAATCACAAACTAAAATGTTTCTATACTAATGCACAAAGCATGGGCAACAAACAAGGAGAATTGGAACTACTAACACAGGAAAAGAAATATGATGTCATTGGAATCACTGAAACTTGGTGGGATAATACACATGATTGGAATACAAGACTAGAAGGATACAACTTATTTGCAAGAAACAGACTTGATAAACGAGGAGGAGGTGTTGCATTGTATGTTAGAAACGCGTATATCTGCACAGAGATTGAAGCTTCAGAGACTGGGAGTTCTGTGGAAACTGTTTGGGTAAGAATACAAGGACAGAACAATGGAAAGGACACCATTGTAGGCATTTACTACAGGCCGCCTGTGCAAACTGAAGATATGGATGAACTCTTTATGCATCAAATGGCCAAGTTCTCCAAAAAATATGACACAGTTGTCATGGGAGATTTCAACTATCCAGACATTTGTTGGGAATCTCTCTCAGGCAAAACAGGTCAAGGAAATTCTTATCCTCTCTTGCTGACAACTTTATCTTCCAAAAGGTAAGGGAGAAAACAAGGGGAACTGCTACCTTGGATCTAATTCTTATAAACAGGGAGGAAATGGTTGAGGAGGTAAAAGTGGCTGGGACCCTAGGAGGTAGCGACCATGCTATTTTAGAATTTTGGATAACTAGAGGCGGAAGACCTGTGAAGACTCAGACGTCAAGGTTAGATTTCAGAAAGGCAGATTTTAAGGGATTCAGAAAGAGAATTGGAGGGATCCAATGGCTGGATATCCTTAAAGACAAAAATGTCCAGGAAGGATGGGAAATCTTGAAAAATGAAATTCTCAAAGCACAGTTGTTAACAATTCCGAAAAGAGGGAAGAATAGGAAGCATTTAAGGAAACCAGGATGGATGAACACAGAACTTAAGCACATGCTAAAAAGGAAGAAAAAAATGTTTATAAAATGGAAAGAGGGAGGCATATCTAAAGAAGAATATAATGCTGTCTGCAGAACCTGCAGGGCACAAATCAGATTATCTAAAGCTGAAAATGAATTGAGGCTTGCAAGAGATGTCAAAAGCAATAATAAAGGATTTTGGGGATATGTCAAAAGTAAAAAAAGTCAAAGATGCTATAGGATTTTTACAGGATGAAAATGATGAAATGGTAAGACAGGATGTTGAGAAGGCTGAACTTTTAAATTCCTAATTTGCATCTGTTTTCTCTCAGAAAGGAAATGTAACATCAACTGTTATTCACTGTCCTATTAAGGGAATAGAAGAATCCAGGATATCTATAAACAGAAAGATAGTGAGGAAACACTTAGCTAACCTAAATGAATTCAAGTCTCCAGGTCCAGATGAATTACACCCCAGAGTACTGAAGGAGATAGCAGAAGAAATTTTTGAACCCCTCTCCATAATCTTTGAAAATTCTTGGAGAACAGGAGAAGTGCCAGAAGACTGGAGAAGAGCAAATGTTGTTCCGATCTTCAAAAAGGGGAAGAAGGTGGACCCAGGCAACTATAGGCCGGTGAGTCTGACTTCTATACCAGGAAAGATCTTTGAACAAATTATTAAACAACATGTATGTCAATACCTGGATAAGAATGAAGTGATTAAACAGAGTCATCATGGGTTTGTAACTAATAAGTCATGTCAGACTAATTTAATTTCCTTCTATGACGGTATTACTGATTGGGTGGATCAAGGAAATGCTGTAGATATAGTATATCTTGACTTCAGCAAAGCATTTGACAAAGTCTCTCATACAATCCTTATTGAAAAAATGACTAAGTATGGAATGGACAAGGCAACTGTTAGGTGGATTCATAACTGGCTTAGTGATCGGACCCAAAGAGTGGTCGTAAATGGCTGCACATCCAGTTGGAAGAATGTCTCAAGTGGGGTACCACAGGGCTCTGTCCTGGGCCCTGTATTGTTCAACATCTTTATCAACGATTTAGATGAAGGAATTGAGGGTAAACTGATTAAATTTGCTGATGACACAAAGCTAGGAGGGATAGCTAATACTAGAGAAGAGAGAGAGAGGATTCAAAAAGATTTAAATAAACTGGAGAAGTGGGCAGCAACTAACAGAATGGTTTTTAACAGGGAGAAATGCAAAGTACTACATCTGGGCAATAAAAATGAAAAAAGCATATATAGAATGGGAGGAATAGGGCTAAGTGACAGCACATGTGAAAAAGACTTGGGTATACTAATAGATCACAGACTGAATATGAGTCAACAGTGTGATGCAGCAGCAAAAAAGGCAAATGCAATTCTAGGATGTATTAACAGAAGCATACAGTCTAGATCAGTGATTTTCAACCTTTTTTGAGCCGCGGCACACTTTTTATACGTAAAAAATCCCGGGGCACACCACCAACCAAAATGGCACAAAATAACACTAAAACAGTACATATTATACATATAGTTAATAATATAGATTCTAAATGTATTTTTACTCACTCAGTGTGAAACCTGGGCCTGTTTCGATAAACACAAAAGGGATATCCTGGCAGGAATGGTGGAAAGACACACACGAAGCTCTTCCTCAACAGATCTCAGTCTCTCCCTGTTTTTAGTTTTTATCGCAGTCAAGCTTGAGTGGCAGTCAGTCTTCATGACTGCTGAAGACCGGCAAAATATATAATTTATTATTCCACACATACAGCTCTCACAGAGTTCACTCTTGGGGGTTTTAAATCAGCTTCTTATCACCACAAGAGCTGCTTTTTAAGCCCTCAAGAGTGAAATATGCCTGGCAGAGGTCCTTTCAATAAATTATTTATTTTAAAAAAGTTAAATAAAAAAGGATAACCCACTCATATATACAATCCCATGTAACCTCATACATACAGTCCCATGTATTCCCGTGTATATATATATATATATATATATATATATATATATATATATACAGTCCCATGTAAAGTCATACATACAGTCCCACGTATATGAGCCACATAATTATCAGCATATTATATATATATATATATATATATATATATATATATATATATATATATAGTATATGAGCTGGCGCTTGTACTCCAGCCTCATGGCCATAGTATTTCTCATTGTACCCCTTTATATTGCAGTATATGAGCCACATAATTATCCCTTTCTTTTAGTAATATGCCCCATCATTATCCCCTTCTTGTAGTAATATGCCCCATCATTATCACCTTCTTGTAGTAATATGCCCCATCATTATCACCTTCTTGTAGTAATATGCCCCATCATTATCACCTTCTTGTAGTAATATGCCCCATCATAATCCCCTTCATGTAGAAATTGCCCATTCCACTACCTCCATCATTTCCTTCTCCCCACCACCCCATTATTGCCCTTTCAACAACCCCATCATTGCCCTCTCCCCACCACCGCCTTCTTATCACCCCCATCACCGCCTTCTCCATTGCCCTCTCCCCATCACCGCCTTCTCCATGACTCCCATCATTGCTTCTCATCACATCCATCAACTCACCTACACACGCACACAAACACACACCTCTCACCTAGACACACACACACACACACACCACTCACCTCTCCTCACCGGCAGCTTCCTCTCACTGGCACAGCAGCCGCGGGGCTGAATGATGATGTCATCCAGCCGCGCCGCTGACTGCTGTGTCAGGGAGGAAGCGACACAGGAACACGGGACTGCTGCCTCTCCGACCCGCCGCCCTGCTTGCCTCCACATGGCTAATTTGCATCGCATGTAAATAGCCATGCGGACACGCGGCACACCCGACCATGTGTCGCGGCACACTAGTGTGCCGTGGAACACTGGTTGAAAACCACTGGTCTAGATCACGTGAAGTCATTATCTCCCTCTACTCCTCTTTGGTCAGACCTCATCTGGAATATTGTGTCCAGTTTTGGGCACCACATTTTAAAAAAGACCTCAACAAACTGGAGCAAGTTCAGAAAAGAGCGACCAGAATGGTGACCGGTCTGCAAACCCTGTCTTATGAGGAAAGGTTGCAGGATTTGGGAATGTTTAGTTTGCAAAAGAGAAGACTGAGAGGAGACTTAATAGCTGTCTACAAATATCTAAAGGGCTGTCACATTGTAGAAGGATCAACTTTATTCTCATTTGCACAAGGAAAGACTAGAAGCAATGGGATGAAACTGAATGGGAGGAGACACAGATTAGATATTAGAAAAAACTTTTTGACAGAGTGATCAATGAGTGGAACAGGCTGCCACGAGAAGTGGTGAGTTCTCCTTCAATGGAAGTCTTCAAACAGAGGCTGGACAGACATCTGACTGGGATGATTTAGGGAATCCTGCTTTGAGCAGGGGGTTGGACCAGATGGCCCAGAAGGTCCCTTCCAACTCTACGATTCTATGATTCTACAAGCAAAACAACCGGGGTTCCTAACTGATGTTGCTCCAGACCCAAGAGAAGGATTCAAAGTTGTACTCTCCGTAATCTTGTTGCACTGAGTTGTACGTCTTCTCCTATATACTGTTCTGGGCCGGACAGGAATATGTCCAGAGAGTATAGGCTCACCCTTCAGAATAAACCAATATTTCATCAGAGGTTTCTGTATCCTCACATGTGATTGGTTAAACGTGGTGACAAAGCACCATTTGCCAAATTCCGAAGCGGAATGACCATTGGTTTTCCTATTTTTGATCTTATCTATACAGTCTTTCTGGGAAAATTATTTGGCTTTTAAAAATGCACCCTGGCCCAGTTTTTTTTGGGGTAGCCTTTATTTTTTTGAAACGTTGTTTCAAAATGTTTGCTTCAATGTGAAAATCGGTGTCCCTAGTGCAATTCTTCCTGATTCTCCAGAATTGCCCATATGGGATATTGAGAATCCAGCCCGGGGGGGTTCAAAGGATTTTTATGGACTTTAGGAAGAAAGTATTCTCAATCACTCTTGAATGTACCAGCTCCTGTTCATCACAACCTCCCCGCCCCCCCTTGTCCGCATTTTGTCATTGTTCTCCCTCAGACCTAATAGCCGCTTTCTCACCGACTCTTAGGTTATTTGTCTTTTTGCAACCAGTAGACAATGACAAACTTCCTTGAAAATCAACTGTTGGAATGTCTCAAAATGAGAACCCTTATGATGAAGGGGATGAAAATTACTCGAGGGAGTCTTCAGATCAAAATGTACAAAGGGACTTATTGCATTATCAGACATATTTGACTTAGAACTATCTAATCTATTTTTACCCTCAATCAGAAAATGAAGCTGTACGGTCAACTTCCTAATAAATTAGTTTAGGTCGAGATAAAGATCCAAAACATTAAGAGCTGAGTCAGGACAGAAGGACAGTCCACGCTCATGGAGTGTTTTCTCATCAATAGTCAGATCATAATCGGACAAATTGGATACTACTAGGATTACCATTTGCACTAATTAAATCTTCAATTCCTCCTTCACAGAGGGACTTGGGGGCAACCCAATGCTTCTTCCTTATAGCCTCTGTGATGTTGATAATCCTGTCTGTTTCCGTTTTCAACATGAAATAATCCATGACCGGCACATCCAGCTCTGAGAGAGGGTCGTGAGCCATGTTCAGCTTTGAGAATTGGTCACGAGCTACATCTGGCTCCCACACTCCCTCACATTAGTGGCAACCAAAGCCCCCATTATGGGTATGACTGCCCAAGCTTTTCCACAGAAGCAGTATACCAAGATCCAAGGGTTCCCACGATTACCCCCCCCCCCCCCCCCTTCAGTATTCTCCCATCTAGCACTCCCACCACAATGTCATATCCAGCTTAAAGCACCTCCACTGACCCGTAGTATCATCCTGTCTCCAGCACACCATCCTTAAATTATCGCTAAACCCCTAAAGGGCCTGTCACCCTAAGTGATATCGCTATAATGTCACTGGTTTTTGTGACGTTATAGCGATGTCTGATACTTGCCTCTGACCGCTCCCCCGCTGGTTATCGCTGATCGCGCGAGAACGTCCTGGACCGTTTCTCGTCAGCTTCCTGCTGTGGAGACGAGCGTGGACGCGGGCGGGAGGAAGTCAGGATCGCCTCTGACAGGTAAGTAGCGACCGCCGACCGGTGAGATCTGCCTGTGTGGCAGCTCACTAGCGACCACTTAGCGATGCACCAGCCATCCTGACCGTGTCATATCGCTGGTCGGGATCGCTGGTACATAGTTAAGTGTAACAGTACCTTAAGACCAGTATATGTGCATCCAGATCTGCTCTTTTGTGCTGGACTACTCTCAAAATTCACCATTTTGAGATGTGCTCTTCATAGCTCTTTGCCAGACCTGGAGCTAATGCAGGCAGCCGTGAGCCACATGTGGCTCCCGAGCTACAGGTTGGGCATCAATGCCCTAGGAGGTGTGGAACGTCATGTTGGGACAAGTGAGGAGACCATACCTTGTGATCTCGCTGATGTAATGGTGACATCAGGTGAGGTGCAGGTTCGTCACATGGTGGCACCGGAGAGATTCTGCTTGATCTCTCTGGTGTCATCTTTCACAATGCCCTTTTATGTAATGTTGCGATACAAGCAATGGTTTATAACAGTAAGTTGACAGATTGTGCCTTTCTTTTTATAGGAGTTGCTTGCAGTCGGGGACAGCTGTCTGTTTTTAGAAGACCTGGAACTCTTGACGCCCCTGTTAAGATGAAGATACAGTTTCGAGCCTTCTCGGAGACTACTGTGTATTTTGCCTCTAAAGATGGTGCCAGTAAGGATGGATCTGGCGATGGAAAGGTACAATTAGTTTGGAAACGCATTGTCCTGTGATTCTGGAGCTTCGTTTTAGTCACTCACTTGATGCACTTTTTCTATGAGCAGAAAACCGTAAATGAAGGAGGTGGTAAGAAGTCTTCTGGCAGTTCAGGGAAAGGTGGCAATCAGCTGCGCTGCCCGAAGTGTGGAGACCTGTGCACCCATGTAGAGACGTTTGTCTGTAAGTTCTCGTATAGCTTTATGCATTGACACAGTGTGACCACGTCTGTGGCAACTTTCACTAAATCCTTGTGCCCATTCTCTCTCCAGCCTCTACTCGATTTGTCAAGTGTGAGAAATGTCACCACTTCTTTGTCGTTCTGTCGGAGGCAGATTCCAAGAAATCGATAAACCGAGAGCCCGAGACTGCTGCTGAAGCTGTGAAACTAGCATTTCAACAGAAACCACCACCACCACCCAAAAAGGTGCCCTGAATGATTTTGCGACTCCCTGAGGGTCATATAGTCTGTATTCCCACCTGTAATGCAGTCTTTAGGATTGGTTTATGAGCCAAAGGTGCCGATGTGTACAAAATGGCTGGTGTTTATGTAGGGGGGGTGGAAATGACGTACTATTATGCACACGTATGAAACTGGATGTATATGTGGATGCCTGGTGAAGTCCATATGCCGCATTTTGACTACACGTGTGGGCATGATTATCTTGTCAAACCTGTAGAGACTGAATACCTCTCATAGGAGACATTAGTTTATAACTGGATGAATTGTATGAAGTCTGTGGTGAATCCTCAGCATTATGCACAACATACTGCATGAATATGTGGTTTTAGGTCAAGATCCTCATTGGAAATCTTGAACGGTGTGTGGGTTTAACCTTTGAAATGGGTTATACCCTTGTCTCCATTACTTGGCTGTAGTGGTGATGTTGCTGCAGTCTCTAACTGGGCTCAGCGGCTTGTACCGTTTAGGTGGTTATAGCCAAGGGACTCAGTGATTGGCTGCAGTGCTGTTTACATGACCTCAGCGCTTCAGGCAATAGCGGACACTGTGATCAGCGGCGGAGACCCAGTGCTGAACCCTAGGAGGGTTTTGTGCTTTTTGTTTTTAAATCTATTTCTTACATCTGAGTACGGTTGTACTCAGTACTTTGTAGCATGTGCATGGATTTCTGCAAATCCTATTCAGATAAAGGGAAGAATTGCAAATAATTGCAGTTCTCCCATGTGTGAACATACCCTTGTAATGTGTACTCATGAGCCCATTGTGAGAAAAGGAAGTACAAAATATTGGTCCTTGCAGCAGGGCAATATGGGCTGTGAGGAAGTAAACCAAAATGTCCTAGGTGTTTCAATTCCTTTCAAGGAGAACGCTTTGGTGAAAAAGTTGCATAACTTTTCATTATACGTGATTAAACTGGAAGACCCCTTTAATAATTGAGTTCTCAGCTGATTGTTAGACAGGCTCAGTTTTCCCGGTTGCCTGAAGGTATGTATAATTGATATCCAATCAGCCATTGATTACGAACGATGTCCTGTATGCCATGGGAGGACAAATGTTCCTATGGAAAATGGTCTCAATTGTTCCGAATATTCGCGTTTATTCTCCTTCGCTTACTGATATGAGAGGAGGTATGGTAGGGCCTTGACAGATCTTAGTGTAGAAAAGGAAAGCTCTAATTATATCTTAATGGATGTTGGGGGAAAAAGTGTTGTTGTGGTTTTTTTTTTTTTTTTTTTGTTTAGAGCAGATTTTGCTAAACAATTAAAGGGGTTGTCTGGGGAGTAAAAAGAAATGTACAAAATGTTCAGATACTGTTTAAAATAATTGAATATATATGACCCAAACTCTGCCCCCTATCCCCTGCACCTTCTGTTTCTCCGCTGCCAGTTGCCTCTCCAGTCTGTCATTTTTGCTATAGCAATGGTGTCCCGACCCAGTGACTGCTGAGGCCACTCGTGGCAGTAATCTGCCGCACTGGTTTTATTGATGAAACAGAAGCAGTAGGGAATTTGGGAGGTGAGTATTGCAGCTTCAAATTTTTTTTTTTCATTCTTGTACATTTTATTGGAAAACAAATGCTATGTTTTATAGAAGAGTTTTTTGTTTGTTTTTCCTCCTCCACTTCATCATTGCACTGACAGACATCCCCCACAATATATCAGCAGCGACGTTCACTTTTGAGTAATTGTCAATTCATTGCAGATCTATAACTACCTCGACAAATATGTGGTGGGCCAGTCGTTTGCGAAGAAGGTTCTTGCTGTAGCTGTGTACAATCATTACAAGCGGATATACAATAACATCCCAGTTAACATAAGGCAGCAGGCAGAAGTGGAGAAACAGACGTCTCTGACCCCGCGAGGTGAGCTAGGTCCTGTTAATATGTGCATGGAGCAATGCTGGAAAACTTTCCCGATGCCTACGGTGGCAGCTGCATCCATCTCATGTACCCGACCATTCAAACAGTATGTGATCTTTGGTCACGTCTTCACTACAATTGACATCTCAGACAATTGTGGGAGCAGGGGGCTAATTATTTTATTCTGGAATACTGGCATAAAGTCACACTTTCCACACCTGTGAGCTGAATTTGCCTTCTACTGGATAATCCAGTTGGTAACCAGGTATCAGTGGTGAATTTGCACCCCAATGAATGGATCTGGTGGAGCTGCCTGTACAGAGCCCTTTTGCCTTCAGGCCATGTCATGGCCTCTCCTGGTGTGCAGCCTCAGTGTAGTGGAAAGATCTGTGACGTGCTGACTGCTCAGACCTCAGTCTGGCTGCCTCTGTCGTTCCATAGGTTTGTGCTCTTTTCTGCACACACCAGCAAACACTGTCCTACATCTAAGTATTGCCTTATATATGTATCCGACCACAAAGTCTCTGACTGGTGGGGAAAAGACTCTGGTCATGTTGGAGACATCTCGATGTATAAATACCATCATCTGCTTTGCTTTTCTCCTCCATTGCTACACCAGTCTGGATCATAAGCTGCTTCTGTTTGTATCATATGCTTTTTTTTTTTTTTTTGCCTTGGCTACTGATTAACCTCTGCCCCTTCTCTTCAGCATGCTTGTCCTCTGTTACCTTTCGTCATGCTGGCTCAACTGGGCTTTGCTGTGTGCAGACGTCATGAGAAGTGAATTATTAAATGTTAAAGCACCCCTCCACTTGTGTTTTTTTTTTTTTTTTTTTTTTTTTGTTTGTTTTTTTTTTGTTTTTTTTGTTTTGGTGCAGAAGGGGTGCTACTAACGTAAGTTCTCCGACCATACTATTCTATTTAATCCGCTGCAGTCTTCAGCTATTCCCGGGGCTGCTCCGGTCCTCCTTCACTATCTTGTGACCACATTTTCTGACTGACCAGAAGTCAAAGGTAACAATCACAAGCTCTCAATGCAAGTCTGCGAGAGGCTCATTCTGGCTTTGAGACTCCTATTGAGTTGTGATTTCCAGATTGCCTAGCAAACACTGGAGTGATCTGAAAGGTCACAAACTACTGAAAAGCAGCCGAAGCGGTGCTGAGAACAGATGAAGACGGCAGCTGGTAAGTATATGACTTGGGGCAGAGAGCTTCGATTGGTGGCACCACTCCAACAGTAAAATAAAAACAACCTAGAGTGATGCTTTCAGTCTGATTTTTGTTGCAGAAATACTGTTACTACTGGTTATAAAACAGGATGGGAAAAGTGTCAATCATTTTAAATACACCTTCCTCCCACCCCACCCCCTTGATTTGCCTCCATCTCCTCCCTCCTGCTTATTTGACAGCTCAGGCTTCATAGTGCCTGAGAAGGCTGGAGATGGATGGAAACTAAGCAGGTGGGAAGATAGTAAAATGATTGACCATTCCATGGAGCACCGAGTGCCTGTTCTTGGTTTGAACAGTCATTTTGTGCTTACAGTCCCTTTTTAAGTGCACCTTCCCACCTACATGAAAAGCCAGAACTGTCAATGAAAGAAAAGGGGTGGGGTGGTGGAGATACATGGTCTTTTTGTGCTGACAGACTCCCTTTAATGTTTTTTGATATGCTGCAGCCAAGCACTATATTGACCTGTAGTGGTCTGTGCCCTCAAGCTCCCTGTCACTGATTGCTCAAACCTGGGCACAGTAATGCTGATGGTACACACACACACAGTGATGTACACACTCAGTCTTTTTGTTGAGCCCGTTTAATAATCGAAGACCTTCTACTTCTTCTTTGATTTGTGAGCAGTGTTGGACGCAGGTCCAAGACCCATACCACTCCGCAGTACTTATTACCAGTAAATTTGTCTTTATCGCCTTATTGGGGGACACAGATTACCATGGGTGTATGCTGCTGCTGCTAGGAGGCTGACACTATGCAAAACAAGAAAATTAGCTCCTCCCTGGCAGTATACACCCACCGACAGGCACCAAGCACCTCAGTTTGTGCTTAGTGTCTGTAGGAGGCGGACCGGGATCTCCCCAGATCCGCAGTTAACTTTTTTTCCCTTAGGTTTTCTAGTGGAACGTTTTTAATTCTTTGTCTTTTGTCTTTCAGATTCAAGTCGGGAAACAGGGTGTAAGTTTCACCCTGCTTTCCCATATCAGGCGGCTGAGCGAGCAGTGTGGCGTACCCCACATCGCAACTCTCAGTACGCTGGCTGGACTTTTTCCCTATCACCTTCTGGTGCTATGGGATGTGGACAGGTGGCTGGTCCTTGCCAAATCCCCCTCCTCACCCCTCTCTCGGGACAGGGCTGAGAGGAAGACGGCGATCGCAAGTAGTGCATCCTCCTCATCCAACAAGAGGTTAACGCCGTCTTCTGCAGGATGCGGGTACAGAGGACATTTCCCAGCGGCTTGCCTTATGCTCGTGGGCCTCTGTGATCATCCTCTTCAGGGACGTCAGGTAAGTGCCTGTACGATCCCTCCAGCCCCGCAGTGTTACCAGAGAATCCCATCGGCAGTAACAGCTACAGGCTTCCCTGTTTGAATCTCCCACCTCTCTCCCCTGCCTGCCGCGCACCGCTCTCATCAGCCGCGCGCCTTCCTATCTATATTCAGGGGGGCACAGAACAATTCACAGCCTGGGCAGGGATTTCAAGGGAATCTGCGGGCATTGTACCGTAATATCGGCGTTTTTTATTGTCCCGAGTAGTTATCAGGCACCGGGCTGCGGCGGCATCAGTTTCACTTTCACTTTCGTTTCAGCTGTTTTCAGTGCGTTTTCTCCTCCTTCTGAGCGCGCTTTCCTGCGCGCCTTTCCTATCCTATCACAGGGCTCCTTTCTCTTTTGCCTAGCCAGCCCCCTTCTCACCGCGCCCTCCTTGCTGCCCTTATCCAATCGCGGCTCAGCTACTAAGCTCCGCCCGCCGCTTCCTTTATACAGTACTTCCTGGTCGTCTTTTCTCTTCCTGTGTTGCGTGGGGGACACGTCGGCTTTCTCTGCTCGCATGAATGTCGGTAGGCTCTGCGGCTCAAATTAGCTCCTCTCCGCATTTTTTCCCCCTAACTCGTCTGGCCATTCAGCGCAGGTTACTTAGGCCCAACCCTTCAAGGGGTCTCAGCTTCAGGCCCACAGCTACCCACTACGCTTGTGCGTGCTGTAATAAGAAGTGGGCTTCATGTCAGTCATCCCCCTTCTGTCCGTCCTGCAGACCTTCCATTATGTCTGCCTCTCAGGAGCACACCGAGTCCCGGGATGAGGATACTCCACCTCCCCCAGAGTGGACCGTGGTAATGTCTCACTCGGTCGCTGACTTGACTAAAGTTTCTCAGTCTCTGGTCCAGGTCTTAGAACGATTGCCTCGGCTAGCTACAGCCACCTGCGCACCGACCGCCTCTCAAGGTGAGTCGTCCGCACCTGACCTTGGCCTTCAGAGAGAAAGATCGGGCAGGAGTTCTAGGCGATGACTCCCAATCGGGGTCTAGTTCAGACGCCGACAACGCATCTAAAACACGGGACATGGTTGATAGTCTCATTCGGTTATCTTCCAAACCCTTAAAATTAAGCAAAACAAAGCTTGCCCTCAGGAAGGCTCTGTGCTCTTTAAACGAGCAAGGCCCCCATCTCGAACTTTTCCCAATCACAAAGAGTTCGAGACTACCTTGTCCAAACACTGGGAGCGCCCTGAGCTACGTTACTCAGGCCGCAGGTATTTAGACGTCCTGTATCCCTTTGATGCGGACCTGCTCACAAAGTGGACCAAGACTCCCGAGGTGGATCCCCCAGTGTCACGGATAGCCTCAAAAACGGTTCTATCCCTTCCAGATGGGGCATCGCTTAAAGATCCTACTGACAGGCAGATTGACTTAGCCAGAGATTCAATCTTTGAGGCATCTGGCGCCTCCCTCTGTCCTATTTTCGCATCCGCCTGGGTGGTGAAAGTCATTTCCGCTTGGCTAAAATTCTTCGCAAGGGCATCTTAGCGACAGCTTCTCAAGACAAGTTGGCAGATCAGATTAACCATGCGGGTAAATACCTTTTGGCCGCCTCCTTGGACGCGGCCGGGTGCGTAGCTATGGCTTACAGCAACGTAGTCGCTATACGCCGAGTCCTTTGGCTAAAGTTGTGGAATGAGGATACTACAATAAAGTCGCTTACTAATCTGCCATTCCATGGCTCTAGGCTCTTTGGAGCCAAGCTGGATCAGATAATCTCCGATGCCACTGGCGGTAAAAGCACTTCTCTCCCCCAGTCTCGACCAAAACGCTTTTTTAACAGAAAGGGTTTTCGGCCGTTCAGGTTTTTTCGTCCCTTCTCTTCCACGGAAAGATCTGCTCCGCAAGATCGCTCTTCCACCACTAGGGAGCAGGAAGAGAGAAAAAAAAAAAAAACCCTTCTTGCAAGCCCGCTCTCCGCTGGAGATCTAGAGGTCTTCAGGCGCCAGTTCCGGCAGGTTTTCCTCCAAGTGACGGGTCACCCCCACCTGGAAGTTCTTCCAGGGTGGGAGGCAGACTTTCCCTTTTCGTCGATGCTTGGCTGTCCGCTGTCGACTACTCTTGGGTCAGAAAAATCGTTGCATCCGGTTACAAGATCGAATTTGCTTACCCCACAAACAGACGGTTTTTACTGTCTCGACCCCCGAGACAGCGGTCCCTGATTCCAGGGTTTCTTCAGGCCATTTCCTCCCTTCTTTCCGCCGGAGTGATTGTTCCCGTCCCCCCAAACGAACGGGTTTCAGGGTTCTACTCAAATCTCTTCGTAGTCCCGAAGAAAGACGGCTCCCTTCGCCCAATCCTGGACCTCAAATTGCTCAATTGCCACGTGAAGATTCTTCATTTCAAAATGGAGTCCCTTCGGTTGGTGAGAGCCTCAATGGAACCCGGAGAATTCCTCTGCTCGGTGGACATATGGAATGCCTATCTGCACATACCTGTTTGTTTGAAATATCAGAAATATCTTCGGTTTGCGATTCAGGAAAATCACTACCAGTTCACGGCTCTCCCCTTCGGCCTAGCCTCCGCTCCCCGTGTTTTCACGAAGGTGATGGCGACAGTCATGGCCATCCTTCGCCCCAGGGGGATTCTCATCATCCCTTATCTGGATGATCTCTTGATCAAGGGCTCGTCCCGCCAAGACTACCTTCAGAGTATTCAGATAACCCTGGACACCCTCTGCCGTCTCGGATGGCTAGTCAACAAGGAGAAGTCCATTCTGATCCCCACGCAGCGTCTGACTTTTCTGGGCATGGAATTCGACACTAACCTGGGCCGGGTGTTTCTCCCGAGGGAAAAATTTACGGCTCTTTCCAAGGGAATCAAAATCCTCAAACGGCCAGCGCCCATCCCCCTTCGGTCCTGCATGAAGGTTCTGGGGAAGATGGTAGCTTCCATGGAAGCAGTGCCCTTTGCACACTTTCATCTTCATCCCCTCCAGCTATGCCTTCTTTCAGCCTGGGACAAGTCCACGCTGTCCTTGGACCGTCCCATTCTCCTCCCTCTCAGAGTGAGGCAATCCCTGACTTGGTGGGCAATGCCAGCGTCAGTTCTACAAGGGAGGTCTTTCCTTCCGCTTCAGTGGCAAGTCATCACCTCCGATGCCAGCCTTCTAGGCTGGGGAGCGGTGTTGCATCAGAAAGCGGCCCAAGGCCGCTTGAATCCACAGGAGTCTTTTCTGCCTATCAATCTTCTGGAGATCAAAGCAATCTTCCTGGCCCTTCTTCGCTGGCAGCCTCTCCTCGTCGGCAAGCCAGTCCGCATTCAGTCGGACAACGCCACGGCTGCGGCGTACATAAACCACCAGGGGGGCACTCGCAGAAAGCAAGTAATGTCAGAAGTGGCCAAGATACTGCGCTGGGCGGAATGTTAGTTTCCGGCAATCTCAGCCATTCACATTCCAGGGGTGGAAAATTGGGCAGCCGACTTTGAGTCGTCAAGGTCTAGCGTCAGGCGAATGGGCTCTTCATCCCACAGTCTTCGATCAGATATGCCAGCGCTGGGGCTCACCGGATATCGATCTCATGGCATCTCGGATGAACCACAAAGTTCTGCGCTTCGTAGCCAGGTCCAGGGACCCTCTAACCGTCACTTGCGACGCCCTAGTAATTCCGTGGTCCCAGTTCCGACTTCCTTATCTGTTTCCGCCTCTTGCCTTGATCCCACAAGTGGTCAAAAAGATAAGATCGGAAGGCGTACCAGTTATTCTAGTGGTGCCAGATTGGCCGAGACATCCTTGGTACGCGGAACTGGTGAACATGCTCGCGGACGCTCCCTGGAGGCTTCCAGACCGTCCGGATCTTCTCTTGCAAGGCCCCCTTTACCACGAGAATTCTCAGTCTCTGAGTTTGACGGCATGGCCGTTGAGACCGCAATCCTGAAGGAATCAGGTCTGTCCAGTCAGGTTATTCAAACTATGCTCAGAGCCAGGAAACCAGCCTCTTCCCACATCTACCATAGGTACTGGAAGGCTTTTTTTCCGTTGGTGTGATGATAAAAAAGTCTTCCCAATGTCCTTTTCTATCCCATCTATCCTTGGGTTTCTTCAGTCTGGTTTAGAAGCGGGTCTGTCCCTCAGTACGCTCAAGGGCCAGGTTTCCGCTCTCTCTATCCTCTTCCAAAGAGAGAGAGGTCTTGACCTGTGGTAGAGAAGCTTTCTCCAAGGGGTCTCCCATGTGGCTCCTCATTCGCCGATAGACCCGTGGGATCTCAATCTCGTTCTTAGCGCTCTCCAGAAGGCGCCGTTCGAGCCTATCCAGGCCATTCCTTTGTCCCTTCTCTCGTGGAAGGTCACCTTTTTGATTGCCATTACATCCATCAGAAGAGTTTCTGAATTGGCAGCCTTGTCATGTCTTTCCCCTTACCTGATTCTCCATCAGGATAAGGTCGTCCTCAGGCCCGTTCCTTCTTTTCTTCCAAAGGTGGTTTCCTCTTTCCATATCAATGAGGATATCATTCTCCCATCTTTTTGTCCGGCTCCCTCTCATCCGCTTGAGAAGTCTCTCCACAAACTGGATGTAGTTAGAGCCCTGCGTGTCTATCTCACCAGGACCTCTTCCTTTCGTCAGTCTGATTCCTTGCTGGTCATCTCTGAAGGTCACCGGAAAGGGCTTCCGGCTTCCAAATCCACGATCGCTCGCAGGATTCGTTCGACCATTCTGGAAGCTTACCGACTTCAGGAAAAACGGCCCCCTCCGGGAGTGAGAGCTCACTCCACCCGGGCTGTGGCGGCTTCGTGGGCCGTTCGTCACCAGGCTTCAGCTTTACAAGTTTGCAAGGCCGCGACCTGGTCGTCCTTGCACACCTTTGTGAGGTTCTACAGGGTTCATACCCAGACCTCGTCTGATGCAATTGTTGGAAGGAAGGTTCTGCAGGCGGCGGTGGCACACCGGCCGACCTAAGCCTTTCCTATTCTTTCGTTCCTTATTGCTGTTCCCGCCCTTGGGACTGCTTTGGAACGTCCCATGGTAATCTGTGTCCCCCAATAAGGCGATAAAGAAAGATGGATTTTTGGTTCTTACCGTAAAATCTTTCTTGGAGCCTTCATTGGGGGACACAGCACGCGCCCTGTTTAAGTTGTACCGTGTTGGGTCTTTGAAACACTTGTTGGGTTAGTACATATGTTTAGAGTTTTCTCGTTGCTTCTCCTACTGCTTTCTCACCAACTGAGGTGCTTGGTGCCTGTCGGTGGGTGTATACTGCCAGGGAGGAGCTAATTTTCTTGTTTTGCATAGTGTCAGCCTCCTAGCAGCAGCAGCATACACCCATGGTAATCTGTGTCCCCCAATGAAGGCTCCAAGAAAGAGATTTTACGGTAAGAACCAAAAATCCATCTTTTTGGTTGACTTATTTTACATGTTGTAGTCCTTTTATTTCTGCCTTACAGCTGTCAAATGTCACCACGGAGTATAAGCCTTCTCGTACTTGTTCTCCAAGGCTGTGAGATACTTGTGCTCTTCGAATACAACATGGCTGTGCCTACAGGTTAGGGAGCAGAGACCAGATTTCCCCTCTATACAGGAATTGATATAGATCCTGTAGATTTGCTGATCTGGCTCAGAAAAGGACCTCTTCAAATACTGGGTTGTTTTTCTGTAAGCAGGTTGCTTATGATCTCTTCATGTCACTGTTTCAATCCCTTCTCTGTAGAGTTAGAGATAAGAAGACGGGAGGATGAGTACAGATTTACAAGTAAGTCTTCTCTCTCGGACGGCATTGCTCCCACTGGATTTTATGGTTCCCCCTTCTTCCTCTGCAGACTGTATGATCAGGTGTTGTGTTTGCAGCCACAGATTACCTCCATAACTTACCAGTTTGGTATATTTTCTGTAATGAACACAGGACTATCATCTTAAGACTTATGATTTACCGTAATATTGGATGTTTTATTGATTTGGCGGTCTGGACATATGCAAAGCTCTCCACGCATGACTTGTCATACTAACAATATGTCTGCCATCTCTTCCTGTTTCCTCTCCGTGCCATCTCTTCCTGTTTCCTCTCCGTGCCATCTCTTCCTGGTTTCCTCTCCGTGCCATCTCTTCCTGGTTTCCTCTCCGTGCCATCTCTTCCTGGTTTCCTCTCCGTGCCATCTCTTCCTGGTTTCCTCTCCGTGCCATCTCTTCCTGGTTTCCTCTCCGTGCCATCTCTTCCTGGTTTCCTCTCCGTGCCATCTCTTCCTGGTTTCCTCTCCGTGCCATCTCTTCCTGGTTTCCTCTCCGTGCCATCTCTTCCTGGTTTCCTCTCCGTGCCACCTCTTCCTGGTTTCCTCTCCGTGCCATCTCTTCACGTGCACAAACACTTGTCACATTGTAGGCTGTCTGCAGCTCACAGGATATGTTTTGGACTATGTCAAATGTTTGACGATTGCACACACATGGTTAAATCGTTATGTGAATCATGGGATTCCACTGAGCTAGATTGTGTGTTCTCCCTCCAGAACTACTGCAGATAGCTGGGATCAGCCCGCATGGCAATGCCCTGGGAGCATCTATGCAACAGCAAGTAAACCAACAAATGCCCCAGGAGAGGCGAGGAGGCGACGTGCTGGACTCCAACAATGATGACATCAGGCTAGAGAAAAGTAATATCCTGCTGCTCGGACCGACCGGGTCTGGTAAGAGGCTTCCTCACTTGTTTTCTACGCCATACATCTTGGTTCTTAGGAATTAATAAGGTTTAGTATAAACAATAATAAAAATATTGCCAAGGTTTGAAGGTGATTGTGTTGCCAGTATTGACCAACTTGTAGTTGTCATAGCGCTGTCACCAAGCCTTCTAGAAAAGTCTTTTAAAGGGGCTGTTGGCATAGGTTACAGTTTCTGCTTGGTGGATGTGTCTGATCCCCCACCAGTCACCTGTTCTGTCAATGGCCTATGTAGTGGCTGCTGCAAATCGGTTCCTATAATCTAAAGCAGTGGTCCCCAACCTTTTTTGCACCAGGGACCGGCTTGAACCAAGACCATTCTTCCATGGCCCGGCAGGGCGGGGATGGAGGTGTGACAGGGGCGGGGCTTTGGTCATAAGGGGGCGGGGCTATGGACGCGGTTGTAGTTTAGCAGTGCATATTTATCATTTAATTATAACATTTTTAATGTGACTCAACTCACCATAGGTTTTGAATGAGTGGGAGCACAGGGCTTGTTTCTCTGTTTCAGTGGGAGCACTGGGCTACTTCTACTGATGACCGTCACTGCTAATGATGATTGGAACCTACAAGGAAATGGAGCATTGAGCACTTAAGAACAATTGTACTGGAGTACTGTACATGCTGATTATTTTCTAATCATCAGAAAATGTATGTGTGGTCCCCCCCGTCCAGCTGTGTGTGGCTTCCCCTGTTGTATGCATGGCTCCCCTGTCCCATCCTGTATACATGGCTCTGCTCCCACTCTCCCATCCTGTATACATGGCTCCGCTCCCATCCTGTATGCATGGCTCTGCTCCCACTCTTCTATCCTGTATACATGGCTCCCCTGTCCCATCCTGTATGCATGGCTCTGCTCCCACTCTCCCTCCCTTGTATACATGGCTCTGCTCCCACTCTCCCTCCCTTGTATGCATGTCTCTGCTCCCACTCTTCTATCCTGTATACATGGCTCCCCTGTCCCATCCTGTATGCATGGCTCTGCTCCCACTCTCCCTCCCTTGTATACATGGCTCTGCTCCCACTCTCCCTCCCTTGTATACATGGCTTCGCTCCCACTCTCCCTCCCTTGTATACATGGCTTCACTCCCACTCTCCCTCCCTTGTATACATGGCTTCGCTCCCACTCTCCCTCCCTTGTATATATGGCTCTGCTCTCACTCTCCCTTGTATATATGGCTCCGCTCCCACTCTCCCGGCCTCCCTTGTATATATGGCTCCGCTCCCACTCTCCCTCCCCTGTAAATATGGCTCTGCTCCCACTCTCCCTCCCCTGTATATATGGCTCTGCTCCCACTCTCCCTCCCCTGTATATATGGCTCTGCTCCCACTCTCCTTCCCTTGTATATATGGCTCCACTCCCACTCTCCCTCCCCTGTAAATATGGCCCTGCTCCCACTCTCCCTCCCCTGTATATATGGCTCCGCTCCCACTCTTTTTCCCTTGTATATATGGCTCCGCTCCCACTCTCCTTCCCCTGTATATATGGCTCCGCTCCCACTCTCCCTCCCTTGTATATATGGCTCCGCTCCCACTCTCCCGGCCTCCCCTGTATATAAGGCTCCGCTCCCACTCTCCCTCCCACTCTCCCTCCCCTGTATATAAGGCTCCGCTCCCACTCTCCCTCCCTTGTATATATGGCTCTGCTCCCACTCTCCCTCACCTGTATATATGGCTCCGCTCCCACTCTCCCTCCCTTGTATATATGGCTCTGCTCCCACTCTCCTTCCCTTGTATATATGGCTCTGCTCCCACTCTCCTTCCCTTGTATATATGGCTCTGCTCCCACTCTCCCTCCCTTGTACATGGCTCCGCTCCCACTCTCCCTCCCTTGTATATATGGCTCCGCTTGGCTCCCCCATCCTCCCCATCATACTTACCCTCACGTCGCTGAACTTCCTTCCCGTCGCTGCACGTCCCTGCATCTCGCGGCGCTTCAGCTTCTTCCTGTGCGGAGCGGTCACGTGATACCGCTCATTAAGGTCCATGAATATGGACGCCATGCCTATGGGAGATGAGTGGCGTCCATATTCATGACCTAAAATGAGCGGTAGCACGTGACCGCTCAGCGCTGGATGAAGCCGCCGCGGGATGCAGGGTGAGTATCAGCTGCTGCACCGCCCCCTGGCTCCCCTTGTGTCCGCGGACCGGCAAGGGCACTGCAACGGCCCGGTGCTGGGCCGCGGACCGGCGGTTGGGGACCCCTGATCTAAAGTACCAGGAGTGGCCCCTAAAACAGTGTATGGTGCTGTGCTTTTCAGTTTTTAAATTTGGCAGCTAAATGGGGGGCGTCAGCTGTCTGATCTCCACCGATCTGGTAAAGGGTAAGTCCAGACAACCTGTTTATCCAGATTAGAAAAAGCATTCCCCCCTTTCTTCCAAATACCCTATTCCTGTCCACAGGATGTCTGGTACTGCGGCTTGGCTCCTCTTGAAGTGGTTCATTGAAGTTGAGGTAGCGTGCACAGCTTGTGGACTGCTGAACAGCTTCCAGTCTGCAGAAATGTATTAATTAGGAGAATAACTCACATCAGTCACACGAAGTACTTGAAAGTGGATTTATAACCTCTTGCTGTTCCATAAGCCTTTTATTAGACACCATCCTCAATTTCTCTGAAATGGAAGTGCCGCTCCGCCACCAAAATACACTCGGCATTAGGCACTATACAATAAATGCTAGCCTTTATGGGATCACATGCCTGTATTATTCTGCTAATTTCTGATCACATTCAGTGTGCTTGCATACCAAAGGAGGATTAATGGTCCCCATGGTCTACTGAACTTGTATCTGGTGTATGGCATCTGGTCGCACTACAGAGTTATAATCCTCATTTAGATTTGTTTTCTTTAGCTCTGTGGCTCCCACGTTGTATCTCTGTTACACATTGTGCTAGTCAAACTGTAATAAGTATGTGTAATATGTATATTTTATCCTCCTGCAGGTAAAACACTTCTTGCACAGACCTTGGCAAAGTGTTTGGATGTTCCCTTTGCCATTTGTGACTGTACCACCTTGACTCAGGCTGGGTATGTTGGAGAGGACATAGAGTCTGTGGTTGCTAAACTGCTTCAGGATGCCAATTACAATGTGGAAAAGGCCCAACAAGGTGCGTCGATTACGTCCTGTCAGTAAATTCTTATCATAGCGCCTCATCTATTCGCTTGGTCCCCGTCTGATTCATCCATAGTTCCTAATTTCGAGTTGGAGCTTGTAACTAGGGATGAGAGAACCCATGGAAGTTCTGATACCCAACCGAAACTTTTGTCCAATGTTTGGGTACAGCTCTGGTACCTGAACCAATCTTGGACCTGAACTCAAACCCCATTGAAAACCATGGGGAACCAAACTTTGAAGCAGTAAAATTCTCACTCCTCTCTTCTCCCGGACTTCTCTGGGAACGCCGAACATTGAAACTGACTTCTGGGAGAAGTCCACGTTTGTTTAGCACCGGACACAGTGTCCGTTATGAACTCCGAACTTAAGTTCAGGTTTGCTCATCTGTAATAAACTACCTGTACAGCTCCTAATTTAGTTACAAGTAATCGCCTTCCCAATGTTGCTTACCTTGTTGCTCAAACTTCAGCTTTCATTTAATTGTCTTCCAGGTTCTGGAACATTAATTTGAATAGTACTTTCTATGCAAAACTATAAAAATTAGTTTTTTTTTTTAATTCATTGTGTATTTTTTGTTCAGGAATTGTATTTTTGGATGAGGTTGACAAGATTGGCAGTGTCCCTGGCATCCATCAGCTCAGGGATGTAGGTGGAGAAGGCGTGCAGCAGGTACATCTGATCGGTAGCCTTTGTAGTTGTATATTGGGGTGTATGTTCATGTAGACGCACTTGTGAACTGTTTTGAATTTCTATACTTCTATGTTTTCAGAATTGTCAAACATTAACAGGGCTTTAGTATATTGGTTCAAAGGCTAACATGTTACCAGACTACATACATTTCTTTACTGCTTTTTGCAGTGTGTACATTATTAGGTCTACTTGACAATATTGATGATTTGTCCTCACTTTCAGGGTTTGTTGAAGCTTCTTGAAGGCACCATTGTCAATGTCCCTGAGAAAAACTCTAGGAAACTCCGTGGTGAAACCGTTCAAGTTGACACTACAAACATCCTCTTTGTAGCATCTGGAGCTTTCAATGGCCTGGACAGGATTATCAGTAGGAGGAAGAATGAAAAGGTTTGTTCCAATCCAAAGGTTTATGGCTTACCTTGTAGATATGCCTCATACAGTTAGGTCCATATATATTTGGACAGAGACAACATTTTTATAATTTTGGATCTAGACATTACCACAATGAATTTTAAACAAAACAATTCAGATGCAGCTGAAGTTCAGACTTTCAGCTTTCATTTGAGGGTATCCACATTAAAATTGGATGAAGGGTTTAGGAGTTTCAGCTCCTTAACATGTGCCACCCTGTTTTTAAAGGGACCAAAAGTAATTGGACAGATTAAATAATTGTAAATAAAATGTTCATTTCTAGTACTTGGTTGAAAACCCTTTGTTGGCAATGACTGCCTGAAGTCTTGAACTCATGGACATCACCAGATGCTGTGTTTCCTCCTTTTTGATGCTCTGCCAGGCCTTCACTGCGGTGGTTTTCAGTTGCTGTTTGTTTATGGGCCTTTCTGTCTGAAGTTTAGTCTTTAACAAGTGAAATGCATGCTCAATTGGGTTAAGATCAGGTGACTGACTTGGCCATTCAAGAATATTCCACTTCTTTGCTTTAATAAACTCCTGGGTTGCTTTGGCTTTATGTTTTGGGTCATTGTCCATCTGTAGTATGAAGCGACCAATCAGTTTGGCTGCATTTGGCTGGATCTGAGCACACAGTATGGCTCTGAATACCTCAGAATTCATTCGGCTGCTTCTGTCCTGTGTCACATCATCAATAAACACTAGTGACCCAGTGCCACTGGCAGCCATGCATGCCCAAGCCATCACACTGCCTCCGCCGTGTTTTACAGATGATGTGGTATGCTTTGGATCATGAGTTGTACCATGCCTTCGCCGTACTTTTCTCTTTCCATCATTCTGGTAGAGGTTGATCTTGGTTTCATCTGTCCGAAGAATGTTCTCCAAGAACTGTGCTGGCTTTTTTAGATGTTTTTCTCAAAGTCCAGTCTAGCTTTTCTTGATGCTTATGAGTGGCTTGCAACGTGCAGTGAACCCTCTGTATTTACTTTCATGCAGTCTTCTCTTTATGGTAGATTTGGATATCGATACGCCTAGCTCCTGGAGTGTTGTTCACTTGGTTGGCTGTTGTGAAAGGGTTTCTTTTCACCATGGAAATTATTCTGCGATCATCCACCACTGTTGTCTTCTGTGGGCGCCCAGGTCTTTTTTGCATTGATGAGTTCACCAGTGCTTTCTTTCTTTCTCAGGATATACCAAACTGTAGATTTTGCCACTCCTAATATTGTAGCAATTTCTCGGATGGGTTTTTTCTGTTTTTGCAGCTTAAGGATGGCTTGTTTCACCTGCATGGAGAGCTCCTTTGACTGCATGTTTCCTTCACAGCAAAACCATCCAAATGCAAGCACCACACCTCAAATCAACTCCCGGCCTTTTATCTGCTTAATTGAGAATGACATAATGAACTGATTGCCCACACCTGTCCATGAAATAGCCTTGGAGTCAATTGTCCAATTACTCTTGGTCCCTTTAAAAACAGGGTGCCACATGTTAAGGAGCTGAAACTCTTAAACCCTTCATCCAATTTTAATGTGGATACCCTCAAATGAAAGCTGAAAGTCTGAACTTCAACTGCATCTGAATTGTTTTGTTTAAAATTCATTGTGGTAATGTCTAGAATCAAAATTAGAAAAATGTCTGTCCAAATATATATGGGCCTAACTATGTCTGATGCATAGTGTCCAGGCAGGGTCTGATACTGGGCATGGAGAGATCCAACGTGCCCTTGTCTACCTGCATCCAATGTCCGAGTAAGCAGTAGTGTATCCTTGGAGGGGCACTTTAAGTTGTCTCCTTTTAGTTTGATTATGCAACTCGGTCCTGAATGTACAGACTCTGACCGTTCATATTACTTTGTGTTTCCGTCCTCTGGTAAAGATATTTAGGTGTCATGTGTACACTTAGATATTTTTAGGCCCTCTCCTGCTACATCAGATAAACACCTTCATTTAGTTGCACTGATCTAGTGAGACTTTGAGTTCAGTCTGAACAATTAATTGAAATTTGCCTTTTAATTGAAGCAGAATTGTAAAAATTGTAATCAGAATTGAAATTGATGTTGGTTGCCCATTCATTGCAGCAGCTTCTCCAATATGTAGATCGCCAGCCTACAGATGGCTTGTAGCTTCTCAACTTGGGGGAGTCTGGTGGTCATACTAACATAATGAAGGAAATATGTCTGCTACATGTCTAAAGTCCTAGGTCTGTGAAATGACTGCACTGATTCTTGTAGAGGTAGTTCTGTCGTGGGATATTGCAGTCTGAGGTCCATGAGTGTGAAGAACGTCTGTGTGCAGCTTCTGCTTTGATCCAGGGCACTGATTTGTGCGGCACTTGGGTTAACCTCTCTATTGTGAAGTGTGGCATGTGCAGCTCCTGGCTAGGCAGGCTAGTGATACCAGCAGTGGGGACGTAAAGCAGAATGTAACAAACAGGGCTGTGGAGTCGACGTCTGTTTTGGTGGACAAAATAGACCAACTTCAACTCCTAAAATATGTAATAAATTGGGTTCAGTAGTTCAGTGCAGGATGTGCTGTAAGTATTTTCATAAGAATTTGGGAAAGTTATGAAATGTCCTATAAATGTCTGTCCTGTTTCTGACCTAAGGATCAGGGCTCTTAGTCGAGATGAATCTGTGCTGCACTTTATATACATGTGTGAGGGGGCCAGGGTGGTAGTCGTGGAGAGGTGCTGTTACATTCCCACACCCTGGCACCCAACAAATGAAACACAAAGAACATTCACGTTGGATTAGAGTTCCTTCTGCTTTGGCCATCCCGGCTCCAGATGCTCTGTTCTCACAAACCACTCCAGACACTATGCCCATGCTTAACAATTCAACTTTACTTGATAACAGAGTTCTTATCACAGATACAGCACAGTTTACGTACAGTGGTATTCCTGGAGCTTTCCCTGTCTTCCTCTCTGCCTTGTCCTGGCAATCTCTGCCTTGTTTCACTGCTGCACCACTTCTCCTTGCCCTGGGCATGGGTGCCTGGGCTCTCACTACCAACCAGCAAGTGTCATCACTATATCCCTCTGCTCTGCACCACACTCATCTTAAACTCTTCCCAGCCTGGAAAACCCCTTATGCCAACTATGCTGATCCTAACACTCTCATTCCCTTTCTCTATGGTGCCCCACTTATCAATACCCACTATTGTCCTATGCTACTGTTTTCTTCTATCCTATACACAACACATGTCAAGTACACGCACATTACAACAACAGTACATCAATACATTAACAGTCATAAGTACTATGGAACCGCACACATTTAATGTGAATACTGTTCAAAGAGGGGGAGGCATATGACTGCCTCTGTCACCCCCTTACACGTGCTCAGGAGCGACCAGTGCTGTGGGGACATTGAGCAGTCTGAGTTGATGGGTGACTTGCCGACTTCACAGCCATGGTAACCCGAAGTGCTACAAATAGCTAGTATGTAAGGAGCATAATGTATACGTAGCCCCTCAGTAACAGTGAATATTGCAGAATATTGCACCTTTTGTTCTTCTGGATCCTGAGATCACCAGTCTGGACTCTACATCCTGTGCTGCAGTGTGAGCTCTTAAGTTCCAATGATTTAGTTTTGGTGAGTTTTTCACACTGCGTATGTTCACTGGGCAAATAAACACCTCATTTCACAGTTCCAGCAAAGTGGATGGGATTTATAAAAATCCTTTTCTTGCAGACAAAAAAAGTCATTTTCTCTTGCAGGTATGCTGATTTTATGTGCAGGGTTTTCCCCATAGACTTACATTAGATGTGGAAAATCCACAGTTTAAAAAAATAACCACATGACTGCATCAATGAAGTTTTATAAAAAATCAAGTCCAACGAATCGGTCACTAGGACAAAACCAAAATACTGTCACATAAAAAATGTGATGCTCACAAACGAATAGCCCCCCTAGTATGTTGTCATTTGAGGATGGCCGTATATGCATAGCTACTGTATCATGACCTCTGACGCCTAAACTAAGTTCACACTGGGCGTTATAGAAAGGAGTCCATTCTGTGCCACATGGATAATGCACTTGGTACAAGTTGTGGTTACCTGGAAATGTACATCTGCAGGTGCTGTAAGGGTATGTTTCCATGGGCAGAAACCGGCAGCGCTTTGGGCACAGCACATGTCCGCTCCATCCAAAGCGCTGCTGGCTTTTGAACACCGGTGATTCCGCATGTGTTCATTGAACTGTGCGGAATCGCTGCATCCTATACATTGGACAGTGATATTTATCTTGCAGAGACTGTGTGTCTCCACAAGATAAATAGACATGCTGCTATCTGTGAAGGCGCGCCTCATGTCCGTTTACACAGGGAAGCCGGAGGCGTCCCTGCACGCATGGTGGACATGGGATTTAATGAAATCCCATCCACTATGCTGTAACATCTGGACGCTGCGGGTTGGATGGTGCGGCTGTACGCTGCGTCCAACCCAAATCGTTTACCATCCGTGGAAACATACCCTTACTGGCCTTGTATAAAGTATGCTTTAATACTGCCTTTCTTTTCTTGTTACCATTTTGTTTTCTCTCTGCCCTTCAGTATTTGGGGTTCGGCATCGCCTCTAATCTAGGGAAGGGCCGTAGAGCCGCTGCAGCAGCAGATCTGGCGAATAACAGTGCTGAATCGAATGCAGTACAAGACATTGAAGAGAAGGACCGGCTGCTGCGACACGTAGAAGCAAGGGACCTCATCGAGTTTGGCATGATCCCAGAGTTCGTGGGCCGCCTTCCCGTAGTGGTGCCCCTCCACAGCCTTGATGAGCAAACACTTGTACGCATCCTCACAGAGCCTCGCAATGCCGTGGTGCCACAATACCAGGCTCTGTTCAGCATGGACAAGGTTTGCTTTAAATTGGTTTGGATCATATTGTTTTTTTTTTCTCCTGTTTTTATCTTTTCACTGTAATTCATGTATTGTTTTTCAGTGTGAACTAAATGTCACTGAAGGTGCTCTGCGGGCTATTGCCAGACTGGCTCTTGAACGTAAAACTGGTGCTAGAGGCCTCCGCTCAATCATGGTAGGTTGGAGCTCATGTAATATTTTCCCTTGTTGGACGTCCGCCAGTTTACAGGCACATGACCTAGATGTAACGGGGCACTTGCTGCGCCTCTGTGACCTCCAAGCTAAACTCTGCAGCTCTACCTTACTGTCTTTTATGTAGGAGAAAAATGTAACATTTGTTTGCCTTTCAAAGGAAAAACTCCTTCTTGAGCCCATGTTTGAAGTTCCAAACTCTGACATAATTTGTGTTGAGGTGGACCAGGAAGTGGTTGAAGGTAAAAAAGAGCCAGGTTATATTCGGTAAGTCAAAGTCCTTTCTGGGAAATATCAACCAGTACTTGTGTAATGACTTCCACATCAGGCTAATCCGAATTGGTAGGTAGTCTTTAAGTCTTTAAAGGGGTTGTTGGGTTAAACATATTATTGCCTACCCACAGGAGGTGATGCAAAGTTTCTGTGGGGGGGGGGGCGGGGGTCTGTCCAGTGGGACCTGCATTGATGGGCAGAACGAGAAACTTTTCTCCCTGTCAGAATACCCAGTAGTGCTCATGCTCAACCTCCGCTCCAATCCTTCCCTATGGGGCTGCTGAGTTCTGCTCTAGGCTTTTTTCGTCAACCCCATAGTGTGTACGGAGCAACGATCGGTATGAAAATTCCCCAATCTGATCATCGTTGCTGGTCCTAGCAGTTGGACTTCCATTGTTCAGCAAATTATCCACATTATCCACAGGAGAGCTGATAACTTGTTCTAACTGGACAATCCCTTTTTAAGTGCATGGCGAGTAAAGAATTAATTTTTTTAGTGGCTCACTATAGTCTGCCAGAGACTTGGTATAAAGTGGGAGATTTGTGCTCTGTTGTGCATTAGAAAGACTACATACGCCATTACATTATGGTAACTCTTCAAGCAGACAGATTTACTACCTGAACAAGAATTAAAGGGGTTTCCTACAAACAAAAGTTAATTTTAATCAATAAATCTTGCAAATAAAATAACTTCCACAATTGGATGTGTTATAAAATAATGTTCATGTGCTGAAATAATCTTTATAAATGTGCTCCTGCTGAGTAATGTCTGTGTCTGACCGCACAGGGACATGGTCTGATCATACACAGCTCCTGAGCAGGGGAGGATGCAAAAGAGAATATACCGACAGGACAGCAGGGGATCGCAGAATATTCTTTCTGTAAGGTAACACATGTTCCTGCCTGTTTTTAAACATTGTTTTACTTTAAAGAAAGAATCAGCACTGATACTCCTGCTCTCCTGTCTCTACTCTTTTGCTTCCTCCCCTGCCCAGGAGCTGTGGTATGATCAGACCATGTCCCTGCACGGTCAGACACAGCCATTACACAGTATACAGCAGGGGCACATTTATAAGATTATCTCAGCACAGGAACATTTTATTTAAACACATCCAATTGTGGAAATTGTTATGCCAAGATCTATTGATTAAAATTAACTTTTGTTTGTGGGAAAACCCCCTTTAAGGATGCAAACTGTGAAGAATGAATGCAGTCATTTGGCAGATCCCCTTTTACGTGGAGAGATGAACTGCTGATAATGATGAATAATTGTAAACAACATAAAGGATGTGATCAGTCGTGCGCTTTCTGGGCTAGTGATTGTTGCCGAGGGGGGGGCTGCACTCCATACTTTCCTGTAAGTTATAATCATTTGACACACATTTATTGCTCCTGCCGAAAAGGTCTCAGTTATTCTGTCAGTACAGGCATAAGTTTTCTTGTGTTGTATTTATTTGGAGTTTCATAGAAGCTGAATCCATTTTTCTTCTACATTACCTCCAATTTATGAAACTAAAATGAAATGCAGGCTAATATTGTCTTGAATCTACATAATTTGTTCCAACTTCTTCTCCTTAGAACACAAAACAAAGAAGTGACAGAGGAGGAGTACGACTCCGGCGTGGAGGAGGAGGGCTGGTCTCAGCAGGCTGATGCAGCAAACAATTAGACTGTTCACTACTGTTCTCCTTCAGTGTTAAAATTGCTTATTGCCCTTTAGCGGAAAACACTTTCACAATTAGTGTAACTTTTATTACTTGGGAAAACTCACTTTTGGGAGAACAAACCAAGAAACTAATTTTAAGGAACTTCAAATTTTTACTGTAGAGGGCAGCATTTCTACAAGTCAGACAGTACCAGTGTACATTATTCGGGGCTTTTATAACACGAGGACCTTTTTTGTTAACATTTCTTAAAGCTTCATTTACTGGGAATAGCCGTGGTTCATTTTACAGTTCTGTAATGGAGATGTGCACGCCACCAAAACATGTCGGCTAGAGATGGTGCTAATCGACTCGCAGGACCTGGTCCAGTGGGCACGCCGGGAATTTGTGCCAGACAGCCGGAGCCCTGCGTCGGTCACAGGTTACTGGCATGACTTCTGGACTTAGTATGAATTGAGTCACACCATCTCTAAAGTTGGGGCTACATGGGGGGGCCTCTCGCCATATCACTAACTTCATTTCCATAAGTGTTGGTATTTCATGACCATTCAGAGATCGTTTTTTTGTTTATTTTAGTTATGGCTGTACTGGAACCTTACATGAATGCTAAAGATTTTAGTGCTGTTCTCCACCAATGCTATATTTTATCTACTAGGAATATGGGTAACACCTTGACCCCCCCCCCCTTCCTTACCTCCATTGGCATAGGTTCATACCAATGGATGCTTTACATGTGCCTGTGGCCTCCCTTTATCACTATTTGACATGATGCAATGGAAACTTGTCGTGCGTGTTGGTATAATATAGGCTACTTCCTAAAAGATATTATACACGCTCTAAATGCAGAAGTTACATGGGCCGCAGAATCGAGACAATACAACATGCTGCATCTGTGGTCCATTACTAAGTGTCCCCAGGCTGGTAGCCAGCTTCTAGCTAGCCGGTCTATTAAAACCCTTCTACAAATTCTGCATTTCCCACAGTAACCTCTATAGTAAAGGGATTGTTGGTTCTTCATGCAATCATATTTGATTGTTTTTTTTTTTGTAATTAATTTCCTGCTGGAAATGTATATCATGCTGCGGACCCCACAGTAGTGACAGGGTTGGTATGAAAAGCTTTTAAGTTATAGAAAAATACTTGTCTGCTAATTGTTTGGGTTTTTTTTTTTTTCCTGTTTTTATGATTTTAGAATTTCCCAGAAACATGGCTAAGATATGGAATTAACATTATAACTTTCACCTGAATAAACGTCTTTAGCCAAAATGTTTGTGACGCTGAAGGACTTTCATGTTCAAGTTTTGTTGTTCCTTTTAAACAAATTAAAACCTTTTTATCTCCTGTGGATTTGATGCTGGTGAAAGAGTTAAAATTAATTTACTGGAAGGATAAGTACCGTATATACTCATGTATAAGCCAAGATTTTCAGCCCATTTTTTTAAAGGGGTTGTCCGGGCTTTTCACATAATCTCAGTACGAATATGGGCTGCAGAATGCTGACAATAAGTAATTTACCTTCTGTGGCCAGTTTGCACGGTTTCCAAGATATGTATAGAAAGAACACCGTGAGCACAACTCAAGATGGTGCTAAGGTTAGGTTCGGTCCCTTCTGATAGATGCCTATAAGCTCTACACAACCATATACCACACGGTAAGTTTCACATTCTTATGGATTGCTGCTATATATTTTCTATGGCTCCTTCTAAAATATTTGGCGTGATATGGGCAGTGTGGGATACCTGGCGTTATCTGCGACCATTTTATCCTATTTTTGTATGACCATTTTGACTATTGTATGTATATACTTCTGTTTTCCTTTTGTTTTTTTTCCTTTGTTATCTTTTCTGTTTTATATGACATTTTGTTTTTTTATTTACCCTTGTAGTAACTGAAGAAGGTCACATTGACCGAAACGTCTTTTTCGTGTACTACAATAAACCGCCTTGCAAATACCTTTAAGTTGAGTGCTAGGTTTATATTTGTTGGTTTCCAAGATATGATCTCTTGCTTGTAAGAAAAACGTCCGGGGGGGGGGGGGGGTGTTCTGGCATTGAAATGAAACTGGTCGTTTCCTCCTACACTACTAAAAACCTGCCCTCTATAGCAACAACCCCACCCTCCATAGCAACAGGCCTTCCACGTCCACATGAACAAGCCCTCCTCACACAGTAACAAATCCTCCCCCTCTAGCAGCCTCAGTGCAGAGAGCAGAACCACCCAGCTGCTCCTCCCCCAGACACACACTGATCAGTGATCTATGGAAAGTGAAACTATTGAGGAGGAAACGACCAGTTCTCATTTCAATGCCAGAACACACCCCCCTGGACGTTTTTCATAGAAGCAAGAGATCATATCTTGGAAAAGGTGCAAACTAGTGACAGAAGGTAAATTACTTATTGTCAGCATTCTGCAGCCCAGATATGCACTGAGATTATGTGAAAAGCCTGGACAACCCCTTTAAGGCTGAAATTCCCCCTCTTGTCATATACTGGGGGCTTGCGGTGGAGGGGGAGCGGGGGTGTTAGAATCCATACTCAGCCCCTCCTGGCAAGTCTCTGCAGCCCCTGCTTCTCCATAGGTTTCCTGCACCTGTGTTCAGGGTTACATGGTACCGCTCATTAAAGTCATGAATATGCGCATATTTATGACTTTAATGAGCGGTACCACGTGACCACAGAAAGACCGAGGGAGAAGCAGGGGCTGCAGAGAAGACCGTGAGTATGATGGGGGGGGGGGGGTGGCAGAGCAATATTCACCTGTCCCCGTTCCATCGCCGTGCACCGCTCTGTCTCCCGGGTCCTCTGGCTGTGACGTTCAGCAGAGGGCGCGATGACTTAGTCAGTGCGCACCCTCTGCTGAACGTCACTGCAGAGACCCGGGAAATGTAGCGGGGACCGATAAATATCGCCAGTGCCGGGGGCCTGAGTCAGCGGCGACACTGGCACCTGGCCCTCATAGCGTGCCAGTGTCACCACCTGCTCAGGACACCGTCACCTGGCCCCCAGTGAGAGGTGAGTATGTCATTTATTTATTTATTTTTAATTGCAGCAGCAATATGTGGGGAGTTATCTATGGAGCATATTCTTGGGCCAGCATTAACCCTTGTGCAGCACCACCCTCGGGTTATACATGGGTCAATAAGTTTTCCCAGTTTTCTGTGGCAAAATTGGGGGTGGGGGGGTAGGGGTCCGGCTTATACGCGAGTATATACGGTATACATTTACATCCATACACAAGCACTGCAATCGTAGAAGATGGTTAACAATTTCACATCCTAATAGTCAGTGCCACTTTCCATTATGACTTGAAATTGCAGAGATTCACCCAACAGCAGCTCAATTAACTCTTTAACCCTACACTCACGTTGACCATGAGTAGACAGAAGCAGATCCCTCCCTCTTATCACCCTGTTGGCTCCCTGCAGTGCGATCCCAAGGAACCAGTGATTGCTATGGCATCTGAAGACCTAAAGATGACCTACAGGTCTGCCATGAATCAATGCCTAAAGGTCCATTTAAATGGACCGACCAGCGGCATCATATAACTGCAGATCAGTAAACGTTTACCGCAGGATGACTAAAGCAAGCCATGCGCATTGAGCAATCTATTAGATTGCTTAGTGCACGTAGGCCGCCACAGTTCTCGGCCATGCGTGATCTGTCTACATAGGATGGCACACTGCTGAGGACTGATCTTTTATGCTACACACAAAATCACTTCAGCAATGAGCTGGGACTTTGCTTGTTCGTCGGGTGAACAGCAGCCTGTTTACATGGCAAGAAAAGTGTGAAGTAATGCATGTTCACGATTCTCCTGCAGTGTAAATGCCCCTTAAACGGAATATGTCAGCAGGTTTTTGTATGTAATCTGAAGAGAACAGGCGGTAAAGGGTGAAGACACAGAATTGAGCTGTGGGTCACTTCTCGGGCTGTGTGCTGTTTACTTACAGTCAAGGTTTTATCACCAGGACACTATCATTGCTGTTGCTAGCTACCTGCGTGCCTTGTTGCCCCACTCTGCCCCCTGCCTGTGATGAGCAGCTCACTCTCCTAGACTTTGTACACACACACACCACCTGGTGTTGTGGGGTTAGCTTTCTCAGCTCTGCTGCATGTTACATCTCAGAGCTCTGAGTGTATCACAACTGCTGCACCCAGGAAACTACGTGATACGTCATTGGAAACGGGGGTCTTGAACTTTGTCAGCACAAAATGACTTCAAACTGAGTCCCTTTAATAGACCATGAGGCACCTTGTTGGGCATTGTTAGTGATTGTGACAGGACTTTTTTTTTTTTTACAATATTTTTTATAAGAAACACAAAATTGAGACATTTTTCAGAAGTCATTTATTCAAATAAAAAAACCCACGCAAAAGATACACATCTAGTATGTCTGTATCCACAATAACAATCCAATGAAAAAGATCTATAAATATATATTATATATATTTTTTTTTTTATTCCACAAACTGAACATCACAATAAAAAATGACAAACTGCAGCAGAACTGCGTGTCTTTTGTGCATTCTGCGGCACTTAAAAGGAAATGAAAAATGTGTGTACCAATAAAAACTACAGCTTGTTACGCACAAAAAAAAGCTCTATTGAACTTGGTAATCCGTAAAAAAAACATTGTTTTAAAGGGGTTTTTTTATGCAAAGGTAATGAAATAAAATTAAGCATCGTTGTAATTGTGGTACTACAAAGATACAGCTCCATTTATCCTGCACAATGCTCATCGCCCAAAAAATAAAAAGCAATTGCTGCATTGGTTTTTCTTTTTTTTTTCTTTTTTTTTTCTCCCTCATTTCTCCACACACATATTAAGTATTCAAAAAGTAATATGTACTCCGAAGTGTGTACATGTGGATTGCTGTGCGTGTTGATTTCTCTTACAAATGGTGATCAAAAAGTTCTAGATCTATCCAAAAATTGGATTAAGGAAAACTACATCTTGTTGTGCCAAAAAAAACCTCTCCCGTACCACTTCTGCCAGAAAAGAATACGATATGACTCTCAGAACCTGGCGATACAGTAACAAATGTTTTTTTTCAATGTTTTCTTACATTTATACAAACAAAATGACAAATTAGATTTTACTGTAGTTGTGCTGATCCACAGAATAAAGTAAGGACTTTATGCAGCAAATGAAAAACATAAAATATTAAAAAGGATATAGGAGACTGTTTTCATTTGTTCTATTTCTTGACAGATACATTTGCTATTGATTTGTGTGTACCCGAACATGGTGCCACTGACAAATAGAGCTTTCTTTGAAAAAAAAAAAAAAAAAACCTTGTACAGCTGTGTCTACAGGGCATGAACATTTTATGTCTCCTGGACCGTGACTGTTAAAACTGTAGATGTTAAGGCCCATTTAGGTCTAGTCCTTAAGGTGTTAAATGAGCAATTATTGGGGGTTGATTTTGTATAAATAAATTGATGGCTCCCAAATATGGCTATTAAGAAAAGTGTTAAAAAATAATTATGGTGCTGTGTTTGTAAATGACGTGTCTCGCTGCAGGAGTCTGACCCAGCCCTCTGGTCTAACCTCTCCTAATACACTTTTGCAAGACTAGTAAGCTATAAAAATAAGCAGCTGGATTTTGCAGCTGATCATAGTGTGCTGCTGGGCCGAATGAGAATTAGTATACTGGCGTCTTACACCTGCCCCTTATGGTGACCACCTTGACCTCCCTCTCCTAATTTTTCTTTTATATTTTTAAAAATATGATTTGTACGCCAAAATCAAAAATAGGACCGAAACACAAATGTAAAAAAAATATAATGTGAAAATTCTAACATGCTCAATGACGCTAGCTCAGAGGCACCTTCCGAACAATCCCTGGGCAGTGCGAGTTAACCCCATTAGCCCTAGTAAATCCCCTATTAGAGCCTTGGGATTTTTTAAAAAAGTTAGGTCTCCTGTGTCTTAAATTTAGGACAGAGGAGCCCCCTTTCGGATCTGGTTCCTCCTCCCGAAAGAAACCAAGGATATGTCCGGCATGTAACACTAAATTGCCAGAAGCACATAGTTGTGGTTTTTTTTTTTTTTTTAAATCTGTGGATCCTTAATGAGGAACAGTCTTTTATGGCTGACGTGCTGTCTATGATCCGAGAAGAGGACTAGAGTACAACCTTTGGGAGCAAACCACCCCAGAATGTTCAGAGTATGCTCCGTCATAAGGCTATGTGCCCACGCTAGCGTTGTTAAACGCTCAGGAAACTGATCCCCTTCCCAGAAAACGCGCGTCTTTTTTCCGCACGTTTTTTGCAAAAAAGCCACGCGTTTTTGACGAGCGGTTTCTGGGAACATTGGGGAAGGCTAAAAACGCTCAGCAATGCGGAAATTAATGAGCATGCTGCGTTTTTAGCCGCTAAGGCTAGTTTCACATTAGCGTTTACGGCCGCAGCGTCGGGCTGCGCACGGCCGCCGCTAAGCCCCGCCCCCTGTCACGCCTCTGCCGGTAGCTCCGCCTACGGGCGCATGACTCTGCATGCGTCCTGCGTCCCCTATCTTTAGCACTGAGGACGCAGGCCGAGCGCAGGTAGGTGTTTGGCGGCGCATGTGTCCTTTTGACGGTGCGCTGAGCGCACCAAATTGCTACAGGTTGCGTTGGGCGCTGGTTGGTGCTCCATCAAAAGGACGCATGCGCCGCCAAACATACCTGCGCTCGGCCTGCATCCCCAGTGCTAAAGATAGGGGACGCATGCAGCGTCATGCGCCCATAGGCGGAGCTACCGGCGGAGGTGCGGCAGGGGGCGGGCTTAGTGGCGGCCCGACGCTGCGGCCGTAAACGCTAATGTGAAACTAGCCTAAGCGATTCCTCAGCAGTTAAAAACGCATGCATTGGCACAAAAAGCCAAAAACACATGCAAATTAATTTGAAGCATCTTTTAAGCGTTTCTGCAGCCTCTGAGCCGGCACAAACGCTGTGGAAACGCTTAAAACGCAACGTGGGCACACAGCCTAAAAGAGCAAGATGGGAGAAGGAGGAATCCTCGGAGGAAGAAGCATATTCCGATCAAGACCTAGAAGGCGAGGAAGATCCTCCCCAGATTCCCTCAGAAGAGAGGAAAGAAAGTATTAAGCTACGTACCAGTAACTATTTTTCGGAACCCCATGATGGCACCACGAGAGAGGGGATTCGCCCTTCAGGAGCAGGAAACCTACAAATACAAAAGGGCGGCACCTCTCCCACGCATCAGTTGGATTACAGAGCTTGAGAGGCTACCATGGTTAGTGGAACAGCATATATACAATCTATATCTCCTATTTACAATTTCTATACCATCTCCCATATAAGGTAAATCCGTGAAACAATGTTCTAAAGGCGTGCACCCCTATACGTGAACAAGGGAGGGAACTAAGGGTGCTGTCATGGGCTTCCGAAAAATACCGTTAACGGTACGTAACTTAATACTTTATTCGGACTCCCATGAAAGCACCACGAGAGAATTACAGAGATGTAAACTAATTTAGGGAGGGACTACAGCCTTCAGCACCCGAAGGTGAGATCTGAGGAGGCACCCATGTCTAACCGATAGTGGTTAAAAATGGTGGAAGATGACCAGGTGGCCGCCTTATATATCTGGTCAATTGACACTCCCGATCTCTGCCCAAGATGACGCCATGGCACGAGTGGAATGCACCCTCAAATTCTGTGGAGCTGGACCGCCACCTGCTGTGTAGGCAAGAGAGATAGCCTCCCTAATCCACCTTGCTAATGTGCGTTTGGAAACTCTACACCCTTTCCTGGGACCTTGGAAGGATAGAAATAATGCGTTCTTCCTCCAAGGACCCGTGGCTGATAGATGTTAAAAGATGCCTACTTAAATATTTAACGCCTGAAGTTTTGTTCCTTAGGATTGGTCGGATTAGGGAGGAAGGAAGGCAGAACTATCTCTTGTGTCCTGTGAAAGTGTGATGCTACCTTGGGAAGGTATGCCGGGTCCGGCCTTAGGATTACTTTATCATGTAAGAATTCTGTATAAGGGGGCAATCTGGAAAGTGCCTGTATATCGCTTATTCTACGTGCGGATGTTTTTGCTACCAGAAAAGCTGTCTTGAGTGATATAACCTTTAGTGAAGCTGAATCTAGAGGTTCGAATGGTTTTTTTGTCATGGCTGTAAGGACTAAATTTGAGTCTCATGGTATACATCTGTCCTTGTGTATGGGTCTCGATCTAGCAGCCGCTTTGATGAATCTCGCCACCCAATAGTTGCTGGCAATATCGCATGCAAATAGGGCCCCCATGGTTGAAACCTGTACCTTTAATGTACTTGTGGAGAGACCCAATTTGAGGTCCCTCTGGAGGAATTACAGAATCTGTTATGTGGGTATTTCATCCCTGACAAACTCAAAGGTGGACAGGAATCGCCTCCAGGTTCTAGCATAGATATTTGTGGTAGCTTGTTTTCTGCTTTTCAGGAGGGTATCAATTACATTAAATTTTTGGAAAAACCTCTATTTTTCAATAGTGTCCTCTCAAACACCGCCCCCTCAGACTCCGCCACCCCGTGCTTGACCGGAAGTTACACGGGACGCCCGGGCGTTCCCTTACACTGCGCTCCTCGGTCCCCGGCACCACGCAGCTGTGCCACCACCGACCACGCCGCCGGGACCCAGGGGGCATACTCACCGGCGACTGGTCTTTTTCCATGGAGATGGACATCCTCCGGATACCGCTCCCTGCTGTACACGCCACCGCCGTGCGCCCATCTGGGACCACCGTGGCGTCTTCCAGGAGCTCCGCACCTGGCCGAGGTAGGAGACCCCCCACGCTACCTGCACCAGCCTGGGATCCAGCATTTCGTCTGTAGGATCCCATCCCCTCAGGAACAGGAAACCAACTGATGCGTGGGAGAGGTGCCGCCCTTTTGTATCTGTAGGTTGGTTTCCTGTTCCTGAAGGGCGGATCCCCTCTCTCATGGTGCTGTTATGGGAGTCCGAATAAATATTTTCTCGTCCAAGAATACTATTTGTTACGAGCTGTGCAGAGTACCATGAGGATTGAAGATATCCAAATGGCGCACTCAGTGCAGGGCAAGATGTTCAAGGGACTGCAGACGCGCAGAAATTGTTTCAAGTCAACAAACATGATGATGATGATGGAGGAATGGGAAGATACAGAGAAGAGCTACGTCTCCCCTTTGATCCTAAGGAAGTCAAAGTTTTGGAAGAAGTCCCCAAAATTGGTATTCCTATTGCCAGAATGGCAAAGAAAACCTCAATACCGTTTGAGGATAAAGGGCCTTTTACACTAAACAACGCACCAGCGATAACGATAGCGATCCGACCAGGCATAGATCGCTGTTGTGTCGTTACGTGATCGCTAGATAGCTTTCAAACAGTCCACTCTCGTCAACGACTCTAGAGAGATCAGCGATCTGCATAGCGACCTCGTTGCTCGTTGAGTACCTTTCACATTACTAAACAAAAAACGATTCAGACCTCGGTGGGCGTGCTTCAGCGTTTAATTTACAACGCCCCCCAAAGCGCCGATTGGTGGTCACCGCTACGCTGTCATTGGCCGGCGGCGTCATTAAAGAGGACGTAATAGCGTTACAGTTTAAATCTCTGGAGCGCCGTGGTTAGCTTAAACCAGCATTTTTCTCCCTAGAGACAACAGTGCATTTTTGGTTCGATTTCGCTATTCGACCTTCAGCAACCCTCTTGAAGGATCATCATCATCATTGGTTATTTTCAAATACCTCCATTTTGAATATCATCTCAACAGTGCAAATTTTTTTATATTTTTTCTCCCTAACTTTCGGAATTTTCGCAACGTCAAAGGTAAGTTTATCTTGGTTCCAAAGTTTTATTTATTTTTTTATGCCCTTTTTTTTTTTTTTTTTATTTTATCGTTTTATTTTAGTGTACTGTAGAAACCGCGCCCGCCCCCATTTTTGTAATTGTTGAACGGGATACCTTTCTAGGACAGCGACATAGCTTATGCGATTCAAACTCTTTTTTATTGTGTCTATGTTCATTTTGTCCATATGCACATGTCCGAGCAGCCATTTTAGTTTTGAAACCGCGCCCGCCCCCATTTTTGTAATTGTTGAACGGGATACCTTTCTAGGACAGCGACATAGCTTATGCGATTCAAACTCTTTTTTATTGTCTATGTTCATTTTGTCCATATGCACATGTCCGAGCTGCCATTTTAGTTTTGAAACCGCGCCCGCCCCCATTTTTGTAATTGTTGAACGGGATACCTTTCTAGGACAGCGACATAGCTTAGGCGATTCAAACTCTTTTTTATTGTGTCTATGTTCATTTTGTCCATATGCACATGTCCGAGCAGCCATTTTAGTTTTGAAACCGCGCCCGCCACCATTTTTGTAATTGTTGAACGGGATACCTTTCTAGGACAGCGACCAAGCTTATGCGATTCAAACTCTTTTTTATTGTGTCTATGTTCATTTTGTCCATATGCACATGTCCGAGCAGCCATTTTAGTTTTGAAACCGCGCCCGCCCCCATTTTTGTAATTGTTGAACGGGATACCTTTCTAGGACAGCAACATAGCTTAGGCGATTCAAACTCTTTTTTATTGTGTCTATGTTCATTTTGTCCATATGCACATGTCCGAGCAGCCATTTTAGTTTTGAAACCGCGCCCGCCCCCATTTTTGTAATTGTTGAACGGGATACCTTTCTAGGGCAGCGACCAAGCTTATGCGATACAAACTATTTGTTATAAAATGTATGTCCGTACCTAAATGAAAGAGTTCTCACCATTTCCTTTCTTTTTTATTACAGATGGCATCAAGTAGCCAAGTTGCTAACAGCCAAGAGTTCATACGCCTATTTATTGAGATGTATCGCTCACTGCCCTGCCTATGGAAGGTGAAGTCTCCTGATTACAGTAACAAATACAAGAAGAAGGTTGCATATGAAAAACTTGTCAATCTATATCAAGAAAATCACCCAAGCGAAACAGTTAACGAGGCTGTTATTAAAAAAAAAATTCAAGCTCTACGCACAGTGTTCAAAAAGGAATTGAACAAGGTGGAAAAGTCTACAAGGTCTGGGGCAGGTACCGATGAAGTGTATGTTCCGAAGTTGTGGTACTACAACTTGCTGGAGTTTACGCGAGACCAGGAAATCCCCAGGGTTATGCACTGTTCTATGTCACTGCCACAAGAGGAAGAAACAGTGACACGGCCTGATTCCCCTCTAGTCGATGTAAGTATGTTTTGGGTTTCCCTCCAATAACCTATGATACATATATATGTACATGGTACAGTTGAGTTTTAGTCATTAAGTTGATGATTTGTAACTTTGTTCACAGCTGATACCTCTTCATTTTAAATTGGTTTATCATTACATAATTTCTACACATTTTGTCGATGACAGTACATAGCCAGTACCAATGTTCACACCCCCTCTTAATAAATTATTGTTATGTGTTTAAAAAACACTCGTTTTACTTTTTCTGTGTTTTAACCTTGTTTTTCTGTTCTTGCAGCATGTAACAGAAGAGGTGTCACCTACACCATGTGTAATTCCTGAAACCCCTGCAACATCAAACCCAACCGACGAGGAGGCAAGTGTGTCCGTGGGAGCGTACACTGTGCAAAGGCGTAACCCTGTGAGTAGAAAAAGAAAGGCCACCGCTCCACCTTTTCCTGAGTTTGTCGATATAGCAAAGAACATATTGTCGCTGCAGGAAAAGCAAGCCATTGGGGGCTTTGCGCACATGGTGGACGAAAGACTTCGGTCTCTGGACGTTACACAAAGGCTTCAGGCTGAGAGAATTATATTCGAAGCGCTAAATAAAGCTGCTGTTGGACAACTAAAAGACAGTTATATTCTGGTGGATTCCCAAGCAATGTCAATAACCCCATGGCCGCAGACACAAGAACAGGTAACAAGCACGCCAAGAAGGGCGATTCAGCCGCTACACAGCATGAACTTTGGAACCCCACATTGGCAGTGTGGCCCATTCATAAATCCTGGAAGGCAGCAACTGAATGACTCAGACTTTAGTTACACTCAATTATAGTTGTTATGTTAACTTTTTGTATTAACAAAATTGTTTGGTTTTTCTTTTTTGTTTGTTTATAAAAAATAAAAAGTGAAATTTAAATGTTTGCATTACACATGACTACAATTCCAAGTCCTTTCTAGACTGAGACAAAAATTGTTTTGCCAGTTAGGCTTTTTAATTTCTTTCTTTAAGACTGATTTTTAAACAAACCATGAAAGTTTAACATATGTCAACATGACATAGACAATTTTTTTAAACAAAACAAAAAAAAATTAAATGTTATCACCCTGCGGTTGGGCTGCCACAAATTGGTCCAGCATCACTCCGAGTTGGTGTAACGCAGACATCGCCCTCCTGTGTGCTGCCAAGAGTTCAGGTAAGGTTGGTATTTCTGTTGAGGAAATTTACATTGTTGATGGCGGTTTTGTAAATGTCCATGCATACGGTGCCATAGTATGTGGAGCAGCATATGGTGGCATAATGTGGGTTTGGTAGCAAATGGGCCATATCCTATGGATCGCAATATGGGGCCATAGTGTTAAGTGGCAGCAGATGGGTGCATACGGTTCATGCTTGTGGTCAAACACTTACGTTTTTGTTGCGCCTCTGACTCTTCAGAAGAGGAGATAACAGCCCTTCCACGTCGAGTGGCAACACGTACTAGAAAATAAAATGTCTAAATAAAGAGTATGCCAGCAACTGTTACACAAATTATAATTTCTCACATGCTTAAAAAAAAAAAAAAAAAAAAATTATTACCGGAGGTCGAGTCAGCTCCAGCTTCCCGGAGTGATACTGGAGAAAACACACCAATTGGGGATGAAGTGGAGGAAGCAATTTGTGGTTGAGGCGTTGAGGGGGGTGAGGGGGTCCTTACGGGCTCAGGTATCTAAAAATATGAAATTGAGCATTGAACATTTCCAAAGCGGTGAAAACATAAAAAAAAAGAAACGGTATTGTAATACTCCATTATTGTTTCCTCCCTGGAATAAACTTTGGTTTTTATTTACCGTTCGGCTTATGTGAACCATGACTTCTTTCCCCCCCCCCTATTCTTGTAATTTTCAACCCAATAACAATACTAATAACATGAACAAACGCATTTTATACACTTACGGACTCTGCTTCAGGAGATGCTTGCACCGCCTGGCTTGCGTGTGCTGCGGGGGATGTTGGTGCTGCAGGTGCTGATGGGGCTGGGGCCGCCGCATGCGCCGCTGTTTGGAAAAAACAAAACTGAGGGCAAAACGACTTATATTTGCGTTGTGCAATTTCACTTGTGCGAATCATATATTTTTTTTTTTTTTTTTTTTACACTGTAAACCCTGTTGGAAAAAAAAAAAAAAAAAACAAACATATGTTTAAAACATACTATCTGGAACACTCACCTCGGTCCCTCCGCACTTGTTGTTGGAGGCTGGTGAGGAGGTCTCTTGAGCGAAAGCGCAGATCTGCCAGTTTTTTTCTGATTTGCGTTGTGGTGCGTTCAACTCCGAACCGGCGTAACAGTCCTCGCCTGATCCTACGCAACACAGCCCGCTTGTGTCTCATGGGGTGTGCATGCGCCTGTCCACACGCATAATCGCGCCTCTCCATCTCCTGTACCAGGAAACGCATTTCGGCCTCCCCCCAAGGTGTAGCTCTCTGTCTACCAGCCATTGCTTCCTGTTTTGCTTTCACAACGCAGCAGGGACGGCCACAAGAACGTCGTGACGTCACGACGTTTTCCCGCCTCATTTGGTGACGCTACTGCGTACTTTTTGTTATGGTACTACTGCGCGCTTATCGGTGACGCTATAGAGTCCACTTAAGGGCGGTTGTAAAATGGCGTGTTAACGGATCGCTACAGTGCTGATACTGTGTCTCAGGGCTATGTTATTTTTTTTTTCTTTTAAAAACCAGTAACACTTTGAAAAGTAGCAACTATGTGAATTTATTGTTGTTTTTATCACACAAGAATGAAATAAACATGTTAAATAAACACTTTTGCTGTCTAGATTTCATGCTGCCAAGTAACAGCACCAGGCCCATTAAAATATTGGCAGTATTGGTCCCTGCAGGCCTTAGCATCATCACGGTTTCTTCCCCTTGCCAGTGCTTGAAGTCCAGGTACTGCGGGATCATTGTCGCGCCACCTACCAAGAACAAGCTGACCATTTGTTGTGTCAACAGAGTCCACAAAGGCAGGCGGAGTGTAATCATTTGCATCGCGGCGCCGCAGAAAATTGTGCAGCACGCAACAAGCCATAACGACCGAGTCAATGGATTGCAACTTTAGGTTTATGGGTGTGTGGAAAATCCGAAAGCGGCTGGCCATGATGCCAAACGCATTCTCAACAACCCTTCGTGCCCTTGACAAACGGTAGTTAAATATACGTGTTTGCTCCGTCACACTTTTTTGTTGGTACGGTTTCAGTAGATTCGCATGCAGCGCGAAGGCTTCATCACCGACAAAAACAAAGTTGAGGTTGGCGGTTGTCTCTGTGTTGGGAGGCAGGTTCAGGTCACAATTGGTCAATCGCTCTCCAAAAAGTGTATGTTCTAACACTCCACCATCTGAAATCCTGCCGTTCATGCCAACATCAACATTTATGAACTCGTAGTTTGCATTAACAAGGGCCATAAGGATTACACTAAAATAGCCCTTATAATTGTAAAAATAGGATCCACTGTTCGGCGGTTGGGTGATCCTCACATGTTTACCATCCAAAGCCCCCCCACAGTTTGGGAACTGCCAAAGCCGCTCAAAATCAGAGGCAATATTTTTCCACTCCGCCACTGTTGTAGGAAACTGGATGTAGCTCCTGAGGCTTTGAACTATGGCATTGCATGTTTCAGGAATCAAACTGCTGAGCAGTGACAAAGAAACGGCAGAAGAAAATTGCAGATCTTTCAGTGATCGTCCGGTGGCCAGGAATCTCAGCGTCACGGTCAATCGTTCGTCTACCGGCACAGCAGCTCGCATTTTGGTATTTCTCCTTTCAATCAATGGCGTCACCCTGGCTAGTAAAAATTTGAAAGAGTCCTCTGACATCCGCAGATAGTTCTTGAAATCCTGAGGATTGTTCTCCTGCAGTTCTCTTACGAGCTGCATGTGTGAGAATTCGGACCTCTTCGCCAACCACTCTCTGGTCCACATGCGCCGCTTTCTTTTGGAACGCCTCTCTTGCATCTGTGCCTCTTCATGTAGCCGACCAGCCTCCAACACCAAAGCAGCAGCCACAATAGCACGCTCTGCGCCGTTCATGATATACAAACTGCAACATAAAATAAAATCAATAGACGATTTGGTAACAAGAGCTTCATTTGTATAAAGCCAACACAATAATCATTAACAGTATTACTCTAAAAAAAAAAAAAAATGGTACTATTGAAATACATACCTGGCAAACAGAGTTGTTCTTTTGATGAATAAAATGAATCCACTAATAAAAGCGCAATAGCGATTACAATAGGGACGCCGAAGCAACCGCGTTGTGAAAGCCGTTAAAATATATACGCTGTAGCGACTCACACTGGAACCAAACCGGTTAACATCCAATATGCTTGGGAACAAAGTGTTGAATGAGGCGTTCAAGCGTTGTCTTTTATACCTTTTTTGTCAGATACATTTCGCACATTGTCAGCGCTTTGAAGACCAATAGGGAAGAGGAGGCGTGGCAGGTAAGTCACGCCTGTGTCGCTGAGCCATGCGTCGTTATTGACGTCGCTCATCGTTTTAAAAGCTTCAAACACAACGATAATTACTGGACAGCGGGACGTCAGCGATGGAAAAATGTACCTGCACATTCGAGCACGATCAGCGATAGCCGACGGGGGGTCCGGTCGCTGCTACCTTTCACACTTAACGAGATCGCTAGCGTGATCGCTGTCGCGTCACAATATCGGTGTCGCTTGAGCGATATCATTAGCGATCTCGCTTAGTGTAAAACCCCCTTTAGTCATGTCTCCAAGACGCCATGGATAAAAAGACTGAGGGATTACGAAGGAGTTGGGATGCATCAGCTGCCATCATTAGGGCCAATATAGCCGCCACCTCAGTAGCTAGGTCCATGTGCCTTTGGAAGATGAGCTAACAGCTCAATTAAAATCCAACGCCCCTAGAGAAGTGGTTTTAGAATCTCTGTTACAAACGGATACTCGGGTCATGACGGATGCACCAGCAGAATCTGTGTGGTTTGAAGCCATAAGTAACGTCTAACTCAGCGAAGTGAGCAAGTGAGCTATCTGGCTGAAAACATGGTCAGGGGACAGCCACTCTAAAAGTAAACTCTGCTCCAGCCCGTTCTCAGGTGTTCATGTCTTTAGGCCGATCTTGGACGAAATTCTAGAGAGGGCTTCTGATGACAAAAAAGGTTTTCCTGAACAAACATCCAAAAGGTATCACTACTTTCGCAAACCCTATCCATCCCAGAAATCAGATGTCAGGGAGTAGGGTAAAACGGGAAGATGGAGCTACCCAAAGTGAGGTAAAGGTAGAGTTGCCAAATTTACTTCGTGGCCATTCGAGAGACCCTGATGCCAGAGGAGTCTGATTGGGGGGGGGGGGGGGGGGTTGGGGGCTTCAGTTTTTCGTGAAGGGGTGGCAGGCCATTGTAAGGTTGCCAGGGTCGTAGGTGTGGCAACGAGCTGTAGTGTTCCCACACCTTGGCGCCCCACAAATTAAGTATAATGTCCCTTCTGCTGTATGTGCAGCATGCGCAACAGAACACTCACGCTAATTGCCGGAGTCCCCTTTGCTTCTATCATCCCGGATTCAGATCCACGGGTCTCACAAACAACTTCAGATTCAATGTCCATTTGTAATGGTTCAGCTTTACTTATTAACAAGGTTTTCATTACAGATGTGGCACAGTGCGTACATAGGGAAAGCCCTAGGAATGTCACTGTCTTCCTGGCAATCACTGTTCTTCCTGGACAAACCCTGTCCCGTCTTGGCAATCACTGCTCTTCCTGGACAATCCCTGTCCCATCCTGGCAATCACTGCTCTTCCTAGACAATCCCTGTCCTGTCCATGTCTTTTAGGCCCATCAGCTTCCTTCCATTTTCCTTTTCCGGATTCAAAAAGGAAAAAGGCTCGCCATCTAAGCTTCGCCTTGCCCTGGCTGTAGGCCCCGGATCCTCTTGGGAACGGTTCCGTTTAAGCTGGTGACCGCCTGCATGCCACTCAGCCTGGGACCCCTTCTTGCCAAAGCAACCTTATCCCCATGGCTATCCGACTGTCCTTGTTTACTACTGCATCTCAACTGATTCTAAGCAAGGAAGTCCCTCACTACAGCCCACTGCTCTGTACTGCACCATCTGTAACCCCTCCCAGCTGGAAAACTAATGCCAACCATGCTATTCTAACACTCCCATTCCCTATCTCTAGTATACCCCCACTATTCACCTATGCTACTGCTACCTTCTATTCTACCCCTAATTCTGTACATAATGCATATCAAGTACATTCACATTGCAGTAAACGAACACATTAACATTTATAAACGCTATGGAATCGCACGTAATACATGTAAACCATGTCCAAAGGGGAAGGTTACAACACAGACAGAAAAGTACTGCCTCACTATCACTATGTCTCAATCCCCATCCTCCTTAAAAAAAGACTCTGGGGAGATGTCAGGGATCTACTAGTACCCGGGGCAATCTGTCCAGTACCTCTCTCAGAAACCCAACAGGGCCATTATTCTCTCTTCTCTATAATAAAAAAAAAAAAGCCATCAGAAAAATACAGTTCCATCATAAACCTAAAGCCCCTAAATCAGTGGGTCAGGTACAAAACATTCAGGATGGAGACGATAAAACAACTATTCAATAAATAGGGAGCAATTCAGTAATGTGCACTCTAGATATGAGACGCATATTATCATGTGGCCAATCAGCCTGCCTGCCAACAATTCCTGAAATTTGCACTGGAATATCAGGGGATAATCCACCAGTTCCAGTGTCTACCATTCGGCCTGTCTTCAGCACCACGTATCTTTACGAAGATAATGACGGAGGTGGCAGCTTTCCAGAGAAAGAAATTAATAATTGTTATCCCATACCTGGACAATCTCTTGGTGGCAGACTTGGAAATCATCTCAAACAGCATCTGGCCCAGACTATCCCCATGCTAAAAAATCTAGGGTGGTGCATCAACTGGGAGAAGTACAGTCTACAACCAGACAAGCAGAAAATATTTTTAGGAGTCCTCATTGACTCGAACTGCAGGATATCCTCTCTACCCCATATAACAAGGGAAGAAATCAGAAACCAGATTTGATCCTTTCAGAGGAAAAGAGCGGTATTGATCAGAAACGCTATGATAATCCTAGGATTGATGATATCTTGCATTCCAAGCAGGTGGTGGAGTCAGGCCTACTCCAGCGGGCTGCAGAAAGCAATTCTGTAAGCCTAGAACAGACATTCGTCTGGGCTATGCAAGAAAGTGAGCATATCCACATATCTAAGATCCTCCCTGTCATGGTGTACGTCTCTGATTAAAACTCCTGGAGTGATATCGTGGATCCTGTAAGGGGGTGAAGCACAAGAAGAGTCAGAGGGGGGTTGCCTCCGCTACTCCGTGTCCGAAACCATATAGCTGGACAGCAGGTTTCCCGGAGGGGGGACTTTCAGACCGGGACAGGAAGCAGGATGGGCAGAGGGCGCGAAAGCCCAGTGCGCGGAGTTCAGAGCAGCGTGTGCAGGAGACAGAGCAGGATGCAGCTGCGCACACCAGAGGAGAGGGAACTCTCGGTCAGAGGCCTCAGACAGAAGGACGTGACGTAGATACTGCTGTCTGTGAGTATGTGGAAGCGGAGTCCTCAGTGGCTAGAGAAGTGTGCCCCACTGACCGTGCAAAGATAGTGACCGGCGCGCGCAGTCCTGGTACCCGCGGTGATAGCACAGAGCCCCTGATTCCTGCTGAGAGACTTAACACGAGACTGAGCATTGTTCCTGTGGAGAGACTGTTAGTATTAAAGCAAAGACTCAGAGCAGGGGAGACCCAGTCTGCCTAGTGTCCCCCCTGCCTTCTGCTGTAACCCCCAAGACCCCGATTGTGGGTTAATAGAGACTGCAGAGCCTACAGAACCTAGAGAGACTACAAGTGCCGCTGCTGACGGCACCTACGTTGGAGAAGACGACCCTTCAAGCAAGTTCTCATCAGACTGATAAGTTCCAAGAATACCCGTTCATTACCGTTGTCCTGCTTGACTGTTTGATAACTTGTCCTAGCTTCCATATACTGTTTATACACTTATATTACCAATTTATTCCCTGCTATTTTCTCCCTGCGACGAGAATCTGATCCTTGTAAATAAACCCTTTAACTTTTGGTCTGTCTCTGTTCCGTGGTGAGATCCTCAGCACCTGCTCATTATTACAATCCTATCCCCATTCGTCCGGATTACTACTGAGGAAAGCCTACTAGGCTGGGGAGCAGAATTAGAGGGTCAATACCTTCAAGGTACAAGAAGAACGCAGGAGGTCATCCAACTACAGAGAATTTAGAGCAGTGTGGGAGATGCTCCAGCAGTGCCAGAACATTCTCAGAGATCAACATGGGAAGATCTCTTTAGACATCACGACAGTCTCCTTTCTCCAGCATCAGGGGCGTTTGAAAGGCCAGCTCTTACAGGCACTAGCACTGGGCAAATATATTAATGGGCAGAGAAAGTCATACTCCTCATTTCCACGCTCCACCTGAAGGGTCACCAGAAGTGGCAGACTTTCTCAGCAGAATGAGTGGGAGCTAAACGAGGGAGTATTTAATCAGTTAACCCAACAATGGTGTACCCCAAGGGCACTACTGTGTAGGGCACTAGTTCTGCGAGGGAGCACTAAGGGCGCTAGTCCTGTGTAGGGGCACTAGTCCTGTGAGGGAGCACTAAGGGCACTAGTCCTGTGTGGGGGCACTAGTCCTGTGTAGGGGCACTAGTACTGTGAGTGAGCACTAAGGGCACTAGTTCTGTGAGGGAGCACTAAGGGCACTAGGTCTGTGTGGGGGCGCTAGTCCTGTGTAGGGGCACTAGTCCTGTGTGGCGGCACTAAGGGCACTAGGTCTGTGTGGGGGCACTAGTTTTGTGTGGGGCACTAGTCCTGTGAGGGAGCACTAAGGGCACTAGGTCTGTGTGGGGGCACTAGTTCTGTGTAGGGGCACTAGTACTGTGAGGGAGCACTAAGGGCACTAGTTCTGTGAGGGGGCACTAGGTCTGTGTGGGGGCGCTAGTCCTGTGTAGGGGCACTAGTCCTGTGTAGGGGCACTAGGTCTGTGTGAGGGCATTAAGGGAACTAGTTCTGTGTGGGGCACTAGTCCTGTGTAGGGGCACTAGGTCTGTGTGGGGGCACTAGTTCTGTGTGGGGGCGCTAGTCCTGTGTGGGGCACTAGTACTGTGAGGGAGCACTAAGGGCACTAGTCTGTGTAGGGGCACTAGTACTGTGAGGGAGCACTAAGGGCACTAGGTCTGTGTGGGGGCACTAAGGGAACTAGTTCTGTGAAGGGGGCACTAGTTCTGTGAGGGGGCACTAGGTCTGTGTGGGGGCACTAGTCCTGTGTGGGGGCACTAGTGCTGTGTAGGGGCACTAGGTCTGTGTGGGGCACTAGTCCTGTGTAGGGGCACTAGGTCTGTGAGGGGGCACTAAGGGAACTAGTTCTGTGAAGGGGGCACTAGGTCTGTGTGGGGGCACTAGTCCTGTGTAGGGGCACTAGTACTGTGAGGGAGCACTAAGGGCACTAGTTCTGTGAGGGGGCACTAGGTCTGTGGGGGGCACTAGTCCTGTGTGGGGGCACTAAGGGAACTAGTTCTGTGAAGGGGGCACTAGTTCTGTGAGGGGGGCACTAGTCCTGTGTAGGGGCACTAGTACTGTGAGGGAGCACTAAGGGCACTAGTCCTGTCTAGGGGCACTAGTACTGTGAGGGAGCACTAAGGGCGCTAGTCCTGTGTGGGGGCGCTAGTCCTGTGTGGGGGCACTAAGGGAACTAGTTCTGTGAAGGGGGCACTAGGCCTGTGTGGGGCACTAGTTCTGTGAGGGGGCACTATTCCTGTGAAGGGGGCACTAGTCCTGTGAAGGGGGCACTAGGTTTGTGTGGGGCACTAGTCCTGTGTAGGGGCACTAGGTCTGTGTGGGGCGCTAGTCCTGTGTAGGGGCACTAGTCCTGTGTGGGGCACTAGGTCTGTGAGGGGACACTAAGGGGACTAGTTCTGTGAGGGGGCACTAGGTCTGTGTGGGGGCGCTAGTCCTGTGTGGGGGCACTAAGGGAACTAGTTCTGTGAAGGGGGCACTAGGCCTGTGTGGGGCACTAGTTCTGTGTAGGGGCACTAGTACTGTGAGGGAGCACTAAGGGCACTAGTTCTGTGTGGGGGCACTAGTCCTGTGTAGGGGCACTAGGTCTGTGTGGGGGCGGTAGTCCTGTGTAGGGGCACTAAGGGCACTAGTCCTGTGTAGGGGCACTAGTACTGTGAGGGAGCACTAAGGGCACTAGTTCTGTGAGGAGGCACTAGGTCTGTGTGGGGGCACTAAGGGAACTAGTCCTGTGTAGGGGCACTAGGTCTGTGAGGGGGCACTAAGGGAACTAGTTCTATGAAGGGGGCACTAGGTCTGTGTGGGGCACTAGTTCTGTGAGGGGGCACTAAGGGCACTAGTCCTGTGTAGGGGCACTAGTCCTGTGTAGGGGCACTAGGTCTGTGTAGGGGCACTAAGGGAACTAGTTCTATGAAGGGGGCACTAGGTCTGTGTGGGGCACTAGTTCTGTGAGGGGGCACTAAGGGAACTAGTTCTGTGAAGGGGGCACTAGATCTGTGTGGGGCACTAGTTCTGTGTGGGGGCACTAGGTCTGTGTGGGGGTGCTAGTTCTGTGTGGGGGCGCTAGTCCTGTGTAGGGGCACTAGGGGCACTAAGGGCACTAGTCCTGTGTAGGGGCACTAGTACTGTGAGGGAGCACTAAGGGCACTAGTTCTGTGAGGGGGCACTAAGTCTGTGTGGGGGCGCTAGTCCTGTGTAGGGGCACTAGGTCTGTGTGGGGGCGCTAGTCCTGTGTAGGGGCACTAGGTCTGTGTGGGGCACTAGGGCTGTGTGGGGCACTAGTTCTGTGAGGGAGCACTAAGGGCACTAGTCCTGTGAAGGGGGCACTAGGTCTGTGTGGGGCACTAGTCCTGTGTAGGGGCACTAGGTCTGTGTGGGGGCACTAGGTCTGTGTGGGGGCGCTAGTCCTTTGTAGGGGCACTAGTTCTGTGTAGGGGCACTAGTACTGTGAGGGAGCACTAAGGACACTAGGTCTGTGTGGGGGCACTAAGGGAACTAGTTCTGTGAAGGGGGCACTAGTTCTGTGTGGGGGCACTAGGTCTGTGTGGGGGCACTAGGTCTGTGTGGGGGCACTAGGTCTGTGTGGGGCACTAGTCCTGTGTAGGGGCACTAGTACTGTGAGGGAGCACTAAGGGCACTAGTTCTGTGAGGGGGCACTAGGTCTGTGGGGGGCACTAGTCCTGTGTGGGGGGCACTAAGGGAACTAGTTCTGTGAAGGGGGCACTAGTTCTGTGAGGGGGGCACTAGTCCTGTGTAGGGGCACTAGTACTGTGAGGGAGCACTAAGGGCACTAGTCCTGTCTAGGGGCACTAGTACTGTGAGGGAGCACTAAGGGCGCTAGTCCTGTGTGGGGGCGCTAGTCCTGTGTGGGGGCACTAAGGGAACTAGTTCTGTGAAGGGGGCACTAGTCCTGTGAAGGGGGCACTAGTCCTGTGAAGGGGGCACTAGGTTTGTGTGGGGCACTAGTCCTGTGTAGGGGCACTAAGTCTGTGTGGGGCGCTAGTCCTGTGTAGGGGCACTAGTCCTGTGTAGGGGCACTAGTCCTGTGTGGGGCACTAGGTCTGGGAGGGGGCACTAAGGGGACTAGTTCTGTGAGGGGGCACTAGGTCTGTGTGGGGGCACTAAGGGAACTAGTTCTGTGAAGGGGGCACTAGGCCTGTGAGGGGGCACTAGTTCTGTGAGGGGGCACTAGTCCTGTGAAGGGGGCACTAGTCCTGTGAAGGGGGCACTAGGTTTGTGTGGGGCACTAGTCCTGTGTAGGGGCACTAAGTCTGTGTGGGGCGCTAGTCCTGTGTGGGGCACTAGGTCTGTGAGGGGGCACTAAGGGGACTAGTTCTGTGAGGGGGCACTAGGTCTGTGTGGGGGCACTAAGGGAACTAGTTCTGTGAAGGGGGCACTAGGCCTGTGTGGGGCACTAGTTCTGTGTAGGGGCACTAGTTCTGTGAGGGAGCACTAAGGGCACTAGTTCTGTGTGGGGGCACTAGTCCTGTGTAGGGGCACTAGGTCTGTGTGGGGCACTAGTTCTGTGTGGGGGCGGTAGTCCTGTGTAGGGGCACTAAGGGCACTAGTCCGGTGTAGGGGCACTAGTACTGTGAGGGAGCACTAAGGGCACTAGTACTGTGAGGGAGCACTAAGGGCACTAGTTCTGTGAGGGGGCACTAGGTCTGTGTGGGGGCACTAAGGGAACTAGTCCTGTGTAGGGGCACTAGGTCTGTGAGGGGGCACTAAGGGAACTAGTTCTATGAAGGGGGCACTAGGTCTGTGTGGGGCACTAGTTCTGTGAGGGGGCACTAAGGGCACTAGTCCTGTGTAGGGGCACTAGTCCTGGGTAGGGGCACTAGGTCTGTGAGGGGGCACTAAGGGAACTAGTTCTATGAAGGGGGCACTAGGTCTGTGTGGGGCACTAGTTCTGTGAGGGGGCACTAAGGGAACTAGTTCTGTGAAGGGGGCACTAGGTCTGTGTGGGGCACTAGGTCTGTGTGGGGGCACTAGGTCTGTGTGGGGGTGCTAGTTCTGTGTGGGGGCGCTAGTCCTGTGTAGGGGCGCTAGTCCTGTGTAGGGGCACTAAGGGCACTAGTCCTGTGTAGGGGCACTAGTACTGTGAGGGAGCACTAAGGGCACTAGTTCTGTGAGGGGGCACTAGTCCTGTGTGGGGGCGCTAGTCCTGTGTAGGGGCACTAGGTCTGTGTAGGGGCACTAGGTCTGTGTGGGGCACTAGGGCTGTGTGGGGCACTAGTTCTGTGAGGGAGCACTAAGGGCACTAGTCCTGTGAAGGGGGCACTAGGTCTGTGTAGGGGCACTAGTCCTGTGTAGGGGCACTAGGTCTGTGTGGGGGCGCTAGTCCTGTGTAGGGGCACTAGTTCTGTGTAGGGGCACTAGTACTGTGAGGGAGCACTAAGGGCACTAGGTCTGTGTGGGGGCACTAAGGGAACTAGTTCTGTGAAGGGGGCACTAGTTCTGTGAGGGGGCACTAGGTCTGTGTGGGGGCACTAGGTCTGTGTGGGGGCACTAGGTCTGTGTGGGGCACTAGTCCTGTGTAGGGGCACTAGGTCTGTGAGGGGGCACTAAGGGAACTAGTTCTGTGAAGGGGGCATTAGGTCTGTGTGGGGGCACTAGTCCTGTGTAGGGGCACTAGTACTGTGAGGGAGCACTAAGGGCACTAGTTCTGTGAGGGGGCACTAGGTCTGTGGGGGGCACTAGTCCTGTGTGGGGGCACTAAGGGAACTAGTTCTGTGAAGGGGGCACTAGTTCTGTGAGGGGGGCACTAGTCCTGTGTAGGGGCACTAGTACTGTGAGGGAGCACTAAGGGCACTAGTCCTGTCTAGGGGCACTAGTACTGTGAGGGAGCACTAAGGGCGCTAGTCCTGTGTGGGGGCGCTAGTCCTGTGTGGGGGCACTAAGGGAACTAGTTCTGTGAAGGGGGCACTAGTTCTGTGAGGGGGCACTAGTCCTGTGAAGGGGGCACTAGTCCTGTGAAGGGGGCACTAGGTTTGTATGGGGCACTAGTCCTGTGTAGGGGCACTAGGTCTGTGTGGGGCGCTAGTCCTGTGTAGGGGCACTAGTCCTGTGTGGGGCACTAGGTCTGTGAGGGGGCACTAAGGGGACTAGTTCTGTGAGGGGGCACTAGGTCTGTGTGGGGGCACTAAGGGAACTAGTTCTGTGAAGGGGGCACTAGGCCTGTGTGGGGCACTAGTTCTGTGTAGGGGCACTAGTACTGTGAGGGAGCACTAAGGGCACTAGTTCTGTGTGGGGGCACTAGTCCTGTGTAGGGGCACTAAGGGCACTAGTCCTGTGTAGGGGCACTAGTACTGTGAGGGAGCACTAAAGGCACTAGTACTGTGAGGGAGCACTAAGGGCACTAGTTCTGTGAGGGGGCACTAGGTCTGCGTGGGGGCACTAAGGGAACTAGTCCTGTGTAGGGGCACTAGGTCTGTGAGGGGGCACTAAGGGAACTAGTTCTATGAAGGGGGCACAAGGTCTGTGTGGGGCACTAGTTCTGTGAGGGGGCACTAAGGGCACTAGTCCTGTGTAGGGGCACTAGTCCTGTGTAGGGGCACTAGGTCTGTGAGGGGGCACTAAGGGAACTAGTTCTATGAAGGGGGCACTAGGTCTGTGTGGGGCACTAGTTCTGTGAGGGGGCACTAAGGGAACTAGTTCTGTGAAGGGGGCACTAGGTCTGTGTGGGGCACTAGTTCTGTGAGGGGGCACTAGGTCTGTGTGGGGGCGCTAGTCCTGTGTAGGGGCACTAGGGGCACTAGTCCTGTGTAGGGGCACTAGTTCTGTGAGGGGGCACTAAGGGAACTAGTTCTGTGAGGGGGCACTAGGTCTGTGTGGGGGCGCTAGTCCTGTGTAGGGGCGCTAGTCCTGTGTAGGGGCGCTAGGTCTGTGTGGGGCACTAGGTCTGTGTGGGGCACTAGGTCTGTGTGGGGCACTAGTCCTGTGTAGGGGCACTAGGTCTGTGTGGGGCACTAGGTCTGTGTGGGGCACTAGGTCTGTGTGGGGCACTAGTCCTGTGTAGGGGCACTAGGGCTGTGTGGGGCACTAGTCCTGTGTAGGGGCACTAGGGCTGTGTGGGGCACTAGTCCTGTGTAGGGGCACTAGGGCTGTGTGGGGCACTAGTTCTGTGAGGGAGCACTAAGGGCACTAGTCCTGTGAAGGGGGCACTAGGTCTGTGTGGGGCACTAGTCCTGTGTAGGGGCACTAGGTCTGTGTGGGGGCGCTAGTCCTGTGTAGGGGCACTAGTTCTGTGTAGGGGCACTAGTTCTGTGTAGGGGCACTAGTACTGTGAGGGAGCACTAGTACTGTGAGGGAGCACTAAGGGCACTAGTCCTGTGTAGGGGCACTAGTACTGTGAGGGAGCACTAAGGGCACTAGGTCTGTGTGGGGGCACTAAGGGAACTAGTTCTGTGAAGGGGGCACTAGGTCTGTGTGGGGGCACTAGTCCTGTGTAGGGGCACTAGTTCTGTGTAGGGGCACTAAGGGAACTAGTTCTGTGAAGGGGGTACTAGGTCTGTGTGGGGGCACTAGTCCTGTGTAGGGGCACTAAGGGAACTAGTTCTGTGGTGGGGGCACTAGGTCTGTGTGGGGGCACTAGGTCTGTGTAGGGGCACTAGGTCTGTGTAGGGGCACTAAGGGCACTAGTTCTGTGAAGGGGGCGCTAGGTCTGTGTGGGGGCGCTAGTCCTGTGTAGGGGCACTAAGGGAACTAGTTCTGTGAAGGGGGCACTAGGTCTGTGTGGGGGCACTAGTCCTGTGTAGGGGCACTAGTTCTGTGTAGGGGCACTAAGGGAACTAGTTCTGTGGTGGGGGCACTAGGTCTGTGTAGGGGCACTAGGTCTGTGTAGGGGCACTAAGGGCACTAGTTCTGTGAAGGGGGCGCTAGGTCTGTGTGGGGGCGCTAGTCCTGTGTAGGGGCACTAAGGGAACTAGTTCTGTGAAGGGGGCACTAGGTCTGTGTGGGGGCACTAGTCCTGTGTAGGGGCACTAGTTCTGTGTAGGGGCACTAAGGGAACTAGTTCTGTGAAGGGGGCACTAGGTCTGTGTGGGGCACTAAGGGAACTAGTTCTGTGAAGGGGGCACTAGTTCTGTGTAGGGGCACTAAGGGAACTAGTTCTGTGAAGGGGGCACTAGGTCTGTGTGGGGGCGCTAGTCCTGTGTAGGGGCACTAAGGGAACTAGTTCTGTGAAGGGGGCACTAGGTCTGTGTGGGGGCACTAGTTCTGTGTAGGGGCACTAAGGGAACTAGTTCTGTGAAGGGGGCACTAGGTCTGTGTGGGGGCACTAGTCCTGTGTAGGGGCACTAAGGGAACTAGTTCTGTGAAGGGGGCACTAGGTCTGTGTGGGGCACTAAGGGAACTAGTTCTGTGAAGGGGGCACTAGTTCTGTGTAGGGGCACTAAGGGAACTAGTTCTGTGAAGGGGGCACTAGGTCTGTGTGGGGGCGCTAGTCCTGTGTAGGGGCACTAAGGGAACTAGTTCTGTGAAGGGGGCACTAGGTCTGTGTGGGGGCACTAGTTCTGTGTAGGGGCACTAAGGGAACTAGTTCTGTGAAGGGGGCACTAGGTCTGTGTGGGGGCACTAGTCCTGTGTAGGGGCACTAAGGGAACTAGTTCTGTGAAGGGGGCACTAGGTCTGTGTAGGGGCACTAGGTCTGTGTAGGGGCACTAAGGGCACTAGTTCTGTGAAGGGGGCGCTAGGTCTGTGTGGGGGCACTAAGGGAACTAGTTCTGTGAAGGGGGCACTAGGTCTGTGTGGGGGCACTAAGGGAACTAGTTCTGTGAAGGGGGCACTAGGTCTGTGTGGGGGCACTAGGTCTGTGTAGGGGCACTAAGGGCACTAGTTCTGTGAAGGGGGCGCTAGGTCTGTGTGGGGGCGCTAGTCCTGTGTAGGGGCACTAAGGGAACTAGTTCTGTGAAGGGGGCACTAGGTCTGTGTGGGGGCACTAGGTCTGTGTAGGGGCACTAAGGGCACTAGTTCTGTGAAGGGGGCACTAGGTCTGTGTGGGGGCACTAAGGGAACTAGTTCTGTGAAGGGGGCACTAGGTCTGTGTGGGGGCACTAGGTCTGTGTAGGGGCACTAAGGGCACTAGTTCTGTGAAGGGGGCGCTAGGTCTGTGTGGGGGCGCTAGTCCTGTGTAGGGGCACTAAGGGAACTAGTTCTGTGAAGGGGGCACTAGGTCTGTGTGGGGCACTAGTCCTGTGAAGGGGGCACTAGGTCTGTGTGGGGGCACTAGTTCTGTGTAGGGGACTAGTTCTGTGTGGCTGCTCAGAGAACTGGGATGGTGATGAGCCTTACTGAAATTGAATGATGTGCAGTAATCACTGTACTGAGCTGCAGTGCGGCTCTCCCGCCGCCGGATGTCACTTCTGAGCACGTCTGTTTTGATACAAGGCAGCGCTTCCTCCTCTCCGCACGGTGTCGCTGTCGCCCATTCCGCTGCCGCCTGTCGCTGCTTTGCCCGCTTCCTCCTCCCCACTTCCTTGTTGTCATGGAGAGGAGGCAGCTGCCGCCGGTGGCCGGGACGTGGGATAGGCCCCATTATGGTGACTTCCCGACCCAGGGTCCTGAGAGGTTCCCGCAGTATCCGCCATTACGGAGCGGGGCTCAGCAGCACGGAGAGCCGCGTCCCCGGGAGTACTATCCGGACGGCGGAGCACAGCGGGCCGGCCCCTGGGAGATCCGGCCTCCGTATGATGCTGGGCCGCCGGACAGAGCCGCACAGGACGGGCCGGAGCAGAGAGCGCAGTCCACAGACAGCCGGGGAGGGGTCACACCGCAGGGGCCGCTACCTCCGGGAGGTCCCCCTCGGCCGGCCGTTTTCCCACATGGGGGCCCGAGGCCCGGCATACCTCATCCTCCGGCGGCGGCAGGGCGGACACAGCACATGGGGCCTGGCACCCTGCACAGAGCTGGCGACCACTATGGCAATGGTGGCATAATGCACCCCCCAGCTGAGCCCCCGCTGTATCATGGCACATTACAGCCCCCACTGGGGGGAAGACCCCAGCAGTGCTTACCTGCAGGTCCTCCAGATGCAAGCAGCCGGGACCCTATAAGCCAGTCGGGGCCGCATCACGTATCTGATCAGCTCCCCAGGTATTCGGAGGGGTCCCCACCTAGAAGCGAGCGCCCTGATTTCTATACAAGTGGTCCTGGAGGTTTCCGAGGTCCAGATCCAGTATTATCTCAGTATTCTCATAGCGCCGGACAACCTGCAGGTTTCCAGCGTGACGGCCCGCACAGCGGAAGTAATCTGCAAAGTGAGGGGCCGCAGCCCAGTGTGTCCTGTGGACCGTCCCAGCCTGGATTGTATAGTCCAAACACCCCTACTGTACCGAATGCCTTCAGCTACAGGGCGCCTCCCCATACAGGGCCAAATGCCTTCAACTACAGGGCGCCTCCCCATACAGGGCCAAATGCCTTCAACTACAGGGCGCCATCCCCGGGCATCCAGCCTGCACCCACGCAAAGCACTCCGTATATTGAGAACCCACAGCAGGGCTTCTGTCATTTACCACCAATGCATGGACATCCCCCCAATCCTTCCTATGCTGCCCACCCACTGGTAGGCGCTGCTGTTTTTTGTGAATCAGCTGAGGGTGATTTGGGGGTCCCTAGTGCTCAGGGCCACACAAATCTTCATCACCACCTTCTAAACCAGCAAAGTCCGGGTCCTCTGATGCCTTCAGGAATGGTTGCTGGTGGCAATTTTGAGCGTGATGCACCTTTTCTTTTTCAGCATGGGATACCAGATGGACGGAGAGACCCAAACTTGTTGCTGCAGCATGGTGGCCCATTTGTTTCTCAGCCCACCCCGTATATTCAGGATAGCTTCATGTGTTTGGACAGGCAGGAATGTGCAATGGAGAAAGGTGGACCTGAAGAGAAAGACGTCTTTGGGCGTTGGCTGTCCAGCTTCTTATCCTGTCGGAGAAAGGAACCTCCATCCAAGACTACTGCGGTTCAGGCGCACTCGGTAGCAGAAGCACGTGAGCTGCTACACAGCGCCCTTCGATTGGTATCCCAGCTGGACACCTTGTGCCAGGCTTTGGAAAGTCATGACAAGGGAGGAGAGCCATGGACACGCGATTATGAGAAGGCAGCAGATATTCGGGTAGATTTGGAGAAGAAACTGAGGAAGCTGGAGAAGCCAGGCTATATCCAGGGAGTCAAGAGGAAACTAGATCTAGTACACAAGAAAAGGCTTCGCTGGCAGCGCAGGAGACAAGTAGCTGAGGAGGAAGAAAAGGAGGCCTTGGAGCGATCTGCGGAAAAGGAGGCTAGGATTGACTTGTGGAGGATGCAGTGTATCCAGAAAGTTGAGGAGAAGAAACGGGTGGGTGTCTGCGTAGTGTTTCCATTCTCGGTACCTGGTTTAGTGAAAATAGGTTGGATTCAGATACAGCATATTTGTTGTAGAACGTTGTACAACTGGCAGTCTGTCCATCTCAGTGATGTAGTTTGGACAGTAAGCACATGGATTTCTGAATGCCGCCATCCAGATATATAGGATCATTATACAAGATTTCTGCTGCATTTGAGCAGGAGTTATCTAAATCTTCAGGAGTGCACAATTTCCATTAGGCTAAGTTCACACGTAGCGGAATTCCTGCCGAAGTTACCGCAAGAATTCCGGATTCCATTCCACGGGAAAATTGCATTTTAAATTCCCACGATTTTTCCAGCGGAAAAACTAGCAATTTGCAAGCGTAATTAGCTTGCAGAATGCTAGCGTTTTCCAAGCGATCTGGAGCATCGCTTGGAGAACTGATTGACAGGTTGGTGACACTCGTCAAACAGTGCCTATGCAGCATCAGTAGTAAAAGATAGGATGTAAAAAATAATAAAAAAAAATTGTTCTCACCTTCCGGCGTCCCGCGCGGCCTTCCCGACTCCACGCTCCCGGCATCTATCGGTCCCAGTAATCCTTTGCGCAAATGACCGCGAGACGTCGCACTTCCGCGACGTCATCGCGAATAACAGCGAGACCGCGACGTCATTGCGGCCATTCTTGCAGGGGATTACTGGGACCGGAAGATGCCGGGAGCGTGGAGAGAGGCGGGAAGGCTGCGCGGGACGCCGGAAGGTGAGAATAACAATATTTTTTATTTTAATTCTATTTTTTACAGGGATATGGTACCCACAGCCCGGAGGACAGTCTCCTCTCCTCCGGACCGTGGGTACCATCCGCAAATGTTCTGCTTACTTTTCGCATGGTGGACACAGCCACATGCGGAAAGTAAGCAGAACAATGCATTCCTATGTGGGCGGATTCACCGCGATTCCGCTAAATTAATGAGCATGCTGCGTATTTTACCACGAAGCGATTCCGCTGCGGAAAAAAAACGCAGCATTAGCACAGCATTGCGGAATCCCATAGGATTGTATGGGATGCTTATTTTTCGCGTTTTAAAACCAACGCAAAAAAAAGCGACATGTGAACGCAGCCTGATTCCTGGCCTCCTGCTTTCCAGAGGGCTGGGGTAGGGGAGTACTTCTACTTGATAGTGCAAACCAGCAACATAGACGTCCTGCTATCCGCACTGTGTCCTCTCTCATGCAGCAAGCATGGGTAGTTTTGCATCTGCAGCATCGGAGGAGCGCAGTGGTACCCAAGCTCTATTGGTAAGCGCAGCACTCCTTGCCTAGGACACTGGCCTTCGCTGATAGACTACCGGTATCCTATGCAGTAAAGAATAAAATGAAAAAATCCCTTTTTAAATTGCAGTTTATTGTTTTAACAATCACTTTGCAGTTGTAATCATTTATTATGTCGGGAAGAACCCTTTAAGTCCGATTTGAACAATTAAAAATGTTTAAGAGCTAGCAATGACCTGCTGGAGGGCCACGCTGCACTAGGGATGTGAGAGTTTAGCCCGTTACTTCACTTGCTATTTTGCCTTCCTCTGCTCTCCAAACAGTATGTTACAATAGAACTCCCCTTGTAGTAACAGTCGCCCAACCTAAAAATTGTAGCCCCCGTTCCCAATTTCCTGTAGTGTTTCTCTGCCGTAGAACCGGAGAGAAATTCATTATTCCGTGCACTTTGAAATCGCTGTCCGTGTAACATGTTAGGATAGATTTAGCTCTGCGGTTAGCGACCTTAGACATGGTCAGTGAGTGTATTTGGTAGCCGCTGCCTTTTATGTATGGCAGGGGAAATAAGTATTGGACACGTCACCAATTTTCTAAGCACGGATGGTTTCACATTTGCGGATGGAGGGCTGCGTACTTCCTCCGTGAACCACCGCCGCACCTCCGGTCAGCTCCGCCTATGCATGCGTTCTGCATGCGGCCTGAGTACCTATGTTTAACATGGGTACGCAGGGCCATGCAGATGCCTCCGCATGCGTCGTTTTGACGGTGCGACAACCTGCGCCGAACGCAACATGTTGCATTTTGTTGCGGTCGCCGCACTGTCAACACAACGCATGCTGAGGCATCCGCATGGCCCTGTGTACCCATGTTAAATATAGGTACTCAGGCCGCATGCAGACATAGGTGAAGCCGACCGGTGGAGGTGCGGCGGTGGGCAGAGCTTCACAGAGGAAGTACGCAACCCTCAGCAGCACCTCCATCCGCAAATGTGAAACCAGCATTAATGTATTTCTAAAAATTCATTACTTTTTCCCCTGTGTCATTTCTCATCATTACACAGAACTCAATTTATGGACATCTATAGTTTGATTTCTTCGGCTGTGTGGATTTAATGGGTTGATACCGACATCTAGTGAGAATTTCATGCCAATAGCACCTTTAGAAATATATTTACTTAGGAAATCGGTGACGTGTTCAATACTTATTTCACACGCTGTATTATAGAGTTGCTTGTTAAAGGGACCCTGTCAGCAGGAATGTGCTTAGTAACCTACAGACACTGACAGGTCGGCGCCATTATACTGATTAAAATGTTACCTTGGCTGATGAAATCCGTCTTGTAGTTGTTGTTTAAGCTTAATTTTCAGTTAATGAGATTTTTGTTCTCCGAGGCGACCTGTGGGGGGTTCTTTATGTGGTGCTCTGCTTTCATATGCATCTATATGGCTTATGACAGGTCACTGATCCATCAGGGATCTACCTCCTATTTTACATATTTCATATAATATTGTGGACTTAGAAAAAAAAATTTGCAGCCAGCAAAATGGCACTGGCGGCGGCTGCACAGTAGCATGTATCTCACAGCTAAAGCTCACAGCTGGGGTCTGTTATTCTTAGGCTGGTAAGGGGCCATGGATATAGGGCCCCCCCAGCCTAAAAACAGCAGCCCGCAGCTGCCCAGAAAAGGCATTTTGCCATCCGTGCTGCAGCATGTTTTGCCCACGGACACACGGGCCGTGGAAACACACTGACATGTGTACAGACCCATTCATTTGAATGGGTCGACGTGTATACATGTCTCCGGTATTTGTGAAAACTGTCAACACACGTACCGGAGACATGGACGTGTGAAAGAGGCCTTAGGCTACTTTCACACATGAGTTTTTTGCCGTCAGACAGGATCCGGCTATTTTTAGAAAAAACTGATCCGGCATAAATTTTGGAGAACTGTAGAAATGGATCCGTTTTTCTGCCGGATCCGTCTAGCAGGTTATATCTGTTTCCTGGGGGCTGGCCAATTGGATCTGAGCATGTGCAGACTTCAAAAAACGGATCTGGTGGCTGGATCCGTCTTTTTCTGGATCCGGTGCCCATAGACTTTCATTGTGGCAAAAAGCCGGAAGCGTCGCATCCGGTGCTTCTGGCTTTTTCGCCGGAGACAAAAAAACGTTACAGTAGCCGTTTTTTCCAGACGCTGGAATGAGCCAAATAGCCGGATCCGGCAAAAAACGGACAAACCACAATGCCATCCGGCGCTAATACAAGTCAATGGGGAAAATCCGGATCTGGCATTGCATTTCGCCGGATCCGGTTTTACAAAAAAAAGCCGGATCTTGCCTGACGGCGCAAAACGGATGTGTGAAAGAGGCCTTACTATGACTTTTCTGCACAATCATCACCTATTTTATGTTAGCATGAAAATCTCTTCTTGATTTTTCTTGTGACTTTTGTTTTATCCTATTCTTGCTCGTTGCAGGAACGAGAGCTGAAAGCCGTTGCTGACTATGTACTGGGGGAGGTGAGGAAGAAGCAAAATGATGTAAAAAAAATGCTCGATGTTTTAAAGTCTTTGGAGAAACTTCGTAAATTAAGAAAAGAAGCTGCTGGAAGGAGAGGTAGGAGGGATCTAGGTCTTTGTGAAGTTTCTTTTCTTAGTCCTTTCTTAAGATAGGCAGATGACACCTTAGAAATATTTCATTAATTGTTTGATTGCTCTGCACTTAATGAGCTTCTGTTCCAACCGATCCTTAATCACAGCTTTATTTCCAGGTGTCTGTCCACCACCGTCCGCCGACGAAACATTCACAAATCGCATAAACAGGCTTCGTACGATGGTTCACAAGCGAAGTGCATTATACGACGCAGAAGAGAAGACTCTGAGGGTCATAGTGGAAGGAGAGCAAGAGGAGGAGCGGCAGAGAGCGAAGGACAAGAGACTGAAGAAGGAAAAGGAGAAAACATTGCAGAAGCAGCGAGAGCTAGACTGCATACTGTTTGGTGACGCAGGTCGGTGACTGTCAGGCCTCTTACTCTTTGCACGGGGATTTTTTATTTTTTTTTTCCCTTCCTGCCTGAAAATACACAATTACAGTCATTTCTTTCACATCTGATCTTGAGTGAAGTTTTACATTTGTATAGTCAATAGTCAACAGAAGATCAGCGAGAGGGTCAAATATTCTTTTGGCAGGACGTTGCATTATAGCAGAAATATGCATTGTAATATGGGATAACCATGGCTGTTCTAGCAATTATGTCAACAATATTGTATTCCTTATTACAAAAGATCTCTGGTAACAAGTATCAATGTATGATGGCGTTTGTATTGGGACCATCTCACTCTCATGTCTTCATTTATCTTAGAGTCTCTGCCCAGTCTGCACCCTCTGCAGCCATTTCGACAGTATTACCTGCAAGCTGAGCACTCTGTCGTGTCCCTCGTCCAAATCCGGTGAGTCTCTTAGACATTACATATAGTGGCACATCCTTATGTGCAGGGCTGTGGAGTCAGTAAGCCAAACCTCAGACACCTCAATTTCCATGACTCTGACTCCACCAAAATGGGCTCCGACTCCATGACTCCCACTCCAGAGCCCTGTTTATGTGCCTAGACTGGCATTGGAGATGTGGTTCACTGTTTTTTGTTGCAAGTATTGACATAATCTGCATTGAATGGATCCTACGTGGACCCAGCACATAGGCATCAAACACGATTGGCGTAGTAATGGTGAATACGTTGAGTGAAATTTTAGGTTATGGGTGTTTTATATGTTTTGGTTTTGACACAGGTCATGGAAGGCCCTGGTTATCATTATACCTTGTTGCAGGGAATCTACCAGACAACGTTCTGTAGGATAAAGTATTCAAATCAGCTCTCGTCCAGAAGGAAGAAATCGTTCTAACTTCTGCTACCTATAGATAGCTACCCTTAAAGTCAATGTCCAACCCCTAGTAGGGAACTTGACAGCAGGTGTTTGCTATGTAATCTGAGAACAGTATGCTGAATGGGGTTAAGACATATATTTCAGCGATGTGTCATTTATTAGGCTGTGTTCTGTTGTTTCCATACAATGAATGTTTTATCATCAGGAGATTATGACCATATCAATATTGAACTGCAGTGCATGTGAGCCCTGGTCCGACCTCCTCTGATAAAGAGCTCACGGTCAGTGTACACAGAAAGCTGTAGTGGTGTGGGCTGGGGCAGCTTTCATTCTCCATCTAAAACTCTGAACTGTGGCACCTAGTAAACAAAGTGATGCATTGTTGGAATCACGGTCTTTTTTCCTATACTATGTGGCTCTCAGATGACGTAGCAAAACATTTCCCACATGTCTACTGTACATCAGCCTCAATTTTGAAACATAATTTTTTTTGTTAGAACGTTATATGGGTTAGAAATTGACCAGTGATTTCTGATTTTTCCATCAAAATTTACAAAACCATTTTTTTCAGAGACCACCTCACTTTTTCTTTTTTCTTTTTTTTAAATTCGTTTATTGAACTTCAGGACATAAAAGATGTACAACATACAATTGGCCTATGATAATAAGCATTTTTTACAGAGCATACATGTTTCCATCCACTATAAAATATAGAGCCGAAAAATTGCACATTCTTTTTTTTTTTTTTTTTTTTTTTTATTTAAATACAAGATAGCATGTACATAACATTCCAAGCATGCGCAAAGGACAGTTGGCTATTCATTGTAAAACATGTATATCGATCAAATCTCACAAGCCTTTAACATATTATTCGGATAATGATATCTAATCAGAAATTCCTAAACTACAACTACCACTATATCAACTAATATCTACTATTTCGCAGCCTAGTATCCTACAGCATATTATCTCGTATGTGATGTCTCAACCTTGCAGGGTAAGATGAGAGGAATTCCACCTCCCAGATCTTTTCAAATTTACCCTATTTATCCTCTATTTTGGTATAACGTGCGCTCGTATGGAACAAGTCGAATTCACCAAGTCAATCCAAATTTTAAGGGAAGGGCATGAAGTTCCCATCCACCGTAGTGCCAGTACATTCCGTGCCATAAATAATGTCTCACGCAGGAAGACCCCATTTTATCGATCCCTGACCTCCTCATCCCATACCCCAAACAAGCAGACCAGTGGCTCTAGAGGGAACGGTGCTTGTACTAGGGATGACAGTAATGATGTCACCTCTTTCCAGTAATGTAGGACAGTGGGACACTGCCATACCATATGAATAAAATCTGCATAAAAAAACAAATCTGAACTGAGAAAAGTAAGTTAATGTGTATGCACAATGTAAGTGCATATTAACACATGACCATTAACCAGAGAAAACAAAAAGCAAAAAACACAAATATCCTGAACTAAAAAGTAAAAAAAATTAACTGCAAATAATGCATAAAGGTAATAATAATAATAAGGGTATTTAGTAAACATAATTTTGATCAAAATAATGTACAAGCCATCCCGCCATGTCACGGCAACCCTTGTGGGACAGTCCCTACTCTAGTATTTAAAACCTTTTCACTTGCCAAGTGACGTGAATGTGAACAAGGATCGAGCGGCTGAACCACTAGTAAAAGCTTAGGCCAGACAGCCGCTCGATCCGCTGGGCGTATAACTTCTGGGCAGCCAACCACTCAATCCTATTGCCACTAGTTTGGTTAGATATATATGTAGTCTGAGTCTTTCAATCGTCGCTCCATTTCCTCATCCTCCCTTGAGGTTACCTGCTTAATATAAGAGATCGTGGAGGACAGAAAGCCCCTCAATTAATATCTTGAGGATCCGGATGAGACGCGATGAAACAGTGCAACTGATGGATTGTTCTATCGGGGGACACTATTAACTTTAACCAGAAAGGATTTAACTTCCAAACTATCCCATTGTTTAATTGTCCATATTTAAGTTTAAGAATGATCGGGCTATGGTCTGAAATCCCCCTACTGCCATGCTCTATGTTATGCACCCACATCGTCAGACCGCTGGAACCAAATATGTAATCTATGCGCGACAGAGAGCGTTTAGTGGACGAGTGACAGGTATATTCTCTTAAGTCAGGGTGATGCATCCTCCACAAATCCAGCCACCCGCCCTCCCCCATAAACAGCGAAGTTGTAGTCAGCGGAGGCCCCCCCAGTCATTCCATCATCCAATCTCAATTTATCAAGGCAGTTGTTCATAACCATATTGAAATCTCCCATACAAATAACATCCGCATCTGGATAATCCAGGGCAAACCTCATTACCTTCTGAAGAAGGGGCATACTAGCCGGAGGGGGGTTATAGACACATAGGACTACATATTCCCTGGCATTTATCATGCACAAAACAAAGCGACCTTCAGGATCCCTCTGGGTCTCTTTGGCTTCCCATCTAACGTCTCTATGCACCAACAGTGAAACCCCTCTCAGTGTGGAATGCATGAACAGACCATTGTACCGAAGGCTTCTGCACGCACCGAACTGTATCCCTGGTCAGGTGCGTCTCCACCAGGCCCACAATGTGAGGGTGATAGTGTCTAACCTGCGAGAAAACCTTAATCTTTTTCCGGGGAGTTTTTATACCCCTCACATTCCATATCATACATAGCAACTCAGACCCCATGTTTTACTCTGCTGAATATGGGGCATATCATTACCCAGGTAAAATTAAGAGACATCACCTAAAGATGAAAACTGTCGTTGGCTGCGAATCTTACCTAAAAAGCATATAAAACCACTATAGAGAAAAAACAAAGTAAATAAACAACAAACAATATGGGAGCAAAGTCTTATACTCCCGTCATGAAGCAAACAAGGGGATACCATCATTGAGCACAGTGTCCGGTATTGTTGGTAATTGGACGCTTGCGGATAGAGCTCCAATCAGACCATTAATGCAAAGGTACTGACTAGCAATATATGCACTAGGATTCCTTTGCAGCAGACCCTTTGTGGGACCGTAGCCACTCAGTCGCCTCCACTGGATCCGTAAAAAACAGGGTGGAACCCTCATGGACCACTCGAAGCCGGGCCGGATAAATCATCGAGTACATAACATTCCTCTCCCGGAGACTCTTTTTGACCTCCATGAACTGTGCCCGTTGTTTCTGAAGTTCCATGGAGAAGTCTGTGAAAATTGAGATCGTGGCGTTGTTGAACTTGATGGAGCTTTTTTGCCGTGCCAAACGCAGAGCCACATCTCTGTCCCTGCAGTTAAGGAGACGTGCCAGAAAAGGTCTAGGTGGGGCTCCAGGAGGAAGAGGCCTAGTGGGGACTCTGTGGGCCCGCTCCGCCGCAAATGTTGGAGAGAATTCATCTCCCAGAGTAGTTTTGAGCCAATCTTCCAGAAATTGCTCCGGGTGTTGACCCTCCGAACGTTCCGGGAGCCCAATAACTCGGATATTATTCCGACGCATTCTGTTCTCCAGGTTTTCTGCTTTTTGCCTCCATGCATTCATAGAGCCTGCCACTTTTGTTAATTTGGCTTCCATAGGTGTGATGGTATCTTCTACCTGGTTTACCCATGTCTCCACCTCCGTAATGCGGCCCCTCATGGCTTGCATATCTTGTCAGAGACGCCCCACCTCAGTGTACACGTCTTCTATCTTCCCAGTTAGAGATGTCCTGGTTAAGGAGATGGCCTGCATCAGTTGTTCAGACAAGGTTAATTCCTCTTGGACCACCTCACATTTGAAGTGACTTTGAGGGGTCTTTATGACAGAAAATACCCAAAAGTGACATCATTCTAAAAACTGCACCCCTCATGGTGCTCAAAACCACATTCAAGAAGTTTATTAACCCTTCCGGTGCTTCAAAGCAATTAAAGTAATGTTGAAGGAATAAATGAAAATGTTAATTTTTCCCACAAAAATGTTGCTTTAGCCCCAAAGTTGCATTTTCCTAAGGGTAACAGGTGAAATTGCGCCATAAAATTTGTTGTGCAATTTCTTCTGAGTACGCCAATACCCCATATGTGGGGGAATACTACTTTTGAGGCACAGGGCTCGGAAGGGAAGGAGCGCCAATTGAATTCTGGAGCACACTTTTGGCTGGAATAGGTTGCAGAACACATATCACATTTGAAGAGCCCCTGACATGCCAAAACAGCAGAAATCTCCACAAGTGACTCCATTTTGGAAACTACACCTCTTAAGGAATTCATGTAGGGGTGTAGTGAGAATTTTTGAGCCTCGTGCGGTTCACAGAATTGTATGACATTGAGTCAATGGAAAATTACCATTTTTTCCACTAGAATATTGCTTTGTAGTGAGAATTTTTGAGCCTCATGCGGTTCACAGAATTGTATAACATTGAGTCAATGGAAAATTACCATTTTTTCCACTAGAATATTGCTTTGTCTCCAAGCTTTTAATTTTTAAAAGGGATAATAGGAGAAATTGAATGATACAGTTTGTTGTGCAATGTCTCCCGAGTACGCTGATACTCCATATACTTTTGACGCACAGTGCAAAGCTCAGACAGAAGAATGACATTTTTACCACTAAAATATTGTTTTAGTTTCAGATTTTACATTTTCACAAGGGGAAGTGGGTAAGCATGGCATCACAATTTCTCACACGATTTCTGCTGAAAGTGGAAATACCCCATATATGGCTGTGCAGTGGCTGTACAGTACTGCTTATAGCCATAAGACGAGACTTAGGAGGGATGGAGTGCTATTTGACTTTTGGAGAATTATTGTACAATAGTTTGGGCTTCATATACAGAGCCCCTAAGTGCCAGAAGAGTAGAATCTCCCTTTATTTTGGAATTTACACCTTCTCTAGGAATTTATATACAGATGCAGTGATGATTTGACTCCATGGATGAAACAAGTAGCAGTGGATGTTGCCGAGTGAAAATTGCAAATCTGCCATTGTAGTGCCTGTACATTGCAGTGCCCAGTACGTTGTGCCTACCTTGTGCTTCTGGAGACATACCTGAAAATTGGCGGGCTGTCATCACAACAGAAATGCCAAACATGTGGGCGCTAAATGTGGTTTAAGCATACTAGGGCTCAGAAAAGAGAGGGGGATTTGGGAGCGCAGAATTTTGTTGGATTTTTTTGGGGGGCGAGGTGCTCTACGCTGAGCACTTAAATCGGTGTTTCCATCTAAATTTCCGAATGACGTGATTCAGATGAATGCCCTGAGCGATTCAATCTATATAATGAGGCAGCTGAGTTACTCTGGACTCCGTCTGGCCCCTGTCAGCGGTGTCTTTTCAGAGGTGAACAAAACTGTGGCGGACCATGATTTTATGCGCGCTTAAAAAGACAGACACCGCCGGATCACAGGTCAGATGGCGTCCCCAGTGTCTCCATCCGCCTCATTATAGGGGATTTTCCGCCAGTGGTTCCGTCTGAATCACGTATTTCAGAGTTTTCCATGGAAACCCTAGCGTAAGCGTAGAATGCAGGATAAAAGGGAGCCAAGCCTTGCTGCGATCTTTGGGAGGCAGAATGAACAAATCAGCAGCAGGCGAAGAATTGGTTTCATTTTTTTTTTTTTTATGTTCCTTGTGCAGTATAAGTGATTAAACATGTTTGGGCACATAACATTTTTTTTTATCTTTTTCTATTTTGATTTTTGGGAGGCAGATTGAATAAAAAAAACAGCAATTCAGTATTTGGGTTTTTTATTTTTTAAATGCTGCTCTCCGTGTGGTAAAATTGATAAGGCAGCTTAATTCTTGGGTTAGTATGATTACATCCATACCACATTTATATCATTTTTTTATGTTGTGCCGCTTTTACACAATTAAATCGATGTTATAGAAAAAAATTGTTTTTGCATCGCTGTGTTCTGAGAGCTATAACTATTTAATTTTTCCACTGATGGAGCTGTATGGAAGCTTGTTTTTTGCCGGACAAATGACCTTCTCAGTTATACCATTTTTATTTACATTAGTCTTTTGACTGCATTAATTCCATTTTTTTGTTCAGCAGTATGATTATTGGTTGGATCGTTCCGGACCCAGGGATACCAGATATGTGTACTTTTCTGGTTTATTTTTGTTTTTGCATAAATGTACATATTTATGGGTATAATATTTTTTTCATGTTATTTTTAAAATATTTTTACAATTTTATTTATTTTTTTTACTTAGGCTCTCTATGGGACTTTAATTTTTATTAGTCTGATTGGTGGTATAATGCATTGCAGTGCATTATACCTGTCAGTACTGCACTGTCAGAAGTCTCTTAGACAATGCTCTCAACATGGTCTAAGAGGCTTGCCGTAGCTGGCGGACCCGGAGGTTGCCATGATGACGATTGGTCCCTCGTGATGATATTATGGGGGCGTCGATTGGACTGGAGAGGGGGCTCCCATCCACCTATTTTACAGTTGATATCACTTATGGCATTTATGGGGTTAAACAGCCATGGATGGTGCGGGCACCACTCCTGGCTGTGGACGCCTGGGCTCGGTAATCGCGCAGGTGCAGCTCTTGTGCCGCTCACAATTTCCATGATGTACCTATACCTCATCGGTCGAGAACCTGTATTCAACAATGACATATTGGTACGTCAAGTGTCGTAAAGGTATTAAAGACACCTAAGCAAGTTCTAGTTCATTTAACATTTTATTTACAATACAGTTTAAAGAAAATAAAGCAAAACTTTTTTGTTCAGAAACAACATTTTCACCGTTTTCCTTTTAGATGCGAGTGGGATCAATTCTTGGTTCCCCCTGACCATCCTGATGGCAGCAGTATTCCCCGTGGATGGGTTGTTCCCACGGCCCCCTGTAATGACACCTGGGCGACAGCTTTGAAACAATCGGATTGAAGAGCCCAGTGTTATATGACGTGTTGCTCATCTCTCAGGACAAGCGGGTAAGCAGGCAGTCTGTGGTGGTGCACGCAGGAGGCATCTTTCAGGCTGTGCTGCTAGTGAACGACATTACTGCAGGGTTGTATCTTTTGTTTTTGAATAGGATGCAATAAAATGTGGAAACTATTTATTTTTCAGATTAAATAAAAAATTAAAGCCTATTTGTAAAGTGTCACTGTCATGTTTTGTATGAATACTGTGCACATTTTAGAGGAACAATGTCATTCAGACAAACCGATAAAAATCCCGTTCTTACCCACTCACATACTTGTTTTGTCACAATTTACAAAATGCAGTCAAAAGTATGTGGACATTCAACCATCACACCTGTATGAGCTTGTGACATCCCATTTTGAAACCATGGCTCATACCCCTCAGAAAAGCCTTCCATAAGATTTTGGAGTGTGTGAGGGGGATCTCTGTCAAGTAAAGAGCAATTGTGAGGTCGGATAGTGATGTTAGACCAGAATATCTGACTCCCTGTGGGGTTGTAAGATGGGGATAAGGTCACTTATTAGGGGGAATTTAAGGCTTTAGCAGCAGTTTTCTTCTGAATATGCCCACAAATTTTGTTACTTATTCTTGCACAAAAATTAGATTTTTCTTTTAGGCAGTTCTCGCACTTTTAAAATGTGAGAAAATATCTGTACCCCCAGCCAGATTTATAAATTGCAACTTTTTTTTGGAAAGTCACAAAAAGGTGTGATTATAATAATAATAATCTTTATTTTTATATAGCGCTAACATATTCCGCAGCGCTTTACAGTTTGCACACATCATCATCACTGTCCCCGATGGGGCTCACAATCTAAATTCCCTATCAGTGTGTCTTTAGAATGTGGGAGGAAACCGGAGTACCCGGAGGAAACCCATGCAAACACGGGGAGAACATACAAACTCCTTGCAGATTTTGTCCTTGGTGGGATTCGAACCCAGGACTCCAGCGCTGCAAGGCTGCAGTGCTAACCACTGAGCCACCGTGCTGCCCTTCTCACTCCAGTTGTATTACAAAGTTGGAAGAATTCACTGACACATAAAGAGGACTTAGGCCGGTTTCACATTTGCGGTTGTGTCCGCAGCGTTTCGTCTGCATCCATCCGCATGCGTCATGCGTACCTATCATTAACATGGTGTACGCATGGACATGTGTTTGCATGCGTTCGTCTGCAGATGCGTACGCATGCGTCGTTCCCAGGGGTGCGGCATGGCCCGGAAAATGCAACATGTTGCAATTTTGGGGGCGTCAAGCATCCGCGGCCATATGCATGCGGATGCTTGCTGACGGAGTGCATCAAAACAAAGCATTACAGTCTGGGAGCGCAGGCGTATGCAAGCACATGCTTACGCTTTGTGTTTGCATACGCAAGAATTTACATAGACACGCCCATTGGGTGTGGCTTGTGTACATTCAAAAATACGCCGAGAAAATAGCACTTGCCAATCGTCCGCAAACGCATTCATGCGTTTTTGCATGCGGTTGCGGACGAAATGCTGCGGACACAACCACAAATGTGAATCTAGCCTTAGAAATAAATGCTCCAAAAATTAAAAAAAAATCACCAGAAAAAGGCAGAGATGCTTACCTGCCAAGGCCTCCAAATAAATGCACTATCAGGGTGCAGTGGACACGATTAAAGATGGCAGCAACACAGGTGCAGTAATACCGATGAGACAATCACTCTCAACCTACCAATCCATGGAGGGGGTGATTGGTTTATTAGTGCACAAAAGATAATCTGTATGCGGCGTTATTCACACACAGGTGATGCAGAGCATCTGGGTTACAGCCTAGTAGTGACGCCCATACTCTTAGATCAGGCAGGCTGCCCAGTGCTAGCCAAAATATATCCTGTGTGAACAGAGGCCACAATTTACAGAGCCATCTGGGCCCAACTGCACCTTGAAAAATAAAGTGCAAAAAATACATCTATATATGTGAGGTATTAGTTGATGATATGGCCAAAATATGGAAGCTCGCAACCCACGTCAAGGGTCCCCACGTTTGCGAGTCCTATCACTAAACATCAAAACAGTTCACCGACACTAAAAGAGGACTTAGAAATCCTACAAAAAATTTTATTAAAAGGCAGATGAGATGCTTACCTGCCCAGGCCTTTTGTGCACTAGTATACCAAACCACCACCCCCTCCATGGATTGGTAGGTGGAGAGTGATTGTCTCATCGGTATTGCTCCACCTGTGTTGCTGCCATCTTTAATCGGGTCCACTGCACCCTGGTAGTGCATTTGATTTGGAGGCCTGGGCAGGTAAGCATCTCTGCCTTTTTTCTGGTGTTTTTTAAAAAAAAAAAAGGTTGGAAGAATACAATTGTCCAAAATGTCTTGACATGCTGAAGCGTTATGATGCATTAACATTACCCTCCTTTACAAATAAGGGGGCCTCTATGGGGCGTTTTTGGCTGCCTTGATGAGATGCATCCAATGTAACAAGTCAAGCACATTTTCCTAAATTAGAATTTATTTTTTTTCAAAATTGATGGGATACTTTGATGCAATATGTGCATGATAATGAAGTCTTTTTAAGATGCTAGTACTGCGCTGGCGGATGATTACAGGGGTAAATCCTGCTTACGGATTCACTTTTACAGTGGGTTGATACTTAAATCTCTGAATAGCCCGGTATAATTATTTTAGGTTCTGTGTATAAGGACCTACAGCCAGTGCTGCAGCCTCTCATGTTAATGGGCTGTGCAATCTAAACATGACACGTATGGAAAGTCCACAAACTTCATTACTGCATTCAGTTTTTTTACTAAAGAAAAAACTACAACCACATCATGCGAATGTCGCCTAAGGCCTCTTTCACACTTCAGTTTTTTACAATCAGTCACAATCCGCCAGGTTTTGAAAAAAACGGATCCTCAGTTTTTTTTTGAGGATCCGTTTTTTTCCCCATTGACTTGCATTAATGGCGGATTGTGACGGCTTGCTGTCCGTTGCATCCGTTTTTTTTGAGGATCCGCCAAAAGTTGCTGTCCGTCACCATCCTCAAAGATTTCAAAACGGAGCTTGTAACGTTTTTTTCTCTGGCGGATCCTCCAGACACTCATTTAACCCGAAATTCTTTCTGGGTGCCGGACAAAAAAACTCTCTCTCTCTCTCTCTCTCTCTCTCTCCCCCCCCCCTTCCCGGCCAGCAGTTCCATTATATTTCCTCATTTTCAGGATCCGTCTGAAAACGGATCCTCTGCCATCCGTTCGCATCAGTTGACAACGGATCCGCTTGTCTGACTTTTTGGCGGATTTGAACTGATGCTAAAAAACTGAAGTGTGAAAGAGGCCTTATGTGTGCATATCCCTTCGTAAGGCTTAACTAATTAGTAACTGGACCCTATTTGAAATTTAAGTTCACTCCAGGGAAATATGAAATTTGTCACCAATATGGACATATTTCCCTTAACCCTTTTACGACCTTGCGATTTTCAACTTTTGTGCTTTCGTTTTCTGCTCCGCTTCATCCCAGAGCCATAACTTTTACATTTTTTCGTCACTATAGCTGTATGAGGGATTGTTTTTTACAGAATGAATTGTACTTTTAAATGACCCCATTCATTTTACCATATAACGTACTGGAAAATAGGGAAAAATTCCAAGTGCAGTGAAATTGTAAAAACAAAAAGTGCAATTCCACAATTTATTATTTTTTTTTTTTATTTTCCATGTTCACTAAATACTAAAATTGCCCCAACATGCAGTTTTTTTTTTGTTTGTTTTTTTTAAGTGGGGAAAGAAAAATCCAAAATTTGTAAGAAAAAAAGGCTTGCGTCACCATTTTACGAGACTTGTAGCGTCTCCATTTTTCGTGATCGGGGGCTGGGTGAGGGCTTATTTTTTGCGTGCCGAGCTGACTTTTTTTTATTGGTACCATTTTGGGGTAGATACATTGTTTTAATAGCCTGTTATTGCATTGTGTTGCAAACGTAGCGCTGGAATTTTTTTGTAGTTACCCCAATTAGCGATCAGATTAATTAACTTTATATTTTGATAAATCGGACATTTCTGAATACAGCAATGCCAAATATGTTTTTTTTTTTTTGTTTTATTTTGAATGGGGCAAAAGGGGGGGTGAACTTTTGTGCTTTTTTTTTTTTAGAAAAATATTAAAAGATTTTAAAACTTTTTTTTTCTTTTTTACTGGCTGCAGTAGTCCCTTTTAGGAGACTTGACGCTGCAATCATTTGATCGCCTGTGCTACACATAGCAAAGCTTCAGCTAAATGTCGCTGTCCGTGATTGACAGCGGCATTTAACTTAACATCCGCAGGTGGATCTCGGATTCTCCCGCGGCTGTTAATTAAAGCCACATGACAGCTGATTAGATCAGCCATCATGCGCAGGGAAAGATTGCATCTCAGCGTTTTAAAATCTTTTTTTTTTTTTTCTATTGGACATATTGTAAATGTAATTTAGGCTTGAGTCACACAAAATACTAGCAGGTAATGGTTCCCATTCAATATAACTAAATGGATTACACTGTAATTCTGGAAGATAACACTAGGGGGAGATGTACTCAAGGACCAAAACCCATGTAGTTTCAGTCGTCTCCTTTTGAGGCTGGTATGTTTGCTGTATCTATAATATATTGCAGAAACAATCTAATAGAAAAAGTTGCAAGATTAAGAAAGATGAAAAAAAACAATTAACATGTCACTTTAAGCAAGGGACACAAAATTATATTTCAGGTATTCACTCCTCCACATGTTAGTAACCCAATTAGAGGTGATCCATTCTTTTGAAATTAGAATTTGCTAGGCAAATTTCTCCCCAAATCTCTGGGAACTCACCTTATCCTTAAAGGGATATTTTTTCAAACGCCCTGTTCCTGAATAATCTTTTTAAAGTAACTCAGCCCTGCCTTCTGATACTCATTGGTTACATTATTATTCCTCTTTTTAGGTCCACTTTGGCATAACTTGCTTACTTCAGTGCTGACCATGTGACCACTGTAAACTACATTTCCCACAGGCACCTGCTTCTTCAGGCTCGCTGCACGCTCCTGTGCACAGCTGACGTCAACTCCGCTGTGATCTGCTAGTGGCAGGAGAGACAGAGGTGGCAGCATTGTGGCAAAATGTATGAATTAGTTTATTTTATCTATTAATATTAAACGAACAAATCAAATGTGTATGATACAAACATTCACATATTCAATGAAATCATTTAAAAAAAAACGTAAAGGGAATCTCACCTGGTTTTGGCGGGCGATGAAAACGAGGTCGGTCTGGTCCGATGGGCGGTGTTCCCGATGTGTACCGGCTCCCCATCCTTGGCCGCGGTCCGCAGTTTTTTGAGGAATAGGAGTAGGTGTCCGCCATTTGTTGCGCTAAGTATTCTTAGCGCATGTGCAGTATGCTTTGCCCAACTGCGGGCAAAGCCAAAAAGCCTGACTGCGCATGCGCCGGTTAACTAAGCCCCGGAAGTATTTTGCTGTGTTCCGGGGCTTAGTTAACCGGCGCATGCGCAGTCAGGCTTTTCGGCTTTGCCCGCAGTTGGGCAAAGCATACTGCGCATGTGCTAGCCAAGAATGCTTAGCGCACGCGCAACAAATGGCGGACACCTCCTATTCCTCAAAAAACTGCGGACGGCGGCCAAAGATGGGGAGGCGGCACACATCGGGAACACCGCCCATCGGACCGGACCGACCTTGTTTTCATCGCCCGCCAAAACCAGGTGACAGATTCCCTTTAAAAATGCCAGAATACATAGACGCATGGAGAAAATGGCAGGTGAGCCAGCAATAAATTAGAGTTGTGCTCAAACGTTTACATACCCCGGCAGAATTTTTGCTTTCTTGGCCTTTTTTCAGAGAATATGAATGACAACACCAAAACTTTTTTTCCACTCATGGGTAGTGGTTGGGTGAAACCATTTATTGTCAGAATACTGTGTTTTCTCTTTTTAAATCATAATGACAACCCAAAACATTCAAATGATCCTGATCAAAAGTTTGCATACCCTGGTGATTTAGGCCTGGTACCATGCACAGAAGTTGACACAAATGGGTTTGAATGGCTACTAAAGGTAACATCCTCAACTGTGACCTGTTTGCTTGTAATCAGTGTATGTGCTTAAAAGCTGAGTGGGTTTCTTGGATCCAGACAGACTCTTGCATCTTTCATCTGGCTACTGACATTTTTGGATTGTGAGTCATGGGGAAAGCAAAAGAATTGTCAACGGATCTATGGGAAAAGGTAGTTGAACTGTATAAAACAGGAAAGGGATACAAAAAGAGATCCAATGAATTGATAATGCCAGTCAGCAGTGTTCAAACTGTGATTAATGGAAAATCTCTGTAAAAACAAAACCATGGTCAGGTAGACCAACAAAAATTTCTTCCACAACTGTCAGGAAAAATGTTTGGGATGCAAAGAAAAACACAAATAACATCAGCTGAAATACAAGACTCTCTGAAAACTAGCGGTGTGGCTGTTTCAAGATGCACAATAAGGAGGCACTTGAAGAAAAATGGGCTGCAAGGTCGAGTCGCCAGAACAAAGCCATTACTATGCAAATGCCACAAAGTATCTCACCTACAATGCACAAAATAGCACAGAAACAAGTCTCAAAACTTCTGGAACAAGGTAATTTGGAGTGATGAGACCAAAATTGAACTTTTTGGCCACAACCATAAATGTTACATTTGGAGGGAGGTCAACAAGGCCTATGATGAAAGGAACATCATTCCTCCTGTAAAGCATGAAGGTGGAAGTGCTGATGTTTTGGGGATGTGTGAGATACAAAGGCATAGGAACCTTTTTTTAAAGTTGAAGGAAAGATGAAAGCACATTATCTCCAAATACAGGAGACAAATTTGCAATCATCAGCCCAGAAGTTGCGCATGGGACGTACTTGGACGTTCCAACATGACAGCGATCCAAAACACAAGGCCAAGTCGACCGGTCATTGGCTACAGCAGTGAAGGTTCTGGAGTGGCCATCTCAGTCTCCTGACCTCAATAGCATTGAGCCACTCTGGGGAGATCTCAAGCGCACAGTTCGTGCTAGACAGCCCAGGAATTTGCAGGAACTGGAGGCTTTTTGCCAAGAAGAGTGGGCAGCTTTACCATCTGAGAAAATAAAGAACATCATCCACAACTACCACAAAAGACTTCAAGCTGTTATTGATGTTAGAGGGGGCAATACACGGTATTAAGAAATGGGGTATGTAAACTTTTGATCAGGGTCATTTGGATGTTTTGGGTTGTCATTATTTAAAAAGAGAAAATACAGTAATTTGACAATAAATGGCTTCACCCAACCACTAACCATGAGTGGAGAAAAAGTTTTGGTGTTATCATTCATATTCTCTGAAAAAAGGCCAAGAAAGCAAAAATTCTGCCGGGGTATGTAAACTTTTGAGCATAACTGTGCAGTGAAGATGGAGCAACTTTGCATCACTGCACAGTAAAACTGCTAGAAGAATAGCAGATACAGCCATGGCCGAAAATGTTGGCATCCTTGAAATTGTTCCAGAAAATGAAGTATTTCTCCAAGAAAATTATTGTAATCACACATGTTTTGTTTACACATGTTTATTTCCTTTGTGTGAACAGCACAAAAAAGGCAATTTGGACATAATTTCTCACAAAACCTCAAAAATGGGCAAAACAAAATTGTTGGCTTCCTCAACTTAATGTTTCGTTACACACTCTTTGAAATTACTGCAATCAATTACTTTGTTACCATCAGCAAGCTTCTTACACCTCTCAACTGGAATTTTGCACCTCTCTTCCTTTGCAAACTGCTCCAGGTTTCATATTTGAAGGGTGCCAACTCCCAACAGCAATTTTAAGACCTCTCGATGGATATTCAATGGGATATAGATCCGGACGCATTGCTGGCCACTTTAGAACTCTCCAGCACTTTGTTTCCATCCATTTCTGGTGCTTCTTGACGTTTGTTTGGAGTCATTGTCCTGCTGGAAGATCCAAGACCTAGGACTCAAACCCAGCTTTCTGACACTGGCACTACATTGCGACCCAAAATCCTTTGGTAATCTTCAGATTTTATAATGGCTTACACACAGTCAAGCACCCAGTGCCAGAGGCAGCAAAATCCCAAAACATCTATGAACCGCCACCATATTTGACTGTAGGGACTGTGTTCTTTTCTTTGTAGGTCTCATTCCCCCTTTTGATAAATAGAATGATGTGCTTTACCAAAAAGCTCTATCTTGGTCTCATATGTCCACTAGACAATTTCATAGAAGGATTTTTAGCTTACATACATTTTGGCAAACTGCAGTCTATCTTTTTTATGTCTCTGTGTCAGCAGTGGGGTCCTCTTGCGTCTTTTGCCATAGCGTTTCATTTTTTAATTCAAATGTTATGCAGATAGGAGACACAAAAGCGCAATAGGGTCTTATCTCATGTTACACGGTACACCCACCAAGAGAACTACTCACCTGGTGAGGACGATAAAAAGACATATATTAATGGCGGCTGCTGCAGATCCACAGGTCAGCGCAGGACCTTTTAGAAGTATACACTTAGTAAGAGGAGAGGATCATCACTGCGCTGCCGTAAGAAGAATTCCAGGAATAGTAAAAGTTCAACGTGGTTTATTCAACGCGTTTCAGTGTTCAGGCGACCCCTTCGTCAGGACATACCACTTACAATGTCAGTGCTAAGTGTATTAATTCAAATGTTGACAGGTCATGCTGACACACCTTGAGCCTGCATGACAGCTTGAATGTCTTTGGAACCTGATCGGAGTTGCTGATCCACCATCTTGACTATCCTACATTGCATCCTTTCATCAATTTTTCTCTGCCGTCCACATCCAGGGAGATTAGCTTCAGTGCCGTGGGTTTTAAGCTTGTTGATTATGTTGCACACCATGGACAAAGGAACATCAAGATCTCTGGAGATGGACTTGTAACCTTGAGATTGTTAATATTTTTCTCAAGTTCTCACAATTTTCTTCTCTTTCTGTTCTAGATGCTTAGTGTGGCATAGACAGACACATCATGCAAAGATTGAGTCAAATTCTCCCCTTTTTATCTGGTTTCAGGTGTGATTTTCGTATCACCCACACCTGTTACTTGCCACAGGTGAGTTTGAACGAGCATCACATGCCTGAAATAAAGTTGTTTAGCCACAATTTCGGAAAGGTGTGAACAATTTTGTCCGGGCCATTTTTGGGGTTTTGTGTGTAGTTATATTCAATTTACCTTTTTCTCTTTTTTGGGGGTCTGTTTTTCTAATACACACAAAGGAAATAAACGTGTATAACAAATCATGTAATTGCGATAATTTTCTGGTAGAAATATTTCATTTTCTGGAATAATTTCAAGGGTGCCAACTCTATTTGGCCATGACTGTATATACTGAGTATATGGGACCTGTTCTAAAAATAATTATAGCGCGTATCCATAGACAACCAGGTATGGAAATTCTTCTGAAATGCAGCTTTTCAGGGGTGATCTTGAAAATTGATTGTATTTGACAAGCTTGTTTATTGTAGGATTTTAAGCCACTGAATGGTGATTGATATTATGGGAATAGCCCTTTGATGTAGATACATTGTGCTCCTCTTTAATTTTGCTGTTCTTTTAACCTTTCTTCACCGATGGGGCCTCCACTACAGAGGATGTAATGGTCCCAAGACCACCCCCATAAGTCTCCTACCCAAGTCGGAGATCGAAATATCTCTCTTATGTATAATGCCTCCAACATGTTCAACTCTCTTCTTAAACACCCTCTTAGTCTTTCCTATATGGTCAAGGGGGCAAAATCTCTACATAAGTACATCCTTCCTGACAGAGTACTTGAAAAACTCTTCCTAATCGTGATGTACTTACGTTTTGTATGTATAATGTATGGAAATAAGAGGGAAAAAAAAAAGTAGTCGGATCACACAGCTGGATAACAAAAAACAATTCTTTTTTTCACACCATCATAAAAACGTGTAGATATATCCACAGATAGATAAAAACAGAGTCTCATTCTTACGCGTTTCTGGCTATCAGCCCTTAAGCTATGTGCACACGCTGCGGATTCACCAGCGGATTTTTCCGTGCGGATCCGCAGAAAAAAACGCAGGTAAATTGACCTGCGGTTTTACTTGTGGATTGGCCAGCGGCTTTCCCCTGCGGATTGACACCTGGACAATGGAATCGGTGGCAAGCCGCAGCAGAATCCGCAGAAAGAATTGACATGCTGCGGATTTAAAGCCGCAGCTTTTCCGCAGTGAAAAAACCTCAGCGTGTGCACAGCGGATTGTAAATCCCATAGACTTACATGGTACTGTACACTGTCTGCGGAACTGCTGCGGATCCGCGGAGGCCAAATCCGCAGCAGAATCCGCAGAGTGTGCACATAGTCTAAGGCTAGTTTCACATTAGCGTTTACGGCCGCAGCGTCGGGCTGCGCACGGCCGCCGCTAAGCCCCGTCCCCTGCCGCGCCTCTGCTGGTAGCTCCGCCTACGGACGCATGACGCTGCATGCGTCCCCTATCTTTAGCACTGGGGACGCAGGCCATGCGCAGTATGCGTTTGGCGGCGCATGCGTCCTTTTGACGCTGTGCCGACCAGCGCCAAACGCAACCTGTTGCAATTTGGTGCGCTCGGCGCAGCGTCAAAAGGACGCATGTGTCGCCAAACGCATACTGCGCACGGCCTGCTTAACCAGTGCTAAAGATAGGGGATGCAGGACGCATACAGCGTCATGCGTCCGTAGGTGGAGCTACCGGCGGAGGCGCGGCAGGAGGCGGGGCTTAGCGGCGGCCGTGCGCAGCCCGACGCTGCGGCCGTAAACGCTAATGTGAAACTAGCCTAAGTCGTAGAATGTATCAAAAGAACAACTAGAGTAGTAATTTATTCTGGTGTGAGTTTCTATGACTTCACAGTTAATTAGCAGCTACACCTAACAGAATACACGCAACAGAGCTCACATTGCAGAAACTAGTTCAACATGAATAAATTTCACATCAAAAGCAAACATATAGTTTATATATTCATGCAACATCATATACCATAGCACATATTCTTTTATTAACAGACAGTATATTTATTATTATCCATATATATATATAGATGTATGCATGAAGTGAACCATTATTAAAATTATTGCATTCATATAATGAGGTATATGCTATTCCAAAAAATTACAAAAAAAAAAAAAAACCTTCAAAAATTTTCCCTTTTCTTTTTTCCTTCCTTCCCCTTCATACACCTTTTATGCTTAATAAATATACATGGCGTCTCTGCGATAATTTAATCCCTTTGGTTGCTTTGTATCTAATTGAATAATCCAAAAAGCTTCCTGAAGGAGCAATTTGTTGGGGATATTTCCTCCTCTTTTAGGATGAAAAACTTTTTCAATACCAAAAAAACGAAAACTATCAAGATTTCCCTCATGCATTCTAACAAAATGTTTGGTAGCTCCTGAATAGGGTGCATTTTTGTTATTAATATTCTGAATAGGTTCCGATTTTCTCTTTTTTAGTTTTTGTGGAACCAATGTAATTCAGATCACAAAATTCGCAATGAATGCAATAAATAACTTGTTGCGTGTGTCAATTAATGAAAGACTGAATGGAAAACCTTTCAGTAATCATAAGCGTTTTGAATGCGTATTTACATGTTACATTTAGTGTTTGCGCATTTGAAAAAACCCTTAGTAGATAACCATATTGTATTATTGCAATGAGAGTCTTGTTGGAAGTCACTTTGTGTCAGAACATCTCCCAAGGATTTTCCTCTTTTAGAAACACCCCTGAAACCACCTGCAAGAATCTGATGTAGTATGTTATCCTGATATAAAATAGGAATACGATTTTTGATGTTTTTTATCTTATTTAACTGGAGGCTAAAGGAAGTACTAAATGTTACTGTGTTCTTTGTGGATTTAGCACGCGGCTTTTTTGGTCTCAAAGTTTTTCTCTTGTGACACTCATGGCTTTTTCAAGCGAACTGTCGATGTTCTTTTTCCTATAACCCCTAACATGAAGTCTATTTCTGATAGTAGTACACTCCTGTCAAAAAACTTTTCATCAGAGCAAGATCTCCTTGCTCTTATAAATTCCCCATATGGTGGTGTGAACAGAGTGGCAACTATCAGCTCTTAATAAAGTGTTACCACTAACTGGTTTATGGAAAATAGTGCAATGTATGCACTTCCTATCACAATCACCTAAAAGGGTGAGATCCCAAAAATCCATTTTATTGTTTGAAGATGAAAAGGAGTTATTATTAAGATATTGCGCAAAGAGGGGTATGGTCGCCTCATCACCCCTCCATGTGAGTAGGAGATCATCCACATAGCGGCCGTACCACTCAATACAGCCTGAATAGTACATCAGTGTTAAATCAACTGAAAGCTTTTGAATGGTCAGAGTCTACTTGTTTTGTGTCTTGTGACATAATGAATTTATACTCATGTATTCCTCATGAACAGGCTATAATAGCAATTACATACCATCTAAACAAATATAGTTCCTACAGTGATTCACTGAAGGAATTTATTATCAGAGGCACAGCATATCTTTTAAAGTATATTTTCTTTGTTTAATTCTGAATTCTATTTTCAAGTAACTGGAGCCCCGATGGGATCGCAATTCTCACCATCCCTTGCAATTTTGTTTGTTGCTTGGTGGGAGGAGTTTTTTTTTATTTTTTCTGAATCAAATGTTTTTGCAGGCTGTATTGAGTGGAACGGCCGCTATGTGGATGATCTCCTACTCATATGGAGGGGAGATGAGGACGTGGTTACTCTAAGAGAAGCATAAAGAAAAGTCTTGCAAGGGCCAAAAAGGCAATTAGGAATGATCTATTGCAACCACATGTTAAAGTTGGAGATGAATCAAAGGTAAGGTTTATTGCTACCTATAAGCATCAATGGAAGAAAATGAGAGACATTTTGAATCAGTGTTGGCCTATATTACAAACGGACCACACTTTGGCTAAATATATCCCTTTGCAACCGTCTATAACTTACAGGCGTCCACCAAATCTCATGGATCAACTGGTGCTCAGTCATTATTCAGAACAGCAGCCAAACAACATTTTCAGATCCAATGGGCCCAAGTGGGGATTTTACCCCTGTGGGAAATGTATAGCCTGTCCCAACATGAATCGAGCTCTTAAATTCAAATCTAGTAATGATAAGAAGGAATTTATCATTACTCAGTATATCAATTGTGACTCTATAGGGGTAATCTATTATGCAGTTTGTCCATGTCCTATGATTTATGTTGGATTAACATATAGGCCTCTAAAAGTTAGGGTAAGGGAGCACTACCATGACATTGTAAATGCACAACATGAAGATGATTGGACATTATTAAAACCAATAGCAAAGCACTTTAAGGCATACCATTAGAGTTGAGCGAAACGGGTCGGACATATTCAAAAGTCGCCGACTTTCGCTGAAGTCGGGTTTCATGAAACGAAACCCGACCATAGCGTGAGGTCGGCCACGAGGTCGGCGACCAGAGCGCCAAAGTCGCGTTTCAAAAGATGCTTCTAGCGCCCTTTTTCAGCCAATGATGGAAGACGCACACTGTGGGCAACGCGATGACATAGGCATCGGTCACCACCATCTTTGAGAAGGGCTGGCTTTGATTGGCTGGCTTTGTGTGACGTCACAGGGGCTATAAAAGGACGTGAACGCCGACCGCCATCTTACTTATGCCGATCTTAGCATAGGGAGAGCTGCTGCTGATTCTGTAGGGAGAGCGTTAGGCAGGGAAGAAGAACAAAAAAACTGCTTCTGCTGTTAGCGATTTCCACTTACAACACAACAGTTTGTGTGCAGTGACAGGGGAGGCTATATTTTTGTGCATCAGCTCTGTTGGTTATTAGGCTGCCTTATAGGGCTCCCTGATAGCTGCATTGCTGTTTGCACACTGCTGTGCAAGCTGCTTTTAACCCCTTAAGCCCCAAGGGTGGTTTGCACGTTCATGACCGGGTCAATTTTTACAATTCTGACCACTGTCCCTTTATGAAGTAATAACTCTGAAACGCTTCCATGGATCCTGGTGATTCTGACATTGTTTTCTCGTGACATATTGTACTTCATGTTAGTAGTAAAATTTCATTCAAATAACTTGAGTTTATTTGTGAAAAAAATGGAAATTTGTCAAAAAATTTTAAAATTTTGCAATTTTCCAACTTTGAATTTTTATGCCCTTAAATCACAGAGATACGGCACACAAAAAACTGAATAAGTAACATTCCCCACATGTTTACTTTACATCAGCACAATTTTGGAACCAAAATTTTATTTTGTTAGGAAGTTATAAGGGTTAAAAGTTGACCAACGATTTCTCATTTTTGCAACACCATTTTATTTTTACGGACCACATCACATTTGAAGCCACTTTGAGGGTCTATATGATAGAAAATACCCAAAAGTGACACCATTCTAAAAACTGCACCCCTCAAGGTGCTCAAAACCACATTCAAGAAGTTTATTAACCCTTCAGATGCGTCATAGGAATTTTTTGAATATTTAAAAAAAAATGAACATTTAACTTTTTTTCACAAAAAAATAATTCAGGTCCAATTTTTTTTATTTTACCAAGGGTAACAGGAGAAATTGGACTGCAAAAATTATTGTGCAATTTGTCCTGAGTATGCTGATACCTGATATGTGGGGGGGAACCACTGTTTCGGCGCATGGCAGAGCTCACAAGGGAAGGAGCGTTGTTTGACTTTTTCAATGCAAAATTGGCTGGAATTCAGATCGGACGCCATGTCATGTTTGGAGAGCCCCTAATGTACCTAAACAGTGGAAACCCCCCATAAGTGACCCGATTTTGGAAACTAGACCCCCCAAGGAACTTATCTAGATATGTGGTGAGAACTTTGAACCCACAAGGGCTTCACAGAAGTTTATAACGTACAGCCGTACAATTAAAAAATCATGTTTTTTCCACAAAAATTATCTTTTCACCCTCAATTCTTATTTTTCCAAGGGTAACAGGACCCTAAAAGTTATTGTGCAATTCGTCCGTACGCTGATACCCCACATGTGGGGGTAAACCACTATTTGGGCGCATGGCAGAGCTCGGAAGATAAGCAGCGCCATTTGACGTTTTTGGCTGGAATTGAGATCGGACACCATGTCGCGTTTAGAAAGCCCCTGACGTACCAAAACAGTGAAAACCCCCCACAAATGACACCATTTTGGAAACTAGACCCCCAAGGAACTTATCTAGATGTGTGGTGAGCACTTTGAACCCCCCACCCCCTGTGCCTCACAGAAGTTTATAACGCCCGGGCGTGAAAATAAAAAAATCATATTTTTTCCACAAACATGATTTTTAGTCACCAATTTTTTTATTTTCCCAAGGGTACCAGGAGAAATTGGACCCCAAAAGTTGTTGTCCAATTTGTCCTGAGTACACCGATACCCCATATGTGGGAGAAAACTACTGTATGGGCACACGTTGGGGCTCGGAAGGGAAGTAGTGATGTTTTGGAATGCAGACTTTGATGGAATGGTCTGCGGGTGTCATGTTGCTTTTGGAGAGCCCCTGATGTACCTAAACAGTGGAAACCCCCCATAAGTGACCCCATTTTGGAAACTAGACCCCCTAAGGAACTTATCTAGATGTGTGGTGAGCACTTTGAACCCCCTAGTGCTTCACAGAAGTTTATAACGACCGGGCGTGAAAATAAAAAAATCGTATTTTTTCAACAAACATGATCATTTAATCCCCAATTTTTTTATTTTCCCAAGGGTAACAGGAGAAATTGGACCCCAAAAGTTGTTGTCCAATTTGTCCTGAGTACGCTGATACCCTATATGTGTATGGACACACGTCGGGGCTCGGAAGAGAAGTAGTGACGTTTTGGAATGCAGACATTGATGGAATGGTCTGCGGGTGTCATGTGCGTTTGGAGAGCCCCTGATGTACCTAAACTATTGAAACTTCCCATAAGTGACCCTATTTTGGAAACTATACCCCCCACGGAACTTATCTAGATGTGTGGTGAGCACTTTGAACCCCCAAGTGCTTCACAGAAGTTTATAACGCCCGGGCGTGAAAATAAAAAAATCATTTTTTTCCACAAAAATTATATTTTTGCCCCCAATTTTTTATTTTCCTAAGGGTAACAGGAGAAATTGGACCCCAAAAGATGTTTTGCAATTTGTCCTGAGTAGGCTGATACCCTCTATGTGGGGGTAAAACACTGTTTGGGCGCATGGCAGAGATTGGAAGGGAAGGAGCACCATTTGACTTTTTCAATGCAGAATTGGCTGGAATTGAGATCAGACACCATGTTGCATTTGGAGACCCCCTGACGTGCCCAAACAGTGGAAACCCCCCAATTATAACTCCAACCCTAACCCCAACACACCCCTAACCCTAATCTCAGCCCTAACCCTAGCCCTAACCCTAATCTCAGCCCTAACCCTAGCCCTAATGGGAAAATGGAAATAAATACATTTTCTTTTAATTTTATTATTTTTCCCTAACTAAGTGGGTGATAACGGGGGGTTTGATTTACTATTTATGGCGGTTTTTATATTTGCCATCTGTCATACGCTAAAAGACGCTTTTTATTGTAAAAATAGTTTTTGCATCACCACATATTGAGAGCTATAATTTTTCCCTATTTTGACTCACCGAGTTATGTGAGGTCTTATTTTTTGCGGGACGAGTTGATGTTTTTATTGGTATCATTTTCGGGCACGTGACATTTTTTGATCGCTTTTTATTCCGATTTTTGGGACGCAGAATGAACAAAAACCATTGTTTCATGAATTTCTTTTGGGGGATGCGTTTACACCGTTCCGCGTGCGGTAAAATTGATAAAGCCCTTTTATTCTTCGGGTCAGTACGGTTACAGCGATACCTCATTTAGGTCTTTTTTTATGTTTTGGCGCTTTTATGCAATGAAAACAATTTTATATAAAAAATAATTATTTTTGCATCGCTTTATTCTGCGAGCTATAACTTTTTATTTTTTTGCTGATGATGCTGTGTGGCAGCTCGTTTTTTGCGGGACAAGATGACGTTTTCAGCGGTACCATGGATATTTATATGCGTCTTTTTGATCGCGCGTTATTGTACTTTTTGTTCGGCGGTATGATAATAAATCATTATTTTTTGCTTCGTTTTTTATTTTTATTTTTTAAGGGGTTCGCTAAAGGGGCTAACTAATGGGACAGTTTTATAGGGCAGGTCGTTACGGACGTGGCGATACCAAATATGTGTACTTTTATTGTTTGTTTTTTTATTTCCAAAAAATGAATTTATTAGGGAATATTTTTTTGTTTAAGCGATTTTTTTTTAAATTTTTTTTTAACTTTATTACATTGTACCAGGTGGGACATCACTGTCAGATCACTGTGACAGATCAGCGATCTGTCACAGGCACTACACAGGCTTCCTCCTTGCCTGCGCTTTTCAGGCACTGAGGAAGCCAGCTCCCTGCAGGCCACCGAAGGTCCCCGTCGCCATCTTGGATTTGGGGACCTGCAGGGATGGAGCCCCCAGCAGCAGCGCTGCACATTGCGCCGCTGTGGGGGGCTCAGGGAAGCACGGAGGGAGCCCCCTCCCTGCCAATGCTTCCCTTTAACCCCCGGTACACCGCGATCGTGTTTGATCGCAGTGTGCAAGGGGTTAACGTGTCGGGGGCGGTCCGTGACCGCCCCTGACACATTGTGCCGGGTGTCAACTGTGATAATCAGCTGACACCCGGCCGCGATCAGCGGCGCTCACCACATGGGCGCCGCTGATCGCTGTGACGTACTATCCCGTCCTTGGAATTAAGTCCCAGGGCACATGGACGGGATAGTACGTCACATGGCAGTAAGGGGTTAAAAGCAAAAATACTTTTCTTCCTCTTTTCTGCACAGTTACCAAGCGTTCATTTTTCCACCCTTTTGTGTGTGCACTGTGCAGCAGTCCTGCTTATTAGGCTGCTTGCGTCCATACTTGGACTGAGAGCATCATTGTCAGCGTCCTCAAATCTCTAGTGAGATCCAAAATCTCACCAATCCTATAGACACCCTACTCCTTGTCATACACCATCCAATTTCAGCCTGTTACATTGAGGTGTAATCTCTCCTGGGCCTGAGACAATAGTTCTGCGTCCTCAAATCTAGAGTGAGATTCAAAATCTCACCAATCCTATAGACACCCTACACCTTGTCATACACCATCCAATTTCAGTCTGTTACATTGAGGTGTAATCTCTCCTGGGCCAGAGACAATAGTTCTGTGTCCTCAAATCTAGAGTGAGATTCAAATTCTCACCAATCCTATAGACACTCTCCACCTTGTCATACACCATCCAATTTCAGCCTGTTACACTGAGGTGTAATCTCTACTGGGTCTGAGACAATAGTTCAGCGTCCTCAAATCTCTAGTGAGATTCAAATTCTCACCAATAGTAGATACACCTTCTACCTTGTTTTACAGTACCATATAGCTCGTGGTATTTTGGGTCCATTTTCACAAAAATGAGCAAGTATGGTGGAAGACGCCATGGAAGTGGGTGGGGGGTTGGCAGCTGGTCCCGATGGTGGTGGTGTCGCATCTGTTGGTAGTGGCAAAAGCACAATAGCACCTAAGGCAGGAGGTGTTGAGCCTGCGTCATCGTCTGGCTCCACAAGGCCTCGAAGGCTCTCTTCTCTGGGAGTAGGTAAACCACTTTTAAAGCCAGAGCTTCAGGAACAAGTTTTGGCTTACATTGCTGACACAGCCTCCAGCTCTCTCACCTCCTCTTCTGAAGTTTCAAAAAATAAAAGCACTGAGTTGTCATTGGAGGCTCCTGGTCAGGAACACCTTTCCTTGTGTCCTTCACCCCTACCAAAAGTGAAGGATGTGGCAGGCCACACTACCGATTACTCCATGGAGCTCTTTTCACATACCATGCCTGGGTTAGCAAGTCAAATCGTGAATTCCCCAGTCCAAGATGAATCTGACATGGAGTGCACTGATGCATAGCCACTGCTAGATTTTTCTGCTGGTACATTCACTCAGAGCACTACATTGTCCTCGCAGTGTACTGAGGCAGAATCAGACCCTGATGAAACTCAGGTGCCCCGTCCCGCATACTATACCACCTTACACGGTGACACAGAGGAAAGTGCACATGAAATTGAAGAGGAGGTGATGGATGACCCAGTTGTTGACCCAGATTGGCATCCATTGGGGGAAGAGGGTGCCGCTGCCCATAGCTCAGAAGAGGAGGAGGATCCACAGCAGGCAACGACATCGCAACAGCTGTTATCTGGCAGGACCGTAGCAGTCCAAAAACGTGTTACAAAAAGCAAAAGAGTTGCAGGACAGCTTGGCCAGACGGTCAAATTAACACAGCGTGCAAGGTCTCAAAATGTCTTCCATAGTAGGAAGAGTGCAGTGTGGCACTTTTTTGAACAAAATCCTAATGATCAGGCAAAAGATATCTGTAAGAAGTGTGCAAAGACCTTTAACTGAGGGAAAAATCTGAGAAATTTGAATACCAGTTGCATGCTTAGGCATTTAACCACCATGCACTTGCAAGTGTGGATGGACTACCAAACCTGACGTACCACATGTGCACCTGCTCCGAATGAAGGTAGTCAGCAACGCTACATCGCTTCCCCCACTGTAAGCCCACCGGTTAGCACACCACCAGCAGCAAATGTCGAGGTGTCGTCGCAAGGGCAAAGCAGTCATGGAATCACAATGTTATTGCTACGAAAGACTGAATCTAGGCCATCAGCAACACCACCAACACCATCACCAACCCTCTCTCCGTCCGCCATGTCCACCGCTAGTACCACAATATGCAGCTCTCAAGTCCAGCTCACCCTACCAGAGACTCTGAGTAGGACAAGAAAGTACTCATCCTCTCATCCGCGTACACTGGCTTTGAACGCCCACACTGCAAAACTAATCTCGTTAGAGATGATGTCCTACCGGTTGGTTGAAAACAAAGCTTTCCACGAGCTCATGGCCTATGCAGTACCACGCTATGACCTACCCAGTCGGCACTTCTTTTCACGAAAAGCCATCCCAGCCCTCCTCGTGCATGTGAAAGACCGCATTGTCCATGCACTCAAGCAATCAGTGAGTGGAAACTCACAACAGATGCATGGTCCAGTAGGCATGGCCAGGGCCATTACGTATCCATCACTGCGCACTGGGTTAATGTGGTGGATGCAGGGTCCACAGGGGACAGCAGCTGTGGGACAGTGCTGCCTAGCCCACGGTATAGGAAACAGTTGGCTGTAGGCATTTGACCCTCCTCCTCCTCCAGAAGCGAAAGCTCGTCGACACAGCACAGTCGCACGAGCACTCCATCCGCAGCTGCCAGTGTTGCACACGAGGTGTCCCACTATCGAACAGCTAGTGGTAAGCATCAGCAGGCTGTGCTGAAGATGATGTGTTTGGGAGACAACAGACACACCACGGAGGTACTGGCCGACTACTTGCAGCGACAAACTGAGTCATGGCTGGGCAGTCTACATCTTGAGGCAGGCAAGGTAGTTAGTGATAACGGCCGGAATTTTGTGGCAGCTATAGCCCTTTCAAAACTCAGACACATACCTTGCCTGGCTCACACCTTGAACCTGGTGGTGCAGTGCTTCCTCAATAATTATCCGGAGTTAACACCCCTGCTCCATAAGGTGCGAGACTGTGCGCGCACATCCGCCGGTCGCCCGTACACTCCAGTCGTATGCAGAAGCTGCAGCGATTGCTCCACCTTCCCAAGCACCGCCTAATTATCGACGTTGCAACAAGGTGGAACTCCACCCTGCACATGGTTCAGAGGCTGTGCGAACAGAGGCAGGCTGTATTTCATTTGTGGGAGGATACACGGGCAGGCAGTTTGCAGGCAGACATGGAGTTGGCTGGTATGCAGTGGTCGAAGCTGAAAGACCTCTGTAAAGTCCTTCAGTGTTTTGAGGAATGCACACGGCTGGTAAGCGCAGACGACGCCATCATAAGCATGAGCATCCCACTTATGCGTCTGCTCATGCAAACTTTGACGCACATTAAGGAGCAGGCGTCTGCAGCCGAGGAGGAGGGAAGCCTTGATGACAGTCAGCCATTTTCTGGTCAGGGAAGTCTCGTGGATGAGGTGGAGGAAGAAGAGGAGGAGGATGATGGGGATGATTATTTTGGGGAGGAGGATGCTTCTCAGGGGGCAAAAAAAAATGTTGGCGTGGCAAGGTCAGGTACAGGGTTTGTGCGTGACTGGAGGGATGTGGATTTGCCAGAAAGTGCTCCTCCACCCAGCACTCGCAGTGCATCATTGACACCTGGAACATTGGCCCACATGTCTGATTATGCCTTGCAGATCCAAAAAAGAGACCCCCGCATTGCCAAAATGATGAACGATGACGACTACTGGTTGGCCAGCATCCTGGATCCACGCTATAAAGGCAAATTCCAAAACATCATGCAACAGGAGAACCTAGAGCTAATATTGGCTAACAAACAAGCAACTCTGGTAAACCGTTTGTTTGAGGCATTCCCAGTACACAGCGGCGGGGATGTTTTTCCAACAAGCCGTAGGGGGCAACATGAAAGAGATGTTCATGGTGCACAGAGCTGAAGTGGCGTTGGACACGGGATTAATGACCATGTTGTGGACTGATTTTTCAAGTACCGCTCACACAACTGGTAATACTGCATCGATCGAAAGTGACAGGAGACAGCAGTTGTCAACTATGGTAACAAACTACTTCTCCACCCATATCGATGTTCTCCCTCACCGGTCATTCCCCTTTGACTATTGGGCCAGTAAACTTGACACCTGGCCTGATTTGGCACAAAATGCCTTACAGGAGCTCGCTTGCCCTGCTGCTAGTGTGTTATCTGAACGAGTCTTCAGTGCTGCTGGATCAATCCTGACAGAAAAAAGGACCCATCTGTTGACCCAAAATGTTGATGATCTAACCTTCATTAAAATGAACCATGCATGGGTTTCAAAGGATTTTGTCCCACCCTCCCCTGCTGACATGTAGGTTGCCAGAAAAATGGCTTGCTTTTGTCCTCCTCTTCTGCGGACTTCTCCATTTACTCCATTTGCAGCTGCTGAATGTCCAACATCAACATATGCCAATTTTTCCACCTCCCTAACTGGGCTGCCTCCCCCCACAGGGCCGGGGTCACCACCTGGTGCACGCACCCGTGCGAGTGCCGTTGCCCTTGACAGGCGGGTGGGCACACTCTTTGGTAACGGCACTGGCACAAGGTCCCTCATAATAGAATCAAGTGTCTCTGACGGTGGGTGTGCACACCCGCCATCAGACACACCGGCGTACTATGAGGGGCCCTGTGCCAGTGCCGTCGCCAATGAGTGGGCCCCTCCTGCTTGCTCAGGATCACAGCACTTGCAAAGTTGAAATACTTACCTTTCCCTGCTCCACCGCCGTGACGTCTTCCGTGTTTCCTAACAGTGACATTCTGGTCAGAGAGCGCGATGACATCACGTCTGTACGCCCTCTGCCTAAACAGTCCAAGTGCAGTGAGATGGAAGATGGGGATGAAGAGGAGTCCAGACTAGTACAGGGATTCCCTAGCGAGGAGACTTATTTAATTGTTTTCAATGTTGGGACAGCTATTTTGGGGGAGCACTACACTCTGGAGAATGATATATGAGGCCCACCATACACTGGAGCATTCCAAAGGTGGACATCAGACACTGGAGCAGCATATACAGGGCCCATTATGCACTGGAGCATTAGAAATGGGGCCCATTATATATGGAGCATTATTTGGGCCCATAACACAGTGGAGCTTCATCCATGGGGACCAACATATACTGTAGCATTATGTGGAGCTCATCATATACTCTTTCAAACATTATATGGGACCAATGATTCTGTATGGAGAAATATATGGGCCTCATTACTCTGTATAGCCCACTATGCGGTGGACATAATACTGTATGGAGTAATATACTGTCCGTTTTTGGAGCTATTGGAGAATTTAAAATGGATATCAGTCATGAGATGTAAGAAGTGAAGTATTTTTCAATGTACTATACCGCTATTTCTCTGCCGTATCAGAGGATCATGAATTGTGGCATGTGTTAAAGGAGCCCATTGACACTCTTTGGCCCTGGGTCCACGAAAATCTGGAGCCAGCCCTACCCCCCCACAACTTTAGCCAAATAACCCCTAGTTTTCAATGCCTAACTATTATTGTAAAGTAAATTAAGGTTGACAAGCTTAAGTAATAAGAATTGATGTTTTTGGCATTAAAATGGGCACTGTAGGTGTGTTTCCTGTCCTCCACTCACTGCCGACTTTCTTCCCCATTGACTTGCATTGGGTTTCGTGTTTCAGTTGGACCTTCGACTTTTCATGATAATCTGCCGATTTCATTCGACCCGACTTTTGAAAAAGTCGGGTTTCATGAAACCTGACTCGACCCTAAAAAAGGCAAAGTCGCTCATCTCTACATACCATGAATGTAATGCCAAACTCCTAAAAGTCACAAGTATTGATAAAGTATATATAGATTTACGGGGAGGTAACTGGCATAAGACATTAGCGCAATTAGAAGCCCGCTGGATTTCTAGAATTCAATCAGTCCAACCGGCGGGTTTGAATGAAATATTAAGTTTTGCTCCATTCTTGTAGAATACTCTTTTTTTGTGTTTTTTATTTTCTTGATTTTTCCTTGTATTTTTGTATATGTTTTTTAGATATTTTTAAACTTACCTTTTGATGATCGTTATACTGGATGACATCTTCTATGATTGAAGCTCATCATGTTCTTCTTATTGCTTTGATTATTTTGACAAGCAGCAAAGAAGATTTATAGAAGAAATAGAAGAAAAATCTGTGCACTTATCTTCATACCTAGTAATAATTATTTATTGGGGTTTTTGTATATGCACTCTCACTGATACTATTTTGCATCGGTTATGTTGTATTTGGGTTACATATATTGTTTTATGATGGTATATTAATTTTGTGCATATGTACATTTGTGTACTTCTTTTTGGTATATGGATTCATGATTTTTTATTTTCAAGTTGTACATATGTATGCACTAATGCACTTTATATATATGTTCCTATAACTGGATATATTAATTTTTTTATGTATATACATATTATGGCATTTTTTGTTAGTAATGTTTATATTTATTTTTTTCTTTATATAAATTTGTATACATATTTGCACTAATGCACTTTTTATGTATACTTTATACACTAATGATTTTTTCTTGCAATGCTATATATGTCACTTTGACACTTTATATGTATATGCACTCCTTCACTATGCATTGATATAGATGCACCACATTATATGTTTATTATTTTCTTAACAATGCTATATGTGCCACTTTGATATATGTTACATTATAGGTAACTGCACTCTTTCATAATGTATTGATGTGGGGGCACTATATTATATGTTTCTCCCCCTTTTTTTCCTCTTCTTTTCCTGCTGCTGCGGTCAAATATCGCGTTCCCTGATCACAGCGACGTGCACTTCTGCCGGTTTCCTGTTTCCCGGCGTTGACATGGTGACGCGTCTTTCCTGCCACCCCTTAGCTCTGACGCGTCGAGCTGGGGGTGGAGCGGACGTCACTTGATGCTGATCTGTGCCGATGTCATGCAGAGAGTACCGGTTCAAGCGCGATTATTCCACCGCTGTGATCAGTTAATGGGCTTCATATAAATACACCAGTTTTGAGAGCTTTTTACATATGCGAAACATGCGTCAGGGGTGCCAAGTGGTGCCAGGGCCAACTAGGTACGGTATCTGTCTTGCAACAGCTTTTTTCTATCTAGATATATGTATATGGTATCCATTGTGATATACCTGTCTGCACAGCACTGTGCACTTATGCAACATACTGCAGTAAGTTTATCTGCACAGCATTATGCACTTATGCAGACTATATAGCTTATTACGGATAGGAATCCGGCTGGCATGCTAGTGTGGGGAGGAGGGAGGACTCCCAGACAGTGAAGGGGCTGGTGCCCAGGGGACCGCCATCAGGGTTCCTGAGGGAACGATGCTGGGAGCACAGTAAAAGAAAAGACTTGACTGAAGTTGTCAGGGAAACAGGGGGTGGGGCAAGCTTAACAGGAGCAGGGGGCGCGCTGAAGTGGCAGTTGACAGAGAGCCAGACAACAGACAAGAAATCGGGTGAGACAGAGAGGACCGAGAGAACGAACGATGTGTTGTGGAGACCGACAGGGCCCTGTGAAAGGAAAGCTGCGGACTTAACGACTAGTGACACGTGAGAGCCTTGCACCGGCGGCCGCTCCCCTCATACGGTCGCATACAGCCGCCCCCACTGTTTCCCATCCTGCTGTGACAAGTCCACCACCTCCACTGACCGCTGCGACTATAGACCATTCCTTTTCAGCGGTCAGGACACTGCCCCCCTGCCTTCTTCCACAGCTGCGGCCCTGTCATCACGGCCCCAGGGGGCGCCACCTCGCTACAGGCAGCAGTAGAGGCCCCCGTCTGGTTTGCTGAGGGACTCTGGGCAGAGACTGGTGAACGGTAGATTTAGAGACTGCGTCATCACTGCGCCCCACCGGCATAATTTCTTCAGGGCCTGTTGCGCCCCACCGGCATAATTTCTTCAGGGCCTGTTGCGCCCCACCGGCATCATTTCTTTAGGGCCTGTTGCGCCCCAACGGCACCGTTTCTTCAGGGCCTGTTGTGCCCCAATGGCACCGTTTTTTCAGGGCCTGTTGTGCCCCACCAGCACCGATTCTTCAGGACCTGTTGTGCCCCATCAGCACCCATTCTTCAGGGCCTGTTGTGCCCCACCAGCACCGATTCTTCAGGGCCTGTTGTGCCCCGCCAACACGGATTCTTCAGGGCCTGTCGTGCCCCACCAGCACAGATCCTCCTCCTCCGGGGCCCGTCGAACCCAAATCATCCCGGGACATCGGGGCGTCAAGGCAGCCGCATCAGCGACCTCTGAGCGGCCGCATCTGTGATCCTGAACGACGCCTGGAAGGATAAGTTGTCCATAGGAAATAAGTACCCTTAGTTCGGCCGTACGTGGCCTACAACACCCTGACTAGCCGGATTAGTCGCATTTAGTATAAGGAAAAGTGTTGTAAATGTTATTGAGTCCCTGCGAGGACAGTTTGTTGTTGCCCATTTGATTCGTTCAGCACAGCCCCAGCGGCACCAATTTATAAATATTTATTTTACCAATCACACTCAGTCTCGTGTCTCGTCACTAATCCTAAGAACCTGTCCGAACCCTACACTTGGTGTAGTCGGCAGGATGCAGTCTCCGAGCACAGACAGTGGTGCCCCAGATCAGGGTAGAGCTGTAAACTCTACAAATGAGGAGGGTCCCCGTACCAGCATATCATTGGGGGCCATGCTAAACAACCTGCCTAGATTTTCCGGCTCCAATACTATGTTATGGAGCTGGACAGAGCGGATGTGGGGGCTCTTCCGGATGCACCCAATGACCCCTGATCTGGAGGCCGAGGTGGCACTCATTGCACTGGACGGAGAGGCGCAGAGGTCAGTGATGTTGAAACCTCCGGGGCACCGTAACACTTTTGAAAAAGTGTTACAGATAGTAGAACAGACCCATGGGGACCCTACTGATGTGGGAGAATTAAGAAACCGTTTGTTTAGTCGGATGCAAGTAGAGGGGGAGACGATCACAGAGTATATGAATGTCCTCCAAGAATTGCATACGGCTATAGAAAGAAAGGACAGGGTAGGGGCAGGACCTGTTGACATTACCCTTCGTGACCTACTGGTGACTGGATTTTGAGATCCATTAGTCAAACAGGCACTGCCGGAACAGATCAGAATGAATCCCTGAATAGATTTTTCAGAGGTGGGAAGTCAGGCACGTGCTCGAGAGCAGGAGCAGGGGATGGCGGTCCCAGTGGGGAAAGTCCGAGGTGTGGGGGCCTCCGCGAATGTAGTCGAGGAGCCTCAGTGGGTGGAAGAGATGAAGCAAGAGCTGAAAAGTATTAAGGGCGAGTTGGCCGAAGTAAAGAGAAGAACCGGGACTGGACGACCTAGCTTTAACCCCGGCTCATGGGGATCACGCTCCCCGTGGGGTGGTCAGCCTACACAAGCCCGGTGTTTTGAGTGTGGATAACCAGGCCACTTTGCCCGAGAGTGTCCGCGGCGTGGGAGATACCCACCCCGGCGGCCATTAAACTAAAGGGCTCCGGGCTGGGGGGACGCCGCTCGGAGCCAAAAACCACAACTAGGGGTGGTGGAAGTCCCGAAGATTGGTAGCAAAATGTCCGGTGGTTTGGGCAGAAGTGGAGGGCCGGGCCGTCCGGTGCCTGGTGGACACGGGGTCACAAGTAACCACTATGCCCGCAACGTACTTTCAACAGAACTTCCCGGAAGCAGCCAGGCCTCAGTGGGGGCCGTGATCAGACTAGTAGCTGCCAACCAACTGCCGGTCCCAGTTGCCGGGGTGGTGTGGTTGCAAGCGATGCTGTGCGGTGCTGTGCGGTAAATCCATTGGTCGCAGAGGGGTGGTACTGACTCAAGGAGAAGCTGATAAGCAACACCCCGTCACCCTAGGCATGAATGTCCTACGAGAGTTCGGCAACCTACTGCTCAATGACCCCACACAGAGGATTCTGAAGCAGTGGGGTTCTCGCACAGCCCAGGGACAGGTATTCCAGCAGCTGGTGCGGGGAGCACGGGTACATCAGGACCATCAGGAAGGTGAGGCTCTGGGTAAGGTCATCACGCCAGCGACTCCCCTGCTTGTGTTACCTCCTGGACAGACTGTGGTGGCCCTGCCCATTCGAGCCCCGATACCCTTGGAGGGTGTGGAGGTGCAGGTGGAGCCGTGTCAATCAGAGCGCTTGCCTCCTGGCATACTGGTGGCCTGTTCCCTGGCTACTGTGCAAAAAGGAGCCGTCTTGGTGCGCTGCGTTAACCTTGAAGACCGAGACACTGTTCTGAAAGCACGGACTGTACTGGCCAAACTAGTAAGGCCTTTAGAAGAAGTGCTGCCAGCCCCTGTGGTTCAATTACGAGTACACCCCGAGGATCCTTGGGAAGTAACAATACCAACCTTACAAGCCCACGAAGTCTCGGCACAAGAGAAGGGTCGAAATATTTTGGAAGCAGATGCGGGCCGAGCTTTCTGGATTAACTGCAGCCCAGCTTTCACAGATAAAAACATTGCTGGGACAGTACCATGAAGTATTTGCTAGTCATGAGGACGATTTTGGGTGTACCACCGCCATCACTCATGAAATCCCCACAGCAGGAGCGGCCCCTATCCGGGAACGATATCTACAGATTTCGCCACAACTCTATCAAGAGGTGAAAACTTTGCTGGCCCAAATGCTGCAAAAAGGGGTGATACGGGAAAGTCAAAGCCCCTGGGCGACCCCAATCGTGTTGGTCCGGAAGAAAGATGGTACACTACGATTCTGTGTGGATTATCGCAAGCTGAATGCTTGCACTATTAAAGACTCATACCCACTGCCCCGCATAGAAGAATCCCTGTCCGCTTTGGGGAAGGCAACATATTTTTCGACCCTGGACTTGGCCAGTGGGTACTGGCAGGTGCCCATGTCAGAGGAAGATAGAGCCAAGACGGCGTTCATATTGCCCATGGGACTGTTTGAGTTTAATCGGATGCCGTTTGGGCTGGCCAGCGCCCCCGGGACCTTTCAGCAATTGATGGAGCGGTGCCTGGGAGATCTCAATTTTGAGGCTACGTTGATCTATCTGGACGACATCATCGTCTATGCCGCCACCTTTGAGGACCACCTGAAGCGGTTGGGACAGGTACTCAGCCGGTTGCAAAAGTACGGGTTGAAGGTGAAGCCTCAGAAATGCCACCTATTTCGCTCTCAGATTGAGTATCTGGGTCATGTCGTTTCGGCGGAGGGTGTGAGGCCATCCCAGGAGAAGGTGGCTGCTATCCAGGAATGGCCTACCCCCGAGACTGTGAAAGATGTGCGGGCTTTTCTGGGGTTAGCCGGATATTACCGTCGCTTCGTAAAGAATTTTGCATGTCGAGCTCGAGCCCTGCACGACCTGCTAAAGGGGGCTCCCGCTGGGGCTCATGGGCGAAAGATCCAGTGGCAACACCCTCAGGAAGAGGCCTTCCGAGACCTCAAGGCTGCGGTCTCGGATGCCCCAGTGTTGGCTTATGCGGATTTCTCTCAACCGTTCATCTTGCACACTGACTGGAGTCTTCACGGGCTGGGGGCTGTGTTGTCACAGGTTCAGGATGGCCGGGAGAGAGTGATCGCATATGGAAGTCGCTCACTCCATGACTCCGAGCGTAACCCTGACAATTACAGCTCTTTTAAGCTCGAGCTCCTCGCAGTGGTGTGGGCTATGACGGAGAGATTCGCAGAGTACCTAGCGGGCTCTGAGGTGGTAGTGCAAACTGACAACAACCCGCTGGCTCATTTGGAAAACACCAAATTGGGGGCTCTGGAACAACGATGGGTGGCCCGGATGGCGAAGTACAATTATAAGATTATCTACAAAAGAGGGGCCGAGAATATCCATGCAGACGCCCTCTCCAGGATTCGACATACAACTCCAGGGCAGAATCGAGACGAAGAATTGGAAGGAGAGGAAATACCGTTCGCTCTCACTGCTACCGTGCTCACAACCGACAATAAAAAGATATCTTCCTCTGAGACCCCAAGGGGCATACTGGAACAATCCTGGGATAAGTGGATACAACAGCAACAAGAAGACGAAGAGGTTGGCCTTCTCAGGACATGGGTCGCCGCTGGGCAATTACCCACTGACTCTCAACGGCAAAATTTGACCCAAGACCTGTTGCTTATGCTGCGACAATGGGAGAGGTTGGTTATCTGAAAGGGAATATTGTATCGTAAAATAACATCAGAAACAACCTCAATGATGGTTCGGCAGGTGGTTACGCCAGGAGCCCAACTTCACGTACTGGCTCGGGAGGCTCACGAAAAAGGGGCCCATTTCGGAACAAAAAAAACTTTGCAATGGCTGCAACAGAAAGCTTACCACCCGCGCTTGCTGGCTGTTGTGGAAGAAATTTGCCGGACCTGCCGCCTGTGTGAACTAGCCAAACCACCCGCTCAGCGAGCCGCAACACAGACTATTGTGACCTCAGCACCCCTTGAGCTCCTGACGGTGGATTATCTGACCATTGGACCCACATTTCAGGGATACGAACACTGTCTCGTTATGGTAGATCATTTCACCAAGTTCGCTGTGGTCACCCCCACTCGGGATCAGACCGCAGAGTCAGCTGCCTCCGCAATTTGTAGAAACTTTATACAAGTATACGGCTGTCCTCAACGTATACATTCTGATCAGGGAGCATGTTTTTTGGGAAAAGTCATGGAAGAATTACATCACCTCTATGGAATTGACAAATCCCGGACCACACCGTATCACCCGCAAGGGAATGGGGCTTGTGAACGATTTAATCGGACATTGATTCAGATGTTGCGCACTCTGGAGAGTGACAAGAAGGCCCGTTGGCCCGAATATGTTTCCGAATTAGTTTGGGTCTATAACAATAGGGTACATCGAGTGACTGGCTATACCCCCTATTCCCTGTTGTTTGGTCGGGAAGGTAAAGGGATCACGGAGGTGGAGTTAGACCCCGAAGAGCCTCAGCCTTGGACTGGAGTGTCATCTTGGGTCCGAAATCATAGCCACCGGCTGCAAACTCTTCACCGGATTGTACACACCAAGCTCCGAGACTGGGAGCACCCAGGGAAGAATGCAACCCCGCCTCCTCACCTCCAAAGCGGGGACCGGGTGCTTGTACTAGATCAACGCCCCAGAACAAACTGGAGCCCGTTAGGAAGAAAGTCCTTATCGGGTCTTACGCCGTATCTATCATGACGGACCGGTGTACGAAATACGACCTGAAAAGGATGAAACACTGCCCACTCATGTTGTGCATCGTAATATGTTACGTCCATGTACTTCCTCCGACCTGAAGCAACCGGAGCCTATCCCGTCGACATCTGAACAGTCTTCCATATGTTGGGACCCGGACGACGACGAAGATTGTCTCCCAGGACCCGGAGGCCCTCCACTCAGTAATGAATCATCTGACACAATTAGCCCGCCTGCACCAACCAGCCCACCGATGTCGACCACCCCAGACGACTCTACCCCGGTTGAACTTAGACGCTCCGAGCGGTCAACAGCCGGCAAACCCCCTGAACGATATGAGCAAGATCAATTCATATGGCAACGAACATTGAAACCCCTACAGACCGAACTCAATAGACTAAAGCCCTCGCCCGAGGACTGGCGAGCTTACAGGGTGGGAGAGTGTGGGGAGGAGGACTCCCAGACAGTGAAGGGGCAGGTGCCTAGGGGACCGCCATCAGGGTTCCTGAGGGAACGATGCTGGGAGGACAGTAAAAGAAAAGACTTGACTGAAGTTATCAGGGAAACAGGGGGCGGGGCAAGCTTAACAGGAGCAGGGGGCGCGCTGAAGTGGCAGTTGACAGAGAGCCAGACAACAGACAAGAAGTCAGGTGAGACAGAGAGGACCGAGGGAGTGAACGGTGTATTGTGGAGAGACCGACAGGGCCCTGTGAAATGAAAGCTGCAGACTTACCGACTAGTGACACATGAGAGCCTTGCACCGGCGGCCGCTCCCCTCATACAGTCGCATACAGCCGCCCCCGCTGTTTCCCGTCCTGCTGTGACAAGTCCATGACCGCCACTGACCGCTGCGACTATAGACCATTCCTTAACAGCGGTCAAGACACTGCCCCCCTGCCTTCTTCCACAGCTGTGGCCCTGTCATCACCGGCCCCAAGGGGCGCCACCTCGCTACAGGCGGCAGTAGAGGCCCCCATCTGGTTTGCTGAGGGACTCTGGGCAGAGACTGGTGAACGGTAGATTTAGAGACTGCGTCATCACCGCGCCCCACCGGCATAATTTCTTCAGGGCCTGTTGCGCCCCACCGGCATAATTTCTTCAGGGCCTGTTGCGCCCCACCGGCATAATTTCTTCAGGGCCTGTTGCGCCCCACCGGCATAATTTCTTCAGGGCCTGTTGCACCCCACCGGCATCATTTCTTCAGGGCCTGTTGTACCCCACCGGAATCATTTCTTCAGGGCCTGTTGTGCCCCACCGGCATCATTTCTTCAGGGCCTGTTGCTCCCCATCGGCACCGTTTCTTCAGGGCCTGTTGTGCCCCACCAGCACCGATTCTTCAGGACCTGTTGTGCCCCACCAGCACCGATTCTTCAGGGCCTGTTGTGCCCCACCAGCACCGATTCTTCAGGGCCTGTTGTGCCCCGCCAGCACGGATTCTTCAGGGCCTGTCGTGCCCCACCAGCACAGATCCTCCAGGGCCCGTCGAACCCAAATCATCCTGGGACATCGGGGCGTCAAGGCAGCCGCATCAGCGACCTCTGAGCAGCTGCATCTGCGATCCTGAACGACGCCTGGAAGGATAAGTTGTCCATAGGAAATAAGGACCCTTAGTTTGGCCGTACGTGGCCTACAACACCCGGACTAGCCGGATTAGTCGCATTTAGTATAAGGAAAAGTGTTGTAAATGTTATTGAGTCCCTGTGAGGACAGTTTGTAGTTGCCCATTTGATTTGTTCAACACAGCCCCAGCGGCACCAATTTATAAATATTTATTTTACCAATCACACTCAGTCTCGTGTCTCGTCACTGCATCCTGAGAACCTGTCCGAACCCTACACTACTTTATGGGTTTTTCTTTGGTCTAGAATCCTTACTATTAAAACGGGGCTTGGTTTAAGGAAGATTTTATGGGAAGCTTTTTGCTCCACTATTTATTCAGTAGACATTCATTTTATACTTATGCTTGCCTTAGCATTATGCTTATTTATTGATTTATAATTGGATTCAGATATATATGTCTTTTTGAAATCCCTATGTACCTTTTTTAAGGCCTGTCTTTTTGCATTTGTTGCCCTCATTTATACGATATCATATAACATTTGTACAATTTTTTTTTGTATTTTGTTGAAATAAAATTTGATTTATTTTAGGCATTTAGCGTCCCATTTTTTTTGTGATATACGTTTTAATGATGGTGTGAAATAAAGAATTGTTTTTTTATCATCCAGCTGTGTGATCCGACAACTTTTTTTTTTCCCTCTCATTGTGAACCGACGATCAGACGGAATTTTTTGGATCGCTGCTGGCAAATTCAAGGCTACCAAGCACATTGACACGGTGAGGCATTCCATTTTTCCCTGCATTTTTTCTAATGTATGGAAATAACTGAATATAATCTGTGAATAATGTCTTGATCGGAATCTGTCTGTCATGATCCCAGTGCAGGTTTTGACCTGCACGTCAGGGGTTAATGTCTTGAGCCAAGTGCAGGCTTTGACCTGCACGCCTGTGGATAATTATTGTGGCCTCTCTTTGGTTCAGGCAGAGCTTTTTATAGCCCTGGGAAACTCCAATCCCTGTCAGTTATACTTTTGCCTTTGGCCGAGTGTGGTGACCCCTGTGCCTGTTCGTTGTCTTCTAGCTTGCTTATATGGTTCTGACCCGGTTCTGTCCCCTGTTGTGAGTTTGCCTGTTGGTTCTGTACTGTATATCTGTTTCTCTGGTTTCTGACTTCTTGGCTACGTCCTGACTATCCGTTCTGTCTAATCCTTTGGTATTGTCGTGCTATCTTGTGCTTTGACCCCGATCTGTTTACGTCCCTGTCTATGCCCCTTGGTAACTTTGTCCCGTAGTTACCATTCTAGGAGTTTTCCTGCAGCTCCTAGCTCTCTGGAGTTTAGGCCACGCCCCCAGCAGTCACGTGCTTTTGATCCTGCTGGTCTGAAGCACGCATCTTCACTGCTGCTGCCTGCTCCTCAGGTATCTTTGAGCATAGTTTGTCTTACTCAGGACACGCGCACTGCACTGGCTCAGTGAGCAAGTGCAGTGTGGTGTTCCTGACACTGTCTGCAGGTTGTCATCCCCCACCCCCAATACTATTTATATACGCATGTAGCCCTTTAAAAGAAAAGTCCAGCAATACTTGATCATGGTCAGTTCATCCTCCCTATTGTGAAATCAGTATTTAAATGTATATGCAAATGAGGCTTAAGATCTATTGCAGATCTGAAGCCTCTGTCACTCTAGCTGACTGATGGCTTATTTGCCTGCAGTTGCACAACGCAGAGGCTGTCAGTCAGGCAGAAGGAGGCAGTGCTGGGCGGGGAATAGAGCTGGAGTGTCAGAGGCTTCAGATCTAAAGTAGTTCTTCAGTTTCATTTGCATATCAATTGAAACACTGATTTCTCAGTGACAGAGGAACTGACTGGCCAAGTGAAGGTATTGCTGGAATTCTCTTTGAAGGAGCTACTGTACATGCACATATACTGTAAGTAGGTTTTTTTTAGGGGGGTTAAAATCTTGCTGAAAGGTTCCCTTTAAACTATTACATGTAGACTTTTAGCCCTCGCAGGCATGATCGTCTCTCCTCCTGTACTTGTTTTTTATTATGTGTACCCCTTTTCACGTGTAGAGTGCCTTGGAATAAATGGCGATATAATAATAAATAATTATAGTTAAAGAGAACGTGACAGCAGGTATATTCTGCCCGAACTAGTGACTATGATTTCGGCCATGTATGGTTGACTCTAAAATGCTGAAGCATACTCTAGAAGCTACCGGGACCAAGGCGTACCGGTGACTAGTAGAAAATGCTGGTCCCCAGCGGCTTCTCCTTGCCTGCTGCCCTTTAATGATGATTCCAAACATGCTTGTCCAGGGAGGGGGGCCCATCAGTAATTAGTCGCTGGTAGGGAGAAGCTGCCAGCTACTGTCCTTTTCCACCAGTCACTTGCTCCATGGACAGCTTTGATAGTACTTTTTTCTCTGAAACGCTGCAGTATTTTTCTGATGAAGCTTCAGTCTGTTTGAGACATCTGGAAGAATGATTGAAAGTAAAAAGTTACCCGCAGCACTCTATAAGGACTTTCAGGAACCAGGTCATCATACTCACATGGATGCAGCGTCCCAGTCTCCAAGGAGCGCACTTGGATAAATTAGTCATCAGTAGAATAGAAGGACGGCATTCAAATTTGAGTGAAATAAAAAATCTTTTTATTCTTCCAAATACAGCAAATACAGAGCAACGTTTCGACAATACCAGGCTTCATCAGGCGTACCACCATAGTGCAAACAGCAGGTTTATATAGCATTACTACTTAGTGACACCAATAGGAACAAATATCACCTCCTTCTTCCTAACTACTCCACCCACCAGTCAGCACATAAAATCTAAAAACTCCCCGCATACATATTACATATAGTACAAAATACCAGTACCAAGACATTGTATGCATTAAAGCAAATCAAAGACATACAGATCACATGTTTCAAATGTCATAAAATGAATACAAAATCTCAGAATCCCTACTGCGTCCACCTTGGAGCTATGGCAACAAGTCCACCAATCCAGACGGTCCCCGGAAACGAGGTAACATTGTGCACCCTGATATCGTCCAGTCCTTGATCGAATCTCATTGCGTCAGGTTGTCACATGACGCACTACACATATTGTCCGATCAGAAAAAGAGATATATTGGTACCATGGTGATTAAGTCACATGACTGTGAATAGAGGCGCTCCTCTGGAAGAGAAGGGGTGAGCGCTGCCACGGGTCATGTGTCACTCCAACAGTAACGCATCCTGATGGAGGGGTCACTCTCAATTTTACCTAAAAACATTAGACGCATCCTCCAAAAGCAACTTCTCCCTACGATCCGGGGGCAATTCAATGATGAAAAGGGTAATTGCGATAACTCCAAGCACTGATAAGGCAAGAAGGGGATGTGATCAGTCAGGATTTGGCCCAAAGGCTGATGTCCAGCTGTCAGGGCGAATTACATAAGTCTTCAAAAATAAAGGTCAACACTGGAAATATCGAGTCTTTACATAAACTTGACCTATTTGTCAATAAACTGTAAAAACTTATGAAATGCTAATAATTAGTGATGAGCGAGTGAGCTCGTTACTCGAGTTTTCCGAGCATGCAGCTGCGTGGACTCAGACCTAATTTACGAGCACGCCCAAGATACTCGGAGAACACCCGAGCATGCTCGGAAAACTCGAGTAACGAGCACAATCGCTCATCACTACTAATAATTTTACTTCAGAAATGATAGAAACATCTGACTAAAAGATCTAAAAACAATGAAGCAATAAACTATGTGAAAACTAAAATTGGTGTCAGTCTCCAAACTTTTAGCCAAGGCTTTACAGGAAAAGTTGAGTCACAACTGATATGACCAGTACATTGTGGTTATCAACTTCTCCAATACAGCAAGTTTGCCAATTTGCAGCTGTTAGACCATGACAAAAACAATATTTTTCTACAATAGATTTATTTTTTAAAAATACTTCCATGTCTAGTATACACCGATGAGCAAAAGGGTAACAATATTTTGAACTGTTGACTTTCAGGCTCCATTTCTCACCATCCACTACTGCTGTTTCGAACATGAGACTACCATGATTTTATAGACAATCATCTTGGCTATCTCATACATAAATTTGACTTGCAATTATTTTGCATATGATTAGTTATGCATATTCTTGTCATATCACTGCATTGTTACTGTTTTGCTCCTAAAAATTTACATTTTTAGTTTTATTATTTTGTTAATCCACTTTGGCTTTCAAGATATGAAGCCTGAAAGTCAAAAGTTCAAAACGTTGTTATTCTTTTGCTCGTTAGTGTAAATATATCAGAAACTTAATAGTGTATAAAGCAAAAGAATAGGCACAAAAAATAATGATTTTTTAAATTTTTTTTTAATATTCTACTCTAATATCCAAAATAATTGTTAAAGCGTAAAGTGAAGTATAGCAACGTTTCAGTTAATGTACCCTTCTTCAGGTTGAAGGGTGGAATGTTCTTCTTGGATGAAAAAAGGTCACTCCACATTCCTCTACATCCACTGCTTGTTATAACACTGGTTTCCTTTTCCTATGGGCAATAGTAATTTCCGCATTCTTTCTGGATCCCTAGACAGCCCAGTGATTCCATACCTTTATATAGTGGTACGAGTGAATTTTTGCATTTTTTTCCTCCAAGAAGGACATTCCACACATACCCTACTTGATATAGAAGGGTAAATATTTCTCTAAGTTCTATATTTTTTTAGCATAAATTAGTCTCATATTATGTGTAATATTTTTCTTAAGATTTCATATTTGGTCTAATATTTTCCTATCTCATATGCAAAAGCTCTGAAAAACTGTGTGTTATGGGTAGTACAATGGGAAAGACGTAATAGCTAAAATCTCATAACAGGCTTGTGAGAAGGGTCGGCTGGTGGAATTCCCAATGAGAACTACCTTTGTCTGAAAATGATATAAGAAAACTGCTCATAGGGGAATATACAGAACTGTTTATGCTCACAATGGGGTGCGTTTCTTTTCTTCGAACGCTCATGACTGAGTGTGCCGCGTCCCACAATTTGGCCTCACTGGTGGTCCCCTAATATGACTTTGAGTCAGAAGAAAACAGCTACAACACTACGCATAACTTGATGAAGGGTATATTGCCCGACACTATGCTGTTTTTCACATCGTGGTGTAATATCTTTTTCAGGATATGAAGTTAGACAAATAAAGCACTCAAAAAAACATTTGTTTTTGTGCCTATTCTTGGTGTGCTATTCCTTGATACACTATTCATTTTCTGATGAAGTAGGGAGTCCAATTTCACAGTAACTTACAAAAGCCCAGGGCCCGCATCCTTGCACAGCATGGACAACCCCTTCTCCAAGCACGGGGCCCGCAGCATCGCCCCACTCCCGCCGCCGCCAGCCTCCTGCAACAGCAACCATGCCTCCTGTGGCCTGGCTCCACTACAGCTGTCCTCCCTACGGTAAGTTACCGTAACATTGGATTATAAGATGCAACGCTTTATTGAGAAAAAATAAAAAAATATATTTTCCTCCCCGAAATTTGGGGTGTGTCTTATAGTCCGCAAAATATGGTAATTCTGCTCAATATTAATATTAACTTATTGTTATTATTATGTTATATCAATATTCATGTTATCGGTAAGCTACATTTGGATTATAAGATGCACCCCCATTTTCCTCCCAAATTTGAGGGTAAACACTGTATCTTATAATTCAAAAAATAAGCTAGTTTCAGCAAATTGGTTTGGCCCTCCATAACAGTTATGGTCTCTCATGTGGCCACGTGGGAAAATTACTTGCCTGGGGATTTCACATCTGTAACATATTAGTAAAATGAGCGCAAGGCCAGGGTCACACAAGCGGATATTCTCTCATCCAATAGAAAATCGGATCGATTATGGTAATGACACTCTGGTCAAACTCTGTTCTGAGTTTGATTTGACTGTCAGCATAGTGTGATCCGATTCACTCGCAGGTGAGGAGAAGATGGAGAACATAATGTCTCCCACTTTCTCCGTTGTCTGAATCCGCGGAAATCGGACTGCATATATACAAAAATATATAAACAGATAAATAGAGCCCTCACCAAAAAATACCCTACTGTAAGTACATGCAAAATGCTGAGACTACCTCTTAAATAGAGGGAAGCCATAGTGTACTTACATCAAAATGATGTGCCAGTAAAAAAGGGGGTAAGGTGCATGTGCTCTGATCCACCAGCCCCGACGCACACGTTTCACCCACAGGCTTCGCCCCCTGTATATATGCATCTTGCACGTGACCTTTTGATAAATCTATTATGACATACAGTATGTCCATATGTGCCTTGGTACCACTCCATTGGAGTATTCTGGGTTTTTTTGTAAAATTTTTACTCATTGTTTTTTTGACATAAATAAAATATATTTCTTCATGAGACCTGTGTAGCACTCTGCGTGTTTTCGGTTGGTTTCACATACCTATTTGTGGAGTGTGTCTCCCCTATGGTTTTTTGTATTTAGCTCAGTTTTTATGTCAGCATTTACATTATTCCCATTGCAGTCAGTGTAGTATTCTCCTCTTGGTCACGTTTCACAATCACACATCCCTTCAGGTATTAATGGGATTAGTAAGCATCCTGCGTAACTTGTGTTGTGTGGCCTGAGGCTACTTGTGGGTGTTACACGTGGCATCACTAAGCTTTTAGGCTGCAGTGGTAACTACCTGCTGGCGTCTTGCAAATGTCTACAGACGTCCCTCTTCCATAGAACTGTTCGCTTGGGATACAGTCTGCAGCGATCACTGTTTCAGTGAGAAATTTTTATTCTACATCAGCATCTGAAGAGGCGTCCATCCGGTGTTTTGACAGGTATAAACTATAAAATACTGTTTAAAAGTTGATGTTATCTGTATAATATGTGTCCCACATAAAAAATACATGTCATAGATTTGTTAGTCTACAGCAGTGTTCCCCAACTCCTGTCCCCGAGAGCCACCAATAGGTCATGTTTTCAGGATTTCCTTAGTATGGTCCAGGTGATAATTGCAGTACCTGCACAGGCAATAATTCCATCACCTGGACAATACTAATGAAATCTTGAAAGCATGACCTGTTGGTGGCTCTTGAGGACCGGAGTTGGGGAACACTGGTCTACAATATACACACTTTATCCATTGTAGCAACCTTAGAACACTCATTCACACGTCAGTGATTTTTCATCAGTGTTTGTATACCAAAAACATGAGCAAAACTTACATAGAAAAGCTATAATTGAAAGATTGACACCTGGTCTGTGTTTTGGAGACACTCCTGGCTTTGGAATAAAATTACAGATGAAATACTGATGTGTGAATGAGGTCTAAGATTCCAACAATGGATAAGGATAGATGTATAGGACAATTTGCATATTTCCCAGAGGAGCATTCCGGCTTAAAAGTCTCACCTTGGCATGTCAGGCTTGACATGTCACTCTCAACAAGGAGAAATGTTACCCCTTGGATCCTGGTCAGATACGTCTCACCCAGCCAAACCAGATCTCATATTTTGCACTGATGAGGGGCAGTACCCCGAAACACAGTTTTGTAAATTGAGATATTGGCTTCTATCCTAAGTCATGTAACAAGGCTCATTAAAGGATCAATATTTCCTTTTAGGATTGCTACTTCCTATAGGTGGCACTAGAGTTCTAGTTCTCTACCTCTCTGAAGAGGCAATTTGCATATTGTAGATGTAGACTAACATGTCTATGTCATTTGTTTTCTAGATGGCCCATTTTCATGCAACCATTTTGTGCTCACGTTTTAATATTCACATTTCGGCTGCAAGACCCAATTGCAGACTTTCCAGGATTCTGCTAAACCGAACGTAGATCATAATACGGTTTTATGGTGCTCGTGTAGGGTCACTGGAGGTCTGGGTTATGTGGCCAAGAAAAGGAGGTTAACTTCTGGACATTTTATGGTCTGGTGTCTGATATCTATGCCTGCTGTCTATATGTGCAGCGTTTGTTCCTGGCTGGCTGATCAGATTGTGAACACTGACCACCCATGTGAGCGATAAGGATATATTAGTTGTATGATTTCTTACAGAGCAGGCATACTCATGGATTATGTTCTGTATTTTCCAAAATATGTCATCTTTCATTACAACATTGACAGTAAGTTGTTAGGAAACATCTGGAAATGTCACCTATGTTATGGTGAAATATTACACCATGCTTCCAGCCGGTTAAAGGTAAAAAGGTGAAACAGAACTCAACCTGACTGGGTTGGGGATGGTGACACCATGTCCATGTTACTCCAAGGAATAGAAGAGGTGATGGGGCTGTCAGATCTCATCATCACACAATGTTGATGAGATAATTGTCAGTTCTTAGCATCATGAACATTCGGCATAGTCCTGCTACTTGGTTTGTATCAGTAGAATGTATTTTAATGTGGTATAGATGTTTCATTGCTTCCTTTATATGCAACCTCTACTTGATTGTAGTGATTACGGGGTAAGAACATATGGTAATCGTCACAAATCAAATTAAGTTTAGTGTCTTCCCTTCTAAGGTTTGGTTATCATTGTCTAGGCTTCGCCTATATTGAGACGCCACAGGAATGAATGTTCTGGATGACATCCCATTCAAATTGTACGATGGATTCACCCCTGTCCCCTCTCCTGAAGAAACCATAGCCAACCTCTCAAATATTAATGTTCCAGACTGCAGCGATACATTAATGTGTACTGTGGTGAGTCATGGAGATCAGCTATTACTACTTGCATAGACCATTACTATATTATATATGTATTTATTTGAGAATGTCAGCCCAGAATGTCTGTTCAACCCCCCGTACAGGCGCTCAGTGCACCTTTGACGCTGCCAAACATTTAAATACTCTTTCCCAAATCATTTTACTTCTGTCTCCAACCTCCCTCTTTTTTGATTGACATCTCTGTCTTTTTTAGAACCAGAGAAGGGAGGACATAGATGGAAAACCAGCAGGTGGGAAGGCGTACTTAAATATTTGGCCAATCCATGATGCACTGAGCCCCTGTACATGGCTTGAACTGAAATTCTCTGCTGACAGAGTCCCTTTAAATCACTTTTATTATTACTGAGTTGCTTAGTTATTTGACCAAAAAGGAAGGTTTAGCTTCTATATATCTTGTATATGATGCTATATTATGGAGCAATGCTTCTAGGGTGGAAAAAAACCACAAGGCGTCTAATTGATTGATTATGCTATGTTTTTAACAGAATTTGAGACATATAGAAAATACTGTATTTGATATGAGTATGGCCCATAGACTTCTACGTGCACAATATTATAGCTCCATACATTTCAGAGATTGTACAGAGCTATAATATAGGAATGTTTTTGAGATCCTATTGTTAAATGAACAGTTTTAATACCATCCATGGTGTTTATTATCAAGCTGAATAAAATGTGTATGGGGGGCCTCCTGACTCTCCCTCAACATATGTTGCCCAGGAAGAGAAGGATCGGACAGTGGGAATTTAACTGGAATGGAATGATAAAGCCACTGCCAAAAGATGTCAGGCAGCAGCTTTTTCCTCTATCCTTGTTGAAAACTCATGAAATGTCAGCCAAGCCGAGCCCTCATTTTTATGGAGTAGCCTAAAGAGATAGCGCCTGATGATCTAACGATCATCTAACATCAATCTCATGTGTATGATGAGCTTAACTGTTTCATTTACTGTACTTGTCTTTAGCTGAAAAAACAAAAAACAAAAAACAAAACCCTGTTACAAGATTTCAACTGAAGGCCCATTTAGCGGGTTGATAATCGGGGAACGAGCATTCGTTCTTAATTATCTGCCTGTCTAAACAGGTCGGCAATCACCCGACGAACAAGCAACATGCTAGCTTGGTGGCTGTGTTGATTATTAAATATCTGACATGTACTGCTGATAGGAAACCAAAGTTAAATGACAGATGACAGGGCCTCAAAATATTGAAAACCCAAAAAAGCAAACAGGCCCCTAAAATTTTACTTTTATTAATGTATTAAAAGGTCAATATGCCAATCAATCTTCTATAACTAGTATAGAGGCATGATCAGATGAGGATGTCACGGGTTCCTGACTAGGTACTACCAATGCGCATAAAACAATCGTATTAGTGATAACTCGTGCACATTGAATGCTGGTAGGCCTGTCTAAACAGACCAATAAATGACTGCTGATCAGCTTTCATCTCCTTTAAAGGGAACCGGTTACCCCCGAAAACATTATTTACCTGCAGATATAGGATTAATCTGCACAGCCACCTCACTGAAAGTTTAAAAACACATGAGCCATGCACAAAAGTGAAAAAGTTGGTAGGACAGTGTTCACACCACTCAAAGACTGAAACAGAAAAAAACACAGTATAACAAACGTGGAAAAATACTCTGTTGTAAAAAATATATGTAACAGTTATTTATATTTATATATATATTTTACAACATAGTATTTTTGCACGTTTGTTATACTGTGTTTTTTCTGTTTCACCTTACTGAAAGTGCAGCTACAGGGATAAAAGCAGATTATTTCCTCCTGGGGGCAGCTACAGTCACCATTCACAGCACCACTTACTATATTGTGAGCGGAAGCTCAAAGCATGCCCCAGCACTTTGATTGACAGCCCACTCTGCACAGATGCTCCGCATAGCAATCTGTCAATCATAGTACTGGGGCGTACTTAGAATTGCTGCTCACAACATAGGCAACGGGGCTGTGTGCGATGACTGAAGCCCTTCCGCGCAAGCCTACACAATTGAAAACCAGCGGCTTCCAGGAGGAAATAAGTACATATTCTCCCAGTAGCCACACTTTCAGTAATGCCACCAGGCAGCATTATAACACAATTTACCTGCAGATTAACCTCTATATCTGCAAGCTAATAATGTTTTCCAAGGTGACAACTTCCCTTTAACAGCCCGGATCAGCAAGTATTTTAAAAAATTATTAAATTCAGCCATGTATAGCAATATTCAGTAGATTATTGTTGTTAGAAGTCTGCATTTTCAGTAGTCTCTGAGAACAGTCTGATGGATGCACAGTATATGGGGCCTGTCAGTAACATGGCCATTTGTTGAAAATATTGTTCTACCTTTAGATCAGATGTAAAAACAGACTTTTCTTTATCTACAGCATGATTTCTCCATAGAGAGAAAAATTCTAGACTGGGTGGAAATGTACAGTCGGAAAGCACCTGTGTATGATGCCAGACCCTCTGCACCTCCACACTGGATGATACAGGAAAGGAAGGGGTTATGCGCGAACAGGCGCAGCAGTCCTCAGCGGCCTTCTTTACCCATGAGAAGGTGTAGAAGTTTGAGCTCATCGGATGTTAATTCTAGTCGATCAAGAAGCAGCTGGGGTGGAGCAGAAACCTTGGAGAAAAAGAACATTTTTGAAGAAGATGGATACTCTGAAGACGATGAGTACTCTTCATCAGGGGAGAGTGAAAAGGAGGCTCGACAAAGGGAAACAACGATGCGATCCAGTAAGAGCCCTCAGCCTCAGTGGTCTAACAGACCACGTACTTCTCCATTTCTGCCAAGCCCACCTCCCACATGTCGCTGTTCTCATCTTGAATCTTCTTCATCCCACCTGAAAAGGAGAAAGTCAGTTACTCCATTACATATGTCAAAGTATGAGCTTGAGTCTGCAAATAAAAGAATTGCATCTCTAGTACACCCAGGAAAGGAACATTCGGAATTCAGAGGCAGCCCCCAAGATCATCACCAAAGGAGCAACTGCTGTGGACACATTATGAGCCCAATGCCGCCTCCATGTCCTAACTGCTGCTGCTCCAAAAGACCTTACAGTGCTGGCAGCATTCCTCCAATTCGCTGCCACAAACCCACCCATACGGTAAAATATATGCCTTTCTTAACCTGATTTACTAAACAGATATATAATCAAAATGAACATTGCACAATAGATTTCTTTAACTGTAATTTATTTGAGCAAGTCTGGGTTAGGCTCTCGTCTGTTGAGTCGATCAGCTGAGTGAAGGGGCTGTGGCGCCTTATACCCTTCATTCACAGGCACAGCACCATACATACGCTGTGCCCCTTTTTACAGTTGAATACTGATGATCTTGTTTATGCACATGGACCCCATTTTGCAATATAATGAGTACCTATATGTCCTTATTACTCCTGGTTTAAGACCACAATCTTCTAAGAGAGAATACCTAATTTTTCTTTCTTACTCTTTTTTTAGGGTTTTTTTTTCTAATAGATTAAAAAAGTAAAACTGGCTCATAGAATTACAAATCCTGACCTAAAGAGTTGTTGATCATAAATATTAAAGTTGTTGGCCCACCATAACTATAATTGCTAGAGTTCTTTCTACAGGGCCCTTCTCTGAACCTTGAGAACAGGGCTCAGAAGTCTACCATCTAAATGCCATGATGGTCACTTATGTGCATCACTACTCCATCGATTGTCTATGAGACTGATAGGGACAGCTAAAAGTTGTACTTGGCTATCTTTCCATCTTATAGACAATAAATGTGGTGGAGGTGCAGATATGTGACCATCACACTATTCAAAATGGAGGCTGCAAAGCCCTATTCTCGGGATTGTGGGGGTCCAAGCAGTCTGACACCTACCTAGTGATCAGACACTTATCATCAAGTGCTATGGCCTCATGGTGTGCCAATAAAATTAAGGACGTTTTATTATTGTATGCTTACAAGTTAGAAACCTTCCAGTACAGCACCATTTTGCAGTTTGCAGCTTTTATGGTTTTTTTTACCTTCAGTCTCTGAGTCCGTACTCCTGCCTCCCACCTACGCGAAAGAAACATTCGGACAGCTCAGGTGATGTCCTGTCAGCTCTTAGCCAGGAAGAGCGTGATATCATTGAGGGTGTGACATCTATGGGGTACCCACTTCGCAGGGCATTGATCGCAATGCAGAAAATGGGAGGGCAAACCCTGGAACAGGTAATTGCCAAGGTTTGCTCACCATGAATTATTTTTTTAGCTATCTTGTAAAAAGAAAGGTCTTACGTTTGTAATAACTTACTATAGTAGTGTACATATATTACTACAGGATTGATTTTAGATTATTATCATTACATGTTTAGTAAGAGATCATTGAAACTTATGAAGAATACCTACTATATTTAATTGAGCATTCACTGTCCTTAGTTGCATTTCTGTTTCTTTCATTACTTCATCAGCAAGATTGACATCTTTAGATAATGAATTACAATAATGCCACCTAGTCTGGCAGCACACAAAAACCGATCACAAAGTTTCTAGTTATCTTTTCTTCAAAAAGTTATTACTGATCCTTCATATAGTAATGACCGGAGCTGAGCCTCCCCTCCCCCCAGAAGAGGCGTGGGCGGAGGTCAGCATGACGGGGGGTTTGGAGGGTGAAGGTGGGGGGCGTGGGCTTGGTAGGCCGATATATAGTGTTGGGCAATGGGCCTTGCTCCCCACAGTTCCCGCTCTTTTTCCCAAGAAGCTTGTCCCGCCCTCCCTCCCCTTTTTTATTTTTTGATGTATGGTAAAGTTGAAGTTATTCGGGTCATGGCGGTTCGGAAGGGGGGGGGGGGGAGTCCTTGGAGTCATTTGGAAATTGGTTTTGGAGACTCACGGTATAGGGTCTCCTACGTTCAGAGGTACGGTGGTGGTGATCTGGTGAAAAGTTGGTGGGGAGTTTCCATAAAGTGGGCGGATCCCCTAGTTGCTTAGTGGACAATATGTCTCGGTGTGTCAGTGCTCCTGAGCCTGTGGGGTAACGGCTGGGAGTAATATGTTGGGTTTTGTCCACAACATATTGGGGTAATTCACCTAGATCTCGTGGCTTCAAGGACTCCTCTTCAGTGTTCAAGTTATTGTATTTATGGTGTTCATAATACATTACTATTGTTGTTTGTTAATTTAATAAAAAAAGGCTGCTGTGGCCATGCAAACTCCAAAGAAACTTTTGGTCTCTGGAGTTATTAAGCGGCGTATGGGGTTAATACAGGTGGGTGGTGTGGGGCTTTGGGACGGTCTTGTCTCCCCTCAAGGAGAACAACTTGACAATCCCAACGTCATGATAAATGAACTGTGAACTATTTAGAGTCCGGGGCACAAATTTCTCTGATCCAGAGACCACATTCTAGACTCCACTGTCGTACAGGCGGTGCCCTCCTTATAAGCGGCAGTCAAGTTGCCTCTAATTGTGTCACCCAGTGCCCCCATTAGTACCTTCTCCTGATTTCACACTGTTCCTCTGACCAAAGACAAGAAGGACCTGGAAGACCTTTGCATGCAACTTCCAAGTTCTGTATTAATTACTGTAAAGGGGAGCTGCCAGAAAAAAGTTATGCCAGCTACATCTTTCTATACTACTGGCACACACACACACAAGCATGTCTATGTCTCAGTGGTTGTTACATGCAAAAATTCTATTTGGAAAGGAAGAGGATTTGAGCTTTAGTGCCATCTAGTGGAGGTAGCAATTCTTAAAGTCTATATTGATCTTTTTTATGAGCCTTGCCACATGAGCCAAACCAAAAACTCTGTTTGCAGACACATGTTTCAGGATATTTACCCCTCATCAGTGCAAAGTAGGAGTTCTGATTTGACTAGTTCTGAGGCTTCTGACCTTGGGGCTAAGGGGGAATATTTCTCCTTGTGGAGAGTGCCAAGCTGGCATTAGAAAACTTATAGGCTATTAAATGCTTCTCTGGGAATTTAAACATTCAAATAGCTTCTTTAGATAGAAAGAGGACTAGAACTCTAGCACTACCTATTGGGATTAGCAATCCAAAGGCAATATTGACCTTTCAACAAGCGTTGCCACATAACATAAGATGAGACATGTATTTCATGGTGTGTACCCCTCCTCAGTTGTGGTTGTGAAGGACACAGAATTGCATTGCTGACTACGGGTTGTGCATCCAGATATAGAAAACTTCTCTACTAATGCTGTTACTACCTTCATAGTGAAAGTAAGCCTTGGAGTGTCCATTGTACACCTCCTATTCCTGCCTTATGCCAAGATTAGAGCAGTGGTTCTCTTGATGAAGAAGTTGGTCCAACTTTCAAACACGTTGAGAGTAAACCGCATGATCTAATCCCTCCCCACATCCTCTGGATTTCCTGAATCTAGCACCGCAGTACAGACTACCACTCTTACCTTTCTACCAATTGTTCTACACGGCGGGAACTCCTGACGTGACTGTACTGCAGCAGCTGACATACCTTGATTACTTAGTTGTGGGTTAAACAACCCCAAAAGGTGAGAAATCCCTAAATCTCTCACCTAGACCACTTTGTCCTCCGGATAAGACCCTGTTGCACTTGGTGTCTCCCCCTCTTTCGAGATTAGAGCTGTAAGAGAGACACTACGGTCAAGCCTGCATAAGATGTTTCCTTTGGGGACCTGATGGTTTTTAGTTCCCACATGGCCAGAAGCTGTAATAGTCAAGATTTTAATTATAAAGGACTTGTCAATAGTCGAAAAAGGCTCTAAATCAAATTTACAAATCGTAAACACTCGAGGGGAAATCTCATAGGAAGCCAGCTAACCTTTATTATTGCAGTATGGAGTTAAACAGTTACCCAGTTAATCGCTGTTCATACTTGATCATCATATAGGTTCTGAGTTACCTGGGAGCCACAGATCGCCTCTGTAAACTGGGGTATGAAGAAGCACAAGTGGAAGAAGCAATGGAAATATTCCAGAATTCTGAGCTTAAGGTAAAGAGTTACAGTAACATGTAATGAATTAGTCTAAGAATATTTCTCTGAGCATCCTCTACAATGCAGTAGGACTTTACTTGTACAGAAAGTAGATAAAGGACAACATGGTCAACGATCCACTTCAAGCCTGGGTAATGTTTCATTTTTCAACTTTTGTTTTTTTCCTCTTCTTCTCCCAGGAGTCATAACTTTTTTTTTTTTTTTTTCTTTCGACATTGGGATTGTTTTTTTACGAGACAAAATGCAGTTTTGAATTACATCATTCATTTTGCCATAAAATGTAATGCACCTAAAGAAGGAAATTTGCAAAGGAAAATAAATAATAGTAAAAAATACATTAAAAATTAATTTAAAAAAAATTCATACTTTAGTTAAAAAAACATGCATCTACACGAGAAAAACTGGTAGGTGAACCAGAACAATTTATTAATATATGAGAATAGAAAAAATCCCAGTGCGTATTCTTTACAAATGAAATGCCATAAGTAAAGGGAGAAATGACAGTTCAGTGTGTAATAAATCCCTAGATATCCTTGTAACTATATGGTAAATTTAAAAATGAAATTAAACAGATACAGTATAGAATGAATAATATGAAACCCAACCAATCCACAATATTTATTGGAAAACTGGAAAAAAATTCCTAAAAGCATAAAATGAGGGGGGAAAAATGCAATTCCACCATAGTGTTTTTGGATCTTGTTTTTACTGCATTTTCTGTGCCGTAAAAATAATCTGGAAACATGATTTTCTGGATCAGCGTGATTACGGTGATACCAAATTCACATCAATTTTTCAAATGATGAAAAAAAATTTCACTTTCTTCAAAAGAACATTTTTTGCTTTATATGTCCATTTCTTGTAACATTTTTGTTTTCCCATCGATGGAGCCGAATGAGGTGTTGTTTTTTTCTTTTGCGCAGTGAGATGATGTTTTTATTGAGAGCCATTTGGGGTTCAAACAATGTTTTGATTACTTTTTTATAGCATTTTTTAAGGATGTGTGGTGACCCCCCAAAATGTAATTCTGGCATTTCAATTTTTTTTTCTCTTTTTACGGTGTTTGCCATATGGGCTAATTATTTTATATTTTGATAGACTGGACTTTTATAGACACTATAGGCGCTACAATTATTTCTATATACTGTATTTTGTTGAAAACTGTTGATTTTATTTTTTTTTTTTAGTTCCCTTAGGGGACCTAAACCTGTGATCATTTGATTGCTTTTACTATACATTGCAGTACCACTATATTGCAGTATGTAGGAAAAATCCTGTTCCCCCATGGAGCTCAGTCTGTGACTGAGTTTTAGGACCGGAGCGCTCAGCTGCATAGAAAGACATGCAGCCGCACACTCCTGTCCTGAGTGCGGCATTGCACTCACAAGTGTGACCCCGGCCTTACAGTAGTACCAGGATGGTAGCATGGGAGCGACAACTGCAATGGTAACCTATCAGTAGTCTGCGATCATGTCACGGAGGGCTGATAGTAGCTGATGCACACACGCATTTGCAGCTACTCCAGAGGTTGAGAGTAGCATCTAAGTTGATAACATATCATCTCTTGATTCCCATCCATATTTACACACCCTTGCCCAGGATGTTCATTTTCATCGCACTGCGGGAAGAGTTAATAGATGAGAATTATGCCGTTATCTTTGGGACAGCAGTAGGTGCAGCCATGTTGCTTGTCCCCTTTGAAAAGGTTTCTCAGAACCTAAAACAATTAAACGTCGTTGCCATTTAAAAGATTGCCAGTTAAGAGAGTTGCCCAGCAATATCGGTACATGGCCAGTCCGATCCTCCATTACTGGGAAATCACCCACATTTGCATATTAAAAGAAATACTGATTTTTCAATAACGGAGGAGCAGACTGGCCATGTAATGGTATTGCTGGACTAGTCTGTGAAAGAGCTATGTGCATATACATGGGCGTACCCAGGATCAAAACTGGGGGGGCAAGCCATGGTCGGGCTCATGGCAAATTTTAGGCCACGCCCCGACCACACTCATTTCACAACTAGTCACACCCATATCCATGCCCCAACAACACCCATTTAGCACTGCTGATCGCACTGACTGGTACTGAGGGCACAGTGGCTGGTATTATGGGCACAGTGGCTGGTGCTGAGGAAAAGAAAGAAAGAACAGAGAGAGAGAAAAAAACAGAGAGAAAGAAAGAAAGGAGAGAGAGAAAGGAAGAAAGAACAGAGAGAGAAAGGAAGAAGGAATATAGAGAGAGAGAAAGGAAGAACAGAGAGAAAGAAAGAGGGGAAAGAAAAAAAGAGAACAGAGAGAGAAAGAAAGAACAGAGAGAGAAAGGAAGAAAGAACAGCAAGAGAGAAAGGGAGAACAGAGAGAGAGAAAGGAAGAACAGAGAGAGTGAAAGAAAGAGGGGAAAGAAAAAAGAGAACAGAGAGAGAGAAAGATAGAACAGAGAGAGAAAGGAAGAAAGAACAGAGAGAGAAAGGAAGAACAGAGAAAGAAAGAGGGAAAAAAGAGAACAGAGAGAGAAAGAAAGAACAGAGAGAGAAAGAAAGAGAACAGAGAGAAAGAAAGAGAACAGAAGAGAAAGAAGAAAAAACAGAGAGAGAGAGAGAAAGAAAGAGGGGAAAAAATGAAAAAAGAAAGAGGGAAAAGAAAGAACAGAGAGAAAAAAGAACAGAGAGAGAAAGAAAACAGAGAGAGAGAAAGAAAGAAGGTAAAGAAAGGAAGAAAGAACAGAGAGAAAGAAAGAAAGAACAGAGAGAGAAAAAAAGATTAGAGAGGGAAAGAAAGAACAGAGAGAGAAAGAAAGAGAACAGAAGAGAAAGAAGAAAAAAACAGAGAGAGAGAAAGAAAGAGGGGAAAGAATGAAAAAAGAAAGAGGGGAAAGAAAGAACAGAGAGAAAAAAAGAACAGAGAGAGAAAGAAAGCAGAGAGAGAGAAAGAAAGAAGGTAAAGAAAGAAAGAACAGAGAGAGAAAGAAAGAACAGAGAGAGAGAAAAAAAGATTAGAGAGGGAAAGAAAGAACAGAGAGAGAAAGAAACAGAGAGAGAAAGAAAGATTCTATAAAGATAGTATAGCAGCCCGGCTCCCATTGTAGTGCCCACCTGAGCATCCCAATGCAGGACATATCATGATCCGCTCACATGGCCGGCATCCCCGATTCCAAGGCGATCCCGCTGTCCACGCTGTCGGAGTAGGACATGGTGATGTGTTATGAACTGGTCACCGAGGAGGATATCAGGAATAGGCTAGGTCACCAGGAAGCCAGAATGGTTGATAACTTAGCGGATTGCAGACCCCTAATCCTAGCAAAACAACTAGCAGTAGCCGTGGGGCGTACCTACGATGCCCTAGACGCCTCGGCACAGCCAGAGAACTAACTAAGCCTAAAGCAAGAAAGGTGAAATCTAAACTGCCCCGGAGTAGAACCCCAAAGGAATAGATAGCCCCCAAACATATATTGTCGGTGAGACAAGATGAGACACAAACACAGGCAGAAAATAGACTGAGCAAATGATGGGGCCCAAACTGTCTAGACAGGATAGGACAGGAAAAACACTGCAATCAGGCAAAAACCCTAAAAAATCCAACACGTCTGATGTACAAAAAACACTGAGGTCTCACGACGTCTCACCCACTATATCAGCATTCTGGTATGAACTGGCAGCAAAGCAAAAGAGACTAATATAACAGGGGACTGAACAAACTGACACAAGCTGTAACATATGGAGCGGGGTCCAGCGCTGCCCCGGAAAAAGGCAAAACCAGATCAGATGCAAAGGATTAGAAAATGAATCACTTAACTGAAAAATGCAGGATCAGGCAGGAGACAGCAGACCTCAAAATGCACAGGAAGAAACAATCACCAGCAGCAACTGAGGGAAGCCTGCTCACTTATATCCTGCCAGTCAGTAACCCCTGATTTCCAATCATCGTTGTCAGGTGGCAGACTTATATCAACCCGGCCAGCTCCACCATCCGCAGTAACCACCAGAGGGAGCCCCGACCCAGAAGTCAGATCCAGAGAATTCACAACAGTGATGGATCTCAAGCATTCCCTCCATGGTTCCGTCACAATCTCCTCCTGAAATTACCTCATTTCCGGTCAGCTTCCAGCACATCACTTCCGGTGAAATGTCCCTTGCGAGTCTTAAAGTGCTCCTCGGGGCTTCGCCGTGTACTTCTGCGTCTGCGGGAAAAGTAAGTTCCCGGCCGGGACAGCGGGGCAGACTCTCAAAATCGGGACTGTCCCCCACCATACACCTTGTACACGCACGGCTCCGCACACCTCATACACACACGGTTCTGCTTTGTATGCCTCGTACACACACGGCTCCGCTCCATACACCTCACACACACGCCTCCACTCTGTAAACCTCGTACAAATGCGGCTCTGCTCCATACACCTCGTTCACGCGCGGGTCCGCTCCGTATACCTTGTACTCATGCAGCTCCACTCCGTACACCTCGTACACACACGGTTCTGCTCCATACACAAGCTGCTCCACTCCGTACACCTTGCACACACACGGCTCAACTCAGTGCACACATGGCTCCACTCCGTAAACCTCGTACAAATGCGGCTTTTCTCCATACACCTTGTTCACACGCAGCCACGCTCCGTACACCTCGAACATACACATGGCTCCACTCTGTAAACCTTGTACACACACGGTTCCACTCCATACACCTCATACACACATGGCTCTGCTCTGTACATCTCGTACACACATCGCTCTGTACACTTCGTACACACATGGCTCTTTTTTCGTACACTCTGTACACATGCGCCTCTGCTCCGTACATACACATGGCTCCGTACACCTTGTACACACACACTTTGCTCTGTGCACCTTGTACACACACAGCTCCCCTCCGTACACCTTGTACACACATGGCTCTGCTCCGTACACCTTGTACACACACGGCTCTGCTCCATACACCTTGTACACATACGGCTCTGCTACATCCACCCTGTAAACCCCTCCTGACCCCACACATAAACTTCTATCATCCAGCACGATGACAATCAGCACAGCAGAGTCCTGCATACAATGAGGCCCCTGATCATGTGACCCCTGACTCCTCCCCTCCTGTGACCTCATCACAGGTCCTGTGCACATAGAGCAGCCCAGCAACGTCAATGCTGGGATTTATTAGCCCCAAGGACACGGGGTCAGAGTCCCCCTAGACCTTCTGAGTGCGCGGCGTCGCACCTGCAGATGCCACTATAGACGCTGACTATGGTGGAGTGTCGAGAACGTGCACTGTGGCGTGTAGAGCCACTGGTGGACACTGATGCCAGTCTCAGACTCTGCCTCTACCTACACATAAGCCTGGGCGCTTAACAGGCTAGGCTGCACAACACATGTGTACCCAGGGTAGGGGTTTCTTAATGAGTCATTCACCAGAGACATTCATACATGTAAACAACACTCACTCCTCATAGTCTGGTAATGCAGTTTATACTAGCGGATGGCCGAGTGGCCATGCGACCCTTTTATAGCAGCGTCCTTCCGGGACCTTCCTGATGATGGTCCAATCCAAGCTGGAGCAGGACCTGAGCACGTGACCTCCAATCTCCAATGGGAGATCATCCCACGGGCATGCTCAGTGGACCAAATGGAGGACTTAGCCCCTGGAGTAGCTTGCTGCTGACCAGCATACCTTGCTATAGCTGGACCAGAGGTGGTGGCGGCGGCGGCAGCAGCAGCAACCAAACCCACAGAGCTAGTCTGGGCATAGTGCCGGGTCTGACGAGTCTGCTGAGCAGCCTCCTCTGTGGCTGAAGAGGAATGGGAGACTGCCGGAAGCAAGGCTTGGGATGGCTGCTGTGCAGCGACAGGAACCTGATGCCTAACACATATATATGTAAATTGGTGTATGAAAATCAGATGACAAAATCCTTTTAGGGAAGTTCACACTAGGTGCTTTTTCAGCGCTTTTTTTTCACAGGACTATATGTTTGGTCTTATTGCTGCACGTGGAAAATTCTGACCTCATCAAAACTGCAATCAGACCAATGTTATGTTCAGCTGACCAGTTTTTTAACATGGACCGAATGTCCACGTGACAAAAATGTCAGCATGCACGAATGTTCTTTCCCGTATTTCGAATGAGACTCGCCCATTCTAGTCTATGGGTGCGCAAAAAAAAAAATCAGATCCCACCGGGTCAACTGTATAGCATCCAATCTTTATGGCTCTATTGCCATTAATGACATAGGAATCTGGATTTGGGCGCATACATTTTAGTCTTGATTGCTCAGCTATTAGGCTTAGTTCACACTTGCGTATGGCTGGTCTGCGTATGGCTGGTCTGCGTATGGCTGCGTATGTCCTCCCTTAAGCTCCGCCTACTTCCGCATGCATCCTGCGTTGTCCTGCATACCTATCTTTAATATTGGGTACGCAGGGATATGCGTTATATGTGAATGCGTCCGCATGCGGCATTTTGATGTGCCCACCGACCGCACAGAAATGCAACATGTTGCGTTACCGTGTGGTCGGCGGGCACGTAAAAAAGCCGCATGCGGACGCATCCGCATACATGTCCCTGCGTACCCAATGTTAAAGATAGGTATGCAGGACGCATGCGGAAGTAGGTGCAGCGTAGGCGGAGCTTAAGTGAGGATGTACGCAGCCATCCGCAGATCAGTCATACGCAAGTGTGAACTTAGCCTTAATCTGTGTAGTCAGCCAGCCCCACCATACAGAGCACTGATGGCATGATAGCACAAGAAACACCCGTGTCGAGCACAAGAAACACCCGTGTCGGGCACAAGATGGAAGTGGAGCAGGTGAGCCTGATGTCCGAGCCGACACTTCACAATCAGGGTACATGGCATAATTGAAGCATATTAATAAGTTTTATAACTTCTTTTTAAGTACATTTATGTATTTTTAACTTGTCTATCCCTTTATTAATTACCGTACTTTAATGGACATGTGCAAAAAAAAAAAAATACTTGTGAAAACTAACTGTGTTATGCCTTGTCTAATCTGTGGAAGCCCTTCCATCCATGAGAGGGTTAACTCTATACTCCAGGAAAAAATCCTTCCTAGAATAATATAGGAATAGGCAGATAGGCATTAAAAAGTAGGAAGATAATAGAAGCAATGTACTGTAGTATACGTTGGACAATCTGAGATGATTTTTCTTGTGTTCAGCGTCAATGGGCTGTGCTATCCCAATTTTGCATAGTATTTTGCACGATGGCATGTCTGGGAAAACTGTTCATTTCCTGTTTGTATGAAGCCGAATCAGGGATCAGACAGAGACTGTGAGAAAGTCCCCCATCAGCTCCTGAGAGTCCTCGTCACAGGGTCGGCGAATCACATGGGCCTCACTATATATCATCAACATCCAGGGCGTAACGCTGTGTGAAATATACTGACTGCTCCGTACAGCACACGTCTGATTGCACAGAATAATTATGATTATATATATATATTTATATCTATATATAGTGTATTTATTTATATGCATATATAGAATGACTCTTATAAAAGTGAATGGAGAGAGTCATGCGTATGTGCAGCTGCCTTTCCATTCATTCTCCATCTGAATATGAAGGCTGGTAATCACCTCGTTGGGAGGAACAGTAGGCGGTAGACCACATTCTAGAGACAGGAACGATCATAGAGATCATCCAAAATGGGAACACCCCTTTACTGTATTAAAAGAATAATAATCACTGGCAAACTTGAATACAACTGGATTCCATACAAATTTTGCTATGGAATACTCTTTTTTTCCATTGCAATAGTAGTTGCTGCCAGCAAGTAAAAAAAAAGTTAAAAGTTTTATTGCACGAGGTTGAAGAACTTCAACAATTTGACAACTAAGTTTCCAGTTTCATGATAAGTAGGGGGTTTATCAAGGAAATTGTTTCTGTGTATGGGGCCAAACCCTAAGAGAGTGTGCACGCTCTGCGGATTCTCGGAATCAATAGAAAACAAAAACCGCAGTGCCCACGGTTCAGAATTTTCCGCGCGGATTTGCTGCTGTTTCAAAACCACAGCATGTCACTTCTTTCTTTACACCTACTCCATTGTCCAGGTGTCAAACCGCAGGGGAAAACCACAGGCTAATCCGCAGATAACCTGCGGACTTACCTGCGGATTTTGCAAAATCCACACGGAAAATTCCGCAGCAGAATCCGCAGCGTGTGCACACACCCTAAAAGGCAGGTAGTTGCTAAATAGAGGGGCCAGAAGATTGCTGCATCTGGTTACACAAACTCCTGCACTGATTAGAACTGCTTCATCACCCTATTAGGGTATGTGCACATGTTGCGGATTTGGCCCTGCGGATCAGCAGCGGATTTGGACCTGCGGATCCGCAGCAGTTTTCCATGCGGTGTACAGTACCATGTAACCCTATGGAAAACCAAATCTGCCATGCACATGCTGTTGAAAATTCCGCGCAGATTTGCTGCGGTTTATTTTCTGCAGCATGTCAATTCTTTGTGCGGAATCTGCAGCGTTTTTACACCTCTTCCATTGTAGAAATCAGCAGGTGTAAAAACACAGGTGGAATCTGCACAAAATCTGCAGAAAATCCGCACTAAATCCGTAGGTAAAACGCAGGTCATTTTACCTGCGGATTCAGCCAAATCCGCGTGGAAAAAACCGCAGCCAAATCCGCAACGTATGCACATACCCTAAAACAGTGTAAGTTTTCCTTTCGCTATAATGGCAAGGGTTAATCAGTTCAGTTGATCTCCTGGAGCTCTCCATCCTGAATTGTCTTCAGCTGTTCTGTGTTGACCACAACCCTCTGGTATATATGATAGCCACTGGCACTTGAGAGTTGCCAGTGATAGTGGTTCTACTTCCTGGTGAAGGAGAAAATTCAGTGATTGGAGTTGGCGGTTGGAGAGGTTTTCTAGAGATTGCTGCGGGGAGGTGGTTTGCGTGTTTATCCTTATCCTCTCATATTTGGTTTCCACTTCGTATATCTTCCCTGTTTCCTACTCTGTTGTTTTGTAAGTGTATTTGTTTGATTGTAGTTTTCTTTTATCACTTTCTGTTCACCCCTGTGTGTCTGGTTAGTGTGTTCCTATAAACTCTGGTCCCACACCTCCCTCTGTGGGGGAGGGATCAGCTAAAGTTTAAGTTGGGAGCATAGCCATTTACAAGACCCCGGCATCTCCACCATCTAGGGTAATCGGGGGGAGTCCCTAGTTTGAGGGATTGGGTAGGAGCCCACAGTCCCTTGCCAGTACATGACATTGACATGGGATGAAGTGAAGCATGGGAAATGCTGTCTGTGATCATCTTCTCCACCCAGATGAGGCAAGTAGCTAGCAATTACCTGCCTATAATTCTTAGCCCCATAAGCAAAAATATTGCAAGTCCTGGAAAACCCCTTAACGCTGTGTTTCCACGATGAGTTTTTGGTGAGGTTTTTGAACTGTATATTTTAAAGGCGTTTCCAACCATAAAGTTTTTGGGCCTTTTAAAAGGATTGACTATAAAACACTGAACACTAGGAGACTTTGGAGTGAGACTATGGAGTCTCTCCCTCATTGAAGTGAATGAGAGCGATAGAAATCTCAGAGTAAGCAACATAACTTCCATTTAGCTCAATGGACTTGAGAGCGGTGGGGCCACATACGTGTAGCTGGCATTCCTGGACCATATAGTTCTGGGAATCATTGGAAAACCCATCAAACTATGTTTAATGTAATATCAATATGCCATTTTGCAATAGGGTTTGAAGAACAATTTAGAGAGATAATCGGTTTCAGAAGACATACTGGAAATCATTGGCTTTTTATATTGTAAAGAGATGTTCACATTTCTGCTTCCTATTATATAGCCAGACAGTGAAAGCATGAGCAGCCAAATCACAGTGCACATCATCTTCTCATCTCCTCTACATGAGATGAAGTACCTGCTGATCACGTCCGAATAGTTCGTATTTACGGCATAAAATCTCATCACACAGGATAGTTTAGCCTCTCTGGTTCTGTGGAGTTTTGGTGTAGATCCTTCATAAAAGAATTTGTCCCATATAGACATAGAGGGATCCTCTCTGTGACCCCCAGTGAGAGCAACAATGTAAGAGTCTGTCCGGTGTTGGTGGACAAGCAATCTATGTATTACATAAAAGGCCTTTCATTTTTCCAAGTCAGCCTAGACAGATTCAGCTTCCTCCAGCCATCAGACGGCCCAGTGAGATGCAGCTGATTGGGGTCCATCTTTTGTTCAGAAGGGGTCTTCATGAGACACACCCTGTGGCTCCTATTTTCTATTGTGTTTCCTTAGGCATATATTACTTGTCATCCCATTTTGCCCTGGCATTGTATTCCTGCACACAGACATGGACACATGCCAGCATGGCTGATCAATAAGATTTATAGGCCGCAGTATAGGTGTCCCCATACCCTTTAGATGTAGCTTTGTGGGAACACGCACTTGAATGACAGGTTTGCATATTAAAAGTGTGAGATAATTAGGATTTTGTAGGCTGTCTGTGAGGAAGAAAACTGCACATATTTGGTATCCTTTAGTTTGGGCTGTTACTTAAAGGGAACCTGTAACGTCCTGAAACGCTAATTACTTGCAGATATAGGGTGAATCTGCAGTTTGGGTATATGCACGTGGTGCAAAAACAATCCATAAAATGAATCTGATGGACAGCAATATCAAAACACATTGCTCTTATATGACCCTTCATTTAACTGTTTCAGGGTTCATAAACCCTAAGTTGTTAAAAAGAGTGTCATTCTTATTTTTCAGAAGCTGACCACTCTCTCTCTCCTAAAATACGCACCCTGAGAAAACTCGGCAGCTCCGCCAGTATCTAAAACGCACATAACCTTAAAACACTGCGTAGCTGGCTTACTGGTGCAGCAGCTACAGGGAGAAAATGAAGTATTTCCACTGCAGCCGCTCACTTCCAGTCATTGGGGTGGTGCAGAGAGCTATTACGCCGGGGTCAGACTTGCGAGAAACTCAGACGAGTCTTGCACGTCAATACCCGGCACTGCAGCCGGCACTCGGATCGTTCAGCTGCATGTAATTTCTATGCAGCTGAATGCTCCGATCTGAGTGCCAGCGGCAGTGCCGGGTATTGACGAGTTTCTCGCAAGTCTGACCTCTGCCTTATGTGAAGTTCCCACGATGGTTTTTTGAGTCTGCACATCTTTAAAAACTCTCAGGCTTTTGTTGAAATCCGCAACACGTCAATTTTTCTTCGGGTAGGCTGAGTTTTATGTGCACATTTTTCCCATAGAATTGTATTAGATGCAGACAATTTTTTTAAAACAACACTTGCCTATAAGTCTTGATAAAAGTGGTTAACCTGTACATACTTCCAAACATAAGAAATGCTATATTCATGATGAAGACCTGTGAACGCCTCAAACTGACCAGGAAAGCCCACTCTAGGGTGAAATCTTTTTAAAAACCAACCCTTTTAGTGATCCGGTTCCAGCGATTGTCCCGGCACAATCTGGACAGTTGGCATGTAGGAACATAATTGGAACTTTTGATACTTTTGCTTGGAAGGAGTTAATCCTCAAATTCTATTTCCTCATCTTGATTTAATAAGTTACACAAGAAAGCGGATAATCTCTCTGAAGTGAAATCCTTCCAGACCAGGCTTTTAACAGGGTGCCTTAAAATAGTGTGCGGTGGAGGGGGGTAGATTGGGCCTTGTTCAAATATGAGGCAAAGCTTCCATCGAAGAATTTAATGTCTTAAGATGGAAATAACCGAGTACAGTTACAGCTCTAGATGCTAAGGAAAGAAGGACAATGTAGACATTGCTAAAAAGGATGGAGGAACCCTTATGAAGAGCGAGCTGCCCAGGCTTATGGCCACTGGTCGGAGTAGCTGTGTGGCGCTTCACATTTCCTCTGCCATGGCCAATGCTGATTTTGTAAATCATGGCAGCCTCTCAAATGCAACAAAACAACAACTACTCGGCAAACCTTCAATGACAAAACTGAAAACTTCCATCTTCAGAGATTCTTTCATGCGAGGGGTCAATTATGCCAATAACACTCGGCTCAAACTCTGTCAGAGTTTGAGCCGAGTGTCCCCTCAGTGTGATCCCCTGCGGAGAAGATGGACAACTTCATGTCTCCATTATTTGTGTCCACGAATGTCGGACTGCACTTGGATGACATCCCAGTGCACGCCGACGTTTCACACATGCTCATGAGCATGGGAGGGCGGAAAAAAGTAAGTATACAGACATTACAGCATGAGATCACAACTGATTCTTCCTGTGAGGTAAAACGTTGCTTCAAAACAGGTAGGGAAATGTTTTACCTCACAGAATCAACTATGACCCCATGCTGTAATGTCTGTATATTCTCTTGTCCCCCCGCCCAGGAGCTGTGGTATGATCAGACCATGTTCCTGTACGGTCAGGCACGGCATTACACAGCAGGGGCACATTTATAAGATTATCTCAGCACATTTTTTTTTAAACACATCCAATTGTGGATCCTATTATTTAAAAATCTGTTGATTAAAATTAATTTTGTTTGTGGGGAAACCCCTTTTAAGTGTACTAGAAAAAAAGTTAGCTTATGACATTGAATAGACAGACATTTAGGATTAAAATAAATGTTGGTTTCGGACCACACCTTCAATTTAATGAATATGCTTCCATTATGCCAGGTGCTCGGTCCTAGGCTTAGGCAGCTCCATTACTGGTCCTGTGCTTAACACAGGAGAGACTCTTGTCCCGGCTTATGTCCAGTAGACTGCCTTTTTCACTGGCTTAGCCTTCTCTGTCTGTAAATCAGCTGTTATAATGAAATGAGCCGTCAGTCAGCCCCCTTCACACACAGCACTGATAACGCACCGACAAAGGTAACTCTCTCCTGTGTTCAGCACAGGACTGAAACTGGAGGGAGATCCCGATATAATTGTGAAAGTGGAATTCACCTGTTCCCACATACAGCGCCACATTGCTGAATATACTGTAAGCGCCATTTGTGAGCTTACTCTGAAGTGTCCTGACCTCTGTTCTGTGTCTTGCGCAGGCTGCAGAATATCTCCGCCTCTTACTTCAGTTCAACGACATGGGGTTCCAGGAAGATGACATCAAAGAAGTTCTGCTAATTTACGACAATCACAGGGATCAGTCTTTGGAGGAACTCATGACGAGAGCGCAGTGACAGCCGAACATCCTGCTCACTGACAGTGGATCGCGACCTGACAGAATCAGGACCACCCTCATACACCAGTTACAATTAATATATATCTGCTTAATTAGAGACATGCCATAAGGCAATGGTCACACTCAGGTTTTCTGGGTGAGAAATTTAACGCATGTTCCTGTAGCAGACTAAAACAATAATCAAAAGGAACAATTTCTGTAATGGGGCCGAGAGCGTGTTAGGGTGTAGCTGTCCCAATGTGCGAGGAGCGTATAGTATTAATACAAGCGGAGTACTCCAGAGAAGGCGCAATACCAGAGCAATGGAGTAAGCCATAAACCACTGAAAATTATACACTGGGCAAATTTTATTAATACAAAAATGGCTCAATAGTAAAGGAGGGTGACAGCGGTCCAGACCTACTATGGGTAAGGCCTCTTTCACACTTCCGTTTTTTCTTGTCAATTAAAATCCGCCAAAATGGCGGAAAGCGGATCCGTTTGTAACTGATGCAAACGGATGCCACCGGACCGTTTTTTTGACGGATCCGTTGAATGCAGAATTTTAAAGGAACCGCAGTCCAAGAGTTTTTTTTTTTTCCACCGCCAGAAAGGATTTCAGGGTTAAATCCCCGGCTGACTTCCTTTCTCCGGGCATGCGCACTGTAAAATGCGGATCCTACAGCCAAACAAATGTTGCAGGGTCCGTCCAGGCATGCCGGCGGACACAAACATTTTGGCGGATCCGCAAAAAAACGGATCCAACGGATGGCCATCTGTCAAGATCCGCCGGTAATGCAATTCTATGGGGAAAAAAACGGATCCGCAAAAAAAAATGGCGGATCCGTTTTTTTTCAAAAACTGGCGGATTTTGACTGATGGTCAAAAACAGAAGTGTGAAAGAGGCTTAAGCAGACATAATATTTCTATGATGGGCTTTATCGTTGATGCACATTCTGCACTTTACTATTGAGCTTGCCAACCTGCTGATGTCGCACTGACATAAACCACAGTGACTTTGCAGTGATCCTTCCCTTGCTCCTATTTTTTTGACTTCTGTCTTTGTTTCCCTCCTTGCCTACTTCCATTCTCCTCCAAATGTATGCATAACATTTTATTATACAGTATGTCTTATATTTTAACTCTGTCATTTTTGTATTAATAGAATTTGCCTAGTATATAATTTTCACTGGTTTATGGCTTACTCCGTTGTTCTAGTTTTGCATGTTCCGGTAGCAGCAAAGTGGATATGATTTTACCAAAATCTAATCCACACACCATTAACAAAAAAAAAAACGGACCGGTGTTGTGGATTTGATAACCACAGAATGGCAATTTTTAATGTGGATTTTCAACAAAATCTGCTGCCAATTCACAAACGCTGGCAGATTTTGCTGCTGATTTGACACAGATTTTTTTTTTTCTTCTTAATTTACATCCCCTGCAATCATACCCTAAATAAGAAGAGCGCTCAGGAACCATCTGCACCAAGGACAGCCAGCAGGCAGAAATCTGTGACGGATTAGCTGAAGAGCAACTTGAGTCCTTTAAGACATGAGGCTGATACCCCTGCAGACCGTCTGTCTGGATTTGTGGATCTGCAGCTTCTTACTAGTAGATAATTGAATAACACACGGCTGTAAAGTGGCTTCAGCGGAGAAAACTTGGCTGCTGTGCCGGCGTTCAGATGGCGCAGGATGGACATAGCCTCTGTGGCACGTCTGGTTATCTTAAGGCTAGGTTCACACCAGGAGTTTTTGATGCGTTTTTATGCTAATTTTCAGCTGCGTTGTACAGTACCAGCAAAGTCTATCAGATTTCAGAAATCTCATGCACACACACGTTTTTTTTTTGTCCTCAGTATTTTGTGCTTTGCATGTTTTTGTTTTTTTTTCACAATAGAGCACGTCACTTCTTTCAGCGTTTTTCACCCATTGACATGAATGGGCGGTGAAAAAACGCTGAACAAAAACGCACCAAAACGCATTTTGCTGCGCTTTTTTGTGCCAAAATCTGATTCTATAAAATAGGAATTTTTTTTTCAACACTAAACTTCATCATCATGCGCAAGAGACAAATCGAGCATGCCCAAACCGCCGCGAAAAACGCGAGAAAAGCATGTTTTTTTTTCTGCAGCTTCTTTCATTCCAAGAGATCAGGTTTTCCTGCAGAAAAAAACGCTGTAAAAACGCCCAGTGCGAACTTACGCTAAAAAGTGGAGTATGGCACCCAATGCTGAAATGATGCCAGGTGGTTAAAAAAGTCCCTTTTCAGAGCATTTTAAGTCTACGATGCTTGGTAAAATTTCCTAGCGGCCGAGGTGCGGACAAGGCGGGGGCTATAACCAGGAAACTCCTTTCTGCTTTGAGTGTTGTTTCTTGTGTCATCACTAATAGTTTTATCTGAAAAATGGCAAACATATCACATTCTTGCTATCTTTATTGGCTCACCAGAAACACTACATTTAGAAGCTTTCGGGGCCCAGTTGGGTGTGAAATCTTTTCTTTATCTTACCAGTAACTTTAGATGATTATTATGACAGTTTCTTAAGAGAAATAAGCAATTATAGAGGCATTATTCATTTATTACTTTCAGATGTGAGGGATTTTTTTATTACAAGGATTTATTTTTGGGTTAGGACAACTTTTGTGGGTTTTCCAGATTCAAAACAGATGTCAGGAGGAAAGACAAGTCCATGGACTGAGAGCACTTCTCACTATTCCGATAGGATTACAGTTACTACAGGAAGATGGCTCCTTTCCATATTCCATATTAGGAACATGGATATCATGCGGGTGATTCTATTCAAAGATGAAAAGCCCCTCTTAAAAAATCTGACCGCATCATGATGTAGGAACACAGACCCTGATTCCAGTGATGTGTCTCTTAGTTTGCTGAGTGCAGCAGTTATGATAGAGTCACAGTCTTTTCTGCTGCAAGTCTAGCAGAGCTGAATGATCTGTGTATAATCCGCCCACTTCACAGCTTTCTGTGTACATTGTACAGAGACAGAAAGCTGCTTATAAGTGTGAGGGCATAGTTGGACTAGGAGGCATGAGGCAGCTTGCCCTGTAGTGATAAGCTCCTGCTGATAAAACACTGTTTGTATTGAAGCAGCAAAAGCAAGCAGCCCAGTAAGTGACACATCACTGGAATCAGGGTTTCTGCCCCTACATTATGCTGCTGACAGATTAAATAGCAAAAATCTGCTCACAAATCCCCTTTAAATGGAATGACTGTATAATTACCACCTATCTGTATCTATCTTATATTATGTAGTCATACATGATATCACATTACTTCATGTACCCATGATTGAGCAATGCTTTCCTAGCCATGTCTATGTGAAAATGTATCTATAAATGAATAAATACATAGACAGGGGAAGGTCTAACTTGTTAAAATAAAATGCCTTTATTTGAAGTATTTGGCAAAAAGAGGCACTGTAAAAAGGTGCACCACACAAAGAGTCATAAAAACAACAATACAGCACAAAAAATAAGATAAAATGTAACGGGGACCACACAATGCTATAAAATTAATATAAGAACTAAGATGCTTAAATATAATAATTCTTAAATGGTTATCACCTTAGATCCAAATAAAACACCCTATGCATGCCAAATTAAATACTAAAATAGTGGTGTCATAATTTACCAATAAAAAATGCTAATAGATAAATGCTAAAATATAGTATATGTTGCATATAGCCTAGTGAGCCGTGAAACAAAAGATCAAATATATATATATATATATATATATATATATATATATCCAAAAAATGGAGATATATTTTAATAAATAATGTGACCCAATATATATAAATATTTGACCAGTAAGTAATCCATATCATAAAATCTTCCAACAATGAATATGGCCAAGAAGCAAAGAATCCGAAATAGCCACTGCTGATTATGAGCACCAGGATATCCATCAGGATATACAGCATGGAGAGGGTTACCTTAATAAATGTGATAGTGGTCCCAGAAGAGGTGCGGAGCATGCCCCGACATAACCTTCATTTATGATTTATTATATTTAAGTACCTTAGTTCTTATATTAATTTTATAACATTGTGTGGTCTCTGTTACATTTTATCTTATTTTTTGTGCTGTATTGTTGTTTTTATGCCTTTTTGTGTGGTGCACCTTTTTACAGTGCCTCTTTTCGCCAAATACTTCAAATAAAGGCATTTTATTTTAACAAGTTAGACTTTCCCCTGTCTATGAATTTATTCATATATAGATTTATTTTAATAAAAACCTTTTATTCCCTTTTAGAACCATTTCCTAGTTTTTAGGTTTAGCCATTTTTTTTTTTTTAGTTTAATCCACTCTTTTTTTGGTCGGACGCATGGCTTCTTTCTGGGATTTTTCCTAATAATGTACATATATTTATTGTTATCTTGTATGTATTGTGTGTGGGTATACCCTCATTTATTGAATTTTTGGTGATATATTATTTCCACTGCGTCCTTCCTATTTGGTATTCTATGTGAAAATGTGTAAGGCTGGAGTCACACTAACCAGCGCAAAATACGCTCCGTATTTTACATGCGTAATACGGATGACAGACCCCTAAACAGTGCTCCGTATGTCATCCGTAATCAAGGTGTGGTCGCGTATTTTGCGCATGTAAGCATCCGTATGTAATCCGTATGGTGAGATTTTCTCGCAGGCTTGCAAAATGGACATATAATGGAGCCCTATGACAGTTTTAATAAAGAAATGAAAGAATAGATATAGACACATAGAATGCATATATATATATATATATATATATATATGTATTCTATGTGTCTATATCTATTTCTTTCTTTATTAAACCTGTCAGTGTGAGTTTACTGTATAGCGCACTGAATTGCCGGCTTTGCTAAAAGACACCTGGTGCGTATTTCTCGCAAGTCACACGTGTGGTCCGTGTGTAATCCGTATTTTTTGCGCACCCATAGACTTGCATTGGCGTATTACGGCCGTAGTACGCTGACAATCGCAGCATGCTGCGAGTGGCACGGAGCGTAGGATACGGAGGAGAAATATACGCCTGGTGCGAGTGACCCCATAGAGAATCATTGGTCCGTGTCTAATGCGTGCTTTTTGCGCCTCTCACGCACCCGTATTCCTCGCCAGTGTGACTCCGGCCTAAATGTCGGTCTCTGTGTTGCGATTTCTGTGTCTCACATCTACAATAAAATTGCGGAATCAGTTTCTTCCCTTTTGATTTTGTTTAGTATCATTAAATCCTAGGTTGGAGCAGAAGTTATTTTTTTCATTCCTTTACTGATGTAATTATTTAAAAAAAAAAACTCTTTCCTTCATTCTTTTTTTTTCTCTTAAATCCTTTTATCTTAGGTCCTGGTCTTATTGTGACGCATGTGTGATGGTCATTAATACAAGATCATGGTTTACAGCCTTCAGAGATGAGTTGGGGGCAGGGCTGGCCCGAAACGTATAGGCGAACTAGGCGGCCGCCTAGGGCGCCGACCCAAAGGGGGCACCAGAGAAAAAAATAGAAAAAATTATAAAAAATCTTTTCAAAAGGCAAAAAGTTTTAGGGATGGAAAGAAAAGTGTACATATTTAAGGGCAAATATGACGCAAGAGAGGTTGGTTGGGTTGGCAACAATTTCGATAGAATCTGAAGTTGCTAAACAAATTAATCTCGGTGACTTAGTGTCTTCCTTTTCAAAAAAAAAAAGGCAAGGAAACAAAAATTTTAATTACCTATGGTCGTTTTTGTTTTGTGTTATTGATTACTTTGTATATATTTGTCCTATACAACTTCTCAGAAGATTAAAGAGTTAGGAGAGAGTTAATTAATCATTGTTGTTGTGGTTTATTTTGCTCCTAAATTTATATCCCAAGTTTTCATCTACTGCCAAGAATAGTAGGGGCGCAACAAAATAGTTTTGCCTAGGGCGCCGTAATCTCTTGGGCCGGCCCTGGTTGGGGGAATGAATGTTAGGTGATGCCCCTCCACAATTGCCAGATTATCTGTATGGATGGTGACTGTGTGATAGACATAGCTAATATGGCTGAATATGATGAAAATCAGCGAAACACGCTATTGAGGAGATCAAATGTTCATCTATATACTGACGTGCACACGTGTCAGTACTTCAGTCCATTGGCGCGCCCATGACATGATCGCGGGTTGCGTATGGGTTTCCAAAAAAAAAATCTGAAAAAAAAATAAATAAAATCAAAAACCTAAAGGTTCAAATCACACCCCATTGGAAAAAAAAAAAAGATTTTTAAAAAATAAGAACAAATGCACACGTGTGATAACGCCTAGTTCAGAAAAGTCCTATCTATCAAAATATAAAAATAACACGATTGGTAAACACCGTAAACAGAAAAAAATGAAGAACGCTAAATTTGTTTTTTTTGGGTCACTGCAGTTCTCCAAAAATTGCTGTAACAAGCGACCAAAAAGTCACATCTATCCCAGTATAGGACTAACAAAAACATCTTGACTTGCAAAAAATAAGCTATACACAGCTCCATTGGACGAAAAAAAATTTTTTTTTCTGGTCTTGGAAAATGGTGACACAACTCCAAACATTTTTTTTTCACCACTAATATAATAAAAGAACTGGACAAGTTTGATATTGATGTGGAGAATCATATTGCATGATCATTTTTACCACAAAATGTACACCGTAAAAACAAATCCCCCCCCAAAAACAATGTCAGAATTGTTTTTTTTTTTGTTTTTCACAATGGTTTACCCCCACATATGGGGTATCAACCTACTCAGGAGAAATTGCTCAACAACTTTTGGGGTCCAATTTCTCCTGTTACCCTTGGGAAAATAAAAAATTTGGGGCTAAAAGATAATTTTTGTGGAAAAAAATGTGATGTTTTTTTTTATTTTCATGGTTCTACGTTATAAACTTCTGTGAAGCACCTGGGGGTTCAAAGTGCTCACCACTAGAGTTGAGCGATACCGTCCGATACTTCAAAGTATCGTATCGGATGGTATCGGCCGATCTTTAAAAAAAGTATCGGTATCGCCGATTCCGATACTGGAAGTCCCATTCAAGTCTATGGGACTTCCGGTATCGGAATAAGAAAAACCCTTTCCTGCCCTTGTACAGCCTCTCTGGGGTCTGTACGGGCCTTTCGGGGGGCTGTGCCGGCCTGCCAGGGGGTCTGTGCAGGCTCCGGTGGTCTGTGCCGGCCTGCCGGGGGGCTGTGCCGGCCTGCCGGTGGTCTGTGCAGGCTCCGGGGGCTGTGCCGGCCTGCCGGGGGGCTGTGCTGGCCTGCCGGTGGTCTGTGCAGGCTCCGGGGGTCTGTGCAGGCATCGTCCGATGGGACTACAAGTCCCATCGGGCGATGCCTGCTACCATGACAGTGATTGACACATTAGCCAATGATGGGACAGTAGTAGTCCCATCATCCGGCTAATGTGTTAAATGTAAAAAAAAAAAAAAAAAAAATTACATGCTACATACATACAACATGCATACTACATACATGCTACATTCATACTACATACTACATACATGCTACATTCATACTACATAAATACTACATGCAACATACATACTACATATATACTACATGCATGCTATATACATACTGCATGCTACATACATACCACATACATACTACATACATACTACATGCATGCTACATGCATGCTACATACATAACACATATATACTACATGCATGCTACATACATACTACATGCTACATACTACATATATACTACATGCATGCTACATACATACTACATGCTACATACTACATATATACTACATGCATGCTACATACATACTACATGCATGCTACATACATACTACATGCTACATACATACTACATATATACTACATGCATGCTACATACATACTACATATATACTACATGCATGCTACATACTACATGCTACATACATACTACATATATACTACATGCATGCTACATACATACTACATGCATGCTACATACATACTACATGCTACATACATACCACATACATACTACATATATACTACATGCATGCTACATACATACTGCATGCTACATGCATGCTACATACATACTACATGCTACATACATACCACATACATACTACATATATACTACATGCATGCTACATACATACTGCATGCTACATACATACTACATACATACTACATATATACTACATGCATGCTACATACATACTACATGCTACATGCATGCTACATACATACTACATACATACTACATGCTACATACATACCACATATATACTACATACATACAATACATTCATACAATACATACATAGACATACAGTACATATAACATAGAGTAACATACTTACCAATACTTGTCACATTGTTCCCCGAAGCCATTGTCTTTTCCGGAATAAATATTAACATAACAAACCACAAAAATACTACATGTAGTATGTATGTGGTATGTATGTAGCATGTAGTATGTATGTAGCATGCATGTAGTATATATGTAGTATGTATGTAGCATGTAGTATGTATGTAGTATGTATGTGGTATGTATGTGGCATGTGGTATGTATGTAGCATGCATGTAGTATGTATGTAGCATGTATGTAGTATGTAGCATGTATGTAGTATGTATGTAGTATGTAGCATGTATGTAGTATGTATGTAGTATGTAGCATGCATGTAGTATGTATGTAGCATGCATGTAGTATGTAGTATGTATGTAGTATGTATGTGGTATGTATGTAGCATGTAGTATGTATGTAGTATGTATGTAGCATGCATGTAGTATGTATGTAGCATGTATGTAGTATGTATGTAGTATGTAGCATGCATGTAGTATGTATGTAGCATGCATGTAGTATGTAGTATGTATGTAGTATGTATGTGGTATGTATGTAGCATGTAGTATGTATGTAGTATGTATGTAGCATGCATGTAGTATGTATGTAGTATGTAGCATGTATGTAGTATGTATGTAGTATGTAGCATGCATGTAGTATGTATGTAGCATGCATGTAGTATGTAGTATGTATGTAGTATGTATGTGGTATGTATGTAGCATGTAGTATGTATGTAGTATGTATGTAGCATGTATGTAGTATTTTTTTTTTTTTTTAACATTTAACACATTAGCCGGATGATGGGACTACTACTGTCCCATCATTGTCAATCACTGTCATGGTAGCAGGCATCGCCCGATGGGACTTATAGTCCCATCGGACGATGCTTGCACAGACCCCCGGACATCAGCACAGCCCCCCGGCAGGCCGGCACAGCCCCCCGGCAGGCCGGTACAGACCCCCACAGGGTGCACAGACCACCGGCAGGCCGGCACAGCCCCCCGGCAGGCCGGTACAGACCCCCACAGGGTGCACAGACCGCCGGCAGGCCGGCACAGCCCCCCGGCAGGCCGGTACAGACCCCCACAGGGTGCACAGACCGCCGGCAGGCCGGCACAGCCCCCCGGCAGGCCGGTACAGACCCCGGGCAGTCCACACAGCCCCCCGGCAGGCCGGCACAGCCCCCCGACAGGCCAGCAGAGACCCCCGGAAGGCCCGAAATGACGGCGCATCATGATGCGCACACACCGCGCATCATGATGACGTCAGTCTGTCAATCAACTTTGAACTTCCGATTCCGATGCCGAATTCCGATATTGAAAAAATATCGGAAGTCGGTATCGGAATTCCGATACAGCAAGTATCGGCCGATACCCGATACTTGCGGTATCGGAATGCTCAACACTACTCACCACACATCTAGATAAGTTCCTTGGGGGGTCTATTTTCCAAAATGGGGTCACTTGTGGGGGTATTCACTGGTTAGGCACATCAGGGGCTCTCCAAACATGACATGGCATCCCCTAATGATTCCAGCAAATTTTGCATTCAAAAAGTCAAATGGCGCTCTTGAATGACGTTTTGAGTACCTTGAGGGGTGCAGTTTTTAGAGTGGTGTCACTTTTAGGTATTTTCTGTCATAGGTCCCTCAAAGTTACTTCAAATGTTGGAAAAATGAGAAATCGCTGGTCAACTTTTAACGCTTCTAACTTCCTAACAAAAAAAATTAAGTTTTTGCTGATGTAAAGTAGACATGTGGGAAATGTTATTTATTAACTATTTTGTGTGACATAACTGTGATTTAATGACACAAGAATTCAAGGTTTGAAAATTACAAAATTTTCAAACTTTTTGCCAAATCTCAATATTTTTTTTTTTACAAATAAACAGTTATATCGAAGAAATTTTACCACTGTCATGAAGTACAGTATGTCACGAAGAAACACTCTCAGAATCAGTGGAATCCATTGAAGTGTCCCAGAGTTATTACCTCATAGGCCGGGGCCACACATGCGAGAAACTCGCACGAGTCTCGCATCTCAATAGCCGGCACTGCCGCCGACACTTGGGACTGAAGCGTGCGGCTGCATGTATTTCTATGCAGCCGAGCGCTCCGGTCCCAAGTGCCGGGTATTGAGATGCGAGACTTGTGCGAGTTTCTCACATGTGTGACCCCGGCCATAAGGTGACACTAATCAGAATTGTAAAATTTGGACTGGTCAAGAAGGTAAAAACACTGTGATTGTGTCTCTCAGATAAAAGCCCTTTCCTAATTGAAATAAGACTTTATGAAATGTTACTATACACAAGTAGCAGGTGCGAATATTGTGGTTGTACCTAGTCCCTAAAGCTTTAGGATGGATGCCCTAATAGTCCCACTGCACCATAAGAGACAGAAGACCAGTTCTATAGATGTGACATAATATTCCAGGTGTGTTAAACATTTTGCATTTGGGAGTCAAGGACCTTAAAGATACACATCTGCTTATTTCCTTATTGCAGTCTATTAGAAAGTAGAATGATGTCTTAGATCCAAATATTACTCTCAGGGCTCATATTTGTGAGAGACTCGCACGATTCTCTCTGTGAGAGTCTCTCGCATGAAAACCCGGCACTGGGACTGGAGAGTGTGGCTACATAGAAAAACATGTAGCCGCATGCTCCGGTCTGAGTGCCGGTAGCAGTGCCAGGTTCTCTCGCAAGTAAGTAAGAGCCCTAAAATGCCAGCTAGTAGGTGATTCCTTTCCTCCTACTGTCACGCCGGCGCCGCCTGTCAGGTCAGTACCAGCGCCGCCTGTCAGGTCGGGGCCGGCGTCACCTGTCTCGCCGGGTCCCGCTCTGCCTGCTCCAGCTCCCTGGGTCTCCCCCCGGCTCCCCGCTCACCACTCCAGCCGGCGAGCGGCACCCCCAGTCTCCCGTCCTCCAGCACTGCATAAGGCATCCTCCTCCTCCTCTGCTCCTGTCCCGGGCATGCACCTTAGGCCACGGGCACGCGCTGCTCTCCTCTGTTAACCCCTTCTGCACCTTCCCTGTGGAGCGGTTACCAATCAAGCTCCAGCACGGGTATATCAGGCGGCTCCTCCCTCATGGAGGCGCCTGATTATCGTGCACCTTCCGTACGGTACTCTGGCCCCGTCTGGTCACTCCTGGCCCTGTCTGGTCACTCCTGTCACCAGTCGCTCCCGACTCCTGTCGTTCCCGACTCCTGTCGCTCCCGACTCCTGTCGCTCCCGACTCCTGTCGCTCCCGACTCGGGTCGCTCCCGACTCGGGTCGCTCCTGACCCTCTGCCTTGTTTGTCTCATCCGCACCTGAGCCGCCCCTCTTGGTATCAGCTGTCGCGGTATTCGACTCCTTCGGGCCTGCTCCTAACGGTCCCTGTATAGGGGTCGGCACCACCTGGCCAACTCGCCCCAGGGATCCCAGTACCGTAAACCAGAGGGTCCACTCTTGCTACTCCTTACAGTATAATCAGGCCATGGACCCCGCTGGTGCCTCTGCAGCCACCCAGAAAGAGCTACTCTTTTTGCGGGAGAACCAAACCCGGATTAAGGCTTTTATGAAGTCCATGGACACTTGGTTATCCGCCATTCAAACCTCCGATCCAGGGAGCACCCCCCTGCTGGCGGGACTCCAGCAGGAGCTCGCGCAGCAGCGTGATACACAGTCCCATATTCTAAATTACATGGCGTCTGTTGATGACCATTTGCAATCCCTGCAGTCGTCCGCAGCGGCCTCTGCCCCACCCTGCGACCCTGCACCTCAGCCACCGCCATGTTTGGGGAAATCTCCTAGGTATAGCGGGGATCCCAAATTGTGCCGAGGGTTTCTTAACCAGTGCCGCCTACATTTCGAGCTGCTGCCCCAGCAATACCCGCCTGATAGGGCTAAGGTGGCATTTATAGTGTCCCATCTCGAGGGGGAGGCCTTGGCATGGGTGAATCCCCTGTGGGAGCGGGATGATCCGGTGGTATCATCAATAATAATAATAAATTTTATTTCTATAGCGCCGACATATTCCGCAGCACTTTACATTTCAGAGGGGATTTGTACAGACAATAGACATTACAGCATAACAATAATCACAGATTATAACAAATACCAAGAGGAATGAGGGCCCTGCTCGCAAGCTTACAGTCTATGAGGAAAGAGGTAGACATGAAAGGTGGGTGGTAACAGTTGCCCTGATTGCATGAACCAGCCATAATGTTAAGTGTGTAACAGTACAGACACAGAGGGCTAATGGATGCATAAAGAATGTGGGAACATGATGCGGGGAACCTGGTTATGGTAAAACTTTTGGCTGTGCCACACAGGGATAGATTAGGTTAATGTGTTGAGGCGATAGGCCACTCTGAATAAATGCGTTTTCGGGGCACGCTTAAAATTGTGGGAATTGGGGACTAATCGTATTGACCTGGGAAGTGCATTCCAAAGAATTGGCGCAGCACGTGTAAAGTCTTGTAGACGGGAGTGGGAGGTTCTGATTATTCAGGATGCTAACCTCAGGTCATCAGCAGAATGGAGGGCGTGGGTAGGGTAGTATACTAAAACAAGGGAGGAGATGTAGGGTGGTGCTGAGCCATGGAGGGCTTTGTGGGTGAGGGTAATAAGTTTATACTGAATTCTGGAGTGGATGGGTAGCCAGTGTAATGACTGGCACAAGGTAGAGGCATCGGTGTAACGATTGGTGAGCAATATGATCCTGGCTGCAGCATTCAAGACAGATTGGAGGGGGGAGAGTTTGGTAAGAGGGAGACCGATTAGAAGAGAGTTACAATAGTTGAGACGAGAATGAATAAGAGAAACAGTAAGAGTTTTTGCAGAGTCAAAAGTAAGAAAAGTTTGAATTCTAGAAATGTTTTTGAGGTGCAGATGACAAGAGCGAGCCAGTGATCGAATGTGGGGGCAAAGGAAAGCTCGGAATCAAGCATGACCCCAAGACAGCGGGCATGTTGCTGGGGAGTAATAGTGGAACCACACACAGAAATGGCAATGTCGGGTATAGGTACATTAGTAGAGGGAGGAAACACAAGGAGTTCAGTCTTTGACAGGTTCAGTTTCAGATATAGTGAGGACATGATGTTAGACACAGCATTTAGACAATCGCCAGTGTTTTCTCGAAAGGCTGGCATGATGTCAGGAGAAGAAGCGTATAATTGGGTGTCATCAGCATAGAGATGGTACTGGAAACCAAATCTGCTGTTTGTTTGACCAATAGGGGCAGTGTACAAGGAGAAGAGGAGGGGCCTAGAACCGATCCTTGAGGAACCCCAACAGTAAGGGGAAGGTGAGAGGAGGAACCAGCAAAAGATACAGTAAAGGAGCGGTCAGAGAGATAGTAGGAGAACCAGGAGAGAACGGCGTTCTTGAGGCCAATGGAACGGAGCATAGTGAGGAGGAGCTGATGATCCACAGTGTCGAATGCTATTGGTCCTCCATAGGGGCCTACAGCTACAAGACAATCTTTAAATTCTTCTTTAATGTTCCATTCCATTTGATATAAATCAAATTTTCGATAATAAGCTGCGCCCATAGGATACCAATTAGTGGTGCAGAAATCCATATCGGATGAGACTTGTCTCACAAAGCAGCAGACGAGAACCGGAAAGCTCCCCAAGCATCATATCGGATGAGACTTTTCTCACAAAGCAGCAGATGAGAACCGGAAAGCTCCCCAAGCGTCATGGTGGTATCCATCCTACACGACTTCCTGGATACTTTCCGCCGGGTCTTTGACTAGCCCGGGCGTCTGGCCTCCAATCTCCGACAGGGAACTCTTACCGTGGGACAGTACGCTATTCGCTTCCGGACCCTGGCCTCAGAGCTGGGATGGAATAATGAGGCGTTGGTAGGGGCTTTTGGAGGGGGCTTTCGGGGAAAATCAAGGACGAGCTTGCTGGTCGGGACACCCCTACCTCTTTAGAAGACCTTATATCCCTGGCTACTTGTATTGACTTGCGGTTCCAGGAACGCGTCAGGGAGAGAGGCCCGTCTAGGTTCAACCCAGCCCCCAGTCCTCGTTCGTTTAAGCCTGCCAGTAGTTCTGCCCCGGAGCCCATGCAGGTGGATCGCGTTAAGCTATCGGAGCTGCGGCGCAGGGAAAGGTTAGAGCAAGGATTATGCCTCAAATGGGGTTGAACCAACCACTTCCTGCGCTTCTGTCCTGAGAGGCCGGGAAACTCCTCCGCCTAGGCCAGGTAAGAGAGGCCTCCCTAGGTGACTCTGTTCCCTCTCTACCCCTTACTATCTCAGCTTTAATTCTCCTAGGTTGGAAGTGTAGATCTGTGGAGGCGTATGTGGACTCGGGTGCGGCGGGCAACTTCATTCGGATGGAAGAGGTGGACAAGTTTCGGATTCCTGTCGTCACCCTTGAAGAGCCGTGTGTGATCACCTCGGTGGATGGCAAGCCGTTACCTGTCACCACAGTCACTCTCGAGCTGGAAATGCAGATCGGAGCTTTCCACCGGGAGAGAATTGCTTTTTATGTTTTGCCTAATTTGTCTCATGCCCTGCTCCTTGGCCTGCCCTGGCTCAGGTCGCATGAGCCAGTCCTTGCTTGGTGCTCCGGGGAAGTCCTTCGCTGGGGTCACTCTTGCCAAGAACGTTGTCTGCTGCCTGTTACCCGTACCAGTTTGCACCAAGTGCCAGCAGATCTTCCGGGGCTTCCCGTGGCCTACCATTCGTTTGCGGATGTCTTCAACAAGAAGGAAGCTGAGACCCGTCCTCTGCATCGGGCCTGCGATTGCCCAATCGAGCTAGTTCCTGGTGTTACTCCTCCCAGGGGAAGAATATACCCGTTGTCGCCTGCAGAAACCTCAGCCATGACGGAGTACATCCAGGAGAACTTGGCCAGGGGCTTTATCCGGAAATCGTCTTCTCCAGCATGGGCCGGGTTTTTCTTTGTTCGTAAGAAGGATGGATCCCTTTGACCTTGCATTGACTACCGAGGCTTAAATAACATCACGGTCAAGAATAGGTATCCTCTACCACTTATCCCTGAACTGTTTAACCGCCTGCGTTGTGCCCGGATCTTTACCAAACTGGATCTACGGGGGGCCTACAATTTGGTCCGAATACGTGCCGGAGATGAGTTGAAGACCGCCTTCATCACGTGGGATGGCCATTATGAATATTTGGTCATGCCCTTTGGACTTTGCAACGCCCCAGCGGTCTTCCAAGAATTTGTTAATGACGTCTTCCGGGATCTTCTGTACTCATGCCTCGTGGTGTATTTAGATGACATCCTCATCTTTTCACCAGACCTGTCCTCTCACAAGAGGAGTGTTCGCCTGGTCTTGCAACGCCTGCGGGAGAATCAACTTTATGCCAAGTTAGAGAAATGCCTGTTTGAGCAGACCTCCCTACCCTTCTTGGGGTATATCATCACGGACTCGGGGTTGCGAATGGACCCAGAGAAATTGTCCGCGGTGCTCAAATGGCCACGACCTGTCGGAGTGAAAGCCATTCAACGGTTCTTGGGCTTCGCAAATTACTATAGGCAATTCATTCCGCACTTCTCTGCTTTAACCAAGCCTATTGTTGCCCTTACCCGGAAGGGAGCAAGACCGAACATCTGGCCCTCGGAAGCTGAAGACGCATTCCTCGCCCTGAAGCGGGCCTTTGCCACGGGTTCGGTTTTGCATCGGCCAGAGGTCGGCAAGCCCTTCGTCTTGGAGGTAGATGCATCTTCTACTGGGGCTGGGGCGATTCTTTTCCCAAAAAACATCCGCCGGGTGCTTGGCACCATGCGGGTTCTTCTCCAGGTCATTCTCACCCGCAGAATGTAACTACACGATTGGTGATCGAGAGTTGCTGGCCATAAAGATGGTGCTGGAGGAGTGGTGTTATCTCCTGGAAGGGGCAGTCCATCCCTTCACCATCTTCACTGACCACAAAAACTTGGCCTACCTCCAGTCGGCTCAAAGACTCAACTCCAGACAAGCAAGGTGGTCATTGTTTTTCTCTCGCTTCGACTTCGAGCTCCACTTCCAACCCAGTGACAAGAATGCCAAAGCAGATGCTCTTTCCCGGTCCCTGCAGTCACCCGAAGTGGAGGAGGCTCCGTCGCATGTTATCGATCCTGCCCGGTTTATCACGGTAGCTCCTGTGAATCTTCATTCTGTGCCGCCTGGCAAGACCCTCGTCCCGCAGGACAAAAGGGCAGAAGTATTCTGCTGGGACCACTCCTCCAAGATCGCTGGACATGTTGGCATCAAGAAGACCCTTGCGCTGGTTTCCCGTTATTACTGGTGGCCTTCTCTACGCCAGGATGTGTTAGACTTCGTGGCCTCCTGCTCAATTTGCGCCAGGAACAAGGTACCTTGAAGCTTGTCCTCCGGCCTCCTTCAGCCGGTGCCTGTTCCCGAAGCCCCTTGGCAACACATCGCCATGGATTTTGTTACCGACTTACCCCGCTCTTCTGGATACACGACTGTTCTGGTAGTAGTCGATCGGTTTTCCAAAATGGCCCATTTTGTCCCGTTACCCGGCTTGCCCATGGCCTCTGAATTGGCCAGAATCTTCATTCATCAGATTTTCAGATTATACGGGCTTCCTCAGCGAATCATGTCTGACCGCGGGGTACAGTTTACCTCCCACTTCTGGAGAGCACTCTGTAAACTCTTGGGCATATCTCTAGATTTCTCTTCCGCTTATCATCCACAGACCAACGGGCAAGTCGAACGGGTCTACCAAGTCTTGACCTCCTACCTGCGGAACTTCTCTAATGCCCATCATGACAATTGGGTCGATCTTCTTCCATGGGCAGAGTTCACCCATAACAATCATTCCAATGAATCCACCACCAAGTCTCTGTTTTTTGTGGTCTCCAGTCAGAACCCAGGTGTGCCTCTTCCAGTATCTTCATCCTCTGGCGTACCCACCGCTGATGCCCTCTCCCAAGAGTTTTCCCAGGTCTGGAGGAGGACCAAAGAGGCTCTTATACAAGCCGTGGCCTGGATGAAAAAACATGCCGACAAGAGGCGGAGGGATCTCCCACCATACCATCCAGGAGACAAAATCTGGCTGTCGACCAAGCACATCTGCTTGAAAATCCCTTCGTATAAATTGGGCTCCCCGGTACATCGGTCCCTTCGAGATTCTTGAACGCATCTACAATACGGCCTATAGATTGAGGCTGCCTGCTTCACTCCGGGTCCATAACGCCTTCCATGTCTCGCTCCTGAAACCGGTCGTCCTCAATCAGTTCTGCCCTGCGCCTCCTGTTGTTCCTCAGCCAGTAGGGGCCGATGACGTCTTTGAGGTGAGAGATATTTTGGCCATGAAAAAGGTTAGAGGAAAGACCTTTTTTCTCATCGATTGGAAAGGGTTTGGTCCTGAGGAGAGGTCTTGGAGCCGCGAGATAATGTGGATGCTCCGCGCATCATGGACCGATTCTTGGCCAATCTCAGAAGCAGGAGACATAAAGGGGGGGTACTGTCACGCCGGCGCCCCCGCTCTGCCTGCTCCGGCTCCCTGGGTCTCCCCCCGCTCACCACTCCAGCCGGCGCGCGGCACCCCCAGTCTCCCGTCCTGCAGCTCTGCATAAGGCTTCCTCCTCCTCTGTTCCTGTCCCGAGCATGCGCCTTAGGCCACGGGCACGCGCTCTTCTCTCTTAACCTCTTCTGCACCTTCCCTGTGGAGCGGTTACCAATCAAGCTCCAGCACAGGGTATATCAGGTGATTATCGTGTGCCTTCCGTACGGTACTCTGGCCCCATCTGGTCACTCCTGACTCCGGTCGCTCCTGACTCCGGTCGCTCCTGACTCCGGTCGCTCCTGACCCTCTGCCTTGTTTGTATCATCCGCACCTGAGCCGCCCCTCTTGGTATCAGCTGTCGCAGTATTCGACTCCTTCGGGCCTGCTCCTAACGGTCCCTGTATAGGGGTCGGCACCACCTGGCCAGCTCGCCCCAGGGATCCCGGTACCGTGACCCAGAGGGTCCACTCTTGCTACTCCTTACACCTACATTTTGTCCATTGCCTGGTGTCAAGTGCCAGAGATGCCAAGATGTATTAATCTGAAATGGAGACAGGTCCTTGTCCTTCTTCTCCTGCCCTCCTGGTTATTAAGCTGCGTAAAGTCATAAAAGAGGAGGCTTTCGGTTCAGGACAGGAAAGCCATTGAGCAATGGCAGGACCAATGAATGCTAGTCATTGAGGTAAAGTCACAGCACCTATGGTCCTGGGTGAATGCTTACTGAAGAGCAAGTACCCATTGAAAAATAGTAGATAGTAGAGCTGTTGTGAATCAATTTTAACGACCCCTTCCATTGGCCAGGATGGCGTCCGAGGCTCTTTTGATTAGCTGGTTTGATGCTGCAATGATGACATCACGCCAAACCAGCTAAGCATAAGAGGACCTGTGGACATCCCGAACATATTAGACTGGTATGTGCACCAAAAGCAATTTCATCATGTTGTGGAAGAGGGAAGCGAGACCATACTTTTCTAGCGGATTTTTGTGAAAGGACAGCTTTAGATAAAAATAGATCCTACACATGGCAAATACAACCGGAAACTACACTTGAGGACTGCCATAAAGCATGAGGACTATAATCATATAATGGGTCTTGTCCAGAGCTGGTACATTACGCTCTACTATCCCAAATTAGAGTGTTTATCTTCCTTCATGTCTGGATTAAATGGAGCCTTATATGGCCAGTAAATCCTCCAAATCCTTTGTGCCAAGATGAGGTCAGTGCTTTATAGCTTTAGTACAGTATGTGAACTCTAAAGTTAAAAGGCGCCAGCAGGTTGGATGTGGGCACAGTCTGACCTCCTGTTTACCTGCAGCTTAACTCTTCTCTACAGCCCTATAGTCTAGTAAAGGGCTCTGTATGTACTAACATCTCCATAACTTAGTAGATGTAGAACACAAAGTAGCATATTGATAATACAAAACGGGAATGTAATAAACTGAAGACAGATGTCTGCTAATATGACTGTGCTCCAAGGAAGGACCCTCACCATTGGTATATGCATCTTTATGAAAATAATTAATTGGGAACATTTATAAGAACCGATCTTATAACAATGGTTTAAAATTTCCGAAAACTGCAAAAAATTTATTAATATATCAAAATTTATATGAAATATAAAAATTATCTTACAATGGAGGACCAGGGGGCACTCATTACGGGTAGAAGAAAGGAGATTTCGGCAGCTAAACAGGAAAGGGTTCTTTACAGTTAGATCAGTCAGAATATGGAATGCCGACCACAAGAGGTAGTAATGGCAGACACTATAACAGCTTTTAAAAAAGGATGGGTGATTTCTTCAATACACATAACATTGTGGGTTATAGTTAATTTAGTGACAAAAAAAAACCAATTGGTGGAGAAAGGTTGAACTTGACAGACCCTAGGTCTTTTTTCAACCTATGTGACAATATATGTAACTATATAACTATATGTTCGCCATGAACTACCTGGTAAAATCTCACCAGCAGTATTGCAAACTTCTGTACTATGTACTGAAAAGGATTAGCTAATTGATCTGTGAACCAAATCTTTTGTTGCTGAAGATGCTCATTGACAATCCGATTTATTAAGCTGACAGATGTAAGTATGGGCGGATCCATGGATATTCAAGTCCCTCAGGTTCGGCCGAACTTTAGAAAAAAGTTTGGTTTGGGTATCAGAAAGGTGGGCCTGATCATCCAGTGGTTCCCCACATAGTCCTTTGTGTGACAGTGTGTGAATCAGCAACTCTGACCGTCAGTAACCTTACTCAACCGCTGGAGTTACCCACACTTTGACAGAAAACAGCGTTTGAACCAGCGGCTGTGACCGGCAATGATAAAGTTACCGTCGGTCAGGTGTCGGCTGATGACTACTGTCATCATCGCGTGCCTGGTCTCGCTGATAGCAGCGAGAGCAAGCGACGGTGATAAGAGAAGTCATCAGTCAGTACCTGTTCATAATGGTAGTTTTCTGCTATCCACAGGTGCTAGAGACTAAGAAGGTGAACGTGGACTACTTTGTGGGATCATTTGATTAATAAATTGGTGAACGAGGGCTAGTGTGGAGGAGTCTTTATTCAAGTAAAGTTTTTTCCTGTTTGTGTTTGTTTATTTTTACTGCTGGGTTAGTAATGGGGGTGTCTGACTGACACCTCTCCATTACTAGCCCCCCAAACAATTTCCCTGATTGCAACCTCACCAGGGCAATCAGGAAGAACTGAGGCTAAGCACCAGAATTGGTGCATCAAATGCAATGAGCCACTTGTGTGGCTGCTGCAGGCTGATATTTGTAGGTTGGTAAAGGCCCAATAACCATGGGCATTCACAGCCTATTAATATCATCTTGCATCTGTTTGCTTTGCCTTAGCTATGTCATGATCCCAGTGCAGGTTTTTGACCTGCATGTCAGGGGTTAATGTCTTGAGCTCAGTGCAGGCTTTGACCTGCACGCCTGGGGTTAATTATTGTGGCCTCTCTTTGGTTCAGGGAGAGCTTTATATAGCCCTGAGAAACTCCAATCCCTGTCAGTTATACTTTTGCCTTTGGCCGAGTGTGTTGACCCCTGTGTGCCTGTTCGTTGCCTTGTAGCTTGCTTATATGGTTCTGATCCGGTCGTGTCCCACGTTGTGAGTTTGACTGATGATTCTGTACTGTATGTCTGCCTCTGGTTTCTGACTTCTTGGCTACATCTTGACTATCCGTTCTGTCTAGCCCTTTGGTAATTGTCGTGCTATCTCGTGCTTTGACCATGGCCTGATCTGGTTTATGTCCCTGTTTATGCCACTTAGTAACTTTGTTCCGTAGTTACCTTTCCAGGAGTTTTCCTGCAGCTCCTAGCTCTCTGGAGTTTAGGCCACGCCCCCAGCAGTCACGTGCTTCAGGTCCTGCAGGTCTGAAGCACGCATCTTCTCTGCTGCTGCCCGCTCCACAGGTATCTCTGAGCACAGTTTGTTGTTGTGAGTTCATTTTTCCCTTCACCAGTGAGGTCTGATGAACTCCCTCTTCTGGCGAAGGAAGGTAGTGAGGCTGATTACCAAACAGCTGAGCAGGTAGATGATGACTGGGTCACAGGAACTGATGACTGGATATAAGGCAGCCGATGCCCTGCTGCCTTGCCGGTGATTTTCCTGCTGGATTCTTGGAGACCAGTCTGATTTCTGCTTCTCAAAGCTAAGTTTTGCTCTGCCTTTTGTACACTTTAGTTCTGGTTTTGTTTGCCTTGCTTTTTGGAGTTCAGCCATCCCCGGCCGGGGGTGAGCTGAATTCCATTTTTGTCTCTGATCTGTTAATCTCTGGCTCTGTCTTCAGAATATACCTGAGTGCTGATATAGTCTTTTTGAAGCCTAGCGACTTCAGGGCCTGTTTTTTCCTATCAGTCTGTTGGTTCATTTTTGGATAGGGTTTTTGCGGATTGCAGACAGCAGCTTTTCAATCCTGTCCTATTTAGTTAGCTTTGGCCCCATCATTTGCTCAACCTATCTTTCTATCTGTGTTAGTGTTTTTTCATCTTGCTTCACAGTCATTATATGTTGGGGGCTGCCTATTGCTTTGGGGCCTGCTCTTGGGCAGTTTAGATTTCCCCTTTCTGTCTTTAGGCTAATTTAGTTCTCCAGCTGTGATCGAGGGGTCTAGGGCACCGTAGGAACCCCCCACGGCTACTGCTAGTTGTTGTGGATAGGTTCAGGGGTCTGCAATCCGATAGCTTCCAACTTCTCTGGTTTTCTGGACTTAGCTATTATTTTTGTTTTTTCCTCCTTCGGTGACTCATCCATAACAGTTTGTCTTACTCAGGACACGCACACTGGCTCAGTGAGCAAGTGCAGTGCGGTGTTCCTGACATTATAACTGACCGTGAACTTTTTTTTTTTCTCACTTCTGCAGCATGGACCCAATGCATGCCTTATCTGAGCAGGTGAAATGCTAGTGTGGCGCCCCCAGGAGTATGGCCGCCACAGTGGCTTTGCCTTCCTCCAGGGGAGGGTAATGCCAGGCTTGGAGGCAATGATGGGTCTCTCTCGCAGTCAATCTATGCATGCAACACAGTTCCACTCCAGGCCAGCAGGGGGAACTTTGAACCGGGATGAAGGGGAGGAGTGCTCTCTGAGGGCCAAGAGGAAGGAGTGGTCAGTTAGTCTGCGGAGGGTGAAGTGTGCTGACGTGTAGAGAGAAGCTGGAGGTTGAGCTAGGAAAGGAGAGCTCCCTCACAGTGAGCGCATGAACTGGAGCCTGGTCTCCACGGTTGTACGGATACTAACGGTCCTACAGCAGATACCAGAGGAGTAGGAGGCTGTAAATGCCCTACTCCCATCTAAGACTTGAGGGCACAACAGCAGCTTGGATAGAGAGCCGGGACTCAGGAGAAGGGAGCCCCCGAGATAGGCTACAGCTGTCTGCCATGCAAGTAAGGTTCTCGGGAACATCTGACAGAAGGAACTTCAGTGTAACTCAGTGCTTGGAGTACTTTATTCAAATAGGCGCTAGGAAGGAGACTGCACAGCCCGTCTGCTGAGAGAGAATCCCTGAATTGCTTCCAGGCTAGCCTGCTCCAATACCATCTGTAATCAGGACCCTGGACTGCAGTTATCAAGTAAAGGTACAGAATTGCACCCTGCTGTGTCTTGTCTGCTTCCTACCTTTTCAGCACTGCTACATCCCCGTGACAACCACATTTACTGGTACCGAGTACCCCACAGCCCTGGGAGGGCGACCCAATTTGGCGTCGCAAACAGGATTATGGAGCCCGGTACCCCCGGGTCCTGTGTGCCATAGACTGTGTGTGAAAATTGGCGCCAATAGCTGCCATTACCGCGCTACTTGGCGCGTGCGGGAAGAAAGAGGTGGGCCTTCGTGGGAGCGAGCCTGCCGCAGAGCGCGAAGAAGCGAAGTGCCGCGCGTGAAGAGAGGACAGCGCGCGAGAAGAGGAGCTGAGGCCTACAGCTGGAGCATCGGGCCTGCGAAGCGGCCGCCGGTGAGCTCACACAACCTGGCTAACGTTAACTAGGGGGGGAAGAGAATGTCCACGCCACACGACAATGCAGCGGCGGACGCCGCCGCCAACCCCGCAGCGCCACGAGGAGGAGCGCCCACCGCAGCGGTCTCCATAATGCCGCTGTCTATGCCCTACATACCGGGAGCGGCCTGGCTACCGCAGTACTCGGGTGAGTCACATACCCTGAGTGAATTTAAAGAGAGACTGTGCAGTTTGTTTAAGGTATACCCCCTGACAGAGCCAGAAAGTGAATATCCTGATTGGACAGCTAACGGGTGCAGCGCAGAGAGAAATGAAAGCCTGGCAGGACACTGATAAAGAGACTGTTGCAAAGATCCTGGCCAAGCTGAGAAGCACCTTTGACACTCGCACTGCAGCTGAAATCAAGATGTTCTTCGGCTGTAAACAGAAGGCGCAGGATAGTATCAGGCACTATGCTCTCAACCTGCAGGAGGCGCTGTGAGCAGTTAAGCAAGTTGATCCTGACAGTGTGAAAGAGGAAGATAAACTGTTAAAGGAGCAGTTCATTGAAGGACTCCTATCCGGTACCCACAGAGGACAGTTGCGTATAATAACCCTACAAAACCATGATCTGGACTTTGCTGATTTTAAGGACAGGGCTATTCGGGTACTTCAGGAATCCACTGACACCCGTCCAGCGCCCCCTAGGCACCCAGTGATCACCTACCATCAGGAAGCAACATCTTTTCCTTCCATCCCTGTGGAGGCTAATGCACAAACTCTGGATAAAGATCCAACTGAGGAGCTGCGTCTTCAGGTCCAGGAGTTGACCAAAGGAATGGCTGCACTTACTAAAACCTGCAGTCCCTGCAGGTGTCCTCCAAAGAAAAGATCCAGCTGGCTTCCTGTCCAGAGGATGTCCCGTGGCTAAGGAGGAGGAGAGCACCGCCACTTCGAGGTAGGAGCAACGATCGCTATGACCAGGACGGACGTCCCATCTGTCGTCGCTGCTACAAGGCCGGTCATCTTGCAAGATATTGTCCTTTAAACGAGCAATCCCTGGGGCAGAGGGCCAACCCCCAGGAGTAGGATCCCCAGGCCCAAAGAACTGGAGAGCCAAGTATGTGGGAGGGAGACCGATCCTTCCTGTGGTGATTGACGGCATCCCCATGAACGCTTTGCTGGACACTGGCTCCCAAGTGACCACTATGCCGTACATTCTGTACAAAAGGTATTGGGCTGATTCAGAACTTACCCGTGGCCCCACTGATGAACCGACAGTAGTTACTAGTAATGGTCAGTCTTTGCCACAGGATGTAAAGAAATTACTGTTAAAGTGGGGCAGTTAGAGCTAAAGTCTCAAGGTTTAATAGTTGTTGATATTGATCGACGTGAATGTAATCCCATGATGACTCTTGGTACAAATGTAATTGAAAACTGTCTGTCCGAGGTTATTGTCTTGTTGCAACAGGTGGCTGAGACTGCTGGTTCCAGTGAACAACGAGTCCTGCAGAAGGAGATCAGAGCCCTGATGCCAAGACAACAGGTAGAACTCTCTGTCGGAGAAATTGGCAGTGTCAGAGTGAGTGATCCCTTCCCCATTGCAATACCCCCCAGATGTGAAATGTTGGTTTGGTGTCAGGCAGCTATAGGTCTTAGAGGGAGAGATTACCAGGCGTTGGTAGAACCAGTATACTCCGAAAGCAGGCCCACTGTCCTGACAGCCAGAGGGGTGGTTGACGCACGAAAGGGGAGAGTACCCGTACGTCTTTTGAATTGTGGGGAAGAGGAGGCCACGATACCTCGGTACGCCAAAGTTGCTAAGCTGCTCACTGTCAATAATAACTCTTTGCAGGCAGCAGAGCCCTTGGTCTCATCCGATCAGGTGGAGGGCAGTGGCTCTGTGAAGCAGCCAGAGGAGTGGTGCCAGCAACTGCAGGTGGGAACTGACTCTACGCCCTCCTACCAGAAAAATGGGGTTTACAGAGCGCCACAAGAGTATGAGCGGGTATTCAGCAAACACCCACTAGATTTTGGGCAGGCAAAAGGGGTTCAACATCATATCCCCACTGGAGACCATCCACCCATAAAAGAGGTACAGACCTATACCCCCCAACACAATACCAATGTGCTAAGAGTATGTTGAGAGAGATGAAGGAGGCTGGGGTCATCAGAGACAGTTCTAGCCCCTGGGCAGCTCCAATAGTGTTTGTAAAGAAAAAGGATGGTACCATGAGAATGTGTGTTGATTACAGGAAAATTAACAGCATTACACATAAAGATGCCTACCCATTACCCAGAATTGAGGAATCATTAGCTGCACTTAAAACTGCTAATTACTTTTCCACCTTGGATCTCACCAGTGGGTATTGGCAGGTTCCCGTGGCAGAGGCAGACAAGGAGAAAACAGCGTTTGCCACTCCAATGGGTCTCTGTGAGTTCAATTATATGCCATTTGGGCTCTGCACTGCTCCAGGAACATTTCACCTGCTGATGGAGTGCTGCCTGGGGCACATGAACTTTGAGACGGTCCTGTTGTATCTGGATGATGTCATTGTTTTCTCCAAAACCTATGAAGATCATCTGGAACACCTGGCTGAAGTGTTCAGGCCAATTTTGGCCTGAAGGTGAAGCCTTCCAAATGCCACCTCTTGAAGCCCAAGGTACCATACCTCGGTCATGTGGTCAGTGCAGAAGGTGTGGCACCAGATCCTGACAAGGTCACAGTCATCCGGGACTGGCCGAAGCCCAGCAACCTTCATGAAGTACACCAATTCCTTGGACTGGTAAGCTACTACCGAAGATTCATCAAAGGCTTCACCGAAATAGCCACCCCTATGCAAAAACTTCTGGTGGGACAGTCCAAGAAGACCAAACAGAAAAATTCCACCTTTGAATGGACTGAAGAGTTGGAGAGATCCTTCACTCGGCTGAAGATGGCTCTCACTGGTGATGAAGTTCTGGCCTACCCAGATTATGACAAACCCTTTGTGCTGTACATGGATGCCAGCAATGTGGGACTAGGAGCAGTACTGTCGCAGGTACAGAATGGAAAGGAAAGAGTGATCTCCTACCCCAGCAGGAAGCTGCGCCCCACTGAAAGGAACCCTGACAACTACAGTTCTTTCAAGCTGGAGTTCCTTGCCATAGTCTGGGCTGTCACCAAAAGGTTCAAACATTACCTAGCCTCCGCCAAGTTCACTATCTTCACGGACAACAATCCGTTGATGCATTTGTACACTGCAAAACTAGGTGTACTGGAACAGCAATGGATGGCTCAGCTAACTAACTATGAGTTTACGATCAAGTACGGAGCAGGGCACAAGAATGCCAATGCTGATGCACTGTCCAGGATGCCTAATCTGCCAGACGCAGGAGAAGAACCTGAGGCTCTTGAGGAAATAGAATTGCTTCCCTTCCACCGGCCACTTGCGGCCCAACGTGCTCAAGGAGTGAGAAACAGACGGTCTGGCTTGAAGGAGGTCACCCTGAATCCATTGCCCCATCATGATTGGGCAGAAACGCAAGATAGTGACCCTGCAGTCCGCCTGGTGAAGGAGCTGCTGACACGAGCTGACTCACGTCCAGAGTCGGATGCTCCTGAAGAAACTCAGCAGTTGTGGAAGGAGAGAGGCCGGCTGTTCATTTATGAAGGGAAGCTGTGTCGGAGGAGTATCAATGCCCGCACTCATGAGCTGGTTTGGCAGGTGATAGTCCCAAAGAGAGAGGTATCAATGGTCCTGGAAGCATACCACAATAGAGCAATAGAGCTGGACACTTCGGATGGAAGAAGTTGGAAGCATTGCTCCGAGAGAGGTTCTACTGGGCTGGTATGAGGAGAGCCATTGAGAGGTGGTGCCGGGAGTGTGGACAATGTAACCTGCGCAGAAAGGACCGAGACAGCCAGAAAGCTCCTCTATAGCCGATCGTCACCAAGCAGCCCCTTGAGTTGGTAGCCCTGGACCATGTGAAGCTGGTTCCAAGCCGGTCAGGCTACATCTATGCTCTTACCATTGAGGACCACTACTCAAGATTCCTGGTAGTTGTACCTGTCAAAGATCAGACGGCCAGGACGGCAGCCCGAGCATTCCAACAGCACTTCTGTAGACCACATGGGTATCCTGAAAGAGTGCTTACGGATCAAGGTCCAGCTTTCGAGGCAGAAGAGTTCCACGAATTCTGTAACCTGTATGGTTGTAAGAAGATCTGGACAACACCGTACCACCCACAGACCAATGGCATGTGCGAGAAGATGAACCAGGTAGTGATTGACATCCTGAAGACTTTGCCCTTGGAGGAGAGGAATCTGTGGCCAGAGAAGTTGCCCGATCTGGTAGATCTCTACAACCATATTCCAGTGAACTTTACCAACTGTACCCCAGCCTATTTAATGAGAGAAAGACCTGGTAAGCTGCCTATTGACTTAGACATGGGAGTCCTGACACCTGAAGTAGCGTCACCAGATGCTGATTGGGACACGGAGAGGCAGCAACAGTACAGGAGAGTTCAAGAATGCGTGGAAAGGAGTCTGGCTCAGGCAAGACAAAAGCAGGAGAAGCTTTACAATCAAAATGCACCTGCTGTTCCTTTGTCGCCGGGAGAGCAAGTCTTGAAAAGGAAGAGAAGATTGCACAAATTGTATGATCAATGGGAAGCTGAACCTTATACCATTCTGCCCTCGAACTTTGATAATACTAAGGTATGCCTTGTTAGTAAACATGGAGGAGAGACCTCAGCAGCGGTATCGAGAGATCATTTGAAGTTATGCCCTGACCAGTTAAAAGAAAGAAAAGAAGATAACATCCAGCCCATAGTGGAAGAAGAGAAGGTCAGCACAGTGCTTGGGGAGTTCCCTGCGAATTGGACTAAAGTGAACAATGCGATAGTGGTGCCAGTGTTGCTGTTTCCCCAATTGGTAGCATAGGAAGATGTGATTCCCAGAAATGCTGAGGATCAGGAAAATCAGGCAGCAGAAGCCACACCAGCAGTGGAGCCAGAGAACCCTTGCCCTGCCAGTGGTGAACCTGTTATGCCCTTGGTGAGTCTAGGAGTGCACAGACAATCTAGTATCCCTGTGTTACATAAAACCCCCAGTAGTGTATCCAGTACATTACCCACTACACCAGTATTACGCAGGTCTACCCGCTTTACACAAGGGGTACCACCCATCAGATATCGCATATAGGTAAATGTAAATGTTGAAATTGTGTATGTGTAAATATGTAACTGTTTTTCACGTTTTGTGCCTACAGGTAACCTGTAAGAGCTTCCCTTGGAATTTGTTTTATGGACATTGTACCACAGGACTTGTGTGGTCAAAAACTTTCACCATTTGCCCAGGAATGGACCATGGACATTGGTGCTGGACTTATCATCATAGGACCATAGTAACTTTTTAATTTTTAACTCTTGTACAATTATTATTGTTTAACTGTTTATATATGTTTCATGTTTTTGTTCAGCCCAGGAGTGCTGACTTGCACTATGGGGGAATGTGGCGCCCCCAGGAGTATGGCCGCCACAGTGGCTTTGCCTTCCTCCAGGGGAGGGTAATGCCAGGCTTGGAGGCAATGATGGGTCTCTCTCGCAATCAATCTATGCATGCAACACAGTTCCTCTCCAGGCCAGCAGGGGGAACTCGGAACCGAGATGAAGGGGAGGAGTGCTCTCTGAGGGCCAAGAGGAAGGACTGGTCAGTTAGTCTGCGGAGGGTGAAGCTGGAGGTTGAGCTAGGAAAGGAGAGCTCCCTCACCGTGAGCGCATGAACTGGAGCCTGGTCTCCACGGTTGTACGGATGCTAACGGTCCTACAACAGATACCAGAGGAGTAGGAGGCTGTAAATGCCCTACTCCCATCTAAGACTTGAGGGCACAACAGCAGCTTGGATAGAGAGCCGGGACTCAGGAGAAGGGAGCCCCCGAGATAGACTACAGCTGTCTGCCGTGCAAGTAAGGTTCTCGGGAACATCTGACAGGAGGAACTTCAGTGTAATTCAGTGCTTGGAGTACTTCATTCAAATAGGCGCTAGGAAGGAGACTGCACAGCCCGTCTGCTGAGAGAGAATCCCTGAATTGCTTCCAGGCTAGCCTGCTCCAATACTATCTGTAATCAGGACCCTGGACTGCAGTTATCAAGTAAAGGTACAGAAATTGCACCCTGCTGTGTCTTGTCTGCTTCCTACCTTTCCGGCACTGCTACATCCCCGTGCCAACCACATCTACACTGCCCTGGGACTATAACTTCACCTGTGGGGAGCTATTACATCTTTGCTGCACCATACCATCAATCCAACTGGATCTGTCTGCAGCGTCGGCTTAACATCTCCCTTGCCGAACACCACAGGTGGCGTCACGAACTATTCAACTAACCACATCTCCCCATTACTTGGGCACCCAGGGCCACGGACCGGGTCACCGCTGCTGTGACACATTCCCCTGACACTGGCCCGGTACCGAGTACCCCACAGCCCTGGGAGGGCCAACCCACTAGACTCAGTCGCTGCAGAAGCTAAGTTTGGAACACCAAACTCTGGCCCAGTCCCAATGGCAGGTTGCAGACTCGGTTCAGGGGGCGCTTTCTGCAAGCTTTCAGCAGGTGGGGAATAGAGATGTCATTTTAGTCCCACCCGAATCCCCGGTTAAGTTACCAGATACATTTGCTGGTGACAAAAATGAATTTAGAGCATTTAAAGAGGGCTGTAAACTCTTTTTCTCCTTGAGACCCTGTTCCTCTGGGGATGAGAAACAGAGGGTGGGGGTGGTAATGCGCCTGCTTAGGGGGTCCCCACAAGCCTGGGCATTTTCGCTTTCCTCTTCTGCCCTGGAGAGAATGACTGTGGATGCGTTTTTTGAGACCTTAGGGCTTATTTACGATGAGCCAGATAGAGGGTGTTTAGCTGAGGACAAGGTGATGAGTGTCTGTCAGGGGAACCACTCGGCCGAGTGGTTCTGTTTGGAATTTAGACGTTGGGCAGCCGAGATTTCTTGGAGTGATGCCGCCCTTCGGGGGCTGTTCCGTAGAGACCTGTGTGAATGTCTGATGGATGCCCTGGCACTCCATCCTCCACCTGACTCCCTGGAGGATGCCATGACCCAAGTGGTTCGCATGCGGGCAAGAGGTGTTATGCAACTTGAAACATCATTATTCTCCAGTGGAGTTGAGACCCGGACTCCTCCGGTGGCTATGGAGGTGAGCGCTGTCACCTGTGATGAGAAGGAAAGAAGACGCCGCCGGGAGAAGCAGTTGTGCTTCTACTGTGTGGAATCTGGACATTGGAAGAAAGACTGCCCCTCCTGTCCGTCATCCTCCAAGGTGGCGGGAAATGACTAGGTCTGGGTAGAAGTTGAGGAGGCTACCCAGACCTTCAGGTACCTTTTTCCTCACTTGCAAAAATTGTGCTTCAGGTGGAACTGGAACTTGGTGATGGTCCTGTTCAGACTACCGCCTTTGTTGACTGTGGCTCTGCTGTTAACCTGATTGATGCCTGGATTATGACTCTTAATAAGATAGGGACAGTCAGGCTTCAGGATCCTGTTAAACTTGTGGCAGTTAACTCATCCTCTCTTACCCGGGACGGGATCTGTTTCAGGTCTGAACTATTTTCTCTGAAAGTGGGTTCTACTCATGTGGAAAAATTAACTTGTCTTGTGTTAGATAACTTGCCTGCAGGACTGGTACTGGAGATGCCTTGGCTACAACGCCATAATCCTACCATTGATTGGGTGACGGGAGAGATCACTCAGTGGGGATGCAAAGATAAATGTTGTAACCTGGGGCCTCTTGTTAACTCTGTTAAAACTGTATCTGTGTCGCCTGGAAGGTATTCCGGAGTACCTGAAGGATTTCGAAGACGTATTTTCCGAAAGTGAGGCTGAGGCGCTGCCACCACATAGACCCTACAATTGTGCCATTGATTTAGTACCCGGAGCCAAGTTACCTAAGGCTCGATTGTTCAATTTGTCCGGTCCTGAGCGCCAAGCCATGAAGGAGTACATAGCTGAGAGTCTCCGCAAAGGGCATATCAGGCCTTCTGTGTCACCCGTGGCAGCAGGATTCTTCTTTGTGAAGAAGAAAGATGGTGGTTTGCGGCCATGCCTCGACTTTCGGGAACTTAACAAGATAATGGTTAGGAACACTTCTCCACTTCCCCTCATCCCAGACCTATGTAATCAGTTATCTGGGGCCCAATGGTTCTCCAAATTAGTAACTCTGGGGGGCCTACAACCTGATAAGGGTTCGGGAAAGGGACGAGTGGAAAACTGCGTTCCTCACATCAGAGGGACTCTTTGAAAACCTGGTTATGCCCTTTGGGTTAACTAATGCCCCCTCTATTTTCCAGAACTTTATCAATGTTGTGTTTTCTGACCTGATAGGCCGTTTTGTTGTCATTTATTTGGATGACATTTTAATGTATTCCCCGGACAGTCAGTCTCACTTACAACATCTACAGACAGTTCTCCAGAGACTCAGGGAGAACCACTTGTTTGCTAAATTGGAAGAATGTTCGTTTTTCGTACAGGAACTGTATTTTCTGGGGCTGATTGTATCTTGTGAGGGGTTTCGTATGGACCCTAAGAAGGTGCTGGCGATCGCAGACTGGGTTCAGCCTCGTGATCTCAAGGGGCTCCAGCGCTTCTTGGGATTTGCAAACTATTACCGGAGATTCATTAAAGGTTTCTCTCAAGTGGTTAAACCACTCACAGATCTTACCCAGAAGGGGGCTGATGTAAACAATTGGTCGGAACTCGCTAAGGAGTCCTTGTCAGCTCTTACGAAATGTTTCATGTCAGCCCCGCTGTTGGTCCAGCCAGACCCATCCAAACCATTTATTGTGGAGGTGGATGCTTCTGAAGTAGGGGTGGGGGCAGTGTTGTCCCAGGGTCCGGCCACCCTTACTAATCTCAAACCCTGTGCTTTCTTCTCCAAGAAGTTCTCATCCGCCGAGAGAAACTATGATGTAGGCAATAGAGAACTTCTTGCGGTCAAGTTGGCATTCGAAGAATGGAGGCACTCTTTGGAAGGGGCAGCTCACCCGATCACTGTTATCACTGATCACAAAAAATTGGCATACCTTGAATCTGCTAAGAGGCTTACTCCTAGACAAGTCCGTTGGTCACTTTTTTTTTTCACGCTTTCAGTTCTCCATTACTTTTCGACCAGGGTCCAAAAATGTTAAAGCGGATGCCCTGTCCAGAAGTTTTGACACGGTGTCTCCCCCCGATCCGCCGTCCTCCATTCTTCCCCCAGGGGTGGTAGTGGCGGGGGTCTCATCAGAGTTGGAACAAGAAATTTTGAGGGCTCAGGCCTTAGCTCCGACGACCAGGCCAGTGGATAAATTGTTTGTTCCAGATTTATTGCGGCCTAGACTTCTGCAGGAGTCTAGGCTGAGTGCTCATCCCGGTATCACGGCCACTAGAGAGGCAGTAGCCAGGGTTTTTTGGTGGCCTTCACTGGGGTCCGATGTCAAGAAATTCATTGCTGCTTGTGGAGTTTGTGCCCATTCCAAAAGCTCGCATAACCGGCCGGCTGGGGAACTCATACCTTTACCGGTTCCTGATAGGCCATGGACTCATCTCTCCAAAGATTTTATTACCGGTCTTCCACCTTCCAGGGGCAATACCGTGATCTGGGTGGTGGTGGATAGGTTTTCAAAACAGGCCCATTTCATTCCCTTAGCAGCCCTACCCTCAGCAGAAACATTGTCAAGGTTGTTTGTGCAGCATGTGGTCCGATCGCGTGGGGTACCCCTGAATGTTGTGTCTGACAGAGGTGTGCAGTTTGTTGCCAAATTTTGGAGGGCATTCTGTATGAAATTGGGCATCTCACTCTCCTTCTCGTCGGCATATCACCTGGAGAGTAATGGTCAGACGGAGCGCACCAATCAATCCCTGGAACAAATTCTCAGGTGTCTGACCTCCGCCAGACAGGTGGATTGGTGTGATGCATTACCGTTGGCGGAATTCGCTTTTAACAACCGGGTGAGTCAGTCCACCAACAGGTCCCCATCAATTATGGGTTTAATCCTCATTTTGGGGAGTTTTCACGGGTGGATCCCGGTTGTCCAGGGGCAGAGGGGTCCATCCAATGGTTAAAAAACCTCTGGGCTGAAGTCCAGCATAATATCTCTCGGGCCCAGGGGAGGTACAAATATTTTGCTGACAAAAAGAGGGCCCTAGGACACATGTTTCAGGTGGGGGAGAAGGTTTGGCTTTCCACACGTAACATCAACCTGAAGGTACTGTCAGCTAAATTGGGACCAAAGTTCATTGATCCATACGAGATTGTGGAGATAGTCAACCCAGTGGCATATAGGTTGCGTCTCCCCGCCTCCTTAAAGATATCCAATGTGTTCCATAAATCTCTGTTGAAACCCTTGGGGTCTGTTAAGGAGGACTCCGAGTCTGTTGTTCCTCCAGCGTTGGTGGAGGGTCACATGGAGTATGAGGTCGGACATATTGTGGACTCTCGGCGGGTGCGCCGCTCTTTGCAGTATCTGGTCCACTGGAAGGGATATGGACAGGAGGATCGCTCATGGGTCCCTGCTCTCTGTACATGCAGATCGCCTGGTTCAGGCTTTCCATGCCAAGTACCCGGGGAAGCCTGGGGGTCCAGAGGCCCCCCATTGAGAGTGGGGTACTGTCATGATCCCAGTGCAGGTTTTTGACCTGCACGTCAGGGGTTAATGTCTTGGGCTCAGTGCAGGCTTTGACCTGCATGCCTGGGGTTAATTATTGTGGCCTCTCTTTGGTTCAGGGAGAGCTTTTTATAGCCATGAGAAACTCCAATCCCTGTCAGTTATACGTTTGCCTTTGGCCGAGTGTGTTGACCCCCGTGTGCCTGTTCGTTGTCTTATAGCTTGCTTATATGGTTCTGATCCGGTTCTGTCCCCCGTTGTGAGTTTGCCTGTTGATTCTGTACTGTATATCTGCCTCTCTGGTTTCTGACTTCCTGGCTACGTCTTGACTATCCATTCTGTCTAGCCCTTTGGTAATTGTCTTGCTATCTTGTGCTTTGACCCTGGCCTGATCTGGTTAATGTCCCTGTTTATGCCAATTAGAAACTTTGTTCCGTAGTTACCTTTCTAAGAGTTTTCCTGCAGCTCCTAGCTCTCTGGAGTTTAGGCCACGCCCCCAACAGTCACGTGCTTCAGGTCCTGCGGGTCTGAAGCACGCATCTTCTCTGCTGCTGCCCGCTCCACAGGTATCTCTGAGCACAGTTTGTCTTACTCAGGACACGCGCACTGGCTCAGTGAGCAAGTGCAGTGCGGTGTTCCTGACAAGCTAGTTATTAATAATAGGGGGACCCCGCATCATTCTTTTCATTTATTTATTAGTATTTTTCATTCATTCATTTATTTATTAGTAATAAATAAACGGTGTGGCATCTCCCCTATATTTAATAACCAGCTAAGGGAAATCAGACAACTGTGGACTTATATCAATAGGCTGGGAATACCCATGGTTATTGGGCCATTCCCATCCTACAAATATCAGCCTGCAGTCACCCCAGAGGTTGTGCATAATATTTGATGTGCCAGTTCTGGCAGTTTGTCCTGCTTTTTCCAATTGCCCTGCTGCATTGGCAAATGGGGTAATATTTTTGCATTGGTATCAGCTGTGAAATGACAGCAGACCTAAAGCCCAGAGGTTAGTAATGGGGCGGTGTCTATCAGACACTCCATTAGTAACCCGGTAATTGAATAGTTGAAAAAATACACTGGAAAAAAATAATTTATTTGAATAAAGACTCCCCCACACTCACTCGTTCACCAATTTATTATTAGAAATGGTCCTATGAAGCTCCAATAAGGAATAAAGACTCCTCCACTCCCTCGTTGACCAATTTATTGATTAAAAATAAATCCAGGAAGTTCCAATGGTAATCCAAGAGTGTAATGTCCTACGACGTCCATTGAATCCTATGAAGTCTTGTTCTGAGAAAGTTCTCAGAACGAGACTTTATAGTTCACTCCCGTTCAGCGGTAGGCATGGAAATGTTCATGCTCGTGTCTGCAACTGATCGCGAGAAACCCTACTGAGCTTTGTTCAGGACTTTCTCAGAACAAGGATTAATAGGGTTACGGTTACTCACATTCAGAGTCAGGCACGAGCTTGAAAATTTCCGTGCCTGGCACTTAACGGGCACGAACTATGAAGTCTTGTTCCGAGAACTTTCTCAGAATGAAACTCCATATGATTCGATGGACGTTGTAGGACATTACACTCTTGGATTAATTACTGCCTGAACTTCCTAGATTTACAGTATTTTTAATTAATAAATTGGTAAACAAGGGAATGGAGGAGTCTTTATTCATATACAGCATTTTTTTCTGTGTGTCTGTGTATTTTTAACTATTCACTTACTGGGTTAGCAATAGGGGTAACATAGTAACATAGTTGGCAAGGCTGAAAAAAGACATTTGTCCATCCAGTTCAGCCTATATTCCGTCAGAATAAATCCCCAGATCTACGTACTTCTAAAGAACCTAATCACTGTAAGATACAATATTGTTACTCTCCAGGAAGACATCCAGGCCTCTCTTAACCCCTTGACTGAGTTTGCCATCACCACCTCCTCAGGCAAGGAATTCCAGATTCTCACTGCCCTAACAGTAAAGAATCCTCTTCTATGTTGGTGGAAAAATCTTCTCTTCTCTCCTCCACACAGTATGCCCCCTTGTGACCATCACCTTCCTTAGTATAAACAGATCCTCGGAGAGATATTTGTATTGTCCCCTTATATACTTAAACATTGTTATTAGATCGCCCCTCAGTCGTCTTTTTTCTAGACTAAATAATCTTAACTTTGCTAATCTCTATGGGTATTGTAGTTCCCCCATCCCCTTTATTAATTTTGTCGCCCTCCTTTGTACTCACTCTAGTTCCATTATATCCTTCCTGAGCACCAGTGCCCAAAACTGTATCCAGTACTCCATGTGCGATCTAACCAGGGATTTGTACAGAGGCAGTATAATGCTCTCATCATGTGTATCCAGACCTCTTTTAATGCACCCCATGATCCTGTTTGCCTTGGCAGCCACTGCCTGGAACTGGCTGCTCCAGGTAAGTTTATCATTAACTAGGATCCCCAAGTCCTTCTCCTTGTCAGATTTATCCAGTGGTTTCCCGTTCAGTGTGTAATGGTTATATTGATTCCTTCTTCCCATGTGTATAACCTTACATTTATCATTGTTAAACTGCATCTGCCACCTTTCGGCCCAAGTTTCCAACTTACCCACATCCATCTGTAGCAGAATACTATCGTCTTTTGTATTGAATGCTTTACATAGTTTTGAATCATCTGCAAATATCAATATTTTACTGTGTAAGGCTAATTTCACACTAGCTTATGGCTGGGCTGCAGCAGGATGCGGGCTTCCTCTGTTAAGCTCCCCCCATGGCTGCACCTCCTCCGGTCAATTCTGCCTATGCTGTTGCATTTGACGCGGTTCGCCGCACCATGAAAACGACGCATGCGGAGGGATCCGCATGCATCGGCGTGGCCTGCGTACCTAACAAGCAGGTAGTTAGCAACTACCTGGCTGTAATTCTTAAGCCCATAGTAAAAAAAAATAAAATAGTCCTTGATAACCCCTTTAAGGTAAAAGTAGTTCATAGAGGTTGGTGTTCACTGGATATACGTGGTGCAGAAGTGTTTGGCAGACGCTCATCTGATCTGTTTTCATTGAAATAACATGCACTCTCAGCCAAGGAGAACTGGAACTGATAAAGTTGTTGATGGACACATTTAGGAAAGTAATCAGTTCCCACAAGCCATCTATGGTGGAAGGTCCCTCCCACTCAGGCTTCCCTCAGGCTGCAGGGGAAGGTCCGCCTCCTCAAAGCTGTCCCCCCGGGAACACAGGATGCAGCCTTTCTAGTTCCGAATCCGGCATGCAGGTACCCGCAGTCCGGTCAACCTCCTTACATATGCATTGTCCCCTCATCCCTTTTCTGGTATGCATGACTCCCCCCATCCCTGTCCTAGTATGCATGGCTCCCCCATTGCTATCCTGGTATGCATGGCTTCCCAGTCCCTGTCATTGTATACATAGCTCCCCAGTCCCTGTCATTGTATGCATGGTTCCCCGGTCCTTGTCCTGCAATGCATGGCTCCCTGGTCCCTTTCCTGCTATGCATGGCTCCCCCATCCTTTCCCGGTATGCATGGCTCCTTATCCCCTACCCTACTCACCCATCAGCATATCCTCGCAGCGTCTCAGTGGTCCTGACATCTTCGCAGCATCTCCATAGTTCCGACTTCCAGCTGCTCTTCCGGCGTGAACACGTGGCGCCACTCATTAAGGTAATGAATATGCGTTAAGAAAACTAGTTCATAATCATTTAGAAACAACAATACTAATGTTTTAACTCAGAAAGAGTTCAGAAATCAATATTTTGTGGAATAGCCATGACTTTTAATCACAGCTTTCATGCGTCTTGGCATGCTTTCCACCAGTTTTTCACACTGCTTTTGGGTGACTTTATGCCACTCCTGGTACAAAAATTTAAGCAGTTCTTCTTTGTTTGATGGCTTGTGACTATCCATCTTCCTCTTAATTACATTACAGAGGTTTTCAATGGGGTTCAGGTCTGGAGATTGGGCTGGCCATGACAGGGATTTGATGTGGTGGTCCTTCATCCACACCTTGATTGACCTAGCTATGTGGCATGGCGCATTGTCCTGCTGGAAAAAAAAGTCCTCAGAGTTGGGGAACATTGCCTGAGCAGAAGGAATCAACTGTTTTTCCAGGATAATCTTGCATGTAGCTTGATTCGTACATCCTTTGCAAAGAATAAGCTGCCCAATTCCAGCCTTGCTGAAGCAACCCCAGATCATCACTGATGCGCCACCAAATTTCACAGTGGGTGCAAAACACTGGCTTGTACGCCTCTCCAGGTCTCCGTCTAACCATTAGACGATCAGGTGTTGGGCAAAGCTGAAAATTTGACTCATCAGAGAAGATTACCTTACTCCAGTCCTCTATGGTCCAATTCTTATGGTCTTTGGCAAACTTCAGCCTGGCTCTCCTTTGCTTCTCATTGATGAAAGGCTTTTTTCTAGCTTTACATGACTTGAGCCCTGCCTCTAGGAGCCTTTTACGAACTGTTTTTGCCATGCACTTCACCTAAGCTGCCATTTGCCATTCCTTTTGTAGGTCACTTGATGTCATCCTGCGGTTGCTGAGTGACATTCGAATAAGATGACGGTCATCCCGGTCAGTGGAGAGTCGTTTTAGCCCTCTGCTGGTCTGTAGCTTTGTTGTTCCCAATGTTTGCTGCTTGACCTTGTTGTAATGGACTGCCATATTAGAAATTTTAAGGATGGAGGCAACATGACGCTCACTTTATCCCTCTGCTAGTAAAGCCAGAATTGAGCCCTTCTTTTTCTCACTCAAGACTTTTCCTTTCAACTCCTTTGGCATGGTTAAAAGTTATTGTTTCATTCCTATTACTTTTGGGATATTACTAGCACTTGTCTTGGCATCCAGCTTGTCCTATTGCAAAAGGATTGTGAACACCACAGCAGGGTTTTTTTTTATACTTTCCTTTGTCAAATAAGATTTGGTTCAGGTGATCACCTGATCAGAAGCACATTAAGTAGAATGAGGTGTACTCTGGTTGGAATTCAACTGACACTGGAATGGAATGGCTTTCAGACAAGTAGAGAAGCTGATTTTTTTAAAACTGTGCAGTGGTCTCTTAATTTTTGCCAGAGCTGTACTATTACATAGTCTGTTTAACATTTCTGTGTTATATAACAGTACAAAAAAGCCTTGAAACATTTTTCTGTATTCAATTACTCATCCATATACTATTATGTGGCCTATGGTAGATTTCGGTGTTACATAACAGTGCAAAAAAGCCTTGAAACACTTTCTGCATTCAATTGTTCTTCACACTATTATGTGGTCTGTGGTACATTTTGGTGTTACAAAAGTCAAAAAAAGCATTTAAACATTTCTCTGTATTGAATTACTCAACCATATACTATTACTTGGTCTGAGGCACATTTCAATGCTACATAACAGTCCAAAAATGAGTTGAAACAATTTTCTGTATTCAACAGAAAATTAAAAACAAAACAAAAACTAATGAAAATGATGGTATCCCTAGAAAAGAATCAAAATAATTTGACCCCAGAGACATGTGAAAACAAGTAACATGGGAAACTAGGGAGTGTCCTCTAATAAACATCACAGGGGTCTACAAACTTGTACTCAGTCAGTTTGTTTTTTTGTGACATATTGTACTTCATGTTAGTGGTAAAATTTCTTTGGTATGACTTGCGTTTCTTTGTGAAAAAAATGGAAATTTGGCGAAAATTTGGAAAATTTTACAATTTTCAAACTTTGATTTTTTATGCCCTTAAATCACAGAGTTATGTCACACAAAACTGTTAATAAATAACATTTCCCACATGTCTACTTTACATCAGCACAATTTTGGAAAGATAATTTGTTTTTCGTTAGGAAGTTATAAGGGTTAAAAGTCGACCAGCGATTTTTACAACAAAATTTAAAAAACCATATTTTTCGGGACCACATCACATTTAAAGTCACTTGGAGGGGTCTATATGATAGAATGGTGTCACTTTGGGGTATTTTCTAACAACTGTAGCCCTCAAGGTGCTCAAAACCACATTCAAGAAGTTTGTTACTATGTCATTAACTTTCCAGGTGCTTCATAGGAAATTTAAAAAAAAAAATAACATTTACCTTTTTTTCACAAAAAAATTGACTTCAGATCCATTTTGTTCTCATTTTTACAAGGGTAACAGGAAAAAATGGACTCCAAAAATTTGTTGTGTAATTTCTCCTTAGCATGCAGGTACCCCATATGGAGCAATTGATGGACGCCATGTTGCCTTTGGAGAGCCCCTGATGTGCCTAAACAGTGAAAATCCCCCACAAGTGACACCATTTTGGAAACTAAACCCTTCAAGTGAACTGATCTAGATGTGTGGTGAGCACATTGAACCCTCAAGTGCTCCACAGAAGTTTATAACGTTGAGCGGTAAAATTAAAAAAAAAAAAGCAACAAATTTTCCCCACAAATGTTTTCAGCACAAAATAATATAGCATTTTCATAAGGATAACAGGAGAAATTGCACCATAAAATTTGTTGGCCTATTTCTCCTGAGTACGCCGATATCCCATATGTGGGGGAATACTACTTTTGAGGCACAGTGCAAAGCTCAGAAGAGAAGGGGCGCCATATTGGAGTTCAGATTTTGCTGGAATGGTTTGAGGGTGCCATGTCACATTGCCAGAGCCCCTGAGGTGCCAGAACAACAGAAACCCCCTATATGTGAACTAATTTTACAAACTATACTCCCCAATTAATTCATCTAGGGGGTGCAGTGATCATATTGACGCCACGGGTATGTCACAGAATTTTATACCATTCGGCTGTGAAGACAAAATAACTACATTTTTACCACCAAAATTTTGTTTCAGCCCCAGATTTTACATTTTCACACAAGAAGTGGGTAAAAATTAAACCAAAATTTGTCCCACAATTTCTACTGAACGTGGCTGTACAGTATTACTTAGCCATACGGAGAGACTCGGGAGGAACGGAGCGCTATTTGCCTCCTGGAGCACAGATGTTCCTAGCTAGAACAGTTTGTGGACTCCATATACAGAGCCCCTAATTGCTAGAAGAGCAGAATGCTCCCTCCAGTGACCCCATTTGGGAAACTATACCCCTTGGGGATATTATCTACAGGTGTAGTGACGATTTTGACTCCATGGGTATTTTCCAGAAACAAGCAGCAATGAATTTTCCAGAGTGAAAATGCAAACTGCCACTGTAGTGACCAGTACACTGTAGTCATCAGTACGCTGTAGTAACCAGTACGATGCAGTCACCAGCACATTATGCCCAGCTCATGCTTCTGGAGACATGCACCCGTAAGTTAAGGGGGCTCTCACCGCTTCAGAAATGTGAAACGTGGCGCAATATGTAGTTTAGGTACACTGTGGGGCTCAGAAGGAAGGGGAACATTTGTATTTGAGAACGGAGAATTTGCTGAATTTCTTTTGGCGGGTGAGGAGACATTTCACTTTTCCAGAGTCATTTGTGCTACCAGTAACGAGGAAGCCCCCTATATTTCCATTAACAGACGATAGACCTGAGTAAGGACTTGCTTTCTTTGTGGATTGAGTTGAAGCTTTTATGGGGAACGTTTTATATAACGTTTTTGACCCAGTTATCCAACACTCTACGCTGAGCACTTACTTTGGGGTTTCCATCTAAATCTCTGAATAACGTGATTCAGATGAAACCCCCGAGGGATCCATTCACTATAATGAGGCAGCAGAGTTACTCTGGACTCTGTCTGGCCTTTGTTAAGCGGTCTTCTTCTTTTCAGCAGTGCAAAAAACTGTGGCCAACAGCACTTTTATGCAATCCTAAAAAGAGACACCACCGGATCACAGGTCAGATGGCATCCACAGTGCATCCATCTGCCTCATTATAGGGAATCTTCCGCCAGAGGTTCAATCACGCATTTCAGAGATTTACATGGAAACCCCGGTGTAAGAGCAGAGCTCAGGATAAATGTGCGCTGAGCCTTATTGCGATCTTTGGGAGGCAGAATGAAAAAATCAACAGCAGGTGAAGAATTTGTTTTATTTATTTTTTTTATGCCACTCCTTGTGCAATATAAGAGATTAGGTGACTTTTTTCTTCAGATCAGTGTGATTACAGTGATACTAGATTTATATTAGGTTTTTATGTTTGGCAGCTGTCACACACTAAAAGACGCTTTCTGTTTCAAAAAATAGTTTTTGCATCACCACATTTTGAGAGCTATAATTTTTCCATATTTTGGCCCACAGAGTCATGTGAGGGCTTATTTTTTGCGGAACATAACATTATGCAGCACATAACATTTTTTGATTATTTTCTATTCTGATTTTTGTTAGGCAGAACGAACAAAACCCAGCAATTAAAAAAAAAAATTTTTTTTTTTTGGGGGGGCGTGGTTTGATGCTGTTCCATGTGTGATAAAATTGATAAGACAGTTTTATTCTTCGGGTCAGTACGATTACAGCGATACCTCATTTATATCTTTTTTATGTTTTGGCGCTTTTATACAATAAAAACAATTTTATAGAAAAAATAATTATTTTTGCATCGCTTTATTCTGAGAGCTATAACTTTTTTATTTTTCTGCTGACGGAGCTGTATGGCAGGTTGTTTTTTGTGGGACAAAATGACGTTTTGAGCTGTACCATGTTTATTTATATTTGTCTTAATGATCGCATTTTATTCCACTTTTTGTTCGACGGTATGATGATAAAGCATTGTTTTTTGCCTTGTTTTTTATTTTTTTTTATGCTGTTCACTAAAGGGGTTAACTAGTGGGACAGTTTTATAGGGCAGGTTGTTGCGGACGCGGTGATACCAAATATATGTACTTTTATTATTTTTTGTTTTTTTTTCATTTAAATATTTATCTTGAGATAGAATATATTTTGATTTTTTTAGTATTTTTGATTTTGTAAAATTTTTTTTTACAAATATTTAGTTTTTTTTTGTTTTTACTTTTTTCTAACTTGTAACTTAGGCTGGAGTCACACTAAAGTTATAAAAAAATCGGTCCGTTTTTAACGGACCAGAATTGCACAAATGTTTCATGAACAGTGATCCATATGTCATCCGATTGGAATGCGAGGATGCAATTTTCTTGCATCTAAGCATCCGTGTGACATCCGTATGGTATCCATATGACGAGATTTTCTCGCCGGCTTGCAAAATGGACATAAATGGAGCCCAATGACAGGTTTTAAACCACAAACGAAAGAATAGATATAGACACATAGAATACATATATATATATATATATATATACATACACACACACATGTCATAGCGTTCTACATAGCAGAATAGCTGCTAAATCAATTGCCGGCTTCTGTAAAATCAATACAAAACCCAACATGAAATGACACATGGTTTACATACAGTAAGCCATTTCATTTCATTTAGTTTTTTATGTCTTTGACTAATAATTAGATTAGGGTATGTGTGTAAAATTTGGGACAAGTAGGTATTAAATTAAGGGGTTAATTCGTTGAAAAAAATTGCGTTGGCTCCCGCGGTAATATCTCAACCCAAGAGGGAAAACCAGTAAATGAGGGCATATATTAATAGCCCTGAGAGGGACCATTGTTTTTGGCCCCTCCCTGGCTAAAAAAAATCTGCCCCCAGCCATCCCAGAAATGGCGCATCTACCGCTGATGTCAGCGGTAGTCAGTGAGGCTGCGCGGAGTCCCCTGGCTGACCTGAGGTGAACTGATGAGTGTGGGAAAAAGTTCATAAACTTTCCCATGCTCATTAGTTTCTCTCATCTTATTAATGCGCCTTTTCTGCAGTGGCTGGGGGCAGACTTTTTTTTAGCCACAGGGGGCCAGAAACAATGGTCCCTCTCAAGGCTATTAATATCTGCCCTCACTCACTGGCTTTCCCTCTCTGGTGGAGAAATTACCGCGGTAGCCCACGCAATTGTTTTCAACGAATTAACCCCTTAATTTAACACCTACATGTCCCAAGTTTTACACACATACCCTAATCTAATTATTAGTCAAAGACTTATAAAAAAAAAATGAAATGAAATAGTTTACTGTATGTAAACCATGTGCCATTTCAAGTCGGGTTTGGTATTGATTTTACAGAAGCCGGCAATTGATTTAGCGGCTATTCTGCTATGTAGAACTCTATGAAATATATATATATGTGTGTCTCAATGACATTTATATATACAGGATGGTCCAAAAGTAGGTAGACAGAAAATAATAACATTTTAATTTATATATAAAATTATATTTAGTAACACAAGCATAACATTGACAATTAAATTTTATTCTGAACAATAATACAAAAGCCCTTAAATTTTATCAACGCAGTTGCTCAAACTGTTTTCCATCACAATTTGCATAGCTTTGAAGTCTGCCTCTTACGCTTCGGCAAACATTTTTGCACAAATCTCTTTGGGTATTAATCTCTTGAAATGCTTCTCTTATGTAATTTTTCAAATCACTGACACTTTTTGGTTTTCGACTATAAACTTTGTCCTTGAGTACTCCCCAAAATAAAAAATCCATTGGGGTCAAGTCTGGTGAATATGCCGGCCAATCAAGTGGGCCTCTTCGGCCAATCCATTTATTAGGAAATGAAAAGTGAATTTGTGAAACTGACTCAGTTGCCCTTAGCAATCAGATTCCACCTTTCATTTTCCAAAGAGTCTGTGAAGAATGAAAAGTGGAATCTGATTGGTTGCTAAGGGCAACTGAGTCAGTTTCACTTTACAAATAAAGATATAAAGCCAGCTCATCGACTCAATAGGAGCGCGGAACACCATCCTGCAGTGGTCGATTTCCATGAAGAGAAAGAGAAAAAAATCCAGCTCCAAGCGAAATTCAAGTTTCCAAAATTTATTCCAACATGGACAATAGACAGATCAGCTCCAGGACTGCATCAGCTCACACAGGAGCGATAAAGCGACGCGTTTCGATCGCTACATGCGCTCTTTATCAAAGCTGGCATGTCAAGATCACACACAAGTATAAAAAGAGACAGGAACCAATCATCTAACTAATACATGTCACATGATCAGAAGGTCCTGTTCTAAAAAATGCAATTCACCAAATAACGAGACCATAAGAATTACATCAAATTTATATAGAAAAAACATTTAAGATGCATCCACATAAATGTAAAAAAAAATTTGTTGATGTAAAATGTCACAATTTTATCAAAAATTCATATGATTTCGTTGAATACTAAAAAATCATGTGACCAAAAGGTTCTCTTACTGATGTTACATATATCAATTAGCGGAATGATATAAAATTCACATAATTCAGCAAGAAAACATATGGTGAAGAACATACAAATATGTGTGTGTGGAACATGTCTGATCCTTCAATGGACAGAATCAAGAAAGCCGCGCAGGTTTTTTCTTATGTACCTGTGGACGGGAATGTGCCCTCTGGTGTGTCTGCCTCTTATATACAGCTGTAAAAGCTGATGGTACAAGAGATGAAAACTTGGTGGGATTTAACCACCTTACAAAATTATACTTTTCAAGGACATGGTTCCTCGTGGACTTAGGATTAAGGAGAAGTGCACTACAATCTTTTGTGATAAATTTGTGGAGGAATGGAATGCGGTTTTGAATAACTGCTCATTGAATTTGATGCGTTTAATTATTAAATATGAAGAAACTAAATTGTCTGATATCCAAAAGGAAATTGCTGATATTAAACAGTCTTTTAATGCAGCAGATTCGTTGATTAAGTATGAGGAGTGGATTAATAATATCCAAGATAATATGAATGCATTAGAGGACGACATTATGCAGAGAAAAAAACGCTAATTCCAACGGGATTTGGAGGACTACTCCCAGAATAAAGTGTTTGATTGGAACACCTGGGAATCCTCCAAATCACCTAAATCCATTTTGAGGCGAGGCAACTATAAAAAAAAAAAAAAAAAAAAAAATCGCAATCTAAACAGCGTGTCAGTTTTTCTTCTGAAGAAGATTCTATTGAAAGTAATTTAGATACATCAGAAATGTCTTCTGGAAGTTCAGTTATTTTTAATAGATCAAAAAATGCAAAAGGCGCTGCGGGCGCAAGCATAGAAAACAATTTTGGCATGATGACTCGCCGCAAGAAAAATCTCAAAAGAAAATGAATGTCTCTGAAAGTGTACTTAATATTTCCTCCAGGATTTTATCATCTGAACAAATGAAGGTATTGGCATATGGGCTCAATTTAATTCCTGATAAGGATTTTAATCTGTTTTCGACATTACTTGATGCAAATAAATTTATTCGTAATCTAACCATTAGGAAACATTTTTGGACTGGTTCATCTGCGGTATTGGAGGATTCTGATCCGGTTTTTTTCAATGAATATCATAAGCTCGATTTTCAGGAGCAGATTTCACTTATGTCATTGAGAGAATTGTCAGGGGAAAATGGCAATGGTGATGTTCTAATCAATCAATCTGATGCTCTAAAAACCAAAAACCCTTTTTTTTAATCTAATTCAGTCACGTTCTGAATGTATGGATCGCTTTCAGGAAGCTGTGGAGTGTGAATTGAAAATTTTGAAAAATAATAAAAGTGAACATAATAAAAGAATTAATCTTTCCATTCAGGAGAGAAAGGCAGTTCAGGAGTTGAAAGATATGACGGACATTGTCATTAAAATGTCGGACAAAGGTGGAGTGGTGGTTATAAGGAATTCTCATGATTACCAAGCTAAAATACAAGAAATTCTCTCTGAATCGTCCATATATAAGAAATTATCTAGTAATCCTACCTCTTTGTATAAAATTAAGGTGGATAAAATTATACAGGATGGTATTGCAATGGGGGTTCTAACGAAGAAACAGGCTGAATTTTTGGAAGTTACCAATCCGATCTTACCAGTACTGCATGGTTTACCGAAGATTCATGAAAATGAGAAATTTCCTTCGAATGAGACCCATTGTCTCTGGAATCGCATCCATTAATGAACATTTGGGAGAGTGGTTGGACACTTTGCTGCAACCCCTAGTGCGTGTGATTCCTGGCTTCATTAAGGATACTAAAGATGTTTTGGATATTTTGACACAGAAAAAATGGTTGCATGAATATTCTTGGGTGAGTTGTGATGTTCTGCAAGCTTTAGAATTTTATCTTGTGAAATACAGTAATTATTCATTGGATTTGATTAATTTTATGTTACAGGTCACTTTTTATCTTTTGACTCACAATTTTTTTTTCCTTTGATCATCAATATTATTTACAATGTAAAGGCGTGGCGATGGGTGCCAAATTTTCACCGTCTTTGGCTAATATTGTTATGGCATTTTGGGAATACAATTTTTTGTATTCAGCATCTAATATTTTTGCCCCCCACATCGTCTGGTATGGTAGACACATTGATGATACCCTGATTATATGGAGGGGTGATGTCTCTGCCATACCAGACTTTGTGGAGTATATTAATTCCAATGATTATAATTTGAAATTTACATTTATGTGTAACAAAAATGAAATTTCCTTTTTGGATCTATTCTTGCAGGGTATTCCGGGTCAATTGATATCCACTTGTACTTATTCAAAACCGATGGCAGGTAATACTATCCTGCATGCCAATAGTGGTCATCCCAAACATACAGTGAAGTCAGTTCCTGTCGGTGAGCTTATAAGAATAAAAAGGAATTGTAATAATAACAATGGTTTGCAGCAGGAATTGTTCAAATCCTGTAACAAATTGAGTGACAGAAATTATCCTAACTGGATGTTGAATAGAGCTTTGAATTTAGTAAGGGATGATGGTTCTATATTAGAAAATAAGAAAGAGAAAAAAAATCACCTTGCCTAACAGTCCCTTTGTATGTTTTCAATATAGTTCCCAATTTAATGAAATCAAAGGAATCATAAACAAATTTTTACCATTGTTATATGAAGATCTTGTATTGGCAACAGTCTTAGAAAATGGTTGCAATGTGGTAGCACGTAGAGCCCCCACTTTAGGCAACATTGTATTTCCTAGTTTGTTTTCATCACGAAAAAATATTGGTACGTGGTTAGACAATAAGGGGAATTATAAATGTGGAGGGAATAATTGTAGGACTTGCAAACACATGGTGAAATCTAAAATTTTTTATAATAATGATAATACAAAATCGTATAGAATAAATAGTTTTATTAATTGTAATTTGGATTTTGTGGTGTATAAAATTGATTGCACCTTCTGTAATAAATCCTATATAGGTTGTACATCTAGGAAGTTGAAAACTAGGATAGTTGAACATTTGTATGATATAACTAATGTGTCAGATGGGGTCCGCAATGTTTTTTCCGCTGCCAAGCATTTTATTAATTTCCATTCTCGTAATGTCGTTTCTTTTCAGGTAACAGGCATTGAAAAAAAAATCAGGAAATCTTCTAGGGATGGTGATACCAGAAGCACACTGCTCACCCGGGTGGCTTTCTGGATTTTCAATTTGGGAACCAGATTTCCTGATGGATTAAATAAAAAGAACGAAATCATGTTCCACTATTGAATTTTCAAAGCATTTTTCATTTGAATAATGTTATTTATATTTGTATGTTCTTCACCATATGTTTTCTTGTTGAATCATGTGAATTTTATATCATTCCGCTAATTGATATATGTAACATCAGTAAGAGAACCTTTTGGTCACATGATTTTTTAGTATTCAACGAAATCATATGAATTTTTGATAAAATTGTGACATTTTACATCAACAATTTTTTTTTTACATTTATGTGGATACATCTTAAATGTTTTTTCTTTATAAATTTGATGTAATTCTTATGATCTCGTTATTTGATGAATTGCATTTTTTAGAACAGGACCTTCTGATCATGTGACATGTATTAGTTAGATGATTGGTTCCTGTCTCTTTTTATACTTGTGTGTGATCTTGACATGCCAGCTTTGATAAAGATCGCATGTAGCGATCGAAACGTGTCGCTTTATCGCTCCTGTGTGAGCTTATGCAGTCCTGGAGCTGATCTGTCTATTGTCCATGTTGGAATAAATTTTGGAAACTTGAATTTTGCTTGGAGCTGGATTTTTTTTCTTTCTCTTCAGTTTCACTTTACACCATGTTTGATAAATCTCCCCCTGTGTAATGCTGTAATTGTTGCAAAGGGAGCATTCTTTGACGAAAGCAAAGTTTGAAGGAGAAAATTATTATCTCTATACACTACCGTTCAAAAGTTTGGGGTCACCCAGCCAATTTTGAGCTTTCCATGAAAACTCACACTTTTATTAATCAAATGGGTTACGAAATGAATTTAAAATCTAGTCCAGACATTGACACGGTTCAAAAAAAGATTTTTATTTGAAATAGTAATTTTCTCCTTCAATCTTTGCTTTTTTCGAAGAATGCTCCTTTTGCAGCAATTACAGCATTGCAGACCTTTGGCATTCTAGCAGTAAATTCGCTGAGGTAATCTGGAGAAATTTCACCCCATGCTTCCAGAAGTCCCTCCCACAAGTTGGATTGGCTTGATGGGCACTTTTTACATACCATACGGTCAAGCTGCTCCCACAACAGCTCAATGGGGTTGAGATCTGGTGACTGCGCTGGCCACTCCATTATAGATAGAATGTCAGCAGCCTGCTTCTTCCCAAAATAGATCTTGCATAATTTGGAGGTGTGCTTTGGGTCATTGTCCTGTTGTAGGATGAAATTGGCTCCAGTCAAGCACTGTCCACAGAATATGGCATGATGATGAAAAATGGAGTGACCTCCTTCCTTATTGAAAATCCCTTTTACCTTGTACAAATCTCCCACTTTACCAGCACCAAAGCAACCCCAGACCATCACATTACCTCCACCATGCTTGACAGATGGCATCAGGCACTCTTCGAGCATCTTTTCAGTTGTTTTGCGTCTCACAAATGTTCTTCTGTGTGATCCAAACACCTCAAACTTGGATTCGTCTGTCCATAACACTTTTTTCCAATCTTCCTCTGTCCAATGTCGGTGTTCTTTTGCCAATATTAATCTTTTCCTTTTATTAGCCAGTCTCAGATATGGCTTTTTCTTTGCCACTCTGCCCTGAAGGCCAGCATCCCAGAGTCACCTCTTCACTGTAAACGTTGACACTGGGGTTTTGCGTGTACTATTTAGTGAAGCTGCCAGTTGAGGACCTGTGAGGCGTCGATTTCTCAAACTACAGACTCTAATGTACTTGTCTTGTTGCTCAGTTGTGCAGCGGGGCCTCCCACTTCTCTTTCTACTCTGGTTAGAGCCAGTTTGTGCTCTCCTCTGAAGGCAGTAGTACACACCGTTGTAGGAAATCTTCAGTTTCTTGGCAATTTCTTGCAAGGAGTAGCCTTCATTTCTAACAAGAATAGACTGTGGAGTTTCACATGAAAGTTCTTTTTTTCTCACCATTTTGAGAGTTTAATGGAACCAACAAATGTAATGCTCCAGATTCTCAACTAGCTCAAAGGAAGGTCAGGTTTATAGCTTCTCTAATCAGCCAAACTGTTTTCAGCTGTGCTAACATACTTGCACAAGGGTTTTCAAGGGTATTCTAACTATCCATTAGCCTTCTTACACAGTTTGCAAACAGAAAGTACCATACGAACACTGGAGTGATGGTTGCTGGAAATGGGCCTCTATGCACCTATGAGGATATTGCATTACAAACCAGGCGTTTGCAGCTAGAATAGTCATTTACCGCATTAACAATGTATAGAGTGTATTTCTGAATCATTTAATGTTAGCTTCATTGGAAAAAACTGCTTTTCTTTAAAAAATAAGGAAATTTCTATGTGACCCTAAACGTTTGAACGGTACTGTATATAAAATTGAATGTATGTGTGTGTATCACCAACCAATCACTAAGCATCTTTCATTTCACCAGAGCTGTTTAAAAGAAGCTGAGCTGTGATTGGTTGCTATGAGCAACAGTTTTCCCACTCGACAACACCTCAGCAGACACTGACCGGGTGGGAGAAATCTAGCATCCCTGGGAACATAAGCTCCCAGCCATTGTCTGCCCCCAGAAAGGAGTAGAAAGCACAAGACAGAAATGAATCACCCCCTCCCATGCCCATATCCCCATCACACATCCACTATCCCATAGGCATATCCCTCTTAAAGGGATCTCCGGTATGGAAGTTAGGGCAAATCCCTCAGCGCTCTGATACTGACCCCAGGCCTCTCTTAAAGGGATCATTGGTATGGAAGTTAGGGCAAATCCATCCAGCGCTTTGGTTGTGACCCCAGGCCTCTCTTAAAGGAATCCCTGGTATGGAAGTTAGGACCGTTCCACTCAGCGCTGTAGTTCTGACCCCAGGGTCTCTTAAAGGGATCCCAGGTACGGATGTGAGGGCAAATCCCCTCTGTGCTTTGGTACTGACCCCAGGCTTCTATTAAAGGGATCTCCGGTATGGAAGTCAGGGCAAATCCATCCAGTGCTTTGGTACTGACCCCAGGCCTCTCTTAAAGGGATCCCCAGTATGAAAGTTAGGGCAATTCCAATCAGCGTTCAGGTTCTGAACCCAGACTCTCTTAAAGGGATCCCTGGTATGGAAGTCAGGGCAATTGCCTTCAAATGCTCTGGTACTGACCCCAGGCCTCTCTTAAAGGGATCCCTGTTATGGAAGTTAGGACCGTTCCACTCAGCGCTGTAGTTCTGACCCCAGGGTCTCTTAAAGGGATCCCAGGTACGGATGTGAGGTCAAATCCCCTCTGTGCTTTGGTACTGACCCCAGGCTTCTATTAAAGGGATCTCCGGTATGGAAGTCAGGGCAAATCCATCCAGTGCTTTGGTTTTGACCCCAGGCCTCTCTTAAAGGGATCCCCAGTATGAAAGTTAGGGCAATTCCAATCAGCGTTCAGGTTCTGAACCCAGACTCTCTTAAAGGGATCCCTGGTATGGAAGTCAGGGCAATTGCCTTCAAATGCTCTGGTACTGACCCCAGGCTCTCTTAAAGTGATCCCTGGTATGGAAGTTAGGACCATTCCATTCAGCAATGTAGTTCTGACCCCAGGATTCTATTAAAGGGATCAGTGTGTCAGACACGGTGATCTGCAATATAGGGGCACCTCAAGGTACAGTTCTTGCCCCTTTTCTCTTCACACTGTACACTGCGGATTTTAAGTGCAACTCATCTAGCTGCTACTTGCAGAAGTATTCTGATGACTTTGCAATAGTAGGCCTCATCACAGGAGGAGATGAAAGAGAGTACAGAGATACTAACCAAGCTTTTGTGGAGTGGTGTCAGAGGAACCACCTTAGGATTAATTCCGGGAAGACCAAGGAATTGGTGGTGGACTTTCGCAAGGGAAAAAATCCACCAGTAGTGGTGAACATTCAGGGAAATTACATTGAGATAGTCGACACCTATAAGTACCTTGGTGTGATCCTCAATAATAAGCTTGACTGGGCCCATCACTTGGATGCAGTGTACAGGAAGGGCTACAGTAGGCTTTATCTGCTCAGAAGGCTGAGTGCCTTCGGAGTTAGGGGGGCACTCCTTGCATCCTTCTTCAACTCTGTTGTGGCATCAGTCATCTTCTTTGGTGTGGCGTGCTGGGGTAGTGGCATATCAACCAGGGACAGGAATAGGCTGGACAAACTGATTAGAAGGGCCAGCTCTGTCCTGGGATGCCCCCTTGATCCAGTTCAGGAAGTAGGCGACAGGAGGATACTGGCCAAGGTGAGCTAAATGGTGCAGAATGATTCCCATCCCATGCATGAGACCGTGACAAAGATGTGCAGTACTGTCAGTGACCGGCTACTTCATCCTAAATGTGAGAAGTCCTTCCTTCCTGCTGCAGTTAGCCTGTATAACCAGAACTGTCCAAAACGGAGAACGACCCAAACAGTGAACTGATAGATCCAAAGTTGTGATAGTCCGGTTATATCTTTTTTTTTTCTTCGTATATGTACCTACCTACTGTCAATGTAATGCCTTTATGCATCTGTATCTGTACTTGTTCCTGCCTTGCTGCTGTAATGCTCTGAATTTCCCCATGGTTGGACAATTAAAGGATTATCTTATTTTATCTTATTAGTATGCAAGTCAGGGCAAATACACTCAGCGCTCTGGTTCTGACCTCAGTCTCTCTTAAAGGGATCATTGGTATGGAAGTTAGGGCAAATCCAGTCAGCACTCTAGTTCTGACCCCAGGCCCCTCTTAAAGGGATCCCCAGTATGGAAGTGAGTGGGATATTAGGGGTAGTAGTCCGGTGGCTCTGGCTGACGGAATGATGTGGGATATTATAGAGAATGTGGCTATGTGGAGTGGGCGGGGCTGTACACTCAGATATATATATATATTATAATAATAATAATCTTTATTTTTAAATAGCGCTAACATATCCCGCACACATTATCATCACTGTCCCCCGATGGGGCTCACAATCTAAATATATATATATATATCTACTATATAATCCTCTAATTCTGTCTGTCTCTCTGTTTGTAACAGGCTCAGTCCGGCCGCGGATCCTGCGGCACTGGTTGGTCGCGCCAGGCAAAACTACATACATATTCTAGAAAATCCGATGCGTTAGAATCGGGCCACCATCTAGTATATATATATATATATATATATATTATATATATTATAATTTGTTATAACTAACCGTAGTTAGTTACTATGCTCGGGCAGCGCTGAGCTCTTCAGCTAGTTTCAAATAAAAATCTTTTTTTTGAACCTGGTCAATATCTGGACTAGATTTTAAATTCATTTCGCAACTCATTTGATTAATAAAAGTATGAGTTTTCATAGAAAATACAAAATTGTCTGGGTGACCCCAAACTTTCGAACGGTAGTGTATATATGTATTCTATGTGTATATATCTATTCTTTCGATTCTTTATTAAACTTGTCAGTGTGGCTTTACAGTATAGCACACTGAATTGCCGGCTGTTGTTAAAGGACACTGGTGCGTATTTCTCGCAAGTCACACTTGTGGTCCAATTTTTTTATCGCACCCATAGACTTGTATTGGCGAGTCTCGGCCGAGAACTGCCGGCAATCGCAGCATGCTGCAATTTTCTCAGCCCGAGAAAAAGAAAAAATCGGATGATGGGTGCTGCCCCATAGATTAACATTGGGCCGAGTGCAATGCGATGTTTTATCGCATTGCACTCGTCCGTTTTTGTCGCTAATGTGACTCCAGCCATAGTCCTACTATGGGACAATCATTTTTTGCAGGCTGATCACTTTTGCAGAATGGAGATGAAGCAGCATCTCCATGCTGCAGAAACTGTCAGCCCTGCACTGACAGAGACGTACTGATCATGCATTGTGCATGATCGCAAATTTCCTAGCTCTGGTGACCTTGATGTCCTCATGACAACATCTGGTCACCATGGCAATGTTTGGGACCCCACGTCAGCGCCAAGGGTCTCCGATCCAAAGACAGAGGGGCTGTCAGCCCTCTGCCTGCTCCCGGAATGCTGCAATCGTGTTTGCTCCTGGCACTTAGTGCCGGGTATCAGCCATGAGAATCAGCTGACACCCAGCAGCGATCGTCAGCAACCCCCCCATGTGCGATCGCTCGGGCGTAATATTCCATCCATGGTCAAATAGGCCCACGGCACATGGACGGAATATTACGTCCAATGTCAGAAAGGGGTTAAAGGGTGAAAAGTAGTCACTGTGCTGTTTGGTTTCAGTGTGTGTTACAGACTGAACATGGAACAAAGAAAGCGAAGAAGAGACATGTCTCAGGAGAGTAGAAAGAAAATTTATAGACAAACATGTTAAAAGGTAAAGGCTATAAGACCATCTCCAAGCAGCTTGATATTATTGTTATTACAGTTGCAATTATTATTCCAAAGTTTAACCCCTTAGTGACGGAGCCAATTTGCAGCTTAAAGGGAATCTGTCACCTATTTTTTGCAAAAAATAACTGGAAAAAATAAAAAATAATAATATCTTGTTAACTGACTGTAACATTGCTGCCCTGATGAAGTGGCCAGGAGGCCATGAAATGCGTTGGCTTGAATGTGAATAAAGGTTTGCTTGCATCTTCGGTTGGTTCCTTGTGGTCTAGCGTGGACAAACACCGACTTTTCTCTTCTCTATTGTTTCACCTATTTTTTGGTATATAAGATGCAGCCACCGCCATCAGAGGTTTATCTGCATCATCACAGAATGCTGTAGATAAGCCCCTGATGTTACCTGAAAGAGAAGAAAAACGAGTTATATTATACGCACCCAGGGGAGGTCCGGGTCCGGTTCGGGTCCGGAGGGTGTCGCCGTCCGGTCCGGCACCTCCCATCTTCTAGCGATGAATTCTTCTTTGCTTCCCTTCGCGGCTCCGGCGCAAGCGCACTGCTCTGCCCTGTTGAGGGCAGAACAGAGTACTGCAGTGTGCAGGTGCCAGAAGAGGTCCAGCGCCTGCGTACTGCAGTTCTCTGCTCTGCTCTCAACAGGGCAGAGCAGTGCGCCTGCGCCGGAGCCACGATGGGAAACAAAGAGGACATCCTCGCTAGAAGATGGGAGGCGCCGCACTGGACCGCGACACCCTCCGGACCCGAACCGCCCCTGGGTGAGTATAATATAACTCGTTTTTCTTCTCTTTCAGGTTACATCGGGGGCTTATCTACAGCATGCTGTAATACTGTAGATAAGCCCCTGATGGTGGTGGCCGCATCTTATACACCAAAAAAAAAGGTGACATATTCCCTTTAATGACCAGGCCAATTTTTACATTCTGACCACTGTCACTTTATGTGGTTATAACTCTGGAACGCATTGACGTATCCCGCTGATTCTGAGATTGTTTTTGTGAGATATTTTACTTCATGTTAATGGTAAAATTTCTTCGATATGACTTGCGTTTAGTTATGAAAAAAAAACTAAATATGGTGAAAATTTTTTAAATTTTGCAATTTTCAAACTTTTAATTTTTATGCCCTTAAATCAGAAAGATATGGCACACAAAATACTTAATAAATAACATTTCCCACATCAGCATAATTTTGGAACCAAATTTTTTTTTAGTTAGGAAGTTATAAGGGTTAAAAGTTGATCAGCGATTTCTCATTTTTACAACAAAATTTACAAAACCATTTTTTTAGGGACCACATCACATTTGAAGTCACTTTGAGAGGTCTATATGACAGAAAATACCCAAAAGTGACACCAATCTAAAAACTGCACCCCTCAAGGTGCTCAAAACCACATTCAAGAAGTTTATTAACCATTTACGTGTTTCGCAGGAACTGAAGCAATGTGGAAGGAAAAAATTAACATTTAACTTTTTTTTACAAACATTTTACTTCAGAACCATTTTTTTTATTTTCACAAGTGTAAAAAGAGAAAATGAACCACAAAATTTGTTGTGCGATTTCTCCTGAATACGACAATACCCCATATGTGTGGGTAAACCACTGTTTGGGCACACGGCAGGGCTTGGAAGGGAAGGAGCGCCATTTGACTTTTTCAATACAGAATTGGCTGGAATTGAGATCGGACACCATGTCGTGTTTGGAGAGCCCCTGACGTACCTAAACAGTGGAAACCCATTTTCTTGTATTACTAATAATGTAAGAAAAGTAATATTGATGATATATTTATACATGCCTATGAATGTTTTGTTATCCTTCATATTTTCTTGTATAAAAACTATTTGATTTAAAAAAAACAAACAGTGGAAACGCCCCCACAAGTGACACCATTTTGGAAACTAGACCCCTTAAGTAACTTATCTAGATGTGTGGTGAGCACTTTGAACCCCCAAGTGCTTCACAGAAGTTTGTAATGTAGAGCCGTGAAAATAAAAAATCATATTTTTTCCACAAAAATGATCTTTTCGCCCCCAAATTTTTATTTTCACAAGGGTAACAGGAGAAATTAGACTCCCAAAGTTGTTGAGCAATTTGTCCTGAGTGTGCCGATCCCCCATATGTGGGGGTAAAGTGAAGGAGCGCTGTTTGACTTTTTCAATGCAGAATTGGCTGGAATTGAGATCGGACGCCATGTCACGTTTGGAGAGCCCCTGATAAGCCTAAACAGTGGAAACCCCCCACAAGTGACACCATTTTGGAAATTAGACCCCTTAAGGAACTTATCTAGAGTGCAGAGCACTTTGAACCCCCAAGTGCTTCAAAGAAGTTTATAACGCAGAGCCGTGAAAATAAAAAATCTTTTTTTTTTTCCTCAAAAATGATTTTTTAATCTGCTACTTTTTATTTTCACAAGGGTAACAGGAGAAATTGGACCCTAAAAGTTGTCCAGTTTGACCTGAGTACGCCGGTACCCCATATGTGGGGGGGAAACCACTGTTTGGGCACACGTCGGGGCTCGGAAGGAAAGTAGTGATGTTTTGAAATGCAGTGTCATGGTTTGGACAGGGTTCTTGCCCTGCACTCACATGGTTAAGTGTATGTGACCTCTTTCTGGATCTGGGAGGGGTATTTATACTCACTCTTTACCAGGGTTCTCTGTCAGCTATACTTTTGCCCTTGGCTTAGTTTAAGTGACCCCTGTGCATTTGTGCCTTGTGCAGTGTGCATGCTTCTGTGTTTGATATCTTGGCTTCTGACCCAGTCTGTCCCTGTTGTGCGCTTGCCTGCCGTTTCTGTACCATCTATTGCCCGTTCTGGTTTACTGATCTCTTGCTAAGTCCTGACTATCCGTTCTGCCTGCTGATTTGGTACTGTGTGTCTATTTTCCTGGTTTCTGACTTCGGCTACGTCTCTGGTGATTCTCCTGTCTACGCCCTTGGTACTTCTGCTGTCCATACGGTTTGACCCTTAGCCTGTCCCTGACATCCCTCCTGTCTAGCGCTCATCGGCGCTTCTGTTTGTGCTATACCTGCTGGTAAGATCTTTATTTCTGGCCGGCATCTCTCTCTGCTCCTACTCCCTCTAGGAGACCTGCAACCGTCTCCGCCCCTTGCCAGTCACGTGCTTCAGGTCCTGTTTGCCTGAAGCACACATCTCCACTGCTGATGCACAGCTCCACAGGTATCTTTTAGCATAGTTTGTTCTACTCAGGACTCACGCACTGGCTCAGTGAGCAAGTGCAGTGCGGTGTTCCTGACATGCAGACTTTGATGGAATGGTCTGCGGGTGTCATGTTGCATTTGCAGAGCCCCTGATGTGCCTAAACAGTAGAAACCCCCCATATGTGACCCCATTTTGGAAACTAGACCTCTCCAAGGAACTTATCTAGATGTGTGGTGAGCACTTTGAACCCCCAAGTGCTTCACAGAAGTTTATAACATAGAGCCGTGAAAATAAAAAATCATATTTTTTCCACAAAAATGATGTTTTCACCCCCAAATTTTTACTTTCACAAAGGAATCAGGAGAAATTGGACCACAAAAGTTGTTGTGCAATTTGTCCTGAATACGCTGATACTCCATATGTGGGGGGAAATCCACTGTTTGGGCGTGTGGCAGAGCTTGGAAGGGAAGGAGCGCCGTTTTGGAATGCAGACTTTGATGGAATGGTCTGCAGACATCATGCTGCATTTGCAGAGCCCCTGATGTGCCTAAACAGTAGAAACACCCCCACAAGTGATCCAATTTTAGAAACTAGACCCCCCAAGCAACTTATCTAGATGTGTTGTGAGAACTTTGAACCTCTAAGTGTTTCACTAAAGTTTATAACGCAGAGCCGTGAAAATAAAAAATCATTTTTTTTTCCAAAAAAATGACTTTTTAGCCCCCAATTTTTATTTTCCCAAGGATAACAGAAAAAATTAGACCTCCAAAGTAGTTTTGCAATTTGTCCTGAGTATGCTGATGCTCCATATGTTAGGGTAAATGATTGTTTGGGCACACGTCGGGGCTCGGAAGGGAGAACCGTTTGACTTTTTGAATGCAAAATTGGCTGGAATCAATGGTGGCGCCATGTTGCGTTAGGAGACCCCCTGATGTGCCTAAACAGTGGAAACCCCTCAATTCTAACTCCAACCCTAACCCCAACACACCCTTAACCCTAATCCCAACCCTAACCATAACCCTAATCACAACCCTAACCCCAACACACCCCTAACCCTAATCCCAACCCTAGCCATAACCCTAACCATAACCCTAACCCCAACCCTAACCCCAACCCCAACCACAACCCTAACCACAACCCTAACCACAACCCTAACCCTAACACACCCCTATCACTAATCCTAACCCTAATCCCAACCGTAACCATAATCCTAATTCCAATCCTAACCCCAATTCCTATCTTAACCCTAGCCCTAATTCCAACCCTAACCCTAGCTCCAACCCTAACCCTAACTTTAGCCTAACTCTAACCCTAATGGGAAAAAAGAAAATAAATATATTTTCTTTTTTTCATTATTTTTCCCTAACTAAGGGGGTGATAAAGGGGGGGGTTATTTACTATTTTTTTTATTTTCATCACTGTGATAGGGTGTATCACAGTGACCAAAATGAACCAATAGGAAAAATCTTCCTATAGTTGCCGGGTGCCGGCCGGCAGATCTCGGCGGGCACACTGAGCATGCGCCCGCCATTTTCTTACCGGAAGAAGACGCCGGCGGCCGTGGGGGGAGGCCTGGAGACAGAGGGACCCTGGGAGAGAATCGGGGACCCTATATCTCTCTCCTCTAATGTGCAATCACATCAGAGGAGAGAGAAATTAAATGGCATATCAGACTTTTTTTGTGGTCGCCATTATATGCTAAATAATGGCAATCGCAAAGCTGGGATCGGTAAAAAACAACCTGAATCATGCTCTCTGGGGTCTCGGCTACCCGAGCAGCAGAAACCCCGGAGTAAATCCGACTCTAGGAGGGCGTTATACTCTTTTTCCACAGCACCGTTAATTAAAAGCGCTGTGGTTTAAGTACCCTTAACTACCCCCGTTTAAAGGCATATTGGTGGTCGTTAAGAGGTTAAGGTCTATGGGACTGTAGCCATCCTCCTTGGACGTGGCCGCAAGAGGTAAACTGATACCAAACTGAAAAGATCGATAATATGAATGGTAATCAGAGATCCCAGAACAACTTCCAGTGAGATTAGAGGTGAACTTCAAGGTCAAGGTACAGAAGTGTCAGACGCATCATCCATCACTGTCTTGGCCTCAATAGACTTCGTGGAAGACAACAGAGGAGGAAACCACTGTTGAAAGAAAATCCTAAAAAAGTGAGTCTGGAATTTGCTAAAATGCATATTAACAAGCATATTGTTGGTGGCATAGTTTTACTTCATTAGAAAAGTTTTCACTGCCACTCCACAGCCCTTCACTGTCTGTCTCTATCACATTTCTCTCTGGACTAATTGGCGTGAGAAAATATAGATGAGAGCAATATGACAGTCATGCACAGTGAAATGCAGCGAAGAGATAGTTTTACTTCACTAGAAAAGTTTTCACTATGTCACTAAGCAGTGTACTTCCTATTTTTGGTTTCTTTTGCCTGCGCCTTCACATTAGAAGCATGCATTGTGTACCAGGATCAATGAGAAGCCATGCCATGCACAAGATGGTGGTGTGCGTCCATTGAAAATTAGCTATATAAATCAAATTAAAGTTTGTTTTTTTATAGATACTAGCTGAAGAGCCCGGCGTTGCCCGGGGATAGTAACTAGCTGTGGTTAGTTATAACAAATAATAGCGCCGGTTAAGGGGCCTTATTCCTCCTAAACCTCATGCTCTTCCTTTATGCAGAGCATTTTTGTGCAGCACAGCTTTTATATACACACAGTGGCAGGCAGTGTGACCGGGCAGACAGCTCTGCCCCTTCCCCTCCATGCCAGCACTGCCCCGTCCACTCCTTGCTAGCACTGTCCTGTCCCCTCCATGCCAGCACTGCCCTGTCCACTCCTTGCTAGCACTGTCCTGTCCCCTCCATGCCAGCACTGCCCTGTCCCCTCCATGCCAGCAGTGGCTCTCCACCACTCTCAGATCGTTCCCTTTAACGCCTATTAAGCCTGTGGTGACCCGTAGCGGAGCACAGGTGTGACTTACGCCTTCTGCACAGGTTTGCGCCTCTTCTTGGTGGCGTACATGATGTTGGTGTTGATGTCGCTGCTCTTCTCCAGCACAGACTGACAGCGGGGGCTCCGCCTGAGTGTGGTGGGTTTCTTCTTTCCTCCTTCCTGCCAGGCCAGCAGCTGGTGTACAGATCCAATCCCAGGTCTGGAGAGTTTCTGGGCTTTATGTCCAAATCAGCACATTGGTATAGTATATAAGTGTAGTAACACTATATACATCATCAGAGGGTCCATGCAGCAGAGCTGTGTGCAATGTATGTAAGGCCAAGCTGTGTCTCAACCGTTGTCGGGTGTCCCTGGACCCGGGGCTCTTTCCCTGTGGCTATGTAAGCAGGTGGCGGTGAACCCCCTTGCTCCTCCTCTCTCCTTTGTGCACTTGGTGCGGTATCTGGACGGTGTATCCGTTTAGCAATGTCTGCTGCTGTTGGTGTACCTATATGTTAATATGACGTCTGTATTAGAGTGCTACGTTTGCAACGTTTTATCGTGTAAGTGCCCTTTAAATTGTCTGTGTCCAAATGTACATGCTGTATTAGAGTTAGGGAAAGCAGAGAGTTAATAGTTAAAAGTGGGCTGGACCAGCAGCTCAGAAAAATGCGGCAGGAAGCTGCTGTGGGAGCAGTAGCCTGAGCATGTTGGCCCTGGGATGGTGTACAGGAGCAGTCGGGGCATTGCCAGAACCCAGGATGGAACGGAATCTGCTGCCCCGGACTAAGGACTTAAGGATCGCAACACGGCCTCCAGGGCTTCGGAAGGGCCCCCGCTGAAGTGACTAAAGCGTCTGGATTCCAGCAAGTGGAGTGCAGCTTGATTTCGGCTACCGTGGCTGTTGTGGGTGCAGCTGTGGAAAGTGTCAGGAAAAGAGCAGGAAGCCAGTGTTGTACCCCTTGTACTCATTACTGTTTATTAAAGTTTATTCTCTGTTACATACACCCTGTCCCCAAGCACTAGATGGGATATATTACTTATATTACCCTGGATTATTTAAATGTTAACAGAAATAAACAATTGAAATAGATCACTCTGTTTGTAATGACTCTGTATGAGTTTCATTTTTTCTTTAGAAGAACTGAAATAAAATAACTTTTGATGATATTCTAATTTAGTGAGATGCACCTGTATGTCTTCTCCCTATATAAAGTGGCGATCCTGGGTTACACAGCACATCATATTGTACTTTGTGCCAGTGATAGAGTTAAGGGATTATTGTATTCAGAAGAACTTTTCCCCCACCCTGGCACAGTTTCTCCGTCTAAATATAGAGATGCCATTCTCAGTACTTTTCTACATGTGTCTCCATGATTAGCGCAATGAAAGCCGCCTCTGTATAGCCACAGAGTACTGTAAGTGATACGCTCCCCACAATAATCCCGGCGATGTAGGCTATTTGTAAGATACCTTACATACCCCCTTCCATCCACTGACTTCATAGCAAGTCATTTATAATGATTTATATTATAATATTAATATTATTTTAACCTAAAATATCCAAAACCTTTCATTGAGTAACTAAAGAGGCAGGTAGTTAAAGTAACTCTATAAAGTTTGGACTACATCAGAGTCCCCAAAATCTTGGTCACTATGATGAGATTGACTAGGAGGGGGCAGGTGTGGACAAGTGGAGTCACACTTTAAGAAGTTGTCCTCTACTTGAACAACCCCTTCTCAAATCTCACGCTTGGCCCCCCCATAAAATAAAAAAGCTTATATTCCCCTCCCGTGCCAGCGCCATTCCAGTGGTGTCAGCACTTGCGTTCCCGGGGCTCTCGAGCTGTTGATATGACATATGACCCCGGGGACCAATCAGTCCTGTCGCCACTATCTCCAAGATTCGGACAAATCGAACATAAAGAGGAAGTCCGGGCTGCGGCTTCTCTCTCACATCCTCTTGATCGATTTGTCCGAAGGTGGAGATAGTCACTGTCCAGTTCTCCTCACATCCTGTCACTCCAGTTTCACAAAATATCTCAGAGTCACAAGTCTTGTCACACAACACAACTTTACTAGGCAGCAGCATCTTCGTCTCATAGGCAGCACATTCACACAGTCTCACATCCTGCGCTCCCACTGCTGGCAATCCCAGCCGTACCTTTTGAGACAATCCGTGTCCCTCCTGTTCTTCCAGTCATCAACTTATTGTCAGCCCCGTGTCAGGCTCTAATGGGAAGAGGGACCAGGAACATTTTCACTGCGGCTCCTGCTCCGGTCATAAACCTCAGATCATAATTAGGATGATCCCTTTAACTGGTGCCCGTCTGCATTGTTCTCCGCCTGGGGCCCCTTACTGTCACCACAGCTTTATCCCCATGGCTATGATCCTTTGTTCTCTCTCGTTGCTCACACGTCCTGCCCTTGGGCAGGCTGCCAGGGCATCTCATACAACCAGGAAGTATCTTGACTAAACTCCCCTGCTCTGTGCTGCCCCTCCCATCTAGTTAACCCCTGTGCCACCTATCTCCTAACCTATTCTATAATACTCTCTATCTCTAGTCCTTAACTCTATAATACCCCCTCTATTCTACCCCACTATGGTCCTATACTACCTAAGATCCTATTCTATCTCTAAGCCTATAAACAGTACATGACAGATAAAATACCTAAACATTACAGTGTATAAACAATGATGTGCCGCATGTGACCGTGTGAACAGCGTCCCGAAGAGAGGAGGCATGTGAGGTTCCCCGCCACATCCTTACACAAGGATGGGAATAAGGAGCCATGCAGACAAGGATGGGAATAAGGGGCCATGCAGACAAGGATGGGGATGAGGAACCATGCATACCAGGATATGGATGAGGGGACAATGCATACCCGGCTTATACTCAAGTCAATAAGTTTTCTCATTTTTTTCTGGCAAAACTAGGTGCCTCGGCTTATACTCAGGTCTGCTTATACACGAGAATATACTGTAATTACTTTTGTGTCTTACAGCTAGGATATCCTGTTAGATCCTGTGGTGAGCAATATCTAACAGACTATGTCAGTGTAAAGGACCCCATACACATTAGACTAATGTTGACAGAGCCTGCAGTTATTGACGGGTTCAGCTGATGGTCTAGTGTGTATGGAAGCGCCAGACGACTAATGGTTGGGAAAGATGGCTATAGCGCATGCCCAATTTTGGATTACAAAACGCATTGTTCCTGTTATGCCCACAGGGTGTGAAGATGTATAGTGGACCCACTAGACCACTGATGGTGCAGTGGTAGCTGTACCCAATACACAAGAGACAGGAGAAGAGCTTCAAATAAACTAAAGATGTTTATTAAATACAGCAAACAATTGGACAAGGTGCCTGAGGGAAGAACCCTCTGGACCACGACACAGAACCACGTAGTGGAGCACCGGGCAAGGTGTACCCCTATACAGGGGCTCCCCCGTCGCAATACCAGATGACCTTAATGCCGCGATGCCCGGACCAGAGGGACGACCCATACAGACCGTATAGAGGAGGTGGTGAGAGTCCTGGAAGGTCTGAGTAAACACAGAAAGGCTGATCTAGCCTGCGATGGTCACTGGATGATTCCAAGAGGAGAGCCTTGGTCAGTCTGGGGTAGGAACCGGAGTGTCCAGAGGGATCCAGGAGCGGGAACTGCCAGCAGAGGATTCTGAGGAGACAGAGATATTAGAATATTGCAATAGCCTTTAGAATGCAGAGCAAAGCAGAGTGTGGCCTGAGTGGGAGGCAGCGATCCCACAGAATGAACACATTGTTCAGGCAACTCCCTCTTGAGGGAGGATGCCTTTTATGCACAGAGCATCACAGGACAGACAGCCCTAATAGACAACAGGTGCCCTGCTGTTTTAAGTATGTGCAGGAAGCGGGGCGCGCCTCCTAAGAGCTTTACCAGGAGACCTTCCAAGAGGATACAGGTTCTTAGCAGAGAAAGGAGCCACTGATTGTGTGGAGCCATGGACAGGGTGGGTAGTGCAGTGGACCTGCGAGATAGGCGCCGGTCTCCCTGCGCAGCAGAGACCGTGCCTGCGGCTGAGGGCATGACAGTTCCCTCTGAGATAAGCCGCGTGTAGAGATGTCTGGCGACGGCTTTATCATAAAGCATATAGGAGCGCTTGGCCAAATGAGCGCTCCTATGTATGGTAGTGTTGGCTGAGATGGCTGTTAGCAAAATGATCAACCAAAACATCGTTAACCTAACAACAATATAATGTGTATGGCCAGCCTGAGGCCACATGTATACGTTCAGTATTTGGTCAGTATTTTACATCAGTATTTGTAAACCAAAACCAGGAGTGGAACAATCAGAGGAAAAGTGTAATAGAAACACGTCACCACTTCTGTATTTTTCACCCACTCCTGCTTTTGGCTTACAAATACTGATGTCAAATACTGTCCAAATACTGATAGATTGAATGTGGCCTAACACTGTGGCCACAATGCAATGTGTCATATCAGCAATAGAAGTGAAAATCATAGTGGAATAAAACAGAAAAGAAAAAAAATCAATAACATTCGTACAAGTTAAAAAGTACATCCTCAAATAATCCTCCAAAAAAATTGTGGAAAAAGTTTTCCTGACAAAAAAACATTTTGAGCTGATAGATTAAAATCAGACATGTCACTGATTTTTTTCTGCAGACCACATGGTACGAGGAAAAAAAATCGGACATGTGCACGGCCCTATAGAATATCATGGGTATGAGTGCTATCTGTGAAATCCAAGGATAGCACTCATCTAACGAAATCAGTCATGTGTACGAGACCTAACAATCACAATCATGACTTATGGATATGAGACGGACCCCTACTCCATCTTAAAACCACCATAACTACAGTAAACCTAGGCACTAGAATAAATACTCAACACATTATTTTGGTTGTCAAAATGGCCACAGCTTTATTTAAATCACAGGATTAAAACAATCACAGTAGGAGTCAGGTGAAGTGCTAGTGTGGCGCCCCCAGGGCCGCACCCATAATGAGGCGACTTGCACCAGCTGCTCAAGCAGCAGGGGGCGGCATTATGCCCTCCTTTACTGCAGCACCTACAATTTAGCCTCTGCACGCTGGTGCTGCGGTCGTGCAAGAGGCTGTAATTGATGCGGGGTCACAGGAGGGAAGGTGTCAGGGCCCCCTGATCATGTGACCCATGACTCCTCCCCTCCTGTGACCTCATCTCAGGTCCTGTGCGCATCATTCCTTGGTTTATGCAGGACTGCTGTCTGTCATTGTGAGTGAGCTACTTGTGTGTGTGAGTTGTGTGATACATGCATGTGTGAGCTGTGTGATACGTGTGTGTAAGTTACTTGTGTGTGAGCTGTGATACAGAGTGTGTGATATGTGTGAGCTGGGTGTGTGATACGTGTGAGCTGGGTGTGTGTGTGCGATACGTGTGAGCTGTGTGTGATATGTGTGAGCGATACGTGTGAGCTGTGTGATACGTGTGTGTAAGTTACTTGTGTGTGAGCTGTGATACAGAGTGTGTGATACGTGTGAGCTGAATGTGTGATACGTGTGAGCTGGGTGTGTGTGCGATACGTGTGAGCTGTGTGTGATACGTGTGAGCTGGGTGTGTGTGTGCGATACGTGTGAGCTGTGTGTGATATGTGTGAGCTGGGTGTGTGTGTGCGATACGTGTGAGCTGTGTGTGATATGTGTGAGCGATACGTGTGAGCTGTGTGATACGTGTGTGTAAGTTACTTGTGTGTGAGCTGTGATACAGAGTGTGTGATACGTGTGAGCTGAATGTGTGATACGTGTGAGCTGGGTGTGTGTGCGATACGTGTGAGCTGTGTGTGATACGTGTGAGCTGGGTGTGTGTGTGCGATACGTGTGAGCTGTGTGTGATATGTGTGAGCTGGGTGTGTGTGTGCGATACGTGTGAGCTGTGTGTGATATGTGTGAGCGATACGTGTGAGCTGTGTGATACGTGTGTGTAAGTTACTTGTGTGTGAGCTGTGATACAGAGTGTGTGATACGTGTGAGCTGTGTGTGTGTGATACGTGTGAGCTGAATGTGTGATACATGTGAGCTGTGTGTGATACGTGTGAGCTGTGTGTGTGTGTGTGTGATACGTGTGAGCTGAATGTGTGATACGTGTGAGCTGGGTGTGTGTGTGCGATACGTGTGAGCTGTGTGTGATACGTGTGAGCTGGGTGTGTGTGTGCGATACGTGTGAGCTGTGTGTGATACGTGTGAGCTGGGTGTGTGTGTGCGATACGTGTGAGCTGTGTGTGATATGTGTGAGCGATACGTGTGAGCTGTGTGATACGTGTGTGTAAGTTACTTGTGTGTGAGCTGTGATACAGAGTGTGTGATACGTGTGAGCTGTGTGTGTGTGTGTGATACGTGTGAGCTGTGTGTGATACGTGTGAGCTGTGTGTGTGTGATACGTGTGAGCTGAATGTGTGATACGTGTGAGCTGGGTGTGTGTGTGCGATACGTGTGAGCTGTGTGTGATACGTGTGAGCTGGGTGTGTGTGCGATACGTGTGAGCTGTGTGTGATACGTGTGAGCTGGGTGTGTGTGCGTGATACGTGTGAGCTGTGTGTGATATGTGTGAGCGATACATGTGAAATGTGTGATACGTGTGTGTAAGTTACTTGTGTGTGAGCTGTGATACAGAGTGTGTGATACGTGTGAGCTGTGTGTGTGTGTGATACGTGTGAGCTGAATGTGTGATACGTGTGAGCTGGGTGTGTGTGTGCGATACGTGTGAGCTGTGTGTGATACGTGTGAGCGATACGTGTGAGCTGTGTGATACGTGTGAGCGATACGTGTGAGCTGTGTGATACGTGTGTGTAAGATACTTGTGTGTGAGCTGTGATACAGAGTGTGTGATACGTGTGAGCTGTGTGTGTGATACGTGTGAGCTGAATGTGTGATACGTGTGAGCTGGGTGTGTGCGATACGTGTGAGCTGTGTGTGTGAGCTGTGTGTGTGCGATACGTGTGAGCTGTGTGTGATACGTGTGAGCTGTGTGTGTGTGATACGTGTGAGCTACTTGTGTGAGCTGTGTGGTAGGGGTGTGTGTGTGAGTTAAAGCAGAAGTTGGCACAACCTGCCAGTGTTCTACGATTTGGGTGAGGACATTCACTGTATGCGGGCTGGTGAATTTTTCTTTTGTGTCAGGGCTGCTTTTTGGTCTCAACCCGGCCCTGTGTAAGGAGCAGAGCTGCGTGTGTGCGAGGTGTACTGAGCGGAGCCATGCTTGTGTACGGAGCGGAGCCGTGCGTGTGTATGAGGTGCACGGAGCAGAGCCGCGCGTGTAAGGAGCAGAGATGTGTACGGAGCGGAACTGCGAGTGTACAAGGTGTATGGAGCAAAGCCGCATGTGTACAAGGTTTACGGAGCGGAGCCATTTGTGTACAAGGTTTACAGAGCGTGGCCACGTGTGTACAAGGTGTATGGAGCAGAGCCGCATGTGTACGAGGTTTACGGAGTGGAGCCGTGTGTGTGCGAGGTGTACAGAGCGGAGCTGTGTGTGTGCGAGGCATAAAAAGCGGAACCATGTGTTTATGATGTGTGCAGAGCCATATGTGTACAAGGTGTATGGTGGGGAGCATTCATACCTCCCAGCGGGACAGTCCCAATTTTGAGAGAGATTCTGTCTCACTGCCCCGGCTGGGAGCTTACTTTTCCCGTGGACACAGGAGTACACAGCAGACCCCCACGGAGTACTTTAAAATTCGCACGTGACGTACTACCGGAAGTGATGTGCTAGAAGCTGAACGGAAATTAGGTAATTTCGGGAGGAGATTGTGACTGAACCATGGAAACACTTCAGGGAATGTTTCAGATCCATCACCGTGTCCTCCTCCAACAGCACAGACAGCAGGATCGCCTTGGACTCGGGGTTGCCGGCCATGTAAGCGGATCATGATATGTCCTGTCCTGTCCTAGTATCTTTATAGAATCTTTCTCTCGCTGTTTCTTTATCTCTCTAATCTTTCTTTTGTTTTTCTCTCTTGGCTCTTTGTTTCTCTCTCTGTTTCTTTCCTTCTTTCTTTCTCTTTCTTTCTTTCCCTTCTTTCTTTCTCTCTCTCGTCTTTCTTTCTTTCCTCTCTTTCTTTCTTTCCTCTCTTTCTTTCTCTCTGTTCTTTCTTTTCCTCAGTACCAGTCAGTGTGCCCACAGTACCCGTAGAATAAGATGGGTTGGAAACTAGGTGGCACTGGTCATATTGAGCCTCTCATACTTTTTACTGGTGTATAATCATATGCCCTCAGCACCCCCATAAAGTGGGCCAGCCCCAGACAACAGAGTACAAACAAATCACTATTACTATCAGTCCAAGTGGACAATTATATGCGTAAAGTTAATGATGTCCCTGTGCCAAGCAGTGCGGAGGATCAGAGTACACTGAGGAGACCAGAGCAGCGGGGTTTGGGGAGAATTATGTGGGGCCCATTATATTGTATGAAGTAATATATGGTGGCCATTATGCTGTATGAAGTTATATATGGGGACCATTATACTGTATGAAGTAATATATGGTGCCCATTATACTGTATGAAGTAATATATGGTGCACATTATACTGTATGTAGTAATATATGGTGCCCATTATACTGTATGAAGTAATATATGGGGCCCATTATACTGTATGCAGTAATATATGGTGCACACTATACTGTATGCAGTAATATATGGTGCCGATTATACTGTATGAAGTAATATATGGGGCCCATTATACTGTATGAAGTAATATATGGGGCCCATTATACTGTATGGCGCATTATATGGGGCCCATTATACTGTACAAAGTAATATATGGGGCCCATTATACTGTATGGAGCATTATATGGGGTCCATTATACTGTACGAAGTAATATATGGGGCCCATTATACTGTACGAAGTAATATATGGGGCATTATGTGTGGATAGGGGATGACTTTCTGTTTGTTGTGGATCTGACCGCTGGGACCCCCATGATCCTGGGAAACATAGCTTTGAAGAGCACCATGTACGTGGAGCTGTGGTCAGTCATACGCACTGTGGTGCCATTCACATGTGGCTCTTCAAATAACTCCTTAAAGAGAGTGAGGAGGGGACAACAAAGTATAGCAAAAATTCACTGATCGGGGTGAGGAGTGTAAGGCTGAGTTCACACGTGGCGTTTTTTTCGCGTTTCCGCGGCGGTTTTAACCGCGCGATTTTGCCGCGAAAACGCGAAAAATAAGCATCCCATGCATTCCTATGGGATTCCGCAATGCCGTACTAATGCTGCGGTTTTTACCGCGGCGGAATCGCTTTGCGGTAAAAACCGCAGCATGCTCATTAATTTGCGGAATCGCGGCGATCCCGCACCCATAGGAATGCATTGTTCCGCTTACTTTCCGCATGTGGCTGTGCACACCATGCGGAAAGTAAGCAGAACATTTGCGGATGGTACCCACGGTCCGGAGGAGAGGAGACTGTCCTCCGGGCTTTGGGTACCATATCCCTGTAAAAAATAGAATTTAAAAATAAAAAATATTGTTATTCTCACCCTCCGACGTCCCGCGCAGCCTTCCTGCTTCTCTTCACGCTCTCGTTCCCAGTAGTCCTTTGCGAAAATGCCCGCAATGGCGTCCGTTCTCGCGGATCGCGAAGTCTCGCGGTCATTCGCGCGACGTCATCGCGAATGACCGCGAGACGTCGCGATCCCGCGAGAACTGACGTCATCGCGGGCATTTTCGCAAAGGATTACTGGGAACGGATGCGCGGGACGTCGGAGGGTAAGAATAACACCATTTTTTATTTTTTTTTTACATTCTATCTTTTACTATTGATGCCGCATAGGCGGCCTCAGTAGTAAAAAGTTGGTCACGCTTGTCAAACACTATGTTTGACGAGTGTGACCAACCTGTCAATCAGTTCTCCAAGCGATGCTTCAAATCGCTTGGAGAACGCTAGCATTTTGCAAGCTAAATACGCTTGCAAAATGCTAGTTTTTCCGTGGGAAAATCGCGGGAATTTAAAATGCGATTTTCCCGCAGACTGGAATTCCGGAATTCTCGCGGTAATTTCCGCGAGAGTTCCGGTACGTGTGCACTTAGCCTAAAAGTTTGTGGGCTAGTGGGATTTGTGTGGCAGGGCTGCATTTTTGTCCCAGTCTGGCCCTGTGCCAGGCCTACTATTGCCATTAATGACCCTTGTTCTGGATACTTCTGTGTTGTTCTTCTATGTGCGTGTGATGCCGCTGACATCCTTGTGTTTGGACACCTTTTTTTTTCTATTTATCTAAATCAAAATGTCCACTACTATACTCAGTTTTACAGGATATGAGAATTTACTTTGTGTGTGTGTGGGGGGGGAGCGTCATTTTGCTGTTCGCCTCAGGCAGCAGAGAAGCTAGGTTCACCCCTGGGTGCCCCTGAGGCTCAGTCGCCACAGAGGTACTGCACCTCCTCCTGGAGGTGTGGTATCCCACTATCCAGGTAAGGTGGAAGCTCCCAACCACACTCCAACACCTGCACCCCACACCAAAGTAGTGTAGCAAAGCACCTTCGGCGACTCCCTGCTTGGAGTGTAGCAAAGCACCCATTGGTGGCTCCCTGCTTGGAACATGAAACGTGCTGGGAGGTGGGTGGAGTTAGTTTACATCACAAGGAGCGGGAAGAGTTTAGGATTGGAGGTCAGTTGATTAGAGAACTAGAGAGAAGATCCCCGGAGAGAGGGATAGATGGATGGAAGTGCTGCAGCAGATCCCAGCAACCTGGGTCTGCTGACACGGGAAAGGAAGAGAGAGAGCAACATAGACTGAAAGCCTGATTCTCCATAGAAAGAAAGGATTAGTACGGAACGTGAGGAGTAAAAGAGAACAGAGGACGTGGGTTAGAGGAGAACCCTTCCTAAAAGTTCTAAGCGCAAGGCTGGGGCCCGGTCCCCGAGGTTGTATGGATACTAATGATCCTGCAGCAGACACCGGAGGAATAGAAGTAGTGACCACTTTATTCCCACAGAAGACTTGGGGGCACAACAGCAACTGGATAGTGAGCCAGGACTTAGTAGCAAGGAGTCCCCGAAGCAGGCTACAGCTGTCTGCCGTACAAGTAGAGTTCATAGGAACATCAGACAGGAGGAACTCCAGTGTAACTCAGTACTAGGAGTACTTCATTCAAAGGCGCTATAAGAGGAGACGTTCAGAAAAGGCACATACGTTGGCAGAGTGTTGGAAAGGAGTATTCCATCTGGCCTGGAGGTTGACTGAGTCCCTGACCTGGAGGACACGGCACAGAGGCAGGCACCTGTTTGCACAACAGACTGTGAGTAAAGCTTTGGAATTGCATGCTCTGGTGTCCTCCACTTATTCCTGCGCCAACACACCCGGCACTGCTACATCTTGGTGCTCGACATTGCCTCATCTATGCCTTTCCTTGGCCTCTACATATACACTGCCCTGGGACTACAGCTCTACCTGTGGGGAGCTATAACATCTTTGCTGCGCCATACCATCAGGCCCAGAGGATCTGCATGCAGCGTCGGCTTAACACCTCCCTTGCCGAACACCACAGGTGGCGTCACGAACTATTCATTTCCACTACATTTCACCGTTCAATCTCCCTTTTACTTGGGCGCCCAGGGCCACGGACCGGGTCAACGCTGCTGTGACATTCCCATCTGAGAGACCGGCCCGGTACTGAGTACCCCACAGCCCTGGGAGGGCGACCCAAATTTGGCGTCACGAACAGGATGACGAAACCCGATGCCATCGGGTTCTGTGTGCCTAAGACTCAAAGTTTTTGAAATTGTGCAGAAGACCCAATTTAATAGACTGTGAGATGAATGTTAAAAATGGCCGCTGGCGCGGTGAAGAAGGGCGTTACAACATGGGTGGTCCTAAGAAAAGACCGCGAACTGTCCTGGGCCTCCCCTGTCTGAACTTCTATGCGACAGCAACATAGCCCACCCCCCGAGTGGTTCGTATACTGGCCTGGTGTGGAGGAGATGGAAGACGACGACGCCCCCAGAAGGAGCAGAGGCCAGTGGCGGGAAAAGGGCTCAGGCAGGAGGAAGAATGCCAGAATGCCATGATGGAAGGAGGAAAGGAGCCAGAAGATCAGGGGGAGGAAAGGCAACTTGCCCCAGGCCGCCCCTGCGGAGTATATGACCACTGAGACACCCTCTGCAGCGCCTGTCACCACCTCAAAGCAGATATTGTCACTGGTTAAGGCCTGCCCGGAGGAGGTACATGAGGGTTCCGGAGCGGAATGGAGAACTGGGACCGCGTCCCCGTCTGGACTGGGCGTGGCCGCGCGGGCCCCTGCTGAAGGCCTTGGTAGAAACCAACCCTGCTCCTGGCCAGATCCAGCTGCGACCTGCCTAGCCGGCTACTCCGGGAATTGCGGCCGGCGCTGCTCACTACCCTGCACCCACACTGGGACCGGAGCCTCAGCAGGGAGCGCAAGGTATGATTACCACCCCGTACATAACCTTGGGTTGGGAACAGAGCCAATGAATCGGAATGGCCTGATTGACCCTTACCGGTGGCCCCAGGCTACGGTACCCATCACGGAGGTCCCGATGGAATTGGAGGACAATCCAGTGGTGCTGGCGATAACACCTGCTGAACCGCTGACCGCAGCAGAGGTACCCCTAGAAATTGCTCACACGCCATCCCCCGAGGCAGTCGACGTATCCATGGCCCTTTCGATTACCCCGACCGGTCCCAATCTTACCCTTTGGGAGGCGGAGTACCTGCAATTAGCATGCAGTCAATCACAAGATGAGGATACCCAGAGCATCTCCCCTGGGAGCAGCCCAAGCAATCAGCTTCCATAACCCCAGGAGGGGACCACCACTAGTAATTTACAGTAAACTAACTTTGTTGCCCAGGTGGGTATTTGCACCATTGTGCCTGTTTTTTCTCTAATATCTTCCTATTTGTGATTATGTTATCTGTTGATCCAGTTGTTGCCTAGTTCCATTGGCAGCCTTTGCACTTGAACTGTGGAGATCATGGATGCTGAGTCATCCGGAACTGTAAATGTAAATAGTTTGCACCTCTTTAGGTGCTCTCTCTTGGTTTTACATAGAAACCTTCCCTTGAACAAGGACTACCTCGGAATAAGGACATTTCAAGACATAATGGCCGGACCAGTGTCTACTCTTTGCACTTATTGATAATCTTTTTTTGAATAAGAAGCTAGACAATGATAGTGTGTAGTGAAAGTATTAATGACAGATTTTATAGGGTCTAATTGAGAAAGAAATACAGTCACTGTGTTACAGAGTTTGAATAAAGATGTGAGAGTTAAATATAAATGTGAAAGGTAAACGGAGAAGAAATGTGTCACTAGTAAATGTGTTGCTCGAGTGATAATGAATCTGTTGCTATAGCACTTTGAATTAGGTAGCATAACTTTAAATATAGAAAGTTAACTTGTTTGTAACGTTCAAGCAACAGTGCCTCTCATATTGAGAAGATTAGATAAGAACTGTTTATTTTGCATTACAAAATTTTGTATGTTCCTGTATTGTCAAGTTTGCTTGCCTTGCAGCCCGCGGACGTGCTGTGTTTAACGGGGGGGTATGTGGCGCCCCTGAGGCTCAGTCACCACAGAGGTACTGCACCTCCTCCTGGAGGTAATTATAGAAGGATAGGGAAAATGAAGGGAGGTCAGCTCACCAGTCTCGGTTGCGATCCATAATCCTCCTGCGCACGGAGTCACCTTGATCAGGGGTGTTGACTGAAGCAAAATAAAGGATGGAATCTCCAGCGCTGGACTTCAGTTAAAAATACATCATTTATTGTAAATTCTTAAAATCGAACAGAAAAAGTGTGGATAAGGACATACAGGCAGATGGGGTCTCTGGTGGTCTCCAACCAACGCGTTTCGACCTAGAGGGTCTTACTCATGGTTGTTTCTAAGAGCAAGGCCGGGGCCCGGTCCCCGAGGTTGTATGGATACTAATGATCCTGCAGCAGACAGCGGAGAAATAGAAGTAGTGACCACTTTATTCCCACACAAGACATGGGGGCACAACAGCAACTGGATAGTGAGCCGGGACTTAGTAGCAAGGAGTCCCCAAAGCAGGCTACAGCTGTCTGCCGTACAAGTAGAGTTCATAGGAACATCTGACAGGAGGAACTCCAGTGTAACTCAGTACTAGGAGTACTTCATTCAAAGGCGCTATAAGAGGAGACGTTCAGAAAAGGCACATATGTTGGCGGAGTGTTGGAAAGGAGTACTTCATCTTGCCTGGAAGTTGACCCGGAGGACACGGCACGAATGCGGGCACCTGTAACTGCAACAGACTGTGAGTAAAGCTTTGGAACTACATGCCCTGGTGTCCTCCACTTATTCCTGCGCCAACCTGCCCAGCACTGCTACATCCCTTGCGCCTGACACTACACCATCTACGTGTCACTTCACCTACACTGCCCAGGGACTACAGCCCTGCCTGTGGAGGGCTATAACATCACTGCTGCACCACACCATCTGTCCCAGAGGATCTGTCTGCAGCGTCGGCTTACATCTCTATTGCCGAACACCACAGGTGGCGTCACGAATCACTCATCATAAGCACACTGGACATTTCCCTTTTACAATGGGCGCCCAGGGCCATGGGCCGGGTCCCAGCTGCCGTGACATCTCCCATTGAAGCTCATCGGGCCCGATACTGAGTACCCCACAGCCCTGGGAGGGCAATCCACTAGTACATTGGGATTCACAAGTACTGTGATATCCCCAGCTGTCTGACATACAGAACCAGGACAGACAGCCATAAAGGGGCGGCACGTACTGGCTTGCCATTCAAGCAGAGCCAGTAAACTTTCAGGGCACCAATGACCCTATTATCCTCACTCCTGTGCTTAACCACTGTGCCCGCCCCTGATTGACGTTACCATTACAACGTCCTTGAGGCTGGCCACCAAAGCCGAGCCTGTTCACCACGAGGTTTTACATCTTAGTTAAAATGAGTCCACCTTAACTTGTCTGCAACTTCCACCTGACTCCTAAACCGCCACCAGAGAGGCCATTTGACACCTTAAATGGACTCGACCCCCATCAACCATGCCTAATAAAGCCATCAACCATTTCTACATGCTATAGAAAGACTGTGCACACAAGTAATGAAAAATAAAATTCCAGAGCTCCGACAGATTAATTTTATCAATGCCATGCTACCAAATTATGATCGATAATACAGTAACTACAGCAAAATAACAGTTGCTAAACATCCTGCAATGAGGATCCCATAATGGGGAATGTGGAAAGTAAACCATAATTAAGGTCGTAGCTACAATCTGAATACCTGTATAATGACATCTGTCATGCCTCAAAAACTATTATACCGCATGTATTATAGCCCGCTCTAATAATTCACCAATTCACAGATTTTAGTTCTAGAAACCACCATTATTTACAGTAGCTGTGCAGTAAAATTTCTTAAACCCACTTACTATCACTACCCGAAAAGTGATGACCATATCAATAGAAAGATATTATAAATAGGGAGTAATTAAAAACTATACACAATATAACATCAACATTATAACCAACCATAAAAAAACATTCAGAATATCTGGAAGCAGTAATTTAAATAAACCTAAAGCAGAAAAAGTCTACAAAGGCATTATTATTAACCCTGCCACACCATTGTTGTTTTTCATGCACTTGATAACATTTACTGTTGACCTCTCCAACTGGGTCAAAGGCATTGGGAATAGGCATATTGCCCTTCGTGTTAATGCACTTGATTACTTTACCCTTAGCCGCTCCCATTGGCTCAAGGGCATCAGGAAAAGGCATATTGCCCTTTCTGTTAATGCACTAGATTATACCCTTAAGGGCCCGTTACACATAGCGATATCGCTAGCAATATCGCTGTAACGTCACTAGTTTGGTGACGCAGCAGCGATATTGCTAGCGATATCGCTATGTCTGATACTTACCTCCGACCGGCTCCCCCCGCTGATTATCGCTGATCGCGCGAGAAGGTCCTGGACCATTTCTTGTCGGGCGCTTCCTGTGGACGCGTGGACGCGGGCAGGAGGACGTCAGGATCGCCGCGTCTGACGGGTAAGTAGCGACCCCTGACCCCTACTATGTCGCTGGTGAGATCTGCCTGTTTGGCAGCTCAGTAGTGACCACTTAGTGATGCACCAGCAATCCATATAGTTGTCGGGATCGCTGGTGCATCGCTAAGTGTAACGGTACCCTTAGCTGCTCCCACCAGCTCAAGGGCATCGGGAATAGGCATATTGCCCTTCATGTTAATGCACTTGATTACTTTACCCTTAGTCACTCCCACTGACTCAAGGGCACACAGATTAGGTACATTGCTCTTCAGTTTCATGCACTAGATAACTGCATTGTCCAGACGACAACCTTGAAAGAAACATGGTTTGGTCAATATAAACTGTCAAAAACCGTGCCTCTGCATTCTCAAGTCACATGAAAAAAGAGAGAGTCCTTGAAGCTATAGATTGTATTGAAAAGCATGCCTACCTTGTTCTCTTCTCCCCTCCAGCCGCTGTTCCTGGCTCAGAAGAGACAATTTATTCTGTAGGCATGCAAAATATGATTGCCATGACCCCACAGACTTTACCCTAACAGGGTCCCAGGGCTGTGGAGTCGGTAAGCCACAGTTGCGACTCCGACTCCGATTCCTGGATTTTATCAGGCTCCGACTCCGGCTCCGACTCCTTCATAAATGGCCAATTCATAACAACAAATTTACTGTTGTAAAATATTAAACATCGTGCTTATTCAGTTTCTCACCATCATATAAGTAATCAGACCACTTAGAGCAAAAACTACATTTATTAGAATACAATTAGAATATAGCAAATAACTTTTATAAACTTTTCTAAACTGTAAGTAAATATGCAATAAACACTTTTATGCAGTTAATAAGAAGAAATCTATAAATTTGTCCTCAGAAAAAGTATTGCCTCTGTCAGATCCTCCTTCATGGATGCCCTCAAATCTGATCTAATTATTTTGAGAGCAGAGAACAACCTCTCTACACTAACTTGTGTTGGTGGCAAAGCAGTAACCACTCGGGCAACATCTCTGACAATGTCAGAATACAGAGGAATCGCTTGTTGCACTGTTATTTTTGATGAACGGTCAAATTTCTCAATTTCTTTTAGTGCACATGAAAAATTCTGCTGAAATGTACTGGCTGTGTTCCTTGATGGGGATGACTCTTCTTCTATGAGGGAATGCTTTGCACGGTCCTTGTGATCCAAATATTTTTCGAAATTAAATTCTTCAGTTGATGATGAGGGTGAAGATGTGGCAGGACGACCAAATTCTTGTTCCTCCAGACTGTTCTGCAACCCTTTCATCCTTACTGCTATTTCAAGCAGAGCTTCTTTTCCTTTACTTAGCTGTTGATCATCTAGAAGAATCCGATGCATTGGGTCTACATAAACAGCTGCCAAAAGAATGTTATTTTGTAATAGTAGCTCCTCTCTCCGTTTCATTGATGTAGCAATGCCACTTGCAATTAACCCTCCTCTTTGGGACAGGCGAAACATCAGGTTCTTCCACTCCTTTAAGAAAATACCTGGAGTTAAGTCCTCTGCTTGTAACTTTTTAGTCACTGTAAATGGGTGCTCTAGCAATTTTTCCAGCTCAGTCACCTGATTCCACTGACTTTCATTTAGCGTCAGTTGAGGGTTAGCCATGTCTACAAGAAAGGTTTTCAGTTCAACCAAGCGCTGAATCATTAAGTAAGTACTGCCCCATCATGTGGCTTGATCAATAATTGCCCCTTTTCCAGCACGTCTCTTCAAAATTGAGTCAACTTTAGGGGTTCTGGCAACAGTTGCCAATTTTCTCACCTTGCCAATCAGTGCAGCAGCATGTCCTTCTTGCAGACTGTCTCTTATAGCCATCTGTAGCGTATGCACAACACAGCGCATGTGATGAATGAAAGAACATATTGACACAGTTTCAACAAGATCATCTAAACTATCATGTTGCTGTTCATCTGAAGCAACTTCAGTTTGCTCCTCAGTTACAATACTGTGTTCCTCTATTTCAAACATTTCTGTGTCTGTGGACCCAGAATGTTCTTCTAGCTGCTGGTCACCATCATTACTCTCATTCATTAGCTTAAAAGTACTTATCATATTTGAAGCATTGTCAGTTACGACAGAAAGAACTTGCTCTTTTTAAAGTTCATAGTCTTGCAGAACCTTTTCCACCAAGACCTGGAGAAACTCACTGGTGTGATGAGCTTTGGTGTCTTTTACTGCCAATGTCTTGGTAACTATTTCATTTTTGTCACAAACAAATCGGACATTGATGGCAAAATAGTTCACTCTGTGACGTGTGCAGGCATCCATTTTAAGAAACAGAAAGCGTCCCTTGAGAGTTTTTTTAAGTTCTTCCTTTTGTTTAAAAGCTTCTTCGATTACTAATTTTCTAATACTCTCTCTCTCCAGAGAAACACCAAGCTTGCGGGCCATTTCCCCATTCAGATACATAAAAGCTGGTCGTGAAAATAATGAAATAGGCACACTATCCTTTACAACAAGCTCTATGATCTGTTTTTTAAATGTATCTACTGTCATTGTCACAGTAACTTTGTCACTGACAAAATATCTTGCAACTGATGGCTGCAAAGTTCTCTGCTCCTTTGTTTGGCTGGAAGAGCTGGGCACTGGTTCATTGGTTTGGATGCAGTCTTTCTCATCCACTGCTTTAAGTACTTCTGGATGAAAGCGCTGTAAATGTCTCTTTAGATTAGAAGCTCTGGTAGGAGCATTTTTATCTTTGCCTGAATATGCACTCATCTTGGCTTCACAGCATTTGTTTTCGTCTGGATCATTTGTCATACACTGACAGACATAATGTTTTCTATCTTGAGTGATGGTGAAATGTTCAAATACAGCTGATTTAATGTGATGCTTCTTTGACATTCTCAGGTTTTTAATTCTGCATTCACAATCCAAATGACAATTGTTTTTCCTAAAAACAATTGTACAAAATTATTGCCAGGTCGTACAACTGATATAGTGGTCAGTAATACTGTTATTATTCCTCATGTACTCACAGTTAACTGATGCAAAGTTTGTTGAAAGGATAATACTTCTTACAGTCTTCCTCTTCTGAGTAGCAGGCAGCTGTGAGATGCTTGGAAGACGCACACCTAGTATGATCTAGTCTAGAGGAGGAGCTTTACTACTAAGAATTTGCAACACATTTTCACTTTCAGTTTCATACATTGTAAGTAGGGGGGTTGGGGCTGCATGAGGTTAACCAAGTATAAGATTAGATAAGGGCAGTGGAGAACAGTGACACACAAGAAGTAAGAAATGTCTCTATCTCCAGCAGAACTGCTTATCACTGTTGTTCATAGTTTGATAGAACATATATATTTGAGTAACATTTATAAAATTCATATGAAAGTTCAATTATGAAATATGAATACATTTTTTTTAAAGCTGGAGTCGGAGTCGGTACATTTCTACCGACTCCGACTCCAACCAAAACTAACTCCGACTCCGACTCCACGACTCCGACTCCACAGCCCTGCAGGGTCCTATAAAACATAAATGCTTCTGGAGACCAGGGGGCCATACCGTGATGGTCACCCCTCCATACCAGTGGGCCATACCCGAGATGGTTACCCCCTCCACACCAGGGGGCCATACACAAGATGGTTACCCCCTCCACACCAGGGAGACATACCTGAGATGATTATCCCTCAAATCCAGGGTGCCATACCTGAAATGGTTACCCTTCCAAACCCAGGGGGGGTCATACTGTGATGAACACCCCCCAAACCAGAGGTCCATGCTTGATATGGTTACCCCTACTGACCAATTTATAAATAACTTCAAGGACCCACTAAAAGGAAAACAAATAACTGTTTTTTTTGTTTTTTAAATTTTTAATTCATGTTCTTATTAAAATAAACATAAAATAAACATCAAAGCATAAATAACATTAACACGCTGGGGGGAGTCCTTGAAGCTCCCAAATCTGGTGATTACCAGACATAAAATGTACCAACAATTACTCCCAGCCGTTACCCCACTAGCTCGAGAGCACCATAGCCACAAGGGTCCCAATGTTCACTTGAATTTCCTGGGGATCCGACAAACCCTTGCCAAAACTCCCCTCCACCTTTCACCAGATCCAGAACCATATTAAAGTCCAAAAGGAGGAAACCATATCCCATTGGATCCCCAAGACCATATTTAACCAACTTCAAGGACCCCTCCAACCGCACAAAATGTGGGATAAGTAAGGGTGAAAACCATGCAGGTTTACAACCAAGGTATACAACAGGTTAATAATGGAAAATATCCCATCGTAAGGTCCAGAAATAGACAGAGATGGGCAATGCTGTGTTATATGCTGTAACAATAAAAGAGAAGCCGCCTGTTCCTCTACAGCAGTTACAGACAGACTCTAATCACCAGCTGCGCATAAATGGTAAGAAATATGTAGGTCTAATATAAGCTGCCTGCAGCCATAGGTGTGTGAGCAGAAAACTGCAAGTTCTGTATCCCAGTCAGTCACTCTACTACATACAATTACAATAGACGAGAGACAGGGCTGAAAACTGGGCCCATGATGTGTCCTCCAGAGCAATGTGCAGCCTCACACTAGGAGTGCCCACTCACTGCCCGCCATGTGCGGAGTTATTAGTGCCCACTCACTGCCCGCCATGTGCGGAGTTATTAGTGCCCACTCACTGCCCGCCATGTGCTGATTTATTAGTGCCCACTCACTGCCGGCCATGTGCTGAGTTATTAGTGCCCACTCACTGCCCGCCATGTGCGGAGTTATTAGTGCCCACTCACTGCCCGCCATGTGCGGAGTTATTAGTGCCCCCTCACTGCCCGCCATGTGCTGAGTTATTAGTACCCACTCACTGCCCGCCATGTGCTGAGTTATTAGTGCCCACTCAAATGTGCCGAGTTACTCCCCGATTATTTATTTTACACATGATAAAACATAAACCATTCAGGCCTGTGCTCTCCACCATCTTAGGTAATATAAAATAAGCTCTTGGTGGGTATAATCTGATCATGCAACATACAAGGGAGACAATATACAGAAACAGGATGGATATAGCCGGCAGGACAGCATGTAACATAAGAGGACTAAAGGCAGCAATAGCTACAGAAATCAAGCACTAAGCTGGAAGTCATGTCCAGATTATATGTACAGCCAGGAAAACAACCTGGAGATACAGAATGTCTATACCCAGCATGATCCGTGTAGTGCAGAGTGAGGAGTGATATCATGTATACAGACCTGTGGTACAAGTTAAGTATACAGCACAGGAATAGAGCCTTTACACATATACCACCTATAGTGAGTAACCTGGTTACACTGGATCTGCACACCCAGCATCAAAGTATGTAACAGAGATGAGGTCACATACAGATCATCAGACTCCATAACTGGGAAGGGGGATAATCAGCACACAGCAGGGTCAGTATACAGTGCACTGACATGAAGTGCAGCCTCTCATCATCATACATATACCATCCCCCGACTGCTCCTCTCACCAGTGTCTCTAATGCATGTGACTGCCCAGCTCCACCATAGTAATGGCAGACACTGTGTGTCCCTGCTCTGTCCTATCAGACATAAACCCAAAACTCATGAAGACTCTGTATAATACAGGAGTAATGTGGTATATCAGAAATGTCTGCAGGGAGGTCACACAAAAGCTGCCTCTGCAATAAGTGAGGGGACATGGCAGCTACATGAATTTCTGAGGTAATCTTGATCCCAGATATGATGTAGGAGCTGATACTACCCTAGTACACACCACACAATGTCTGAGGTGAATGCAGAGTAGTATATCAAACATGTCTGCAGGGAGGTCACACAGAAGTTGTCTCACAGTCTGTGAGGAAAATGTAGCATGCACATGAGGGACATGGCAGCTACATGAAATGCTGAGGTAATATTGATCCCATACACCATACATAATGTAGGAGCTGATACTACACTAGTACATGATGTCTGAGGTGAATGTGCTCCTATCATCTGTCATGTAAGGTGATAACCCCAGTATTATACTCCCTGAAACTGCAGGCATGCTTCTTCCTGTTCATCCTGTGCATGAAAGAAGAGGGAGAGAGACAGATTTCCTGTTCTATAGAAGCCCCACCCTCCTCACAGTAACCCACCAGGCACAGACATACTGTGCTTCTTACTCTGAAAGCAACATCACTCTTGCTTAAAATCTACACCACTATACCAAAAAAGCTGCAGGAGTAAAGGTCCACCCATCCCCAAATCATGTCCTCCTCCACCTATGGCTCCAGTGGTTTCTTTATCCTCCCATCCATGGAGTCTGTCAGTTTCTTAATCTGTTGATGGTCAACTTTTTAGGGCAGTACCGAATAAAAATGCCCACTAACACTATTCAGAGAGGTATACTATTTTATTTCACCGTAAATCTCCTGTATAAGAAGCGCCTACAAGTTCTCAATAGGCCTGAACACTTTGTACTTCTGGGCCTCCAGGGAAGCGACAGCACTGGAGGATAATGGCTTCCTGTATGCTTCATGTTTGATTCTTCTCAAATCTTTGGCAGTTAATGTGTGTCTTTTTTGTGAACACAATTTTAGTGACCCTGCTGACTGTTTTGAGCAAAACTTTTAATGGTTCTATGATTACGCCAGAAAATCTTAGCAAGTTCAATAGTGCTGCTTCCCTCTATAAGACTTGGGGTCCCGTTACATTTAGCGATGCACCAGCAATTCTGACAACGATACGACCTGGTCAGAATCGCTGGTGCATCGCTAAATGGTCGCTAGTGAGCTGCCAAACAGGCAGATCTCACCAGCGACCCAGCAGCGATAAGCGATCCGTCGGCGGTCACTATTACCTGTCACACCACAGCGATGATGACGACTTCCGCATGCGTCGCTAGTCGGCGCCAGCAGGACGCCGACGAGGAAAAAATGGCCCAGGACATTCGAGCTCGATCAGCGATATCCAGCGGGGGGCCGGTTGCAGGTACGTGTCACACAAAGCGAGATCGCTATAGCGATATCGCTGTTGCATCTCAAAATTGGTAACGCTTTAGCGAGATCGCTATGTGTAAAAGGCCCTTTAGGGTAGGTTGCCACAGTCAGCAAACACTGCGGGTTGGACGCTGTGTACATCCGCAGCGTCCAAATGTTACAGCATAGTGGATGATTTCTTGAAATCCCATGTCCACTATGCGTGCACAGACGCCTCCAGCTTCCCTGCGGAGACGGACATGTGGAACGTCTTTCCAGACTGCAGCATGTCTATTTATGTAGCAGAGACGCTCAGCCTACACTTTCATTAGATGCGATAAAACCACATTATCTTTCTAGTCACATGCTTATTAAGTGCGAGAACACAGCTTAGGCCTGTTTCACACTTCTGTTTTTGACCATCAGTCAAAATCCGCCTTTTTGCAAAAAAAACGGATCCGCCATTTTTTTGGCGGATCCGTTTTTTTCCCCCATTGATTTGCATTACCAGCGGATCTTGATGGATGGCCATCCGTTGGATCCGTTTTTTTGCGGATCCGTCAATTTTTTTGCGTCCGCCGACATGCCTGGACGGACCATGCAATGTTTTTTTTGCTGCAGGATCCGCATAGTGCGCATGCCCGGAGGAATGAACAGAAAAATTCTCTCTTTCCTGGGCTGCGGTTCCTTTAAAATTCTTCATTCATCGGATCCGTCAAAAAAACGGTCCGGTGGCATCCGTTCACAGCAGTTAGCAATGGATCCGCTTTCCGCCATTTTGGCGGATTTTAACTGACACAAGAAAACTGAAGTGTGAAACAGGCCTTACTGAGAATGTTTACTAATTTAAATAATGGTGTACCTTGTTTCAGCTGGAAGTTCACATACACTCCAGCTCTTGTGATTAGCAGCTGATCGCGAGAACTGCCTTGCATGTGACCACCGGAGACAGGGCTGTCTCCGGTCACTAGCCAAGTTCTCACGATCAGCTGATAGCGAGAACTGCAGTGCACGTGACCACCGGGGACCGATTTATCTCCTCCGGTCCCCATCTTCAAGTTCCGCTGTGTTCTGGATATCAGGCTAAGTGGTGGCATCATGCCACCATTCAGCCAAAGGCATCCAGATGCAGCAGAGCTGGACTTGTTGTGGGACAGAATGTATATCTTCTCACAGACAGGTAATAATATTGTTGCTTTTTTATTTTAATTCTCTTCCAGGAGACAAGGGTGTTGGTGGAATAGGCGATGCAGTAAGTATGGTTTAATTAAGATCTATTGAAGGAGTCTGTGTCATTATTTCAATTAAAATACTTTATTCTGTCTGTGTCTTTATTTACCATGCAACTATAGGTTTAGTAATGGATAGGAGTCTTATAGACGCCGCTCCATTACTAAGCCATGGGCTTGATGTCACCTGACAATACAAAGGTGACATCAACCCCACAAATATGAACCCCACTTGCCTCCGCTACAGGGTAAGTGGGAAGAGCCGGATAAAATGCCACAATTGGCACGTCTTTGGATGTGCCAATTGTGGGGCGGCTGCAGGCTGCTATTGGTAGGCTGGTGAGGACCAAATTCCATGGGCCTCCAGCCTGAGAATACCAGGCCGCAGCTGTCTGCTTTTTCCTTAGTGGATTAACAAAAATAGGGGGACCCCACGCTTTTTTTTTGGAGGGGATCCAACTATTTTTGCTAACCATCCAAGGTAAGCAGATTGCTGCGGCCTGGTATTATCAGGCTGGTAAGGTTCATGGATAGTGGATCCTTACCAGCCTGAAATACCAGTCCCAGTAGTCTGCTTTAATCTGGCTGGTTAATGAGCATAGGGGGACACCACACTATTTTTTTAAATTATTATTTATTTATTAAAAAAGGAGAGGACCTCTCTCTGTGCTTTCCTCCACTTCCTGTGTCATGTACTTCCAGCTATGTCACAAGATTCAGCATTATGTACAATAGTACACATGTAAACCACAGAAAGAGGAAAGAAACCTCCAATATTTGAGAAAAAAAAAAAAACAGACAGAGATGCTTAGGCTGGGGTCACACTAACCAACGCAAAATAGGGTCAGTATTTTACAGGCGTAATACGGATGAATGACCCCTAAATAGTGCTCCGTATGTCATCCATGATCAAGGTGCGGTCGCGTATTTTGCGCATGTAAGCATCCGTATGTAATCCGTATGGCGAGATTTTCTCGCAGGCTTGCAAAATGGACATATAATGGAGCCCTATGACAGGGTTTCTAACAGAAACCAAAGAATTGATATAGACACATAGAATGCATATACACACATATATATATATGTATTCTATGTGTATATATCTATTCTTTCGTTTCTTTATTAAACCTGTCAGTGTGAGTTTACTGTATAGCGCACTGAATTGCCGGCTTTGCTAAAAGACACCTGGTGCGTATTTCTCGCAAGTCACACATCTGGTCCGTGTGTAATCCGTATTTTTTGCGCACCCATAGACTTGCATTGGCGTATTACGGGCGTAGCACGCTGACAATCGCAGCATGCTGCGATTAGCACGGACCGTAGAATGCGGATGAGAAATATACGGCTGGTGCGAGGGACCCCATAGAGAATCAATGGTCCGTGTGTAATGCGTGCTTTTAGCGCCTCTCACTCGGCCGTATTCCTCGTTAGTGTGACCCCGGCCTTACTTGTATAAACAGGCCTCAATACAAATGCACTAACGGTGCAGTGGACCCAAGTAAAATGGCAGCTGCACAGGTGCAATAATACCTAATGAAACAGCCAGCCTACAATCAGGGATTGGCCGTGTGGCACACCAGTGAAAAAAAATAATCCGTATGTGGAGTGTTCACACAGGGAATGCAGAGCATATGGTTCACAGCCTCTTAGTAACACCATATAGGTGGGCTGCCCAGTGCTAACTATAATGCATCCCGTGTGAACAGAGGCCACAGTTTACAGAACCATTTGGGCCCAACTGCACCCTGAAAAGATAAAAAGTGCACAAAAACATATCAATATATGTAAGGTATTGGTTAATATTATGGCCTTACCAGCCTGAAATACCAGTCTCAGTAGTCGGCTTTTCTCTGGCTGGTTAATGAGCATAGGGGGACCCCACGCTATTTTTTAAAATTATTATTTATTTATTAAAAGAGGGGACCTCTCTCTGTGCTTTCCTCCACTTAATGTGTCATATACTTCCAGCTATGTCACAAGATTCAGCATTATGTACAATAGTACACATGCGTAGTGAGCTGCGTTCCCACACTTAATACACATGTGACTAGGAAGATAATGTGGTTTTACCGCATCTAATGAAAGTCTATGGGTAATTTACACAGCAGAGCCCGATCGTCTCCGCTACATAAATTGACATGCTATGGTCTGGAAAGACGCACCGCATGTCCATCTCCGCGGGTGAGCCACGGGCATCGGTGCACGCATAGTGGAAATGGGATTTCTTGAAATCCCATCCACTATGCTGTACCATCTGGACGCTGCGGGTTGGACACTGCGGATGTACGCAGCATCCAACCCACAATATATCTGACCGTGGGAACATACCCCAATATATCTGCAAACAGGAAATCACTTTTTTTTCCTCCCAGAAGCCAACTTTCAATTAGCTTTATTTCATGTGACAAAAAAAATGCATGCAATGAAAAAACGCATAAAAAACGCATGCGGAAAAAATGCATGTAAAAACGAATCAAAAACGCAGGTGACCTGCCAGTGACCTCAGATGCAAATTTGGTGCAGATTTCTCCTGTGTCAAATCCTGAGCAAATACTGAGCCATTCCTGATCGTGTGCACATATCCTAAAACATTGTTGCCTTTTCAGTCAGTTAAATCTCTTTTTTGACCCATTTTGCCTGAGGGAAACAAAAACTTCCTAATAATTTTGCACACTTTGACAAAGGGGGATGTCTCCTTATGCGGCACCACTCTCATTACACAGATATATGTCACCTGATCTACTTCAACCAATTTGCATTCACGTTTATACAGCATGGAGTTGGAAAATCTACATAAAAATGGTCAAAAATGGTCAAAATACTCACTTACCTAATAACTCTGCACACAGTATAGAACGTTTGCAAGTTGTAAGCTCATCATCGCAAGTCACAAATACAGATGAAAACAGACTAAACATCCTAATAGATGATCTGGATCAGTGTGCCTTCCTGTAAAATCACATCAGGAAATCCCTTAAATATGGCTCTTATCCACCATACACAGTTCAGCTAATCTCAGTATACATAGAGTCCTAATTTATATATACAGAGGCTGAGTGAGATTATATACAGAGGAAAGTCAAAGCAGCACATTCATGAGGCAGTACGTCACTGCTGACATATATTCGCAAGGAAGGGAATCAGTAGTTTCTTCTTCAGCTTAAATAGCAGATGTGAAGATCTTATTGACCATCTCACTGCATTTAGTATCCATTTCACCATTTCTAAATCAGCACACAGAGGGGAAAAAAGTATTTAGTCAGCCACCAATGATGCAAGTTCTCCCACTTGAAAAGTTGAGAGAGGCCTGTAATTGACATCATAGGTAGGCCACAACTATGAGAGTCAAAATGAGAAAACAAATCCAGAAAATCACCTTGTCTGATTTGGCAAGATTTATTTTTCAAATTATGGTTGAAAATAAGTATTTGGTCATTAACAAAAGTTCATCTCAATAATTTTTTATATATCCTTTGTTGGTCAAACATTTTCTGTAATTCTTCACAAGGTTAGCACACACTGTTGGTGGTATTTGACCCATTCCTCCATGCAGATCTCTACTAGAGCAGTGATGTTTTGAGCCTGTCACTGGGCAACACGGACTTTCAAATCCCTCCAAAGGTTTTTTATAGGGTTGTGATCTGGAGACTGGCTAGACCACTCCAGGACCTTCATATGCTTCTTACGAAGCCACTACTTCATGGCCCTGGCGGTGTGCTTGGGATCATTATCATACTGAAAGACCCATCCACATTTCATCTTCAATGCCCTTGCTGATGGAAGGAGGTTTGCACTCAAAATCTCATGATACATGGCCCCATTCATTCTTTCATGTACAAGGATCAGTCGTCCTGGGCCCTTTGCAGAGAAACAGCCCCAAAGCATGATGTTGCCACCCCCATGATTCACAGTAGGTATGGTGTTCTTTGGGTGCAACTCAGCATTCTGTCTCCTCCAAACATGATGAGTTTTGTTTTTACCAAACAGCTCTACTTTGGTTTCATCAGACCATATAACAATCTACCAATACTCTTCTGTATAATCCAAGTGCTCTCTAGCAAACTTCAGATGGGACTGGATATGTACTGGCTTAATCAGGGGGACACGTCTGGCACTGCAGAATCTGAGTCCCTGGTGGCATATTGTGTTTCTAATGGTAGCCTTTGTTACAGTGGTCCCAACTTTATGCGGGTCATTCACTAGGTCCCCTCATGTGGTTCTGGGATTTTTGCTCACCATTCTTGTGATCTTTTTGACCCCACGGGGTGAGATCTTGCGTGGAGCCCCAGATCGAGGGAGATTATCAGTGGTCTTATATGTCTTCCATTTTCTTATTATTGCTCCCACAGTTGATTTCATCACACCAAGCTGTTTGCCTGTTGCAGATTCAGTCTTCCCAGCCTGGTGCAGGGCTACAATTTTGTTTCTGGTGTCCTTCGACAGCTCTTTGGTCTTCACCATAGTGGAGTTTGGAGTGTGATTGTTTGAGGCTGTGGACAGGCGTATTTTATACTGAAAACAAGTTCAAACAGGTGCCATTACTACTGAGTGGAGTAAAAAGGAGACTCTTAAAGAAGAAGTTACAGGTCTGTGAGAGACAGAAATCTTGCATGTTTTTAGGTGACCAAATACTTATTTTCCACCATAATTTGCAAAATCTTGCCAAATCAGACAAGGTGATTTTCTGGATTTGTTTTCTTATTTTGACTCTCATAGTTGTGGTCTACCTATGATGTCAATTACAGGCCTCTCTCATTTTTTTTAAAAGGGAGAACTTGCACAATTGGTGGCTGACTAAATACTTTTTTCCCCACTGTATGGGTGCATATACTGTAAAATCAGGGAGTGCAATGTGATTAAAAAAAATTGCATTGCACTCTGACCAATGTTATTCAGTGAGGCAGTGTTCATCTGCAAGTTTTTCCTCAGCTGGAATCGGGCTCAGGAGAAAATCACAGCATGCTGTGTATGGCCACATATATCTTATAAGACTAGACAATGCAAGTCAATTGGTGCATGAAAAAACGGACGGCTCGCAGACCATGCGCATGCCGTCCATTTTTTTTTCTCGCACACATCTCAAAGGAATCATGAAATTTCATCAGCCAAGTACAGTAAATTCACAGCCAGAAACCTCAGAATAGAATGGATAGATAGATAGATATTAATAAACTTGCACCCTTTAGTGCCTTTCATGTGGCACACATACCACTGAAGTGGCACTAAAGGGTGTTTAGCCTTGTTTAACCTAATAAAAAATAATTAAACAATTTGAAAAAAAACCGACGTGCCCCCCTATTTTTGGTAACCAGAAAAGGTAAAGGAGACAGCTGTGAGATTATATTATCAGACTGGGAAGGTCCCTGGATATTGTGCTCTTCTTAGCCTAAAAATACCAGCCCTTAGCCACCCCATTCTCATGCTTTGTCTCTCTCTTCCCAATTGCCCTGTTTCATTGGCAATCAAGGTAATGGAGCTTGTGGTTGATGTCAGCTGTGATTTTTCAAAAAGCCCTGGTGTTAGTGTGGCGCCCCTGAGGCTCAGTCGCCACAGAGGTACTGCACCTTCTCCTAAGGTGTGGTGCCCCACCATCCAGGTAAGGTGGGAACTCCTGACCATGCTCCCACACCTGCATTCCACACAATACAGTAGTTCAGCAAAGCCACATTGCGGCTCCATGCTCAGAGGGTAGCAGAGCACCTTTGGTGGCTCCCTGCTTGCAACACTAAACGTGCTGGGAGGTGGGTGGAGTTAGAATACATAAAAGAGTGGGAATGTTTAGGATGACAGGTCAGTCAGCAAGTTAGTCTGACGGGAGGTCAGTCTGAAAGGAGGTCAGCGAGGAGTGAGATCCCTGGAAGAGGGCTGGAGGAAGGAGTGCTGCAGCTGCCTCAGTGATCTGAGCCAGCTGGCACGGGGAAAGGAACAGAAGGAGAAAGACGTAGAACTGAAACCTAAGATTCCATAAGAGAGAGAAAGACAAGTACGGAATGAAGGAGTAAAGAGAACAGAGATGACGTGGGTTAGAGGAAGGACCCTGCCTATAGGTTCTAAGCGCAAGGCCGGGGCCCGGGCCCCGAGGTTGTATGGACACTAATGGTTCTGCAGCAGACACCGGTGGAGTAGTAGGCTGTAAATGCACTACTCCCATCTAAGACTTGGGGCACAACAGCAACACGGATAGAGAGCTGGGACTCAGGAGTAGGGAGTCCCCGAAGCAGGCTACAGCTGTCTGCCGTACAAGTAGAGTTCTTGGGAACATCTGTCAGGAGGTACTCCAGTGTAACTCAGTACTGGGAGTACTTCACACTTAAGGGCGCTACAGAGGAGACATTCAGAAAGGCACATGTTGGCGGAGTGTGGAAGGGAGCATTCCATCTTGCCTGGAGGTTGATTGAGTCTCTGACCCGGAGGACACGGTACGGAGGCAGGCACCTGTGTGTACTACGGACTGTGAGTAAAGCTTTGGAACTACATGCCCTGGTGTCCTCCATTCATTCCTGTGCCCAACACTACACCATCTGAGTGTCACTACATCTACACTGCCCTGGGACTACAGCTCCACCTGTGGGGAGCTTCACCATGTTGGCTGCATCACACCATCAGTCCCAGAGGATCTGCATGCCGCGTCGGCCTAACACCTCACTTGCCGAACACCACAGGTTGCGTCACAAACTATTCATATAAACCATTACATCAACCCCATTACTTGGGCGCCCAGGGCCACGGACCGGGTCACCGCTGCTGTGACACATCCCTCTGACACCGGCCCGGTACCGAGTACCCCACAGCCCTGGGAGGGCGACCCCATTAGTAATGTGGAAAGTGGGACTGTAGAAGGTTCGCAGGGTGATGGCGGAGCTGGGGTAGAGCGTGGGTGGCGTCTCAACAGGGCCCGAAAATGTTTCCAGTATGGGTACCTTAAATTTCTGGTGGCAGCCCTGATTATAATACTCCTGAATAAAAATATCTGCACTACACTATTCCCTTGAATAAATATTGGCTCTTCATTGTCTTTCCTGCACAAAATATGACCCGCACACTGTACCTCTTATGGCACATGCCCTCCACACTGCCCTCTCATTACCTTTCTGGGCGCCATCTTCACACTGTCCACTCACATTGTGTCTGCCTGTACTGCCAAGACTCTATACTGTGCTCCCTCATCACACTCCCCCTTCTTGGCACACTGTCCCCTCCTTGATGTGACCCCACACTGTCCCCCTATGCTGCTCCCTTTCCATACTACCTCCCACACTACCCAGTCTCTTTTCTGTTCCCCTCATATTTTTCTTTCCTCATACTGTCTCCTCACACTATTTCCTTAGTCTTCTGACACCCATCCTCTCCATACTGTTTCTGCATTAAATCTCCCCATAGTGTGTCTGCTCCCATCCCTGTCGCTCCTCATACTGTGTCCGCCTACATTCTCCCCAGTGTCTCTCCTTATAATGTGTAAATTTTTTCCCCCTTTCCCTTAATTTAACAAAATCTTTGGTATCTTCAGCTCCATTGAAGCACTTACCACACCAAACTTCCTACACTTATGCGGCACCGGGTGGTGACGTCAGCAATGTGATCACATAACCTGGTCAAGCTGCTGACGTTGCCTTGACCAGAAAGTGCTGGTGGTCAGGGCTTCAATTGTACTTGTGCCTGAAATACTGGGAATGGTGAACTACACCGTCTCTGGCTGTCGGCTTTACAGATGACTCTGAGACTGGCCGACTCCCACTATGGGGGTGGCAAAATGCAGCAGTCGGAGAGACACATTGGACTGTTACATCAGCTGACCCAATGGTGCCCCCCCACGGACTGCGCCCGGGACAACTGTCCTGCTTGCCTCCCCTAGATTCGCCCCTGGTTTTCAATATTGTGTCAGAGCAGATGCTAAGATGTCAGATTTATGAAGAATATGTAATAATCAGAATGTGGTGTATTGATGAATGTGCCTTAGTTGGGAGTGGGAAAATCTGGGTAAGTTGCTGGTGTCAGAAGAGAAAGGAAGGCTCTGGTCCAACCAGACAAGTTCTTGTCATGGTTTGCTTTATTAGACACTTTAGGATTTAAGGGCACGATGTGATGTGCTTTTAGTTTCTGGGCACTATGTTCAGGGGTTTCTGATAGCAAAGCATGCCATTTTTCATTATTGCATGGTGGCTCAGTGGTTAGTGCACTTGCTTTGCATCACTGGGGTCTTTGGTTCAAATGCCAGCAAGGACAACATCTGCAAGGAGTTCTCACCGTGTTTGTGTGGGTTCTACCTGTTCTATCTGTGTTTGTGTGGGTTTCTCCCTACATTCCAAAGACATACTGATATGGTATTTAGATTGTGAGCCTCCATGGATACTGAGATGCCAATATCTGCAAAGCGCTGTGGAACATGTAAGCATAATAAATAAATTAGTGGTCGGATGGCCCAGGATTGAATTTGCTCTTTGATATACTTGGTTTGCTTTGTGTAAATCTGGTCAAGACCAATTTTGAATGAGAACCCTCCGTGTTGGAGTTAAAGCTCTGTTCATGCCAACCATCTATCCCAGAAGATGGTGATCCCATGAGCTCATTTCACCCTCTGATGCCCTAATAGATCTATTGTAAATGTGGTTCTGGATCTGTTTGGGAAAATGAGATGGACACGTGTATTATTAATCTGTAATATGATTACAATATATGCTCATGCAAAGATAATACCAAGAAGATAATTCCCACGACCTACATCGACTGACCCTCCAGTAACTTCCTCTAAACATTTGCTGTTTTATATCCAGAGCAATGTCACAATAAAAGGTCTCCAATCCGATGTGGCTCTATGCACAAAAGAATAATGCCTCACTATCCAAACATTATGATTCTAATATCATCAGTAATGCAAGAGTTAATAGTGTACACAGACATAAAGCATCAAATCGATGCAGACCGACTTCACGATAGTATTATTGTAATGGGCAATACAAATAACACTGTAATGTAGCCTAGCGCATGGTCCTAGGCCCACTGGGTGAGTGATGGGGCTCACGTGGGGTGTCCTTAGTTACTATTTGTTTGTATGTGTGCAGCTGAGACTAGAAGGGCATGGGAAACTCATATCACTGACATTATAATCATTAACCCTTCACAAGCATGCAGTCCCCGTCGTATAATGGGAAGCAGATGGCGACCTCTTCATGAGTCGTCTGCTGCAGTAATACAAACTCACACGATCGCTGCCAGTAATCTGACAAATGGGTTACATACACTGTGAGGCAGTATAATGTGCGACTGTACAATCTGTGTGTAGGGGTTTGATGTCTGACACTTCTGTCTGAATGCATGATATTATATTTCAGTAATGAGGAATCCAGCACAGAGTACTGACCTTCATGGCTGAGTCCAAGGGACCTCATGGGATAATGTTATAACAAACGGGTCTGCAATGATAAAATAAAGGGGTATTCTCATCATTACGATTTATGGCCTATCCACAAGATATGCCCCACAACATTATTTTTCTAAATTAATGATTGTTCTCAATTATTAATTTAGAAGTCCAGGAAAGCTAAGCAAAAAAAACCTATGTGTAAACTCTAAAGTCCCAATTTAGGGTTTTTACCTATCTGGAGCTGTCATTAGCAGCATACAAACTTGCAAGCAGAAGCCAAGGAGCAATGGATTTTGGGATCTATGGCAATTTGGGCAACCATGCTCTACACTGAACAAGACAAAAATGCCTGTATAAACCCTGTATATCACCCTGTTCCTGTATCTCTTCACACATTCCTCATTGCCTCATTAAGGCTCCAGAGTACAAGTGACTCAAATGCAGAAAACTCGCATGATATAACTCACCCCCTTAGATGATACAAATATTGTGTGGTTGCACAACAGGGAAGGATGTATGATTTCATTTTAAAATTAACAAAACCAAACAAAATAATCCAATTATGCAGAAAGAAACATAAAAAGGCCATTAGTAAGAAAGGAAATTGCAAACCTCTGGAGCTTCAAAGGAATTTAATATAGATGGCAACATGTCACTGGAAACATTGGCACAGCTAAAAAAGAAGTGTTAAAATGAGCACTGCAACACAGTCTAGTAATGTGGCACTGATTATAGAGGGCACTGCTAATGAAGGCATTCTGGCTGTTGCTGTGGTCATTACTTAAAGGGGTTTTCTCACGAACAAAGTAGATTTTATTTAATAAATCTTGAAATAATAATAAGTTACACATTTGGATATGTGTAAAAAAGAATGTCCCTGTGCTGAGATAATCTTATAAATGTGCCCCTGCTGTGTACTGTGTAATTCCTATGTCTGACCGTGCAATTGTAAAGTGCGGAGGGCTGTAGTCATGGGCTAGAGTCTGTTGTGTTCCCACACCCTGATACCCTACAAATAAACGGTGTCCTGATTCTCCTGTGCTATGCGTGTGGTATGTAACAGTAACGTTTTGGTCCCAAGCCTCTTCTGTTTCCAGTTCTTCAACTTCAGGAACCGCCGCACATACATTAGGGGATATCAAATTTAGTTTATAATAAAGAAGTTTATGTAACTGTCCATTTTCATCATATAGAAACATGAAATATTGGGCACAAACTTTTCCATTTTTCCATTTTCAAAGTCCATAGCACAGCTCGTTCTGATGTCCGCTGTTCGCTCGCCCTGAGCTATCCCTTTCCTCTCTGGCATCTCTTACCCCTGAGATACTCCATCCGGCTCTGCAGCTTCCTTGAGTCCCATCCCAACTCCCTTATACGATTCCCCATCCGACTTTCTCTCCTTGGAAGTTACTGAGGCACGCTTCTCATTGCCTCAGTTGGACCATAGGCCCCGGACATTCCAGGAATGTCCACTCCAAGTTTATGGCTGACGTTCTCTTGCTGCAGAACAGCCTGTACTCCTTGTGCCCTCAGACTTCCAACTACTGCTTTCTCTCCATCTAATCACTTAATCTCACTGCACTAACCAGGAAGTGTTCCTCTTGTGAACTGGCCCTGCTCCTCCCATACTGGGGCTGTTCCTGAACACATTAACTGTTTCCATCCTAAACCTGTCTCCTGCCTGAACTAATGGTGCCTTATTGTGCCCACCACTGCACTATACCCAATCCTATCTTATAGCTAAATCTTAACCTATGTCCTATGTACTAATCTCATCCTTCCCCTATATCTATTACATTTATCAGAACACATTGAGTCATCTACCTTTTATAGCAATACATTAGCAGTGCACCTTGGTGCCTATAAGGTTCTATGCAATATAAAACATTTTTTTCATATACACTGGCTATAACAGTTTTTCCAATCAAGGGAGAAGCACATGATGGTCCCAGTCACCCTCTTACACAGGAACATGTTCTGAACATGTCACAGCTCCAGGCAAGGGGGGAAACAAAAGAGTATACAGACAGGACACCACAGGATCACAACTGATCCTTTCTTTGAGTTAAAAATATTTAAAAACAAGTGCAAATGCTGTCCTGTCTGTATACGCTTCCTCTGCCCAGGAGCTGTGGTATGACCAGACCATGTCCCTGTACGGTCAGACACAGCCATTACACGTAACACAGCAGAGGCACATTTATAAGATTATCTCAGCACAGGAACATTTTTTTAACATATCCAATTATGTAGCTTATTATTATAGGCTCAATTGATTAAAATGTACTTTATTCGTAGAATAACCCTTTTAGGGGTGAAACTTTTGTGCCTAAGAGTCTTTTTCAAAGTTGTCATCTCTGCTTTTGGGCCTCTTTTACATAAACACAATATATTTCCTAATAAAATGGTCACCTGTCGCTGCTATTATAAATTCCAATTCCAGCACAAAAAAACATTATGAACCCATAGCAAGGAATAAGTACATTCAATGAGGGATCTGATTAAAAAGTTATTTCCTTTTCCACTTTTTTCAATTAAGATCAAAAATATATTTTAGTAGACGGAAACATTTTACAAATTGTCTTCGGAAATACCCTTATTCTCTTGGGTGAAAACTGGAAAACAGATATACAGTGCCTTGAAAAGTATTCATACCCCATGAACTTTTCCACATTTTTTCACTGTATGAGAACAGATATGCTATAAAATAATGACCATTTTTAATGACTGCTGTATACATAGGACAAATCTTCTCTTGGAGGAAGCTGGCACTAGTAGCTGCCTTGTCAGAAGTAGCAGGAGGTCTGCTGCACTTGGCGCTTACCATCACATGAGCGAGGCTATCTTTAGCAAAAGGCATGTTAGCCCTTTCACAGCACAGATTATGTACAGACACCCGTTAGGAAGAGAAAGACGACACGACCCAAAGGCACCCATGCTTCTTATCATTTTTTATTATGACCAAGCTTCATGTTACTGTTGAAGGGACGGTGTTTGCCGCAGACAAGGAATTATTGGTGAAGCACAGTGACTATTTCCGCGCTCTTTTCCAGTCTGGAATGAGGGAGAGCTCCCAGGATGAAATCCAGTTACACAACTTAGGTGCAATGGGCTTCTTGATAACATTAAGGGTGCTGGACGGTGAGAGGCCTCTTTTGAGCTGTGATGAGATATTGGAATCTGTGGAGTGTGCGGCTTTTTTACAAGTTGAAATCCTAATGAAGCATTTGGTCAATCTGATTGACCCCGACAATTGTCTGGTAATGTATGAAGCTGCTGCCACCTATGGATTGCTAGACCTGTTCCATGAATCTGCCTTGTACATTCGAGATATTTATGAACTTTTGGAAAAAGACATACAGGCCTTGCCCAAAGACCTCATTGAATATATTGACTCTCTTATGCCCAGCACTTTTGTTGCAGTGGGTTCTCACACTCCCACCATAGCGTTCCTTGAGGATCCATCAAGGACAATGTGCTTCCTTAATGAGAGTGATAATCAATGGGTGAGTTTAGGATGCATCCCAGATAATGCCAGCACATTTTTGGCTGGGGTCACCACTCTAAACAATAAAGTTTTTATTGTAGGTGGAGCTCGAGGAGCCAACAAGCAAGTTGTAGAGAGAAGTTTCTGTTATGATCCAGAAAACCACACCTGGAGTGAGTTCTCCAGCCCACATCAGCTCCGCTATGAAGTGACACTTGTAGGACATGAAGGGTATTTATATGCCTTCGGAGGGGAGTACGAGAGGGTTCCTGTGGCTTATGTGGAGAAATATTCTTTATCTTCCCAGAATTGGACCTTTGGGAAGGAGTTACCCCAACCGATGGCAGGTCCTCCTGCTACAAAAGCCATGGGAAGAGTGTTCATCTCTCTCTGGAAGCCACAAGACACAACTATAATCTATGAATATGATACTGACAAAGATGATGTAATTCCTATTTCGTCTATAAAGAGACCACAGAGCTATGGTCATTGCATGGTGGGACACAGAGACAATCTGTACATCATGAGGAATGGCCCTTCTGATGACTTTCTACGCTGCACAATTGAGAACTTTAACCTCTGCACCCAGCAGTGGACAACGCTCTCCGGACAGTACGTTAACAGCAAAGGAGCCCTTTTTACAGCTGTTGTCCGCGGAGACACAGTTTTTACCCTGAATAGGATGATGACCTTGCAGTACAAGATAGACACCTGCAGCTGGAAGCCCATAAAAGAGAAGTCTGGATTTAATAAAGGAGGGACTATGCACACGTTCTTCCTGAGACTTCCCACAGAGATAAAGCTAATGGCCAGCAAATTATATAAAAATCCTCATCAGAGCTTCATATAATTCTTTATTTGTTGCCTTATCTTATTCCTCACATACTTTAATAGTTTATTCATTTAAATATTTCTTCATGCTTCTTGTAGTTATACAACATTAGAATTATGGGATGATTGTATAAATATAGCTCTGTTTAATATAGTGTTACTATGTAGATATCTTGCAATTTAATATCGTGCCATTATTTGTCTTCTCAACTCTGCAGAATTAATTGATCTTCATTTCTATATTTTGAAAGACTTAATTGAGAAACACATGTATGTAATATATTTGGCAATCAAGATTCCACGGCCATGCGTGACAGTCTATCCATCGTCTATGTCTCTCTATCATCCACCTATTTATCATATCACCCCCACACGAAGACTTAGTGCTGAAATTCACGTCAGGGCTGGCGCCATTCCAGCAGGTGAGGACCTCTGATGGGTTGGTGCACCATTATACTTTCCACTATTATTATTATTATCATTGATGTGTTTTCTCTACATTGCTTTTGAACTGTCCTGATAATACCCCAATGGGAATCACATGTACGTATATATGAGATCCTCTCCTGCTGTGCATGATGCCTTTTTACTGCTGTATCTATTGCCCCGACATTTAAGAGTAACTGTCGCTTTAATTTTTATGCAATAATAATGTCAAGCAAGTGATTTTAACAATATTTCAAATATACTTTACAAATTAAATCCAAAAGAAAATCTTTTAAAAACCTTCTCGAAGATGTTTAGCTATGCTGTTTCTCAAGCTTTCTAAGGCAGGAGGCGGAGCCTGCACAGGGTGGGGTGGAGCCTGCACACCATGCACGCTCCTGGCTGAATCCCATGCACTGACAGTGCATCAGCAGGGTACCTAAGTCATAAAGTGCTGCTCTGTTAGTTGTGGGCACACAGCTCCTCTGCCTGAGTTCTGGTTCCTGTGTGCTCAGTGATGTTAGCAGTTTTCTTCATTGTATAGCACTGACACACAGGACAATCAGCTAACAGGGCAGAAGGCACTCAGTGGCAGTGCACTCCTCCTCAGTGTTTACCTCACTGCTCCTTCTGCCTTGTCAGCTGGCTCCTGTGAGCTCAGTAACATCAGTGGTATGAAGACAGGTGCCTCCTATGTGCTCAGTGACATCGGCACTTCTCAGTGTTAATTTGTCAGCTGGTTCCTGTGTTTTCAGTGACATAGGCACTTCTCAGTATTAATTTGTCAGCTGCTGGCTCCTGTGCAGCCTGTGAGTGATGAAAATCCAGAAAATGTGCCTCGGGATGATCCATAGCACTGAGAAGTGCCGATGTCACTGAGCACACAGGAACCAGCTGACAGGCAGAGGAGCAGTGTGCATGGGATTCAGCCAGGATCTGTGCGCTGCGTTGGCTCGCTCTTAGGCCGGAGTCACACTAGACGTATAAAAAAATCGCTCCGTTTTTCACGGATGAGAATCGCACAAATGTTTCATGAACAGTGATCTGTATGTCATCCGTGTGCAATGCAAGGATACGATTTCCTTGCACCAAAGTATCCAAGTGACATCCATATGGCATCTGTACAGCGAGATTTTCTCACCGGCTTGCAAAATGGACATATAATGGGTCCATAGATTCAAATATTCGTGAAAATATATATACAGTCTATATATATGTATATATATATGTCAGTGAGACACATATATATACTGTATATTTATATTTCATACAGAGCTAGATAGCAGAATAAGTGAAAAATCAATTGTTGGCATCTGTAAAATCATTACAGAACCCGACAGGATATGAGACATGGTTTACATACAATACACCATTGCATATCCGTTATTTTTTTATATGTCCCTGACTAATAATGTTAGTATTGTGTGTGTGTTAAATTTTGGAGCTGTAGGTGTTAAATTAAAGGATTAATTAGCGGAAAAAAATGGTGTGGGCTCCCGCCCAATTTTCTCCACCAGAGCGGGCAAGCCAGTGACTGAGGGCAGATATTAATAGCCTAGAGAGTGACCATTGTTTTTGGCCCCCCCTGGCTAAAAAAAATCTGCTCCCAGCCATGGCAGAAAAGGCGCATCTGTAAGATGCGCCAATTCCTGCACTTACCCGCTCTCTTCCCATTGCTCTCTAGTGGGTGGCATATGGGGTAATAAGGGGTTAATGTCACCTTACTATTGTAAGGTGACATTAAGTCTGGTTAATAATGGAGAGGTGTCAATAAGACACCTATCCATTATTAATCCAATAGTATTAAAGGGGTTAATAAAACACACACATTAAGAAAAAAGACTTTTATTGAAATAAACACACATTTTTTCCATTTTTATTTCACTCCCAATCCATTCGAAGCCATCGTTCTCCTTTAAAATCTACAAAGCAGCATATGGGGGCATTTTCACACACTGTCAGTTTACCGCGGATCAGGCGGGGAGTCAGCGCTGCCTAAGAGACGTCAGCGGTAGTCACTGAGGCTGCACAGACTCCCCGCCTGACCTGAGGTGAACTCACCAGCGTGGGAATATGCTCAGAAACTTTCCCACGCTAATCAGTTCATCTCCGGTCAGGCGGGGAGACTGCGCAGGCAGCTTCTCAGTCATTCCTCCATGGTTTACAGCCAGGCCGGTCGCAATAGCACCGGTCCCGATTGTAAACTATTTAACCCCTTCAGATGGATTGCGGCATGGGACTTGACTGTACGGTGAACAGGTATGAGATATTGTTGCTTTTTTATTTTGGATTTTTTACAGGAGAACGATGGCTTCGAATGGATTTGGAGTTTAATAAAGATAGAAAAAATGTGTGTTTATTTCATTAAAAGTCTTTTTTCTTAATGTGTGTGTGTTTTTTTAACCCCTTTCATACTATTGGATTAATAATGGAGAGATGTCTTATTGACACCTCTCCATTATTAACCAAGCTTAATTTCACCTTACAATAGCAAGGTGACATTAACCCCTTATTACCCCATATGCCACCCGCTACAGGGCAATGGGAAGAGAGCTGGTAAGTGCCAGAATTGGCGCATATTACAGATGCGCCTTTTCTCGGGTGGCTGGGGGCCGATTTTTTTTAGCTGGGGGGGCCGAAAAACAATGTTCCCTCTCTTGGCTATTAATTTCTACCCTCAGTCACTGGCTTGCCCTCTCTGGCGGAGAAAATTGGGCGAGAGAGAGGGCGCCATTTCTTTCCATGAATTAATCCTTTAATTTAACACCTACAGCTCCAAAATTTAACCCCTTCACGACCTTTGACGCCACGTAGGCGTCATGACTTTAAAGCCCCCCTGCGGGTCGGGTGACCTAGGTCACTGAAAGGTCACCCGACCCGCAGATACAGGGGGCTTTGTTCTTAACCACAGGGGGCGTGGCTTCGCCCCCACGTGGCTACGATCACTCTGATTGGCTGTTTCACTTTTAACAGCCAATCAGAGCGATAGTAATGTTTCATCAATGAAAATTGATGAAATATTACAATCCAGCCAAGGCCGATGCTGCTGTAGCATCGGACATGGCTGGAGACACCGATTCCACCCCCCCACCAGCGATCGCCCCCCCGCAACTGAATGACAGCGGCGATCTGCCGCCGCTGTCATCATCTGCCCCCCTCCCATTCCCTCTGCTCCCCGCCAGCCTCCGATCCCCCCCTCACCCCCCCGGTACCTCCTGAGTCCCCCCATCCCTCCTGGTGTCCCTCGGGTCCGGATGATGGGCGCCGCCTTCTTGGAAAATGGTGGGCGCATGCGCAGTGCGCCCGCCCGAATCTGCCGGCTGCAGATTCCATTCTTTCATTTTGATCACTCTCACAGTGATCAAAATGAAAGAAAAAGTAAATAAACCCCCCGATTATCACCCCCATAGGTAGGCACAACTAATAAAATAAAAAAAATATTTTTATTTTTCCATTAGGGTTAGGGTTGAAAAGAGGGTTAGGGTTGGAAAGAGGGTTAGGGTTGGAAAGAGGGTTAGGGTTAGGGTTGGAAAGAGGGTTAGGGTTAGGATTGGAAAGAGGGTTAGGGTTGGAAAGAGGGTTAGGGTTGGAAAGAGGGTTAGGGTTGGAATTAGGGTTAAGGTGGAATTAGGGTTAGGGTTGGAATTAGGGTTAGGGTTGGAATTAGGGTTAGAATTAGGGTTAGGATTGGAATTAGGGTTAGCGTTGGAATTAGGGTTAGGCTTGTGGTTAGGGATGTGTTGAGGTTAGGGCTGTGGTTAGGGGTGTGTTGGGGTTAGGGTTGGAGTTAGAATTGTGGGGTTTCCACTGTTTAGGCACATCAGGGGGTCTCCAAACGCGACATGGTGCAACCATTGATTCCAGCCAATTTTGCGTTCAAAAAGTCAAACGGTGATCCCTCCCTTCCAAGCCCCGACGTGTGCCCAAACAGTGGTTTACCCCAACATATGGGGTATCAGCGTACTCAGGAAAAATTGCACAACAACTTTTGGGGACTAATTTCTCCTGTTACCCTTGGGAAAATAAAAAATTGGGGGCTAAAAAATTATTTTTGTGGAAAAAAATGATTTTTTCATTTTCACGTCTCTGCATTATAAACTTCTGTGAAGCACTTGGGGGTTCAAAGTGCTCACAACACATCTTACATACGTTCCTTGGAAGGTCTAGTTTCCAAAATGGGGTCACTTGTGGGGGGTTTCCACTGTTTAGGCACATCAGGGGCTCTGCAAACATAATGACGACCGCAGACTATTCCATCAAAGTCTGCATTTCAAAACATCACTACTTCCATTCCGAGCCCTGACGTGCCCAAACAATGGTTCCCCTCACATATGGGGTACCAGCGTACTCAGGACAAACTGGACAACAACTTTCGGGGTCCAATTTCTCCTGTTACCCTTGTGAAAATAAAAAATTGCGAGCTAAAAAATCATTTTTTGAGGAAAAAAAAATTATTTTTTATTTTCATGGCTCTGCTTTATCATCTTCTGTGAAGCACTTGGGGGTTCAATGTGCTCACCACACATCTAGGCAACTTCCTTATGGGGTCTAGTTTCCAAAATGGGGTCACTTGTGGGGGGTTTCCACAGTTTAGGTACATCAAGGGCTCTGCAAATGTAACATGATGCCCGCAGACCATGCCATCAAAGTCAGCATTTCAAAATGTCACTGCTTCCCTTCCGAGCCCTGACGTGTGCCCAAACAGTGGTTCCCCCCCACATATGGGGTACCAGCGTACTCAGGACAAACTGTACAACAACTTTTGGGGTCCAATTCATCCTGTTACTCTTGTGAAAAAAAATTGCGGGCTAAAAATCTTTTTTTTGAGGAAAAAAAATGATTTTTTATTTTCATGGCTCTGCGTTATAAACTTCTGTGAAGCACTTGGGGGTTCAAGGTGCTCACCACACATCTAGATAAGTTCCTTGGGGGGTCTAGTTTCCAAAATGAGGTCACATGCGGGGGGTTTCTACTGTTTAGGCACACAGGGGCTCTGCAAATGTAACATGACACCCTCAGACCATGCCATCAAAGTCAGCATTTCAAAATGTCACTACCTCCCTGCTGAGCCCCGACGTGTGCCCAAACAGTGGTCCCCCCCCACATATGGGGTACCAGTGTACTCAGGACTAACTGTACAACAACTTTTGGGGTCTAATTTATCCTGGTACCCCTGTGAAAATAAAAAATTGCGGACTAAAAATATTTTTTTTAAGAAAAAAAAAATATTTTTTATTTTCACGGCTCTGCGTTATAAACTTCTGTGAAGCACCTGGGGTTCAAAGTGCTCACTATGCATCTAGATAAGTTCCATAGGGGGTCTAGTTTCCATACTGGGGTCATTTGTGGGGGAGCTCCAAAGTTTAGGCACACAGGGACTCTCCAAACACGACATGGTGTCCGCTAACGATTGGAGCTAATTTTCATTTCAAAAAGTCAAATGGCACTCCTTCCCTTCTGAGCCCTGCCATGCGCCCAAACAGTGGTTCCCCCCCAGATATGGGGTACCAGCGTACTCAGGACAAACTGGACAACAACTTTTGTGGTCCAATTTCTCCTGTTACCCTTGTGAGAATAAAAAATAGCGTGCTAAAAAATCATTTTTGAGGAAAAAAAATGATTTTTTATTTTCACTGCTCTACGTTATAAACTTTTGTGAAGCACTTGGGGGTTCAAAGTGCTCCCTACACATCTAGATAAGTTCCTTAAGGGGTCTAGTTTCCAAAATGGTGTCACTTGTGGGGGAGCTCCAATGTTTAGATAAACAGGGGCTCTCCAAACGCGACATGGTGTCCGATAACGATTGGAGCTAATCTTCCATTCAAAAAGTCAAATGGTGCTCCTTCCCTTCCGGGCCCTGCCGTGCGCCCAAACAGTGGTTTATGACCACATATGAGGTATTGGTGTACTCAGGAGAAATTGTCCAACAAATTTTAGGATCCATTTTATCCTGTTGCCCACGTGAAAATGAAAAAACTGAGGCTAAAAGATAACTTTTGTGAAAAAAAAGTACTTTTTTTTTACGGATCAATTTGTGAAGCACCTGGGGGTTCAAAGTGATCACTATGCATCTAGATAAGTTTCTTGGGGGGTCTAGTTTCCAAAATGGGGTCACTTGTGGGGAAGCTTCAGTGTTTAGGCACACAGCGACTCTCCAAACGCGACATGGCAAGCGCTAAATATTCCAGCATATTTTCCATTCAAAAAGTCAAATGTGCTCCTTCCCTTCCGAGCCCTGCCATGTACCCAAACAGTGGTTTATGACCACATATGAGGTATCGGTGTACTCAGGAGAAATTGCCCAACAAATTTTAGGATCCATTTTATCCTGTAGCCCATGTGAAAATGAAAAAAATTAATGATAAAAGAAAATTTGTGTTGCAAAAAATAAAATGTCCATTTTTTCCTTCCACGTTGCTTTAGTTCCTGTGAAGCATCTGAAGGGTTAATAATCTCCTAGAATGTGGTTTTGAGCACCTTGAGGGGTGCAGTTTTTAGAATGGTGTCACTTTTGGGTATTTTCTGCCATATAGACCCCTCAAAGTGACTTCAAATGTGAGGTGATCCCTAAAAAAAATGGTTTTGTAAATATTGTTGTAAAAATGAGAAATCGCTTGTCAACTTTTAACCCTTATAACTTCCTAACAAAAAAAAATTGTTTCCAAAATTGTGCTGATGCAAAGTAGACATGTGGGAAATGTTATTTAGTAACTATTTTGTGCCACATAACTCTTTGGTTTAACAGAATAAAAATTCAAAATTTGAAAATTGCGAAATTTTCGCCAAATTTCTGATTTTTTCACAAATAAACGCAAAAATTATCGACCTAAGTTTACCACTAACATGAAGCCCAATATGTCACGAAAAAACAATCTCAGAATCGCTAAGATGCGTTGAAGCGTTCCAGAGTTATTACCTCATGAAGGGACACTGGTCAGAATTGCAAAAAATGGCCAGGTCCAGGGGCGTATCTAGGGAGGGGGCAACCGGGGCAAGTGCCCCGGGTGCAGCCGGCAGGGGGCGCAGTCCGGGCCGGAATGCAGCGGTCTGCAGTATCCTCCCTGGCGGCTGCGTTCTGCCGCCCCCTCGGCCTGAGAGTCGGCGGTTCTCTGTGTCAGCTGTCAAGCTGACAGCAGGTGCAGAGAAGGTGCGCGTGCCGGCTCCCAGGGAACAATTGTACTGACGTCTGTATAGACGCCAGTACAATTGCAGCACTGACCGCGCCGGGCCAGAGCGACGTCAGCAGCGTGACATGTCATGTGATCACGCTGCTGACGTCACTCCCCGGCGCCCAGAGTGAACGCTCAGCACTGGTGGTAAGTGTGCTCCAATGTGGAGCTGAAGAAACCACCGAAGATGGGGGGTGTTAATGTGTGGCGATGGGGTTAATGAGTGGGGATGGGGTTAATGTGTGGGGGGTTTAATGAGTGGAGATGAGGTTAATGTGGGGATGGGGATTAATGTGTGGGGGAGTTAAAGAGTGGGGATGGGGTTAATGGATGGGGGTTAATGTGTGGGGATGGGGGTTAATGAGTGGGGGGGTTAATGTGTGGGGATGGGGGTTACTGTGTGGGGGGTAAAGAGTGGGGATGGGGTTAATGTGTGGGGGGTTAATGAGTGGGGATGGGGTTAATGTGTGGGGGGTTAATGAGTGGGGATGGGGGTTAATGTGTGGGGGGTTAATGAGTGGGGATGGGGGTTAATGTGTGGGGGGTAAAGAGTGGGGATGGGGTTAATGAGTGGGGGGTTAATGTGTGGGGATGGGGGTTAATGAGTGGGGGGTTAATGTGTGGGGATGGGGGTTACTGTGTGGGGATGGGGGTTTCTGTATGGAGGGTAAAGAGTGGGGATGGGGTTAATGTGTGGGGGGTTAATGAGTGGGGATGGGGTTAATGTGTGGGGGGTTAATGAGTGGGGATGGGGTTAATGTGTGGGGGGGTTAATGAGTGGGGATGGGGGTTAATGTGTGGGGGGGTTAATGAGTGGGGATGGGGGTTAATGTGTGGGGGGTTAATTAGTGGGGATGGGGGTTAATGTGTGGGGGGTTAATGAGTGGGGATGGGGGTTAATGTGGGGGGGTTAATGAGTGGGGATGGGGTTAATGTGTGGGGATGGGGGTTATTGAGTGGGGATGGAATTAATTTGTGGAGGGTTAATGAGTGGGGGATTTGGAGTGGGAGGGTACATAATGTGTTGGGGGATTTGGGAGTATGGACGGGGGGGTTAATGAGTGGGGATGGAATTAATGAGTAGGGATGGGGGTTATTGCTTGGGGGGTTAATGAGTAGGGATGGGGTTAATATGTGGGGGATTTGGAGTGGGGGGTACATAATGTGTGGGGGGGATTTGGGAGTGGGGATGGGGGTTATTTAATGTGTGGGGGATATGGAGTGGGGATGGGGTTAATGTGTGGGGGATTTGGAGTTGGGGGGGCGCCGAACCAAATTCTTGCCCCGGGTGCCAGGAAGCCTAGATACGCCTCTGGCCAGGTCATTAAGGTCAAAATAGGCTGGGTCATGAAGTGTTTAACACACATACACTACTAACGTTATTAGTGAGGGACATATAAAAAAATAATGGATATGCAATGGTTTACTATATATAAACCATGTCTCATAACCTGTCAGGTTCTGTAATGATTTTACAAAAGCCGACAAATAAGTTTTAACCTATTCTGCTATCTATATCTTTATGAAATATAAATATATATATATGTCTCACTGACATATACATACTGTATATACAGTATATGTACCTATACTATGTGTATACATGTATTCTATCTATTCTATTTTAACCTGTCAGTGTGATTTTACAGTATAGCCACTGAATTGCCGGCTTTTCTAAAGGACACTGGTGCGTATTTCTCGCAAGTCACACTTGTGGTCCATGTGTAATCCGTTCTTTCTCGCCCCCATAGACTTGCATTGGTGAGTCTCGGCCGAGATACTGTGGAAATCGCAGCATGCTGCGATTTCTCTCGCACATATTGTACAGGCGAGAAAAATATGGATAATGGGAGCTGCCCCATAGATTAACATTGGTCCGAGTGCTATACGCTTTTTTTCTCGCATAGTACTCGTCCGTATTTCTCTCTAGTGTGACGCCGGCCTTGCCCTTAAAAAGCTGCATTCAGTGTGCGTGAAAGTGAATACTATTTTGTTTCAGAAACAACACAGAGGAACATCTTCTAGAATGTTGCTGAAAAGTTTTCTTTCAGATTTCATATATAAAGAATACTTGAAAGATTATTAAAATTGCTTGCTTTACATTATCATTGAATAAAAAGACAGTTAAGCTTTAACTTTTTAATCTAACAAAACATTTTTGATACATTTCTCATATTTATGGGCTTATGACCATTTTTCCTCTGTTTGATGTGACATTTATTTTTTGGGTAGCCCCATACTGAGTCCCTGTATTCTTGGTCACTTGGCTTTCTGCTTCATATATACATTCTTTTGTGTATATTCTATGGGGTTTTGTCAGCGTATGTCCTTTATGCTATTATCTATCTATCTATCTATCTATCTATCTATCTTTAAATTGCATCTGCCGATATAACATGTGGCCATCAGGGCTTATACACAGCATTCTATAATGCTGTATATAAGCCCCAAACCTGACATGTAAGAACTGAAAAATAAGTTTTATTTTACTCACCTGCTGGGCGGTCCGGTACGATGGGTGTTGCTGGTCTTGGTCCGGTGCCTCCCATCTTCTTATGATCATGGCAGGAGGACAGCAGTCATAAGAAGATGGGAGGCGCCGGACCAAGACCTGCGACACCCATTGTACCGAATCGCCCCACAGGTGAGTACAGGTACAGACTGGGGCTGAAATTCAGCCCTGGCATTTGAAATCACATAGGCCCATGCTGTCCCAGTCCCCAAGCACCAGATGGGATATATTACCCTGGATTAACGAAAGCAAGACCAATATTTCTAATGACACCAATGGCCTGCTGGGGTAAGTGACTTTGTGCTTCGTCACAACTCTTAACAGTATGGGTGTCTTGAGAACACCGATTCTGTTAACAACATAGCAAACAAGGCAGCTCAAAACCAGACAGGCCCTTCTGGCATTTGCCAGAATTGCCAAATAGCCAGTCCGGCCCTGGGTGAGTATAAGAAAACTTATTTTTCTGTTCTTACAGGTCGGATCGGGGGCTTATCTACAGCATTATAGAATGCTGTGTATAAGCACTGAAAGGTGATGGCCGTATCTTATATCGGCGAAAACTTCTGACAGGTTCCCTTTAACCCTTTAATGACCGGGTCAAATTTTTAAAATCTGACCAGTGTCACTTTATGTAGCAATAACTCTGCAATACTTCAACATATCCCATTGATTTGGAGACTGCTTTTTCGGGCACATTATAGTTTATGATAGTGTTAAATTTAGGTTGCTATGTTTTTATGTTTTGTGTTTATAAAAATATCAGAAATTTGACACAAATTTCAAAAAGTTAGCAATTTTCAAACTTTGAATGATTATCCCTTTAATCCAGATAGTCATACCACACAAAAACATTAATAAATAACATTTCCCTCATTTCTGCTTTACATCAGCACCATTTGTTTGTTAACATTTTAAAAGGTTCAAAAATGAAGCAGTAATTTTTCATTTTTTTCAAGGAAATTTACAAAACTTTTATTAGGGACCAATTCAGCTTTGAAGTGACTTTGGGGGACCTACAGTATATACTCGCGTATAAGCCGAGATTTTCAGCCCATTTTTTTGGGCTAAAAGTCCCCCTCTCGGCTTATAGCGAGTCATATACCAGGGGGTTGGTGGGGGAGGGGGTGTCGGGTCATACTTACCCCCTCCTGGCGTGATCTCTGCAGCCCCCTGCTTCTCCCAGTCTCAGGCTCCTTCCTTCAATGGTTACATGGTACCGCTCATTAAAGCCATGAATATGTGCATATTTATGACTTTAATGAGCGGTACCACATGACCGCTGAAGGAAGGAGCCTGAGACCGGAAGAACAAGAGGGGCTGCAGAGACCGTGCCAGGAGGGGGTAAGTATAAGCTACTGTATATTCACCTGTCCTCGGTCCATGGCTGCGCGCTGTTCTGTTCTCTCCTCCTCCGCATCCTCTGCCTGTGATGTTCAGGTCAGACTGCGCGGTGACGTAGTTAGTGCGCACCGCTCCTTCTGCCTGAACGTCACTGACAGAGGGACCCGGCAGACAGAGCGACGCACAGCCATGGAGCGGGGATCGGTAACTATCGCCAGTGCCGGGGTCCTAAGCCAGCGGTGGCATCAGAACCTGTCACCGCTTGCTCAGGACACTGGCACCGAGCCCCCAGCGACGAGAGGTGAGTATGTCTTTTTTTTTAATTTGCAGCAGCAATATATGGGGGCATAAACTACGGAGCAGCATATAGGGGCATAATTATGGAGCAGCATATGAGGACATAATTTATGGAGCAGAATATGGGGGCATAAACTATGGAGCAGCATATGGGGGCATAAACTATGGAGCAGTATATGGGGGCATAAACTATGGAGTAGCATATGGGGGCATAAACAATGGAGCAGTATATGGGGTGTAATCTATAGAGCAGCATATGGGGGCGTAAACTATGGAGCAGCATATGGGGCATAAACTATGGATCAGCATATGGGGGCATAATCTATGGAGCAGTGTATGGGGGCATAAACTATGGAGCATGTTATGGGGGCATAATCTATGGAGCATCTTATGGGGCAGCATATGGGCCATAATCTATGGAGCATTTTATGGGGGCATAATCTATGGAGCATTTTATGGGAGCATAATCTATGGAATATCTTATGGGGCCATAACCTATATGGGGCATTATTAACCTTTGTGCAGCATTATATGGGGCGTATTTTGTATGGAGCATCTTATAGGGCCATCATGAACTGTATGGAGCATTATATGGGGCTCCTGATTCAATATGGATATTCAAAAACATTTAACCTACTGATGTCTCAATTAATTTTATTTTTATTGATATCTGTTTTTATTTTTGAAATTTACCAGTAGCTGCTGCATTTTCCACCCTAGGCTTATACGCGAGTCGAGTCAATAAGTTTTCCCAGTTTTTTTGTGGCAAATTTAGGGGGGTCGGCTTATACTCGGGTCGGCTTATACACGAGTATATATGGTATATATTGAACCCCCAAAAAAGTGATACCATTTTAAAAACAGCACCCCTCAACATATTAAAAATTGCTTTCAGGTAGTTTATTAACCCTTCAGGTGCTTTTCAGGAATTAATGTAAAGTGACATGACAGGAAGTAAAGAAAAATATTTTTACCACTTAAATGTTTCTAACTTCTGAACAGGCCAAGACTTTAAGGCCATTATTTGGCCATGAATTACCATGGCAAATGACAGAACCACACGAACAAGATCTCAGGGTGCCAATGGGATTAAAGAGGAGCCCCCGCACTCTGCAAACAGTCTAGATGCTGTCGCAGTACTTAAGGGGTTAAACAACCATGGTCAGTGCCAACACTGATCGTGGCTGATGCAGCAAGTTGTCAGCTATAGTGTACAGCTGGCAACTACAGGATTGTCACTTGTTGGAGGATGCTAGTCTATTATATTGCAGGTTAGTTTTAAATCATATTGGTGGTCATTATGGTGTTAAAATGACTTGGGAGAATGCTGCATTAAAAGGTTGTTCTCATTATTAATACTTGACCGTGATTGCTGTAGCCGGCTGTTAGTCTCCTCGCCACCCCCTGATCCTGGCCAATTTCAGTCTCACTGCTCCTTTGACGGCTACTTCATGCAGCAGTATTGGAGAGCACATGGTTTGGGACAGTAGCACAATGCTGCCGCTGGTCCAGTCTGTCAATCAAGCAGGAAGTCACTGCCCCCCAGCAGTCAGGAAGACAGGTGGCTTAGAGAAGCAATGCGCTCCTGTACAGATAGGTCATAAAAGTATTGCTCCTGTCTTAACAAGAGCGAAGCTTATCATTGTATGGTGGTTGACGTTACAATTCAGGAAAATGTCACTGAGCATCAAAATGTAACGCCAGTAGTGCTCATTGCAGTGTCTGAAATGGCTTACGTAGCCCTGTGGATGGTACCGCAGCTTAGCCCAATAAGCTGAATTCCTCAAATGCAACATACAAATGAAAAGTGCCCCATAGTGCAATAATTCTGCATCACCATGATAAGGTGAAAGTAGGCTAAACGTGACTCCTTCTCCAATCCATGGACCCTGATCAAAGGCATCAGACATAATCAGGTATATAAATCTGCAAAACAGCAACAGCAAACAAAAATATATTCAAGAAAGAACCTGGACTTGGTTTTATTTGCAGTCCAGCGCCTGTCGGTAACCCTGGTTGTTTCTTGGTTGGAATTCATTCCTTCAAAAGGGGACAGCCACACAGTTATGGTCATTGCTGTGCTGGGTTCTGTAGAAAAGTGGCTAGTTTGGGGAAGAGGCATATCCGGGGGGGGGGGGCAGCCGGCTGGAGGGGCACAGAGAAGCTACAGTGCGCCAGCTCCCAGTATTCAAATGTACTCACATCTGAGTAAAATTGAAGCTCTGACCACCAGATCAGAGCAACACCAGCACCGTGATCAGGTCATGTGATCGCACTGCTGACGTCACCCGCCAGCACAGAGAGCATTGGTGGTACGTGTTCCACGGTACTGGAGCTGAAGACAAAGATTCAGGGGGTATTTACTACCTAGAGGTGTGTGTTATTACTGTGTGTGTATTTACTGTGTGGGGGGTATTACTGTAGGGGGGTATTTACTCTGTGTATGTGTGTATTTACTGTATGGGTGGCATTACTGTGTGTATGTATTTACTGTATGGGGGGTATTTACTGTGTGTGTGCGGGAGGTATTTACTTTGTGTATGAGGGTATTTACTGCCATGAGGGGAGGTATTTACTGTGTGGGGGAGGTATTTACTGTGCGAGGGCAAAGATGGGACAGGTGCAGGCACAATATGGGGAGCGGGAGAATTTGAAGACACAATATGAGGAGGAAGGGGTGAGATGGGGGCATGTATGGGGGAAGGGTGCAGACACAGCATGTTGAGTGGGGATATGCGTGCGGACACAGTATGAGCAGCAAGGGGAAAATGTATGTGGACACAGAATGGGGAGTGAGGGTGATGGGATGGGTGAGGACACAGTATGGGGAGTCGAAGGGATGTGTGAGGAGACAGTATGGAACGTGAGAGGGTAAATGTATAATGAGGGAGGGGGAAATGTGTGAGGAGACTATTGAGGGGAATAGTGGGAGGAGACAGTATGGGGGAAGAAAAGTGTGAGTGGGCACAAGATAGAGAATAAGTAGTGTGAGGGGTAGCAAGGTGGAAGAGTGGAAGGGCACAGCCTGGAGGGGAAAGCATGCCAAGGAGGGGGAGTGTGGTGAGGGGGCATAGTATAGAGACTGGGCCCTATAGAGGGGACCCAGCATAAAGAGGTAGCCCAGTATGGAAAGGAGGGGGCAGTGTGGAGGGCATGTACCATAAGAGGGATGGTAATACAGTGAGGGGCAATTATTTTTTCAGGGGCTCAGCATACAGCAGATACAGTTAGGACCCCCTGACGAAGGCAGACGCCGAAACGCAAGTCGGGGTCGGGCGCATCCTGGGGATCCTGCATTTATAAGGCACAAGGTACTGGGCACATTGCTGGACATGATTATTTATGGTCTGTAATACTGATACTTGCTATATCCATCATTGAGCCAATATTCATAATACCGGGCATGTCTGGTTCTGACTATGTGAACCCCTGCTGGGGACTATATATGCATATGTAAGGTACAAGTAATTGAGTATATCGTTGGACATGCTTTCTTATACTATTTTATTTGCCATTGTGCACATACGTCTATTACTGGGCATGTCCGATTTCTAATATACTACTTGCTATTCAGCATATATCTTTAATATGGAATTTTTTGATAATAACATATGTTAGTCTTACACAATTGCGTTTTTGAGCTACTTTTTTGAGTATAGTTTACATTTGCACTTGTAGCCTTACCAAAGAAATCCTTTTTCCTTGTGTTTCCATTTTCTTTTCTTTTCGCAATTTTGCACTTTGTACAAATACTGCTTTTTTGCACATAATGATGTTTTTGCTTATTTTATATTGCACAAGCACTTTATATATGTTTGCACATTATATGTAAATATTTATCAGTTTACTAATTATTCCTAGGCTAGTCAAAAATATTTTCTATGATTACATCATATTTTACAAAGCCATATTTTGTGCCTTAAATTAGGTGCAATGTGATCCTCAGTGTTGCCTTCTTTTGGAATTTTGTTCCAACCCTTCCCCCCCCCCCCCCCCTTTTTTACTGATTTTTCTGTTTCTTCTATTTTATTTTTTGATTTTCAATAAATGATGTATTAATCCTACTGAACGTTTCTTTCGGTTTTTCTCGTCGTGCAATTATTTATTATCCAATTGTCCATTGTTGTTTCTATTTGTCCATTGGTGCATTACCTAGGTTGTTTACTATTCATAACTTTATATCAATATACATTTTCTATTTTGATATGCACTTTTGACCTTGGTATTTTCTAACTTTATCTAATATTTGTACAGAGACAACATTTTTCTAATTTTGGTTCTAGACATTACCACAATGAATTTTAAACAGAACAATTCAGATGCAGTTGAAGTTCAGACTTTCAGCTTTCATTTGAGGGTATCCACATTAAAATTGGATGAAGGGTTTACGAGTTTCAGCTCCTTAACATGTGCCACCCTGTTTTTAAAGGGACCAAAAGTAATTGGACAGATTAAATAATTGTAAATAAAATGTTCATTTCTAGTACTTGGTTGAAAACCCTTTGTTGGCAATGACTGCCTGAAGTCTTGAACTCATGGACATCACCAGACGCTGTGTTTCCTCCTTTTTGATGCTCTGCCAGGCCTTCACTGCAGTGGTTTTCAGTTGCTGTTTGTTTGTGGGGCTTTCTGTCTGAAGTTTAGTCTTTAACAAGTGAAATGCATGCTCAATTGGGTTAAGATCAGGTGACTGACTTGGCCATTCAAGAATATTCCACTTCTTTGCTTTAATAAACTCCTGGGTTGCTTTGGCTTTATGTTTTGGGTCATTGTCCATCTGTAGTATGAAACGACGACCAATCAGTTTGGCTGCATTTGGCTGGATCTGAGCACACAGTATGGCTCTGAATACCTCAGAATTCATTCGACTGCTTCTGTCCTGTGTCATATCATCAATAAACACTAGTGACCCTGTGCCACTGGCAGCCATGCATGCCCAAGTCATCACACTGCCTCCACCGTGTTTTACAGATGATGTGGTATGCTTTGGATCATGAGCTGTACCACGCCTTCGCCATACTTTTCTCTTTTCATCATTATGGTAGAGGTTGATCTTGGTTTCATCTGTCCAAAGAATGTTCTTCCAGAACTGTGCTGGCTTTTTTAGATTTTTTTTAGCAAAGTCCAGTCTAGTCTTTTTATTCTTGATGCTTATGAGTGGCTTGCACCGTGCAGTGAACCCTCTGTATTTACTTTCATGCAGTCTTCTCTTTATGGTAGATTTGGATATTGATACGCCTAGCTCCTGGAGAGTGCTGTTCACTTGGTTGGCTGTTGTGAAGTGGTTTCTCTTCACCAAGGAGATTATTCTGCGATCATCCACCACTGTTGTCTTCCGTGGGCGCCCAGGTCTTTTTGCATTGATGAGTTCACCAGTGCTTTCTTTCTTTCTCAGGATGTACCAAACTGTAGATTTTACAATTCTTATGGAACTAATTTATGGACTTCCATGCGCTGCTTGACAAAATACAGGATTCCAATTATGGTGGAAGATTAATCATTTATTCCCAACGCGCTTCGAAGTAAGAACTTCATCTTCCTCAGGGGATGACAAACATGCATGTTTGTCATCCCCTGAGGAAGAAGTAGTTCTTACTTCGAAACGCGTTGGGAATAAATGATTAATCTTCCACCATATTTGGAATCCTGTATTTTGTCAAGCAGCGCATCGAAGTCCATTAGTTCCATAAGAATTGTTATATCAGCGGTCACTTGTTTGACCTTTGGACGTGCAACAGCTGACTACTAATTGTACATGCCTGATCTCTCCTGCAATAGGTGAGTGAATTTCTTTTATATTTTTTAATATTAACCCGGATAAGACCCTATTTGCGCTTTTTTTGTTCCTATAGTGTACTATAATGAAACTGTAGATTTTGCCACTCCTAATGTTGTAGCAATTTCTCGGATGTTTTTTTCTGTTTTTGCAGCTTAAGGATGGCTTGTTTCACCTGCATGGAGAGCTCCTTTGACCGCTGGTTTCCTTCACAGCAAAACCTTCAAAAGCACCACACCTTAAATCAACTCCAGGCCTTTTATCTGCTTAATTGAGAATGACATAACGAAGGGATTGCCCACACCTGTCCATGTAATAGCCTTGGAGTCAATTGTCCAATTACTTTTGGTCCCTTTAAAAACAGGGTGGCACATGTTAAGGAGCTGAAACTCCTAAACCCTTCATCCAATTTTAATGTGGATACCCTCAAATGAAAGCTGAAAGTCTGAACTTCAACTGCATCTGAATTGTTTTGTTTAAAATTCATTGTGGTAATGTCTAGAACCAAAATTAGAAAAATGTTGTCTTTGTCCAAATATATATGGACCTAAGTATATTTTTATTCAAGAGCATTATAATGACACTGCTATCTTTAAGGGCATTGTGTGGGGATGTTCTGCACAAGACTGGAGAACATGCAAGTCAGCTGTGGATGAGAAAACATCATGGGGTCTCGACAAGATGAAGAAAAGAAAAAGAACGATTCCAGAGACAGCGTCATCTATCATGTACTCGGATATAAAATTTTTTTGTGATACTGACTAATTCTCATTTTTATTTATGTTAGGAGCACTAAAAGGGTGGTCCAGGTTTGTGATGAGTCTGCAATCGTTCTATGTGACTGCAGGCTTCTGAACTCTCACAACGCACTGCACACCGTCAGGACTCTCTCGTGCCGTTGATTTGCATACATACAGTCTCGTACCAAGTAGACACGCGTGGCCTCACTACATGAAAATGCATTGAACGAGGCCAGAGACACCTAGCTGGAAGGTAGCGAGAAGTATACAAATCATATACAGTGAAGGAAATAATTAATTGATCCCTTGCTGATTTTGTAAGTTTGCCCACTGACAAAGACATGAACAGTCTATAATTTTAAGGGTAAGTGTCACGCTCACGTCCTGACTGATGGGCATGAGCCAGGGGGTTGTGGCCCCACTGTGCCACAAACCAGACTACCCTGGAAGGGGCGTGACTAAGACAAGTACCTCGATCTTCATTGGAGCCTCTAATGGTGAGGTCAGGCTTGTGCGGCCGGTAGCTGCCAGGTGCCACTCCAGGGTGGTGTCTGGCTGTGGCTGCTGATCTCACTTGGGGAGATGGAACACTGGGACAGGTACGAGTAGTAGATAGGCTGGTGAGCACGGAGGGCACGACTGAGACACAGGCAGGCGGGCACGGCTGAGACACAGGCTGGCAGGCACGGCTTAGACACAAGCAGGCAGGCACAGCTGACACACAGTCAGGTGGGCACGGCTGAGAAACAGGCAGGTGGGCACAACTGAGACACTGGCAGGCGGGCACAGCTGAGACACTGGCAGGTGGGCACGGCTGAGACACTGGCAGGTGGGCACGGCTGAAGCATTGGCAGGCAGGCATGGCTGAGACACAGGCAGGTGGGCAAGGCTGAGACACAGGCAGGCGGGCAAGGCTAAGACACAGGCAGGCAGGAAAGGCTATGACACAGGGGTAAAGACCGACTTGAAAGGCACAGGGACACGGGCAGGAAGGAGTGGTGTATGGAATAGGTAGGGTCCTGTTCACACAGCAGGTGCAGGTACTGGTACTGGCACTGGCAGGAAGGAATGGTGTATGAAGGAACAGGTAGAGGTGTGTTCACACAGGAGGTGAACCGCAAGACTGCGGAGAGGTGCTGCAATTTGCAGCAAGAGGTTCTGCAGCAGCGGAAGTGGGGCACAGGCAGAACTGCAGGAGTGTTGAGCATAAGTAGAGTCGCAAGAGTACAGAGCAGGCAGAGCCGCAATAGTGCGGAGCACAGGCAGAGTCTCAAGAGTACGGAGAAGACAGAGCTGCAAGAATATGGAGCAGGCAGAGCCGCAAGAGTGTGGAGCACAGGCAGAGTCACAAGAGTACGAAGCACAGGCAGAGTCACAAGAGTACGAAGCACAGGCAGAGCCGCAAAAGTATGGAGCAGGCAGAGCCGCAAGAGTGTGGAGCACAGGCAGAGTCACAAGAGTACGGAGCACAGGCAGAGCCGCAAGAGTACGGAGCAGGCAGAGCCGCAAGAGTGTGGAGCATAAGCAGAGCTGCAAGAGTATGGAGCAGGCAGAGCCACAAGAGTGAGGAGCATAGGCAGAGTCACAAGAGTACGGAGCAGACAGAGCTGCAAAGGTATGGAGCAGGCAGAGCGGTAAGAGTGCGGAGCACAGGCAGAGTCACAAGAGTATGGAGCACAGGCAGAGTCGCAAGAGTATGGAGCAGACAGAGCCGCAAGAGTGCGGAGCATAACCAGAGCCGCAAGAGTACGGAGCAGGCAGAGCCAAAGGAGTGCGGAGCACAGGCAGACTGAGAGGACACAAGGATAGACACAGCAGGGAGAGTAGACCAAGAGACAGTGGTAGGACTGAGTACAGACAAGGTAATGGTACGAGACAAGGTACAGGAACAAAGACACAGGGAACAGGATATTCTGCCTCCTGGAGGGTGGCAAGGACAAGTACGAGACAAGGTCAGTAGCAATAGCACAGAGACCAGGATATTCTGCCTCCTGGAGGGCGGACAGACAGGAAGAAGGCAAAGCTAGGAATCAAGCCTCCAGAGAAGACGAAACACAGGACAGGACCTGGCAGCTCAGCAGCATGACCCTAACTGAGTTAAGACATTGCACAGGCAGCTACCACCGGGTGGAGCTGCCCTAAATACTAGAGGTCTCTTGGTATTTGGTCAGGGACACATTAGACAGGTGCACCCTGATTTCATAAGAACCAGAGAGTTCTGGTGCCGCCCCCCATGCACACAGCCAGGAAGCATGCAGAGAGCAGGCAGGAAACAAGAGGCACACAGCATGGAGCCAGCAGCAGACAGAACGCACAGTATGGCCTGGAGCAGTGAGTAAGTTGGTGTGGGGAACAGGAGGCCATGCAGTGATGCTGGCAGGGTTGTTACAGTAGGTTATTTTTAACATTGAGAGATAGAATATCAAATGTATCAAATCATATGTGCTTTGGGTCAAATTGAGTTCTTTCCCCGGGTGCCAGAAAACCTAGATAGACCTCTTGTTTGGGGACAAGATCATCAATGTAAAATCTCAGAAATCATCTTTGAAAATATCTTCATGGATTATTAGACAAATGATCAAACTTTGCGATATACTCGATCTCCCAGTAACATGTTCAGGGGATTCCTCACTATTTTAAATTTGATGTTGTTCACAGTGATGTCATATTACTGTGGTATTACATTCTCCAGCATTAGTTGACCTACATGGTTATAAAGCAAGATGTCATTACGGACAGCAAGTATTTCAAAGCTTGTTGGTCTTGTATTTAGTGAAAATAAAGAACTTATTACAATCTCAAGATACAGCTTAAAATATATTTAGGTTTGAAAACATAAAATGTGCAGTAACTTTGCCAAAACTTGTAAGTTTTGTTGGAAATCAGCAAGGACATGAGTATAGTGGGTACAACAGTTGCAGTCCTGGGCCCAAATGTCCACGTGAGAAGACCAATGCTATTAAAGACCCATGATAGTTGGGGGCCCGTCTATAGATTTGCATTAGGGCCCACAAGTTATATCAATGTTAATCAGGGTTGTAGCTGTGGATCATAAGAAAACCTCCAATGCTCTGATCCCAACCCTGACACTAGCATGGACTCTGAAGTGTAACACTAATAGTATTGACGGGGAGTGTTTCTTTTGTTGCATTGTTCTGTTATACGTAGCTATGGAGGAAGCAGAACGTTTCCATCCAGGTTTTTTTGCACATAGGAAACATGAGGAGCTTCATGTTATACCGCGGCACTGTCCTCATATTATGACCTGTGGGGGGCACTCTACCTATCTCTTGTATTATGATTGTAAATATTCATGTGACCGAAGATTGTGAATAAAGTATCAGCAGATGTCAGTAATATAAGAGAGCAATAATGAAGTCCACCATCCTAATTATTTACTACTAGTCCCCGATCAGTTCATAAACGCTCCCTCTTACAGGAAGCCGAATAAATTAGAGGACATTAAATTAACCAGCCCCAATTAGCCAAAGACAGTGATAGATTAGGGCATTAAGGAGATATATCCAAATTGTTCCTAGCTGCTTCCTGGAACCAATCGTTTTCTGTAACTAATGGTGGGTGCCACAGAGCAAAAATACTTATTCACATAATTCACATTTTCACCACTGAATTAAATGGGTACTTCACAATTCCTAAAAAAAATGCATTGTTCTGCATATCACATGGAAATTCATAGCAAATCTGCAGGTTTTGTTTTACAAAGTTTAAAAAGTTTTAAAATTTGTATTCTCACCTATCCTGGTCCTACGAGGGTAACAATAGACCGTTCCCAAACTAAACTCTGTACGTGGCATCACATGAGACGACTGCAGCCAATCACAGGCTGCAGCAGCCGCGTGAGACATCATCACTGGGGGCTGGGTGTACAGTGGCCGGTTAGTCTGTTGATAGCATGGGACCGACCGCTAGTGGAGGTAAGTATACAGATTTTTTAATTTTGCCTGATCTGCTGTGTCAAATTCTTGACAAAATCTGCACTGTTTGCTGTGGATTTACTACTGCAGGCTTCCCTGTGCCTTTGCCTATATTTACCATGGCATTTTTCTGCTACTTGTGCCATCTGGTCCAGGAGAAGTCCGTGTTCCAAGTTCAGCACAAGACACTAAGAGTTTTGTTCAAACCGTGAACCTTAGAATTTGGGTTCACAAATCCCTAGTAGGGCTTCTTAAAGGTCAGACAATGCTCCCTGGGACTATGGCTATGCAAATTGGCTCTCCTAATGGCAGGTTGGGTTGTCAACTGGACTTTTTATTTTTTCTGGACAACTTATCAAAATATCACAGACAGACAATGTTGGACGGTCGGTAGCCCTGATGGCAAGAAGAGCTCTATCTTTTTGGTGACACCTATTGTTGATAGCTACAGTGGGGCAAAAAAGTATTTAGTCAGTCAGCAATAGTGCAAGTTCCACCACTTAAAAAGATGAGAGGCGTCTGTAATTTACATCATAGGTAGACCTCAACTATGGGAGACAAACTGAGAAAAAAAATCCAGAAAATCACATTGTCTGTTTTTTTTTCCTTTTATTTGCATATTATGGTGGAAAATAAGTATTTGGTCAGAAACAAAATTTCATCTCAATACTTTGTGATATACAGTATCCTTTGTTGGCAATGACAGAGGTCAAACGTTTTCTGTAAGTCTTCACAAGGTTGCCACACACTGTTGTTGGTATGTTGGCCCATTCCTCCATGCAGATCTCCTCTAGAGCAGTGATGTTTTTGGCTTTTCGCTTGGCAACACGGACTTTCAACTCCCTCCAAAGGTTTTCTATAGGGTTGAGATCTGGAGACTGGCTAGGCCACTCCAGGACCTTGAAATGCTTCTTACGAAGCCACTCCTTCGTTACCCTGGCGGTGTGCTTTGGATCATTGTCATGTTGAAAGACCCAGCCACGTTTCATCATCAATGCCCTTGCTGATGGCAGGAGGTTTGCACTCAAAATCTCACGATACATGGCCCATTCATTCTTTCATGTACCCGGATCAGTCGTCCTGGCCCCTTTGCAGAGAAACAGCCCCAAAGCATGATGTTTCCACCACCATGCTTTACAGTAGGTATGGTGTTTGATGGATGCAACTCAGTATTCTTTTTCCTCCAAACACGACAAGTTGTGTTTCTACCAAACAGTTCCAGTTTGGTTTCATCAGACCATAGGACATTCTCCCAAAACTCCTCTGGATCATCCAAATGCTCTCTAGCAAACTTCAGACGGGCCCGGACATGTACAGGCTTAAGCAGTGGGACACGTCTGGCACTGCAGGATCTGAGTCCATGGTGGCGTAGTGTGTTACTTATGGTAGGCCTTGTTACATTGGTCCCAGCTCTCTGCAGTTCATTCACTAGGTCCCCCCGCGTGGTTCTGGGATTTTTGCTCACCGTTCTTGTGATCATTCTGACCCCACGGGGTGGGATTTTGCGTGGAGCACCAGATCGAGGGAGATTATCAGTGGTCTTGTATGTCTTCCATTTTCTAATTATTGCTCCCACAGTTGATTTCTTCACTCCAAGCTGGTTGGCTATTGCAGATTCAGTCTTCCCAGCCTGGTGCAGGGCTACAATTTTGTTTCTGGTGTCCTTTGACAGCTCTTTGGTCTTCACCATAGTGGAGTTTGGAGTCAGACTGTTTGAGGGTGTGCACAGGTGTCTTTTTATACTGATAACAAGTTTAAACAGGTGCCATTACTACAGGTAATGAGTGGAGGAAAGAGGAGACTCTTAAAGAAGAAGTTACAGGTCTGTGAGAGCCAGAAATCTTGATTGCTTGTTTCTGACCAAATACTTATTTTCCACCATAATATGCAAATAAAAGGAAAAAAAAACAGACAATGTGATTTTCTGGATTTTTTTTCTCAGTTTGTCTCCCATAGTTGAGGTCTACCTATGATGTAAATTACAGACGCCTCTCATCTTTTTAAGTGGTGGAACTTGCACTATTGCTGACTGACTAAATACTTTTTTGCCCCACTGTATGTGCCAGTATCAAACTATCACGAATAAAGATAATAACTAAACCAGAGCTGGCTCCAAACGGAAGAAACAACTATAATAGGATTCTTGCCCTTCATCAGTACAGAGGAGGGTACTGCTTACCAGGGTTATTGCACTTTGTTAAGGCTCTTGAGGGGGTACTATTATTTCTTGCAGAAACCATCAGCAAGATTGAAGAGTCTTACTGTCATGTCTAACATACCATACGGTAGATTGACCCAAATTGTTGAGTTTTTTTTAATCACACATGTCACGTAATAGGAACTCGCTGGCTATTGAGGCTTCTTATTGCACCTCAAAGTATCCAAATAAAGGCTTCAGATACGCCTAGAGTATCACAGCTCAGATATTTTAAGAGCAGCTTATGAGAAACACTTAAATGATATAAACATTTACATATTTTCTCTTCTCTCATGACTGCTCTGCTTTGTTCCTTCCAGTCCTAAAGTCATTAAGAGCGCAGATCTCTGCTCAGCGAACCCCATCTGCAGCTACTTGTTCCAGTGATTAATGATGACAAATATGAACATTTCTAAATTTATACTCCGCAAATAATTACTTTACATTCTATCACATTTGCAGACTGACAAGCTGAAATACACAGACACTCAGACATCAATGTAGAATTACTAACATGCACTTAGAAACAGATGCAGTTGCTAAAACACACGTAGTTACATGTAAACCTACCGCTGTACTGTGTTCCTATTTTTTAATGCAGTGCTGGACAGATGTACAAGATACTTAAAGGGATTATTAGGGATTCATGAAAACGTGCCTGCTTTCCTCCAAATACAACACTCATCCATGGGATTTGTCTGGCATTGCATTTTGGCCCCATTTACCTCAATGGTGCTTAACTGAAATTCCAGACAGATCCCATGGACAGGTGTTGGTAAACCCATTTTTTATGGTATATCCAACTTTTTATTGATCTGTTAAAATAAATCCATTATCGGGCATATAAGGGAAAAGGTAACCAGTTGGGAAAACCGCTTTATGGCTTCTGTTACTCATGTCCTGGCTTCAGCACCCAGCCGTGCTCTCTTCTCCTATGGCCAACTCCCTCTGTACTAGTCCGTACCAAATTACTCTGTAAACCCAGCGAGCGTCTCTGAGGTCATTATCCGCTACTCATGTGTGCCTGAGTATTTAAAAATAAGTGTTCCAAGCTACCACGTTAGTCCGGAGTTGGTTTTTTCTTACACCTGCCTAAGCTCCAACCAGGTGTCTAATTATCTCCATCTTTCCTCCTGACTGCCATGCTACATCCAGGATTCTAGATGACCAATTTGTCAAAGCTGTTCTATTTCTGCTGTTTAAGTTGGTACCACATCTCTGTAAGCAAGTTAATAGGTTTCCAATGCAATTCTGCAGTTTAAGTAAATACTACATCTCTGCAAGCAAGTTATCATTTTTACAATACATTTCTGCTCTTTATATGTGTTTCCACTGTCAGTAAACGCTGCGGGTTGGACGCTGCGTACATCCGTAGCTTCCAACCCGCAGCGTCAAGATGTTACAGCATAGTGGATGGGATTTCAAGAAATCCCATGCCCACTATGCGTGCACGGACGCCTCCAGCTTCCCTGCAGAAACACACATGCGGCGCATCTTTCAAGACCGCAGCATGTCAATTTATGTGGCGGAGATGCTCAGTCTCCGCTGTGTACATTACCCAAACACTTTCATTACATGCAGTAAAACCGCATTTTCTTAGTCACATGCGCATTTAGTGAGGGAACGCAGCTTACTACACATGTGTACTAATTTAAATAATGGTGTACCTTGTTTTACCTGGAAGTTCAAGTACACTGCAATTCTTGCAATCGATTAGGTGATCGTGAGAACTGCTGTGCACGTGACCGCCGGGAACGGGGTTATCTCTGGTCACTAGCCAAGTTCTCACAGTAAACTGATCACGAGAACTGCAGTGCACATGACCGCTGGGACCAAGCTATCTCCGGTGATCATCTTCCAGCTAAGCTGTGCTCTGGATGTCAGGCTGAGTGATGGCATAATGCCTCCATTCAGCCAAAGGCATCCCGATGTAGCAGAGCTGGACTCGTCATGGGACAGTATGCATATCTTCTCGGTGGACAGGTAAGAATATTGTTGCTTTTTATTTTAATTCTCTTCCAGGAGACATTGGCTTTGGTAGAATAGGCGATGCAGTAAGTATGGTTTAATTATGATCTATTAAAGGAATCTGTGTCATTATTTCAATTAGTTTAATCTGGCTGTGTCTTTATTTTCCATACAACTATAGGATTAGTAATGGATAGATGTCTTATAGATGATTCTCCATTACTAATCCGTGGGCTTGATGTCACCTGACAATACAAAGGTGACTTCAACCCCACAAATATGAACCCCACTTGCCATGACTACAAGGCAAGTGGGAAGAGCCAAGTAAAGTGCCACAATTGGCGCATCTTTGGATGTGCCAATTGTGGGGCGGCTGTGGGCTGCCAAAATCCATGGGCCTCGCCAGTCTGAGAATACCAGGCTGCAGCTGTCTGCTTTTTCCTTGGCTCATTAGCAAAATTAAGGGGACCCCAAGCTATTTTTAAAAATTGTTTATCAAAAAAAGAGGGGACCTCTCTCTGTGCTTTCCTCCACTTCCTGTGTTGTGTACTTCTGGTTGTGTCACAGAATTCACCATTATGTAAATTAGTACACATGCGTAGTAAGCTGCATTCTTGCACTTAATACGCATGTGACTAAGAAGATAATGCTATTATACCCCATCTAATGATAGTGTATGGGCAATTTACGCAGCTGAGACATTGACATGTGGCAGTCTGGAAAGATGGTGTGTAGGAGAGAGAGCCCCAGAATAAAGGCCAGTCCAGAACTAGGGGGGCTGTCACCCAGGTTCCCAGGGGGTATGTTCCTGGGTGAAGTTGTTACAGGCCGGGACCAACACTTATCCAGAAAAGGTGGGGGTGGGACAAAGAAAGGGGGCGGGGTGACTATAAAGGAGCGCAGGAGACCAGCGGAGGGGACTCGGTGAGGAGAGAGAGGAAGGAGGAGTCTAGGTGGAGCTGGAGAGCGAGAGTGAGTCAGCTAATACCAGACAGACAGGATGGGAGCTCGCCTGACCGGAGGAGAGGACGGTGCCGAGCAGTGCAAGGAGGAGATACGCCGAGACCAGCGGCCGCCACTGCTCTGCTCCACACCACGGCTATGGCCTGTATGCCGAGACCCATGGCTGCCACTGTCCCGCCCCATACTGCGGTTGTGGCCCGTACACCGAGACCCGCGGCCGCCACTTCCTCGCTCCATACCGTGGCTGTGGCCTGTACGCTGAGACCCGTGGCCACCACTGCCCTGCTCCATACCGCGGCTGCGGCCTGTATGCCAAGACCTGCGGCCGCCACTGCCCCGCTCCATACCGCAGTTGCGGCCTGTATGCTGAGACCCGTGGCTGCCACTGCCCCTCTCCAGACCGCGGCTGCTGCCTGTATGCTGAGGCCTGCGACCGCCTTGGCCTAACCTCCCAAAAGGGCAGCTCCAACGGCAGGGAACCAGCCTGGGGCCTACAGTTGTGGCCAAAAGTATTGACAGCCCTGCAATTCTGTCAGATAATACTCAGTTTCTTCCTGAAAATGATTGCAAACACAAATTCTTTGGTATTATTATCTTCATTTAATTTGTCTTAAATGAAAAAACACAAAAGTGAATGAAGCAAAAAGCAAAACATTGATCATTTCACACAAAACTCCAAAAATGGGCCAGACAAAAGTATTGGCACCCTCAGCCTAATACTTGGTTGCACAACCTTTAGCCAAAATAACTGCGACCAACCGCTTCCAGTAACCATCAATGAGTTTCTTACAATGCTCTGCTGGAATTTTAGACCATTCTTCTTTGGCAAACTGCTCCAGGTCCCTGATATTTGAAGGGTGCCTTCTCCAAACTGCCATTTTTAGATCTCTCCACAGGTGTTCTATGGGATTCAGGTCTGGACTCATTGCTGGCCACCTTAGAAGTCTCCAGTGCTTTCTCTCAAACCATTTTCTAGTGCTTTTTGAAGTGTGTTTTGGGTCATTGTCCTGCTGGAAGACCCATGACCTCTGAGGGAGACCTAGCTTTCTCACACTGGGCCCTACATTATGCTGCAAAATTTGTTGGTAGTCTTCTGACTTCATAATGCCATGCACACGGTCCAGCAGTCCAGCGCCAGAAGCAGCAAAGCAACCCCAAAACATCAGGGAACCTCCGCCATGTTTGACTGTAGGGACAGTGTTCTTTTCTTTGAATACCTCTTTTTTTTCTCCTGTAAACTCTATGTTAATGCCTTTGCCCAAAAAGCTCTACTTTTGTCTCATCTGACCAGAGAACATTCTTCCAAAACGTTTTAGGCTTTTTCAGGTAACTTTTGGCAAACTCCAGCCTGGCTTTTTTATGTCTCAGGGTAAGAAGTGGGGTCTTCCTGGGTCTCCTACCATACAGTCCCTTTTCATTCAGACGCCGACGGATAGTACGGGTTGACACTGTTGTACCCTCGGACTGCAGGGCAGCTTGAACTTGTTTGGATGTTAGTCGAGGTTCTTTACCCAACATCCGCACAATCTTGCGTTGAAATCTCTTGCTAATTTTTCTTTTCCGTCCACCTCGGGAGGTTAGCCACAGTGCCATGGGCTTTAAACGTCTTGATGACACTGCGCACGGTAGACACAGGAACTTTCAGGTCTTTGGAGATGGACTTGTAGCCTTGAGATTGCTCATGCTTCCTCACAATTTGGTTTCTCAAATCCTCAGACAGTTCTTTGGTCTTCTTTCTTTTCTCCATGCTCAATGTGGTACACACAAGGACACAGGACAGAGGTTGAGTCAACTTTAATCCATGTCAACTGGCTGCAAGTGTGATTTAGTTATTGCCAACACCTGTTAGGTGCCATAGGTAAGTTACAGGTGCTGTTAATTACACAAATTAGAGAAGCATCACATGATTTTTCAAACAGTGCCAATACTTTTGTCCACCCTCTTTTATATGTTTGGTGTGGAATTATATCCAATTTGGCTTTAGGACAATTCTTTTTGTGTTTTTTCATTTAAGACAAATTAAATGAAGATAATAATACCAATGAATTTGTGTTTGCAATCATTTTCAGGAAGAAACTGAGTATTATCTGACAGAATTGCAGGGGTGTCAATACTTTTGGCCACAACTGTACGTCGCCACCTCAGCACCCGGGCGTGGGACCGACCAAAGCCTACGACAACTCTTCTTCGGCTGGGCCCAGCAGCTGTGACGCCGAACAGACATCTCCCGAACAGCACCTCTGCAGGGCGTCAGAGATTGATAAGTGACACTTCATTAATTATAGTCCAAGGACCCTTAGTCGGCCATATCGCGGTCATGTAGTTACCGACACTTGCCGTACTGGTTGATATCGTCTTATTTGTGTATCTGTGTCTAGCTTCCCTGCATGGAAAATTATTGTCAGCTTTACCGTTTATCCATATAATCTACATATAAAGGTTGAGTTTGCTCTTCTCCGTCTCCAACTCATCACTGCATCCTGTATACCTGGGATCCTATATTTGGCGTAGTCGGCAGGATGAAGTCTCTGAGTGCTAGCGGGGAGGCTGCAGACTAAGGGAGTGAGGGTGGCCCCCGGTCCAGCATATCTTTTGGGGCTATGTTGAATAACCTGCCAAGGTTCACAGGCAGCAATACGATGCTGTGGAGCTGAACGGAGCAAATGCGGGGGTTGTTGCGGATGCACCTGATGACCCCTGACCTGGAGGCCGAGGTGGCCCTGATGGCATTGGACGGGGAAGCCCGGGACTCAAGGCCCTGTTACACATAACGATGTCCCAGCGATCCCACCAACGATCCAACATGGATGGGATCGCTGGGACATCGTTAGGCTGATCGCTGGTGAGCTGTCACATGAACATCCCCTCCAGCGATCAGGACCAGCGAGCAAGCTGGTTTCTAATGTAAACATCGGGTATCCAGGAGCCGCGGCTCTTGGATACCCGCTGTTTACCTTGGAAACCAGCGTACACGCTGGTTTCCAAGGTAAACATTGGGTATCTAAGAGCCGCGCGGCTCCTGGATACCCGCTGTTTACCTTGGAAACCAGCGTCCAGCGTTGCTGGTCTCTTGCTGCCACATGCAGCGATGCGTGCTGGCCAGCGGGAGACCAGCGATCTAAAAATGGCCTGGGCCAATCGAGCACGATCAGCGATACCCGGCAGGGGGCCGGTCGCTGATCCCCGTCACACACAGCGATCTCGCTGGAGAGATCGCTGATGCGTCACAAAATCAGCGATCTCGCCAGCGAGATCGCTGTGTGTGACGGGGCCTTCAGTGATGTTAAGACCCCCTGGACAGAGAAACACTTTCACCAGAGTATTACAGATCATGGAGGAGACCCATGGGGACCCTACTGACGTGAGAGAACTGAGGACCCGACTGTTTAGCCACATGCAGCAGCAGGAGGAGACGATAACGCAATACATGAATGTCTTGCAGGAGCTATATTCAGCCATTGAGCGAAAGGATGGGGTAGGCGTGGGGCCCATTGACATAACCCTACGCGACCGCTTGGTGACCGGACTGAGGGATCCCCTGACAAAGCAGGCCTTGCGGGAGCCGGTACGAGTGAACCCAAGTTTGACCATCTCCGAGATAGGGAGTGAGGCACGTACACGAGAACGGGAGCAAGGGGTGACAGTTCCCGTGGGGACGGCCCGGAGCACCCAAGTCTCCATGAACGCCATTGGTGAACCCCAGTGGGTGGAGGAAATGCGACAAGAGCTGAAGATTATTAGAGGTGAATTAGCTGACGTGAAGAGGAGGGCCGAGGCCACAAGTAACTGGCTGGGGTCGAGCAAGGCAACCCTGAGCCCCTGTGGCCTTCGGATCGGCATGCCTTCACAGTCTTTCACCTGCTTTGATTGTGGAGAAGTGGGTCACTTTGCCCGGGAGTGCCCTTGGCGCGGGAGGTACCCACCCCGCCGGCCATTAAATTAGAGGACTCTGAGTTGGGGGACGCCGCTCAGAGCCAGAACCCACAACACGGGGTGATGGAAGGTCCGAAGATTTAGTCGCATAGTGTCCGCTGATTTGGGCAGAGTTTGAGGGCCGCGCGGTGTGCTACCTGGTGGATGCGGGGTCACAAGTTACAACCATGCCAGAGACCTACTTCCGACAGCACTTCCCTGAAGCCACAAGACCCCAGTGGGGGTCTGTAATCAAGCTACTGGCCGCCAACCAGCTACCAATCCTCGTCGTTGAAGTAGGTTGGATGCAGAACTCGATGAGCGGCAAAGAATTGGTCCGACGGGGCGTGGTCCTGACTCAGGGGGATGCCGGCGATAGACATGCTGTCACCTTGGGCATGAATATCCTAAAGGAGTTCGGCAGCCTTCTCCTCGGTGAGCCAACCCAAGAGACTCTGAAACAGTGGAGCCCCTGCCCCCCCCAAGGGCAGGTCTTCCAACAGCTGCTGCGGGGGGGCATGAGTCCAAGAGGCCTGCAGCTGGGGGTGAGTACAAGGGACCCCTGGACCGTGACTGTGAACTCCACCAAGACCGCGGGGTCCCTGCCAGAGCAGGAGGGGCGAGCGATCTTGGAGCAAAGGCGAGCAGAACTCTCAAGACTAGGGCAAGCCCAAATACAACAGGTGGAAGCCCTCCTGGGCCATTACAAAGAGGTATTCGCTAGCCACGAAGATGATTTCGGCTGCACCATGGCCATTTCGCATGGCATCCCCACCGAGGGGATGGCCCCCATCAGAAAGCGCTATCGGCAGATCCCCCCACAGTTGTACCAAGAGGTAAAGACCCTGTTGGGTCAAATGCTACGGAAGGGGGTTATCCGGGAAAGCCAGAGCCCCTGGGCAGCCCCAATTGTGCTGGCACGGAAAAAGGACGGCACGCTGCGTTTCTGCGTGGACTATCGAAAACTAAACGCCTGCTCCATCAAGGACTCATATCCGCTTCCCCGTATAGAGGAGTCCCTGTCTGCCCTGGGGAAGGCGAAATATTTTTCTACCTTGGACTTGGCCAGTGGATACTGGCAGGTACAGATTTCGGTACAAGATTGTGCAAAAACCGCCTTCATCTTGCCCATGGGGTTGTTCGAATTTAATTGGATGCCTTTCAGACTAGCCAACGCCCCTGGAACCTTCCAGCGATTAATGGAGCGGTGTTTGGGTGACCTAAACTTCGAGGCCACCCTAATATACCTGGATGACATCATCATCTACGCCGCCACTTTTGAGGACCACTTATATCGTCTGGGCCAGGTTCTCGGCCGGCTACAAAAGTACGGGTTGAAAGTGAAGCCCCAGAACACACAGATTGAGTACCTAGGGCATGTTGTCTCCGCCGAGGGCGTGAGACCGTCTCTGGAGAAGGTCGCTGTGATACGGGAGTGGCCTACCCCAGAGACGGTGAAGGATGTACGGGCCTTTCTGGGGCTGGTTGGATATTACCGTCACTTCGTGAAGAACTTCTCCCGCCGAGCCTGAGCCCTGCAGGATCTATTAAAAGGGACCCCGGCCGGTGCCAACAGCTGGAAGATACAATGGCACGAACCGCAGGAGGAAGCTTTCCGAGACCTCAACGCCGCACTCTCGGAGGCCCCGGTGTTGGCTTACGCAGATTTCTCGCAACTGTTTATTCTGCACACCGATGGGAGTTTGCACGGGCTGGGGGCTATGTTGTCCCAGATGCAGGACGATCGCGAGAAGGTGATTGCCTATGGCAGCCAATCACTTCACGACTCCGAACGAAATCCCAACAACTACAGCTCCTTTAAGCTCGAGCTCCTCGCGTTGGTGTGGGCCATGACGGAACGATTCTCGGAGTTCCTAGCAGGTTCCGAGGTGTTGGTGCGAACAGACAACAACCCACTAGCCCACCTCGAAAATGCCAAGTTGGGGGCCCTGGAGCAATGTTGGGTAGCCAGAATGGCCAAATTTAAGTATAAGATCATTTACAAATGAGGGGCAGAGAACGTCCACGCTGATGCCTTGTCCCGAATCCGACACACAGCCCCAAGGTGGAGCCGGGACTAAGAGTTGGAAGGTGAAGAAACACCATTTTCCTCAGGCACCGCCCAAAACAAGGGCGGTTACAGGAGAACAGTCCCGTGCGGGACCCGCCAGGGGCATCCTAGAACAGTCCAGGGACGAATGGATACGTCGGCAACAGGAAGATGAGGAAATCGGCCCCCTGCGCCTATGGGTGACAGCAAAACAGTTGCCCAGTGATGCCCAAAGAAGGACATTTTCTCGGGACATGTTATTAATGCTACGCCAGCGGGAGAGACTGGTGATCAAAGATGGACTGTTGTACCGAAAAGTGGAACTACGCGCAGAGCCAACAGCTACTTGGCAAGTGCAAGTGGTAGTGCCGGGGGCCTAACTGGCTGAAATTGCCCGGGAAGCTGACGAAAAGGGGGCTCATTTTTGGGCACAAAAGACTTTTCAGTGGCTACAGCAGATAGCCTACCATCCCCAGTTACAAACTGAAGTGGAAGAGATTTGCAGAAAATGCCGCCAATGTGAGCTGACCAAACCACCAGAGCAAAGAGCGCCTATACAGACAATAATAAGAAAGGCACCCCTCGAGCTATTAATGATGGACTACCTGACCATTGGTCCAGCCCGCCAGGGGTACGAGCACTGCTTGGTTATGGTGGACCATTTTACCAAATTTGCCGAAGTAACCCCCACCAGAGACCAAACGGTGGAATCTGCGGCCTATGCTATTTGTAAGAACTTTATTCAAGTGTATGGCTGCCCTCAACGTATTCACTCGGATCAGGACGCCTGCTTCCTGGGAAAAGTAATGGAGGAGCTGCATCGTCTGTACGGCATTGACAAATCTCGGACCACACCATACCATCTGCAGGGGAATGGGGCCTGCGAACGATTTAATCGGACCCTAATCGAAATGCTGCATACCCTGGAGGACGACCAAAATACCTGTTGGCCTGAGTACGTCCCTGAGCTGGTCTGGGTATATAACTACCGGGTTCACCAAGTCACCGGCTATACGCCATACTCACTACTCTTCGGCCGAGAAGGAAAGGGGATCACCGAGGTAGAGTTGGACCCAGATGAGGAGCGACCGTTGGCAGGGGTCTCCTCGTGGATCTGAAATTATTATTATTATGCATTTATATAGCGCCATTTATTCCATGGCACTTTACATGTGAAAAGGGGAAATATAGACAAGTATAGTAAACATGTGTAAGACAAGGGACACACAAGTACATAAGGAGAGGGGACCCTGCCCGCGAGGGCTCACAGTCTACAGGGATGGGTGAGGATACAGTAGGAGAGGGTAGAGCAGGTCGTGCTGTGGTTCAGTAGACCGAGGATCATTGCAGGCTGTAGGCTTGTCGGAACAGGTGAGTCTTCAGGTTCTTCTTGAAGGTTTCCGTTGATAGTGAGAGTCTGATTTGTTGCGGCAGGGATGTTGTGAGTTCATTTTCCCCTTCGTCACTGAGGTCTGGTGAACTCCCTATTCTGGTAAAGGAAGGTAATGAGCCTGATTATCAGGCACCTGAGTCTAATGATGATGACTGGCTGAGTGGAGTCACGGACTGGATATAAGGCTGCCGACGCCCTTCTGCCCTGCGGGTGATTTCTCTGTGGACTTCTAGGAAACCAGTCTGATTCCTGCTCCTCTAAAGCTAAGTTTTCTGCTTTGCCTTTTAGCATTTGTGTTTTGTTTTTGTTTGCCTTGCTTTTCTGGATTCTGCCATTCCCTGCTGGGGTGAGCTGATTCTTCTTTTGCCTGTTGCTCTGTCTTCAGAATATTCCTGAGTACTGACATAGTCTTTTTGAAGCCTAGCATCTTCAGGGCCTTTTTCACTGTCAGTCTGTTGGCTCTTATTTTCATAGGGTTTTTCACGGATTGCAGACAGCAGCCTTCCTGTCCTTTCCTATCTAGTTAGCTTGGGCCCCGTCTTTGCTCAGTCTATCTTTCTGTCTGTGTTGTGTTCTTTCTTCTTGCTTCGCCGTCATTGTGTGTGGGGGGCTGCCTTTTGCTTTGGGGTCTGCTCTGGGGCAGTTTAGATTTCCCTTTCTGTCTTTAGGCTATTTAATTCTCCGGCTGTGATCGAGGGGTCTAGGGCACCGTAGGAACCCCCCCCGGCTACTGCTAGTTTTGTTGATAGTTTCAGGGGTCTGCAATCCGATAGCTGCCAACTTCTCTGGTTTTCTGGACTTAGCTAGCATTTCTGTTTTTGCCTCCTACGGTGACTCAATCATAACAGAATCACCCGCCATACCTCAGATCCTAGGGTACTCAATAGCAGGAAAGAATTGTGTTTAAAAAAAAAAAAAAAAAAAAGTGTGTATATTCTTTCCTCTATATCTCTGAGGCCGTAGGGGGAATTTTTTTTTTTTCTCTCAATGGAGATAAAGCAATTGTCTGATCATGTGGAGCAGCTCGCTGCGGAAGTGCGGGGAATTTCCGCCTACCTTGCTCTTTCGCATGCTGTTGAACCAAAGATCCCTACACCTGATGTATTTTTTGGGGATCGATCTAAATTTTTGAGTTTCAAAAATAATTGTAAATTATTTTTTGCCTTGAAGCCTATCTCGTCAGGGAGCTCCGCGCAGCAGGCTAAAATTGTCATCTCTTTGCTCCGTGGCGATCCCCAGGATTAGGCATTTTCTTTGAAACCAGATGATCCTATTCTGACTAATGTGAACGCATTCTTTCAAGCCTTGGGGTTGTTGTATGACGAACCTAATGCTATTGATCAGGCTGAAAAGACCCTGTTGGCATTGAACCAGGGTCGAGATTCTGCAGAGTTGTACTGGCAAAAGTTCCGAAAGTGGGCGGTCCTTACTACCTGGAATGATAATGCCTTGGCTGCTCGGAAGGGTTTGTCAGAAGCCGTAAAAGATACTATGGTGGGATTTCCTGTTCCCTCTGGTCTGGACGATTCTATGTCATTAGCCATTCAGGTTGATCGGCGTTTATGTGAACGCAGGATTGCACGAGAGGTGTTGCCACCGGTAGAACAGACGTCTGAATCTATGCAATGTGATAGAGTTTTGTCTAAGGCGCAACGTCAGGAGTTCAGAAGGCGTAATAAGCTGTGTTTTTTCTGTGGAGATGCCTCGCATATTATTTCTGTTTATCCTAAACGAGAGAAACGCTTTGCACACACGTTTTCTGTTGGTGGTGTTCAACCTAAGTTTCTTCTGGCAATTACTCTGATCTGCTCCCTGTCCACATTTTCCGCCAAGGCTTTTGTGGATTCGGGAGCAGCGCTAAACCTAATGGACTTGGATTTTGCTAAACGTTGTGGATTTCCTATGACACCTCTGCAGACGCCTATCCCTTTGAGGGGGATTGATGCTACTCCTTTGATGAAAAATAAACCTCAGTTTTGGACCCAGGTGGTCATGCGGGTCGCCCCAGACCATCAAGAAAATTGCAGATTTTTGGTGTTACATGGTCTGCATGATGCCGTTGTTCTGGGGTTTCCCTGGTTGCAAATTCATAATCCAGTCTTGGATTGGAAATCTGTGTCTGTGGTGAGTTGGGGTTGTCGGTGTGCTTGTAGTGAGGCTCCGGTTTTTTCCACCTCTCCTCAGTCGCATGATGTTCCTGACTATTTGGCGGACTTTTATGATGTATTTAGTGAGAATGAGTCTGCGTCCTTGCCTCCTCATAGGAGTTATGACTGTGCAATTGAACTGAGCCCAGGGTGTAAATTTCCCAAGGGTCGGCTCTTCAATTTATCTGTACCCGAGCACGAGGCTATGCGGTCCTATATTAAGGAGGCGTTGGAGAAGGGTCATATTAGACCATCCTCTTCACCCTTAGGTGCCGGTTTTTTTTTTGTGGCCAAAAAGGATGGTTCTTTAAGGCCTTGTATTGATTATCGTGCCCTCAACAAAATTACTATTAAATATCAGTATCCGTTACCCCTGATTTCGGATCTATTCTCTAGAGTTAGAGGTGCTTGCTGGTTTACCAAGCTTGACCTCAGGGGGGCATATAATCTTATCCGCATTAAGCAGGGGGATGAATGGAAGACGGCGTTTAATACTCCGGAGGGACATTTTGAGTACCTGGTGATGCCTTTTGGGCTCACTAATGCCCCTTCTGTCTTCCAGTGCTTCATGAACGATATTTTCCGAGACTTTGTTGATAAATTTTTGATTATCTATCTGGATGATATTTTGATCTTCTCCAAGGATTGGGATTCTCATGTGGAACATATTCGGACTGTGTTCCAGATCTTGAGGGAGAATTCCCTGTATGTCAAAGGATCGAAATGCCTTTTTGGAGTACAGAGGATTTCATTTTTGGGATTTATTTTGTCTCCAATAACTATTGAAATGGACCCGGCCAAGGTACAGGCCATTTATGATTGGGTTCAGCCCACTTCTTTGAAGGCCCTCCAGAAGTTTTTGGGTTTTGCTAATTTTTATCGGAAATTTATAGCAAAATTTTCTAGTATTGCCAAGCCATTGACTGATCTGACTAAGAAGGGTGCTGATGTGTTGAATTGGTCTCCGGAGGCTGTTGCTTCCTTTCAGGAGCTGAAGCGAAGATTTACCTCCTCCCCGGTTTTGCGGCAACCTGATGTCTCACTCCCGTTCCAGGTAGAGGTGGATGCTTCTGAGATTGGTGCAGGAGCTGTTTTGTCCCAAAAGGATCCTGTAACATCTAAAATGAATCCCTGTGCTTTCTTTTCCCGAAAGTTCTCTCCATCTGAACGTAACTATGATGTGGGGAATCGGGAACTGTTGGCCATGAAATGGGCATTTGAGGAGTGGAGACATTGGTTGGAGGGAGCTAAACATCAAGTTGTGGTCCTCACTGACCACAAGAATTTGATTTACCTAGAGTCGGCTAAACGCTTGAACCCTAGACAGGCTAGGTGGGCCTTGTTTTTTACACGTTTTGATTTTGTGGTCTCTTTTCTTCCTGGAACTAAGAATGTCAAGGCAGACGCCCTCTCTAGGAGCTTCTTTGCTGATTCTCCTGTGGTGACCAAGCCTGCTACCATCTTAGGCGAAGGGGTAGTTCTTTCTGCCATCTCGCCTGATTTGAGACTTGCTCTGCAAGAGTTCCAGGAGGACAAACCTGAGCGTTGTCCCAGTGGAAAGTTGTATGTTCCTGACCAGTGGAAGAAGAGAATGATGTCTGAAGTTCACTGCTCTGCATTGGCTGGTCATCCAGGTATTTTTGGTACTAGAGATCTGGTGAGTCGCTCTTTTTGGTGGCCCACCTTGTCTCATGATGTCAGGAATTTTGTGCAGTCCTGTGGGACTTGCTCCCGGTCTAAATCTTGTTCTCGCTCTAGTGGGTTTTGATGCCTTTGCCGGTCCCCAGGAGGCCATGGACCCATATTTCAATGGATTTCATCTCTGATATGCCGGTCTCTCAAAGAATGACTGTTATTTGGGTGATTTGTGATAGGTTCTCTAAGATGGTTCATCTTGTACCACTCCCTAAGTTGCCGTCTTCCTCTGAGTTGGTGCCCCTGTTTTTGCAACAGGTGGTTCGCTTGCACGGGATTCCTGAGAACATTGTATCTGACAGAGGAGTTCAGTTTGTGTCTAGATTTTGGAGGACTTTCTGTTCCAAGCTGGGAATTCAGTTGTCCTTCTCCTCTGCTTTTCACCCTCAGACCAATGGGCAGACAGAGAGAACAAACCAGACCTTGGAGTCATATTTGAGATGTTTTATTTCCGCTGATCAGGATGATTGGGTTTCATTTTTGCCCTTGGCCGAATTTGCTTTAAATAATAGAGCTAGTTCTGCCACTTTGATGTCACCTTTTTTTTGTAACTTTGGGTTTCATCCTCGATTTTCTTCAGGGCAGGTGGAGCCTTCTGCCTGCCCAGGTGTTGACACTGTGGTGGAGAGAATGCACCAAATCTGGGACCAAGTGGTGGATAAGTTATCTCTCTCCCAGGAAAAGGCCCAGCGGTTTTCCAATCGACATAGGACCATTGGTCCCCAGTTTAAGATTGGTGATATGGTGTGGTTATCATCAAAAGATATTGCTATGAAGGTGGCTTCTCCTAAGTTTAAGCCTAGATTTATTGGACCTTACAAGATTTTGGAGATTATTAATCCGGTCTCTTTTCGTTTGGCTCTCCCTGTCACATTTAAAATCCATAATGTGTTCCATAAGTCCTTGTTGAAGAGGTTTGTTGAACCAGTTGTTCCTGGGGTGGCACCTCCAGACCCTGTATTGGTTGAAGGTAACATGGAATATGAGGTAGAGAAAATACTGGATTCCCGTCTGGCTAGACGGAGACTCCAGTATTTGGTTAAGTGGAAGGGTTATGGTCAGGAGGATAATTCCTGGGTCTCTGCCTCTGATATTCATGCCAAAAGATTGGTGCGTGCCTTTCATCGGGCTCACCCTGATCGCCCTGGTGGCGTGGTTGAGGGTTCAGTGACCCCTCCTCAAGGGGGAGGTACTGTTGTGAGTTCATTTTCCCCTTCGTCACTGAGGCCTGGTGAACTCCCTATTCTGGTAAAGGAAGGTAATGAGCCTGATTATCAGGCACCTGAGTCTAATGATGATGACTGGCTGAGTGGAGTCACGGACTGGATATAAGGCTGCCGACGCCCTTCTGCCCTGCGGGTGATTTCTCTGTGGACTTCTAGGAAACCAGTCTGATTCCTGCTCCTCTAAAGCTGTTTTCTGCTTTGCCTTTTAGCATTTGTGTTTTGTTTTTGTTTGCCTTGCTTTTCTGGATTCTGCCATTCCCTGCTGGGGTGAGCTGATTCTTCTTTTGCCTGTTGCTCTGTCTTCAGAATATTCCTGAGTACTGACATAGTCTTTTTGAAGCTTAGCGTCTTCAGGGCCTTTTTCACTGTCAGTCTGTTGGCTCTTATTTTCATAGGGTTTTTCACGGATTGCAGACAGCAGCCTTCCTGTCCTTTCCTATCTAGTTAGCTTGGGCCCCGTCTTTGCTCAGTCTATCTTTCTGTCTGTGTTGTGTTCTTTCTTCTTGCTTCGCCGTCATTGTGTGTGGGGGGCTGCCTTTTGCTTTGGGGTCTGCTCTGGGGCAGTTTAGATTTCCCTTTCTGTCTTTAGGCTATTTAATTCTCCGGCTGTGATCGAGGGGTCTAGGGCATCGTAGGAACCCCCCACGGCTACTGCTAGTTGTGTTGATAGGTTCAGGGGTCTGCAATCCGATAGCTGCCAACTTCTCTGGTTTTCTGGACTTAGCTAGCATTTCTGTTTTTGCCTCCTACGGTGACTCAATCATAACAAGGGAGTTCCAGAGTATGGGGGAAGCACAGGAGAAGTCTTGTATGCGGTTGTGGGAAGAAGAGATAAGGGGGGAGTAAAGAAGGAGATCTTGAGATGATCGAAGGTTGCGTGTGGGTAGGTACCTAGAGACCATGTCACAGATGTATGGAGGAGACAGGTTGTGGATGGCTTTGTATGTCATGGTTAGGGTTTTGAATTGGAGCCTCTGGGCGATAGGAAGCCAGTGAAGGGCCTGGCATAGGGGGGAGGCTGTGGAATAGTGGGGAGACAGGTGGATTAGTCAGGCAGCAGAGTGTAGGATGGACTGGAGCGGAGCCAGAGTGCTAGAGGGGAGGCCAGAGTGTAGGAGGTTGCAGTAGTCAAGGCGGGAGATGATAAGAGCATGCACTAGTGTTTTTGTGGTTTCGTCTTTGAGGAATGAGCGATCCGGGAAATATTTTTGAGTGTGAGGCGGCAGGAGGAGGCGAGGGCTTGGATATGTGGTTTGAATGAGAGCGCAGAGTCGAGGATCAACCCAAGGCACCGAGCGTATGGGACTGGGGAAAGAGAGCAGCCGTTGACATTGATGGATAGGTCTGGTGGAGGGGATGAGTGAGATGGGGGAAAGATGATGAATTCTGTTTTGTCCATGTTCAGTTTGAGAAAGTGAAATCACCGGTATTGTCTGCAGACACTACACAGACTGGTACAGACAAAGAGTTGAGATCTGGAACACCCAGGAAAAGCCCCATCAAATCCCACAGAATTGCAAGACGTAGATTGCGTTCTCGTACAAGAGCGGAGCCACGAAAACAAATTAGAGCATCGGTGGGAGGAAGATCCTTACCAAGTACTACGTCAAATAAGTCCAGAGGGGCCTGTATGAGATTCAGTCTGAAAAAGAAGGGGACCAACTCGTCTGAACAGTACATCGCAACATGCTGCATCCCTGTATATCCGCGGATCCCGAACGGTTCGAGGCCCCTCTTGAGGCCCTAGTTCCTACACCAACAGTTTGGGATGATGAAGATGAGAACTACCCGACAGCAAGGGCTGGCACACCCAGGGCCAATGCCCCTGTGACCACGGCTATCCAGCCACCTTCCATCACCCCAGACGACTCCACCACACCAACCGAACTGCGATGCTCCGAGCGGTCTACAGCAGGAAAAACCCCTGAACGATATGAACAAGATCAGTTCATATGGCAGAAACTACTTCAGCACCAAGGCCGGAGCATGAACCCCCCAAAACCCTCGCCCGAGGACTGGCGAGCAAAAAGGATGGGTGAGTGTAGGAGAGAGAGACCCAGAATAAAGGCACGCTGTGTAGTTGGGCCGGAACTAGGGAGGCTGTCACCCAGATTCCCAGGGGCTATGTTCCCGGGGGAAGTAGTTACAAGCCGAGACCAGCACTCATCCAGAAAAGGTGGGGGCGGGACAAAGAAAGGGGGTGGGGTGACTATAAAAGGAGCGTAGGAGACCAGCGGAAGGGACTCTGCGAGGAGAGAGACGAGAGACAGGAAGGAGGAGTCTAGGTGGCGCTGGAGAGCGAGAGTGAGTCAGCTCCTTCCAGACAGACAGGAAGGGAGCGCACCTGACTGGAGGAGAGGACGGTGCCGAGCAGCGTGAGGAGGAGATACGCCGAGAACCACGGCCACCACTGCCCCGCTCCATACCGCGGCTGCGGCCTGTATGCCGAGATCTGCGGCCGCCACTGCCCTGCTTCAGACCGCCTCGGCCTTGCCTCCCAAAGGGACAGCTCCAACAGCGGGGAACAAGCCTGGGGCCTGCGTCGCCCCCTCACACCCGGGCATGGGACCACCTGAAGCCTACGACAACTCTTCTTCAGCTGGGCCCAGCGGCTGAGACGCCGAACAGACATCTCCCGGGCAGCACCTCTGCAGGACGTCAGAGATTGATAAGTGACACTTCGTTAATTATAGTCCAAGCACCCATAGTCGGCCATATCGCTGCCATATAGTTACCGACACTTGCCGTACTGGTTGATATCAGGTTATTTGTGTATCTGTGTCTAGATTCCCTGTGTGGAAAACTATTGTCAGCTTTCCGTTTATCCATATAATCTACATATAAAGGTTGAGTTTGGTCTTACTCCGTCTCCGACTCGTCACTGCATCCTGTGTACCTGTGATCCTACAGGTGCACGCATAGTGGACATGGGATTTCTTGAAATCCCATCCACTCTGTTGTAACATCTGGATGCTGCAGCTGCACGCAGCGTCCAACCTGCAGCGTTTACTGACTGTGTGTACATACCCCAATATATCTGCAAACACTAAATTGCTTTTTTTCCTTCCCAGAAGCCAACTTTCAATTAGCTTTATTTCAAGTGACTAAAAAGCGCATGCAATAAAAAATCGCATAAAAAACACTTGTAAAAAGTGCATCATAAACGAAAGTGACCTGCCAGTGACCTCAGATGCAGATTTGGTGCAGATTTCACCTGCCTCAAATCCTGAACAAATACTGTTCCATTCCTGGTCATGTGCGCATACCCTTAGTTGACCAATACACCACTGCTATCCTGCTATTGACCATATCCCTGCTGCCCATACATGACTGTATATAAATCTCTGCTATTGACCAAATTCCTGCAAAGAGATCTTGTCTCAGATACTAACTATATCCCTGCTGCAAGTTCCAGACTGCATGTACTCTCTAATGTTCCTGTGTGGGACTGCCCTTCAGCAGCTTTCTGCTTCACTTTTGCACTTGTTATACTGCATACTCTAATAAACGTGCTGTGCTTTTCCACTACATCATTGCATCTAGTCCGTGCTGCTCACCCTGCAATGTGCTTTTGACGGTAGCCATTAGCATGGTATTTGTCTACCAAGCCCAAGCACGCAACATGAAGATGGGCGTACTAGCTGGATGTGTGGGCTTTTTCTTTGGAGGCGCTACACCCTTGCAGGCGGCATGATGCTGGTGATTTCGACTGGCCAGGCCTGGATGTTAAACAGCTCAATGAGGGAGACCATTACTTGAAAATAGCCGTTTACTTATCATTAACTTGGTGGTAACTATGTACAATAGATAGCGGGTGCATAACTTCACAAACATTTCCTTTACAATATGGAGCATCTTCACACACATTTCTTCCCTTATCCCTGTTTCCTTGTGGACTGTGTGTCTGCATAAAATTCATGGAGTGTTGTCCATATTTGATCTGTGTCACACATCAAAATTAGGCTACTTTCACACTTCAGTTTTTCTGAATCCGGCAAAAAAGGCATGCGCCGGATCCGGTTTTTTGCCGGATCCGGTGACCATAGGCTTCCATTACCCAAAAATCGGATGACGCCGGATCTGGCATCATCCAGTTTTGTGCCGCAGACAAAAAACGTTACATGTAATGTTTTTTCCAGATGCTGCACCGTCACTTTTTGGACACACCGTCGCAATGCGTTGCCAATGTAAGTCAATGGGGAAAAAATGCATCCGGCGAGACACATTTTAAGAATTTTCGCCGCAGGGTGCCGGATTCTAAAACACTGAAGTGTGAAAGTAGCCTAACCCATACAAGTCTATCAGACTGAAAATAATGAACAGCACACATTGCCATCCATGTACTGTCCGTGATTATCATTGTAATGGTTAGGAGAAGCTTTGCAGTTTATTTCTTTATTTCTTATCATATGTGAAAAATCACTGATGAAACACCGATGGTAAAACGTGACACATGAACCAAACACTACTGAAAATCGGATCCACAGCACTGATGACACTCGGACCGTTCTGAATGAGGCCTAAAGGTAAAAAGCTCACACTGAGTACTTTTTATATTGTATTTTTTTTTTTACATTTTTTGTGCTAACATTTTATGCCAATTTTGTGAGCATGAGAAGAATGCCTTGTATAAAAGAATATAAAAATGTAATTTGCTGCATTCTTTGATCCAGATGGATCCTTCTATGTAGCAGTGGCTGTAGGTCATTTGCCAAAAGATTATTTATTGTTAAACTGGTGTTAGCAGTCATAGCAATGAAGGGAATTACTCCTTTAGAAGATGTGTAATATGCGATGTGTCTGAATGAGTTTTTTTTCCTTGTTTGTTTAGTTGTTTTGTTAGTTTACTGTTACTTGAAGAATATAAAACTTTTCTTGCCCTGTATTTTTTACTATCTTAGATAATGTACACTCATTGCAAATTGTGCATATTTACTACGGACAGCCTTTGTATTGCTGAAAAATAAGAAAAATATTCTATGTCTTTTAGGGTAAAGGTAAAATAACCTGACCGTCGCCTCACATGCTTGACTCAGCTGGGAAATTGAACCCATGTAAACCTAGACTGGCTAGGAACAATCAGAGCATTGCAGGATTAGGTTTAGGGACAATTCTATGGGACTGGGGATGATCTGTGACACAGAAGATGATTCTCATTCTTCTCCTCTGGGGCATTGAAAAAATACTTCCCATACAAGGCGTTTGGCACAGGCCCAGCCTGTCCAGACCAGTAGAACAGCACTGCCCCACTTGCAGGATGATGGAACAGGAGACTATAGACAGTGAGAGGGGAACCGGGGACGGAGACATCAGGCAGGACAATGAGGCATCCCAGCTACAGACAGGACAAAAATCCAAGGTTTTCTTCATATTATTTACAAGAGACAACCGAGTAGTAGACATTTAAGATCTGTGGTGACCACAGTGACTGAAAATCAGTGGAAGCTGGAAACATAAATTCACGCACACCTCACAAGATCAGCTGAGAGGGGGATACAGGGAGGGAGCGCTCTATATCCAGCTGTTGGGAAGAGGCAGCTGTAGTTCTGGTAGCAGAAGTCAACAGGAACTTTGTGCAGATCCCAGAATTACTCAAGATTAAGGAGCGACTGACTGCACCTTTCATCTATCTCCTCTATAGGATCCTGACAAAGAATGTCCTTCTCCAACATCTGGTCCAATGGATTTATAAAAGTGTCACTGTGGATTGGAAAATCCCAGGGTCTTTAAGCATTTAGACCCCCCCAAAAATTTTTCCTCCTCACCAATGCCAGGTGAGAAAATGTTGTCTTTGATCTATATGTACTACTAATATATTATTGCTAAGTATAACTCATTGTGATATCAGGATTCCTTTCTGTAGTTCTGACGGGCACACGCAGTAAAGGGATGTATACTATAAGATGTTAACTATCATGTATGTCATTTCATGGGCTGCATTATTTACACTTTTTCCAAATTTATAATAATAATTATAATAATAATTTTTATTTATATAGCGCCAACATATTCCGCAGCACTTTACAATTAAGCGGGGACATGTACAGACAATAAATTCAATACAAGTTAAGACAATTCAAACAATGACATTAGGAGTGAGGTCCCTGCTCGCAAGCTTACAATCTACAAGGAAATGGGGGGACACAGTAGGTGAGAAATGCTTGTTAATTCAGGTCTGGCAATTATAATAGGGATTTTCATATAAAGCTGCATGATCCGGTCATCAGCCCGTGTGTTTAAGTGCAATAGACAAGTATCAAGTGCAGTTATGTGCATGAAGGGTGTGGAGACAGATGAATAGTAGGGTGCAGATTCAGAATAATATTTGGAAGGAGGGAACAGGGCAAAGTTAGCTTGCTGAGTAGTTGATGTGATAGGCTTCTTTGAAGAGATGGGTTTTCAAAGCGCGCTTGAATAGGTCAGGGCTAGGTATCAGTCTGATCGTCTGGGGAAGTGCATTCCAGAGAGCTGGAGCAGCACGAGAGAAGTCTTGGAGACGGAGGTGCGAGGTTCGGATTACGGGGGATGTTAGTCTTTATAATTTATAATGTAAGTTGCCTTTCTAAGGGGGGACACGTTGTATGCGCATTGTGATAAACCTTCAGGACAGAATGAGAAATATTTATCACATCATGGGTGATAAAACTGTGAAACTGAGCAAAAGTTAACCTTCAATAATTTGCGACCATGGACATGTCTGTGTATAAGTGTTAATGTGGCTGCATGGACCGCGCACAATGTCCTCCAGACAGACAATGTTTACAATGCGTATATGTACAATGCAGATCATCTCCATGGGTCTGTAACGTGTTCTCTTAAATCCCAGAGGAAAAGCGAACAAAACCAAACAAAGGAACAGCACGCACGTAACCACCATGCCAGTCGTAAAGCAGTATTTATTGAAATTTTTATTAAAGCCATAAATATCTTGGCATGTTTTATAAGTTTTGGATAACACTTTACCGAGGAACGAACACTGACATAGGAGAACCCTTGTGCAAAAACAAGATATCGGTCCTTAGCCATCCAATAGCTCATCATAATACCCCATTCCGTCTGCTATGGAGGTAGAAGTAGACCCCTTACTTCCTGGGCCCCTTTGTGGCGGCCCAGGTTGCACCAGTGGTATGTCCGCCCCTGCCTCTACTGTAACCAACATCTACGTTCTTCAAATTAAATGCTCCTCATCACCGCTGGTACCCATGGTTATTTATTGTACTCACTTATATGGCACCATCATATTCCACAGTACATTACAGATATTATCCCTATAATCACAATATAAATTCCGTATCAGTATGTATTTTGAGTGTAGGAGGAAACTGGAGGAAATCCACGCAAACCACTGAGCCACCGTGCTCCCCATAGCAATGGGTTTTAGGACACACAAAGCCCGGTAGGGTCACTTTCTGTGAAGCTTAGCTAAAATAGACAGGGAAGGGGGCCGTTGTGGACTATCATGTGGACAATTATGAAATAGCATGGTATCTTTATAATGTATTATTATGCATTCACTTTTATACCAACAGACAATGTCTCTGATGTTTGGTAAGCCCAGAGCCGTCAGTGCTTCCCATTTCGCTGCTGCCAATGACCGCAGCCTCCATTCAGAATGTAACCTCGTGCTGCTCGGCTGCCGAGGAGCTGGCAAGTCAGGTAAGATGGCTATGGCTATGCAATGGGACCGTACTGTCCGTCAATTACGTGGTTTACATGGGCGCATGGCAGGAATTAACGACAGAGCTGAGAGTTTTCTCCTCTGTAGTCAACTGATTTAAAGTAGTTTTCCACCACTGGACCCCCGCAACTTAGTCAATTCAGGGCCCTTATTCAAGTAAAAACAATCTATACTCACCTCCCGTTCCAGCTATGGTGTTGCTGCAGGGTAACATTGTTACGTCATGTGCCGGTTGCTGTTTGGCTGCAGATCAATATTCCGTCAGATCGGACCTCGGCTCTGTCGAAATATTCAAGGATGCAGCAAAACAGCGGCTGCTCCTCGGCTGCAAACTGCATGTGACAAAACAATTTCGTGTCACCTGTAGGCTATGTGCACATGTTGAGTATTTGCAGCAGGTTTTTCTGCAGCAAAAAAATGGAAGAAAAAATACTATGTAAAATTTGTGCTTTTTTATGCTTTTTATATCTGTTTTTCCCCCCATTCATTTGAATGGGTAAAAAACGCTGCAAAAATGCTGAAGATTTGAAAATACACTTTGAAGTTTTAAATCTGCAAGGAAAAAGTAAGCTGTGTGCATGAGTTTTTAGAAATCGCATTCACTTTGCCGGTGCTGTAAAATGTTGCATTTTCTCTATGGCAAAAACAAGTGGAAAAGACATGGCAAACAGCCAGCGTAAGGTTCCCGACTAGATCTCTATGTCATGTCACGTGGAGAATGGTGACCGTGATGGCATTGCCCTCTGTATACTCAGTGCCCCAATGCAATATCTGTAACAAAGCACCCCACCTACAATTTGTAATACATGCAGAAACATGTAACAAGTAAGGTTTTCAGTAACTCATTTTAAATTAAAATACCTCAGAGAAAATTAGTGCCAAATATAATGTACAAAATATGTCTGGTACAAAAACCGAGCCCCGCTGAGTGCCAAGCATAATATACTGAGATGTCGGATGCCAAGGAAAATGGAGTGATCTGCATGTCAGCTAGAGAAAATTGGCATTGCTCCTTCCAACAATAATATACTCTGCTTATCTGTTGCCAGTAATACAATGCTAATTGATATGGTGACAGCTACACACACCGAGTCCCTATGGCTCTTTGCTAGGAAGTTTAAAGGGGTTGTCCGCTACTTTCGTATTGATAACCTATAACTTAGTAGCAGATTAGTTGGGGTCTGACAGACAGATCAGTGAAGATACTTTGTGTCAGACCCCCATTGACCTTTTTTACAGATATTTCAACAATATCAAAGTGATGGACAACACCACCCTGCAGGACCTCCATAACGATACTGTACATGCATTGTAAATGAAACAGATGCAAATACTCAATGAGCTTGTGGTTGAGTTAATTCTGTTTCTTTTCCGTAAATAGAAAGCATTTTTGCCTTTCAAGCATCAAATAAAATCAGTCACTATGTTGGAAATAAAGAAACATATAGTATGCCAGATCACCAGAAGATGAACGACTCATTGATCCGAGGCATAGAGAAAAAACAACAAGGGTCCAGAATGGTGGGAGAAACAACGAGGGCCCAGAAGGGTGGGAGAAACAACGAGGGCCCAGAAGGGTGGGAGAAACAACGAGGGTCCAGAAGGGTGGGAGAAACAACGAGGGTCCAGAAGGGTGAGAGAAACAACAATGGTCCATAAGGGAGGGAAAAAAGTCTCTTGTTCCGTTATTCAAACACCTTAGAAAACTGTTTTGGGACAAATCACAGATATTCAGGCATAATTTTCTACATATTTCGAATGTTATCACATCTGAATTGACACCGAGCGTTTCCAAACAACTGAGATAACAAAAATGTATTTTTTATTTTCGATCTATGATGCACTTTGCTGCTTCCACATTGTAATATAACATAAAAAGTCCATTAATGATCACTGACGAGTTATTATGTGATGGAAAATATCGCCCTCCAATGGTCTAAGAATATATTCAAAGTGATCAGTAAATTAACTCTTGCAGAATGACACAAACTATCTCTCAAGTAACACCAAGGAGAGGCATATAAGTCCACAGAACATGACCAGGGATAGCTATATGTCCCCCTGTGATCCCTGTGCCCCCCAGCTATGTGCCCCCTGTGATTTCTGTGCCCCCCTGTGATCTCTGTTCCCCCTGTGATCTCTCTGCCCCCCAGCTATATATGCCCCCCTGTGATTTCTGTGCCCTTCAGCTATATGCCGCCCTGTGATCTCTGTGCCCCCCAGCTATGTGCACCCCTTTGATCTCTGTGGCTTCCAGCTTTGTGCCCCCCTGTGATCTATGTGTACCTGTGATCCCTGTGCCCCCTGCTATGTACCCCCCTGTGATATCTGTGCTCCCATGTGATCTCTGTGCCCCCTGTGATTTCTGTACCCTCCAGCTATGTGCCCCTCCATGATCTCTGTGCCCCTCAGCTATTTGACCTTCTGTGATCTTTGTTCCCCCCCCCCGTGATCTTTGTGCCACTCCCCGGTGATCTCTGTGCCCCCCGAGCTATATGCCCCTCTGTGAACTTTGTGCCCCCCTGTGATCTTCGTGCCACTCCCCCCGATGATCTCTGTGTCCCCCAGTGATCTATGATCCCCACCCAGTGATCTATGTGCCTCCCCGGTGATGCCTGTCCCCCCATTTCTGTATATCCCCCCTTCCCCAGTGCTGTATATCCCCCCTCCCCCAGTGCTCCCCCAGTGCTGTATATCCCCGCCTCAGGGCTGTATGTGTCCCCAAGTGATATGTATATACCCCAGTGCTGCGTTTACCACAGAAGTACTGTATATCCCCCCGAGTACTGTATATCGTGCCCAGTGCTATATATCCCCCCACCTGTGATGTATATAGCTCCCAGTGCTGTATATAGCCCCCAGTGATGTCTATTCCCCCAGCCTCCCGGTGATGAATATGTCCCAGCATGTCCTGTGATGTCTATGCCCCCCAGCCCCTCTTGTAATTTATATGACCCCAGTGTCTCCTGTGATGCATATACAGCAGTCTCAATGTTTCCTATGTTATGTATGTACAGCAGTCCCAGGGTATCCTATGTGATACATATACAGCAGTCCCAGCTTCTATGTGATGTATATACAGCAGTCCCAGCGTCTCCTGTGTGATGTATATACAGAAGTCCCTGTGTTTCCTATGTAATGTATATACAGCAGTCCCTGCATCTCCTGTGTGATGTATATACAGATGTCTCAGTGTCCTCTATGTGTTATAGATACAGCAGTTTCAGCGTCTCCTATGTGATACATATACAGCAGTCCCAGCTTCTTCTATGTGATGTATAGACAGCAATCACAGTGTCTCCAATGTGATGCTTATACAGCAGTCCCATCATCTCCTATGTGGTGTATATACAGCTGCCTCAGCTTCTCCTATCTGATGTGTATACAGTAGTCCCGGCGTCTCCTATGTGATATATATGATTTACAAAACTTATGACAAAAAGTTGACTGCTCTCCTGGCCGACACAAACCTGGAAAAGCAGCTGTGAGGAGCAACATGATCAGTATCACCTAACATCACAGCTGCACCAAAGAGAAGCAGCTCTAGCTGTCACATTAAGGGTGAGTTACCGTAATTAATTGTTTGACCAAATATATCAGGGTAATTTTCAAGGTGATCATTTTTGTGTGAATAGAAATTTCCAAACGGCCTCTGGCTGGAAAAAGGTTCCCCACCCCTGCTTTAAAACATCTTACTAAATGCCATGTGTGCGTACGCTTTCTCGTGCTCACAAGGGCCGCTGTGGTACTTATCATTATGTGCCTGCCGCCGCGGCCCTTGTCAGCTCGTATGTGCACGCTCGCGACTGCAGCCCCTGTCAGTGTGTGCAAGCATGCGAGTGCGCACACACATGGCCTTCTTTCATAATTTTGAAAGGGCCGCCGTGTGCAGGGCTCTTCTTTCTGATGCTGACCAGTACCAAAGTCTGAGCATCTGTCTTTTTGTTTCCTGCTGTACGCACCAGTCCCAGCCAGGGATCCGCTCCTGTGCACGCCCGACGATGGACCCACCTCAGCTCTTCATGCTAATGTGGCACATTAGTATATGGAAGGGGGGAACTTTTCAAGATGGGTGGTGACCATGGCACCCATTTTGAAATCGGCCATTTTGGGTCCAACTTTATTTTTTTGAATGGGAAGAGGGTCATGTGACTCATCAAACTTATTGAAAAATATTCAGAATTGAGAGTCCTCAGTGGTTGATACCATTTAATGGCTAACTGAAAAGTGTTTTCTGGTTAGCTGAGCAGAGGCCCCAGACCCTGATAACTGCTGCTGCAGCGGCTCTAACACACCATGCCGCTCCCCACTCACCTCAGTGAGGCCCGGCAGCAATTACTAACAGGTCTCCACATGGCCAAGGCTCACCAGAAAAAAAAACTGTAAGGCCTGTGATAATGTCATGGTCACATGTCTCTGGACGCAGCGGTTACCGCAAGGCGAACCCATAACACACGTGACCCTGGATACACCGCCTCCAGTGGGGCGCATTTAAATAATAAAACGTGCAGAAGGACACGCCGCCTCCACCTGGCGAATTTAGGTATTACACGTTATACAATAATTCTGGAAACCCCGCCTCCAGTAAGGCGAATTTAAATAATAAGGGGGAACCTGGGAAACATTAACAATGGTGGGCCCTGCGATAGGGAATGGGGAGATGGAGACCACCTAAGCTCCCCTGAGCCAGTGTCCCTGCACTCCTAACATTCCCTATACAGGCTCCGCGCCTGTCGCCGCACGCGAACCTTAACCCCTTGCTCGCCCTGACTCTAAACCCTCACTAGGGAATGGGTCAGTGCGGAGACTAATCCCACCACTGCACTAATAACAAACATGAGGAAAGAGACAATACAGGGGGAACACCACTTAGCTTTGCTCTGTTGCGTGCGCTCCAAGCAACAGAGCCCACCACCTGCGTGCATCTTCTCCTCCACCTGGATCCATCACCATAACAGGATCCTTCACCTTAGTGCAGCCTTGGAGCAGAGTCCACCACCAGTTGCTGCTGCTTAGTAACAGAGTCCCCAAGATGAGTCCAGCTTCTGCCACGAAGTCGAGCATGCTTGAGTCCAGCTCAGCAGCCAAGTCCCACATGGTGAGTGCCACTCTCCATAGTCGCCACTCCACCAGTCCATGCAGACACTTCCCGCCGACACCATCACTGCGACCCCACCACGCCATGCCAGCCCTTCGTCCAGACACCATAGCTGAAACACGTCCCCCCTGGCTAAGCTGCGCAGGACTCCTCTCCAGCTCCATCCTTCCACCAGGCTCTCAAACTCAGAGTAAACACAATCTCACAATATCACAGGCAGTGATTGCACACCCCTAGCACACCTTTATAGGGTGTCACACCTGATCCATAATTAAGTGCACAAAAACCTAAAGTGCAATACCACTAACCTCCACCGGGGACAGTCAAGACACCTTGGAACTTTCCAAAGTAAAAAAAGTTCACCCAGTGCAATTTAAAACTGTCAGATCACTTCAGATCATGACACTGCCATTTTTGGTTGGCTGTAAAGTTTGTTGTTTTGGAAGATAATGCTATAAATTAAATAAACACACTGACGATTAATCTCTACGGTGCTGTGTGGCCTGATACAGGCTTGTGGTGTTTAGATGCAGATTATTTGGCATGACCCACTTGAACAGATATAGCAAGACACTCACGCTAATGACTAGGACATGACCTGAAATACCCGGGAGAGGACAAAAGGCAGAGGAATGGATCGGAGGCACTCCGCTCAGTACATTATTTACATCCGGCCTCTACTGGAGGTAGTAACAGCTGGTCAGCGGGGGTGCCGGGTGTCAGACCACCACTAGCCTAAAGATAGGTCATCAATGTCATAGTAGTGGAAAACCCCTTTAAGGATATCAGGCCTACACCCTGGTTGTGTGCAGTAGCTGCTGGTCAGGAGTCTAGGGAATACTTGTGGGATTCTTTTCATTTACCATAAATTTGATCTACTATATATCGGCACACTTACACTATACACCATACTGAAAGATTTATTATTTACGTATTTTGCTAGTTGCAACAGACACTTGCTAATACAATGATAGATTTATTGAAATATTGCAATCCTTTTTTTTTGCCTTTTATACACTTATCACATGTAGGTGACCTATTTATCACTATTTACTGTATAGGTGAATGTATTATAGCACAGTTTAGTGTTTTTTTTGCCTTTTATACACTTATCACATGTAGGTGACCTATTTATCACTATTTACTGTATAGGTGAATGTATTATAGCACAGTTTAGTGTTTTTTTTGTGTAACAACTTGGTTATTTGTCTTTTTACCTATAAAAATTGAGTTTTCTACATGAGTTTGAGAGACAGTGATTTATTGTTCCTCTTTGATCAGTTCACATTATATATAGTTTACTATGTATTTATATAGCAACATCATATTTCTCAGCCCTTTATAGATATTGTCATATGGAGGGTATTTCATATGCAGGAGTAAACCCAAGCAAGGAACATACAAACTAAGATCTTGTCCTTGGTGGGATTTGAACCCAGAACCCCAGTTCCCCCAAGACTGCAGTGCTGACCACTGAGCCACCCTTTACATTCCCCCCCATATGTTTTCCTGTGTGGATAGCAATTATTGATCCTGTGTTGCCTCCCTGACTGTTTGTCCTGTGTTATTTGTCATTTCTCACTTTTCAGCATACAGTTTGTATGTAGAATTCACTAACAATGACTTCTTCTTTCAGCGCTGGCAGTAAAGTTCCTAACCAGGAGGTTTATAAGTGAATATGACCCCTTCCTTGGTGAGTATTCTGTTCCATGGATATAGAAATAATATTAATAATATTATTCTTTTTATTACTAACATTATTGTAGTTTGTATTTTTGAACTATCAGCCTAATAGATTAAAAAATAGTTAACCCCCCAAGCATTTCTAAATCCTCAGTAATATGGGTGGAATACTGAGACTGGGCTAAGTATGAAGTTTATGGAGTCTTACAGGCAATGATCCCTGGGAGAAGAGTATGCAAATTGGCTCTAACTTAGAGCATAGCTTTAAAAATATCAGACACATTAATTAGGATGTAAAAGCACAATAGACCTAATTTGCATATAAATCCATTTCACATTTATAAAGCTTTACACTAAAATAGAGTATACTCCTATAGTTCTGTCTTCATTCCCTACCCCATAATTTTCATTTACGATATTTGACATTTATTGTATTTGTTTGGGGCAAGTGTGACAGCAATGAAAGAGGGTTTTCCGTCTATCACATGTAACCATTTGGGACTAGTGCCATTATATTAGGAAGGTACACTACATGTTCACCCGTTATCACCATTTGAGGACATGGCATTTTTGGAAGGACTTTCACCTGTTCCCCAGCTGGTTACACAGCAGGGTGGACACAGGCCAAGACATCTTTTTGCCTCTAATGTTTGGTGTCTCACGCTAAAAGGCACGTTCTCCTGTCACTGGGACCCATAAAAACCTTTCTGAAAAAATACCCACCAAGCAAAGAAAAGTATTGAAATCCACTGATTAGACTAAAAGAAAGAATAATATACTTATACTCTTTATATCAGCATGCAGTATGGCAGACGTGACAATTCTAGAGTATATGTACCGCTATATAATGCCTCCATAGAGAAACCCGATCATTGCCCAGTGTGAACGGCCTCATTATCAAACTACACAACACTCAAATGATCACTGTTATGCTAGTTTCACACTAGCGTTTATTTCCTGCAGCGCACGGCACCGCTAAGCCCCGCCCCCTCCCGGCTCCCTGCCCGCCCCATCCGGTCATCGCCGCCTACTAACACACATGGGCGCTTGCGATCTGCGCACCCTATCTTTAGCATAGGGTGCGCAGATCGTGCACTGGCCATGCGCTAGCAGGATATTGCCGTGCGCTGCGCACTTTTGAAGGTGCGCCTGTGTGCGCTGAACGCAGCATGTTGCATTTCGGCGCGCATGGCGCACCTTCAAAAGTTCGCAGCGCACGGCAAAATCCTGCTAGCGCACAGCCAGTGCACGATCTGCGCACCCTATGCTAAAGATAGGGTGCGCAGATCGCAAGCGCCCAAGTGCGCTAGTAGGCGGCGATGACCGGATGGGGCTGGCAGGGAGCCGGGAGGGGGCGGGGCTTAGCGGCACCGTGCGTTGCAGGAAATAAACGCTAGTGTGAAACTAGCCTTAGTCAGCAGCTCATCCCCTTAAGGGGAATCTGTCACCAAGTTTTTGCCACCTAAATTGAAAGCAACATGATTTCATAGAATCATAGAATCGTAGAGTTGGAAGGGACCTCTTGGGCCATCTGGTCCAACCCCCTGCTCAAAGCAGGATTCGCTAAATCATCCCAGTCAGATGTCTGTCCAGCCTCTGTTTGAAGACTTCCATTGAAGGAGAACTCACCACTTCTCGTGGCAACTTGTTCCATTCATTGATCACTCTAACTGTCAAAAAGTTTTTTCTAATATCTAATCTGTGTCTCCTCCCATTCAGTTTCATCCCATTGCTTCTAGTCTTTCCTTGTGCAAATGAGAATAACGTTGATCCTTCCACAATGTGACAGCCCTTTAGATATTTGTAGACAGCTATTAAGTCTCCTCTCAGTCTTCTCTTTTGCAAACTAAACATTCCCAAATCCTGCAACCTTTCCTCATAAGACAGGGTTTGCAGACCGGTCACCATTCTGGTTGCTCTTTTCTGAACTTGCTCCAGTTTGTTGATGTCTTTTCTAAAATGTGGTGCCCAAAACTGGACACAGTATTCCAGATGAGGTCTGACCAAAGAGGAGTAGAGAGAAATAATGACTTCACGTGGTCTAGACTGTATGCTTCTGTTAATACATCCTAGAATTGCATTTGCCTTTTTTGCTGCTGCATCACACTGTTGACTAATATACAGTCTGTGATCTATTAGTATACCCAAGTCTTTTTCACATGTGCTGTTGCTTAGCCCTATTCCTCCCATTCTGTATATGCTTTTTACATTTTTATTGCCCAGATGTAGTACTTTGCATTTTTCCCTGTTAAAAACCATTCTGTTAGTTGCTGCCCACTTCTCCAGTTTATTTATATCTTTTTGAATCCTCTCTCTTCTCTAGTATTAGCTATCCCTCCTAGCTTTGTGTCATCAGCAAATTTAATCAGTTTACCCTCAATTCCTTCATCTAAATCATTGATAAAGATGTTGAACAATACAGGGCCCAGGACAGAGCCCTGTGGTACCCCACTTGAGACATTCTTCCAGCTGGAAGACAGAGACCCTGATTCTAGTGTGTCACTTACTGCTTGCTGTAGTTTTGATAAATTGACAATTTTATCAGCAGGAGATTATCACTGGAAGACTAGTAAGGCTGGTGGCAGGTAGTCCTTTCTATTAATGAGCTGTATAACCCCGACCACACCTCTGATTGGCAGCTTTTTGCCATGCACAGCGTACACAGAGAGCTGCCAATCACTGTTGGGAGGGGTGGGAGTTAAACAGCTCAGTAATCAGAGAACTGCTAGATCTGCAGCAGGTAAACAGGGATTTTATTAAATCTGCAGCATGCAGCCCAGTAAGTGATACAACACTGGAATCAGGGTCTCTGCCCCTACATCACACTGCCCTCAGATGGGATAACAAAAACCTGGCAACATATTCCCTTTAAGCAGGGGATGTGCTACCAGCACTAATGTAAAGGGTATGACAGTATGGGAGAAATGATAAATCCACTAACAATTGTTCACATGAAACACTGTCTCAATCATTGCTACATTTAAAAGAAATGTGTCAGCAGATTTTTGCTATTTAATCTGAGAGCAGCATAAATATATGGAGCAAGAAAGCCTGATTCCAGGGATATGTCACTTAGTAGGTTGTGTATCTTAGTTTCAATACAATTGGTGTTTTATCAGTAGGAGATTATAACTACCCGACTAGGTGTCTCGTGCAGACCAGTCAGGCTATTCTGTGTAACTCTGCCCCCCACTGATTGGCAGCTTGCTGACAATCTACACTGTACATAGAAAGCTGCCGGTCAGTGGTTTAGGCGGGGTCAAACAGAGCTCAGCATTCAGAGCACGGCTACATCTACAGCCGAGAAAACAAGGATTCTAGCAAAACTATACCAAGCAAACCAGTAAGTGACACATTGCTGGAATCAGTGTCTCAGCCCCTACATCATGCTGATCTCAGATTACATAGCAAAAACCTGCTGACAGATTTCCCATTGTGGTCAATTTATCGGCTCTTGTAAAGGGACCTCACAGACTTACTCTCCCCTATGAATTTAGAGGTTTTAGCTAAACTGTACCTTGGGCAGGATGAGTGACCTTCCATTTACAGCTTGTAAACATCTTGAGAAGGTTGGCGCAGCGTTCACATTAATGCTGGAAAATGAGTTATATTTGGAAGTAGAGCCATGCCAGGGAGTTCTTAGACGAGAGAGAAGTTATCTGGACTCTGTCTTGTGGGAATAATTGTCTTCATTAATGTGACAAGATGCAGAAATTGGTCAGGAATCAGCTGATTAATGGCCGAGATTAAAGAGATATGAACCTTTCCTCTGATGCTTAAAAAAGCCTCCAGTGTCCTGACAGGCAGCGAAGTCAATGTTTTCACTCAACACTTTTCCAACGGAATGTAATTCATTTCTGCCAGACTCCAGTCCAGGACGCTCACATTTAATTACATGGATTAACTGTTTCTTCCATTTATCCATCTATCACTGGCGCACACCACCCTGCGATCAGTGATGCCCAATACCGGATATCTTCTGGGGAAAGCACAATATTGCATTTGTATCCAAGTACATAAGAAGTATTGGCAGATTTATGGCTTTGCCTATCACGTATCGCTGAGTTACAAACGGGAGGTGTGACAAGGACGTGTTTGCGCTTGGTACTTTACATTGTTGCGCCACCTCAAGACTAAATTGTGCACCGCAAATTTGCATCAATTTACCATACAATACAATTGAATGGAGTTTTCCTATTTACAAGTTGTGGAAAAAAGTGCACATGAAAATGAGAGCATGGTACGATGTTCAAATTTTCACCATGTTTATTCTTAATCGTTGGGCGGAAATCCAATCTCATAGTAACTTGTGAGCAAAGTACAGCAAGTACACATGGCCACAAAGAAAAAAGCTCTCTAAAAAGAGCATAATAGGAAAACGAGAACAAAGGAGGGTTTTCTTTTAAAAAAGTATAACATTTTATTAACACAATTGGACAATAAATGACATAACATATATAAAAAGTGCAAATAAAGGCATGCAGTAGTGATGCCCAGCAGTATATAGATTTATAATCATCTCTTGTTACAGTACATCATTAATTATGGAGGTAAGATGTGCCATATAGATTTTAAACACATGTGAAACAATGCCTCTCATTAAATATTAACCACGGGTCCAACATCAATTGGGAATCTTTAGAATATTTGGATCAAAATAGTATACAGAGGCACATTCCCACAGTCAATCACTAAGGATACTTTCAGACTTGCGATATGAGGCGTAGCGCAGGGCCGCTGCTAAGCTCCGCCCCAGGCTGCACCTCCTACAGTCAGTTCCTCATATGATGCTGCATGAGACCGGCATACCCTATATTTAGCGTTGGGTACACTGGCCATGTGCTGGTCTGCTTTTGCAGGTGCATGTGCCCTTTTGGCGCTGCGCACACGTGCGCCAAACACAATGTGTTGCATTTTTGTGCGCTCGGCACAGCGCCAAAAGGGTGCATGCTCCAGCAAAAGCAGACCAGCGCACGGCCAGCCTACCCAACGCTAAATATAGGGTACGCCAGTCGCGTGCAGCGTCATGCGCCCATAGGAGGAGCTGACCGGAGGAGGCGCGGCTGGGGGCAGAGCAAAGCATGGCGTACTGAACATGGCGTACTGAACAAGCGAATCGCGCGTCGGGGTTGTGAAAATGTCTGTGTAATCTTCCCAAATTTCTATTCATCTAGGTAACATGATCCATTTTTATTCTGGCATATATGTGCAGTAACTTTGCTTATAATATATGCCTGACTCTCATAGTGATTGACTGTGGGAATGTGCCTCTGTATACTATTTTGATCCAAATATACTAAAGATTCCCGATTGATGTTGGACACATGGTTAATATTTAATGAGAGGCATTGTTTCACATGTGTTTAAAATCTATATGGCACATCTTACCTCCATAATTAATGATATACTGTAACAGGTGATGATTACAAATCTATATACTGCTGGGCATCACTACTGCGTGTTCTTATTTGCACTTTTTATATATGTTATGTCATTTATTGTCCAATTGTGTTTATAAAATTTTGTGCTTTTTTTTAAAACAAAACCCTCCTTTGTTCTCTTTTTCTTAAGCAGGTTTTCATTGTGGATTTCACTCTATTCAATGCTTTGTAATGGTGTAGAGTGAAACCCTGAGCCAAATCCAAAACTAACAGAAGCAGATTCTGCTGAGATTCTGTTGTGTGTTTGTTGCAGATTTTACTTGTGGATTTCTAGCGAAATCTCCAGTTGATATTTTCTGCAACGTGTGAACATGGCCAGACAGCTGAGCTACATCCCACAGCAGATTGGGGTCCTTAGATTAGAGGAAATTATCCTGAGTTCCCATCCTCCATCTATACAGAACCTGTGCACAACCACTTTTACATGTATTATATACAGAGAACATGTTAAGGTTTCACTAGGCAAGGCAGGATTCCAGGAGTGGACTCTCTGGACTGTGGCATCGAGGGGCCCCGGGCGAGCAACCAGGTGTGGCCGACCCCTATATAGGGACCGTTAGGAGCAGGCCCGGGGGTTCGAAGGCCACGGCAGCCAGTACCAAGAGAGGTGGCTCGGAATAGACTGGATCGAGACAGAGAACCAGGTACCATGAGCTCAGAGTAGGCGTAGAGCTCGTGTGGAGAGACTGGAGTAGGACAGCTGGAGACAAATGGGATCAGGGAGGACGGAGCAAGAACACACAGGACCGGAGTAGGACAGCAGGAGTAAGACACGGGCAGGGAGGACGGGAGTAGGACTGCAGGAATAAGACACGGGCAGGCAGGACGGAGCAGGAACACACAGGACCGGAGTAGGACTGTAGGATTAAGGCACGGGCAGGCAGGTCGGGAATAGGACTGCAGGAATAAGACACGGGCAGGCAGGACGGGAGTAGGACTGCAGGAATAAGACACGGGGAGGCAGGACGGAGCAGGAACACACAGGACCGGAGTAGGACTGCAATGGAAGCAGAGGAAAAATGTGAGAATCGGCGCAGTGCATGGGGCAAGGCACGGGGACCTAATGTGCGGATGAAACAACCACAATCAGGCGCCTCCATTACAGGAGGGCGGCTTGAAATACCCAGGACGCAGCCCCCATTGGTCCGGCGGTGCTTCCGGTTCAAGGCACCGCCGGAGCATAAGAACTGAGAGAGGGACGCGGCCGCGGCCTACGGCGCATGCGCAGAGCTTGCAAGGACGCCGCGGGCTGGTCACAGGACGCCGCGACCGCCGGGAGAGACCAGGCTGTGGCGCGGGACCGGACCGGTAAGTATCGGGGGTGGTAATAGAACATATTGCCAGTAATGTCTAATAAATTATTTGCAAGCTCATTCTCTACAAAGTCAGCACCAAAAGAGTTTGTCTCGTCTGGACCTTCAGTCATGTTTTCATGTAGCAACTTGGGTCTACTGGAAGATCCTCTGATCTTTCGGTCTTACTGGCTGACTCTGGCTATACCCGGGTTACACAAAGTTCAAATATTGAGGATATCAGGAGTCATTACAAAAATACCATACAGATAAAGACCAAATTGTAAACTGTATTATTGACTCAATTTGAAAAAGTTGTGTCAAATCAGATTTCCAATAGAAGCCCGGAATACAAGTTACAATATGCATATTGGCCTTGTGGATTTTAGATAAAAAGGTGTATTAGCGTGGATAAACTTTTGTTGGACTAACTGTGCAGAGTGCTGTGTTCTTGGCATTCTGAATGGTAATACAGTTGTGGCCAAAAGTATTGACACCCCTGCAATTTTGTCAGATAATACTCAGTTTCTTCCTGAAAATGATTGCAAACACAAATTCTTTGGTATTATTATCTTCATTTAATTTGTCTTAAATGTAAAAACACAAAAGAGAATGAAGCAAAAAGCAAAACATTGATCATTTCACACAAAACTCCAAAAATGGGCCAGACAAAAGTATTGGCACCCTCAGCCTAATACTTGGTTGCACAACCTTTAGCAAAAATAACTGCGACCAACTGCTTCCGGTAATCATCAATGAGTTTCTTACAATGCTCTGCTGGAATTTTAGACCATTCTTCTTTGGCAAACTGCTCCAGGTCCCTGACATTTGAAGATGCCTTCTCCAAATTGCCATTTTTAGATCTCTCCACAGGTGTTCTATGGGATTCAGGTCTGAACTCATTGCTGGCCACCTTAGAAGTCTCCAGTGCTTTCTCTCAAACCATTTTCTAGTGCTTTTTGAAGTGTGTTTTGGGTCATTGTCCTGCTGGAAGACCCATGACCTCTGAGGGAGACCCATCTTTCTCACACTGAGCCCTACATTATGCTGCAAAATTTGTTGGTAGTCTTCTGACTTCGTAATGCCATGCACACGGTCAAGCAGTCCAGTGTCAGAGGCAGCAAAGCAACCCCAAAACATCAGGGAACCTTCGCCATGTTTGACTGTAGGGACCGTGTTCTTTTCTTTGAATGCCTCTTTTTTTCTCCTGTAAACTCTATGTTGATGCCTTTGCCCAAAAAGCTCTACTTTTGTCTCATCTGACCAGAGAACATTCTTCCAAAATGTTTTAGGCTTTTTCAGGTAAGTTTTGGCAAACTCCAGCCTGGCTTTTTTATGTCTCGGGGTAAGAAGTGGGGTCTTCCTGGGTCTCCTACCATACAGTCCCTTTTTATTCAGACGCCGACAGATAGTACGGGTTGACTCTGTTGTACCCTCGGACTGCAGGGCAGCTTGAACTTGTTTGGATGTTAATCAAAGTTCTTTATCCAACATCCGCACAATCTTGCGTTGAAATCGCTTGTCAATTTTTCTTTTCCGTCCACATCTAGGGAGGTTAGCCACAGTGCCATGGGCTTTAGACACAGGAACATTCAGGTCTTTGGAGATGGACTTGTAGCCTTGAGATTGCTCATGCTTCTTCACAATTTGGTTTCTCAAGTCCTCAGACAGTTCTTTGGTCTTCTTTCTTTTCTCCATGCTCAGTGTGGTACACACAAGGACACAGGACAGAGGTTGAGTCAACTTTAATCCATGTCAACTGGCTGCAAGTGTGATTTAGTTATTGCCAACACCTGTTAGGTGCCACAGGTAAGTTACAGGTGCTGTTAATTACACAAATTAGAGAAGCATCACATGATTTTTCGAACAGTGCCAATACTTTTGTCCACCCTCTTTTTTATGTTTGGTGTGGAATTATATCCAATTTGGCTTTAGTACAATTCTTTTAGTGTTTTTTCATTTAAGACAAATTAAATGAAGATAATAATACCAAAGAATTTCTGATTGCAATCATTTTCAGGAAGAAACTGAGTATTATCTGACAGAATTGCAGGGGTGTCAATATTTTTGGCCACAACTGTATAATACTGATTACAGTTTGTGTTAGCAGGACTATTACAATTATATAAAGTACAAGGGTATGTCCATATCTAGTCAAGTTTCACTTTGGAAAAGTACATTTTTTTGTATTGTGTTATCCTGGTTTCACGCGACCGTGAAAAATTGACTAGGCTTGGAGTGCAAGACCTGGCCTCACCACTGGCTCTCCTGACCTGAGCTATATGCTGTCATAATCCATGCTGGATCAGGACTGATAAAAAGCACAGGTAACCTTTTTTTTTCTTAAGCTGTGCTTAAGTTTGGTTTTTGCCCCCAGTGGCCATTAGGATTATTGCACTGTGGTGTCTTTTGTGCTAAATTTGCCCCCCGGTGGTGGTGAGCGTCATTGCACTCTGGTTTCTTTAGTTAGTGCACATGATTATAATGCAGGTGTGATTGCTCTGGCTCTGCTATAAAAGAGTCACAGGTGTTGAAATCAGTGTTGGTGATAGTGTTCATTTCAACCATCCCTGGTGGAGGAAGGAGCTGGAGAGCATTCCTTGCAGCACTGTCTTAGCCCTGCTGTGGAAGGAGTCAGAGGGGATTTCCTTGTAGTTCTGACAGAGCTTGGTGGCAGCTATTCAGGAGGAGAGCTGCATTCTGGTGGTGGACTCTGTTGCCAGGAGCAAGTGCAACAGAGTAAAGCTAAGTGGTGTTTCCCTGTTTGTGTTTTTCCTTAGTGTGTATTAGTACAGTGGTGGGGCCAGTGTCTGCACCACCCAGCTCCCTAGCAAGGGATAGGTGTAGGGTGTGCTAAGGCGACAGGTTCCTGATCGGCGCCCGGTGCGGAAACGGCATAGGGAACGTTAGGAGCGTTAGGGACATTGACTCAGGGGAGTGCAGGAGGTCTCCACGTCCCCTTTCCCTATCGCAGGGCCCACTGTTGTAACTGTTTCCCCTTTCCCCGTGTCTTGTTGTTGTAGTACCAGCGGGCTGGCCGTGTCACACAGGACAGTATCACGTGCCGCGTCTTGTAGTTTCAGTTACCGACCTGCAGGTCGCGTCACACAGGAAGGGTCATCGTGACATTATCACCAACCGACAACTTTTTTTTTCTGCTGAGCCATGGACCCAGTTCTGCCCTTTGCCCAAATGCTGCGCGGAGGGTTGGTGCTGCAGCTGCGGCTGTTGGTGGGCTCTGGGGGCTTGGTTCAGGAACAGGCTCAGCCAGAACCCAAGATATCCCTCCCCGACCGATTTTCTGGAGGGAGAGATCAATTCTTGGTGTTTCAACAAGCCTGCAAATTATATTTCAGGCTGCGCCCTAGTTCATCAGGGAGTGAAGAGCAACGGGTGGGGATCATTATGTCCCTTCTTAAAGGGGATCTCCAATCCTGGGCCTTCTCCCTACCGGATGATTCTCCATCATTGGTGTCCGTGGACGAGTTTTTTGCGGCTTTGGCGCTTGTGTATGGGGATCCTGATGGCGTCGCCCTGGCGGAATCCCGACTCCGTAGGTGTAAACAGGGAGCCCGGGTTGCTGAGGAGTACTGCTCAGAATTTAGGAGGTGGGACACTAACACTCAGTGGAATGACCCTGCACTTAGGAGACAATTTGTGCAGGGTTTGTCTCCAAAGTTGCAGGATACTCTGGTGCAATACGCCGTCCCCAGGTCACTGGAGGCCGCCATGTCCCTTGTCATCCGGGTGGATAGACGCCTCAGGGAAAGACATATACAAAAAGTGCCCCCTGATGTCCTCGCTAGGGAGGAGGACCCACCAGTGCGGACGGAGGAACCCAGACAGCCCGGTGTCGTTGATACAAAAAGGGGGTGTCTGCGGCTCGTCATGGTGGGGGGGTATGCTTTTCCTGTGGGAAGTCTGGCCATTTTATGAGAGCCTGCCCAGTTCATGCCAAGTCTACAGACGAACCTATGCAAGTAGGAGGAGCTAGTTTGTATTCCGAGCTGCCTACGGTTCGGGGAGTGGTGTCGGCATGTTTGTACTGTGGGCAGACTGGTCATGGCCTGAAAGCTTGCCCATTGCGCGCCAAATTATCTGTGCCATCTGAGGAGCCGCGTTCCCCTGGTCGCTTGGAGGGAGGTGACCAGGGAGTATACATTTCCTCCATTTTGCCCTCCCAAGGTACCATGTCAGCAGAAGTCTTGGCTGGCGGGGTACCGGAGGTGATACCGGTGCTTGTGGACAGCGGAGCAGGAGTCAGTCTGGTGGATGCTCGCTTTGTCCAGACTCATGGTCTGAGGTGTAGGACGCTAGCCCAAACTATTAGCGTCCAGGCATAAACTCGGTTCCACTGAGCCAGGGGAGCTTGACCCAAGTCGTAGAGAATATCCATCTACGTATAGGACATCATGAGGAGTCCATGTCGTGCTACGTCTTGGAGGGAATGCCAGTACCTATTGTTTTAGGCCTCCCTTGGCTGAAAAGACACAACCCGGTAATAGATTGATGGGCGAGGGAAGTGGTCAGCTGGAGGCAGTCGTGTGAGGGCTGCTGCCTAGTTACTACTGTCTCTGCCGTCTCTCCTCAATGGACCCCTTCCTCTCTGGAGAGAGCAGCAGATGTGCTGCAGGAGAGTAGGGGCAAGTCTCAACCCTCGCCATTGGCCAACCCTGGGAGGCGCAGGCCTCGTGGTGGAAGGGGTGGGAGGGTGGTGTACCCCTTGGTGAAGAAGTGCGGGGGTGTAAGTGTGGTGACACAGGGGGACACCTCTGTTGTCAATCCCAGAAAGAGTTCTCCAAATGGTGACAAACGAACGAGTGGCAATAAACGTTCAGGTCTGGACCTGTGTGTGAACAAGCATGTATGGGTGGCCACCAAAAAACATCCAGTGGAAGTGTGTAGTGGAGTGTTACCAGCTCATACCAAACATACACATACACCACTCGTTCCCCAGGTCAGCGCTTCGGAGATGTGTGGTGCCTCCAGAACATACGTTGCCAATTCCAGCGGGCTCGTTTCTCATCAACCTGACGTGCAGGTAGTTGCTGGGGTGAACTCTGGGTCTGGGTGTCTCTGCTGTGGGTGGTTCCCTGATGAGGAGTGGTCTTGAGGGTCCAGAGGCCCCTCATTAAGGGGAGGGTACTGTCATGATCCATGCTGGATCAGGACTGATAAAAAGCACAGATAACCTTTTTTTTTCTTAAGCTGTGCTTAAGTTTGTTTTTTTCCCCCGGTGGCCATTAGGATTATTGCACTGTGGTGTCTTTTGTTCTAAATTTGCCCCCCGGTGGTGATGAACATCATTGCACTCTGGTTTCTTTAGTTAGTGCACATGATTATAATGCAGGTGTGATTGCTCTGGCTCTGCTATAAAAGAGTGAGTCACAGGTGTTGCAATCAGTGTTGGTGATAGTGTTCATTTCAACCATCCTTGGTGGAGGAATGAGCTGGAGAGCATTCCTTGCAGCACTGTCTTAGCCCTGCTGTGGAAGGAGTCAAAGGGGATTTCCTTGTAGCTCTGACAGAGCTTGGTGGCAGCTATTCAGGAGGAGAGCTGCATTCTGGTTGTGGACTCTGTTGCCAGGACCAAGTGCAACAGAGTAAAGTTAAGTGGTGTTTCCCTGTTTGTGTTTTTCCTTATTGTGTATTAGTACAGCGGTGGGGCTAGTTCCTGCGCCACCCAGCTCCCTAGCAAGGGATAGGTTAAGGGTGTGCTAGGGCGACAGGTTCCTGATCGACGCCCGGTGCGGAACCGGCATAGGGAACGTTAGGAGCGTTAGGGACACTGACTCAGGGGAGTGCAGGATGTCTCCACGTCCCCTTTCCCTATCGCAGGGCCCACTGTTGTAACTGTTTCCCCTTTCCCCGTGCCTTGTTGTTGTAGTACCGGCCGGCTGGCCGTGTCACACAGGACAGTATCACGTGCCGCGTCTTGTAGTTTCAGTTACCGGCCTGCGGGTCGCGTCACACAGGATGGGTCATTGTGACACATGCCACATCTTGCGGTCAGAGCATAGTTTGTGTTTCACGGTTGTGTGAAACCTGCCTAGGTCTTAGTTCAGAATAAGGGAATATAAAACCATTCATTGATCATCAAAAAAATGGGCAATTTTCCTTTTTTTTTGTCATGATCTCAGTGCGGGTTTGACTCGCACATGTGGGGTTAATGTCTGGAACCAGTGCTGATGACTGGCACTTCTGAGGTTAAAGGTTATGATTCCAGTGCAGGCTTACCTGCACACCTGGGGCTCATTATTATGGCCTCTCCCTGGTTCTGGGAAGGCTTCTTATGGCCTCAGGATGCTCCTATCCCCGTCAGTTATACTTTTGCCCTTGGCAGAGTGTGCTGACCCCTGAGTGTGTTTGTGCTGTGTTCTTGTTTGCCTGATACTCTGTGTACGACTCGGCCTGTTCTCTGGATACTGCTTGTTGGATTCTGCTTGGTACCTTCTATGTCTGGTTGGCTTTGACCACTGCCTGGCCCCGACTCTCCGTTCTGTCTCATCCCTGGTACTTTACTGCTATCTCTGTGTATGACCCGGTTTGTCTGACTTTGAGTATTCCTGTATAGTATTTTGCCTATCTCTGGCAGCAGGACGCTAAGCCCCGCCCCTTGCAGTCACGGAGAGAAAGGCAGTTATGCTATTACTGTGGTAAAACGGGACATTGGAAAAGGGAGTGTCCTGATTGCCCATCCTCGACCCGGTCGACGGGAAACGACTAGGTCTGGGTAGTCAGCGGGGAGACTACTCAGACCCTAAGGTACCCTTTTCCTCGTTTTCTAAGGTGTTGCTTCATGTGGAACTGTTAGTGGACGGTTGTTTTTTTCCCTCTACAGCCTTCGTGGACTGCGGATCATCCATCAATCTTATTGACTCCCAATTGGTCACACGCTGTAAGATAGGGACAGTTAGACTCAAGGTTCCGATCAAGGTGGTGGCCATTGACTCCTCCCCTCTCACTAAGGAGGGAATTCTCTTTATGTCTGACTTGTTTTTGCTCAGAGTGGGCGCTGTTCATGTGGAAAACTTAAGTTGTTTGGTTCTGGACAATCTACCAGCAGGATTGGTGTTGGGCATGCCCTGGTTTCAACGCCATAACCCAGTTATTAACTGGAGATTGTTCAATAGGGGTTTAATGATTTGATGTTATGTGATAAATCTGCACTACTGGTCGAACCTGTTAAATCTGTATCTGTGTCATCTGTCGAGCTGGAAGGTATTCCGGAGTACCTGAAAGAATTCGAAAATGTATTCTCTGAAAGCGAGGCCGAGACGTTGCCGCCACATAGACCCTTTGACTGCGCTATTGAGTTAGTCCCAGGGCTAAATTACCTAAAGCCCGTCTGTTTAATTTATCTGGCCCTGAGCGCTTGGCCATGAAAGATTACACTGCTGAGAGTCTTCACAAAGGACACATACGTCCCTCAGTCTCACCTGTGGCGGCAGGAGTTTTTTTTGTGAAGAAAAAAGATGGCGGTTTACTTCCGTGCCTCGATTTTCGTGAGCTCAATAAGATTACTGTACGAAATACGTACCCCCTTCCGTTGATTCCCGATTTGTGTAACCAACTTTCAGGGGCTAAATGGTTCTCCAAACTGGATCTTAGGGGGGCATATAATTTGATAAGGGTCCGGGAGGGGGATGAATGGAAAACCGCGTTCCTCACGACCGAGGGACTGTTTGAAAATTTAGTCATGCCATTTGGTCTTACCAATGCCCCCGCCATATTTCAGAATTTCATCAACGTGGTATTCTCGGATCTCATTGGTCGTTTTGTTGTCATTTACTTAGACGATATTCTGATATACTCTCCCGACAGTCAGTCTCATAGGAATCATGTATGAACCATTCTCCAAAGACTGAGGGAAAATCATCTATATGCCAAATTGGAGAAATGTGTGTTTTTGTTCAAGAATTGTCTTTTTTGGGATTAATTGTGTCCTGTGAGGGTTTTCGCATGGACCCCAAGAAGGTGCAGGTCATTGCAGATTGGGTGCAATCCCGAGACCTTAAGGGTCTTCAGCACTTCTTGGGGTTCGCCAATTATTACCGCAAATTTATTTGGGGGTTTTCACAGGTGGTCAAACCACTCACAGATCTTACATGTAATGGTGCGGATGTGAGAAACTGGTCCTCGCTCGCAAAAGAGGCCTTTGCGACCCTGAAAAGATGCTTTATGTCTGCTCCCGTGTTAGTACAGCCAGATCCGTCCAAACCATTCGTCGTGGAAGTGGACACCTCCGTGGTGGGGGTGGGGGCGGTGTTGTCCCAAGGGCCTACCACTCTAACCAACCTCAGGCCATGTGCTTTCTTTTCCAAGAAGTTTTCTGCTGCGGAAAGAAATTACGATGTAGGCAATAGAGAGCTTCTTGCGGTCAAATTGGCGTTTGAAGAATGGAGGCACTTTTTGAAGGGGGCCAATCACCGATCACAAAAATTTGTTATACATTGAGTCTGCTAAAAGACTAACGCCCAGACGGGCCCGTTGGTCACTTTTTTTTCCCGTTTTCAGATTACGATTACATTTCGTCCAGGGTCTAAGAATGTCAAGGCTGACGCCTTATCGCGCAGTTTTCAGCCGGTGTCTCCCCCTGAGCCACCGTCCTCCATTCTTCACCCTATGGTTGTGTTAGCAGGGGTCTCGTCTGAATTGGAATGGGTGATTCAGGGGGCCCAGTCGCTGGCTCCGGCGGCCAAGCCAGGGGGTAAGTTGTTTGTCCCAGAGCAACTTTGCCTGAAACTCTTGCAGGAGTTCCATGAATCTAAGCTGAGTGCTCACCCTGGTATTTCAGTCACGCGTCTGGCGGTGGCTAGGATCTTTTGGTGGCCTACCCTTGGTTCGGACATAAAAAAATTCATTTCTGGTTGTGGGGTCTGCGCTTGTTCTAAAAGCTCTCATAGCCGGCCGGCAGAGGAGCTGATGCCCTTGGCAGTGCCCGAAAGACCATGGACTCACTTGTCCATGGATTTTGTTACCAATCTCCCTCCATCTAAGGGTAATACGGTGGTATGGGTAGTGGTGGACAGATTTTCTAAGCAGGCTCATTTTGTACCCCTGTCCGCACTACCGTCAGCTGAGACTTTATCCAAATTGTTTGTGCAGCAAGTGATCCGGTTGCATGGGGTACCCCTGAATGTGGTGTCTGATCGTTGTGTGCAGTTTGTGGATACGTTTTAGCGTGCTTTTTGCAAAAAATTAGGGATGTCTCTGTCCTTTTCATCTGCATACCATCCTGAGAGCAATGGTCAGATGGAACGCACTTATCAGTCCCTGGAACAGATCCTCAGGTGTCTAACTTTTGCTAGACAGAATGACTGGTGCGATGCACTGCCGTTGGCTGAATTTGCCTTCAATAGTCGGGTGACTCAATCCACGGGTATGACTCCTTTCTTGATCAATTATGGGTTCAGTCCTCATTTTGGTGAGTTTTTTCGTCTGGACTCGGGGTGTCCCGGGGCTGAGGGCTCTGTTCAGTGATTAAAGAATACGTGGGTGGAAGTCCAGAGGAATATATCTAGGTCTCAGGGCAGGTATAAGTTCTTCGTGGACAGGAAACGAACACCAGGTCCCACGTTTCATGTTGGAGGGAGTTTTGGCTCTACACACGAAACATTAAGTTGAAGGTTCCTTCAGCCAAGTTGGGGCCCAAATTCATTGGCCCATACAAGATTGTGGAAAAAATCAATCCAGTGGTGTATAGGCTGTGCCTTTCACCTTCTTTCAAGATCCCTGACGTCTTCCATAAATCTCTACTGGAACCTTTTGAAGCAGTCCGGGGAGACTCCAAGTCCGCTGCTCCTCCTGTTTTGGTCGAGGGCAGGTGGAGTACGAGGTGGGTCATATCGTAGATTCCAGGTTGGTACAGAGGTCGGTACAGTACCTGGTTCAATGGAAGGGGTATGAACCGGAAGACAGGTCCTGGGTGCCGGCCTGGTTGATGCATGCTGATCGCCTGGTGCAGTCTTTCCATGCTAAGTACCCGGGCAAGCCTGGGGGTCCAGAGGCCCCCCATTGAGAGGGGGGTACTGTCATGATCTCAGTGCGGGTTTGACTCACACATGTGGGGTTAATGTCTAGAACCAGTGCTGATGACTGGCACTTCTGAGGTTAAAGGTTATGATCCCAGTGCAGGCTTACCTGCACACCTGGGGCTCATTATTATGGCCTCTCCCTGGTTCTGGGAAGGCTTCTTATGGCCTCAGGACGCTCCTATCCCCGTCAGTTATACTTTCGCCCTTGGCGGAGTGTGTTGACCCCTGAGTGTGTGTTTGTGCTGTGTTCTTGTTTGCCTGATAACTTGGTGTACGACTCGGCCTGTTCTCTGGATACTGCTTGTTGGATTCTGCTTGGTACCTTCTATGTCTGTTTGGCTTTGACCACTGCCTGGCCCTGACTCTTCGTTCTGTCTCATCCCTGGTACTTTACTGTTATCTCTGTGTATGACCTGGTTTGTCTGACTTTGAGTATTCCTGTATAGTATTTTGCCTATCTCTGGCAGCAGGACGCTAAGCCCCGCCCCCTTGCAGTCACATGACTATAGGTCCTTCACTGCTCACTGACTTCAGCTTCTCCAGGTCCTGTTTGCCTGAACTATCTGGCCGTGTCTGACCCCGGGCCCCTCTGCAGTGTGGGTGAGTCCTTGCTCAGCGGTTACTGCACGCCGTCCCTAACAAGACCGTGACACTATTATGCTTCATATGTCATCCATATATTCGTTCATTACTTCTGGATGGTGTCCGATTTCTAAATCAACGATTTCTAAAAAAATTCAGTTTTCTGTATTAAAAATGGAACCGTAAGCTATAGAATAAAAATAGTGTCTTTAAGCAGCCTTTTTTAAACAATCAGATTAGTGGTTTGCTTGTAAAATTGCTCATGTGTCCTGCTTGAGTGACTTACCATGGTCCGTGTACTATCTGTATTTAAGGGTTAATCATAGTTCACTGTATTGTTGGAGATTTGTGATCTGATTTTTGATCTGGCCAGTAGGGCAGCATCGAGAGGCCGGAGTTGGAGGGCGGAGATTTTTGGCGGTTGGTGGACATTTTGCGAGGAGCAGTGTTCTGAGTGGAAGAGGCTTGAAGTGAAGCAGCCGTTCCTTGAAGAAAGACTAGATAGGGTGGTGCAACTCTGGATCTGTTGTTGGTGACTTTGGGATGCGTTGTTCAATTGATATGAGCTGACTCGGGAGGACAACCTTGTATACAGCATCTTGAGCTAGGTCACGTGAGGCCTTATGTCTAATGACTTAGAGAAGCCCTGCATTGAAGTGATAGGTATTCCCCAAGAACTTCAAGATGGTGTTTCTATCTCTAAGGCCTTAGGGAAGCCCTTTGTTAGAGAGATTGGCATTCCCTAAGAGCTTCAAGACAGCGTTTCTGATTATTTGGGACTCAACCAGCAAGGACCCTTCTACTTCAGTTTCAGAACATACCAGTACCATCTTACATCTAAATATATATGCACATATATATAACCTTATAGAGGTCTAGTTAGGAGAAAAGATCTCTTCTGTAAGAAACACTTCAAAAACTGCTCAGAGTAGGTGATTACTAAAGTATTGGTACAATACTGTGGTTTTACTGATTTATGCATAGAAAAGGTTAATCGTGCTGTATTTTTCTTGCATGTAACCAAAAAATTGCTGAATGTCTGCAGTCGCCCGACATCTTCCTGCGGCCACAGACATTCAGCACAGTGACGGCCGGGGCACAGGCATGGAGGTGAGTGATGTCAGTCACTGACATTGTTTACCTGTCTCTGTCCTGCGTCCTAGATGTTGCTTCTTCCCTATTCTCAATTGGATTTGCATCTATACGATGTGAATGCAACTGGTGTGTGCACCACCAGGGACAGGAGCGGAGCAGCTGTCATCTCTCCTGTTCCGCCGGGATCTCCAGCAAGACGCAGGTGCACATGTGGCGCCCCTGAGGCTCAGTCGCCACAGAGGTACTCCTAAGGTGTAGTGCCCCACCTTCCAAGTAAGGTGGGAACTCCTTGCCACACTCCAACACCTGCACCCCACACACAGGATAGTTCAGCAGGGCCACATTGCGGCTCTTAGCTCAGAGGGTAGCAGAGCACCTGTCGTGCTTCGTGGGTCCTTGCTTCGTAACACGAGATGTGCTGGGAGGTGGGTGGAGTTAGATATAAAAGAGTGGGAAAGTGTAGAATCACAGGTCAGTCTCTCAGGAGAGTGAGAGAGAAGGGGTCAGTCTGAGGAGAAGGAGATCCCTAGTAGAGGGATAGAAGAAAGAGTGCTGCAGCTGCCTCAGTGATCTGAGCCAGCTGGCACGGGAAAGGAGAGAGAAAGAAAGAGAGAGACGTAGAACTGTAACCTGCACTTCCATAAGAGAGAGAAAGACAAGTATGGAACGAAGGAGAAGAGAACAGAGAGGAGACATGGGTTGAGAGAGGAACCCTGCCTATAGGTTCTCAGCGCAAGGCCGGGGCCCGGCCCCCGAGGTTGTATGGACACTTATGGTTCTGCAGCAGACACCGGTGGAGTAGCTGGCTGTAAATGCACTACTTCTATCTAAGACTTGGGACACAACAGCACACAAATAGAGAGCCGGGATCCAGGAGGTCCCCGAGCAGGCTACAGCTGTCTGTCATACAAGTGAGGTTCTAGGAACATCTGTCAGGAGGCATTCCAGGGTAACTAAGTACTGGAGTGCTTCACCATTAAAAGCGCATTGGAGGAGTCGTTCAGAAAGGCACATGTTGGCGGAGTGTTGGCGGGGAGAATCCTGTCTTGCTGGAGGTTGGCTGGGCCTCTGCCCCGGAGGACACGGCACGGAGGCAGGCACCAGTGTGTACCAAGAACTGTGAGTAAAGCTTTGAAACTGCAAGCCTGGTGTCCTCCAATCATTTGTGCGTTCACATCTTCAGCACCACTACACCTGGGTGCCAACATCTACACTGCTTGTACCTCTCCTCCAACAGCGCATCTACACTGCCCTGGGACTACAGCTCCACCTGTGGGGAGCTACGCCATCTTTGCTGCACCACACCATGAGTCCCAGCAGATCTGTATGCAGCGTTGGCCTAACACCATACTTGCCAAACACCACGAGTGGCGTCACAAACTATCCATATAAACCATTACATTTAACCACCACCCTTTTTTTGGGCACCTAGCGCCACGGACCGGGTCACCGCTGCTGTGACAAATCCCCCTGACACCGGCCCAGTACCGAGTACCCCGCTGCCCTGGGAGGGCGACCCACACACAGGGGACATTGGATGGCACGGTGTAGTGACGTCATTGCGCCGTCCAGCGTCCACTGCTGCACTTCTTGGAAGAGGAGTCAGTGGACAGGAGCTGGGATTATGTGAGTATGAGGGTGTGTGCACACGTAAGTGCTTTTTTCGCGTTTTTTAAGCGTTTTTACCAGCAAAAACACTTAAAAAACGCTTAAAAGAAGCATCCCATTCATGTTAATGAATTCTGCACTTTTTGTGCATATTGATGCATTTTTTTTCACGAAAAAAACGCATCGCGGTAAAAAATTTCGCATTTCTAACTATTTTCTATGAGACTGGGGATGCTCCGGAAAAAAACGCCTAAAAACCGCGCGAAGTGAAGGAGTCCGGTTTTCAGTCAGGAATTTTCTGCATACGTGGGTACATAGCCTGAGCCTTTTTTTCTTTAACTCATAAATTACTGTGCAATGGGGGGCTGTGCTGATGGAGGTAATAAAATGAGGGGCTGTGCTTATGGGGGCTTAAAATTAGGGGAGGGGCTGTGCTGATGGGGGGAATAAAATGAGGTTAAGGGCTGTGCATATAAGGTAATAAACTGAGGGGCTGTGTTGATGGGGGGGAATAAACTGAGGGACTGTGTAGATGGGGGTATAAACTGAGGGGCTGTGCAGAAAGAGGAAATAAAATGAGGGGTTTTGCACATGGGGGAATAATATGAGGTGCTGTGCAGATGTAAAAATAAAATGAAGGGCTGCGCAGAGGAGGGAGGCATAAAATGAGGGGTTGTGCAGATGGGGGAATAAACTGAGGGACTGTGCAGGAGGGGAAAATAAAATGAGAGGCTGTATAGATGGGAGGAATAAACAGAGGGGCTGTGCAGATGGGGTGAATAATCAGAAGGGCTGTGCAGATGGGGTGAATAATCAGAGGGGCTGTGCAGATGGGGGCAATAAATCTGAGGGACACCTTAATTGAAACCAAATGTCCCTGATTATAGTTACGCTTTATTAGTTTCCATAACTCTCCTTGGGTTCTACATTTAAAATATAGGATGTCAAGGGATGAATATAATTATTTTTTCCCCTGTATTGTGTAAATGGACCGCATAAAAAGGTTGATTCTGTGTCTAACTTTGAAATTGCACTCCCTGTTAAAGTCACATCCCTACAGTACACCACTTTTTTACTTTTGATAACAGTTTTTTGTGAAAAAAGTTAACAGTTCTAGTGGAAGTAGTCATCAGAGTTTGCTAAGTAAGCCATAGGAGGGGAAATGGAGATGTGCATTAGGGGTCCTGTCACCTTTGTTTCTGAGCCATTCCTTTGCTTTGGGGTAGGGGTGGGGGTGGGGGGTGTCGTTGGCTTTATCTGCCTAGGTCATCAAAATGCTTTGTCCCTGCCCTGTTTGTTAATTATACACCGTTTAACTACCATTCTTTCCTTTGTTTTATAAACTGGTTAGTAAATACTCATGTTATATTATCTAACCTTTGTGTGTGTTTGCTGATTGTTGCTGTACTCCTTGTCCTGTGGCCGTCCCTCATCCAAGTATCATGTAGGCTATCAGTTTTTTATATGGAGGCCACACAGACGTTCCGCTCATCTGAAAGAGCTCTTAAGGCCCCGTCACACTAAGCGAGATCGCTAGCTATATTGCTAAAGCGATTTTGTGACGCAGCAGCGATATTGCTAGCGATATCGCTATGTGTGATACTCAGGGCCGCAGCTATAATGAGCCAAGATGAGCCAGGTGCTGAAGCAGCAGGCAGCAGGGAGCGGCATTATGCCCTCCTCTACCCACAGCACCTACAATTTAGCTTCTGCACGCTGGTGCTGCGTTCGTGCAAGAGGCTGTAATTGATGAGATCACAGGAGGGAAGGAGTCAGGGGCCCCCTGATCATGTGACCCCTGACTCCTCCCCTCCTGTGACCTCATCACAGGTCCTGTAGTCGCTCCTCTCCTCATCTGTCATATCTCAATCCGGATATCATGTGATGCTGACTCCTCCCCTCCTATGACCTCATCACAGGTCCTGTGAGCATCAGCCCTTGTTTTATGCAGGACTCTGCTGTCTGAGCTGGCTGTCATCGTCCTGGATGAGGGAAGTTTATTTGTGGGGTTTACAGGGTGTATGTGGCAGAGCCGCGAGTGTGTGAGGTGTACGGAGCAGGGCTGCAAGTGTACGAGGTGTACGGAGCAGAGATGTGTACGGAGTGGAGCTGTGTGTGTGTACGAGGTGTATGGAGCAGAGATGTGTACGGAGTGGAGCTGTGTGTGTACATGGAGTGGAGCCGTGTGTGTGTACGAGGTGTATGGAGCAGAGCCGCGAGTGTGTGAGGTGTACGGAGCAGAGCTGTGTGTGTACAAGGTGTAAGGAGCAGAGCTGCGTGTGTACAAGGTATAAGGAGCAGAGCCGCGTGTGTATGAGGTGTAAGGAGCAGAGCCGTGTGTGTATGAGGTGTAAGGAGCAGAGCCGCGTGTGTACAAGGTATAAGGAGCAGAGCGCGTGTGTATGAGGTGTAAGGAGCAGAGCCGCGTGTGTATGAGGTGTAAGGAGCAGAGCCGCGTGTGTATGAGGTGTAAGGAGCAGAGCCGCGTGTGTACGAGGTGTAAGGAGCAGAGCCGCGGGTGTACGAGGACCGAGGTGCACGGAGCTGAGCCTCGAGTGTGTGAGGTGTACGGAGCAGAGCCTCGAGTGTGTGAGGTGTACGGAGCAGAGCCCCGAGTGTGTGAGGTGTACGGAGCGGAGCTGTGTGTGTACGGAGTGGAGCCGTGTGTGTGTACGAGGTGTACGGAGTGGAGCCGTGTGTGTGTACAAGGTGTACGTAGCGGAGCCGTGCGAGTGGGAGGTGCACGGAGCAGAGATGCACGTGTACGAGGTGGACGTTGTAGAGATGTGTACGAAGTGGAGCTGTGTGTGTGTACGAGGTGTACGGAGCAGAGATGTGTACGGAGTGGAGCTGTGTGTGTACGAGGTGTACGGAGCAGAGCCGCGAGTGTGTGGGGTGTGCGGATCTGTGTGTGTGCGAGGTGTGCAGAGCTGAGCAGCGCGTGTGCGAGGTGTACAGAGCAGCGCATGTGCGAGGTGTACGGAGCAGAGCCGCACGTGTACGAGGTGTACGGAGCAGAGTCGCGTGTGTGTGAGGTGTATGGAGCGGAACCGCGTGTATACGAGGTGTATGGAGCAAAGCCGCATGTGTACAAGGTTTACGGAGTGGAGCCATTTGTGTACAAGGTTTACAGAGCGTGGCCACGTGTGTGCAAGGTTTACGGAGCAGAGCCGCATGTGTACGAGGTTTACGGAGTGGAGCCATGTGTGTACTGAGTGGAGCCGTGTGTGTGCGAGGTGTACAGAACGGAGCCGTGTGTGTATGAGGCATAAAATGCAGAACCATGTGTGTATGATGTATGCGGAGCCATACGTGTACAAGGTGTATGGTGGGGAGCATTCATACCTCCCAGCGGGACAGTCCCAATTTTGAGAGAGATTCTGCCCCACTGCCCCGGCTGGGAGCTTACTTTTCCCGCGGACACAGGGGTACACGGCGGAGCCCCGAGGAGCACTTTATAATTCGCACGTGACGTTCCACCGGAAGTGACGTGCTAGAAGCTGACTGGAAATGAGGTAATTTCGGGAGGAGATTGTGACGGAACCATGGAGGCACTTCAGGGAATGCTTCAGATCCATCACCGTATCCTCCCCCAACAGCGCGGACAGCAGGATCGCCGTGGACTCGGGATGCCGGCCATGTGAGCGGATCATTCTGCATCGGGAGGCTCAGGTGGACACTACTTTGGGACCGGGCTGCTGTAGTATATTTATAGAGTCTTTCTTTCTGTCTCTGTTTCTTTCCTTCTTCTTTCTTTCTCTGTTATTTCTTTCTTTCCCTTCTTTCTTTCTCTCTCTCTTCTTTCTTTCCCCTCTTTCTTTCTCTCTCTGTTCTTTCTTTCTCTCTGTTTTCTTTTTCTCTCTGTTCTTTCTTTCTTTTCCTCAGTACAAGTCAGTGTGCCCACAGTACCAGTCGAATAAGAGGGGTAGGAAACTAGGTGGCACTGGTCACATTGAGCCTTTCATACTTTTTACTGGTGTATAATCATATGCCCTGAGCACCCCCATAAAGTGGGCCAGCGCCAGACAACAGGGTACAAACAAATCACTATTATTATCAGTCCAAGTGGACAATTATATAGGTAAAGTTAATGATGTCCCTGTGCCAAGCACTGCGGAGCATCAGAATACACTGAGGAGACCAGAACAGCGGGGTTTGGGTAGAAGAATTATATGGGACCCATTACACTGTATGAAGTAATATATGGTGCCCTGTTGTGAGTTCATTTTCCCCTTCACTACTGAGGCCCGAGGAACTCCCTCTTCTGGTAAAGAAAGGTAGTGAGCCTGATTATCAAACACCTGAGTCTGATTATGATGACTGGCTGAGTGGAGTTACTGACTGAATATAAGGCTGCCGATGCCCTTCTGCCCTGCGGGTGATTTCTCTGTGGGATCCTTGGAGACCAGTCTGAATTCCTGCTCCTCTAAAGCTAAGTTTTCTGCTCGGCTTTTTGCATTGGTGCTTTGACTTTGTTTTGCTTTGTTTTTCTGGATTTCCGCCATTCCCTGCTGGGGTGTGCTGAATTCCTTTAGCTCTGTCTTCTGAAAATACCTGAGTGCTGATTTAGTTTTTGAAGCCTAGCTGCTTCAGGGTCTTTTTCATATCAGGTGTTGGCTTATGTCTTTGATAGGGTTTTGGCAGATTGCAGACAGCAACCTTCCGTTCCTTTTCTGTTTAGTTGGCTTGGGCCCCATCGTTTGCTCAGCCTATCTTTCTATCTGTGTGAGTGTTTTTTCATCTTGCTTCACCGTCATTATATGTTGGGGGCTGCCGTTTACTTTGGGGTCTGCTCTGGGGCAGTTTAGATTTCTTTTTCTGTCTTTAGGCTATTTAGCGCTCCGGCTGTGATCGAGGGGTCTAGGGCATCGTAGGAACCCCCCACGGCTACTGCTAGTTGTGTTGATAGGTTCAGGGGTCTGCAATCTGATAGTTGCCAACTTCTCTGGTTTTCTGGACGTAGCTTCTATTTTTGTGTCTGCCTCCTACGGTGACTCAATCATAACAGAATCACCCGCCATACCGCAGATCCTAGGGTACTCTATAGCAGGAAAGAATTGTAAAAAAAAAAAAACAAAAAAAAAAACGGTGTCAGAATTTCTTTGTGTATATTTTTTCCTCTATATCTCTGAGGCCGTAGGGGGAATTTTTTTTTTCTCAATGGAGATAGAGCAATTGTCTGATCGTGTGGAGCAGCTCGCTGCGGAAGTGCGGGGAATTTCCGCCTACTTTGCTCATTCACATGCTGCTGAACCAAAGATTCCTACACCTGATGTATTTTTTGGGGATCAGTCTAAATTTTTGAATTTCAAAAATAATTGTAAATTATTTTTTGCCTTGAAGCCTAACTCGTCAGGGAGCTCCGCACAGCAGGTTAAAATTGTCATCTCTTTGCTGCGTGGCGATCCCCAGGATTGGGCGTTTTCTTTGAAACCAGATGATCCTATTCTGACTAATGTGAACGCATTTTTTCAGGCCTTGTGGTTGTTGTATGACGAACCTAATGCCATTGATCAGGCTGAAAAGACCCTACTGGCATTGAACCAGGGTCGTGATTCTGCAGAATTGTACTGTCAAAAATTCCGAAAGTGGGCAGTACTTACTACCTGGAATGATTATGCCTTGGCTGCTCTCTTTCAGAAGGGGTTGTCAGAAGCCGTAAAAGATACTATGGTGGGATTTCCTGTTCCCTCTGGTCTTGACGATTCTATGTCATTAGCTATTCAGGTTGATCGGCGTTTGCGCGAATGCATAGCTGCACGAGAGGTGTTGCCACCTGTTGAACAAATGTCTGAACCTATGCAATGTGATAGAGTTTTTTCCAGAGAGCAGCGTCAGGAGTTCAGAAGGCGTAATAAGTTGTGTTTTTTCTGTGGAGATGCCTCGCATATTATTTCTGTCTGTCCTAAACGAGAGAAACGCTTTGCACACACGTTTTCTGTTGGTGGTGTTCAACCTAAGTTTCTTCTGGCTATTACTCTGATCTGCTCCCTGTCCACATTTTCCGCCAAGGCCTTTGTGGATTCGGGAGCAGCCCTAAACCTAATGGACTTGGATTTTGCTAAACGTTGTGGATTTCCGATGACACCTCTGCAGATGCCTATCCCTTTGAGGGGGATTGATGCTACTCCTTTGGCTAAAAATAAACCTCAGTTTTGGACCCAGGTGGTGATGCGGGTCACCCCAGACCATCAAGAAAATTGCAGATTTTTGGTGTTGCATAATCTGCATGATACTATTGTTCTGGGGTTTCCCTGGTTACAAATTCATAATCCAGTTTTGGATTGGAAATCTGTGTCTGTGGTGAGTTGGGGTTGTCGGTGTCCTTTAGTGAGGCTCCGGTGTTTTCCACCTCTCCTCAGTCGCATGATGTTCCTGATTATTTGGCGGACTTTTATGATGTATTTAGTGAGAATGAGTCTGCGTCTCTGCCTCCTAATAGGAGTTATGACTGTGCAATTGAACTGAGCCCGGGGTGTAAATTTCCCAAGGGTCGGCTCTTCAATTTATCTGTACCCGAGCACGAGGCTATGCGATCCTATATTAAGGAGGCGTTGGAGAAGGGTCATATTAGACCATCCTCGTCACCCTTAGGTGCCGTTTTTTTTTTTGTAGCCAAAAAGGATGGATCATTAAGACCTTGTATTGATTATCGTGCCCTCAACAAAATTACTGTTAAATATCAGTATCCGTTACCCCTGATTTCTGATCTATTCTCCAGAGTTAAAGGTGCTTGCTGGTTTACCAAGCTTGACCTCAAGGGGGCGTATAATCTTATTCGCATTAAGCATGGGGATGAATGGCGTTTAATACTCCGGAGGGACATTTTGAGTACCTGGTGATGCCTTTTGGGCTCACTAATGCCCCTTCTGTCTTCCAGTGCTTCATGAACGATATTTTCCGAGATTTTGTCGATAAATTTTTGATTATCTATCTGGATGATATTTTGATCTTCTCCAAGGATTGGGATTCTCATGTGGAACATATTCGGACTGTGTTCCGGATCTTGAGGGAGAATTCCCTGTATGTCAAAGGATCTAAATGCCTTTTTGGAGTATAGAGGATTTCTTTTTTGGGATTTATTTTGTCCCCGTCAACTATTGAAATGGACCCGGCCAAGGTACAGGCCATTTATGATTGGGTTCAGCCCACTTCTTTGAAGGCCCTCCAGAAGTTTTTGGGTTTTGCTAATTTTTATCGGAAATTTATAGCAAAATTTTCTAGTATTGCCAAGCCATTGACTGATTTAACTAAGAAGGGTGCTGATGTGTTAAATTGGTCTCCGGAGGCTGTTTCTTCCTTTCAGGAGCTGAAGTGAAGATTCACCTCCGCCCCGGTTTTGCGGCAACCTGATGTCTCACTTCCGTTCCAGGTAGAGGTGGATGCTTCTGAGATTGGTGCAGGAGCTGTTTTGTCCCAAAAGGATCCTGTAACATCTAAAATGAATCCCTGTGCTGTCTTTTCCCGAAAGTTCTCTCCATCTGAACGTAACTATGATGTGGGGAATAGGGAACTGTTGGCCATGAAATGGGCATTTGAGGAGTGGAGACATTGGTTGGAGGGAGCTAAGCATCAAGTCGTGGTCCTCACTGACCACAAGAATTTGATTTACCTAGAGTCGGCTAAGTGCTTGAACCCTAGACAGGCTAGGTGGGCCTTGTTTTTTACACGTTTTGATTTTGTGGTTTCTTTTCTTCCTGGAACTAAGAATGTCAAGGCAGACGCCCTCTCTAGGAGCTTCTTTGCTGATTCTCCTGTGGTGACCAAGCCTGCTACCATCTTAGGCGAAGGGGTAGTTCTTTCTGCCATCTCGCCCGATTTGAGACGTGCTCTGGAAGAGTTCCAGGAGGACAAACCTGAGCGTTGTCCCAGTGGAAAGTTGTATGTTCCTGACCAGTGGTAGAAGAGAGTGATGTCTGAAGTTCATTGCTCTGCTTTGGCTGGTCATCCAGGTATTTTTGGTACTAGAGATCTGGTGAGTCGGTCTTTTTGGTGGCCCTCCTTGTCTCGTGATGTCAGGAATTTTGTGCAGTCCTGTGGGACGTGCTCCCGGTCTAAATCGTGTTCTCGCTCCAGTGGGTTGTTGATGCCTTTGCCTGTCCCCAAGAGGCCATGGACCCATATTTCAATGGATTTCATCTCTGATATGCCTGTCTCTCAAAGGATGACTGTTATTTGGGTGATTTGTGATAGGTTCTCTAAGATGGTTCATCTTGTACCACTCCCTAAGTTGCCGTCTTCCTCTGAGTTGGTGCCCCTGTTTTTACAACAGGTGGTTCGCTTGCACGGGATTCCTGAGAACATTGTATCTGACAGAGGAGTCCAGTTTGTGTCTAGATTTTGGAGAACTTTCTGTTCCAAGCTGGGAATTCAGTTGTCCTTCTCCTCTGCTTTTCACCCTCAGACCAATGGGCAGACAGAGAGAACAAACCAGACCTTGGAGTCATATTTGAGATGTTTTATTTCTGCTGATCAGGATGATTGGGTTTCATTTTTGCCCTTGGCCGAATTTGCTTTAAATAATAGAGCTAGTTCTGCCACTTTGATGTCACCTTTTTTTTTGTAACTTTGGGTTTCATCTTCGATTTTCTTCAGGGCAGGTGGAGCCCTCTGCCTGCCCAGGTGTTGACACTGTGGTGGAGAGAATGCACCAGATCTGGGACCAAGTGGTGGATAAGTTATCTCTCTCCCAGGAAAAGGCCCCGCGGTTTTCCAACCGACATAGGACCATTGGTCCCCAGTTTAAGGTTGGTGATATGGTGTGGTTATCATCAAAAAATATTGCTATGAAGGTGGCTTCTCCTAAGTTTAAGCCTAGATTTATTGGACCTTACAAGATTTTGGAGATTATTAATCCGGTCTCTTTTCGTTTGGCTCTTCCTGTCACATTTAAAATCCATAATGTGTTCCATAAATCTTTGTTGAAGAGGTTTGTTGAACCTGTTGTTCCGGGGGTGGCACCTCCAGACCCTGTATTGGTTGAAGGTAACATGGAATATGAGGTAGAGAAAGTACTGGATTCCCGTCTGGCTAGACGGAGACTTCAGTATTTGGTTAAGTGGAAGGGTTATGGTAAGGAGGATAATTCCTGGGTCTCTGCCTCTGATATTCATGCCAAAAGATTGGTGCGTGCCTTTCATCGGGCTCACCCTGATCGCCCTGGTGGCGTGGTTGAGGGTTCGGTGACCCCTCCTCAAGGGGGAGGTACTGTTGTGAGTTCATTTTCCCCTTCACTACTGAGGCCCGAGGAACTCCCTCTTCTGGTAAAGAAAGGTAGTGAGCCGGATTATCAAACACCTGAGTCTGATTATGATGACTGGCTGAGTGGAGTTACTGACTGGATATAAGGCTGCCGACACCCTTCTGCCCTGCGGGTGATTTCTCTGTGGGATCCTTGGAGACCAGTCTGAATTCCTGCTCCTCTAAAGCTAAGTTTTCTGCTTGGCTTTTTGCATTGGTGCTTTGACTTTGTTTTGCTTTGTTTTTCTGGATTTCTGCCATTCCCTGCTGGGGTGTGCTGAATTCCTTTAGCTCTGTCTTCTGAAAATACCTGAGTGATGATTTAGTTTTTGAAGCCTAGCTGCTTCAGGGTCTTTTTCATATCAGGTGTTGGCTTATGTCTTTGATAGGGTTTTGGCAGATTGCAGACAGCAACCTTCCTTTCTTTTTCTGTTTAGTTGGCTTGGGCCCCATCGTTTGCTCAGCCTATCTTTCTATCTGTGTGAGTGTTTTTTCATCTTGCTTCACTGTCATTATATGTTGGGGGCTGCTTTTTACTTTGGGGTCTGCTCTGTGGCAGTTTAGATTTCCTTTTCTGTCTTTAGGCTATTTAGCGCTCCGGCTGTGATCGAGGGGTCTAGGGCATCGTAGGAACCCCCCACGGCTACTGCTAGTTGTGTTGATAGGTTCAGGGGTCTGCAATCTGATAGTTGCCAACTTCTCTGGTTTTCTGGACGTAGCTTCTATTTTTGTGTCTGCCTCCTACGGTGACTCAATCATAACAGTGCCCATTATGCTGTATGAAGTAATATATGGTGCCCATTATACTGTATGAAGTAATATATGGGGCCCATTATACTGTATGCAGTAATATATGGTGCCAATTATGCTGTACAAAGTAATATATGGTGCCCATTATGCTGTATGAAGTAATATATGGTGCCCATTATACTGTATGAAGTAATATATAGGGCCCATTATGCTGTATGAAATAATATTTGGGGCCCATTATACTGTATGAAGTAATATATGGTGCCCATATGCAGTAATATATGGTGCTCATAATACTGTACGAAATAATATATGGGGCCCATTATACTGTATGAAGTAATATATGGGGCCCATTATTCTGTATGAAGTCATATATGGGGCCCATTATACTGTATGAAGTAATATATGGGGCCCATTATACTGTATGCAGCAATATATGGTGCTCATAATACTGTATGAAGTAATATATGGGGCCCATTATACTGTATGTAGTAATATATGGAGCCCATTATACTGTATCAAGTAATATATGGGGCCCATTATACTGTAAGAAGTAATATATGGGGCCCATTATGCTGTATGAAATAATATTTGGGGCCCATTATACTGTATACAGTAATATATGGGGCTCATTAAACTGTATGAAGTAATATATGGTGCCCATTATCCTGTATGAAGTAATATATGGGGCCCATTAGACTGTATGCAGTAATATATGGTGCCCATTATGCTGTACGAAGTAATATATGGTGCCCATTATGCTGTATGAAGTAATATATGGTGCCCATTATACTGTATGAAGTAATATATGGGGCCCATTATGCTGTATGAAATAATATTTGGGGCCCATTATACTGTATGAAGTAATATATGGGGCCCATTATACTGTATGCAGTAATATATGGTGCTCATAATACTGTATGAAATAATATATGGGGCCCATTATACTGGATGAAGTAATATATGAGGCCCATTATACTGTATGAAGTCATATATGGGGCCCATTATACTGTATGAAGTAATATATGGGGCCCATTATACTGTATGAAGTAATATATGGAGCCCATTATACTGTATGAAGTAATATATGGGGCCCATTATACTGTAAGAAGTAATATATGGTGCCTATTATGCTGTATGAAGTAATATATGGGGCCCATTATACTGTAAGAAGTAATATATGGGGCCCATTATGCTGTATGAAATAATATTTGGGGCCCATTATACTGTATACAGTAATATATGGGGCTCAAACTGTATGAAGTAATATATGGTGCCCATTATGCTGTACGAAGTAATATATGGTGCCTATTATGCTGTATGAAGTAATATATGGGGCCCATTATACTGTATGAAGTAATATATGGGGCCCATTATGCTGTACGAAGTAATATATGGTGCCTATTATGCTGTATGAAGTAATATATGGGGCCCATTATACTGTATGAAGTAATATATGGGGCCCATTATACTGTATGAAGTAATATATGGGGCCCATTATACTGTATGAAGTAATATATGGTGCCCATTATACTGTATGAAGTAATATATGGGGCCCATTATACTGTATGAAGTCATATATGGGGCCCTTTATACTGTATGAAGTCATATATGGGGCCCATTATACTGTATGAATATATGGGGCCCATTATGCTGTATGAAGTCATATATGGGGCACATTACACTGTATGAAGTAATATATGGGGCCCATTATACTGGATGAAGTCATATATGGGGCCCATTATACTGTATTAAGTAATATATGGTGCCTATTATGCTGTATGAAGTAATATATGGGGCCCATTATACTGGATGAAGTAATATATTGGACCCATTATACTGTATGAAGTCATATATGGGGCCCATTATACTGTATTAAGTAATATATAGTGCCGATTATGCTGTATGAAGTAATATATGGGGCCCATTATACTGTATGAAGTAATATATGGGGCCCATTATGCTGTATGCAGTAATATGTTGGTCCCATTATACTGTATGAAGTAATATATGGGGCCCATTATACTGTATGAAGTAATATATGGGGCCCATTATGCTGTATGAAGTCATATATGGGACCCATTATGCTGTATGCAGTGATATATGGGGCCCATTATACTGTATGCAGTAATATATGGGGCCCATTATACTGTATGAAGTAATATATGGTGCCTATTATTCTGTATGAAGTAATATATGGGGCCCATTATACTGTATGAAGTAATATATGGGGCCCATTATACTGGATGAAGTAATATATGGGGCCCATTATACTGGATGAAGTCATATATGGGGCCCATTATACTGTATTAAGTAATATATGGTGCCTATTATGCTGTATGAAGTAATATATGGGGCCCAGTATACTGGATGAAGTAATATATTGGGCCCATTATGCTGTATGAAGTCATATATGGGGCCGATTATACTGTATGAAGTAATATATTGGGCCCATTATACTGTATGAAGTCATATATGGGGCCCATTATACTGTATGAAGTAATATATTGGGCCCATTATACTGTATGAAGTCATATATGGGGCCCATTATACTGTATGAAGTCATATATGGGGCCCATTATACTGTATGAAGTAATATATGGGGCCCATTATACTGTATGAAGTAATATATGGGGCCCATTATACTGTATGAAGTAATATTTGGTGCCCAATATACTGTATGCCGTAATATATGGGGCCCATAATACTATATGGATCATTATATGGGGCCCATAATACTATATGGAGCATTATGTGGGGATAGGGGATGACTTTCTGTTTGTTGTGGATCAGACCGCTGGGACCCCCATGATCCTGGGAAATGTAGCTTTGAAGAGCACCATGTAAATGGAGCTGTGGTCGATCATATGCACTGTGGTGCCATTCACATGTGGCTCTTCAAATAACTCCTTAAAGAGAGTGATGAGGGGACGACAAAGTTTAGCAAAAATTCACAGATCGGGGTGATGAGTGCTATAGTTTGTGGGCTGGTGGGATTTGTGTGGCAGGGCTGCATTTTTGTCCCAGTCCGGCCCTGTGCCAGGCTTACCATTGCCATTATTGACCCTTGTTCTAGATACTTACGTGTTGTTCTTGTATGTGTGTGTGATGGTGCTGACATCCTTGTGTTTGGACACCTTTTTTTTCTATTTATCGTCATTTTGCTGTTCGCCTCAGGCAGCAGATAGGCTAGGTTCACCCCTGGTGATACTTACCTTCGACCGGCTCCCCCGCTGTCTATCGCTGATCGCGCGAGAACGTCCTGGGCCGTTTCTCGTCGGCCGCTTCCTGCTGGCGCCGACGAGCGACGCGTGGACGCGGGCAGGAGGACGTCTTCATCGCCGCGTCTGACAGGTAAGTAGCAACCGCCGACCGCTGCTATGTCGCTGCTGAGATCTGCCTGTTTGGCAGCTCACTAGCGACCATTTAGCGGTGCACCAGCGATCCTGACCGGGTCGTATCGTTGTCGGGATCGCTAGTGCATCGCTAAATGTGACAGTACCTTAAGACACCTTTTTTCCAAGAAAGTCTTACTGCTTAGTCTGTTTTGTGCCTGATGAAAAAGTATCAATAAAGATGAGAAAATAAAAGTACAAATGATTCCTGCGTATTTTAGATGTTTATTTCTTCTATGATTCATGCATGCAATAATGAGGTCTTTTGGGATAAAAAAGACTAGAGGTTTATTTTATTATTCATAGATGAGCTTGATGAGCGTTTCGATTTAGTGCATTGGTGAGAAATGGAGATGGTAGGAGAGGAAGAGCAGGTAGACATGTCATATATTGGCCAGCCTGCCCTGCATGTGTGGAGAGTAAAAGGGAGGTAAATGGTTTTTATTAATAACTAGCTGAAGAGCCCGGCGCTGCCCGGGCATAGTAACTAACTATGGTTACTTATAACAAATTGATGATTATATCTATATATAAAAAGCTGAGTGTAGAGCCTCGCCCACTCCGCATAGTCACATTCACTATAATATCCCACATCGTCCCATCAGCCAGAGCCACCGGTCTACTACCCATAATATCCCACATCATCCCCTCAGCCAGAGCCACCGGACTACTACCCCTAATATTCCACATCATCCCCTCAGCCAGAGCCACCAGACTACCACCACTAATATCCCACATCATCCCGTCACAGCCGCCTGACTACTACCACTAATATTCCACATCATCCCATCAGAGCCACCGGACTACTACCCCTAATATCCCACATCATTCCGTCAGAGCCACTGGACTACTACCACTAATATCCCACATCAACCCATCACAGCCCCTGGACTACTGCCCCTAATATACCACATCATCCCGTCAGAGCCGCCGGACTACTACCCCTAATATCCCACTTCATCCTGTCAGCCAGAGCCACCGGACTACTACCCCTAATATCCCACATCATCCCGTCAGCCAGAGCCACCGGTCTACTACCCCTAATATCCCACATCATCCCCTCAGCCAGAGCCACCGGACTACTACCCCTAATATCCCACATCATCCCGTCACAGCCGCCAGACTACTACCCCTAATATTCCACATCATCCCCTCAGCCAGAGCCACCAGACTACTACCACTAATATCCCACATCATCCCGTCACAGCCGCCTGACTACTACCACTAATATTCCACATCATCCCATCAGAGCCACCGGACTACTACCCCTAATATCCCACATCATTCCGTCAGAGCCACTGGACTACTACCACTAATATCCCACATCAACCCATCACAGCCCCTGGACTACTACCCCTAATATACCACATCATCCCGTCAGAGCCGCCGGACTACTACCCCTAATATCCCACTTCATCCTGTCAGCCAGAGCCACCGGACTACTACCCCTAATATCCCACATCATCCCGTCAGCCAGAGCCACCGGTCTACTACCCCTAATATCCCACATCATCCCGTCAGCCAGAGCCACCGGTCTACTACCCCTAATATCCCACATCATCCCCTCAGCCAGAGCCACCGGACTACTACCCCTAATATCCCACATCATCCCGTCACAGCCGCCAGACTACTACCCCTAATATTCCACATCATCCCCTCAGCCAGAGCCACCAGACTACCACCACTAATATCCCACATCATCCCGTCACAGCCGCCTGACTACTACCACTAATATTCCACATCATCCCATCAGAGCCACCGGACTACTACCCCTAATATCCCACATCATTCCGTCAGAGCCACTGGACTACTACCACTAATATCCCACATCAACCCATCACAGCCCCTGGACTACTACCCCTAATATACCACATCATCCCGTCAGAGCCGCCGGACTACTACCCCTAATATCCCACTTCATCCTGTCAGCCAGAGCCACCGGACTACTACCCCTAATATCCCACATCATCCCGTCAGCCAGAGCCACCGGTCTACTACCCCTAATATCCCACATCATCCCCTCAGCCAGAGCCACCGGACTACTACCCCTAATATCCCACATCATCCCGTCACAGCCGCCAGACTACTACCCCTAATATTCCACATCATCCCCTCAGCCAGAGCCACCAGACTACTACCACTAATATCCCACATCATCCCGTCACAGCCGCCTGACTACTACCACTAATATTCCACATCATCCCATCAGAGCCACCGGACTACTACCCCTAATATCCCACATCATTCCGTCAGAGCCACTGGACTACTACCCCTAATATCCCACATCAACCCATCACAGCCCCTGGACTACTACCCCTAATATCCCACATCATCCCGTCAGAGCCGCCGGACTACTACCCCTAATATCCCACTTCATCCTGTCAGCCAGAGCCACCGGACTACTACCCCTAATATCCCACATCATCCCATCAGCCAGAGCCACCGGACTACTACCCCTAATATCCCACATCATCCCGTCAGCCAGAGCCACCGGACTACTACCCCTAATATCCCACATTATCCCGTCAGCCAGAGCCACCAGACTACTACCCCTAATATCCCACATCATGCCATCAGCCTGGGGTCAGAACCAGAGCGCTGAGTGGAACAGTCCTAACTTCCATACCGGGGATCCCTTTAAGAGAGGCCTGGCATCAGAACCAGAGCACTGAGTGGATTTGCCCTTACTTCCATACCAATGATCCCTTTAATAGAAGCCTGGGGTGAGAATCACAGCGCTGAGGGATTTACCTTAACTTCCATACTGGAAATCCCTCTAAGAGAGGCCTGGGGTCAAAACCAAAGCGCTGGATTGATTTGCCCTAACTTCCATACCAATGATCCCTTTAATAGAAGCCAGGGGTCAGAATCAAAGCACTGAGGGATTTGCCCTAACTTCCATACCGGAGATCCCTTTAAGAGGGAAGATATGCCTATGGGATGGAGGATGTGTGATGTGTATATGGGCACGGGAGGGGGTGATTCATTTTTGTCATATGCTCTATGCTCCTTTCTGGGGGGCAGACAATGACTGGGAGCTTATGTTTCCAGGGATGCTTGATTTCTCCCACCCGCTCAGTTTCTGCTGAGGTGTTGTCGTGGAATGGGAAAACTGTTGCTCATAGCAACCAATCACAGCTCAGCTTCATTTAAACAGCTCTGGTGAAATGAAAGATGCTTCGTGATTGGTTGGTGATACACACATACATACATTCAGTTATATATATATATAGATAGCAATGGGATTTGCTGAGGGATGGGATGTAAGGGGGAATTCAATGTCCTGAAAGGTATTAGGGAATATAGGTGGCAGGGGGGCATGTCTTTAGCACCAAGAGAACTTGTGCCGCCCTGTCCTGCTAGTATATGTCTGTAGTGATTTGTTTCTTGTGACAGATGTTACTGAATGGCCTGTATAGTATAAATCCAATTGTTATTTTTTTGTTTGGATCTTTCTGCAGAAGACACATATGCTAAAGAAGAAGTCGTAGACCAGGAGCCGGTTCTTGTAAGAGTTATGGACACAGCTGATCCGGTGAGTACAGTATGTGAAAAAGCTCCAAACAATAAGATTTTCTGAAGAGTATTTTATCCTGGGACCATGGCTTTATGTTGTTACTAGCCCAAGTCAGAACCTGAGCCCATCAAGATATCCTCCCAGTGGTCTTTCCTGCCCCACTCTCTCCCACGCAATATGAAAGCTCTGACAACATGTCATAGAAAAAGAACAAATAAATTACCAACAATGCAGATCCCTTTCATGCCAGACATCAAAAGGCCCAAGTGGACCCCATTGACATTAATGGGGTCTTTCAGATTTCAAGTCCCAGACTTTACCAGACAAAATGTTCGGTATTTTCAGTGTAATCTGCATTGGAGATCATCATAGGTAGCACACGATAGGGGTTGTAGCCATAAATGGAGAAGCATCAGAGATTGTATTATTGAGTACATTTCTCTATTTGAGTTTTAGTCATGACATGTAAGCTTAGTTTTCATAACGCAACAAAGGGTTAATTCTCGAGCTTGTTTTGTGCTGTACACAAAGATAGTGCACCTCTTTATTGGGATCTGGCAGACTCTGCTCAGGTTGTAAGCTCCCGTACAGGACAATGAATCTTTTGATCTGGGTCTCAAGCAAATTCAAAAGGGCCTTTGAAGTGAGGTAGAAATGGTCAGGATTTCTTGGTATTAGCTGAAACTGCACAAGCTGTGAACTGTACTATCTGTATTCAGACCCGATGACCTTGGCTGCGTGACCAGAGTACAATACAATCCCAGGGAACAGAAATCCACCATTAGTTCGAGAGACTGGAGTTCACTGACCTTCTGCTTTACTACGTCTAGTCTTAGAGATTAGTATAGTGCGGTTCACTTGGTGCCAGTCCCTTCTGTTAGTGACTTACCTACCACTTCATAGTGCTCTGTCATACAGTGTAATAACTGGACTAGATAAAGGCACCAGTGTAATCAATTTACTAATGTAAAATAATAATATGCAGAAATATTTAATAAGTCAGTGTTTCCCAAATGGGGGCCCGCTACATGGTATGGGGCTGTTCCAATTTGGGGGACCTGTCCTACTGTCCCGACTGTCACTCATGATGTCTGCGATGTCTCCTGCACTGAGGGCTTCACTCATGTCTTCCCTCACGTGTTCATTGCTCCTCTGTTGTTCCTCCTCTCCTCACTCAGGGAGGCAAAGCCAAATCTCTCTACTCTGATTAGTACGTAAAGTACTGTAATTTAAATAAATTATTCTTCTCCTTTCTTGAAGTCTGGTCTCCTCAGAAATCAAAACCCCCAACCTGCAACATTGTGGGCAGCAGAAAAGCTATGAGCCACAGACTGCACTAATTTTCTATACTTTAAAAGGGTGACGTTTCTCCTTGTGGAGAGTGACATACCAGCCTTGGCATGCCAAAGTAAGGAGACTTATTTGCCGTGCAATGCTCCTCTGGGAAATGAAATATGCAAATTGCCTCTTCAGAGAGAAAGATGACTAGAACTCTATAGCGCCACCTGTCCAGAGCCTCTCACCTAGCCAAATCAGATCTCATACTTTGCATAGACGAGGCGCAATACCCCAAAACACAGTGTCTGCAAATTGAGATTCTGATTTGGTGTTTACCCTAAGTCATATTGCAAGGCTCATTAAAGGATCGATAGTGATTTGAAGGATTGCTGCTTCCAACAGGTGGCACTAGAAATTTCTTGTCCGCTTCCTCTCTGAAGAGGCAATTTGCATAATATACTCTAAAAAAAATTGTGTTATTATGTATACCCCTTTTCACATGTAAAGCGCCATGGAATAAATGACGCTATAATAATAAATAATAATATTATGATCCGTCAAAACAGCCTTTGGGTGTGTGCACACGCTGCGGATTTTGCTGCGGATCCGCAGTGGTTTTGGCCGCTGCGCACTCGCAGCAGTTTTTGCTGCGGTGTACAGTACCATGATTCCCTATGGGAATCAAAAAACGCAGTGCAGACGGTGCGGAATTTTCCATGCGGATTATCTGTGGTTTTCAATCCGCAGAAAGAACTGACATGTCAGTTCTTTCTGTGGATTCCCCTGCGGTTTGCCATCTCCTCCATTGAGGAGATGAAAAACCGCAGAGCAATCCGCAGGTAAAACCGCAGGTCTTTTGAGCTGCGGTTTCACCTGCGGATTTTACAAAATCCGCGCAGATGAATCCGCACCCCAATCCGCAGCGTGTGCACACACCCTTAATGTACTGGTACCTAGAGGTACATCTCTATATAACAGTGCATTTCTATGTACCTATGTTCTCGAGGTCAGAGATTTTTCAATTCCTATGAAATTACTACAAAATAACGAAAAGCAATTACAACTAGATGTGTATTTCCTGAAGGAAGTACAGATAGTGGTTTGAAATGCTGCCCAGGCTGCCCCTTTAAGAGAGACTTGCCTGCTGCACCTGCAAGACTTTCAACTCAGGATCCGTTTTAACTGTGGGTGCCTCTCAGGGGCCACTTTGGCCTCAGGGTCCGATTTTGTGGGTGGGGCCCTCAGGGCCCGATTTTGTGGGTGGGGCACCTCAGGATCCGATTTGGTGGGTGGGGCCCCTCAGGGTCTGATTTGGTGGCCGGGTCCCCTCAGGGGCTGATTTGGTGGGTGGGGCCCCTAAGGGTCCGATTTTGTGGCCGGGGCCCCTCAGGGTCTGATTTGGTGGTTGGGGCCCCTCTGGGTCCAATCTTGTGGCCGGGGCCCCTCAGGGTCCGATTTTGTGGGTGGGGCCCCACAGGGTCCGATTTTGTGGCCAGGGCCCCTCAGGGTCCGATTTGGTGGGTGGGGTCCCTCAGGGTCCGATTTGGTGAGCGGGGCCCCTCAGGGTCCGATTTGGTGAGCGGGCCCACTCAGGGTCTGATTTGGTGGGCAGGATCTATCAGAGTCCGATTTGGTGGGCAGGGCCCCTCAGGGTCCAATTTGGTGGGCGGGGACCCTCGGGGTCCGATTTGGTGGGCGGGATCCCTCGGGGGCCGATTTGGTGGGCGGGGCCCCTCGGGGTCCAATTTGGTGGGTGGGGCCCCTCGGGGTCCGATTTGGTGAGCGGGGCCACTCTAGGTCTGATTTAGTAGGCGGGCCACTCTGGGTCCGATTTGGTGGGCGGGGCCCCTCAGAGTTCAATTTGGTCAGCGGGGCCCCTCAGGGTCCGATTTTGTGGTTGGGGCCTTTCAGAATCCGATTTAGTGGGCGGGGCCCCTCAGGGTCCGATTTGGTGAGCGTGGCCCCTCAGAGTTCAATTTGGTGAGCAGGGCCCCTCAGAGTTCAATTTGGTGAGCAGGGCCCCTCAGGGTCCGATTTGGTGGGCGGAGCCCCTCAGGGTCCGAAATGGTGGGCGGGGCCCCTCAGGGTTCCATTTGGTGAGCGGGGCCCCTCAGGGTCCGATTTGGTGGGCGGGGCCGCTCAGGGTCCGATTTTGTGGGTGGGAGCCCTCAGGATTTGATTTGGTGGGTTGGGCCCCTAAGGGTCCGATTTTGTGGCCGGTGCTCCTCAGGGTCCAATTTTGTGGTCGGGGCCCCTCAGGGTCCGATTTGGTGGCCGGGGCCACTCAGGGTCCGATTTTGTGGGTGGGGCCCCCTGGGTCTGATTTGGTGGGCGGGGCCGCTCAGGGTCCGATTTGGTGGGCTGGGCCCCTTAGGGTCCGATTTGGTGGGTGGGGCTCCTCAGGGTCCGAATTTGTGGTTGGGGCCCCTCAGGGTCTGATTTTCTGGGTGGGGCCCCTCATGGTCCGATTTTGTGTCCGGGACCCCTCGGGGTCCGATTTTGTGGTTGGGGCCCTTCAGAATCCGATTTGGTGGGCGGGGTCCCTCAGGGTCTGATTTGGTGGGTGGGGCCCCTCAGTGTCCGATTTGCTGGGCGGGGGCCATTCTGGGTCTGATTTGGTGGGCGGGGCCCCTCAGGGTCCGATTTTGTGGGCGGGGACCCTCAGGGTCTGATTTTGTGGCCGGGGCCCCTCAGGGAACGATTTTGTGGCCGGGGCCCCTCTTGGTCCGATTTTGTGGGTGGGGCCCCTCAGGGTCCGATTTTGTGGGTGGGGCCCCTCAGGGTCCGATTTTGTGGTTGGGGCTTTTCAGAATCCGATTTGGTGGGCGGGGCCGCTCAGGGTCCGATTTGGTTGGCGGGGCCGCTCAGGGTCCGATTTGGTGGGCGGGGGTGCACTTTGGCGCACATTCTCTCTCAGGGGCATGCGTCATGTGATGAAGCTAGATTTGCATTTGTGCTGTGGGTTTCGCTTTAAGAGCTGATATTATGTGGCAGAAGCTCTGTCCTGGGGGCGTCATGTGACGTTCGTAGGCGTTGGCATAGTAACTGGGTGTGCCTGCGCATATCAATGAGCTTTACTGCCATTTCAATCGCCTCAGGGCACGTTTTAAGTTTCCCATTCAAATGCATTGAGACACTGCATTCCAATGACAGGGAAAAAAAACTTTCAAACGCAAATTGCGCAAAAACCACAAATCCGATCGACACGAAAAATACTTAGCACACCTCTCGTGGACACTGGCTTTGAAACGACACCTCAACGGAGTCTGTGCGTGTAGCGGATCGGGCCACATTAATTGCGGAAATCAACTGAAAAATAAGAATAAGTTAGCAGCGTTCGGATTACAACATTAATACTAGATGTGTATTTCCTGAAGGAAGTACAGATAGTGGTTTGAAATGGTGCCCGGGCTGCCCCTTTAAGAGAGACTTGCCTGCTGCCCCTGCAAGACTTTCAACTCAGGATCCGTTTTAACTGTAGGTGCCTCTCAGGGGCCACTTTGGCCTCAGGGTCCGATTTTGTGGGTGGGGCCCCTCAGGGTCCGATTTTGTGGCCGGAACCCCTCAGGGTTCGATTTTGTGAGTGGGGCCCCTCAAGGTCCGATTTTGTGGCCGGGGCCCCTCAGGGTCCGATTTGGTGGGTGGGGCCCCTCAGGAGTCCGATTTGGTGGGTGGGGCCCCTCAGGGTCCAATTTTGTGGCCGGGGCCCCTCAGGGTCCGATTTGGTGGGCGGGGCCACTCTGGGTCCAATTTGATGGGCGGGACCACTCTGGGACCAATTTGGTGGGGGGCCCCTCAGGGTCCGATTTGGTGGGCGGGGCCCCTCAGGGTTTGATTTGGTGGGTGGGGCTCCTCAGGGTCCGACTTTGTGGTTGGGGCCCTTCAGAATCCGATTTGGTGGGTGGGGCCCCTCAGGGTCCGTTTTGGTGGGCGGGGCAACTCAGGGTCCGATTTGGTGGGCGGGGCCCCTAAGGGTCCGATTTGGTGGGCGGGGCCACTCAGAATCCGAATTGGTGGGTGGGGCCCCTCAGGGTCCGAATTGGTGGGCGGGGTCCCTCAGGGTCCGATTTTGTGGCCGGGGCCCCTCAGGGTCCAATTTTGTGGCCGGGGCCCCTCAGGGTCCAATTTGGTGGGCGGGGCCACTCTGGGTTCAATTTGGTGGGCGGGGCCACTCTGGGTCCAATTTGGTGGGCAGGGCCACTCAGAATCCAAATTGGTGGGTGGGGCCCCTCAGGGTCCGATTTGGTGGGCGAGGCCCCATAAGGGTCCGATTTGGTGGGCGGGGCTCCTCAGGGTCCGACTTTGTGGTTGGGGCCCTTCAGAATCCGATCAGCCCCTCAGGGTCCGATTTGGTGGGCGGGGCAACTCAGGGTCCGATTTGGTGGGCGAGGCCCCTAAGGGTCCGATTTGGTGGGCAGGGCCACTCAGAATCCAAATTGGTGGGTGGGGCCCCTCAGGGTCCGATTTGGTGGGCGAGGCCCCATAAGGGTCCGATTTGGTGGGCGGGGCCACTCTGGGTCTAATTTGGTGGGCGGGGCCCTTCAGGGTCCAATTTGGTGGGTGGGGTCCCTCAGAATCCAATTTGTTGGGCAGCGTCACTCTGGGTCCAATTTTGTGGCGGGGCCCCTCAGGGCCCGATTTGGTTGGTGGGGCCCCTCAGGGTCCAATTTGGTGGGCGGTGCCCCTCAGGGTCTGATTTGGTGGGCGGGACCCCTCGGGGTCCGATTTGGTGAGCAGATCCCTCAGGGTTTGATTTGGTGGGCGGGCCCCTCAGGGTCCCATTTGGTGGGCAGGGCCCCTCAGGGTCCCATTTGGTGGGCGGGGACCCTCAGGGTCCGATTTTGTGGTTGGGGCCTTTCAGAATCCGATTTGGTGGGCGGGGCCCCTCAGGGTCCGATTTGGTGAGCGGGGCCCCTCAGGGTCCGATTTGGTTGGCGGGGCCCCTCAGGGTCTGATTTGGTAGGTGGCGCCCCTCAGGGTCCGATTTGGTGGGCGGGGCCCCTCAGGGTCCGATTTTGTGTCTGGGGCCCCTCAGGGTCCGATTTTGTGGTTGGGGCCTTTCAGAATCCGATTTGGTGGGCGGGGCCGCTCAGGGTCCGATTTGGTGAGCGGGGCCCCTCAGGGTCCGATTTGGTGAGCGGGGCCCCTCAGGGTCCGATTTGGTGAGCGGGGCCCCTCAGGGTCTGATTTGGTGGGCGGGATCTCTCAGAGTCCAATAGGTGGGCGGGGTCCCTCAGGGTACGAATTGGTGGGTTGGGCCTCTCAGGGTCTGATTTGGTGAGCAGGGCCCATCAGGGTCCGATTTGGTGGGCGGGGCAAATCTGGGTCTGATTTGGTGGGCGGGGCCCCTCAGGGTCCGATATGGTGGGTGGGGCCCCTCAGGGTCCGATTTTGTGGGCGGGGACCCCCAGGGTCTGATTTTGTGGCCGGGGCCCCTCAGGGAACGATTTTGTGGCCGGGGCCCCTCTTGGTCCGATTTTGTGGGTGGGGCCCCTCAGGGTTCGATTTTGTGGTTGGGGCTTTTCAGAATCCGATTTGGTGGGCGGGGCCGCTCAGGGTCCGATTTGGTTGGCGGGGCCGCTCAGGGTCCGATTTGGTGGGCGGGGGCGCACTTTGGCGCACATTCTCTCTCAGGGGCATGCGTCATGTGATGAAGCTAGATTTGCATTTGTGCTGTGGGTTTCTCTTTAAGAGCTGATATTATGTGGCAGAAGCTCTGTCCTGGGGGCGTCATGTGACGTTCGTAGGCGTTGGCATAGTAACTGGGTGTGCCTGCGCATATCAATGAGCTTTACTGCCATTTCAATCGCCTCAGGGCACGTTTTAAGTTTCCCATTCAAATGCATTGAGACACTGCATTCCAATGACAGGGAAAAAAAACTTTCAAACGCAAATTGCGCAAAAACCACAAATCCGATCGACACGAAAAATACTTAGCACACCTCTCGTGGACGCTGGCTTTGAAACGACACCTCAACGGAGTCTGTGCGTGTAGCAGTTCGGGCCGCATTAATTGCGGAAATCAACTGAAAAATAACAATAAGTTAGCAGCGTTCGGATTACAACATTAATACTAGATGTGTATTTCCTGAAGGAAGTACAGATAGTGCTTTGAAATGGAGCCCGGGCTGCCCCTTTAAGAGAGACTTGCCTGCTGCCCCTGCAAGACTTTCAACTCAGGATCTGTTTTAACTGTGGGTGCCTCTCAGAGGCCACTTTGGCCTTTGGGGCCCCTCAGGGTCTGATTTGGTGGGTTGGGCCTTTCAGGGTCCGATTCGGTGGCCTGGACTTCTCAGGGCTTGAATTGGTGGACGGGATCCCTCAGGGTCCGATTTTGTGGCCGGAGCCCCTCAGGGTCTTATTTTTTGGGCGAGGACCCTCAGGGTCCGATTTGGTGGGCGGGGACCCTCAGGGTCCGATTTGGTGGGCGGGGACCCTCAGGGTCCGATTTGGTGGGCGGGGCCCCTCAAGGTCCGATTTGGTGAGCGGGGACCCTCAGGGTCTGATTTGGTGAGCGCGTCCCCTCAGAGTTCGATTTGGTGGGCGGGGCCACTCGGTCTGATTTGGTGAGCGGGGCCCCTCAGGGTCCAATTTGGTGGGTGGGGCCCCTCAGGGTCTGATTTTGTGGGCGGGGCCCCTCAGAATCCGATTTGGTGAGCGGGGCCCCTCAGTGTTCAATTTGGTGAGCGGAGCCCCTCAGGGTCCGATTTTGTGAGCGGGGCCCCTCAGGGTCCGATTTTGTGAGTGGGGCCCCTCAGGGTCCGATTTTGTGAGCGGGGCCCCTCAGGGTCCGATTTGGTGGGCGGGACCCTTCAGGGTCCGATTTTGTGGTTGGGGTCCCTCGGGGTCTGATTTTGTGGGTGGGGACCCTCAGGGTCCGATTTTGTGTCCGGGGCCCCTCAGGGTCCGATTTTGTGGTTGGGGCCCCTCAGAATCCAATTTGGTGGGCGGGGCCCCTCAGGGTCCGATTTGGTGGGCGGGGCCCCTCAGAGTTTGATTTGGTGAGCAGGGCCCCTTAGGGTCCGATTTGGTGAGCGGGGCCCCTCAGGGTCCGATTTGGTGGGTGGGGCCCCTCAGGGTCTGATTTGCTGGGCAGGGCCCCTCAGGGTCCGATTTGCTGGGCGGGGCCCCTCAGGGTCCGATTTGCTGGGCGGGGCCCCTCAGGGTCCGATTTGCTGGGCGGGGCCCCTCAGGGTCCGATTTGGTGGGCGGGGGCCACTCTGGGTCCGATTTGGTGAGCGGGGACCCTCAGGGTCCGATTTGGTGAGCGTGGGACCTCAGGGTACGATTTGTTATGCGGGGCCCCACAGGGTCCGATTTGGTGGGCGGGGCCCCTCAGGGTCCGATTTGGTGGGTGGGGCCCCTCAGGGTCCGATTTTGTGGCCGGGGCCCAGTAGTGTCCGATTTTGTGAGTGGAGCCCCTTAGGGTATGATTTTGTGGGCACAGCCCCTCTGGGTCCAATTTGGAGGCCAGGGTGGCTCAGCCTCCTTTATGTGGGCCAGGATCGATCAGCCTCTGATTTGGAGCCTGGGGTCACTCAGCTTTCGATTTGGCACGCAGGCCCTTTAAGACTCAGTTTGGTACACCGGCCCGTTAAGAGTCACTTAGGTGCGTCGGCCCTTTAAGAGCTAGTTTGGCTCACTGGGCTTCTAAATCCACTTTGGCGCACATACTCACTCAGGGGCATGCGCCATGTGATGAAGCTAGATTTGCATTTGTGCTGTGGGTTTCGCTTTAAGAGCTGATATTATGTGCCAGAAACTGTGTCCTGGGGGCGTCATATGACGTTCGTAGGCGTTGGCATAGTAACTGGGTCTACCTGCGCTTATCAATTAGCTTAACTGCCATTTGAATCGCCTCATGGCATGTTTTACCTTCCCATTGAAAAGCATTAAGACAGTGCATTCCAATGATGGGAAAGAAAATTTCAAACGGAAATTGCGCTAAAACTACAAATCCGATTGACACGAAAAATACTTAGCACACCTCTCGTGGACGCTGGCTTTGAAACGACACCTCAACGGAGTCTGTGCGTGTAGCGGTTCGGGCCGCATTAATTGCGGAAATCAACTGAATAAAAAGAATAAGTTAGCAGCGTTTGGATTAAAACATTAATACTAGATGTGTATTTCCTGAAGGAAATGGTTTGAAATGGTGCCCGGGCTGCTCCTTTAAGAGAGACTTGCCTGCTGCCCCTCCAAGACTTTCAACTCAGGATCCGTTTTAACTGTGGGTGCCTTTCAGGGGCCTCTTTGACCTCAGGGTCCGATTTTGTGGGTGGGGCCCTTCAGGGTTCCGATTTTGTGGCTGGGGCCCCTCAGGGTCCGATTTGGTGGGTGGGGCCCCTCAGGATCCGATTTGGTGGCCGGGGCCCCTCAGGGTCTGATTTGGTGGGTGAGGCCCCTCAGGGTCCGATTTTGTGGCCGGGGCCCCTCAGGGTCCGATTTTGAGGGTGGGGCCCCTCAGGGTCCAATTTGGTGGCCGGGGCCCGTCAGGGTCCGATTTTGTGGCCGGAACTCCTCAGGGTCCGATTTTGTGCTTGGGGCCGCTCAGGGTCCGATTTTGTGGGTGGGGCCCCTCAGGGTCCGATTTGGTGGATGGGGCCCCTCAGGGTCTGATTTTGTTGGTAGGCAGGGCCCCTCAGGGTCCGATTTTGTTGGTAGGCGGGGCCCCTCAGGGTCCGATTTGGTGGGCGGGGCCCCTCAGGGTCCGATTTGGTGGGTGGGGCTCCTCAGGGTCCGAATTTGTGGTTGGGGCCCCTCAGGGTCTCATTTTGTGGGCAGGGCCCCTCAGGATCCGATTTGGTGGGCGGGGCCCCTCAGGGTCCGATTTGGTGGGCGGGGCCCATCAGGGTCCGATTTGGTGGGCGGGGCCCTTCAGAATCCGATTTGGCGGTTGGGTCCCTTCAGAATCCGATTTGGTTGTCGGGGTCCTTCAGGGTCCGATTTGGTGGGCGGGGCCCCTCAGGGTCCGATTTGGTGGGTGGGGCCCCTAAGGGTCCGATTTGTTTGTGTCCGGGGCCCCTCAGGGTCCGATTTGCTGGACGGGGGGCCATTCTGGGTCTGATTTGGTGGGCGGGGCCCCTCAGGGTCCGATTTTGTGGGTGGGGCCCCTCAGGGTTCGATTTGGTGGGCGGGGCGCCTCAGGGACCATTTTGGCGGGCGGGGCCCCTCGGTCTGATTTGGTGGGCGGGGCCTCTCAGGGTCCGATTTGGTGGGCGGGGCCACTCAGAATCTGATTTGGTGGGCGGGGCTCCTCAGGGTCCGATTTGGTGAGTGGGGCCTCTCAGAGTTCAATTTGGTGAGCGGGGCCCCTCATGGTCCGATTTGGTGAGCGGTGCCCCTCAGGGTCCGATTTATTGGGTGGGGCCCCTCAGCGTCCGATTTGCTGGGCAGGGGCCATTCTGGGTCTGATTTGGTGGGCGGGGCCCCTCATGGTCCGATTTTGTGGGTGGGGCCCCTCAGGGTCTGATTTTGTGGGCGGGGCCCCTCAGGGAACGATTTTGTGGCCGGGGACCCTCTTGGTCTGATTTTGTGGGTGGGGCCCCTCAGGGTCAGATTTTGAGGGTGGGGCCCCTCAGGGTCCGAGATGATGGGCTGGGCCACTCTGGGTTCGATTTTGTGGTTGGGGCCCCTCAGGGTCCGAGATGGTGGGCTGGGCCACTCTGGGTTCGATTTTGTGGGTGGGGCCCCTCAGGGTCCGATTTTGTTGTTGGGGCCGCTCAGGGTCCGATTTGGTGGGCGGGGCCGCTCAGGGTCCGATTCGGTGGGCGGGGGAGCACTTTGGCACACATTCTCTCTCAGGGGCATGCTAGATTTGCATTTGTGCTGTGGGTTTCGCTTTAAGAGCTGATATTATGTGGCAGAAGCTCTGTCCTGGAGCCGTCATGTGATGTTCGTAGGCATTGGCATAGTAACTGGGTGTTACTGTGCATATCAATGAGCTTTACTGCCATTTCAATCGCCTCAGGGCACGTTTTAAGTTTCCCATTCAAATGCATTGAGACAGTGCATTCCAATGACAGGAAAAACAATTTTCAAACGCAAATTGCGCAAAAACTACAAATCCGATCGACACGAAAAATACTTAGCACACCTCTCGTGGACGCTGGCTTTGAAACGATACCTCAACGGAGTCTGTGCGTGTAGCGGTTCGGGCCGCATTAATTGCGGAAATCAACTGAAAAATAAGAATAAGTTAGCAGCGTTCGGATTACAACATTAATACTAGATGTGTATTTCCTGAAGGAAGTACAGATAGTGGTTTGAAATGGTGCCCGGGCTGCCACTTTAAGAGAGACTTGCCTGCTGCCCCTGCAAGACTTTCAACTCAGGATCCGTTTTAACTGTGAGTGCCTCTCAGAGGCCACTTTGGGTTTTTGTGGGTGGGGCCCCTCAGGTTCCGATTTTGTGAGTGGGGCCCCTCAGGGTCCGATTTTGTGGCCGGGGCCCCTCAGGGTCTGATTTTGTGGCCGGATCCCCTCAGGGTCCGATTTTCTGGCCGTGGCCCCTCAGGGTCCAATTATGTGGGTTGGGCCCCTCAGGGTCCGATTATTTGGGTTGGGCCCCTCAGGGTCCGATTTTGTGGCCGGGGCCCCTCAGGGTCCGATTTTGTGGCCGGGGCCCCTCAGGGTCAGATTTTGTGGTTGGGACCAATCAGGGTCCGATTTTGTGGTTGGGGTCCCTCAGGGTCAGATTTGGTGGGTTGGGCCACTTAGGGTCTGATTTTTTGGGCGGAGACCCTCTGGGTCCGATTTGGTGGGCGGGGCCACTCTGGGTCCGATTTGGTTGGCGGGACCACTCTGGGTCCGATTTAGTGGGCGGGGCCCCACAGGGTCCGATTTGGTGGGCGGGGCCCCTCAGGGTCCGGTTTGGTGGGCAGGGCCTCTCTGGGTCCGATTTGGTGGGCGGGGCCACTCTGGGTAAGATTTTGAGGCCGGGGTCGATGAGCTTCCGATTTGGAGGCCGAGGTCAAAGAGCCTCCGATTTGGAGGCCGAGGTCAAAGAGCCTCCGATTTGGAGGCCGAGGTCAAAGAGCCTCCGATTTGGAGGCCGGGGTGGCTCAGCCTCCGATTTGGAGGCCGGGGTGGCTCAGCCTCCGATTTGGAGGCCGGGGTGGATCAGCCTCCGATTTGGAGGCCGGGGTGGATCAGCCTCCGATTTGGAGGCCGGGGTGGATCAGCCTCCGATTTGGAGGCCGGGGTGGATCAGCCTCCGATTTGGAGGCCGGGGTGGATCAGCCTCCGATTTGGAGGCCGGGGTCGATCAGCCTCCGATTTGGAGGCCGGGGTCGATCAGCCTCCGATTTGGAGGCCGGGGTCGATCAGCCTCCGATTTGGAGGCCGGGGTGGCTCAGCCTCCGATTTGGAGGCCGGGGTCGATCAGCCTCCGATTTGGAGGCCGGGGTGGATCAGCCTCCGATTTGAAGGCCGGGGTGGATCAGCCTCCGATTTGAAGGCCGGGGTGGCTCAGCCTCCGATTTGGAGGCCGGGGTGGCTCAGCCTCCGATTTGGAGGCCGGGGTGGCTCAGCCTCCGATTTGGAGGCCGAGGTGGCTCAGCCTCCGATTTGGAGGCCGGGGTGGCTCAGCCTCCTATCTGGAGTCCGGGGTGGCTCAACCTCCAATTTGGAGGCCGGGGTGGCTCCGCCTCCGATTTGGAGGCCGGGGGGTCGATCAGCCTCCCATTTGGAGCCTGTGGTCACTCAGCTTTCGATTTGGCGTGTTGGCCCTTTAAGACTCATTTCGGTGCGCCGGCCCTTTAAAAGTCACTTTTGCACTTCGGCCCTTTAAGAGCCAGTTTGGCTCACTGGGCTTCTAAATACACTTTGGCGCACATTCTCTCTCAGGGGCATGTGTCATGTGATGAAGCTAGATTTGCATTTGTGCTGTGGGTTTCGCTTTAAGAGCTGATATTATGTGGCAGAAGCTCTGTTCTGGAGATGTCATGTGACGTTCGTAGGCGTTGGCATAGTAACAGGTTCTGCCTGCGCATATCAATGAGATCAACTGCCATTTCAATCGCCTCAGGGCATGTTTTGCCATTTCCCCATTCAAATGCATTGGAGACAGTGCATTCCAATGACGGGAAAAAAAATTTTCTAACGCAAATTGCGCAAAAACTACAAATCTGATCGACACGAAAAATACTTAGCACACCTCTCATGGGAGCTGGCTTCGAAACGACACCTCAACGGAGTCTGTGCGTGTAGCAGTTCGGGCTGTATTAATTGCGGAAATCAACTTAATAATAATAATAATAAGAAGAAGAAGAATAAGTTAGCAGCGTTCGGATTACAATATAGTGGTTTTTTCAAACCACTATAACTAGATATGTATTTCCTGAAGGAAGTACAGATAGTGGTTTGAAATGGTGCCCGGGCTACCCCTTTAAGAGAAACTTGCCTGCTGCCCCTGCAAGACTTTCAAGTCAGGATCCGTTTTAACTGTGGGTGCCTCTCCGGGGCCACTTTGGCCTCAGGGTCTGATTTGGTGGGTGGGGCCCCTCAGGATCCGATTCGGTGGCCTGGGCTCCTCAGGGCTTGAATTGGTGGCCGGGATCCCTCAGGGTTTGATTTTGTGGGTGTGGCCCCTCAGGGTCTGATTTTGTGGGTGTGGCCCCTCAGGGTCCGATTTTGCGGGTGGGGCCCCTCAGGGTCTGATTTTGTGCCCCGAGCCCCTCAAGGTCCGATTTTGTGACCGGGGCCCCTCAGGGTCCGATTTTGTGGCCTGGACTCCTCAGGGTCCGATTTTGTGGTTGGGGCCCCTCAGGGTCCGATTTGGTGGGCGTGGCCCCTCAGGGTCCGATTTGGTGGGCGTGGCCCCTCAGGGTCCGATTTGGTGGACGGGGCCCCTCAGGGTCTGAATTGGTGGGCAGGGCCCCTCTGGGTCTGAATTGGTGGGCAGGGCCCCTCTGGGTCTGATTTGGTGGGCAGGGCCCCTCAGGGTCTGATTTGGTGGGTGGGGCCACTCTGAGTCTGATTTTGTGGGCGGAGCCCCTCAGGGTCCGATTTAGTGGGCAGGGCCACTCTGGGTCTGACTTGGTGGGTGGGGCCCCTCAAGGTCCGATTTGGTGGGCGGGGCCCCTCAGGGTCCGATTTGGTGGGCTGCGCCACTCTGGATCCGATTTGGAGGCGAGGGTGGCTCAGTCTCCATTTTGTAGGCCAGGGTCGATCAGCCTCCGATTTGTAGGCCAGGGTCAATCAGCCTCCGATTTGGAGCCTGGGGTCACTCAGCTTTCGATTTGGCGCACCGGCCCTTTAAGACTCATTTTGGTGCGCCAGCCCTTTAAGAATCACTTAGGCGCATCGGCCGTTTAAGAGCCAGTTTGGCGCACTGGGCTTCTAAATCCACTTTGGTGCATATTCTCTCTCAGGGGTATGCGTCATGTGATGAAGCTAGATTTGCATTTGTGCTCTGGGTTTTGCTTTAAGAGTTGATATTATCTGCCAGAAACTCTGTCCTGGAGGGGTCATGAAAAGTTTGTAGGCGTTGGCATAGTAACTGGGTGTGCCTGCGCATATCAATGAGCTTAACTGCTATTTGAATCGCCTCACGACTGCCCCATGTTTTCCCTATGGCAAAATTTTCCAATTGAAATGCATTGAGACAGTGCATTCCAATGACAGGAAAATGTTTTTTCAAACTCAAATTGCGCAAAAACTATAAATCCGATCGACATGAAAAATACTTAGCACACCTCTCGTGAACGCTGGCTTCGAAACAAAACCTCAACGGAGTCTGTGCGTGTAGCGGTTCAGGCCGCATTAATTGCGGAAATCAACTGAATAGTAATAATAATACTAGATGTGTATTTCCTGAAGGAAGTACAGATAGTGGTTTGAAATGGTGCCCGGGCTGCCCCTTTAAGAGAGACTTGCCTGCTGCCCCTGCAAGACTTTCAACTCAGGGACGCCACCCAGGATCTGATTCCTTGGCCTGGGCTCCTCAGGGCTTGAATTGTTGATGGGGATCCCTCAGGCTCCGATTTTGTGGGTGTGGCCCCTCAGGGTTCGATTTTGTGGGAGTGGCCCTTCAGGGTCCGATTTTGTGGGTGTGGCCCCTCACGGTCCGATTTTGTGGGTGTGGCCCCTCAGGGTCTGATTTTGTGGCCGGATCCCCTCAGGTCCGATTTTGTGGGTGGGACCCCTCAGGGTCCGATTTTGTGGCCGGGGCCCCTCAGGGTCCAATTTTGTGGGTGGGGCCTTTCAGGGCCCGATTTTGTAGCCGGGGCTCATCAGGGTCCGATTTTGTGGTTGGGGCCTTCAGGGTCCCATTTGGTGGGCGGGGCCACTCGGGGGCCGATTTGGTGGATGGTGCCACTCAGGGCCCGATATGGTGGGTGGGGCCACTCGGGGCCCAATATGGTGGGCGGGGCCACTCGGGGGCCGATTTGGTGGGCGGGGCCCCTCAGGGTCCGATTTGGTGGGCGGGGCTACTCTGGGTCCGATTTGCTGGGCGGGGCCACTTTGGGTCTGATTTGGTGAGCGGAGCCCCTCTTGGTCCGATTTCTTGAGCGGGGCCATGCTGGGTCTGATTTGGAGGCCAGGGTCGATCAGCCTCTGATTTGGAGCCTGGGGTCACTCAGTTTTCGATTTGGCGCGCTGGCCCTTTAAGAATCACTTTGGCGCGTCGGCCGTTTTAGAGACAGGGTGGATCACTGGGCTTCTACATCCACTTTGGCGCACATTCTCTCTCAGGGGCATGCTTCATGTGATGAGGCTAGATTTGCATTTGTGCTGTGGGTTTCGCTTTAAGAGCTGATATTATGTGTCAGAAGATCTGTCCTGGGGGCGTCATGTGACATTCGTAGGTGTTTGCATAGTAAATGGGTGTGCCTTCACATATCAATGAGCTTTACTGCCATTTGAATTGCCTTAGGGCACGTTTTAAGATGCCCTTTGTAAAGCATAGAGAAATGCATTCCAATGACGGGAAAAAAAAATTTCAAACGCAAATTGCACAAAAACTACAAATCCGATCGACACGAAAAATACTTAGCACACCACTCGTGGACGCTGGCTTCGAAACGACACCTCAACGGAGTCTGTGCGTGTAGCGGTTCGGGCCGCATTAATTGCGGAAATCAACTGAATAGTAATAATAATACTAGATGTGTATTTCCTGAAGGAAGTACAGATAGTGGTTTGAAATGGTGCCCGGGCTGCCCCTTTAAGAGAGACTTTCCTGCTGTCCCTGCAAGACTTTCAACTCAGGATCTGTTTTAACTGTGGGTGCCTCTCAGGGGCCACTTTGACCTCTGGGTCCGATTTGGTGGGTGGGGCCCCTCAGGGTCCGATTTGGTGGGTGGGGCCCCTCAGGGTCCGATTTGGTGGCCGGGGCCCCTCAGGGTCCGATTTGGTGGCCGGGGCCCCTCAGGGTCCGATTTTGTGGCCGGGGACCCTCAGGGTCCGATTTTGTGGCCGGAACCCCTCAGGGTCCGATTTTGTGGGTGAGGCCCTTCAGGGTCCGATTTGGTGGGTGGGGCCCCTCAGGGTCTGATTTTGTGGGTGGGGCCCCTCATGGTCCGATTTTGTGTCCGGGACCCCTCAGGGTCCGATTTTGTGGTTGGGGCCCTTCAGAATCCGATTTGGTGGGCGGGGTCCCTCAGGGTCCGATTTGGTGGGCGGGGCCACTCAGGGTCCAATTTGGTGGGCAGGGCCCCTCAGGGTCTGATTTGGTGGGCGGGGCCACTCAGAATCTGATTTGGTGGGCGGGGCCCCTCAGGGTCCGATTTGGTGAGAGGTGCCCCTCAGGGTCCGATTTGGTGGGCGGGGCCCCTCAGGGTCCGATTTGGTGGGTGGGGCCCCTCAGGGTCCGATTTTGTGGGTGGGGCCCCTCAGGGTCTGATTTTGTGGCCGGGGCCCCTCAGGGAACGATTTTGTGGGTGGGGCCCCTCTTGGTCCGATTTTGTGGGTGGGGCCCCTCAGGGTCCGATTTTGTGGGTGGGGCCCCTCAGGGTCCGATTTTGTGGGTGGGGCCCCTCAGGGTCCGATTTGGTGGGCTGGACCACTCTGGGTTCGATTTTGTGTTTGGGGCCCCTCAGGGTCCGATTTTGTGGGTGGGGCCCCTCAGGGTCCGATTTTGTGGGTGGGGCCTTTCAGAATCCGATTTGGTGGGCGGGGCCGCTCAGCATCCGATTTGGTGGGCGGGGTCGCTCAGGGTCCAATTTGGTGGGCGGGGGCGCACTTTGGCGCACATTCTCAGGGGCATGTGTCATGTGATGAAGCTAGATTTGCATTTGTGCTGTAGGTTTCGCTTTAAGAGCTGATATTATGTGGCAGAAGCTCTGTACTGGGGGCGTCATGTGACGTTCGTAGGCGTTGCCTTAGTAACAGGGTGTGCCTGCGCATATCAATGAGCTTTACTGACATTTCAATCGCCTCAGGGCACGTTTTAAATTTCCCATTCAAATGCATTGAGACAGTGCATTCCAATGACAGGAAAAAAAAATTTCAAACGCAAATTGCGCAAAAACTACAAATCCGATCGACACGAAAAATACTTAGCACACCTCTCGTGGACGCTGGCTTTGAAACGACACCTCAACGGAGTCTGTGCGTGTAGCGGTTCGGGCCGCATTAATTGCGGAAGTCAACTGAAAAATAAGAATAAGTTAGCAGCGTTCGGATTACAACATTAATACTAGATGTGTATTTCCTGAAGGAAGTACAGATAGTGGTTTGAAATGGTGCCTGGGCTGCCCCTTTAAGAGAGACTTGGCTGCTGCCCCTGCAAGACTTTCAACTCAGGATCCATTTTAAATTTGGGTGCCTCTCAGGGGCCACTTTGGCCTCAGGGTCTGATTAGGTGTGTGGGGCACCTCAGGATCCGATTCGGTGGCCTGGGCTCCTCAGGATTTGAATTAGTGGCTGGGATTCCTCAGGGTCCAATTTTGTGGGTGGGGCCCCCCAGGGTCTGATTTTGTGGTTGTGGCCTCTCAGGGTCCGATTTTGTGGGTGGGGCCCCCCAGGGTCTGATTTTGTGGGTGTGGCCTCTCAGGGTCCGATTTTGTGGGTGTGGCCCCTCAGGGTCCGATTTTGTGGGTGGGTCCCCTCAGGGTCCGATTTTGTGGGTGGGGCCCCTCATGGTCTGATTTTGTGGGTGGGGCCCCTCGGTACGATTTTGTGGCCGGGGCCCCTCAGGGTCCGATTTTATGGCCAGGGCCCCTCAGGGTCCGATTTTATGGCCGGGGCCCCTGAGGGTCTGATTTTGTGGGTGGGGCCCCTCAGGGTCTGATTTTGTCGCCAGGACCCCTCAGGGTCCGATTTTGTGGCCGGGGCCCCTCAGGGTCCGATTTTGTGGCCGGGGCCCCTCAGGGCCCGATTTTGTGGCTGGGGCCCCTCAGGGTCCGATTTTGAGGGTGGGGTCCCTCAGGGTCCGATTTTGAGGGTGGGACCCCTCAGGGTCTGATTTTGTGGGTGGGGCCCCTCAGAGTCCGATTTGGTTGGCGGGGCCCCTCAGGGTCCGATTTGGTGGGCGGGGCCCCTCAGGGTCCGATTTTAAGGGCGGGGTCCCTCAGGGTCCGATTTTGTGGGTGGGGACCCTCATGGTCCGATTTGGTGGGCGGGGCCCCTCAGGGTCCAATTTTGTGGGCGGGGCCCCTCAGGGTCCAATTTTGTGGCCGGGGTCTCTCAGGGTTCGATTTTGTGGTTGGGGGCCCTCAAGGTCCGATTTTGTGGGTGGGCTCCCTCAGAGTCCGATTTGTTTGGCGGGGCCCCTCAGGGTCCGATTTGGTGGTTGGGGCCCCTCAGGGTCCGGTTTTGTGGTTGGGGGCCCTCATGGTCCGATTGTGTCCAGCGCCCCTCAGTGTCCGATTTCGTGGCCGGGGCCCCTCAGGGTCCGATTTTGTGGCCGGGGCCCCTCAGGGTCTGATTTTGTGGATGGGCCGCTCAGGGTCCAATTTTTTGGCCGGGGCCCTTCAGGTTCCGATTTTGTGGCCGGGGCCCCTCAGGGTCCGATTTTGTGGGTGGGGCCCCTCAGGGTCCGATTTTGTGGCCGGGGCCCCTCAGGGTCCGATTTTGTGGTTGGGGCCCCTCAGGGTCTGATTTTGTGGCCGGGTCTACTCAGGGTCCGATTTTGTGGGTGGGGCCCCTTAGGGTCCGATTTTGTGGATGGGCCACTCAGGGTCCGATTTTGTGGCCGGGGCCCTTCAGGTTCCGATTTTGTGGCCGGGGCCCCTCAGGGTCCGATTTTGTGGGTGGGGCCCCTCAGGGTCCAATTTTGTGGCCGGGGCCCCTCAGGGTCCGATTTTGTGGTTGGGGCCCCTCAGGGTCTGATTTTGTGGCCGGGTCTACTCAGGGTCCGATTTTGTGGGTGGGGCCCCTTAGGGTCTGATTTTGTGGGTGGAGCCCCCTGGGTCCATTTTGGTGGGCGGGGCCACTCTGGGTCCGATTTGGTGGGCGGGGCCCCTCAGGGTCTGATTTGGTGTGCGGGGCCCCTCGGGGTCTGATTTGGTGGGCGGGGCCCCTCGGGGTCTGATTTGGTGGGCGGGGCTCCTCAGAGTCCGGGCCACTCTGAGTCTGATTTTGTGGGCGGAGCCCCTCAGGGTCCGATTTAGTGGGCAGGGCCACTCTGGGTCTGACTTGGTGGGTCGGGCACCTCAAGGTCCGATTTGGTGGGCGGGGCCCCTCAGGGTCCGATTTGGTGGGCTGTGCCACTCTGGATCCGATTTGGAGGCGAGGGTGGCTCAGTCTCCATTTTGTAGGCCAGGGTCGATCAGCCTCCGATTTGTAGGCCAGGGTCAATCAGCCTCCGATTTGGAGCCTGGGGTCACTCAGCTTTCGATTTGGCGCACCGGCCCTTTAAGACTCATTTTGGTGCGCCAGCCCTTTAAGAATCACTTAGGCGCATCGGCCGTTTAAGAGCCAGTTTGGCGCACTGGGCTTCTAAATCCACTTTGGTGCATATTCTCTCTCAGGGGTATGCGTCATGTGATGAAGCTAGATTTGCATTTGTGCTCTGGGTTTTGCTTTAAGAGTTGATATTATCTGCCAGAAACACTGTCCTGGAGGGGTCATGAAAAGTTTGTAGGCGTTGGCATAGTAACTGGGTGTGCCTGCGCATATCAATGAGCTTAACTGCTATTTGAATCGCCTCACGACTGCCCCATGTTTTCCCTATGGCAAAATTTTCCAATCGAAATGCATTGAGACAGTGCATTCCAATGACAGGAAAATGTTTTTTCAAACTCAAATTGCGCAAAAACTATAAATCCGATCGACATGAAAAATACTTAGCACACCTCTCGTGAACGCTGGCTTCGGAACAAAACCTCAACGGAGTCTGTGCGTGTAGCGGTTCAGGCCGCATTAATTGCGGAAATCAACTGAATAGTAATAATAATACTAGATGTGTATTTCCTGAAGGAAGTACAGATAGTGGTTTGAAATGGTGCCCGGGCTGCCCCTTTAAGAGAGACTTGCCTGCTTCCCCTGCAAGACTTTCAACTCAGGATCCGTTTTAACTGTGGGTGCCTCTCAGGGGCCACTTTGGCCTGTGGGGCCCCTCAGGGTCTGATTTGGTGGGTGGGGCCCCTCAGGATCCGATTTGGTGGGCGGGGCCACTCTGGGTCCGATTTGGAGGCCAGGGTGGCTCAGCCTCCGATTTGTAGGCCAGGGTCGATCAGCCTCCGATTTGGAGCGTGGGGTCACTCAGCTTTCGATTTGGCGCGCCGGCCCTTTAAGACTCATTTCGGTGCGTCAGCCCTTTAAGAATCCCTTAGGCGCGTCGGCCCTTTAAAAGCTAGTTTGGCGCACTGGGCTTCTAAATCCACTTTGGCGGACATTCTCTCTCAGGGGCATGCATCATGTGATGAAGCTAGATTTGCATTTGTGCTTTGGGTTTCGCTTTAAGAGCTGATATTATCTGGCAGAAACTGTGTCCTGCTGGGGTCATGTAAAGTTCGTATTCGTTGGCATAGTAACTGGGTGTGCCTGCGCCAGGGCCGACTCCAGGTTTTTGAGGTCCCCGGGCGAAAAAGTCTCAGTGGGCCCCCCCTTAACACATACCACGACTCATGCCGTGTGACATCCGTGGTGACCGCCAAAAACGGACTTGTCTCCGCGTGGATCACACGGACACGCATGTGATCCACACAGACACTCGCTCTGTGGCAAAACACGTTCATCTGAAGGAGGCTACTGATTAGTAGTGTACGCATGAAAGAAAGAAGAGAGCGAGAGAAAGAACAGAGAGAGAACAGAAAGAAAGAAAGAGGGGAAATAAAGAACAGAGAAAGAAAGAGAGAAAGAATGGAAGGAAGAACAGAGAGAGAAAGATACAGAGAGCGAGAGAAAGAAAGAAAGAACATAGAAAGAATGAACAGAGAAAGAAAGAGAAAGAAAGAAAATAAAGAACAAAGAGAAAGAAAGGAAGAACAGAGAGAGAAAGAGAAAGAAAAGAACAGAGAGAAAGAGAAAGAAAGAGGGTAAAGAAAGAAAGAACAGAGAGAAGGAAAAAAGAAAGAAAAAGAACAAAGAGAAAGAAAGAGTGGACGGAAAAAAAGAACAGAGAGAGAAAGAAAGAAAGAAAGAAAGAAAGAAAGAAAGAAAGAAAGAAAGAAAGAGGGGAAAAAAGAACAGAGAGGGAGAGAGTAAAAAAGAGGGGAAGAAAGAACGGAGAGAGAAAGAACACAGAGAAAAAGCGTCAACAGAAAAAAAGAACGGAGAGAGAGAAAGAAGGAGGGGAAAGAAAGAAAGAACAGAGAGGTAGAGAGAAAATGAAAGAGGGGAAAGAACAGATAGAAAGAAAGAGGGGAAAGAAAGATCAGAGAGAGAGAAAGAAAAAGAGGAAAGAGAGAACAGAGAGAGAGAGAGAAAGAACAGAGAAAGAAAGAAGGAAAGAAAGAGAACAGAGAGAGAGAAAAAAAGATTAGAGAGAAAGAACAGAGAGAGAAAGAAACAGAGAAAGAAAAATTCTATAAAGATACTATAGCAGCCCAGCTCCCATTGTAGTGCCCACCTGAGCCTCCTGGTGCAGGACATATCATGATCCGCTCACATGCCCGACATGCCCGATTCCAAGGCGATCCCGCTGTCCGCTCTGTCAGAGGAGGACACGGTGATGGATCTGAAGCATTCCCTGAAGTGCCTCCATGGTTCCGTCACAATCTCCTACTGAAATGACCTAATTTCTGGTCAGCTTCCAGCACGTCACTTCCGGCAGAACGTTACGTGCAAGTTTTAAATTGCTCCTTGGGGCTCCACTGTGTACTCCTGTGTCCCGCGGGGAAAGTATGCTCCCGGCTGGGGCAGTCTCTCTCTCAAAATCAGAACTGTCTCGCTGGATCCGGGACGGTTGGGACTCGGGAGGTATAAATGCTCCCCACCATACACCTCGTACACACACGGCTCCGCTCCGTACACCCCCGGCTCTGCTCCGCTCCATAAACACACGGCTCAGCTCCGTACACACAGGGCTCCGTTCCGTACATCTCGTACACACACGGCTTCGCTCCGTACACATCGTACACACACGGCTC